>NC_067287.1:31400000-32645000 GCF_020740795.1 Apus apus | reverse complement strand
CAGAACATCTAATTAGGGCTTTGGGCAAAACAGCTAAATACAATTCAGTGTCAGCTCTTGTATAAAAATCAATTTGTTCATGTCTTTCCAATCTTCAGAAAATTACAACTAAAAGTATTGATCTCTTACAGGGTGCTGCTGGTTTCCCTGGTGCTCGTGGTCTTCCTGGTCCCCCTGGTAACAATGTAAGTTGTCTTACCCCCCTTTTTCTTACCTCGTGGGCATATTTGGAAATATATTAGCATAAGAAACTATAGAAAGCTGTATTTACCTTGATATATAAGATAAGCAAAAGCATCCTGAATACGATGTGTGAATTTGGGGAAGAACTTCTGCTGAAGAGAGTTTATTCTCCTCTTAGGTGACATGGAATAGCAGTAAGCGTGTGCTACAGTTTCACGTACCACAGCTCACACTCTTCTCTTTAAATTTCCTTTTAGGGTAGTCCAGGTCCCCCTGGTAATGCTGGACCTGCAGGCAAGGATGGACCTCCCGGACCTCCTGGTAGCTCAGGTGCTCCTGGTGGTCCAGGACCTGCTGGAACAAGAGGTGAGCCTGGTGCACCGGGCGAAAAAGGGCCACCAGGCGCACGAGGAGAAAGGGTGAGTATCCATCTCGTGAGGGACAGTTCTACTAATTGACAAGGACTATGTTTGACAAGAATAAACTACCTAGAAGATCCTCAATATTGACTGATCTGACCTTTTCCCAAACAGGGAGCACCAGGAGAACCAGGTCCTCAAGGCATCGTTGGTGGCCGGGGTAACACAGGTTTACCAGGTCTGCGCGGCCCCAGCGGCCCGCCCGGAATGGCAGGTGCCAAGGTGAGCGCGTGCACTGCTGAACTGCCCCAAAGCCAACACAACTACTGCAGTCCAGCTGCTAAGAGTAGCTATAACCAGCTTTGCCCAATTGTGTCTTTTGGTTTTTTTCACCAGTGTTTTTTGTTAACTGCTTTGGCTATTATTTTTGGGCCCATAAAAAGACACATACCCATTTATTATTTTTTAATTGACAAAACAAGGAACATTCCTTGGGTTCAATGGCTTCACATGAATATTACTCAGAACAAAAAGAAAGAAACATTCAAACTTGACCAAAATGTTTATTTTGAGTCTTCACAACGACCAAAGTCACTTCACTTTATTAGGTCTCCTTCATTATCACTGCATATTTAGCTACAGCTGCACAATATGATGGGGTTTCACAAGTACATTACCTGCAATGAAATCCTTTCCCTTTTTTTTCAGGGTGAAGATGGTAGACCAGGAACCAATGGTGTCCCTGGAGAACGTGGTGCTCCTGGTCCACAAGGTCCTATTGGACAAAGAGGCTTACCTGGAGAGCCCGGCAGAGATGTGAGTGGATGTGTCAGACCTTCCTGCTAGCTCGTGAGTTACAGACAGGAGGCTTGGGGACTACATATGCTTTAAAGCTCAGAAAGTGTCCCCCAAGTGCCTGATGCACAGGGGCCTGGGCTCAGGTAAGGTGGTGAGCCTGCTGCCTCTGCTATTCCACTACCTGTGGATCATGTGCCTGTCTCACTGGGAACTGAACTGTGCTGCCTGTACACCTACAAAATAATGCAGGTCTGACAGATGTTTTAGGGGCCCCTCCACCTCCAGGAACTCCTCCTTCTTGAAAATTTTCTCTTTCTTTGATAAGCATTATTTAAGCTTACTGGCAAACAAGCTGTCTATTGATCATTCAGCTTATGAACAAACTGTACCACTCATTTTTTTCAGGGTAACCCTGGCTCAGATGGCTTGCCTGGACGTGATGGATCCCCAGGAGGCAAAGTAAGGAATCACCAATATGTTTAGATTGACAAATTCTTGTTATGTAGAGATGACAGTATACGTAGCTAGTTCTGTGCTATGTAACTTACTCCTTGAATCTCTTCTGCTCCACTGTATATGCTCTTCACACTGTAGTTATGGAAAACATTTAATTTCTTGTCCTGTCAACTGTGACTGCCTGCAGGGTGACCGTGGTGAAAGTGGTTCTCCTGGCCCTCCTGGACCTCCTGGTCACCCTGGACCTGCAGGTAACGCGGGTGCACCTGGAAAAGCTGGTGAAAGAGGATTTCAGGTAAGACCACAGTAAATATCTTATTGCTTATTTACATACCTTTCCTGCGAAAAGTCCATTTCATGCTGTAATACAGTGGAATTTTGGAAGATACCATACATTTGTTGCTGTCATAGCTTCTTGGCATCGAGGACCTCTTTTATAGGAATATCAAGGGGAAAGACCTGGCAGTTTACATTCCTGATAGCTGGATATAAATTAAGCTGAAAACCCACGTACTCCTTAGGATGCCAAAAAGCACATCATCCCACCAGGCCCTATCTTAGCTTCCATCCCATCTGGTGCTCATGTAGCACAAGGGATGTTTATTTAAACTAAGGGAGTAGCTTTGAGCATGACTGATGCCAGCAGACCTTGAGCACTGAGCACCTCAGGGCTCTACTGCATGTGGTTTGTATCAGTGCCTACAAGGAAGGCTAACATAGGGAGAAAAGGAAAAATTACCAGCTTTCTTGCTGATGACAATGTAGAACTGTTTCTACCAGCTGCTGCCTTTGGGCATCGTGTTTACCTGGAATTAAAAGGGTGGTGTGTTCATGTCCAAGTGATCCATACCATCTTCTTATTGTGTCACAGGGTCCACCTGGCCCTCCTGGCTCTGCTGGTCCTGCTGGTGCTCGTGGTCCTGCTGTAAGTCATATTTAAAGCATTTGTGATATCATGCATTCATTGCTTCCTGTTATTTGGGAGTTTTTCTTATTTCTTTATATATTTCTTTTGTTGTAAATCTACTCTTAAAGGGTCCTCAAGGTCCTCGTGGTGATAAAGGTGAAACTGGTGAAAGAGGCAGCAATGGCATAAAGGGTCATAGAGGATTTCCTGGTACCCCTGGTCTCCCTGGGCCTCCTGTGAGTATTTTGCATTGAACTGGGAATTATGGCTGATTTTAGTTCCTGTGGTTTGCATCCCAGGTAACTAGTTAGCCTTAACTAATTTACTGAGGAAGGAAAAAAAGTATAAAGAACCTGTGTGATTTGACTGTCAGATGCCTTCAGAAATATTTGTCTGTCTGTTAGAAAGCTAGGGTAGGCACACATCTAAATCCATGAAAGAGCTACTCAGAGGACAAACACCTCTCTCCTGTCATGCATCTTTTGCAGTAACTACAATAATAGGGCATAATGGGCATGAAACTACAAAGTACTCAGTTGTTAACATGGTTTGCCCCACTGAACAGTTCTTAATGGCTAAAAGTATTGAAGGCTAACAGCTGGGCATGGCCTAGGCATTTATGACAAGCACAAACGTTAAGAAGGATTTATACTGAAAAGATTTACTAATGGCACCCACCATACAAGTGACCCAAAATTCACCTACATAATCTACCAATGATGGCAAAAGATGGAAGTGTTAATTGTAAAAGCCACCAATACCAATCTATTTAACAACACAGTATAACATGTTGGCTCACTTATGAGTGAAAAAAAAAAACAACTGAAAAATTCTCACGTGCACTTTGACAGCGAGATGATCAATAATATTTATGGCTTGGCTCTTGGTGGTGCACACACAGAGCAAATTTTTAATACCTTCGAAAACATGAGTGTCTGTCAAATTATTTAAATAACTTTACTGGTTAAATGATTTTATGATAATATGCAGCATTTTGAGCCTATATTCATATGAATACAAGATTTCATCCAAAGCTAGTTGATCTCAGTTGGTTTTCTTCCATTTTGGATGATATTGCATCACTAATAGTTTTTCAAATAGAGAATGTGATCTTTTTTCTGGTTAAGGAATGGTGACCATTCCTCTCATATCTGACACAGGCTTTTTATAAGGATGTGTTTCATATAATCTTGAGGATGTTTCAATATCTCTATTTGAGGTACATCCAGCCAGACACAAAATATTACTGGGAGGTGTATGACTTACTTATCTTTTCTTCACAGGGTCCCCTGGGTCCACAAGGTGCAATTGGAAGTCCAGGAGCTTCAGGTGCAAGGGTAAGAAAACCTCCTCAGTTAGCATCATTCAAAGGAAGAGTCAGACTACTGTAAAAATAACAAATAAATTATTATTATTTTTAATTGGCCATCTTAACAGGCAACTGCTGAAAAAAGACACCTGACAAACAGTACAGAAATATTTGAAATTTCTCACAGATTATTTCTGAATTTGAGGTTATCTGGTAAGCTTTTTGACCATGTTGTGTTCAATGTTGTTCTAGGGTCCCCCGGGACCAGCCGGGCCACCTGGCAAAGATGGTACAAGTGGTTATCCAGGTCCAATTGGTCCTCCTGGCCCCCGTGGTAACAGGGGTGAAAGTGGCCCTGCAGTAAGTACATTGTGTGCAGACAAACGAACCAACCTTCAAGGATTATTCATGAAACATAGGGTGCTCTCCCATTTAAATATCTCCCTCAGAAAATCCTGTACACTATGGACAGAGTTAGTGGTAGGAGGTATCCAGCTGTGAGGGCTAAATAAAAAAACACAACTAACCACAGAGCATTAGTAGTTCAGTATAACCCTTCTGAAGCCAAGAAATTATATCCTCTGGAGCCGGGTGCAAAGCTCTTCTTCTCCTTCTCAAAGCCCAGTCAGAAGAAGGACAACCACAACTTGATTAAATTAGGAAAAAGAATAATCCAATTTTTGGAAAATAAATGCCCAGAAAGTCTTTAAGAGTTGTTTACACACAGCGAGAACTATTATTTAATAAGTAAGTAAGTTAGATTATTCAAGCAAATTAAGTCCCACACAGACTTTTTGGGTTATTCTGTGATCTCTAACCACCATTGTGTTTGCTATTTTTTGTTTAGGGTCCACCAGGCCAGCCTGGTCTTCCTGGTCCTTCTGGCCCTCCTGGTCCATGTTGTGGTGGTGGTGCAGCTGCCCTGGGTGCTGGTGAAAAAGGTCCAGTGGGCTATGGGTATGAATATCGAGATGAGCCAAAAGAAAATGATATCAACCTGGGTGACATCATCTCTTCAATGAAATCAATTAACAACCAGATTGAAAACATCATCAGTCCCGATGGGTCACGGAAGAATCCAGCTCGTAACTGCAGAGATCTGAAATTCTGCCATCCTGAGCTCAAGAGTGGTATGTTAGGGTTTTGTTTTCACCAGCAGTACAACATCTGGACTTTTTTTCCATGAATGCTGTTTTCTTTGAGTATTTAAATGCAAGGATGTGCTATATCATTATTATATATATGTATGTATGTATATATGTATGTGTATATATATAATATATAATAATTTTATTATTTTAAAAAAACACATTTCATTATAAAGATGAAAAATGTAATAATAGTTTTAAAGTTTAATTTTCTATGTATTTGCACTCTGAATTCAACTCTACCCCTTACATGCTTATAAAGGACCATTTAAGTCCTGTATGTATTTCAAATGTCAGTCATATTACAATATTCACATGAACTCACCATATTTTTATATCATCTTATTTTCTGTGGCCTCTCATCTGTCAAAATTAATATGCTTTCCCAATTTGGCTCAGGAATCTGGCATAGAAACAAGCTCCACCATCAGACAGTCAGATTCTGCTCCAAATAAATTAAACCTCTTAACACTTTTTTTTTTTTTCACCTGTAGGAGAGTACTGGGTTGATCCCAACCAAGGCTGCAAGATGGATGCCATCAAAGTATACTGTAACATGGAAACTGGTGAGACCTGCCTCAGTGCTAATCCCAGAACTGTGCCAAGGAAGAAGTGGTGGACCAGCCAAAGCAGTGGAAAGAAACATGTTTGGTTTGGAGAATCAATGAACGGAGGCTTCCAGGTAAGACCCTAGCACAGGTAGCAGCCCCAGAGCTCGCACAGGTATCGTGCTCACCTGCATCTCAACAAAGGAGTAAAGAATCCTGACATTTAACTAAGCTTCTCATTTAGTGTGTGAAATAATAACCTTAGACATGATCCAACAAAACCTGTTTCTTATGTATTGAACTATACAGTTCAGCTATGGAGATCCTGAGCTTCCAGAGGATGTCTCAGAAGTACAGCTGGCCTTCCTCCGCATCCTCTCCAGCCGTGCCTCCCAGAACATCACCTACCACTGCAAGAACAGCATTGCCTACCTGGATGAAGCCAGTGGAAATGTTAAAAGAGCTCTGAAACTGATGAGCTCTACAGAAAGTGAGATCAAGGCTGAAGGAAACAGCAAATTCACATACGCTGTTCTGGAAGATGGCTGTTCTGTAAGTAAACAAGAATTTAGTGTGGTAATTTAAGAAAGAATTCCCTCTAGAGGACTAGACCCATAATAAAGGAAGCAAGAGCTTTGGATGACCTGGGTAAGGAAAGGACACAGTTACACCTAATTGGGGCAAATTAGATTCTGTACACCAGAAGCGTCACTGCCGTGGCAACTGTAGGAGGTGAGGCACACTCCCATTTAAATCTGTGCTTTACAGGTATCTCCTTGCTTGAGAGCCACAGTCAGTGAGAGGCCTCCAGTGAAGTCACATGACTTCTTTAACATGAATGTGAAGAGCTACCTCGTGACTGCTGTCAGTTTATCCTGCAGCCACTCTCCAAACAGTTTCCAGCACACAGAACATATTTCAGTCCTAAGTCAGGGCACTGATACTGCTCCAGAATACTGTCCATCAAGGTCTACAAGCCCACAAGACCTCACATAAAAGGTTCAGGCATAAAGAACATGTCTGCATGTTCAGTTCTACAGAGACTGCAACCAGCTTTCCTGGTGTTACTGTCACACAGTAACATGGAAAGAGAAAGTATGAAATCCAAAAAACTGTAAGATAACTTTCACATAGCTCTACATGGATCTCTCTAACATGTTTTTTTCCTCTTCTTTTTAACTTCACAGAAACACACTGGTGAATGGGGGAAAACAGTCTTTGAATACAGAACACGCAAGACAGTGAGGCTGCCTGTGGTTGATATTGCACCCCTAGATATTGGTGGTCCTGATCAGGAGTTTGGCGTGGACATTGGCCCGGTCTGCTTCTTATAAATCAAAGAATCTGCTCTTTCTGAAACCCCAGCAAACAGACTCACACTCCAACTGTGCTCCTTTGTTTTAGCCTGGTCAGCTAGTACAGGTGACCATCAATATCCCAGTTATTTATTAACAAAATTTCTGGGGGATAAAATCAATTTGATATTAAGGGTTATATTTTTTTTTTGCTATTACACAAAGTACAGTAAAAATGCTTTTTTGCTCTATTTTTTTTAACAAATTCCACCTTCAAAACATGTCTCCGTGGTGCTATAATACAACTTCAACACTTAATAAAACAACACTGTGTTCTATCAGTTGAATGTCAGCAAATTTACAAAGCACTGATTGCTCCCAGTACCAAAGTTTACCCTTCTTTCTAAGATGCAGTCCATAAAGCTAGAAAGACCTCCCTGTTTCAACTACCTCAACATGGACAGAAACTGGGATGAGTCTGATGAGTCAAACAACAAAAAAAATCAACCAAACAAATCTATCTAAGCCCATTGGCCAATTCTGTGGAATAATTTGGTACAAAATTGTCTATTTCTGTACTGATTAGCTGTGGAAAAGTACAGTGTATCTTTAGAGTTTAATACCTTAATGTCAGTAGCCACCATAATTTTATTGTTGGATTGTATTCTGTTATCAAAGGTGCTTCTCTACTTTCCTGTCATTGCTGGTCAAGACCACTAAAAAATTAGGGAAGTGTAAAAGACTAATATGATGGTGCTAATGTGTTTTTTCACTCCTAACTCTGCAAGTCAGGGTTATTGACTTGCTTACAAAAAAATTAAAAAAAAAAAAGGTAAAGGATGAAAAGCAATTGTAAATGTCTCCTGTCAAAGATCATCATTGGCATATCATAGTTGAGAACTTTCTCCCTTCACTCTGTAAAAGTCAATAAAGATGCAAAATTGTGAACTACTTCTGTCACGTTAACACATTTATAGTGTTGAAGGTTAACCATCTTTGTAAGCTTTTATATGGTTGTTGGTCTATTCCTTACAGAGACACATAATAAAATATCTTAATAAAACTCCTTGTTTCATAAAACGGACTTGTAAAAATTTATTTTACTATCTCTTTCCTCACACAAATTAATCAGCAGGAGACAACTCTTGCACCACCATCTAGCATCTGGGTATTTTTTTATGGCCATTGGAACTAAACAACCTCTCCATCCCCACATCTTAGCAAATATTCAAGGAGATGCAATTACATTAATTTGGTGGTGCCTGAGCTTCAGGCCAGAAGAAGGAAATTAGCTGCACACCAGAAACTTATCTGGGCTGTGCAGCCTCTCCCGGAGTAAGATGCTGGTAGGTGCTACCTGGACATTCACATGAAGGAAGAGACAGAGCCTGTCTCCATGCTCCACACCCCAGGGTCATTAAGGACTCTCTACAACAAGGTCAGACAACAAAAATTAGGGAGAAGAAAATAATAATAAATCAGACTTTTAAAAGCTCTCATTGATTATTATAGAGCATGCATCCTCTGAGAATACTTTCTGAATTGGACCAAAGAGGAAAATTAGGCTGCTTTTAAAGAAACCTCACCAGGTGTGGGTCTGAGCCAAGACACTGCCCTGCTCTGCCATCCTGGAATTTGGACGTGCCCAGACAGCACCAAAGTAGAGACCTTAACAGCACAAATGCATCATCAACACTGCCATGACTGCTTAATGCCACATAAAAGAATAGTGCCAAGAAAGGAGAAGTACAGTGGCTCTCACAGGAAACCTCCTCATTTGAAGATAGCTGCCATTTATGGAAGATGAGCATGACATGTACTTCATAATATTAATCTGACATAAATTATACAGCAGGAAGTCCTTTGACTGGAGTTGAAATTTTAAGAAAGCAATTGCTCAGAATACTGCCTGGTGGAAATTGCATTGGAAAAACCTGTTCTTAATCAACCAAACCATAACAAAACAAAACAAAACAAAAAACAAACATAAAACCTCTGTAATCTCCAGTCCTACTGTGGCCAGTGAATGGCTGGGAGCAGCTACTCAACCTTAAACCTTTGACTGATTAATAATTTCTACTAATGAAAGTTGATTAAAAAAAAAAAAAAAAAAAGGTTAAAAAAAAAGTAAAAGGAGGTACATTTTTCACCACAAGGACAGTCAAACATTGGAACAGTCTCCCAAGAGAAAGAGTAGATTCCCCCACCTTGGACAGTTCTAAGCCTCAGCTTGACAGGTGCTGAGCCTCCACATATAAACTACAGTAGTACCTAGAAATGGTAAATATAATTTAAAAAAATGAATCCTACCTGTGACTTTTCAGGCAAGCAGCACCATTACTCACTGTTATAGATCCGCACATCGAGTTCATAGACTTCAGCACTCTTAGGAATAACTCCTTTTGGACAGATAACTGGTAGAGGCCTTTCAAGGCTGGATGGAAACACCCAACACCTGCTTTCAGGCCCTAAGATAAGTTGATTTTTAGGTACATATTCAAATCCTTTGGCATATACATTTAAAACTGATTGGAGAAAACAACCCCCAACAATACTGTAGTCTACATACCTGAAAAAAGAGGCATGAAGTTGACAGAGGCCCAAACAGGAAGCTGCCCACACAGTAAGAAAGAAGACAGACATCAGACATTTCTCATTGTCATCCAGTCACACATTACACCAGCTGATATTCATACACTTCAAAGCACTGCATGACCATGGATCTTTGGGTAAGAATAGAAACTAAGCAAAAAAAGCCCACCAAAAACCCCTGCCTCCAAGATTTTCTTGGATCATACTAATGGCTTCAAGATACCACTAACTTAAATATTTGCTTGGAACTTCACCTTTCCAGTTAATTACAGGTTATCACTTAAAGATGTAGCTCTTTTGAGGGAAAACAGAGCTTTTATTCTGGTGAACGTGGACTGTTGTCCACAGCATGGCCACTATTTCAACAACTACTTCCTACCTTCTATAGAAATGATGGTGTGTTTTTCTTTAAAAAAAAACACCACCACCACAAAACACCAACAACAATCCAGCAAACCCTTCTGTAAGTGAAAAATTCTGCTAATTAGGCCCTAATTTTAGACAATTTATAAACAAACACCTGGAAGTCATTTACACAGCCTCACCCCCCCTCCCCCCCTTGGGCAACAGGCCAGGGCTTCTCCCTGGCCATCACACCGAGCAGCTGCGGTGGCTCCAGGCAATGCTTTAAAAGCCCCCACAAGCCCCTTGTTGCACCCTTGGTGGGTGCAGGCTGTTGAACCACTGCAGCAGCAGCTTGGCTCCAGCTGTCCTCCCTGCTGGTGGCAACCACCTCAGCTACTGGCAAGAGTCAATCCTTCAATGAGTTTGTGCCCCTGCAGCTCTTCACTTTGGGGGTAAGTCTACAGCTAGAACTGGGCCTGGGCAAACAGTTCCTTCTGATGGGGTGGTGATGGTTTCTGAGCCTGAATAGCTGCTAGGGAATTCTTCTGGCAGCTGCCTCATTACCAACAGCTTTCCTTGCCAAAAAAAAAAAAAAAAAAAATCAATTTAGACAAATAAGCAGCTTGTAACTGTCACATGTAACACCAGCGAAGCAGTCTTATGCCTCCACTTGCAGGCAGTAACTTGGAGGAGAAGGTGTCCAGGAGACTTTAGAATTCATAAAGGGGAAAGATCCCACCACACACTTTGCCACACCATGGCTGACCTGATAGCTTTAGTACAGAAAGTTAATTTCTAGTGTTTATTGTCAGCTGCGTATTATCTAAATAAGCTGGAAAACTGTGTTATTTTGGAGGCCTGGTTATTATTTATTACATAAAAGCCTCATTGTCATTGCCAAATTAGAATATATGTAATTTTACAGGTAACGTACCCATTTCAACCAAGACTGAAACCCTAATGGTTCTTTGAAAAATCATTCCCGTTTCTTTCCCCTAGGAAAGAAGTCGGGTCTGGCAGGCTCCAATTTTTAAACCAAGTGCTTCTCCCCTGGAAACGTGAGTAATGAGACACTTGTTGCACTAATCTTAAGTTACAGTCATATATGAAATACGATGATGATGATGATTTAGCATTTTAATTAATGTGTGTTTGTAATCAGATGTCCTGGATTATATCTTGTTATGGCCTTGAAGAAAATCTGTAGAAACCTAGATGTAAAGGACTAGAAGAGAAAGATACTTTTCAGGAGGCTTTAGGATTTGGGAGGAGGTGCTTTCTGAGTTTCTGCCTGCTTGTTTACTGGGAGTAGATAAGCTGTAACTCTCACTACACTGAGGGATTCCTGTTCCAGGATGAATGGAGTCCACTAGACCAAAATTCCAATGGTCTTCCCACCTGTTTGTTGTCTCAAAATAGCTTCAGCCTACCTGGTATCTTCTGGAAGCACTGACTGTAACCCACACTGTTGCTTGTGATATCTCTTTCCTAGAAGGCCATTGGTCATATTTTCTGCTTTTGCCTTAAGTTCTCCCTGGAAAAGCTATGCTTATCTCATGTTTCCCTTTGCCAGAGAAGGTTCATGAGAAACTGCATTACCTCCTTCCCATATGCCCTTAGTCATGGACATCTCTGGATTAAGGGTCAAAACTTACATTTTGTTGCTGAATCCATATCCACATCTGCTGAGAATACAGTCAGTGAAAGATCACTCTTGGAGGCACTGGAGATGTTCTCATTTCAGGGAGGTTTTGGGAATGTTCTTATCATAACTCACATTTCAGCTTTACTGTCTTTCTTATAGTAACTCCCAGCTACCTGAAAAAGTCTGCTCATTCCTCCTCTCAGTTTGGTAGTGTCTGCAAAGCAGAGATAAAGATTCCTATCAGGAAATGGCTGAACTGACATGGCAGCAGAAAATGCTTTTGACTTACTCGGGTTTCTGTGCAGAATCTCACAGCATGTTCTTACAGGGCAGAGGCTCCTAAATTGCAACAATGGCTCCTACAATTGCCACAGTCAATGTCGTTTCTTTGTCACAGGGAAGATTGCTCCCTGCCAAATATGTAAAAATATTTTGCTTAAGTTTTTAGAACTGTAATAATGTTTGTTTAATTGGTTTCTTATAATCAGGTTTTTCACTCAGTTGACTGAAGCAAAAACCCAGTTTTGTGAAGCTTTATCAGACATGAACTTGCATGTTTTTTTCTGCACAAAGTCTAAATAAGGGTGCAGCCTTGTTTGGGGATGGATAGTAATGCCTCAATCAAGGAAGCAATTTTGCAATATAAACAACTGATAGTGCACCATTCTCTGATACTGACAACACAACAGATCATAATGATTATGAAATATTATTTAGATAACCCTTAGGCTGGAGTTTTTGAAAGAGGGATTCTCAGTCTCACAGCAAGGAACAACAGTGAGGCCAACTGGCTCTATGGGTTCATAGTTTTTTTGGCATTTCTACTTCAGCTACTGAACTTTTGATTTTGTTTCACCTTTTGTAATAACAGGTTTTTTATAACACCATCATTGCCCAATACTATAATTTTTACCTTGTTTTCTCTACGATATTTGCCTACTTGCAGGAAGTCTTTTTTCTCTTCCATTACCATTTCTACATTTCCATTTACATGCCAGGTTGGATGGGGCTTTGAGGCCTGGTCTAGTGGGAGGTGTCCCTTGCCCATGGCAGGGGTGTTGGAACTCGATGATCTTTAAAGTCCCTTCTAACCTAAACCATTCTGTGATTTTGTTCTGCTTTTCCCTTTTGCAATTGCTTTACTCCATCTTTCTGGAATCCTGTTCTTTTTATAAATACCCTCTAGCAGCAAAACCAACTGCCTAGCAAGTAATAAACCTTCAGTATAGCCTTAGTTTTCTGAAAAAAAAAACCACCAAAACTTAAAAATCCATAGATTATGACAGCATTTACCAGCCCAGTAACTACCTGTCCCAGTTTCAGGCAGCTACCTGATATAAAAGAAACCTAGAGGTTCTTACCCTACAGTAATAAGGAAAATAATGCTTTTTGCTCTTAACCCCTTTTTAGACCCTTTACTTACCTTCAAAGAAGGGTGAACTCTGTTCTCATTCTCCTCTATTTGCTTGGCATGTTTTGTATACTTTGGTTGTGTTGTTTCTAGCTCTAATGCTAGAAACATTAATACAGACTAGAATCCTTCATAACTCTCTGTGCTGCTTGATGCCTTCTCCCACTGCATGTAGCGCTCCTGCTGCTCTACAGAATCTTTTCAGTAGCCAAAACTTAGAGCTGAGTATTGAGGATGGCTAGAAGGAAGCTAACAGATGGGCAAGGGAGGCTCCTGGGAGGGACAGGCCATGAGATTTGACCTTAAGCTCTCTTAAGCTGACCTTAAGAGAAGACCTTAAGCACACAGAGACAAGAGAATAACCACCTAGCCAGAGGAGAGTACCACCACCAGCAGGGAAACTACAAGGTCTACAGGGAAAGGGAGTGGAGGAGGTGCATCTTGAGCTGCTCCACCAGACTTTTAAAAGAGCAAACACTCAGCCTAAATGTTAAACCTTCATAGTCACTCTAAACTGAGCATAAATCCAAAACTGGGATTCAAAACCCCCCTCTTGTTCAGGGAGGATGTAACCTTCTTTGTCTCACATGGTAAGCATCCAGAGCTGCTCTGTACAAAGAGCTCTCTGCAAGAAGGCTGTGCTGCAGCAGGGAGGCTACCATCACATTTGACATAGGCATTCAGAGTTCCTGGGCTCCTCTAGGAAACACAGAAGGAACATTTTCTTTTTTCTTTTTACAATGTTAAGATTACTTAATTATACAGTAAATAAATCAATATTAATATTGCCTAGCTAAGCCACTGCCACTTTAACTGATCCATACAAAAACTGTAGCACTGTGATCCAGGTACATTCTCCGTATTTCTTCCTGATCAAAATAAATTAAGATAAAATATCAAGTAGGAATAAGAGAGAAAGCCTTGGAGAAGGTATTATTAAACTCTTAAAAATGTAATATATTTAACATAAAGGTGAAACTAATCAATAGCAAAATAAGAATATGCTTTGCAATATTTGAATCTCAATTCTTCACTGTGTTTGCAGACAAACTTTTTCATTTCTGGCAACATTTATCATAACCTCCCAGGTCTGATGATCCTATCTGAAAGATCTTTCAAAGATCTTTCACATTTTTTAACTCCCCTTCAAGAACATATTTATTCAAGGTTTAAACTTGAAAGCAAACTGAAAGTAAAATATACTGTAAAAAAGTGGGCAGTGTTAGGAGACACTGCCTGAGAAAAGAAATCCAAAATGGATTGTGCTAGGCAGCTGTATAAAATCTAAGCCCTGAAGGTGAAACACGAGTGCTAAAAAACCCTCATAACCTTATAGACCAAAGCTGTTGCTTTTTGTACTTGTCCAAGTCTGTGATCAGCTGTGCAATTACATTAAAAGTTTGGTATTTGCTACCCCAACTTCAGTGGCACAGGAATGGTAAAAGCACCTTCAGAACTCACAAATCCAGAGGAGTTGGTTAAAATCAAATTTTAAAATAACCCAAATGTTTTTTTTGTCTAAAAGGTCAAGCTAAGCTACCATATCATGATGTCACCACAGGTGTAAATAGAGTAAGTGCCAAATTATGAGCAGTGAATAACAGAATTTTACCTGCTGGATGAGATTTTAGTGTTGCCACAAGACTATTGCACTACGGGTGTTGAGAAACCAAGAGAGAAGGTGTCATCTCCAGGCAGCCCTGGGGTTCACTTCTCACTGAGGACAGGTCAGTTATGGAAAACAACAGCAATAACCAACTCTTATAAACTGAATTTACTTTAAATGCAGTCTCTGATATTATATTATCATACCCACTCTAAAGTGCCTTTTCAACTATTTCTGAAGGTCAGCTGCAATAAAGAACTGTGCTAAATGTCATAATTAGCTGATATTTACTTAATGCTACTTTTTAAATTAATCAACCATTTGCAAATTATCAGCTCATTCATTCTAGGTTCATGAAATTAAAACTGTATTTACAGTTTTAATAGTAATACTGTAATAATACTGTATTTACAGTGTGCTACATGGCCTGGATAATTTAGTTTAAAGCAGTGAAATTCCCCCCACCCTTTTTTTTTGTCTGCTTAAAAAGATTCAACAATAATTTGAGGAATGCTTAAACTGAAAAAGGGGCGTTAATATGCTATATGTTAATATAAATATAGTTAGACAAGAGAAGAAAAAAAACATGTCTAACAACTTGCATAACAAGACTCAGTTACCTACTCAGGTTTCCTGGGCTCACACTTTAGTGAGCTCTTTTTCAGTGCTCAAGGCACCTGGTTGAGGAAACATTTCATGCTTCACATGGAGACAGATGCAGAGAAAGGCTTGAAAAGAAAAAAAAAATAATGCATCCTTCATAATTAAATATTCTTCTCCTTCAACAACCTCATAAAACATTATACTAATCATTGATTATAATGCTATGCTGATGAAGATCAGAGATTAAAAATAGCTTTCAAACATACATCTATAGTGCAAATGTTACTGTGTGCATCTGGATAAATGTTCTGTAGAGGTATGGTCAGAACCACTGGAGATCGACCTTTGCATTAAGGTTTTGGAGTGAGCCATTACACCTCAGATTATTCAGTGAAAGTAACAATCTAAAACCTCTCAAGGATTCAATAGAATAAACCAACTGATGAATCACATTTATGCAAATTATTTTATGCTATTAAAAAGAAATAGAGTTCCTGCTAGGGTAATAAAAGCAACCAGATAACATCAGTGTGAACCTGTCAACTGACCTGTTCCCAGGTCCTATCGTCCATGTACAGACAAGCATATGGACCACCTTGAAAACTGCAAAACTCCTGCCCTTTCAAAAGGAGGGAATGTAAGTTTTTGCTGCTTTGCTACAACATAACTTTATGGCTTGTCCAGAAACTTTTTTCTATCAGCCATAACTTACATTGGCACTGGGAATTGGCTAAGTCACATTTTGTTCAGTCTTGAATGAAAATTCTCTTTCTCTGGAGTCTCAAACAATAAAAGTCAAGTAGCTTCAATAGGACTGCTGGTGGCTATTCCATACAAATTGACACCTATCTTGTAAAAACTGGCACAAAGAGGGCATTATACAAAACACCTTTATATTCCTATATGTAAAATACTTTGGGAGAACACACTTGCAAATGAGTTATTCAAATAGCAACAGAACAAAATTATGTTTAATTTCCTGGAAATGAACTGATCAGGGACACAGTGGAAGGAATTCTACAACAAGGAAACCACTTACATAGCACGAAGCATGTATTTAATTAAATGCTTTGCAAAGATACATGAATAAAGCTATGTGCATGACTTTCTTTAGGGATGGCCCCAGCTGTTTATTTTTTTTTTTTTAAGGAACAAACAAGAATGTGGAGAGCACAGATGCAATGAAGAAAAAAAAAACCAACAAAACACTAAGTAAGTTTGTACCCACATACTTTACAAAATAAAGCATGTTAGTGGTACAAAACATTCTATATACTGTATGACCAACAAATAAATGCACTGTAACATTGTTCTCTCAAACACCATAAGCTAAGCTCTGAAAATGACATGGACAGTAGGCATCTTTATTTCATCAGCCTGCTAGAGAGTCATTTAGCACCATCACTTTGTTGTTGTTTTTGCCCTGCCTATCTCCTTTCTCGAAATAACAGAAGCATAGCACCGTTGAATATTTAACATAAAAATAGGAATATGAAATGCATCCCAACTTCCAGAGATGAGGTAGCTCATGCTAAGAAATGATGGAACTTTCCTGCCTTGACAACTCAAGGCCAGCAAGTCAAATTACTGGTGATGCATGTCTGGATGTCAGCTAAAACCAATGAATTTCTAAACTCTGTTTCATTTTATTAGCAATTGGTCTGGTATACATGTGAATGATTGGCAACATACATAAATTGGCACCATATATAAGACATCTGTATAATTTGA
This sequence comes from Apus apus, assembly GCF_020740795.1. Lineage (NCBI taxonomy): Eukaryota > Metazoa > Chordata > Aves > Apodiformes > Apodidae > Apus > Apus apus. The sequence goes on along the minus strand of NC_067287.1, from coordinate 32,628,064 downwards.
TATGTAATGGCTTCTTAGATGGGCAAGTATTGGAAAATCAACAAGTATTGGGTTTAAGATGTATTTTGAAGGTTAAGGGTAATTGAATAGAATTACACAGATACATTGTGATAAGTGAAGTCTGGCCTTAAATTTTAAGATATGGGACACCCCTACTGAAACTCATATTTATCCCAACAATATTTTTACTTCATAAATTAACCATGGCTATGGAATACTCTTCTGAGCACACTGTTACATAGGAAAGTGCAGGAAAGACAATGCCAAATTAAGATGATCTTGTCTAAAGAGGGGTTTTTGTCTACAAAAGACACAGATTTCCTTTAATGGCTATCGTACTAGCAACCACAGGAAGACAAACTGAGGTTGAGGGAGTAGGTAAGAGAGAAATACAGCCAAAGGTTGACAAAAGTGTTCTATTTTTCTGTTATTCAGTATGCATCCAAGCAAAAGAAATAATCCTTTGAGCTTTACGTAGTCTCACATTAAAACTATCTATTTTTAATACCTGTAAATTTCAAAAGATTTTGAAACAAAGGCGAGGAAAAATATTCATGTTACTTTTAAAAGGTGGTCATCAATCATCTTAAAATTGTACTGTTGTACCAAAAAGTTGGTTTCAATCATTTAAAACGGAAGATTTGTAAGTAAAATAAATATTCAAAAGGAGGCTGGGCATTTAAAAAGAACCATATGTACAATGCTGATCCAGTATCAGCCATTACTTCAAGAGTCTCAGGATTAACTTCTATCAGTCTAAGTTCACGTGTTTAATTGCTGCTGTTGCTGGGTATTATGTTAATATCCCCCCTTCCTCTTACACAAAGCAAACTGGCCCAATTTCAATTCCAAATTCCTGGTCAGTACTGCCAATGTCCACTGGTGCAATATCTATGATAGGTAAGCGTGCCACGTTCTGTGTTCTGTACTCAAAGACAGTCTTGCCCACGTTCCCATTACGTTTCTGGAGTAGAAAAGAAGAGAAAGAAAAGAAAGAAAAACTTAGGCCAGAGCTCATGTCAGAAACAGCCCAGTTCCAGCTGGCCAGTCAGTTGTCTGACAGTTCAGAAGGATCCCAGTATATCCTGACTGAGCAACACAGTCCCCCCTCCACCCCACCTTTACTGCACCTTGGTTATTTTAAAATGTACATATCTTGCTTTTACACTGATGAACAGACCCATCAGATTGGCACAGCAGGACATCCCCCTCAAGCTGGACTAATTTTTCTTTATGTTATGAAATTCTCCTGTAGGCATGAATTCACACCTGCACACACCATCTCAGGCTACATTATTTAAAGCACCGAGAGCACTCTTTAGATTTATTTCAAGGGCCAGGTTGATTCTAGAAATATTCTTCCAGTATCTTGGACTTTGCTAAGAATACTAAAAAACACGAAGAGGAGTTACTACTAGCTCATCTTTATGCCCACTAAGAATTTTGGGGGAAACATTTTCCTTTCTAACTCAGTCACAGTAGCAATGAGTTTCCTCCAGTAACCTTACCCGTGTGGCAGACAAATGCTTGAGGTTATCTGAGCTCTGTATGTGGTTCCACACAGAGATGCACAAATACTGGGAAACGCAAAATGGCAAGACGTATCTCAGCATGGTCACTAATAACTGGTAGTTTGTAAACACCCTCTAAGTAATGCAGATTTCTCTTATTGAAGCCTGAAGTGTACTAAAATACCTATCTGATCTGTTACTTCTGCAATTCATGGTGAAATTCTACAGTATATTAATTACCCAGTTCTATCAATATTTTACAAATTAAGGAAAAACTGAAACTGTGACAAGGCAAGAGTCCTTTTTCTCCATAACAGATGACAAAGCCCCCAACTTACAGAACAGCTGTCGTGCAGCACCGTGTATCTGAACCGGCTGTTTCCCTCAGCTTTGATCTCCAGGTCATTGGCCCCTTTCAGAATCACAGCTTTCTTCAGGTTCTTAGTCTGGTCATCCATGTACCCAACACTGTTTTTACAAAGGTAGGTGATGTTCTGGGAAGCTTCCTTTGATAGGAGGCGCAGGAATGTCATCTGAGTGACAGCTGTATCCCCGTACACAAACTGTGAAGATAAAGAAACAGATCAACATATATTACATGAAAATTCATTAAGAGTTCATGAATTTTAGAACCAACTGTCATTATTGTACTACCCAGACACAACTAGCAGGAGCCCTATGACACAAAATCTTAAAAAAAAAAGAAGTTTATTTTGTAATTTTCTACCAGTTGAGGACACAAAAGTAGACATCCTGTAACGAGGATAATTCTGGAACATTTTGACCTTAAAGCTCTGCAGCTGAAAAACTAAAAGGCAGTTGGGTCTCAACAGACATGACAAGTTTAGGAATGAACTCTACCTTCTTTCAAGAAGGGATTCAGTAGGAGCTAAACTTTATGTAAGAAATAGTGCATTAGAACAACCTCAAACGAAGTAACAAATATCAAGCACAGAAAACCTATTTGCAGTGTACCTGCTATACTGCAACTCTAGTAGCCTGTTTGCTATAGGCTTTGTATTGTATTTGGAGGTGTCACAAACAGTCAGAAAGTTTGACTATATAAAAAATAACTATAGGTTTGCATAAGGAATTTATTAACCAATTAAATTACACAGAAGTTTGAAAAATATTCTATCGTGCCAGTGTTTCTAGAAAAAAGGGGAGCAATTTTTCTACCAGTAACAAAAATTTTTAAATGCCTGAGATATTTTCCCTACCTGTGCAGGTATTTTATTAATGCTTTGTGAAAGCATTTCAACATGGAAAAAAAACCTCAACAAAACAGTCAGGAATGACTAAAAATGTATACATTTATCTGAAACTGGTGAAGAAAAGAGAGAACCTTATGCACTGACACTGTCCTGTTATCTCTGTTTAGCAATCTCAGACAAATTTATTATTTAGAATCTGTAAGGAGTGCATATGACCATTTCACAGATCATACTGTTAGTTATAAAATCTAACAGCATTTTAAAAAATGAAATTTTCAATTACAGTATTCCTGAAGATAACTTCTTCCTACAAAGAGCATCTGACTTACAGAAACCCTACATGTAGCTCTGCAGGCAGCTAAACTTCAACTGTGACATCTTAGGTCATGGCAAGGTCTCCTGGATTTAATAATAAGTGAAGACATCTCAATAAAAGAATCAAGATCACATCTGTTCTCAAGATCACATCTGTTCTCAAGATCACATCTGTTCTCAATTGCTGGAGGTCTGAACTGTTATCAGGAATCCACTTGATAACAGCCCTATTTTTACACAGCAAAGACTTATTTTAAAGATATTTAATTACTTGCTGTGAAATAATGATTGGAAATATTTTCTGTGCTTTTCATTTGATCAACTAGGAATAACAATGGAAAAAGCTTGTTAATTAATTACATACCTTACATATAGCATAAACCTCTGTTGTTTGGCAGGATCATTAAGCCTACTTTCAGAAGTTACAGCGGAAGGAAAACCCAACAGAAAGCTAAGAGTGGAATTTTTGTCTGCCTGGAGACTGATGCACTTGGCATGGAGCATTCTGACCATGTCATAACAATTATACTTTTTAAAAAAACTGATGGGCTGAGAGGATTTATAAAGCAAGCTTTGCATAATTAAACAGCAAAGAGCTTTCTCAAAAAAAAAAATAGTAGAATTCAATTAAAACATCAGTAATAGCGTAGGACGACACTTTTCAAGGACAAGGATAGTGAATAACTGAAGTGGACTGCTAAAGATGTTGGAGTTTTTGGGATCAAGAGAAACAATCTCTCCCAGCTATGTTATACTTCTAGCCAATCCTGCCTTAGATGCATTTTGATTGTTTCTCCCAGCTCTTTCCTATAGCTACTGCATGATAACCACCAACTGAATATAGGCCAGTCAATCAATCATTATACTGTTCTGACTGCAGCAGAATCTGCTCAGAAGAGCAGATGAAGTTCTAAACCAGAAGGAAACCAGTTTCACAGATGTTGATTCATGACACTAAACATATTTAGTTACCTGTGATCCCCTGTTCATATCAAGGCCGTACCAAATGGGTTTTACATCAGATGACCTGCTGGCCCACCATGTTTTACGTGGTATGGTAGATGGGTTTGCAGAAATACAGGTCTCTCCAGTTTCCATGTTGCAATATACTTTTATAGCATCTTCAACACATCCCTGGTTAGGATCAATCCAATATTCACCTACGAAGACGATAAAAAGTGATTCAATACCATTATTAAGGTTCTTCAAAAAACTGGGGAGCGATAAGCACAGGTATGTCATGACAGTACCAAACACAAGGAAAACAGGCATGTGTTTCACATACTCTGATGCATGTTTTGATGTGTGTGTCCAGTATAAACTATATTGTTACTTTGAGATACAATCTGAGCAGCATTTCAAATATTTCAAAACTCGGGAATGCAGATTTGGAAGTTGTTTAAGGTTAGGGTTGGTTAAATCCACTACAAACCTCCTAGATGCTCCAAGTGCATAAAAAGCACACAATGGCTAGAAGCTATTTTTCCCTACATAAGAGGAAGCAATGGCAGCCCCTTCTGATGTTGATGGTGGAGGCAGTTTCAGAAAATGGGGCACAAGCTGGTAAGGCCTGCCACAAATTATCTCTGGCTTCCAGTCTGTTACGGTTTATCACTAGTAATCTATATAAATTAGGGAAAGTCCTAAATGGCACATTAGCACCTCACAACCCATGAATTGCTACTAGAAGCAGCAGCAGAGAATTCTGGATGGAAAGCACTCACAGGTTATCAGCCCACAGGTCATGTTTCGAGCTAATAGCTATTATGCAGATATTCACAACTGCTGTACAAACTTAGCTCTGTCATCACATAGGTGGTACTCTGTGGTGAAAACATTTTCAGAAACAGTGTTTTGTGGCAGTATAAAATATTTCACAATTTAAATTCATCTCAGTAACTACTGAATAAATAAGTATGGGATGCACTAGAATGTGTACTTCACTGGCAAGAAGTTTTCAAGTTCCTAGGGTGAATGTCAAGGGAGACCATCAAAACATGTAATACACTTTTTTTCCCCCAGTGACCAAGTACCTGCTGGGAATAAGAGAGAGGCAGGTACAGGAGAAGGTGTGTTGATACGCACCGCTTTTCTTGGATGGGTGGCACAGCTTCAGGTCATCACAGGTCCGTGCTGGGTGTTTTTTTGACCCATCTGGGCTGCGCATGGTCTCAATCTGGCTGCTCAGTGACTTCAGTGTGGCATGGACTCCTGGGTCTGTTTTGTTGTGGTCATCTGGGGCTGCTTCATCTTCAGTAAACTCTGGCAGCGGATCTGCCATAGCATCATCATAGTGTCCCATAATGTCACCAATGGCAGCTGTGAGATGGCCTGGAGGCCCTGGAGGGCCAGGAGGGCCAGGATCACCTGGTGGACCCTAAATTGTTTTTTTTTAAATGAAAAGGGAACAAGGGCACAGCAGAGTAAGTATTATTAAAAATTATAGCAAAGACAGTCACTTAAAAAACCAAAATTTCATGGCCAATCACTTCAGAGCATGGGGGAAATTTAGATACTATAAACATTTCAGAGAATCATAGACTGGTTTGGGTTGGAAAGGACCATAAAAGATTGTCTAGTTCCAACTACCTGCCATGGGAAGGGACACCTCCTCCCTCTAGACCAGGTTGCTCAAAGCCCCATCCAACCTGCCTTGAGCACTTCCAGACACATTCCAAGAAATGGGGTAAGAGGTCAGAATGGCATGTGAGGTATCCTCTCTGCTTCATGCTTTTCCTGCCTCTCTTAATACCTTGTTTCTTACTCCTGACTTCAGACTTAACAGCTGGAAAAAGTCATCAAGGAATGGCCTCCTCATTCCATTTTTTTAAGCCATCTGTCCCTCCTTGTTCAAATCCCTGCCTAATAATTTTATTTCTTAAAATTCCAGACAGCTGTAAGTGATTTTCAGAGAAATTCAAAATTCCTGCTTCCCCTGAGTCGCTTCAAGCACATTTTCAATTAGTAAAGCCTGGACAGAAAACTTGACGCTAGAAATATCTTTATATTTATCCTGCACAGTTCTGAGCTTTCTGGGCAGGGGTATGTGAGACAGAATATACACCAGGTGCTTACTTGGCAGAGCAGGTGTTTTCCTGAATGACAGGTTGTGAGGTCCTTCTGTCAACCTGAGCTGTGACACTTGGGGAGGGAACTGAATCTTGAAACAGAATGTATCTGTCAATAAACGAATCTCCACCCACAGGCTCTGCCATCTCTGCTTTGGCAGCAGAAAGCCTGTAACACCTTGTGTGATGGCTGTGGTGCATCAGATGGTGTATCAGAATGTGGGATTTCCTTTGAGAGTAATTACTTCAGAATTCTCAACTAGTGCTCCAGATGCTTACTGCAGAGCACACACCCAGACTAATACATGCTGCCTCTGACAAATGAAATCTTAATTTCTATTTCTTGCTTTGTGGTTCCAATTCATAGTTGCATGGAAGCCAGCACAGAAAGCAAAACTAAAGTTACTGGTATGTGGTATTTCTCATACTGTCTCATTACACACATGAAGGATCTGGATACACATTGTATTGTTATGCTCTACCATCCACTAGTCATTGGTGCCTCAGCAGAAGTGGAGATACCAATAATTGGCAGAAATTCTAATGAAATAGGGTGAATGTTATCACATGATAAACACCATGGCTCACAGGACAGAAAAGCAGCAGAATCTGTGTTCTTTGTGTTGCTCATTATTTTACTCCACCTTTATTCCACTTTTTCCACTTTTTTTCCAAAATAAGCAATACCAGTCTTAATCCTTCATACACATCAACCTTTCCTTACAGCCCTCTAATTTTCTAACTTCTCTTCCTTGGGATAGTGTAACTTCTGTTTTACAACTTAGGGTATTGTGAACTGATAAATGTGGAGTATGACTGGGGCATTTGGGAAAGCTTTAGGGCTTTTTCCACAGTGGTCAAACTGTTTTCTATTAGCTGCAAATCAGCTCACAGTTGATGTCTGTAAACCTTAGATCAGGCTGCAGGTCAGCTGAGCTGACTTTTAAGAGTCTGGACTCTTCACTTAGACTAAAGGATTTCCTTAATGCATGGCATGGTGGGGTATGCTGCTGGCAATCAGACACATAGCTGTTATAATTTAGTGCCCCTCTTTGTGGGACTACTGACTTTGAACTACTGCTAGTTCAAGACACACCAACTGGCCTATTCCCTAGGCTTGCGGCTTGAGAATTCAGCTTTCCAAATGGCCAGGCTGAACTGCAGATCCAGCAGGATCCAGTGAGCTAACTGCAGAAGTAGCCCCAGGTTGACCTAAAGAGAGCACAGGTGGACAAGACTGGGACCATCACAAGTCTGGAATACGAGAATGAGTCAGAAATGGGCCCTTTCAATACACAGTTATCCTTGCTATTTATTGGAGAAGTTGTATCAAATCTCACCATTTGTCTTCAGCTCATGGATGTTTGAGAAAGTAATGTAACAGACTAAAAAAATCTCATTATTTGAAGGTAACCTTTACCCATCAACTTACCTCAGGTCCAGCTTCTCCTACACTCCCTCTAACACCAGGAGGCCCAATTGGCCCAAGTGGACCAGGACTTCCATCTTTACCAGAAGGACCAACTGGACCTGGAGGACCCTAAAAAACGTAGAGAAAGAAGGAATGTATTTTAACATTTAATAAGAAAGTTACACAAAATTGCCCTTTGCAAGTCATATCTTTTCAGGGAGCAATCCAATTATTTGTGCCTATCACCAAACTTTTTTTAAAAATCACCCTTTCTATTCTTCCCTAAAAGTAAGAAGACAGTTTCAATGCTGTTCTTCTCCGGTCAGTTACCTTAGCCATGATATATTATATCAGCTCAATAGTTTTCCCTAAACCACTTAAGCAGTTCAGTTCCAGGTGCTACACAGACTGCAGTAGCTGCAGTACACCTACATGTGGGAACATCCAAGAGATCATATTCCTCTTTTATTTTTGGGTGAATGAAATACATAAGAGTATGAAAAGAAGAACAGAAATTAGCAGAGCTGCCACATGTACAGCTTTGTGTCAGCTGTAGCAAACATATCTGTGTAAAGAGACTGTAGACCTGTAGTTACTCTAAACTAAACTTTATAGTTTTTTATCTAGCTATAAACCAAAGCTTTACTAAATTAAACAAGATTCTGTCTCTTAGCAGAGGGTAGCAAGGTAATCACCACACCACTTAAGTCAATAAAAGCCACTGAAATAAAAGTGAAGGAGAAATACAAATCCAATTGTGGAAAGAAACAAACAAGCAAGAAAAACCTTAAACCCAAAACACTACTCACCCGAGGACCAAATGGGCCTGGAATACCAGGACTGCCCTGTTCACCAATAGGACCCTAAACAGAAGAAATTATAATATAATTCTGATATTTAAAGCGTATTCCTTTAGTTTTAAATAATTAGTGTGTCATACACGCAAATTCTCTATGAATAAGATTGTAATACACGTGAACAGGTAGAACCTTTCCCTCTCAGGATTCATTTCCATTCTGTTGTTCTCTCTTGTCACAGAGTAACAGCAGTAACCACAATTTAGAGTAACAGAATTTACTGCTGCTTGGCTACATTAAAAAGTTGTTTCTGCAGGAAAACCTTGCTTTTATGTCATTGAGAATCAGATTGGCTTACAGAAGAGTAACTGGCAGTGCTACTATGAAGTGGAAAGACGCTTTGGGTTTTTTTGTTGACTCTTTTCCTGCATGTTGAAACTTTTCCGCTTTTGCATTAAAATTACATTCAAAGGACTAGCAAGTACAGAGAGCCAGGCCACTCCCAAACAATTTGTGGCGAAAAAAATAACTCATGCTTGCTTTTTTTTTTCCATTTAAATAACTGTGTTCCTGATACATCACTTAACTATCAAAGAAATAAAATCATAGTAAAAACAGAACAACTTACAGGAGGACCAGGAAGACCTTGAAGCCCAGTGAAACCCCTGTGTCCTTTCTGGCCCCTATCACCTCGATCTCCATTGTCACCTTTGTCACCACGAGGTCCTTGGGGACCCTGCAAATACCAGTGATGAAATGTAAAATGCTGAACTGGAAAAAAAGCAACCCATCATTTCCTTTTAGACACTGCATTCAGACCTCCTTCACTTCTAAAGCAAGAAAGAAGGTGGTACTGGGGCAGCTCCAAGAATCTTATTTTTTTTACCAGAGACTAAGTAAATAATTACAGAAAACTATACTTAATTACTCTATTCATAATACAGTAGGGAAATAAAAAAACAGAACAACAACCTGTAATGATGATGCTAAATAATTTACATTATAACAATTTTAAGATTGACACGTTTCTTTGCCTTACTGAACACTGCACATTATTTTTGTAGATGAGATTGAAATATTGTGGATCTCTCACAGAATCATAATGATAAAACCTATTTTCAGCATGAAATTCTCCATGTTGCCTCTTCACTTCTCAAAGCTCCTTTCACCTTCACTATGATTAAGGTACAACTGAAGTTACATTCCCTAACTACAGACAACAGTGTTCAGGCTCCCCAGTACAAATAGCTTGGATCTATTACTGTCACAATTTAATTCTTGGTATTTTTGTTAATTTCAAACTGTTCACACTAATTCAAGAATCACTAGAAAACATTTCTTTTGCTTTCAATTCCATATTTCTCAGCCCAAATTACATGCCAAATTTCTCAGTGCTAGATTCCAAATACTTTATCAATGGCATCATTATCACTAACCACTCAACAAACTTTTCCTGTCTCTCATGTGACATCTGCTTAGGGAAAGGACAACATTCTTTTGAATTTCCCAAGTTTGCAATTAATTTTTTTGTTCCAATTGGACTGTAAAAGAGTTACGAAACACAAAAATATGGATTCTGTTTGTTTTTCCATTTCAACTGAAGTCAGAATCTCATGAGTTGAATTAATGTGGTTTCATGGGAACAGGTGATCTTGTTATAGTTCTGCTATTTTTATCTAAAAATATGCCTTTTTGTTCAGCCTTCCTTTCTTTACCCCTTATTCAAATTGTCAAACGCAGACTTCAGCCATTTGCTAACTCAGGTCATCCAGACAGCAACACACTCCAAAGAAAGAGCCTTCCAAAGCATTTCTTATTTCTCTGCAAAGTGTTTTTTAAAGAAAGTGTAGAAATACCAGTGTATTCAAACATTTGTACAGATTTGCACCTCAGAAGTCTACCTGCAGCTCCTTGCAGTCAAAAGGCTAGAAGCTGAAGCCTTGCTCAGCCACCTAGTTTCTCATACAATTTCCTGTAAAAAGCATCCCAGATAAAACCAGAGTGACCATGGAGAACTTACAGGCAAACCTCTTTTTCCTGCACGGCCTGGGGGACCCATGGGACCTCGAGAACCCTACAAAGATTGCATACAGAAGTGATGTGAAGCAATGCACAAAAGCACACACAATAGCTTTTTGATAAACAGAATATTTAAAAAAAAAAAAAAAAAAAAAAGCCTCACTTACAGGTTCACCTCTTTGACCTGCATCTCCTGGAGGGCCAACAGGACCTGGAGTTCCTGGACCTCCTGGGGAGCCTGGTAAGCCTGCAGGGCCAGGTTCACCACGATCACCCTGTGAAACATAATTTCAACATTATTTATCTAAAGAGGTCTGGACTGGACCAAAGCAACAGGCTCTGGCATTGCCTATCTATTTACTAGAAATCACAATGTAGAAAGATATTCCTTCTTTAAGAACTCATCTGCATTTGTGGAGACAGGTGTTCTTAGACTTCAGCCAGTTTTCCTCATCTTTGAGTGGTACTAATACAGAGCTCTGATACACTTACAGAGCAAGTTCTCCACTCAGATTAACTGAATGAAGAGAAAATCTACAATAAGACAAGAATAAAAAGAAGATTTCCAGAAGTGACTAAATAAAATAATATCCTCTTACACGTTCTCCAACAGCTCCATCTCGTCCAGGAGTACCGTCATTACCAGCAGGTCCCTGGAGTTACGGAATAAAAACAGGGCTATTGATTAACTCCATAATCTTGCATTTCTATAAGAAAAAGAACATTTTTCTCCACCTCTAACTTCAAGTCAAGGAGAATAACCACTAGGCTGTCTTTTTTTGCCTGTTGAGAGGCTCTAATACTTACTTCTGGGCCAGGTTCACCTACAGGTCCAGTGGCACCTGACTGGCCAATAGGTCCTGGGGGACCCTTATCACCAGATGGCCCTGTGGGACCTTGTTTTCCTGGTGTGCCCTAAAGAAGACGAGAAATATATTATCAAAATTGTAATAAAAAATCAAAGAAAGGACAAAAAAACCTGCTGCCTGCGAAACACTTTCCATTTATCTGCTCTGAAGTAAAATCAACACTTGTAACTTTCAAAACCTGATAATTAAGGGAAGCGTTCTGATAGATTCTGAATATATATTTAATATACTAAGTAATTTTAAGCAGTGTGTGTGTGTCAGCTGCTTTTGAACAGGCTTTCATTTACTAGAAGCTGCACTTGAAGTTAGTCTAGCTAGCAGCAACTCCGCACTCCACCTTGATGTATGGATATGTCTGATGGCATTATCTGCAGTCAGTAAGGTCTTTTTGACTGGAAAAATGTAATGCAGCTTGAAATAGGTAACATGATTTTATTATTTTTTTCTATTTATTTTTTTTCTCTCTCACCAGCAACAAGTCTAGTTAACCTGGAACAATTTCTGGTCAACTTTAGGTATAAATTGACTTTATGGATCCAGTGGTAACGGCAGATCCTCCTGGATCATTGGGCTTTTCAATCAATATCTATAAATATTACATGAAAGCCAAGAGAAAACAAATGGCAATTTTGAAGATTGTAGTTTACAATTTAAGAAACAGCAGTTACAAAGTATTTACTCACATTCGAGTGACCTTTGAGCACCTAAACGTAAAGTCTGGGGTTGTTTTTTTCAAGGAGCTAGTATTAAGTCAAATAAGAATATTTCAGCCAGATGTCTTGATGCTATTACACACTTTTAATTCAGGCTCAGATCTTCCATTATGGCAGAAACAAAATCTGCCACCTCATGCATTTGCTCAAGATTTAGTAATTTACTATTCTCTTCCTATTTGCTCCTGCAATTGGTGTTTTCCAGCTTTCCCCTGGTGCTATGGGTTACTATTCTCTCCATCCCACAAAGACAAGGAGGAGGCCCAAGCCTGGTGGTACATTGACTTGATGGTTACTTACAGCAGGACCCGGCAGCCCTGGCATGCCTCTTTCCCCTCGCTGTCCCGGCATCCCAACAATTCCTCTCTGGCCAGTAGTTCCTGCTGGACCAGGGGGGCCATCTGGGCCCTGAAATCCACGAAGCATAAAAGAAGGTTACTATCTTTTCAGGAGCAGTAAGTAACAATGAGGCCAAGCCTAGAGTTGATCTAGGGAGAATTCATAACATCAGCGAGGACGTACCGGCTGCCCATCTTCCCCGGGGTCACCCTTGTCCCCAGGACCACCAGGAGGCCCAGCTGGCCCTCTATCTCCCACACGGCCATGAGAACCAGGATCACCACGAAGACCTGGGGGACCTTCTTTTCCTGGCTCACCAATAGGTCCAGCAGGCCCTGGAGCTCCCTAAGAAGATTAAAACACCTTGTTACATGAGATCCTTTTCTGATCAGGACAATCAAATTCTAAGGACTTTGTTTTAATTAACTATAAACATGCCTACTCTAAAGAAGGCCTAAAGATTTATGATTAAAAAAATGAGATTAAGTTAACATCAAATTATGTCCAAGCTCCAACTCCTCCTCTCCACAATTTGCAAGTCCAAATTCCCTCCTTCAAAAGACACTCTCTTTTTCTCCCTCTTTATTCCTTTTCTTGTGCCTCAGCTGTACAACTACTGCTAGAAAGCTAACCCTTGCCCATTCTTTCCAATATTATCAAGCTTAAGTCCATATTCAAACTTTCCATTCATGTGGCACAAATGAGTGTCTTAATGAGCCTTTATCCTTTTCTCAAAGACTTTTAAAAGACTTCCCTGTTTTATTATGTTTTCCATGAACTTCACCTTTTGATAAACTGATGATGACTGCAAGTTATTTTTCTCATCAAAACATTAATAAGCATATGCAGAGAATGACACAGTTCTCTGTGTGCAGTTGAATCCTCACTTACTGATCCACAGCTGATTTTTATTTTATTTTTTTTTACTGTTTCTGAAAATATTTAGACATGAGAGATTTTGTGGTTTTGCTACTTAGCTCAGTGAAAAGTCTTGCACTAATTTGGCCATTGACACTGGATCAAGCTCAAGACTAATGAGTTTTCTTTTATTAAGTCAGTTGTTAGCATGTGCTCACAATAGTCAGTGCTGACCAGCTGTTATATAGCACCAGACCATAAACACTGCTTCACCTTTCCTGCTTTGTTTAGTCTTCTAGTTTTCAATGACCAGTTTATAAAACACCTATGAGAAATATGACAGTTGACTTACAGCAGGTCCTGGAGGCCCAACTCTTCCAGCAGATCCTGGGAAGCCAGTAGCACCCTAAAAAAAAATATCAGTGACAAATTTATTGAAAGCACTGGTTGCCTCAGATGTCCTCAGCTGAACTAGTGAGCCAACGTTATAATCACAGATTGTGAAAAACAGGCTGAGATAAGGAATGATGCACTTGTTACACAGAAGTTCAGCAGTAGACTATCTGCAGTCAGGTCACAAAAAAGAACATCTACTTACAGGGGGACCCTGAGTTCCTCTACCACCTTTTAGACCAGGAACACCTGGAGGGCCCTAAGAGGAAAGGAGAAAGAGAAGGGTGATAGTGAACATCCAGGACATCTTAAATAAGCCACATCAGTCTATGCCACTGGTTCTCTGAAAATGTTACTTATACTTACTGGTGGACCAGGAGACCCAGCAAGACCCTGTGGACCTGGAGATCCAGCATCTCCTTTCTGTCCAGGCTCTCCAGGTTCACCTTTGACACCTGGCTGACCATCAGGGCCCTATAAAAAAAAAATATATTTAGAAGAGACATTGGGTCAGAGAATACAAAATCTTTCCAGTCTAACAAAGTAATATTGTAGGGACTTCCTAGGAGACAAAAAATAAGAGGAGAAGAAAGCAGCCCAGGAAACAGTGCATTTTCTCAGTGGTTCTGTTCAAGAGAACTGTAACAGTTCAGCACAGTCTTTAGAAGATCACAGATGGGATTTTCTGAAGTCCGTGAATTCAGAATTTCCATTCAAAATATTTTCTTATCTAACTCACATATTTCTATCCTTTAGATTTTCTGTTTCCCTCAGCAGCTATTGCATACCCAAAAGCAAAAGGGACTGAACAAACACTGTCTTTTTTAGTATTGCTTCCCTTGGTGGGGAAAAGAAGTGCCCGACTTCTTGTGAAAGGTCTGAAACATGATATTCAGTCTATGAGAAGGTTTGGGGCATTCACCAGAAAACTCACAAACCTTCCATTTCATCCATCAAATCATTCCAGCCTTCACTACCCATACAGCAAATCTTTGCTACCTTCAGTAGATGACTCTTGATAACTTGCCTCATTTTAATCTCAAAGGAGCAACACAGCATATCCATGAAAATATTAAATCTGGTGAACAATTGCATAATCTTTTCAACAAAACTACTTTTCAAGTGTCTGGGGTATTTATTGGCCCTTTTCTTTACTTGATACACTGATGGGAAAAAGCAACAGCTCTTTTTTGCAACAAAAATGTGACCCACGTTCCAGAACACTGCAGTAATATTCATAATGAAGGAAATGAAGCATGTCAAAGGATGACTAAAGGAAACCCATTAGTGTTGCAAAACACTTACCGGGGGACCAGCAAAACCAACAGCACCAGTCGGGCCATTTTCTCCTCGGGAACCCTGGTCAAAACAATTTAGAATAACTGTACTTAACACAAAAGTCTTTCTACATATGGTGTAATTTGCAGTTAAATATACAAGAAAGGATGTAAATTCTTTGCTGTTATAAGTGTGATTACACTTTTGCCCTATTAATCAGAAGCAAGTAATCTTTTAATCACAAAATACATGATGTTACCTATGATGTTAAGAACTGCTATTTGTTCAAGACTATAAATACTTTCAGAATTTAGATTTGGAAGGCATATGCAAGCACTGAAAAGCACAACAGGAGAAATTCTGCTCACAAGCACTTCCAGGACTAGTGTGATTAGCTGAAGGGCACACACTTTATGAAACCCACCATTCCAATCCGATGGACTGTGGGAAAAAAAAAAAAATAGTTCAAAGATGTATTGTTCTACAAGGTCAGAATGGGCTATGAGCTGCTTCAACTTAGCTTACCACATCACATTTGTTTGGAAAAGATGAAGCTGAAGGCTGCCAAGCTCCAGCACTCCCCAGAGGGGTGGAAGCTGTTGCAGTTTTCACTGGAAATAAGGCTGTTCTGATTTATGAAAGAGATATAATCAGTTCCAAGTATGAATGATCTAGAAGGGCTGAGCCTCTGTCTCCCTAATCAAAGTAATCCCTTAAAATCACAAACAGACTGAAGATGATGAGTTAGAGTAATTAGATGAAAACTAAGATACACTTCTG
The DNA here is from genome assembly GCF_020740795.1 of Apus apus. Taxonomy (NCBI): domain Eukaryota; kingdom Metazoa; phylum Chordata; class Aves; order Apodiformes; family Apodidae; genus Apus; species Apus apus. The sequence goes on along the minus strand of NC_067287.1, from coordinate 32,612,499 downwards.
TGCTTTATTCATCTAAATATTTGTATGTATATAGTAGTATCTGGTATGGGCAAGCTTTTAAAAAGATTTAAACAATTTCAAGTGGCATACTTTCAGGAGTGAGGTAAATAACAGTAACTGTGTAAAGATTGCCCTAAAACAAGCAGAGGACAGAGGAGCAGAATCTGCCAGCAGTTTTGCAAGTACACAGCATCAAGACAGGAACTAGAGATTTTGACTCTGAAGAAGGGAGAAGAAAATAAAAGATATACCAGCAAATGAGACAAAACCTGGAGTTTGGATCAGTATTAGATATTTTTAACTTATGCCACATATAAACCAAACATGTTTACTCACAGGGTTTCCACGAGAGCCAGGAGGACCAACTAGACCTCGAGGACCTGGTTCACCCTTAAAATAAAATTCAAGGTTATTTCTCAAGTAACTTAGACAAGTAGCAAAAGTGCCAATAATTAAGATAATACTAAGAAACTTCAGTTTGGATTGCATAAAAATCTGCTTACCTTTTCACCAGTGGGACCTGCTGGACCCATTGGCCCTATTGGACCAGGGAGACCCTTTTAGACAAATTAAGATAAAAGGAAGTTAAAAAATGGATGCTTCTTAATGGTGAATTTTAAACTTCTCATATATAACTATTTCCATATTGTTTCCATTCTTTCAAATTCTTCTTTATCTCTGAAATCTTGTTGGGACTGTTTTACCTAAACTTTACTTGCATTTCCTCTCCCAGTGACCAAAATCCCACATCTCAAAAGCCCTGTTTTCATTCATTCTCTCTCTCTTCATTCATCTTCTATTTTGTGCAGCATTTATAAACAAGGCTAATGATAAAAAAAAGCCCTGGCTTTATTTTTCTCTCTCAGGAGGAAGCAATGTCCTCTTTTCCCCACTTGCAGAGAAGCTCTCTATTTGCTTTATGCTAATATTTCATTGTTTAAATTGATTTTAATGTCCTTGGTTACTTTTGAAGATTAATTTCTATCTTGAAAACTCTGCAAAAGTGTCCTTTTTCTCTTCATAGGATAGTAAGGTAAATAGGTTCCAATCTCTCCATCCAAATCCATCAACCACATATGATGATCCTGCAGCACTATCCATATTACCTTCTTCAATATTTAGATATCTCAATTACAACCCCCTTTCACGAAAAGCGAAGTTCTACAAATTAAGTTTATTTGCAGCAAAATTCCCCTTGCCCCCAATAATCTGCACTGGAACAAAGCGAAGAGAAAGACAAAACCAATGGTATTAACAAGGAAACTGCACCACCATCAGTGCTCTAGTGATTGGTAGCCCAGATGTCTACAGATAGGTGGCTCTAGAAGAGGGATGTACATTTAGTTCACCATTACTTTACCTGTTCATTAGTTATTGCAAGCTAGAAACTTGCCTTACAATGACTAGCAAGTCTTCTGTACTTTTCAATACAGATACCTGACTTAAAATAAAACTCACAGCTGCTAGTTGTGAGTTAGTGCTTCTGCATGCCAGGCTTTCTCAAAACTACTTTGCCTCTTTAACTAGAAATTTAGAGCAGGCAGAATCCTCATCTTTTGTACGTATCTCATATTTCCAAATGCCTGGCAGTTAGTACTCCAACTGGTCTGCAAAATCCAAAAATCTCAGATAGACACAATTTATGTAAAACATAGCTCCACCAGCTTCTGAGAAGAAGAAATATGGTCAGTGCATGTATTCCAAACACAGGACATTTGGGTTTGTTGGACAACCAGTCTATGCAGAAGTGTGTGTGCAACATGTATTGAACATACTGGATTTACTGCATGTGAGCATACCAGCCATGTTATTTATGCACAGGTGGTTCAAAAACTTTCCAGAAGTGTCAGCAACTTACTGCTTGTATGGGACTCAGTACATTTACAGGAACTTTTGCCTATGAAACTCAGGACAAATCATGAGCAACTCAGTTCAAACAATAAGGAGCTATTTGCCTTAGTCCAGGAGTCAGAACTGGTGGGTTTTCTTTTTTGGCTATTGGGCTCTTCTTGTCTTTTTTTCATATTTTTACTATAGTCAGCTTAGCTGAATCCCAAATGAAAATGCTTCTTCTGGGAATGCTCCTCCATTGATATATTAACTCCCACTATTGGTAACAGAACACGAGCTCAGAGCACATACTTCCCAAAACATTTTGTACAGTCTTGAAAAAACTTGGAAGACCAAATTTGAAGGGTAGTGGGAATGAGACTGACTGTAAACCCACAATAGTTGTTGAGCAGTGTTTAACTATGAGCTGAGAACCTCTAGCACAATAAACAACCTGGTGTGTGGACAGTAGCTCTAAAAAGAGTGATGGATTTACTTACTCTTGCCCCATCATTGCCAGCTGTACCTTCAGCACCTTTCTCACCTATGCCGCCCTATGGAAAATACCCAAAAAATCTCAATTACAACACTGAATGTTGAATAGTTCATACCCTGGAAAAACTGCAGTATTAAGAGACAGGTGATTCTCCTCAGCACAACAGAAATAATCAAACTTACTCTATCACCCTTGGGGCCAGGCGTTCCAGCAATCCCTCTTTCTCCAGGCATACCTTGAAGACCCGGAGGGCCTGGATCACCAGGCGTCCCACTAGGGCCTGGGCTTCCCTGAAAAAAAACGTAGAAGAAGTTGTTGTCTCTTCATCTGAGAACTGTCTTTGCCTCTAGGCTGCAGAATATGCTGTGCCTGTGTTGAAGTCCCTGGGGTACAGTTTTAAGTAATTGTTTTCTCTTAAATTTGGACTTTATTCATCTCCAAATACTTTTCTTTTCCCAGTTTGTTACTCGGGAAGTTAGTTGCAATACTGAGCCCTTTCAAACACATTAGTATTTACTCAGTGCATACTAGGGATGAAGACAGGCAAAAAAAGAAGCTCGAGCATCTTTCTTACTTGACCTCAATGCCACATGGGTCTATTACACAAAGCTACAAGAAGTAGTTTCCAGGAGCAGAACTGCTTTATGCTTTGCTTCTCACAGCTCACGTCTGTTACAGGTCCTGCATTACTAGAGGCACTCCCTGCATGGGTGACCTTCTTAGGACCAATTGTATCTGTTGCAGGTGAAAGAAAGGCATGCTGTTTCTAGTATTTTCTTCTAAACACAACCCTGCCAAGTCTCTTTGAGTAAAATGGTTCTTAAAAGGCACCATTGCCAGGGGGGTTTTCTGCAGTTCAGAAATGGCTTTGCCCTTTTCTACTGAGACACAAAAAAGGTTTTAATTTTCAGACCTACACAAATTAATACAAAATGGGATTTCTCAACATTTTACTATCTTGCATGTTATTTACACTGTTGTACTGGAATAACGTGTCCTCCTAGAACCCTTGTATAAGCAAGATACCTTTTGATGAAAATATATCCCTTTTATAATAAAAAAAGCTCTCTCTTTTATATTTGTGCAAATTATCAGAATTATACATCACATCACTGCACAAATCTCCATTCAGCTTACCTTTGGACCATCAGGACCATGACCTCCAGCCATACCCTTTTCACCCTGGAGTCCTGAGGCACCTGGTTCTCCCCTTTCCCCTGGATTGCCACGTTCTCCCTACAAAATGGAAAATTATTACTTATGTAGAAGTCAAGGCCCAGTTCTGACAGACAAAATCCTAACTACACCATAAGTGCAGCACTGCTATTTGAACAAAGAGCCTGTGAACCAATTCTAGGAGAACTGATAAAAGAGTTTTATGCTTTTATTGTTAAAGGTAGGAGGAAAAGCATATTACTCAGCAAACTAAAAACTGTCCTTTCACAGCTATAAATCTAACCACTTAGGACCTAGTACTCAATACCACTTTGTGAGCTATGAAACCATTAAAGGTGGTAGGCTTCACAGAAACTGTCTTAAAACATATCCACATTTACAACCATTCTATTGGTGGGGAAAAAAGTAAAATATTCACTTTAGCTGCTAAAGTCCATGTTATATATCAACTTTCAACCTCAGAGAACTGTTGTAAATGTTTAAATTCTGAAAGAAAACACTTACCCTAGGGCCCAATGGGCCAACAGCTCCAGGATCTCCAGGCACACCCTAAGTAGAACAGAATGCACTATTAGAATGAAAGCATTATTCATAACCTTATAGTTATGGAAATCAGAGATTAACACTTTCATTTCCCAAGTACTGTGAATGTACATGGCTAGTTCTGAAAGTTATCTGTCCATGACAAGATGGCAGTCCAACTCAGTACAAGAAGAGGGTCAGATTTTACAAATTATTTTATCCAAAAGCATTTCTAAGACAGCTGCAGACTACAAATAGAGTGGGAAATTATATTACAAAGAGAAGAAAAGGTAAAACCACCTTATGAAGCGAATTCTTGTTAAAGTACACAGAAATTACCTGATCACCTGGCTTTCCTCCTTCACCTGGAGGACCTGGTGGCCCAGGTAAGCCCTGTAAAAAAGTAAATAAAATGGTTAGTAATGTAACAGAAAGGGATGTAAATCTAGATTTAATGAAGACACAAAAATATGCATGTAGTATTATACTCAGTAGAATACTGAGATCCCCAAGCAAAACAGTTACATTAATATTTCACTGCATTGTTTTCCCCCCTCTAAATAAGATGGCAGCCGTTTAACATTTGTTGGACATATGCACATCAGCCCTAAAAATAAAATTCTCTATAAAAAGAGATTAACTTAACCTAATTAATAATTAATTATCAAAAAAATTATTTTGCTCCATATTTGGATCATCTTTGGAAAATCTCCAAATTAAAACTGAAAACTAACAAAGGTTCTCTCAAGGGATATGGAGCTGGTGTTTAAGCCTTTGCCAGTTCAGTGCACAGCTGATGTGAAAGCCAAATATCACTAATTATTCTGAGCATCGTTCCCTTTAGTTCTGAAGCTGTGTTTTCTTAAACATCACTTGATTGAATTTCTGCAATTTACGTTGATAAAGACATAAAGGCTGTTTATTTTTTTCTTTGACAAAAATGAATACACGTACCTGAAACCCTGTAGGACCTGGAGGGCCTTGTTCTCCTCTTTCTCCTGCCAGACCCTACACAAAATAAGGTAATAAGTATACAGTTGAGGAATATAGGCAGGCTCCATAATTTTTATTCTTTTTGAATGGGTATAATTTCAAATATGTATTTGTTTATTATACAGTTTTACTTACCCCTGTCCAAGATATACCCTATCCAAAAGATGTAGTATGATGTTTCCTATCTCTTTAAGATCCCCCTCCCCAAAATTCTGTGAGGATGGGAAAACACTGAGTTTCTTTGAAACCAAGGAACCTAAGAAAATGAACTATGAAAAAATTTTGCTCCTTGTTTTTTTTTTGTAATTGTTAGTAAAAGGAATTAGACTACTACTATATTTTTTTTTTAAATTATTTTCTTCAATATAAAGTTCCCCATTATTCTGTGAATTTTTTTTTTAAATGTTCTTAGTTGGTTTTTGGGGGGTTTTTTTGGAATCACTAACTGACACAAAGATAGATTAAAAACAGAAGCAGAAAGAGTAATGAGTAATGCGAGAGGCAGGGGGGCAGAGTGGTAAAAGCTGACTTACTGGTGGGCCAACAGGGCCAGAAGGACCAACTTCTCCATCTTTACCAGGGGCTCCCTAAATTAAAATTACATAATAATAAGTTTTGTACAGTGAACACATAACTGAAAAACACCATTTTCTGTAATCACTGCAAAGAACAGTCACACTCACTCTCTGTCCTGGGACACCTGCATTGCCTGCTTCTCCAGGTTTTCCAGGATCACCCTAATTTGCAGAAATACAAATTGTTGGTTTTAGATACTGTTTTCATCCATTAAAATGTTTAAAGTTAAAGAGATCTTGGGCACAAGGTGCCATACTCACACTACTACCCTTTGGTCCAGGAAGGCCCATGCTGCCTGGCTGACCTCTGATTCCTATTGAACCTGCAGGACCTGGACGCCCATCTTCTCCAGGAGCACCCTACAGAGAAAAAGCATTTTCCACATTAATTTGGAAAAATGTTTGTATAAATAAAAAATAACATTAATCTGGTGTGATGCTACAATTATCTGTCAAAATGTCTTTAAAGCACATGTAGCTTTAACCATACTGCTGGATTTAACCAAATACTATGCAATTTTCATCACTGAAATACCTTACTGCTTCCTTACAGCAACATTTAGAAAAGATACGTAGTTCAAAATGGTTTACAACTATTGCAGCAGCTGCTAAACAGATACAGCTACATGGACAAAACTAAAGGAAAGTTGGGAATCTAAAGTGAACACTTAAAAGAGAAGATGCACCTTCAGAAATCAGGGACATTCAAGTCAATAATTTCAATTAGTTGGGACTTTTGAATTACTGCTTCCTTGCCAAAAGGACTCATTTTTGTGTCACTTACCAAGGGGCCAAGTTTTCCTTCAGGGCCTTGAACACCTGGATTTCCTGTCAAACCCTACAAGTGGGAATAATATCGTTATTAAGTTGTGCATATAATTCTAGAATAATAGAGAAATGTAAATAAATCCAAAAGACACAGTATTCATGTGTAAATAATATCTTCTCTGTATCAGAGGTCCTCATCTTCACTTTACAGTTTCACTCTCCACCATCTTTGATCTCCCCTTCTCTTATTCTTTTCTCGCTTTTACACCTTTTGAGCTTCTCACAGGCTCATCTTTATTCCTGCCAACATTACCCAGTGATCTGTACCACATCACTTGCTGTTCCCTTCCTCTCCTTTTCTGATATTCCAAATTCTTCCCAAATATTTTTCCTTGAAAACATCAATAAATGACACGCACCAGTGCACTATGTAAGTTATCAAATCATAAATTTTATGAAGGTCTGACCTTCATGTTATCTGTGGCAACTATGTGTTTTACAAGCACCCTTACTTCAGTTGCACTAGCCAGTCTCCATCAGGGCTACTTTTGAAGACAATGGAACATGTGCTTTCAGCAAGAGAAAGATATTTTGGCCTTTACCCTTTAAGTAACTCTACTGAAGCAAATCTGTCCCTGTGTAATGGCTTCTTAATTCTGCAAAGTTCATTGCTGCCTTTTGAAGATGAAAAATGTCACAGTTTGTACTAACAGTTTTATAGTGCACTGCTCTTAGTTCCTTACCCTTGCACCTGGGAGTCCTGGTTCACCGGGACGCCCAGGATCTCCCTGACCTCCTTTAGGACCAGAAGAACCTGCTGGACCACGCTCCCCTTGGGCACCCTAGGAAGGTACCAACAGTAAGAGAACAGCAACAGTAAGAGGACTAAAACAGGTATCTTATATTAAGGACCTATTTTTGCCAAGAGTTCTAAATCATTAGTACTTTTATTATTATGATCACCTTGTTCCCCAAATTATTACTTAGAAGTTCTCTCTTCCATAAAACAAATTTATATAAGGATTTTAGAATCCCAACATTTTTACCAAGAAGCTAGGAATTTACAGAAACAAATACACAAGTCTGAAAACATTCAGACCCTTTTTTTGGCACGTGACAATTCCTTTTGATCCTGCTTCCAGTGATTTTGAGGATCTGCCCATTTGCCAAAAGGTATATTTTTTTAATGGAATATTTTATTTCTATAAGACGATATATATGTAAAAATCACCCAAATAAAAGACAGGCACTTTAATTTACCTTTGGTCCTGGCAAGCCATCAGAACCTGGAAAACCACGATTTCCAGGAGCACCCTAGGAAAAGCCATAGATGCAAGATTATAATCTTATTTTTTATGTTATTTATTACAAACAAAATATTAAGTTTATTGTTTGTGGGTTTGCTTTATTTCAACTTTCTTACTTCAAAACTCCAAACTTGGGGGTTTTTTCAACCACTTGCAGTGGTAAAAATATCAGTGTGTTCTTCATCTGTGCTGAACAGCTCCTACATAAAAAGCCCCACTGAAAACAAGATGGCCATTTGTACCAAAGTTAAGAAAAAAATCTGCATATTAGCATGTCATATCTCCATCATTTCTGCTGCCATACTATCTTGTGCACTGAAACCACAAATGAAAATAGCCAGGGTAAAAATTATGCACAGTATGACAGATTTCTTTTCCCCAAAAAAATAATAATTAGAAGTAAGATCTATTCAGGATATGAAAACAAAACAAAAAAATCATGCCAAACTTTTATATCCTGATCCTCAGAGTATCATTTTTAAAAAGAATATATTGCAGAAGTCAGCATCCTTAAACCCCTCATGTCATACAGAACCCAGTTATAGACACAAATTAACTACTCTTAGGAAAATTAAGTTTTACTGCATCCATAACGAAGCTGTAAGAAAATTCATAGTTAGTCAAGAGATGTTTCAGCTTCCTTTGAATTTCTTACCCTCTCTCCAACAGGACCTGGTGGACCTACTGACCCTGGATCACCTCGAGGACCTCTTTTCCCTTCTTCACCTACAGGGCCAATGGGACCTTGGGGACCTTGTGGGCCCTAAGGAAAGTAAAAAGTTTTTAAACAATCACTGTTAAGCTCACCATTTCTCAGGTATATTGAAACAGGCTGTCTTCTAAACATCATTAACATTTTTCCCAATAAGGGAGAAAAAAAATCAGTTTTAAATCAGTCAAAAAATGCAGCTTTTCAGCATCAGCTTTGCTCTTCTCCAATGTTAATAAGCTAACATTTCAATAAGAATTGCACTATGCATTAATGTAATTCTGCAGCTCAGCTGTACAGTGCTTGTTATAATCACCTATCTGCTCAGACACAATAATTTGTATCTATTATCAACTGGACAAGAATCAGAGGATTTAAAATTCAGTGAGACCACTAGAAACTCACAAAGGAGAAGACAGTCAGTAGTAAGGAAACTGTTACTTCATCTGTACATTTTTTTTTCAGTTATTACATGATCATTTAACTAGTGCAAAAGAATAACTAAATATTGCTTGACAAGTCAAACTGGCTCCTACTCTGCTGAATCACATTTCTTCCAAAATTCACATGATTACAACATGGAATTAGCCATGTTCTCAAATGATCTTTCACAAACATTAGCTGTGAGCTAAACAGATACTCATACCACAAATGTATAAAAAAATCTATTACTTTAATGTACATAGAATAATAAAATTTCATTTTCAGTACTGTTCTGCCAGGATCACCAGGGTTTGTTTTCTCCAGTAATTGAAAATTTTAGGAATTAATTCAAAATACTTATGTGATTCCTTTTCATCTCACAAAGCATATGAAGACTTACAGGTTCACCTTTGGGTCCTGCTTCTCCCTTGAAACCTGGGACACCAGGGTCTCCCTGAAAACAAACACATGAATAACACCAGTAAGATTAAAGCTGCATAAATCATATGACCATTTTGGATTATGCTATGAAACAGAAAAAACATTTCCTAGTTTATTAACTAGATGTAGGGAATATAATAGGATGCTTATAACTAATTGTCTTTCCCCTTAGCATGCTTGTTTAGTAGGATGTTATTAACAAAAAACTTAAAAGAGAGAACTTCAGGACACTATTGCTCCTGTTTGTCTAAGCTTATATGGAGACTCCTCTTTCTTGGACATTTAAGAAAGGAAAAAATGTATTTTGGACACACAGAAGACTCACAAGATCCAAGTCAAGACAAACCCACTAGCATGCTATTAATGTATTAGGAATCCCACTGCTAATCACTGTTGTAGTTTCACTGTGTGACACATTTGCAAGACATTACAATTTCCACTGTGACAAGGCCATCATTACCGGCTGGCCTCGAATTCCAGGTGGGCCAGAACTGCCTTGTGGCCCTGGGGAACCAGGTGGACCTGATAAACCAGGGGGCCCTCCAGTACCTGGAGATCCCTACAAACAGAAAGAACAGCAAGCACAGTAAGGAAGTGTAATGAAAATAAGGAAATAGAAGTGATTCACTTACACAATTTCTTCAACAGGTGACATGATTACTTACAGTAGGCCCCTTAGCACCTGGGGAACCATCTGTCCCTTCGGCACCCTAAAGATAACACCAATCATGAAAATGAAGGCTATTAAATAAATAGAGCAACATATTATCTGCTTGTGCTAATGCTAATATGGGTAACAAAGCATGTAAGTTAATGTGATTTTTAATCTTTAAATTTTTTATGTTTAAGCTTAAGCTTTAAAGTAATTATAGGATTGACAGTGTATCAGGCTGTGTAACTTCCAGTTTTCCACATTGTTTTAATTAAATAATGAAAAGTTATTTTCAACACAATAAGCACAAAACAAATTAATGAGACTTTTACTTTCCTGGGAAATAAAGTAATTTGGGCCAAACTCAGTGTCTATTTAGTGAGGTATTAAAATCCCCTATAAACAGGCAACATGAACTAGGTGAGCACTGAGGAACTCAATGTAATGGACTTACAGGAAGACCTTGTGATCCAGCTGGGCCCTGTGGACCAGTTTCACCTCTCTGTCCTTGAGGACCTTCAGGACCACGAGGACCTGTTGGACCTGCTTCACCCTAAGATTTCACATGAGAAAACAACTGGAGATTATTTTTCTCTAGAAAGTAGCACTTTAAAGTAACTAAGAAGGAATACTGAGTCTATAAGAGGAAAACAGTTCAAGATTCAAAACAGCTTATTATCTTTGAACTACATTTTTGCTTACCTAATTCTACTTCTACTACTTCCATGTGAATGTAAATTTTACAAGTATTAACAGAATTTTTCCTCAATGTTTACAAGGAATCTTTCTACAGAAAAGCAGAACTATAACCAGTGGCCCAAATTAGATCAAATATTTTAGATAGACATCTCTCTCTAGAAGATATTAAGGCTTAAGATTTAGAAGGGATAACATATCTGGGGCTTTTTTGCACAGTACAGATTAAACTCACTGTTGCACTGTTTTATCTTCATATAGGAAATGTGCCTTTTGGAACTGATGGCTGTTAATACCATGCCTTCATACCTGAAAACTTCATTGTGTAGTTTGCTTAGCTTTTGAGATTATCTATGATCAAACCAAAAGGCAGCTCTTCTTTTTCAAAAGGAATTGATTCATCATATGACAGCTTCTCCAAACATTTTTTTTAGGTATTAAGCAGTGCTTATCCATACCAAAACATTTTATGACACGCACTAAAAGGTCTATCATTTAATTGTACACATTATGTTAATGCTCTTATTAAGACTTCTTTCCAAATAACTGTTTTGTAAATGTTACCAGCTTGACAACAACACAAAACATCTGCTGAACTTGGCCACCTGACTAATTGAGAGTTTCTTGTTTAATTTTTTCCTATCATGAATTAGGAGAGTACAGGAACACAGAGGAGCAGCTGCGTGGAGAGGAAGTATCAGAATTAAAAGGAAGCTGTATGAGTTGTCTTTTCTGTCTTTGTAGAAGTATTCTTCAGGCTAAGAAAATTTTAAAAATGAGCACTTTCTTGAAGAACAAGAGAGAAAAGTCCCACAAAGACAGCACTACAGCCAGTAGACGTTTTCTGTTTCAGCCCACAAAAAGTGGTAAACACTATTTTCTCTGCTGTGATGAACTGCAATACATCTCTGCAGGGGTTCAGGCATTTTCTTAAGAGTTTAGGTCATCTCAAAAAGGCTTCTCATCCCAAACTGGAAGTTTCAGCATTAGAAGGTGATGCTTACATGCTGTCTTGAACCAGTCTTCACAACTTAAGTTGTAATAACATGTCTTGCTTTTCTTTTACTCTACTGGACAAGATTCCTGAGGCACAGCATGAGAGTCATCTTACAATCACATCTTTAGCTCAAGCAAAAGTAAAAGCAAAGAAAGCACCCTGACTGGTGAACTGTGATTGCTTCATTTGGCTTTTGATTTCTATCTTCTGTCTCAAGGTCTTGACTAAAACTGATTCCACAGCAACTCTTGGGGACCTGGTTTTATGTCAGTCTGAACTCTGAGTAGTCTAGTACACATTTTTAGATTCTGTGTTGTTAGACATATTAAAAATATACTATTATTTTAGTCTTTTACCTTTACACCAGGAACACCTGGAAAACCTGGAGAACCAGTTATGCCAAGTGGGCCCTATAAAAGACAGAGACACAAAGCTGTAATCCTGCGATGTAGATTACACAGAGTAGCATCTAATCACAGGGCAAACATGGTGCTGGGATGAAAAGTATTTTTTAGCCATAAAACATTTTTTCATAACAAACCCAAAATAACTATATTGTTTCTTTAAGTGATACACATGCATTTTAGGGAACTGTGGTGCAGTATTTAACAATGTATTCAGTGACTTCAGCAAAGCTGCATCTTTTGATTCAGCTATTAATGCACAAATTGCTATGCACACAGTTGACTATTATAGCAAATGTTTTTCAATTTTAGCTGTTAACAAAAGATTACATCCTCTTTTTATATCTATGCTACCATGGTATGGTAATGAAAAGCTGACATATTAAGTGATCACAGGTTTTTCCTATAGAATGTAGCAAAGGAAAGTTTCAATTCTTTTAAACTTAAAATAGTAATCTAGAAAAAAAGAAAAATACAAGCTGTGTCTACATCAAAACAACTGGGTTGCTCTAAGAGGTTTTTGAGGCAAGCAACATGTCAAAAGAAAATATAATTCAAAGAAATGGAACTACAGGTCCTGCTTTCTACTCTTCTGCCCCATCAAGATTCCCAAATTCACAGCCAAATTAATCTGTAAGCTTTAAAACACAAATTTTTAAATCAAAGTTTCAAGGCTCTATAGACAAAGATATACAGCAGAGACAGTTCACTGCTTGGATCTTTGTTCAGAGATGGGTATTTGTGGCAGAGGAAGTGGAGAGAATGGGTTATGCCACCCCACAAAAGACCATACAGTGCAGAGGTGCATCTTCAGCTCGCCAGACCAGTCCAGCTCTTCTCAAATAGCTTTGTATCTGGAGACAGTCATGCTGAAGGGCCAGCAGCACTAGCAGAGCACAGCAGTGAGGACTATTTCTGGTTCTAGAGCCAAATTCTTGGTGCCTCCCCCTGCAGAGTGCAGGCACACCTCGGGTGACTGCTGGGACATGAGGGCTGGGCAGGGCTGCAAGCAGCTGGGGCTGCTTCACATGGCAGATGGTCCAAACTCACTAGAAATCAAACTTCAAGTGTATTCACTGGAATATACCTGCATGGTATGAGTCAAACCTTGATAAGCCGAACAACTTCCAATCAAGGGCTTTAGACTAAATTTGTATACTTCTTCCACTTTCATAATACTTCTTGTGCTAAACAAGTCATTCACCAGTAAACCTTTCTAGGGCATTATAAAGTCTCTGGATGGCGGCACACAGTGGTAATAGATATTCACTACAAGGCTGTTCCCAGATGATTCTTCTTTATCTTCTCCTGATTTTCTCTCTTGTTGTAAAATATGATGCATACTGGGAAAAAATGTTCTGTGTAATAAAGCTCCACTGAAAAACTTAATCAGAACAATCTGTCCCACTGAGCATTGACTACAGGCAACACTTCTGACATGACCTTGCACTGGATTTCTACAGAACTGATGCAACAGCTCACTTAAGTATATTTTTGAAAACATATGTCCCAGTTTATTGGATCACAAGTAAACATCTGCCAAATCTCTCTCTTGCTGCAGGATAAATTCCATAATTCTGGTATACCACTGCACTGACCCAAATCACAATGAACTTCATTAACACTTCCTCCAATTAGAAACATATGGATTAAGTACCAGTATCTCCCCTGTGACACTACATGGGATATGTTCAGTGAAGCTGAGCTCATATTTTATTCCAAATAAAAAAAGTCAAGTTTCATGTAGAATTTCATGGCTTGGGACCCAGCTCTTTAGAATATAATAACTTGTTTACAATGCTGAAAAATCTTTTCATTACTTGAAAGTTTCTTTTAACAGTTTACCCTTCTTTCATGGTATACTAAATATCTAAATACTAAATAATCTACGTACAGGATGTCAACCACATCCTAGAAGTAATGCCTTCAAAAAAAGCAAACAAAACAGAATACCACATTTTTGCAGTGGAAGCTGGCCTTGCACAAATGATACAAAAGCAGCATTTGCAAAAGCAACACATAATTAACTGTATGCATGTGAATAATTCCAATGGCTTCATAATACTCATGTGAATTCACTCCAATCCATTTTGCAAATGCATTGTGAGGTTGGATTGTAGGCTTGAAGCCATCACCCTTGATACACCAACACACACAGTTTAAACCACCACAGTCATTTCCAGCCCTGTTGCAATTGTGTGAGAATTTCTACAGTCATGCATACCAGGCTTTCTCAGTCTGGCAGACATTCACCCATATGTTTCTGGTTGTTGAATGTGTGACTGACATAATTAAATGGCTATCTTTTACGTGTTTTGTAATGGATCAATTGCAGGTAGCAAGTTCTGCTGTCAGTGAGTGGCCTTTCCTCTTGCTGAGAGTGGGTACAACACTATTAGACAACTTTGCATGGGAAGGCAGGTAATAAGCAATTATGAACTGTCTTATATTACAGTGCATATCTCAGGCACTTATCTCCCTACAATATGGATCCCACTTCACAAAAGCAGCAAAGCATCACCTCTCCAGGGAAGATGCCACCCCTCTGCAAAATTAAAACATTTAGATGAAGCAAACTACAGAGTGTGACTTCCCAGAGGACAGCACTAAAGCTAAAATGAGCAGAACTAGGAATCACTTACAGATAATTTCAGGTGCACTTAACTGTTGCCAGAAACCACCACCATTTTTTGTGCTTCTTTTGTTAGTGTTGAAAGGCAAGTGGGAAAAGGGAAAAAAGAAGGGGTGGGGGGAAATAGCTGATTAAGAAAGACACTCACCATTGGCCCTGGCTTCCCAGGCATACCATGCTGGCCACGTCCACCCTAGACATGAAAACAGACAAGATAGAATATTTATAAGAACTCTTATTTATTGTTAGCCACATATACTAAAGCAAAGAAATGCTGGATTGCAGAGTACCCCAAACGCTGGCATAGATAACTTCTGGAAGAAATTATGCCCTCTTTCAAGTTAATGGATTTTGCTGTTTTCAGAGAGGCCAGTATTTTGACAGTGTCATTGTATGGAACACAGAACATAAACAGAAAACATAAAAGTGATTGGGAGAAACACCTGACATTGGACATGAAGCAAGAGAAAGTAATTTCTACTCAAATCTGATCTCATGCCAAATCTGATCCCCCTTTTTGCTGAAGAGAAATAGTAGAAATAATAGAAAAATAATTTATAACATGACTTTATTACCCAGAATTGAATAAGGCTTAATTTAAATTAAAAGTATAAACTTTCATTTTAAACTCTTTTCTATACAAAATCAATACAAATTATTTCTAGCTCCGTAATTTTTCGTGAAAATAGCCTTTCAAGAGAAACAGAGACAAAGACTAAATTTGTATCACAGAAAAAAAAAAGTGTTCTGAGGGTATTTGGCCTTATGGGCAGCTCTGGTATGAGGAATTACCATACAGCCTAGCATGGTCCATTTAGAACTGACCTTTTAAATTTACATTAAAGGTCTCACCCCACAAAACACTGCTGAGTATCTAACTCTCTTAAGCTACAGCAGAATTCACCATGCAAGTGACAAGTAGTCACATGAATAAATAATTTAAATGTCAGGGATTTAAAAGTAAGTAAAAGAAGGGAATAATTACAAGGACATGGAAGGAAGATCCTACTTACAGGGACACCCTGTGGTCCAATTCGACCTCTTTCTCCTGGCATCCCTCTTGGTCCCTTTAAGAGAGAACAAAAAGTACATTATGTAGGAGCTTATTATGGAAGAATAACAAAAAGAGTTACATAGTTCACGTGACCTTTCTCCCCCATAATGGAGAGAACACGTCACTCCCTCTTTTTTTTTGTTTTATTTTATTTTCCTTCTTTTTCTTTGCTTTTGTTGTTGGTTTGGTTTTGTGGGGGTTTTTTAACATTCTCGACTTTTCCTTGGTTGCAGATAAGCTTTGCACTGCATCACTCTTTAGCAATTTTCTGCTCCGTCTTCTTTTGTTGCTTTTAACAAGAACATGTCTACGTTCACTGAGACTCTCAGTATGATAAAGACAGATGATGTGAACAACAGACACAGAACCAAACCATCTTTGCTTTCCTCCTGCAGGTGTAGTTTATCTGGTGCCACAGCAGGAAGGAAGCAGCAGCTTCCGTAAATTCTTGCAGCCTCACAGGATTGCCCAGTGGAAATTTAATAGACTGTTATTTCTCTTTTCCTTTTCCAACAATATTTCCAGTTTTAAACAGAATAAATTCTGTATATACTCACCAGGGTCAATAAGACAGTCTCATTTACTACGACTCATACGCAAACTAGGTTCAGGGATATTGCATTCTGCATGACACAAGATAGTGATCCACAGAGAAATGTCATTATCTGATACTAGAAAGGTGCTTTAATTCCAGAAGCACTGCTGAGAGATGTTTTTTGGATTGCTACTCTGCTAATGAGTATTCAGTTGTTAAAAAACACATCCGAATGAAAAAGATTCTGAAAAAAAAGCTTCTCAGTATCATTTCCATCTTATCCATGCTTATCCTCACCATAATCTTCAAAATCCATTGTTTTCTTAGCTAGTGGATTTGTGACCTAAATTATTCCATTTCCATCTCAGAGCAACCTAATCCAGTTCTTCTCATATTGAAACCATTCCATATAAAGTCTCAATATGTAAAAAAGAATGTCATCACCCTATACTTAACATGAGTGGGTAAACAATCACAAAACCTACATTCAAGTTTCTGTTGAGCCTTCTGATTTATCATTATTATCTATGGCTGTGAATTGCAAAGAATAGCAGCTCATAGTGGACCAAATTTAGTGTAACAGAAAACAAAGCCCTAGTTAAGAGAAATCCAGCTTTGTGAAATCAAGTACAGTTATCAAACCTTTAAAATTCCTATTGGCAACAGTATTTACAATCTTAAAGCCAGTTCTGTAATATCCAATAACAGGACACTCACTAGAGGACCCGTTGGCCCCATGGCTCCTGTTGGTCCAGATTCTCCCTAGAAATGGAAATGAAATTATACAATTAGAGGAAACAGTAGAGGAGCAAGAGTTCTAAGAGAATAAAATTGTCAGATGAAAAATAGGCAGTTGGATAAAACATATTCTTCTCTCCTCTTCAATGCCTGATCCTTTTAAGGCAATCTCTAGTGTGGTCATCCAAAAGAGGAGAGTCAGGTTTTAGTTATGCATGGCTTTATTTAATTCTGTTTTATAAAACAAGTTATAAAACTATTTTTCCTCTATCAGCCTGGTCATGTAAAGCCAAGAAGAGCTACAACCTGGTCAAGTAGAAAACTGCAAGATGTGCATGGGCTCTTTGTCAACAGATTTTGTTGTCTTCAGTATTACACAGATGTCACAGACAGACTGCAGTCAATTCACCCAGTGGTACCTTACGGGCCTAAAACTGAGCCTCAACTGTGGCTGACAACAATGAGCTCTCTTCCTGTATAAAGCTCTGATAGGTAATTGTACAGCAGTTTATATGGATCAGACACACAGTAAAAATGGACAATTCCACAGAGCCTCTCCACTCAATAGGAGTAGCACTGACAAGAGAGGATACAAAGCTATGTTCAAAAGATCTACTATGTTTCATTATTTTTACATTATATAAAACTTGCTTAAGCATTTAGTACTTTGGGTCATGAAAATACCTTTGCTCCAGCTGCTCCAATTTCACCTTTTGGACCATCAAGACCTTTCAATCCCTGTAGGTTATGAAAATACGTAGAAATTAAATGTATATATGTACACACAGAGAGCACTCCTGCTATTATTGTTAAAATAGCTGGATACTAAAGTGTTAAGAATGGATCTGAGGTGGCAAGAGTAAGAAAGGACAAAAAAAAAATCTTAAAAGGTGAAAACAGACAGACTAAAGTTTTTAAACATTTCCTAAATGGAAACCATTTGTACAAGGTACATTTCCTTGGATTTGGTTTACTTTTTAATACAAGAACATTAAAAAAAAAAAAAAATCCTAAAAAAACAAGGACAAGGCTCTGAGCCATAGGAAACCTATTTATTCCTCCCAAAGTCAAATTCTGGCCAGAAAACTTGGTAATTTGTAATCACTCCATGTTGCAAACATATCCACCTAGCAAGTTTCCCACCCTAAAGCAAGACTTGCCAACGAAGTGAGAGAACTGTCAGATTTGTTCCTCCTGAAGCTTGGCAGGGCTCATGCAAGCTCTTTCCAGATTCCCAGAACATTTGAAAAGAAAGTGAAGAAAGCACTAGAGAATATAACAAGAGGTCAGCTTAAAGGAGAATAGCATTGATTTTCTGCAAGGCCCTCTTTCTCTTGAATGCCAGTTATTTTTCTAAAATTGGCAGGTGTGTAGTGCAGTCAAATTCACCATAAATACAAAAAGAAAAGAAAAGAAAAAAAAAGTTGAGTATCTTTATACTGAAACTGCCTGGAAACATTATTGGTAGAGAGAGGGAGAACCTTGGCTCTTACCCTGTGACCCTTGAGACCTGGGAGACCAGGAGCACCAGGAAAGCCTCGAGGACCCTAAGTAGAAAAAAGAAAAAACACAAAATCCAGAATTATGCAGATAAAACTAGTGAGAATGCTGCTAACAGGGAAGAGGGTGGCAGCATTAATATGAATACTCCTACCACTCCTTCATTTGGTGACATAATACAGGAAGGCATAGTATTTGAGGGGGTGACAGATGACACAGCCTAAAAATGTGCTATGATGTTAGACAGTGTCAGCAACACGCACACTGTCATTGATAGTAAAAGCTTGATCATTTACAATGGTGTATGATCAAACCTCAAATTTCAGATGTAATGAAATAAAACCAGTAGTAAATGAAGTTTTGAGGCTTAATATGGAGAAACCTCAGTTAAACAGATATCAAACCTCAGAGCTAGCAATTAAAATAAAACAGAAACTGAGGTAGAACTGCAAACTGTACATGTTATTTTAGAGTATGTCTGACATGTGTCCTGATAAACAACTGCTATTAAAAGACATTTAGCATTTAAACCAAAGTTGCCTTCCTACCAAGTTTTGGATGACTCACAGGATAAACTCAAGGATTTTTTAATTACCTGTTTGGTTCTGAGCTATCACACTTATCAGGATCATTAGAGTACGCTAACAAAAGTACGTCAGAAATTGAGCAGCAGAGCTTTGCATTCACTGTTAAAAGAGATCACATGAGTATGATTATTTTGCTAAAAATGTAAATAATTCAGCTCTTACTGGAGATCCTGGAAATCCAGGCTCACCGGATTGTCCTGGTCTACCAGGTTCACCCTAAGGAAGTAAAAAGAAAAAGAACACATTAAAATAGGAAATGCAAAAATTAACTTTGCATTCTTGCACTCAAAGAAACGAGGATGCTCACATCAAGATTATATACCTTCTCTTTACTGTAACAGTTTCAGTGATACAAATCAACTGCAATATACAATTAACAATGTGCATTTGATGTATTAATATTTAAAAATGTTTTAACATAGAATTTTGGAAACTGAAGACTGAGTCCAAAAGGCATTTCAGCATCACAAGATGGGACTGAAACATTGTTTTCCTGTGAATTAATGAGGCAACATTTTGTCATCCTCATGCAGAGAGTGAAATTACTTAATTTTCCATAGGAACAGCAACCTAACGGTGCCCATATTGTACCTTGTTATTTCTCCTTTGGTTCAAATGTTTTAAAATGTGTATAATTTAATTCTATGTTGAAGGCTATTTTCTGTTTGATGCAATAGGAAAAAACATATGGTGCAACCAAATAAGCATATTTCTAAATTATTCAAAGTCCTCCAGAGTCAGAAGCAAACACTCCTTTATATTCCTCAATGAGTTCAAATACATCCAGGACTCTGGGCTGCAGGTATATGAAATGCTTCAGAAAAATAATTTCTGGACAGAAAGAAGGTAGAGGGCTTCACAAATGCAATAAAAGAAGTTCATGCATACTTTGGAAATCGAGGAAGTTCTTAAAGCAGTATCAAGATCTGGCTTCGCTGTACCCTGAGTTGACTATTTCCAAAGATTCTTATAACTCTTTGTATGGTTTAAAGGGAAATCAGCTGTTACATAAGCTATGGTAATTTTTATACTAAAATAGCCAGCATCTGCAGTTTTCAACTCATTTCCAAGCTATAAATTAAAATTCAGATGCATTTACTGTGTTTTGCAAGCAAATAATATACATCTACTGGTAAACTCTTAGGCTATTGTTATGCAACAAGCATAATACATACAAGCCATACATATGTGTACAGACATGGGTAGAATCATAAAATTAGCTATGAATATAATAAATTATTAAGAAGAAAAACACCCTAAAATTTTATTATCCTGATCCAGGTGAATGTTACCATTACAGTTCTTCTCATTAATCATGTGATCCCAAAGAGAGTAGACCTCACTCCTAACTGTGGGATATTACTATTTTGGGCTTCAAGAAGGCCATCTCAGTTGAAGAACTGACTGAGCCAAGAAATAATAAAATGCCAGTGTTTAAACCTTAGGAATGATGGTGACATCATTCCTTTTAAAGGAAAGACAGGAGGATTTTGGAAAGGGTTGCAAAGATTAACAGTTATGACACTGCACTTAATGAGGAGTATGATCACAAAGAAAAGTAAGTAGATAAAAGCAATTACAAGAGGCACACCTGCTGGTTAGTCACTGTCTCAAAGATGCCAGTATTTGTGTTATTAAGACTAAAATAAAATACAAAGAATAAAAAAAAAAACTAACTTACATCTTCACCAGGCTTGCCCTGAGGTCCCTCCGGTCCACGAGAACCAATTGGACCCTAAGAAATATATTTGTAGAGAAGTCCACTTAGCCATCATTAAAATATCTAATTGCTCCATTTCAAAGACTAGTTTTATAAAGGCAGAGGTAGAAAAAGGATTTTATGCCTAAGGTCCCTTGCTTGATTTGGTAGTGCTCTTCCTAACCATCCTGCCAGTAAGAAACCTGCATTATGTTATACCAAAATACAGGATGGATTCTTTAGGAGAAAAAACACATTGAAAGCCACAGGTGCTGTTGTTTCCAATCTCCAGCTCCTGCTTTTACTTTTGAATCATTTTACCACCTCCAAAAAATAAATGTTCTCATCATCCTTTGTGTAAGTTACACTACCAGGTATGGTTTAATGGTGATTAAACATTCTCAGGTCTGTACTGGAAAAGTAGTCATGACTGTTTATACTACAACCGTTATTATGCAGGTTCAAAACAATTCAAATTCCCTGATTCAGGACAAAATGCTTTGAACATCACAACAATTGACTGAAATTAATAGCTTTGGCTGAGAAAACACACAAAAAAAGCCTGAAGTAAGGAGGTATACTACACTGTTTTTTTTTCTTGCAGAAATGTCTGTATTTATAGGTCTTACCATAGGTCCTGGATCCCCAGGTTCACCAGGTGGGCCTGCAGGGCCAGCACCACCCTAAAAATAACCAAAGATGAATACAGTTACAAATTCAAGAAAGTAAAAATACAAGGATTTAAATTAAAATCCATGATCAGAATAATCACAGCCCATGGGACAGTGTGGATTCTAACTCAGAACCAGCTCACATAGCAAAACGCGTAGAAGTTGCATACTAAAATCCCTCAAGCTTTAGATAAGTCCTGTGTATACACAAATCCTACTAGAAACCTAACACCATGTCAATACTGAAACCAGAACAGTGACCATTTTCATTGTTGCTCCCTCATTAAAAACTGTGTGTTGCTTTAAAACGTTGTTAAAGATCTAAGAAACTGTTTCGAGTTTATTTCTGTGTACAGAGTATGTCTGGAGCTGAGCTCTTGAGAGCAGCACGTTTAGGTTCCCCTCTAGATGAAGATGCATTCATCCACGCATCACTGAGGATGGACATTGCCTCAGGGATGTACACACACACACCAGTTACTATGGACTTTACCTACATCTCCAAAGAATTATCTTAAATTCCATGAGGTGAAATACTTACTTGCTTTCCTTGGAGACCCTGAGGACCTCTTGGACCCACTGGACCCTATTGAAAACATAACTTGTTACACACTGGAAAACACCCTTCCCCAAGTAACATTCATCCTACAGACAGCAAAACGGCTGGATCATGACCTCCAAGATAACATTTCTATGGTCAGACTCTCTAAAAGGCTTTTGCTCAGGTGACTGATGTTATGAAATACAAAAGCTGAGAGGACAGAAATCTTCAAACTCAAAAAGCCACAGCAGCGTAAACTCATTAGCAGCTGAAAATATGGGCTTGCTTGCTTGCTGGAACCTCTAAACCTCTGGAATCAGTCAGAATAACTGGATTGCCTGCATAGCTCCACTGGAAAAATGTAAGAACAGTATAGAGTTGGGGGAAACAGTCCTTCCTGGAATGGAATCTCTTACTCAGATCAATCTCATAATGGAATCAATGACAAAATGAACTCATGCTGCTGTTCTCAACTGTGAGCAGCAGCAAGCGGCAATGGGAGGATATGGTTTTGTGAGTCACACCAACCAGCAAAGCAGCTTCCAAACAGTAGTGGTGTGTTACTGAAAATTCAAATTTTCCCTTAAAAGCTTTCACAGGATTTTTAGGAAAAACTTGTGCTTAATTGCAACCAATACCATGAAGTAAACATAATCATGTCTGAAAGTAATTCTCTTCTAGCAATACAGAAATACCTATAGCAGACAATAATTTGCATTTTGACAGGTGCAAGATTTGTGCATTTTACACACAACTCATTAATTTTTACTAATTTCTTGCAAAGTATATGCAGAAGAGTTAGTAGCAGGCCATTTAAAAACTCTAACCAACATTTTAAAAACAAAACAAAAAATCCCACCAATGAAAAAAAAAAAAATTACCCAATTTACAAGGAAGGGAAAAAAGGATAACACAGAACATGACTAATCAAAGAGAGTGAGTGCCAGCTGACTTTAGTAGACTTTGTGTAAGGCCTTAGAGAGACCAGATACTTAAAAATACCTTAAAAGAGGTATGAATATCAGAACAAATCATATTTGAGAATGACAAAAGAAGAGGCAGTACAAGGAATGCAATGTCTTGAGACAAATCGAGTAACAGCATTAAGCAAAACAATGGAGGGCAACAAACTAAGGACAGACTGATGGAACAAATCACTGTATGCACACACAGCAATTCCCTGAAGAGAGACATTAAAAAAATATATATAAAGTTCTTTGAAGGAATCACCACAAAAGTTAATCCTAAGGCAGATCCATCAGATTCTCTTTAGAACCTTTCAAATGGCATTGAAACAGAGTTTGAAAGTAACCAGTGGAGACTTGGAGTGATAAGATCCAGGCAGGCAAACTGGTGGACAATACAATCACTAAAGGATGCTTTCCTTAAGAACGTATGTTAAAAATAACAGCAAAGAGGGTAAAATATCTTCAAGATATCACAATTTGATAAATGCACGTAGTCAAAAGAGGTACTATTAAAAAACAACCCCAAGAGTCCAGCAGAGACAGTCTTAGGGTGGTGAAACACTTTCACAGACAGTAAAAAATTGTCAGTGTTATCATTAATTTCCCAGTGCATCAACAGTAAAGAGCATATCTAAACAATGAGAGACACCAATGATAAAACTGGACCCACTGGAGAAGTATAACGTGTCTTAAAATAATAAAGCACATTTTTCAGTTAACTGCTGGATTCAGGAATATTTTTTTTAAATTACCACCAAAACCAACCATCTTTGATTTCATAATGTGAAAAGAAGCCCTCAAAGTTACATATTTGTTTATTCTGCTTTGCCTTATACCTGACACCTTTCATTTACTCTTTAGTGACTCCAGATTTTTCTTCCTATACCTTATTGTTAGTAGCTGCTATATTTCCAAAGGAGAGAAGGAAGACAACAAGCAAGCTAGACGTGGGGAAAAAAAGGTTTTCACTTGAACTAAAGAACATTCTTTCACTTTTTTCCAAGTACTGTGCAAAACTGCACTAGAACATACTCTAAATCCATATTCTAGAGGCATAGGAAGATGAAAAGGATGAGTTTCCCTTTGGGTTTTTGGATATGCACTTCACTTCCACCCAGTTCTACAGTTCAGGGCTAATCTGGTCTTACCACTGCACCAGGCATCAGTCCCATCTGACTACCAAGTCCAGATTTCTCATCCAGTCCTGCCATCTGAGCTGCAAATGGCTGAAAAAATAAGATGGATTATTTTAACTGTTAGTCATTTTGCTGGTTCATAAGGCAAAAATCCATGTAACTGCATCTTCATTGTTTACATTGGCTTTGCAGCACTAACAACTAAATTCTTCTTTTAATCATGAAAAGTTGTCTTTCCCATTGGCCCAACATTGATATTTCAGCTTATTATCAGTATAACTCTATTGTTTTCAATAACACAGCAGAAACAATGGAGTGAAAAATCAAAACAATTACCTTCCAAACAGCAATACATATGGAACTGAATACAGTTGAGAAATTCAGATATGTATTTCATTACCGATCACAATTAGTGTTCCACAGAACCTGGGAGGGGGGGGTTGGAGGTGTTGGGGGGGAAAAACATTGTATTGATGGCTGACTAGCACTTCTTTTCACCAACAATCCTTACTTAATCTTGCCAGTGTTTGAACAATTTCAGCAAGAAATATACTTACCATTTTGATTTCCTTGTTAGTTATGATATAATTTATAATTACTCTCATTTTTTCTTTTCTGTATTCCTAATTTGGTACACCAATTTCGCTGTACTATTGCCCAGATCCCTGGGGTTCAAGTCAATGGAACCCTACTGCGGGTTTTAGATTTGGGCACCCTGGCTTTTCTAGATGCTAAAAAACACAGCAAAAGGTGTGTTTTTCCTAAGGTTGCTCACATTCAACTTGTCCCATGTTTTGGCAGAACCTGTACTGCTATTAGCTGCTGCCCCTTATGACCAGGAGACAGGAACTGTGAGCACAGTGCTCCATATTCACTGGAGCAAAGAAAAGTTACTTTTTGTGTCATGTGGATCTGGCACAACACTAATTGCTCTCTCTGCTAAAGCAAGTGCAAAATTTACCCTGCTAAGTCCATCTGGTCCTGGGTGGGTAGGATGTCCTGGAGGACCAGGGTCACCAGGCTGGCCAGGGATACCAGGTTCACCATCAATCCCTTGAGGACCACGAGGACCCTAGAAAGAAAGTCAGAAATGCCACCAGTGTGCAAAGGTATTCATCAAAATCATTGTAACTGGCAAACAACTGCCTCGATTATGATAAATCTGTATTTCTACACATCACATCACAAATGGTTCACACAGCACATACTATTCCTGAATTCTCAACCCAGTTACACTGCCAAAAATACAGAGTAACCCCCTTGGTGTCAATGTTCTCTCTAGCATTTTGATACCCACTTTTGATTCCTAGATGCATTCACCTTACCTTGTGTCAGAGCTAAAATTAAATACAGAAGCAGATAATAAAACATTAGTAGAACAAAATCAATAGCAGCAGGGCCAATAAAGATGCATCCAATCACAAACAGCCTGCTTGTCACTACTGCTTCCTTCACTAGAATGAAATGCTCAACTATGGCAAGGAAAAATTTTATAATGTATAATGAGCCCTTCTGTTTTAATAATCCTTAAGGATAAAACTTTGGAAGCCTGGCTCAGTGAGTCCTCTTTACAAATACAATCACAAACCATCAGATTGCTTGTATTTCCATGAGAAGAGGATTGTGTTTCCTTTGAGCCTGTCATACTTTTCCATGGTCTTTTCCATAGACTGTACTAGTATGGTTTGAACTAGAATGGTTCACATGATAAAGCAAAAGCATTGCCTGGTGAAAGGGCTACACTGAGATAGCACTGACAAGAGGATTCCTGAAAACCCAGTGAATGAGCTAATTCTCTTAAATCTCAATCTGTCTTTATGGTCTGAAATTCCTATGAGCAATCTGAGGAAAATCTTTTTGCTACCAGATGTACATGTACACACACTTACTCAGAGAACGGGTTGTGAATAAATGGTATTCTGAAAGAAATGAGAATATTTGTGCATGTTGGATGGAAACAGCAGGTTTTAGGAGTAAACTTTATTATTTAATATTTCTATTATAACCAGAAGTACACACTGCCAAACCCAAGAGTTCATAGTGTACAAAGCAGGAAGATTTTTCTCCTTCTCTTTGTTCTCAAAATAGAAGGAAAACAAAGCTAAGCATTAGATTAAAAAAAATGCAGTTTCCTATAAAGAATTAAGCAAGCTTTTGTACAATTACTGCTTTTCAATATCCAAACCAAGACACCTTAACAAAATGTGATATAACAGAAGGTCTCTCTTCTGTTTCTTTTAAGAAAAGGACCTACTTTTTAGTTACCAAAAATCAACCTGATTCAAGAGCAACACTAATTCCCCTCCATGAAACCCAAAAGTCCCTGTTTGTATTTGCAGGCAGTGACTAACCAGAAATATATAACATATAAAAAAAATGTTTGAGCTTTCTTAAAATAAAATATTGATTAGAAGGTTATTTCTTTTATTTATATACTTTAAAATAGATATATTTTTTCAAATAGGAAAACATTTCTCAGTTTTGCCACAAGATGGCACTATCTAAACACGCGAGTGACTCGTTCGGGCCTATTGCTCCTGCTGCCGCTTAGAGACCTATTGCAGTTTTTGCCTGTAATGGAATGAAAGGAAACGCAGCTCCCGGTAGAACACTCAAACTACTGCCTATTTTAACTGCTACTGCAATTAAAATAGGGTGTCAATCCATTGTGAAACCAAACATATCAATGGGTTTGAGGATGCTCAAGAGTATTTTCTGTCTGCAAAAGATCATTCGTAAACACCTGGAATAGTATCAGGCTCCAGAACTCCCCCTCCCCAGACGCATTTTGCACATACAAACATGCTATTCCCTAGCCGACTGTCTCTCATTGTTACACAAACAAAGAATTGGAAGTAAAAATTACACTAATAGTTCTGAATTCACTTTACATTCAAGGGTCCTACTTTTGTAAAAGGTTCAGTTCCTTCTGCTCACCAGGCAGTAAGAGCCCATCTAAGAGCCAAAAAAAAGAAAAAAAAAAATCCACTTAAAAAAACTAGAGACTTGGAAATGTGCTTAGTGGGGTTGCAATATCACCAGTCAGTAATGTATTTACCCAGACTAATGTTATAAAGGGTGTCTGAACAAGGTTACCTGCTCCATGAGGTATTTTATACAAACCACACACAATGTGCAGAGAGGTTTTCATAATACAAACAGTAGGGTGAGCTAGCATTTGTTTTCACAGAATCACAGAATCACTTGGGTTGGAAAAGACCCTCTAAAGCATGGAGTCCAACCATAAACCTAAAACAGCCAAGTCCACCACTGAACCATGTCCCTGAGCACCACCTCTACACAGCTTTTAAATTCCTCCAGGGATGGTGACTTCACCACTTCCCTGGGCAGCCTGTTCCAGTGCCTGACAACCCTTGCAGTGAAGAAAGTATGAATAAAAAGTTCTGCACTAGCAGTCACTCTGTACCTAAAGCAGTGCTCTTTAGTTTCAGACCTGCACTTTGACATGCACACAGATCACCAGTACTTCTGACTTAACATTTTGAAAGCAGCTGACTGGCTCCTAATCCCTATATCCTAATCCTTGAAAGCAGCATAATAACTTGTGTTATGGGAACTCAGAACTATTTGCAGCCTTTTGGTATTTTAGGTGCTTCTAAGCACCACTCTGTAGAGACATACAAGGGATGCATGGCACAGAATCAGAAATTATGTAGCATCTAATTGATAATACTGCAAAAGAAGAAAGCACTTCAGATGTCTCTATAAACACAGTCAAGATTCCTCTGTGCACCACAAGATTTCATTATTACTCACAGAATTCTTTTCAATATCTTGATATTCATTCATCAGGCAAACATCTTACAAAGATCTAGAGAGCAGCAGAGGCTACACACTTATTCCTCTGCTTTAGAAGAAGTGTCATTACCATCTATGGACAACAGGCACTCACTGCAGGAGTCAGAAAAGAGTTTCAGGTCTATGCCAAAACTCAGTATTGGCTTGTTCTCTCCTAAGGGACAGGAAAATATCCACATAGACATGACAATGATACAACTCCTTAAAATCTTTTTTTTAGCAGCTTCTGCTCTTTGGCCTAACTTTTCCAACAGGAACACGTCGTCTTTGGTATTTTCAGCACTCCCTTTTGGCCTTTCTGTGGTTCTCCACATGCAGACACTGAAATTCCCATATGAAGTCTTTATTTCCACAGACCAATCTTGATTATATTATCCACCAGCATACCAACATATGGAGTCACACATTAACTCCTGCTAACTTCCCAAGCTTTGCCTTTTCTGAAATATTCTGGGTCACCCAGCTCACACTGCTTCTGATGCACAGTAGGAACCAGCAAAAAGTCAGCGAGTCCTTAAACAGGCAAACGTGATGTTCCAGTTCTGCTCTTACTTATTTTTAATTTTTTTTAATCCTGGAGAAAGCTGAAGTTTCAGACACTACTTTGTGTAACTGTTGAGGAAGTATGGCTTTTAGTGGAAATACTGCTAAAGCACTGTCAATTATCTCAAAACATTCAGGCTTCAATCTACCCAGGGAATGGTGAGATAGAAACATTTTTCTGTTTGTTACCTGGTTCTTAGAAAATATGAGGAAAGTTCTGGTAACTCTAGAAGACATGGAGACAGTATAAAACCACCTAACAATCTGAGGTTAGTCCAGTACTTAATTTCTGAGATATTTAGTCACTTACAGGTCTCCCCTTTGGTCCTCGTTCTCCTCGCGGTCCTTGTGAGCCTGGAGGTCCCTAGAAGAAAGATTTGAAATATTAAGTAGCTTTCAAACTAGCAAGCTATTAGTAAAGCTCTGAAAATATGAAATACAATGCATATTTGAAAATTAATTTGTGAGTCTTTCTTTCTCCACATGATCTTAAATGTAACAGCCAGAAATTCAAAATTTTTTCCCAATTTTACACTGCCTGAAGGGAGTAGAACTAGGATGCAGAGACCTAGAAAATGGTCACACCTCTCATGAGCTCCACAGGATAATTTAGCAAAGGTTTTCTGAATGCTGGAGGCTCTTAATGCAGAGAGGTACTGGTTTCAGACCCCTTTACTGCTAGTCCAGAGCTGCTCTCCACTTAGCCACCGCTGGAGAACAACCTTTGCATCATCATCTACTCCTGGTGGATCCCTGCTAGAAAAGCATTCCCAGGCATCAGCCTTGCACAAAAGTCCTCAGGCTTGCACATACTACAAGCACACATCCATTCACTTAGGGCATGGGCTGACCTGAGACCAGTAAAAAATTCCAATACCTTGTTGCCTCCTCAAATGCAGCAGCTTTGCAGACAATACCCACTACAGGCAAGAAGAGCCCTCCTCCACATCCTCCTCATAATACAAAACAGAAGTGGCAGAAAGTGGAAAATGCTGCCATCAGAGAAACAGATCAAAAAATACTCACAGCTGGTCCTGGGCGGCCTCGTATTCCTGAAACCTAAAGAAGGCAATATAAAATACAGTTACCACACAACACTATGGCTATATTTGTCAAGACTACCCTACAGAAAATGAGTTATTGAAAAGTAAATAGCAAGAGCAAAAATTAAAGTACCAGGCAAGTTTTAAGGTTATTTTGGGAAAAAATAAAAATAAAATTTTAAATTCCATTGGTTGTCTCTTTCCAGTCTGGAGTCTTATAAAAAAGCAATATGAGCGAGATCTTGGAAATATCATTGTTACTCAAAAAGAGATTAAAAAAATAAGTTAATTGCAATTATTTTGTTTCAACATATTGATTCTTTTGTTTTCCTTCATGGTAGAAAAGGATAATAGAGTGACAATTTATTTCACCAGTTTTCTCAAGCATCTCTACACTTCCCAGATACTAATTTACCATTATATCTCCACAACATTCTAACTATAAAAATAAATATCCAGACAGATTTAACACAATAAGAATTTTTCTCAAAATGCAATTGCAAGAATTTCTAATGTAATATCTGTGAAACAGCATAATTCAATTCCTTTCATTTCTTGGCTGTTCATTTCTGTTGTATTTGCTCAAGTACTGCAATTCTGCTTTAAACCACTAAAATATATACTTATATAAATATATAGGGTGTGCTGATAAATGAGGAGGAAAAAAGGACTTACAGGTGGCACTATTCCAGGTTCTCCTTTTTGTCCCTGTAGTAAGACAGAAAAACATCAGCTGGCAGGAAACAAGTGGAAGTACAATTAACAGTACCAGTTTCACCAGTATCATTCCTATGACTGTCACCAATGCTAAGACCTATCTAAGGGGAGAAATGATACTAAAGCACCTGCCATACATAATCCATAGTTTGTAATTACTATGGACACTGATTCAATTAAGGCTATAAATTAACAGATTTTCTCTAACTGCACAACATACTGGCAGAGAGAAGAGTGAAACTAAAAAATTACCATATTTAAGTACTAAAAAACATGTAGCTCTGTTATTGGATTATATGATTCATACAAAAGGCAGAGGCCAGAACAGCATTCAGGCCACATTTCTTTGAGGTATTACATTAAAATGCATATCATTAAATCTATGGACATAAAAAACCTGCATGACCACCTGCAGTGTTGGGACAGAGTACAAAATAATATTGCACAGCTTTGGAGGGAAGGACACAGCATTTGCCAATTGACTTGTCTTCAAGCTGATTGTTGACAATGATTACATGGTCCAGAAAACAACTGGGTTTAGATGTATTGGTTGTAACTGTTTTATTAAGGAAAAAGAGGAGTTTGTGAAGATAAAAAACATCCTGCCTTGCTTATTATGTAATAATAAGCTGGTAAGAGTCCATTTATCTCCATAAACTACCTCTGCATAGAGAGCTACTCAGTTATACTAAGTATATACACTTGATCACCTACAAGTTATTTCAGTTAACTCCTGTAGCTGCTTACTATCTTAGAAGCGAATTTATCAGAATGAATTTTAATTTCTCTTGGAAAAAAAGAGGTATTTTTATTTAATTGCATACTATGAGAGATGCTGCCCACAGAGCCATGGCTCTGGGCAGGAACACATCATCCCAGACCAAATGCTGCAGCTGAGCACTCTGGCTCAGGCAGACCCATCTCCTGCAGAGCCTCCAGTTCTAAGGGATCCTTACAAGTACTTAGGCCACAGAGCTGGTGCTTTACATAATGTTGGCTCAAGCAGCTTCAATTATTATCACAGCAAAAGCAGAGAAGGTGCCACAAGTTCTTGTCAGCATGGTTTCATCCATTTAAATACAGCTGAGGAGTATTTTTGTATTTGTGCAATCCTCCAGTGATTTATACCAAACCCCAGTTATTCATGATCAAGGATATTAAATGATTAAATACAACAGCAATTATAAGAAAACCAAAATTATTTAAAAAACACTATCTGAATCACAGAAAGGTGTAAAACATCTTTAAAAACTTGTATTGTCAGTATAACTTTGCATTGGAGATCCTCAGCAATGCTCTGAGGTACCAGCTAGAAGGCAGAGCAGTTTTGGGGCTATGTTTTCCTGGCAAAGGGGTCACTCAGGCTCCTGTAAATACCCCTGACCTCAGGTGTAGCAGCATGGGTGATGGGCTGCAAAAGCAAGGTACCAGCCATGTGTTACACCTCAGGGGTAATGGCTTTAAACTGGAAGAGGGTAGATTTATACTAGATATATTACAAAGAAGTTCTTTACTACGAAGGTGGTGATACACTGGAACAGGTTGCTCAGGGAAGCTGTGGATCACTCATCCCTAGAAGTCTTCCAAGCCAGGTTGGATGGAGCTTGAAGCAACCTGGTCTAGTGGGAGGTGTCCCTGCTGTGGCAGGGGGGTTGGAACCAGTTGAGTTTTAAGGTCCCTTCCAATCCAAACCGGTCTATGATACTGATGTGTCTCCTGCACCAAGTTTTAACAACTCCAGCAGGCATGATTAAAAAGGTGTCGTGCTCCCTACTGCACACTGGGCAGCTAAGCCTCAGCAAAGATAATGTGCTGAAAGTTTTAATGGTTGGCTTTTAACAACTTAGTGGTCCCTTCCCCCATTTTGTGGCACTGCTGGAGGTGAAACAACCAAATTGGAAATTTTTTTTTATGTAGACAGCAGGGATTTTCAGTCAAGAGATTTTCTATAATAAGACCAGCATTTCTGCCTGCATCCCAGCATTTTTTCCATGTGGACAGTAATCTCCCTAGCCACTAAGGAGGACCAGGAAGAAAAAAATGAGTGTTTTTAACGGAGCCTATATCAAATCTCTGTGAGTGAAGTGCTTCAAAGAGATGCAAGTTACTTTTTTATAAGTTGTAATACATCGAAAAAAAAAAAAAAAGTAAAGTAAATCTTACCTTTCTTCCTCTACCTATAACAAAGAACAAAGGAAGAAAAGAGATGTAATTAATGTTTTCACTCTAAGAGACAGAACACAGTAAGAGTTGAGTGAAGGTGTTACAGCTAGAGCCATTCCTGATTCTGGATGCATAGAAGATAGCATATTGCCTACAAAAACCTGGAGAACCTCCCAGGGACACACATACTCAACTCTGAGTCGGGAGGACTCAGACCGGTTTGTAGTGAATAAGAATAAGAAAAGCCACTCTAGGAAAGCAGAATATCCTGTAGGAAATTGTCAGAAGCTGGCCTAATGATTGTCAGTGAAGTCAAAGGAAGTTTTACTTCTGACTTCAATATGGGCAATGTTGATGGAGCCACAACAGTGTTGTTCAAAAGACAGAGATGACTGATTTTTTTTTTTTCCTTTTTCTTGTTTGAAAAGCAGCTGCAATATCATGTGTCTGAATTCAGAGCCATGTAGCCAGGGTCATAGTCACAAAAATCCTCCAGAAGAATATTTTCTTAACACCTTGAGTAACAGCAAGGAATTCTGGAAATGTATCCATACTGCTTCTATATTGGGTGGGTGTACCTTGTTGGTGTTGAGCTAATGCTTCCCACATCACAGCAGGATGCACCATTTATCAATGCTTGCCACATCTTTTTTGTGTAATTGCTCAATTACACAAGTCCCTTATTACATGTTCTTTATAACTATTTTGTTCTACATTAAGCTAATCAACAGCAACTATAGCTCCAGAAGAAATTGCTTTAATTATTATATATAGAATGTAGTTCAAATAATGCAATACACAATATTAATGAGCATTAATTGCAAATCAAGATATATTCTCTTAGGAAAATTGAGGAGGGATTACTTAATCCAAGTCTCTCCAAGAAGAAAAAATGCATTGGAAAATACAATCTTTAAAGTATATCACAGAAAGCATGCAAACATTAAGTTAATAATAAGAATTCATGCTAATTTTCTTATGTCTCACAAAAGGAACATGCATCCATGTTTCCACTTTGGGGAAACACTTTATACTGTTTACATTCTACTGTTTACAGACAGTGTTTACATTTATTCATCTATTGGAGGGGCCAAAATTGAGCATTTTAATAAAACATGCACTTATTATATATATTTAAATATATGTATCTTAATATACTTATCATGTACATGCATCTTAATATATTTATCTTTCAGTTCCAGATGAACCACAAAAAGAAGCCAGAATTCAACCTCCTTGAAATATGAAGATGGAATTCAGATCAACCTTTTAGTTATAAAGCCATTCGAGCTTATATCAGATAAGCAGAAGAAAAGTGTTTCCAGAGCCATCTCAGGTGCAACCCAAGATGGGAAATAACTGCCAAGTATCTACTCTCTTCAGATTTAATCTTTTACCATGGAAATACTACTAGAAATTTCAGGATTATGGGGTTGCTAGTTCTTTGGACTGTCTCTCCTTTTAAAAAAGCAAACTAAAAAGCAATCTTACCAATGGTGGGGTCAAAATCACGTGTTGTGTGGGGACACACAGGACAGCACTCTCCTGGGGGCACCTGCGGGTTCTCACACTCCAGCATGTCTTGACACTGGATTTCATCACAAAGAATAGCTCCGTTGTCACAGACGCAAATTTGACATGGCGAGGGCTTCCAAATATCCCTGTTCAGGTACATCTGTCCATTTTGAGTGCAGGCTATTTCTTCAACATCTTCTCCTGGGATAGGAGAGAGAATATACAGGACCTTTTCCAACTGTGAAATCAGAGGAGAAGGTCTGGACAAGGAAAGAGTACATCTGGAGATGAGAAGTAGCATCACATACACGAAGAAAATAGTTCACCAGCATAGCTGAATTTGTTTTTAAGGACTTTTAAAGATCAATCACCTTATTTCTTGACCAGAAAGAAGTACAATAGAGTCATCATGGAGTGCACAATCCCACCAAAGTATCAAATGAACACTGCGTCACAAGTTTTTGGATGTCATTCTGCTCAGGGGGGTACCAGCTCTGCCTTGAGGGACTCCTGCCATGTGCCTGCTCTTTATTACTCTTGTGCACACA
The DNA here is from genome assembly GCF_020740795.1 of Apus apus. Lineage (NCBI taxonomy): Eukaryota > Metazoa > Chordata > Aves > Apodiformes > Apodidae > Apus > Apus apus. Next base: position 32,578,101 of record NC_067287.1, on the reverse strand, counting down.
GAATTATAGACATCTAACTGAGAAGAACCTGAGAGACTTCTGTATGAAAATGCAATCACTGCCTGCTCCCTGCTGCAGGTACCTTACACAGCCAGACTTATGATAGTGTTGAGCAGACACTGCAGTGTTTGTTGGCAAAAAAAAAAAAATCATCTGTTGGGTTCTTGGTGGTAAGGTATTACCAACATGGAGAAACAAATCTATGCATTTTTATCCTAATTTAAAACAGATGTAAACTGAAAGTCACACAGTAATAAATAGGAACAGATTTGGAATTTCAGTTTCATGCCTTAACTCAAGTCCAGTTACTCCATCAATGTCAAAGCTTGGAGAAATGGAGCAGATGTGTCATTAACTGTTGCCTGCCATCACTAATTTCTGCAGCTTTCTAACAGAAACTGCAATACAGATTTGTAGCAGGTCAGCTCCTCTCTTCAATAGGTTTATCACACCCACTGACAAAATGACTCGAAGGGGTGCTGCAGAAGCTCAGGAGGAAATGTTTTCTGTGTGAAGTAAAGACATCAACCACAACCAAGTGCGCTATACAGTCCATTTATGACACTGTGAGAATAATTTTCCAAACTGCAGACTGTATTTTGGAAAGCACTCTTCTCTCTTCTCCCCTGCGTGCATGACATAAGGCACTGTCTGACATATTTAGCCTTTTCCCCCCAGATGTCTGGCATATGGTCTATGTCTTCCTTAATGTAGCTCCCGCAGAACTCGTTGTGCTGTTCAGAAGAGGAGTAGTTTGCATAAATGAAATTTCTAAGTTACCGAGCCCAAAGTCAGCATTCTGTCATAACTTCAAACAAACCACATAGCAACTGCTTTGGCAAATCAGAGCTGAGCCAGATGGTGACTAGCTGCTGCCTGGGTCCCTCTTGGCAGCTGAGAAGGAGGCAGACAAAAGGCAGGCAGGGAAAGCACATACCAACTTCTGGAAGTGTACTAAGAGGTCTGCCTTCTCATTAGATTGTAGATATGCTGATAATGAAAATCACCAAAACACAAACAACAAACACCACCCCACAAGACTACCACATTTTTAAATTTAAATCTTTTGAGTACATTTGGTATTCTAGATTTCCTTTCTGCTGTGACTACATTACAATGAGAGAGTAACCTGAAAAGCAGCTATTTGAAAGTCAACTCATCCCACAAGCATGTTTTGACATTTTATTCTCAGGCCTGGACTGCAGGCATGTTATCCATCTACAAGCAGACCATGAAAAGCAGCAAAGGAAATTGTTCTACTATTTATTCCCAGGTTTGAGAAGGAGCTTTGGAAATTCTTAATGTGCCAAAAGTATCTGTTGGCCCATTAACCAGTTCCTTTCTTACCAACAAGAGTCTAAGAGTACAAGTCTAACTGGTATTGGACCTGACTAGAGAATCTACAGTGTTGCAAATCAATTTGAGTAGGTGAAAACTAGCTTCAAAGCAGTCTGCAAATACAAAAGTTAAGGTAGAAGAAATACCCTATGACATATTTAAGGACACTTCCATTCACAAAGGACCTTAGTGAAAGAGGATTTCAATGAAAAGCGCAATGAGTACAATACATTATTTTTTTCTGCTACATTCTGACCTGTTGGGAGTACCATTTTGCTTTAAAGAACCATTTGATAAGAAGTCAGTCAGTTATAGCTCATATACTAAATCATCATACTTGGAGACTACACGTGAACATTTTGGAAGTAAAAATCCCATCATGCAGTGGCATACCCAGGCCCAGTTTTGTGACAACACTGAAATTGTAATTACTGGGGAGGGGGAAACCCATCCCAGCCACTAGATGGCTGTCAAAGCCCTTCAGTCATCACGAACAAGTGAAGAAGTTTATGCACGGTCAAGGTGGGCAAGGCACACCCTGCTTTGCCTATTTTGTGCTGAACTTCTTTTTCATTCAAGTAAATTCCACTCAAGCTTAACTCCACGCCTAAACAAGCAAAGAACAGGTCGAGTGTTTTAAAGAACAGCATATGAAACCATTTCAATATTGCATACCTCATTTTGAAAACAATGCCTGGAAATTCACTGCTGCTTGGTTTGCTGTTTAAAGTAATTCCACGTTATTGCACCCTTACTACTGTCGATGACTTCTGGTTTGCATCTTGCATATGAATAAGGAAAATAAGGCTTGGGCATGGAACCAGGTACAGGTAAAGAAGGAAAATGACACCTTAAAAAGAGAAAACTGGGGTGTGGGGGGGGGTGGGGGAGGGGTGGAGGAAGAATACAATGTCTTGTGAAAAAATATTTCAAAAGAAAAGGGTAAGAAGGGGAGAAAAGAAAGACTACTCCACCGTGCAAACAAGAAAGCTTGCTGAAGCTGTTATCCTAAGGTCTTATTTTTCCTTTCCCCAAAAGTTTACTTCCCCAAAGTATACTCTCCTGTTCCCAGTCACTGCTTACAGACAACCTAATATGGAAGCAGCAAACCTTACCTCAGCTGAGGAGATGGCAGGTAGATGATGGAAGGTACATTTCCCAATGCCCCACTTGGGAAAAAGTGTCCTGAGCAAAACTTACAGATATAGAGGGTTTTTGCAGACATTAACAACTTTGGTTCATAGATGAAATGGTAAGGAAAATAAAATTATTTTACTCTAAAGCAGTTCCATTTTATTGCATTTTATCTAGTCCTACTAATGTGATAATCAAAGGAGTCTAAAGGTTGATAGACCTATGGCAGCAGGGAACAGTCTAAGAAAAGCAGAAAAGATGATGACTGGTAATGAAAGCACAGTCTGCCTGTTTTATGCTTTCTTCTACCAAGAAAGACTTCTTGATGCATACTGTAACCAAACTTCTATGCTTTTACATGGTTTAACATAAAAAGACTGGAACAGAGAGGTAAAGGTCATTTAACAAAAAAGGGCTGAAAACAAAATAGCTTGTGAAGGTACCTTCTCATCCTCTCTTTTTCATCCTGGTGCTAGTTTGCAAAAAGTGTAAGGAAATAAAAGATTACATAGATACCGTGTTTTTTTAACTACTTTTTTTTAAATCTAGAATATGAAAAGCTGAGTTGCAGGTTTTGAATTACAAAATTTGATCATGCTGACTCACAAAGCAGAGGTGCAGAAGTAAATCAAAGTGAAAGACTATGTGTGCTAACAACCATTTTTCAGATGTACTGTTGTGCATATGCACCGACTGCCAAGAGAGGGACAAGAGGAGCTTGGTGTTAATAATCTTTGATTGTCAGCCTGTTGCAACAATAATGTAGGGCTTGATCCAGTTCCCATTAAATCAATGGAAAAAAACTCTCATTTACTCCAATAAGAATCAGACTGCCTGTTTTGTTTAGCTTTTGTTAACTTTTTTTGACTGGTAATAAAGCATTATTCGAATTACTGTGCCATGCAAATTACAATGTAAACATCAATTATTTTGAAAATCAGATACTTTTCAGGAGTGCTGCTAAATACAAAACCTATTTTGCATTTGCTGCACAAAAGCAATTCTTGTTAATAATGATTAACACACAGTTTATATAAGTACTTTACAGTACACAAGGATAAACCTGGAATCCCTTATTAATAAAAGACTGAACTGATTCACAATGCACTTAATATTAGATATTTGGCTGTCAAAATAAAATCAATTTTGCATTCAGACATTTCCATTCAGAATTCATCATACAGCTTAATGAAGTTTAGATAACAGCTACAATACAACAATGCACTTAAATCCAAGTAACTTGGCCTTCTCTTGGAAACATTAACCGCTAACAAGGTCTGTACGACAGTCTTAATTCACTAAGGGTCACAATAAATTCATGTTCTCTTGGTGGCTTCAAATCAGTTTAAGTCTTCCTGTCTAGCCAAGAGCAACAAATGACATCCACAGATTCACCCAGAGTATCATGCAGATGAATTATTCATTACAGTACTGTCTAAAAGAATAACTAGCACAGATATTCATTCACCTAAAACAAGATTACTTTCTTAAAGTCTGTGGCTCTGATTTGTTTTATGCAATCTGAAGGTCTGGTTGAACATTTCATTTTGCATTTCCATTATGATTTCCTAAGGAAAAGTTATTTGGCTTACATGATACTACTCGTTGTACTGTGACATCTGTGTCCCCAGATCCATTTTATTCCAGTGGCTGATTTCAGCCAAGTTTGACAGACACCTTGTGAGAAACCAGGTCACTAAGATAACTAATTGTGCTTCTGCAAATTCTGTGAATATACACAGGTAGGAAGAGGGGGAGTTCAGAGTCAGTGCCCCACCAAAGTTCCCTCATATAACAAGTAGGTAATAACAAATCTCTCTCATACTTTTCGGAATGTGCACAAGCATACAGTTTAAAACACAAACCTGTAGGAAACCAAGCTTCATAAGAATTGCTTCTTTGGAAAAGAGGTGCAGAGCTCCTGCTTAAAAAATCCTAGAGGATAATTTGCAAAGTTGACAAGAAATTAGTATTTTTAAAAGCATTCCACAGATTAAAAGATATTGAATGGTCTTAATTCCAAATTAGTTTTCAGTATGATTTTTTGGTCAGTCATCCAGACAAGGAGCTGAAATCTTTTGTGCCTTGTTTCAGAAGCATAAAAGTCCCAGGGTGTTCTAAACGACGTAGATAATTTTTTTAAAACATGTATTTTAGGACTGGAATGTTACAGACACAATGTTTTTTTCCTGCAGAGTCCAAATAACATTACATATGAATAAATACTACTAAGTATCAAGGTGCAAGTCAGCTCCCAAGCAGAGGTTTAATTCACTGCTGGAATTGCTACAGCAGTTAACCAAAGCCTTACTGAAGACCTATACTCTGTGGCTGGCACTAAGGAGAGGGAGTTCACCCTCCTCAACTGAGGAAATCCAACCTCCGAGCTCTAAACAACTGTGCAGAGGCAGAAAGCAACAGCAAAACAATATACCCTGACTTTGGAAAAGAGGTAATCTCCCCAGTAAAGACTCCTCTGAATGAATTTTAAATTAATATCTGAAGTATACAACTCCTTCTTCCCCGTTTCCTTAACTCCCTAAACAATGCTATCCTACATTTGGTTTGGTAGTCCATATTTTCCCAACTAACAGGTTCATGTATTTATGTCTCCATCAGTGAGAAGTAGTTTTACTTGCCTTTTTATGAATAAAGTTCATTTCCAACACAGAACAATCAAGAACAATGTTTCATTACAAGATTGAACACATGCTGGATACAAATGCAAAATATACTGGGATCCCTTCCAGTAAAAAAAGGATTTTTTCTTGCTGGTCCCACAGCACTATCCAGTGTTTATGACACTGTTCAATTCCCTAAGAACATCTGATTATGCTGTATCTGCATATTAACTTCACTGTTCCTGAGCTACTGAACAAGACTCAACCCACCTATACACCCTGTCATGTGTTACAGGAGGGGCAGGGAACTCTGCAGCAGGCACTTTGCTGAAAGATCAGTCAGGCTGGCCCTGTTCTGTTGGTTCCTGCACAATCCAGGTTCTGCATACTTCAAAAGCATTAGTTAAACTAACTCACTAGAGATATCCCATGAATGACGTTGGATGTAAACATGTTTTTACTTTGTTTTTCTCGGTTTTCACAGTGGTTCACAAGCAGGATGGCTGGACAGGTTGCTTGGCGCCTGTTGGAGAACAGGGTGAGGGAGTCTGAAGAGCCTGATCTGCCAGCAGAGCTTATTCAAACGCTCTTTGATGACAGGAAATAAAATCACTTCTAAATGTCTAAGGCTATGCATAGATTGTAATGGGGTGGCATTCAGGGCTTGCCTGAGAAAACACTGTTGCAGATTTCAGCAGTTGAAGTAAATACTTCAAAAGCTGAAGCCTGCAGTGGAGTGCTGGATCTCTGCTGGATCACACATGGCCACAAATGCCCTGCTTGGACTTTTGTCATTCATTGACAAAATGAAGTCAGTTCAGCTATAGCCACCTGTACCAGTTTTCTTCATGATTCAGGGCAGAAAAAGCCTAAAAAGAATGCTGATTGTGGCTAATTATTACGCTTCATTATTTCAAAAGAGACTTCAGGCAACAGAGGTCATTTGTTTTTCTAAGCAAAATGTTGGAGCTCATTTTTTACTCTGGGACGGTATTTTTAAGTGGAATCACTTTCATTTGTATGCAGACAGGCTGGTCCCACCGAAAGAGCAGATTCTTTTGGTGGGGAGGTAACTACAAGAACATGCTGCAAGAGCATTTTGTCAGTGGAAGCAGAGCAGTGCTGCTCAACACTTACAAATTCAGCAGTGCAGCCATTGTGTTAAAATTCAAACAGAATTAAAACTTCAATTAGTACATTTCCAGAAATGTAACTGGCTTCATTCTGGAAGTAAATTAAACATGCCTTGCTGGTGGGAATTCTGCCCAACTGTTGGTACTACATATTAAAGCAAATCCTATCAGGACATAATGTGTCTAATGTATTTAAGCCAAAGTCTAAATCAGCAAGATTACAATGAAAATGTAATATTCTTCTGCTGTCTACTTTGGCTCACTCTTCTGGAATCCATGAATGTTTGATTTTGGTCTTTCCAAAATCCAGTCTCGGACTGGTGTGCATCAGTAAAAAACAATGCATTTTGGCTGTGAAGAAAGTTCTCTCAGCTGCTCCCTTTGCTAGTATCAAAGAGATACAGTTTCCACTCCAGTAAATCTGAATTCCTGTAGTAAATCCATCATTGATTCACAAGAAGCCATCTTGGTTGCCCCGCCAGCTGGAAACCAACTGCCCGAGCAACAAGCCCTTCAGTGGACAAGTGCACTGTGTCAGCCAAGTTCTGCAAGAACCATTTCTTGTTGGTCTCAGCTCTGAACCTTCAGGTATATCACCATTATGTAGCCACCACCTGGACTTTGAATTGCCAACCATTGCTCTTGGAACTCAACAGCTCCACCAGGTTTTCATTCACATTGTTGTCCACCCACTCAGTGCCACACTGAATGTAGGACTGAAAACTTGACCTAATTTGCCCACAGATGCCATGGGAGAAGGCATATAAATTCTTGCCAAACTACAGGTAAACTGCGTTAACTGTTCTTCCTTTGTTCACCAAGCCAATTATCTCACTGTAGATTTAGCTAATTCTATAGCAAAGGGAGATTCATTTAATATATAGCCCCTAACTGCGGTTTGATCTTGTCTTTTCTGCACCCATCTATCCAAACTCTTACAAGCTCCACCCTCCTAGTTTCACATATGCTATAATACTCTGATAAAATAACTGTGCACTGCAAAAGAACTGGTTTGCCTTCCTTGTTTTGTAGGATTTAGCTCCTTTGAAGTCAGACAAAACATACATGTATATCTTTTCTTATTACATCTAAGAGAAACACACTTGCTGCTACTCAAACATCCCCATTCTTTGAAGCTACACACATCAAAGTTCAGTGGAAGCCTATCATTACACATTGCCTTTTCCACAAAGCTTCTCTACATTGCGGTTTACAAAGTGGACTCATTTAATCCCCTAAATGCATCCTTGCTAGCTAATATCACCCTCTTTTTCAACTAAAAATAAAGATTTGTAATTAGTAAGAAAATTCAGTTCCATAATTAAAAATCCTTACATTCCAGCAGGCTCAGCATTTCAAACTGAAGTGAAAACTGCCCAGCATTTGGGTGGAGTAGGAAGGTATTGCTGGAAAGCTGTACTCATAATATGCTGCTTGTATGGCAAAGCTATTCATTTGCTGAAACTCTGGGCCGCTGAGAAACTGTAAAAGAATGGCAAACAACAAAGTCTGCAAAAATCCCAAAAACAAAGCCTCTGTTTCTATTCTGCTAACATTACCTTTACCACACTTCAGACAGCCCAGTCAGCAACTTCTGGTTTGAAGATGACATGGGAACAGGCTTTGGCAGCCCTCAGGGTATCCTTGGTACTCTCTGCACAGCATCAGGGATGAAGGTTATAAAGGAGCAGCCTAGTTTTAAGTGTAATCTAAAGTCAATCATGTACGTGACTGAGCGATTCAGGTGCATGTCACGCCTAAGAGAGGGTTTAACTTCTACACAAGGTAAACATCTTTTTTATTACTTGCAGATTTAGGAGCAATAAGCCGTTGCCTTCTTTCAGTGCCTAAAAATAACAACGTCAGCAAGTGACAAGTAAGCAGCGCTCAGTTCACGTCAATAAATGTTAGGAATGAGAAAATTCTTGAGAATTAAAAGCACCAGCCAGTGACATTTCTACAATACTTTTTGTTGTTGGAAAGCACTGAATTACTGAAGTACAAAGAAAGGTGCTTTTATTAGATACATCCACTTGAAAACTCTTCCTTTTGTTTTCAGGATGTTTGAAATCACCTATTCCTGTCAAGAAAACACTGGGGTTTGCTAGAGAGATCTTGATACCAAAAAGGCTTTGTAAAAAACAGACATCCAAATCAAGCTGAGGAAAAATGCTTTCATTGACCTGACCCAATTCTATCTTTTTCATCATTACTGAGTCATGAGACTTCTCCAAAGCTGCCTCAGTTCATCCTGACTGGCTAGGGACAACGCAGATATTTACAAACAACTTCCTCTGGCACAGGCTGGTGGTTGTCTACTGCAACTCCCAAGACATCTTCAAGTACACTCTCACTTTTGCAGACCAAAATACTTAAAATTTAATTCCTACAAGAAGAATAGGGCTGGTCTGAGGAAGAGTATCCTTACTTAATTTTCAGTGTTGCATAACTTCATTACACTTAAGAAGGAAGTTTAAACAAAACCCAGTTTCTTACATTGCCTTTATGCAACAGTGGGAAATGGTAACATAAACCTTGTCATGTTAATAAGGCATTGTTAGAAATACCCAGAGTGAAACAAGAATTAGAAGTATCTTTTTCTATGTGGGGATTCTCCACTGTTGCATTCTGCTTTTAAATAAATTTAAATACTTTTATTTCAATTTCATTTTTAACTTGGCTTTGGTATTGTCCCACTTCTTGGTCCAAACATATTAAAAATAAGCATTTAAAAAAAAAAAAAAACCCACACCAAAAAAAGCTAGCAAAGAAGAAATTCTACCCACACTGTCATCTACATACATAACATAGATAAATATTCTTTACAAAGATACATACCATCCATTACTTTGCTCTCCCTTCAGGATTACGGTTTCTGGGACAGAGGAAATGAAAGGCTTTCCTGCAGGCTCTTCTGCTCTTATTCATTGGACATCCCTCCATACTTCTGGATGAAGCCTTATGAACTTTTGTCAGGCAAATAGTCCATACTAAGAAGGTTTTGAATTAATTAAAATTCAAGTAGGGATGCAGAGTTTAAAACAAAACCAGCCGTCATCACCTCCAGCTACTGTTTGCTTTGAACTTAATCTAGTTTCTATTTCCCTTAGTTCCTCTTTTGAAAACTACTTTATCATTTTTCAGATCTTTTTCATTTTATCTTACTATTGTTTCTTTGATATGAGCCTTTAAAGCCCAAGAAGGCAGCATCCAAGTTACAGGAACATTTTTTTTCCAAAGAAAAGCTCTTTGAGTACAGACAATATTTCTGCAGCAGTTAACTCTCACAGCAGATTTAGGAGCTGCAATCAGGTGCACGTAAATGCATAAAATACAAAAACTTAGACATTAGACTCAAGATAACTTTTTGGGAACAGTTCAGGGTATGTGGGCACTCTAGTGTGACTGTGCCCCATTGATGATGGAAATATTCAGTTTTTCATTGCACTCAGAAATCTGTATAAACAACACAAGGAACTCAGTTGAGCTCCTATGTGACCAGACCTGGTTTGGTCTTTGAAGTGGAAATCACTGGAAGCCAGGAATTCTGCACATCATATAAACTCAGTTTAGCAGGGAAATATGTGTCCTAGTTTACCCATCTCAAAATTTACATGATAGTAGAACATTCCCATTTGGAAAAAAATAAGCCCTTGGGGACAGAGCCACTGGCATCAAAAGACAACCGTTAACATCAGTAGGATTTAATCCCCTGCAAAGTATTACTGTGTTACATTTAGAGGCACTGACGTGTCATGATGCATCACATCACCTTAGCTCCCTATAAACACCTTTCAGTACAGGTTTTTTCACTTTAATGCAGTATATTTAGAAGTGACTAGTCATGGTACATGAAATGCAGCACAAATCACATCTGTCACACAGTATTTAAGATTCCAATACAAGGAACAAATCAGAACCACCCAATTACTTTTCAAGCTTACAGTTTGGGGATTTTCATACAGGACCTACAGGCCTCTCCTTTAGGGCCCTGCAGGCTCTACTTGAATGGGGACTTACAAAATGTTTTTTATTTAAACAATATTATCTTACTGAAGAAGCAGCTTGGCATCCAAACATGATACAAGTCCATTCATAAGCTCTCAGGTATTTTTTCAAGTAACTCCATGAAGAAGCTCAAATAATGTTTTGCTTGCTTCAGAGAAACTCCAGCTTATCACAAGCTCACCTGAGCTTTTCAAGGTCTTACTTTTCCTAAGAATGCATTCATTACCTATCTTTATGTCCTTACATAATTCCATTTTCTGAACCAGAAAACCCTTCCGCTTCATCTTCTTTGTCCAAACTCAAAATTCCTCCTCTGAAACTCGGTTTTCTTTCCGAAAGAACAAAGCATATCTTTGCTTTACTTTATCACCTTACATATCTTTGAGTGTTACATCAATAAGATACCTTAACTTTGCAATTTCCCATTCAAGAACTGCTCAATAAAATTTTGTAAGCATCAGTAACTCTATAGCAAGAAGTAATCCACAACACTTCAGTATATTAGAAAAAAAAAAAAATTATTGCTACCCAATGATTTAGGAGTAGGCAACCACTTGCCCTTTTTTTACCATCATTTTAGAAATAGGAATCCAGTTCAGCAGAGTACTAAATACATTGGAACATGCTCTTGGTAACAACAGTAAAATCCAAGGCTCGTTATGATCAAGAGGACAGGAGTGAGATCATTATCTTGATTCTTCAAAGCCTGTAAATATTTATGTTCATGTTCTTTAAGTAATGGCTTTATTGCCCAAATAACTATTTCCACCTCTGTGTTAAGTAAGACTGGAATGTCTTTATGCACATGTCTACCCACCTATTGAAATTCAGTCAGTCTGGGTTGTTACACTTCATTGCCATTATCAAGTTCATCACCAAAGGTACTCACATTTACCTGAAGAAAAAGGCTGCAAGTACAGTGTTGCATTCTCAGCTGATTCAAAGAGTCACAGCTCTGAAAAATCAGTAGCTGTCAGTGAAGTGGATCTTCTCCAGTTTATGCCAGCTAAAGATTTTTACTTTTGGTCCCTCAGTCAGCATCTGGTTTTTACATAGATATCAATCATTCTGTTCTAAGAGTGTTCCCAGGGGATTGGAAATAGCTAGCATCTATCCATAAAGTACACCAGAGGTTTGTGATAATTTCCAAAACAGTGTCCTATTGCTAAATTTATTCATACTAATGAAGAAATGGAGTATTGCCAGTGTCCTTCCTCACTACTTCCTTCTCCGCCAGTGGTCTGTGCTAATGCAGCTACTCCCAACAATTTTTCGTGCAGCTAAGGCCAAATAAGGCCAAATATTTCATCATCGTATTATTTTTAAAATATCATTAATCCAATCAGGTTAGTTGGTTCCTACCTAGGAACAAATGCATTAGTGCCTTGCTAACATGATACAATTTTCTAAAATAAAATGCACCACAGAAAATAAGGAGTGATTGCTTCAGACACTAGTGCTTTTTAAGAGGGACAGAGCACCCACAGGGACAGGTGTCCAATAGTGGACCTGCAAGTCATGAGCCACATGACTGAACTGGACACACACTGAGACAAGATGTGAACAACAAACCAGATGTGCAGCAAGACCAAGCTCTGTATCTCATACCAGACAGAATTGTCATGCACATGCTGCACCCACACCTACCAAATACTCAATGAACAGCCAGTACTCAGGAGCAGCTTTCTAGCTGTTTTCGAGTATAGCTTAACTTCTGCCTTACAGAAAATAGTGATCTAAAAGAGAACTGCTAACACACCAACACAAATCTCCTTGTTAGAGTGCTTTGCTGCCTGACTCTTTTGAAAAAAAACCAAAATCGTGTGAGAGTTCAGACTTTCAGTAATGTTACAAAGTATACTAGATGCAGGTAGTGTACTAAATTTTCTACTCATACACAGCCCACAAGACTTTTTTCATACCTTCACCAGGCCTTCAGCACTGAGCTGGCAACACAGCATGAATTAATTCCTCTGTACTTTCATTCACCAGGGCCTTACCCAAAGTTTAAAGCAAAACTCTCCAAGGCTTATGGTCTCCTAATATCTACCTGTTGTCATGAATCTATTACATGTGACAAAGGCAACAGATAGAGTTGCATTAAATGACAAAACTTCCACAGACTGAATATACAGAACCTCATCCGTAGTTTGTATGAAGCGGTGCAGATGCACTGAAGTTCATGCATCAACACCAACACTGATGAACTCTCCCACCATTTACCATAGCTCTTCAGCACAGCCATAGGCTGCACCATTTTTTAAACAAGTGGATGAGCAACAATTTTAAGAGCTGTAGAATGAGATGTATGTCTAAGTGTGATCCTCTGTGTTGTATCCCTGAAGAATTACCAAAACTGATGAACTGGGAGAATGTAAAAAGGAATATAGCATTTTGCCTCTGGAAATGAAATGCACATAAATGGATATATTAACTGCATGGTCTCAAAAGGGAAAATTGTCTTTCATAGAGCTCATTCTTACCATGTCATGTGCTGAGGCCAACATACAGAGAAAGTGGTAACATTCCAGCGGGAGTTCATTGATGTCTACCAGAAACAAGTCACTGTGGAACGTCATGTCTCAGTCTGCTTCTGCAGATGTTTATGGCACAACTGCAGTGACTTCACTGATGCAGAATCCAAAGCCACGTCATCTCTGTCAAATACTGTCATATATGTACAAATACTGTGTCATATGTTTACAAACAGGCATATACACAATGTATGTTTATGAACACCTGTAAAACAAGGACCTGTTAAAAACTGAAAATAATGCAGATAAAAGTTATTTGTGATGTATGTAAAAGGTTAAGTCCTAAAAAAATATATAGCTATAAATCTTTCTAGTGGATGAGCTCTCACAGATTTCATTACTGCTGAAACCTCAAATTACAAACATCATTCAGATACATTTAGGAGAACATCATTTAAGCTTTGTCCTTCTCAGAAGTATTTAACCCTGAAAACTGTTCTAGAAATGGGAGTTAGGGTTCAACATATGCTCCTCACTACATGACAGAATTTGCATAGAGCACTTGGAGGCAAAATCTAGAACTGATGATTCTCTATGACAATTTAATACATATACACTAAGTGTACCTACTGAAAACTAACTGATTTTTTATGATCTATGTTAGAAGTAGATCTAACAATGCTTCTCTCTCCACTCAGTTCTGGACCCAACCCAGAATTTAAGACTCCTCTCATTCAACAACAACAAAAACTTTTTTTACCTCATTAAATTTGGATCAGGCTCTTCTTTGTACACCTACATTGGCAAGCTCTCTGTTCTTCTTCTGATGGAAGCTTTGGGGCATTCAAATTTCCTCTTCTATTTTTACCACAAATCCTTCCTTGATAAGGAATTTGCTCAGTGCCTGACAGGGGAATTTTTGGCAGGGTTGGTTTTCTGTGGTTGGTGGAGTGAGGGGTTTTTTCACTGTTGAGTAAGGCACTGAATATCAATAATAAATTAAACATTGCCAGTGTGACAGATTAAATTTATATCCGATGCTGTGAGCTACCATAGATACTCTCATATATAGAACAAGAGAATGTACAAAGTGCAACAAAGGTTACACCCAAAGACAGGTAATAGCCTTATAAATATATAATACATGTATTACATATGTATATATTCTTATAAATATATGTGTGTACGTATTATATAAAGATTATAACTATACTTATATATGTGTATGCATATTTTTAGATATACACACATACACACACAGACATATATAATAAGATCAGCTAAGTCTCTGGGAAACCCCTCAGAGAGGCAACTTTTAGAAACTGGAAGACTGTTGGTTTGGTTTGGGGTGAATTAGTAATCAACATGAGCATTGAGCTCCGTGACATTTTGGCAGGGGTGTAGTCCCCTGTACAATTCATTACTAGGAAGTGTGAACACAAGAAACTGGTATAAATTTGTGGTCACACTGGGGCACAGGGTGGATCTAGTCATAATTTTGGAAGACGGTGATTCAATAGACTTGTATCAACAAGGCTGGGGATGCAAAATATCCTTTCAATGTATTAGGAGAACAATGTAAGTTATGTAGTTTCAAGGTTGACCCGCATAGCACTGTTCCACTTGTCTGGCATATAAAGAAACAGCCTTACTGTTTCACGGCCCTTTACACTCTTTATATTAAGTAGAGCTGTGTAGTTTACACTCAACAGAGTCTATAATTCAAATATAACTTAAAAAAGTACAAAGCTCTGAGATTGCTAGTTGTACTTCACAGAATCTTTCCAAAAGTATGAGAAAGGTGACTGCTGAGTGAGACAGAGTTATGGCATTAATAAAGGACTAAGAATAAATAAATACAAAAAGTCAGTTCTAAAGCAATAATGTTGTGCAGCTGCTGAGTATCTGGCCATTGAAATTAGTTTAAAATCTCAATATTCTTCCATTTTTAATACAAAATGCAGAATACCTTCACTCATCAGTTTCTTTTCGTTTATCAGAAAAATTGGCAATCTCTAAATATAAAAAAAAATATTTCACAGAGATGATTGCAAATGATCAAACTGATATTATGACACTGTAAAATCGTTCTCAGACACTGGCATTCATTGGTTCTACTATACAACCTGCCACATGAATTAAAAGCTTTTGTTTGGTATATATGAGCTCTGTACACTATTGGAAATTTCTGTAGCAACCATGTGCTCCACAATTACTATATAGATTTTATAATTACATTTCAAGATCAAATTCAAATGATATTTCAGTTAATGGTGTTAACCTAACTCTTAATTATTATGTTAGTAGGACATGCATTGCTCATTTTTAAATAAACAACAAAAATACGTAATTGAAACAGAGTACTCATTTGATTCTCAACATACTAAATTATTAGTCTCAAAAATAATTTCAATTCTCTGTAATTTCTTAATTGGTTTACTTACTGAACCTAAATACTCACTCTTGTGTATTGTATCTATAGTTTAATGTAATTTACATTTTCACATGTGTAACACTTCTACAAATCTGCCTGTATGCCCTCTTAGAAGTTTTCTTCATTACGTGCAATTAGAGTGAAGAAAAAAGTTACAAAAACGACAGAAGGCAGAATAGAGGCAGATCACTGAAGGTAGATCTCTGGGGCCAGACCTGTGTGTTCATACTTCATTGTGCTTGGTTTCGTGGCATTTTCAGGACACTTTGACATGCAAAGAAAACTAATAGAGCTGATCCATGCATATGAAAAAAAAAACACAACAACAAACAAACAAAGAAAACCAACCAAACACCACATACACACAACAAAAAACCAAATACCACAAAAACCCAAATGCTAGGACAAGGTTTCTAGTACATATGAATGTTAATGTAACGTAACAGTTTTCAAATTCTAAGTAACAAAAATCACATTGAGCTTTAATGCCTTCCTTGAGGCACAAGAGAATAATAAAGATTATTTTATTATAGGAATGGAACAGCAGATAACAAAGATGATACATTTCAATATACTTCTTTTTAAATACTAGGCAAATGCTGAGATCCCAGGACTTGCAACAACATGCAAACAGGCAAGACATTAGACCCCACAAGACATACTGAGCCCCGCTGACATTATCAAGAAGCATAAATGAAAAACACATGTCCAATAAGTACTGTGTTCAAGAAACCGTATTTTCCAATCAGATAGATGAGGAACCATCAAAAAAATTGAAAGGTACCTTAGAAATTCTTGAGAAACTAGAAGAATAAGGCCCACCAAGTTTTATAATAATGATTCAATGAATAAAAACACAGTAAAACACAGAATACTGGGCTCAAGGGTAAAGTGGTGAGAATAAAGTGTGATATACAGAAGGCCAGAGAATAGA
Source organism: Apus apus (assembly GCF_020740795.1). Lineage (NCBI taxonomy): Eukaryota > Metazoa > Chordata > Aves > Apodiformes > Apodidae > Apus > Apus apus. Next base: position 32,562,025 of record NC_067287.1, on the reverse strand, counting down.
TGGTCTAGCGGTCACTTCCACCTCCAAATATCAGAATCCAGTGAGTAATTTTGCACAAATTCAGAAAGCCCTACAAAAACTATATATATTTACTCTGTATTTACATTTGGATAACATGATTTATTTATTTTTCATTCAAAACTGTATAATCTAACAGGGACCTGTACTGGTGCTACAGAAGTAATTCACTTAAATATTTTGGAAGAATTATTCTCTAAATACCAGATTAAAGTTCTAGGGCAATACCTATGGCTTACATATTAATATCATACTGCCTCCTTTATAGTCATGAAATTCCCTCTAAAAGACAGACCTACCATTTAAGTTTAAATGGGGTAAATGCACAAGGATGCACAACCTTTGCATTCAGTGTGTATGCCCTGCCTCTTTATTACCACATACAGAACCAAGCAAGATTTATTCCATGTTTCCTTTCTGAAACCTGAACTCAATATATGTAGTGCAGTGTCTGATATTAAGCAGTTATTCAAGAAACATGAGGTTGAGCCTTAACACAGGGATGTTACGATGCTCCTTTCAACTCGTGGGAACTTCCCAGTCTCTACAAAGGGGGAAATTATTTTAACTCAGCACCAAAAGATCCCACCTCAGATAATAACAGAGGAAAACAGAGCTTTACTAAATCACAACAGACTGTGATAACACATCCTTCAAGAACTGAAATCAAGGTAGGGTTTGGGGACATTACAGGGTGTTGAAAAGGGCCATCAATTATACTCCTGTGCGTTTTTGTAATGTGATTTCTCTGCATTTCTTAGCACACAGGACACCATGGGATACCTAAAGTGAACTTAATTCACAGCAGCTGGCAAAGCACTCTCAGTCCTAAACAATAAGTTGTCCTCTCCTGATAAGTCAATAAAGAGCAGCAAAGAAGGTTATTTAAGGACTGTAGAGGTTCTGCCTGCCCAGGCAGATGGAGTTTTTCCATGGGCATCTTCAAACACACCTGCACAAAGCTCATAGGGTGAGCTCTTGAGTCTGGGGTAGCTCAAGCATGGATCCTACAACAGAGCTGGCAAAGTGCAGAGCCAGCAGGACACTGAGCCCTGCACTACAGCCAGGCACCAGGAGCTGCCACTCTGGGAACTGCCTGGATGCCTGTACCAATGCAGCAGTTTGAAGAGTCAGCGCACTAAACTTTATGAATTCACTAGTACTTCATTACTAAATTAGACAGGTTACATTTTTTTTTCCCCACTATGGATGCTTACTGCCACTTTGGCACATTATATGCAAACTGGTTATTTTCCAGAAATGTTACATGTATTAGACTGTCACCATTTGCTTTGCAGGGTATCATCATCTCAAATGCATGAGTTAATGAAACTATGAAACAGTTACACAGACATCTATTTTCAAACAATTCTGAAACCAAAACATTGTCCTGTGGTTACTAAGACCCACTGGAAACTTCAGATCTCACAGAGCAGTCCGAAAGAAACTTGACAAGAATGAGACACAGATAACTATAATGACTTTTCCAATACAAAACAAAGACACATATTGTCCTCTAAATTGCTCTACTGCTGCTCATGCTGAAATAACAGATGAGTCCATTTCCAAACCAAATGCTAAAATCTGGTTTAATTATTCTTTAATGTTTCTCTCACGCTTCACAACAATCTGTTCTGAAAGCTTTAAAAACAAAATTGAATCATCTAACGAAGTATTTCTGAGAAGAAACTCAGCTTTGTTTAAAATAGCATAACTGTGTTTGTTTAAGGTAAGATTAGCTCAATTTACAGTATGATTAGACTTCTATTGAATTATTGGAGAAGTAGTTTTTTGGCTCCCAAATCCCCACTCATCCAAAAGCCACTGTACAGCTATTGTTTCATTTTCCTTCACTGAATGGCCAGTAAACCTCTGATTACTATCTCCAATATGCACTTTCACATTAATTTCTATCCTCATAGAAAGCCTGCCAATCTCAAGAAACAAACGAGACTCTGTGCCATGTTTTACATCTATTTTTATATAATAGGAGCTCATTTTTCCAGGCTATAAGTGGTAGTTTCCTGCCAGAACCACCCATTCATACTGCAGCTTGTCATGGTTGAACACTTCAGAACAACCGGAGGAGGAATTATGATTTAACATGTATCAAAACTCTCTACCTAGGAAAAGCATTGAAGTTTTGCAACCTGGAGTTCTAGTTTCTGCTTCTACATCAGATGTTCCTATCAGCATGAAAGTATGCCTCTGAGGGCCACGACTACAGCTCAGTCTTGGATCTTCTCTTAAAAAATAAATAAACAAACAAATAGATAATTCCTTGTAATGCCATATTGCCAAAAGCTGATGGCTAAGAAACCAAACTATTTATATCATTTTTATCTTCCATTTTCCTTGCTCTGCCTACAGGTTTAGATTTCTTCAGTTACCTCATTAATAAGTGTAATAAAACACATCTAGCAAAACTCTCCCCTCGCTACCAAAATACTTAGAGTAAAATTTATGAAGCTGACAGCCATGAGCAACTTCTACATTAGAGGAAGGCTCCCTAGAAGTAATGTGTGACTTAGGGTCAGAAAGGAAGCATTTCACACATTCCTCCAATTTCCTCTGTCTACAGCACATAGCATATTTTTAAATGGTTTGTTTCAACTTATTTGCAGACTTCATGTGTGTTGGAAAGCACAATGAATACATGCAGAGATATTTAACAACAAACAAAATCACTTGCCAGAACAACTTCAAAGCTCTAAGACTCACAGCAAAAATCAAAACGATGCTGCAGAAATTAATCTTCCAGCCTCTTCTATTTACAGCTTACTAGCAGCACTGCCTCTTAGTGTTATCTCTCATATGGTGAGTAGCAATGTGTCCTGCTGTTATTTGCTAGATTCTGGCACTACCTGCTAATCACAGCCAGGCTACAGATCTGACATTTCATCCCTAGGGCTCAGCTCGGTCCTCAGGGGATGGTGACAACCCTGCTTCAGGGAACAGGGTACATGACCCTACAGCACTCCTCTCCATTCATGAACCGTTTTGAAATCTGAAGCAGCTGAATGAGACACACACTTGCACTTAACGAGCCCATTGCCCAAGATCAACTATTGTTAGGGAGTTTTCTCCCAACTGCTTTTACAAGTCATTTCAATACTTTACACATCTATCTTTAATGGCAAACAGCATAAAGTAATGCCAGATTTCTTCTTTTCCTATTTGACATTATATAATACATTCTGAAACTATTCTGAAACAATTCTGAAAAAACAGATCTGAGCCTAAACCAGAATTTTTTAATAACCCAAAATATTAACTTCTGTTGCCAAGACAAACACAGATAAATCTAAGTTACTGACATTATTTATATTATTTAACTGTTTAACAAAAGATATAAACACAGACATGGTATCAAATGCTGCAAAATTTCTTCTACGACCTTACTCACTTGGAGTAGCACTTTACCACCACATTACAATTGCTGTTCTGATTTTCCACAGGTGGGGATTCAGTTTCTTCTTATGTTCAGGAGTTTGTGACTTCAAGGAATGTAAGCCACAGTCTGAAATACTAGTTTCTCTTTTTCTTTCCATTAATTAAAATCCCCCACAACATTGTAGTTTCTGATTTATGCATTACATTATTTTATAATATCCTGCTCTGTGCTGGACAGCATATATAATAAATGGAAAACAGACACAATCATTCTGGCATTTCATTCATTCTGAGTTTTTTTATGGATTTTATGGATTTATATGCATGGAACTTCTTTCAAATAGTCCACTCTGGAAATGTACCAGGTTCAACATACTCCGCTTAACAGACATTTAGAATATGTTCTTAGCAGTTAAAAAAATGGATATCATACCAAAAATAGCAGGCCAGTATGAGCTTAGGATGGTAGGATTACATTTTAAATAAATACAAACTGATTAGAGAGTAGGCATCAAAATGTTTGTATTAGAAGCATACACTATCATTGTTAATAATTCTTCTGTCCTAATTTTTCTTCATCAAAGCATAGCAATACAAAGAGGCATTAAAGACAGAAGCAATTCATTTAACTGTGTGAAACCAGCCATTTGTATGTCATAAGGATAAAACATTTTAGAATGCTGTAAGAGAGGGAACATCTGGTACACATTGTGGTCAACATACAGACTGGAAACTTTCCTCCAAGAAAGAGAAAAATAAGCAGGTTGAGGGGAATTCTTGGAAAAGATTTATTATTTTTTTTCCTGAAGTTCAATGGTGTTGCTATCATGGCCACCAGTGTCTAACCATACTCGATTCAAACACGTTTCTGAATTTAATCATGCAAATCTCTTTCCAGCCAGTTTTCCACTGTAACCTTTACATCCATTATAATTGTGTCTACCAAACTTGACTTCACAAAATCATCCAAGTCCCCCTTCCTACTGTGCCTCATTATCAATTTGCTCAGCCAGGTAGCTTCAGTTTATAAGAAGCAGATAAAGTTTGAACTATCATGTTCATGCCAGGAGGTATCCATACGTACATCTGAAACACCAGCAAGTATTTGGTTCTACTTTCTCATTGAGGCAAGATGTAAAAGGAACTACCCCAAGTGCTCTGATATTCTAAACCTGAGCCCTGAGCAGATGGCATCAGAGTAGCCTTCTAAGCCATTCACCAACATTTCTTCCTGATAAAAAATGGGGCACAAACAGGATTGTAGAAACTGGTCTTTTGCTATAAACATGGAACTGGCATGTAGTTTGGACATGCACCTCATCCCTTCCGTTTAAAGAAAACCAGAGAAAAAGCAAGTATGTTGTTAGTGGATTTTATTTCTCTTGAGTCCTCTGCTATAAAGTGGGTAGAACCATAGAACGGCTTCGATTGGAAGGGACCTTGAAGATAATCCAGTTACAACCCCCTGCATGGGCAGGGACACCTCCCACTAGACCAGATTGCTCCAAGCCCCATCCAACCTGGTCTTGAACACTTCCAGGGATGGGGCAGCCACAGCTTCCCCAGGCAACCTGTGCTAGTGTCTCATCACCTTCACAGTAAAGAATTTCCACTCTTCCAGTGGAAGAGCCCCATATCTTTCTTGTGTAGGGGGCTCTAGAACTGAATACAGTATCCCAAGTACAGTTAGGCCTAACATTATTAAGGGCCCACATATTAAAAATGTTGAAAAATCACTATCCCAGGGATCAGCTGCTCTTAGCAAATCTCGCTGTTCCTTTCTTTCAGTCACTCCACCTCCGCATCCCACTTATTTTGTACCCAAAGAACGAGTTAAATACAATGACAGATTGAGAAGGCAACATTCCTGACAACGACAGTTACCAACCCAAGCATAGAAAACACTTAAAATAAAATCTACATTTCAAGTGTCTTTTTAATTTATTACGTCCCACCATAGTACAAAAGAACACCAGCACATTTTCTAGTATTTTAAACCTGAGATGTAGCCAGGGAGGCTATTTCATACAGAAATAGCTTCAGTCTTCCAGAGTTCAGAGAACTATTCCATTTCTTTAAAAATACCTCCAAAATCCCAAGGCAGATTAAATCCAAAAAATGTGGAATAAAAATCAATCTGAAGGCCCAGGTTACCACAACGCTCAATGAGATTAATTTACAGTCCTTGGACAGAATTTATTTTCCTTCCCATTTACACTCAACAAATCACTGATTCTGCATTTTCTCTCTTTCTAGTTCATGTTATTACCCCAACTTACTTAAAATAAAGAGTAAGTCCTAATCTAGACTATGGCACCTGAAATGGTGCCATTCAACACAAGAGAAAAGCATCATCCAGCAGCAATGAATCATTCAGCTCAGCAATACCTCAGCTGCTTGCTTGGCACCGTTCTTTTCCAATCTCAAACATATCACCAAAGTGGAATTTATGGGGAGTAGAGCTTACAGCTAGCAAGCAGTACCAAACAGGTGGTGAGAGGACACGATTTTCATAGGCACACAGAGCAATAACCAATACCTAATTTATAAAGCAAGTTAAATGTGCATCACCAGAAAATGGAAAGAAATGCCAGATATCCATAGAACGTCATGCTGGCATATAAACATCCCACTGGCTGGTTCTGCAGGAGGGAGCTCCAGAGAGTTTTCAATGAAGTGTTTCCTGAACATGGTGCCTGCACGCTCACCACGCAGCCTGTTTGGAAACTTAAAAGCAGAGAGATTCTATTTCCCTCCTGGCAATGCCCCACAGTTTGCTGCCTGTTACATTTCAATTACTTCAGGTTTTAAATTTTAAGAAATATTTAGGACTTGATCTCCAAGCAATGTTTTCCAGTGTTACTCATCACCATATACCATACGTAAAATGCTTCCACATGTATTGATATATATGGCATTAATTGACACAGAATCATAAAAGTTACGAATCACAAAGCTTACTCAAGTCAGTGGGTCATGGGTGGTAAAACTCCCTCAAAAAAGGTACTTTGAAAATGGGTTGGATTTTTCTAAAGACTGTTTTTCTTTACAAGTAATTCCTTCCTATGGAGATGAAATAGCACAGCAAATGATCACATCATTTGTCATGTGATCCCCTTCTTTCAGTTTATAACAATAAAATGTATTATATTTGCAGCTAGGAGCAAACAACTTAACAGTCTTCACCTAGCTTGCACTAAAACACAAATCAACACAGGGGTAGTAGTGCTAATAAAAGGAAGTGGATTCACACAGTCCAAAAAGCTGTGTGTCTTTTACACTGGTGTAGAGACCATTACAAAGTTTTTCCTGTGCATACATCAGTGAACCATCTAAGAAGTTCAGGACAACCAGCCACAGCATTCAGCCCATGAGCTGCACATTTTTAAGCTCATTAGGACAAACCAGCATTAAACCCTTATTCACCTATGGACTTAGTTCATATACAAACGATGACATAGTTTGTAAAATACTGTCAGAAACCTTCCTATCTGCATTAGCTTTACACAAAAGGAAGGTTCTCTCATATTTCTCATTGTGTATCACCAACCAGCACTCCAAGCCCTGAGAGCAGCTTTCAGAAATCACCACATTACAAAAAAGGAAAAGGTGGCCTAATCATTGTAGCTATTGTGGTCTGGGCACACAAGCAATAAACAGCTTGTAGAAGAGGTCTTTGATCTGATCTGTAACTGCAGTTAGGAACACCCAACAAGCTTATCTCTGAACCTACAAATATGAGAATAGTTTCCTAGAACTTATTTCAAGAAACATCCATTAGAGCATCTCTCTTTTTCTCACATACACACAAAAATTAAGGTATAATGCACTACCAAATACCTTTTTCAGAGACTGTTTCAAATTGGTTATTTAAAAACTCTTGAACCTTATTTCATGGCTGTCATTTACTTGATAAGTTGGGTATATATGATCTCTTCTTACTGAAATGGCATAACTGAACTGATTTGAAAATTTTGAAAAGCAAATTTACAAAAAAAGCATTTAGAAAACATATTATATTCCAGGCCCAACCTTGTGGAAGAAAATTTCTAAAATAAAAGCTAACTTTTTTAAATTAAAAAAAGGGGGAGGGAGGCTAAAAACCTAAACAAACACAGAAGGATACTAAAAAACTAAGCTTATTATTTTATTTATTTTTAACATGACTCATGATTTTATAAGGTTTTAGATTGAAAAGACTGATATATTTCTGTTCCCAGTAATTCTTGTAGAATCATGTATTCAGACTGCATATCCTTTCTTACAAAATCTGGGCACATTACACTCTCTTGAATTTCAGTCCCATTCATTCCCTAAAATATTCCTTCACCATCCCCTAAAACTCTCTATTGTTCTTTCAGAAAAGAAACAATCACCTCAAGCCCTGTGACTCTCTCTATTTAGGCTATCAGGTTTCAAATTAGTCTTACTCTGTTCATATTCCTTACCTAATATAATTGAGGTGAATTGGAAATTAATAAATATAGATAAGATATAATTCTTACTAAAAATATGTGCCTACAAAAATACAAATTTGGTTCCTTTGATTGGGAGAGAGGAGGAAAGTTAGTTTTTGTTTCGGTGGGGGTTTTTGTGTATTTGTTTTTTACAGTGGGAAAACTAGTATTAGAAAACATACCGTAAAATCCCAGTGGAGACAAGATGAACCATCACTGTAGTAACACTATCTCACACAGTTACTTCACAGTAAAATCCAGGCTGTTTTTTTTTACATTGGCATGTGTAAATGCATATTAATTATTTAGTGGTGAAAACACATCTTCTTGGCATTAAGGACAAAGCTATCTTTTTGTTCACTTTGGCACAAAATTAGTTTCAAAATTGATTTCATCTCACAAGATTGAAACACTTCATAGATTCATTTAGAATACGTAGTCTTGTTTTGGTGGCTGACAATAACCCAGAAGTACCTTTGTTGTTCATTACTTAATTGGTAATTAATTGATTATCAATACATCTGCTAACCATTAAAACACTGCAGTTTTAACCAGCTCAGACTAAACAGGTAACGGACATCTATAAAAATAGCTTAATTACCATTACACACTAGTTTCTTAATTAATTTCCTGTTGTAGAACTTCATTTTATGCCAATGACTGAACAAGAAAAGAATATAAATCTAAAAATCTAGAAATCAAGGAGAGATAAGAGTGCAACTGTTCATAGACAAGCTTTTTAACATAAACCCAATGGGGTTCCACCCAAAGCTGAAGTAAATTTATATGTAAATATAAATATCATGTAAATTTATAGAAAATTTCTGCTCAAGTTGAAATTATCTGTCAAGATGTTCTTGCATTATATGTTGTCCCTTTCTAGCAGTGTGTCCTTAACTGTTTCATTTCCTAACATTCAGAAAGGCCTGGCTTTAATGTGTTCTCTTGACCTTCTGAAAAAAAGACCTTTCTTATGTTCCGACCACTGCAGCCTGACTCACTGACACTTTTTGAGGAAGGAAAAAATGCATGAGACAAACTGTAACCAACACATTCCATACCTTATTACTGTAGTAAAGAACACCCCATACCCAGGACCTGCACACTACCTCTGCACTTAGCTGACTGCGTGTGCTAATGAGCCATAAGGAAGACCAAATACACTGGCCTGTTGCCACCACAGCCATAACCATGTGGAGCAGAAGAACAGAACATGGGGTAAAAGTTTTAAACTTCTGAATTTCTCCTCCTTATCTTCGTATGAGCCTTCCCTATATGAGAGGCTTTTTTATTCTACTACCTTGAATCTTCCTTGGTTAAAGTCCTGCAGCTTTTAAGGCAGTGGCTGCTGGATCACACCTCCTAGCAAAGTCTGAGCCACACAGAGTACAAAGATGTACATCTGAAAATGGCGTGATGTAGCTTGATACCCTGTCACAGTAGATCCAGGCCCCTTCCATAGCTTGTAGGTGAGGAAAAGTCACATCACCAAGACTCCCATGAGCTCCCATTAGATTTCACTTGCTGAAACGTGTGATAAAACTGCTGCAATGCCATTTCATTTTTCATTCCAGGATAACTGTATTTCTGTGACACGGTCCCACAGTTTCTACTGAAATTACAGCCTTCCTGCAAGCATTTCACAGAGAGTATCTAGTAAATCTTAAACATCCCTCTAAATCTTTTAAACAAAAACAATAAAAAGCAACTGGGAGTATCACAAGCTATTACAGCTTCCTACTTCAAACTTAACTGGTATAGCTTAATCCTTACAGGTTTGAGCACTGTGCCATTTTCAGCACACTGGGAAATCCCAGCTAACCAACTCCACACGTGTAAACAAGGCCTTGCAGAACAGTTTTTTGTATGGTCTTGTATATTTTTCCTCTGTAAAGCTGCACACACATCCCCTTTGGGCATGCAGACTCGTTTGTTCAAACAGAACTGGCTACATATAAACCATGGAGCTGAGGGAAGGTCTCAGCTTAAAACTCCAATGCAGATTTCACAGAGAAGTGAGTGGTCAATGCAATAACCACACGTGTTTATAAGCCAGTCTGCTCATCCCGTCTTCACATAAACAAAAAACATCCTCCCACATTTTGGCTGCAATTTAATCTCTCATTTCTGAAAGGCTACAGCCTACTCCATACAAAATACAGGCTTAATAGCAGCTACATTCGGCAACAAGTGTCCTATCCAGTCATGTTTTAGATTTGCAACAGCTAACTTTTCATGAAATGAATGAGGTCTTCATGAGCTACATAGCATTAACTGTATTGCAGTTTTATTATATTCACCACATCCACTATTATCAGCATCAAATTAGGCCTTCTTTTTTTTTAGTTCTGGTTTTCCATTTCAAAAGGCATTATTAGTAACCACACTTTAATTAATTGCATGTGTTTCCCCAGTTTCCAAGAAAAGCCTAACAGCAGTATTATGTGTATCAGAACCATGTAAACATTCTCCAAATCCTATCATTGCTCCTACATTTTCCTCCCACAAAATGTACTCACATAAAACAGTATAAAAGCACCCCACCATGAATAAATTCATATGTATTCACCTTCAGGAGTGCCAAGCATTCATCATATTCATTGATCTAAGCACATCAAAGGAGACACTCCTTTTGTGCATTATCAAGCAGTTTGAACTTAGTTTACCTTCCCACCTTGTAGAAAACAAATCAATTATAAATAAAAGGCAGCACAGGTATTTTGCTGTAAAATCCCTTCCAGGTCACAAGAACAGAAAAAGCTCAATGATGAGTCCTGGCCTGCCACTGGTTGCATGTTTACTGGCAGGTTCTGGCAGGTCTGCACCACTCACAGTCAATTTTCCTCAAACTGAAATCCTGACACGTCAGATACACTATTTATATAAGGGAAGGCTATCAGTTTTGTTGCTGCTTGATATACATCCTGGTACAGCTGAATTCCAGATTCCTGAGCTCTCATTCCTGCTCCTGGTCTAGTTTCTTGCTCTCCTACATCTGCCTTGTATAACCTGGGCTCTTCTTACTTGGTCCTTTGGACTGATAAATCCCTGGCTTCCTTCAGTGATCGACCTTCACTAACAGAAACTGTGGTGGCTGCATTTCTCACTATTATCCTCTCAATATAGATTTAACATATGCAAGTATCTTGTAGTTGCATCATTGTTATTAGTTGTCTAATTTTCTATTTAACTCTACAGTCAAAATTCACGTAAAAAACATTCTTTAGTCAAGGAATTTCTTGGCATTTTATAAGATTCAAAATATTGCACTAAATGCATTGGTAATTTAACTGAGTCTGTGAATTATGCTTCAAAAACAATTGCAGGGTTGCACATGACAAAAATAAAGCATAAATATTATTTCAAGTGCAAGACAGCCACAAAAACCCAAATACAGATAGTGCAGAAGAAAACCTTAGCGTAGGCACACATTCATCAAAATATTTGGCTTGACTCAGTTGCTTAAATATAGGTCACCTAGTGATATTTTAGATGCCAAAGTGTGCAAGAACTCTAGGTAAGACCAGCAGATATAACACAGGAAGATTCTGATACATACAGAAGGACCCATGCTCTTTTAGACTAGCAGTTGAAGGCAAAGCAGAACACCTGGAAGTGTTCAAGGCCATGCTGGATGGGACTTGGAGCAACCTGATCTATTGGAAGGTGTCCCTGCCTGTGGCAGTGGAGTTGGAACTAGATTATCTTTAAGGTCCTTCCCAAGCCCAAATTAAGTAGCTTTTAGTGACTGGAAAAAACAATTCAGTACTCCTGTGACTGAGTCCATACAGCAGTTTATCTCACTGTCTGTAGTCTCAGCATATCTAAAGTGGAAAATTTAATTTTATATACTCAGGCAGCCCTAATTGCCCCAGCTTGGCAGCTTATATTTGTTTACTGCATCCACAAAATAAGAAGCTGGTGAGAATTAAACTTAATCACCATTTATTATCAATCTACTGCATAGTTATAAATTAAAAATACTAAAAGTGAGATAAAACCATTACAAATAGATAAAGAAATGCTGCTTGCATAACCACTTTGACTGAGGTAAGAGTAGCAAGAAATCACTTGTGGCTGCATTTATTGACCCGCAATTTACTTACAATAGTTAGGGTTCTGTCTTGACTTACAGAAGATGTCTTTCCTAGGGAGTAAAAATGCCTGGTCTGCATCCAACGTGCTGTCACACTAGCAGGTTTGGACATGCTGTTGTATTCAGGATCACAGCTGGCACTAGTTTGCAAGCTTCATGCTACTTTTGAATAACCTATGCACAGGGCTAGGAGTTTTTTTAATATTTGTGGAATAACTTGTGTTTTGGTTTGACTCAACTCCAGTTCCAGCTTGCTCAGGCTTTGCAAAAACCTGATGTCTGAATTCAAGTAATTAGATAATCTTCTAGTTGTAAAATTATTTAGAGCCTTAAGACATGCTTTGTCTTTTGTTGTATTAGGAACATGAAAATAATTTAACAGGTATTTATTTTGTATCATTAACATAAGCCATTTGGTGCACATTTTAATGAAGCTGGAAATATTTTGCTGATAATTAGTGCCTTTAAGAGAAAGGGCAGAGTTTGTTAGCTATCCCTGAAGTACTTAAAACCTCTGATGTGGCACCACACATAATAATACTCAAATACTCATTTGAGATTTTTTTTTTCCTTCTGATTTACTTTTTTGTCCATTGAATGACTTTAGAGAAGATAAACTTCTAAATCTGCTGTACAATATCTTCCTAAGGACATTAGGATGCTTACCTTTGCATTACATAAATTACGTGTTAGGCATATATTTTATATATATTCTAAAGTATTTAAAGTGTGTAAATATGGTTTGAACATGCCATATTTTTAGTTGTGACAAACTATTAGTAAAATTAATAATTTAGGAGATATTTTTGCATAGTACCATGATACAGCAATATTTTAATAGGACATTTAATTTACATCAAATATTTTTAAGACGCAATATGTAAAGGTTATTAAGTGTTGTGAAGTTTCAAAAAAAATCCCTACATTATATAATATTACTTTGTTCCTATTTTACAGTTGAAGGAATGTGTAATATTTAAAAGTTGTCCCTTGTTTCTGGTTGGTCAGCTGGAAGGATTTCTTTTATTGTTGTTTTCTAATGAAATGATGTACAACTACCGCTCAAACTGAAGTAAAAAGGGCAAATAAATTGCTTCTTTCAAATTCAGGCCAAAAAGTCTCCCAATTTAGCATGCTGAAATCTTTACCTCTCTGAAATAGTAGGCCTATTCATCTTGAGATGCTTTGAGGACAGCTACTTAGCAAGTACATTCCTTCCTTTTTTTTTAGCTGGCCAACTAAAGGTCACTTTTCAGAAATTCAACCTTAGTCTTCACTAAGTTGGAACGATAAAATCACTTTTTTTTTTTTAAGCTAGATTCTGTTGAACACCTAACTTGTGTAAATAACTTTTATAAAATTGGAATGCATTTTCAAGAGCAAACTGAAAAACACCTGAGGAACTGGGCTCAATATCCTCTGGTTTTAAACTAGGGTGAGTCCATCTGAGAGAGCAAGCAGAACAGAGCCCCACTCCTGTATGCCTCAGAAAAGTCTTCCCTACACAATTGAAGATGCAGAAAGCAAAGCAAGGGCACTGCAAATAATACTAACAGAGGATCAAGCTTATTTCCTATGTTGACATCATCTGGCCATTTCATAACCAGTCGTTTTGGTTCCAGTTTATATCTTGCAAAAATCTGACTATGTCACTTTTACTAAACAAATTAAAAAATATAAAATAAAGGAAATGGACTATAAAGAGAGTAATTATACTGCAGGAATGAATGTTAGCAAATTTGCTGAGTACATTTTCCTATTCATTTTTTAAAGCATTTTAGAGGTTTTTAAGTGAGATACCTATTAACTACAAACACAGCTACATCACATGCAACACTCACAACACCAGAACTGGAATAATGCATCCAACCACTTACCTTTTTATCCACTGGAAGAAAAAAAAAAAAAAAAGTTCTTTTCTGAGATACTCCTCAGGTAACTGGTTTGGGGTTTTTTGCAGCTTTACTAAAAAGTAACCAATCTTACTCTTCAGAGCCTTCACTTCTTTGTTTCTGTAATACACTGCATGTCTTATTTTGTCTCACTCAACAAGCTAAAGCTGAAACTGCCAGAAGACAAGACCCAGGCAAATGTACTGCTTCAGTCTGACTTCTTCTCATGATCAAGCAATGCCACGATCAAGTCCAAATAAAGATGTTAATTCCCAATGGTTTTTTTTATGCCTTGTCTTTTCTTCAAAGCAGTTCCTTTGCAAGGAGACTTCACACTTTGGCATGTTTGTTTCAATTGAAAACATGGCTTCTTGTTGCCTCAAAGCTGCTTTGTTTTATTCTGGGTGGAAACCACTGGTTTCAAACTTACACACATACCCCAGAGATTGCTTTTAAACTTGCTATGCACAGGTTTTGAAAAGATTTTGCTCATAAACACTACATAGTAAGCGTTGCTTATTTCTTAATAGTTGCACTTGATGATCTTATAAGGGTCTTTTTCAACCAAAACCATTCCACAATTCTTCTAGTCTATAAATTTTTGTCTGATCATCATTAGTCCTCTCCAGATCTTTAAGAGAAATGTGATGGCTCCACATTAAAAGTTCATCAGCATAGTCACAGAAAGATAACCAGCTGCTACACAGTTACTTACACTGCCTTGATCACAACCAAAGATCTCCTGCAGTGGGAAAGCATTTGTCTTGACTCTCCAGCAACACAAGCCAGAACCTGTGGTCTTCTTGTTTACACCGCAGTGACAAACACACTAAATTTAGACATGTTTTCAAAGAGCAACATTCCTTAGGTTCAGATTTAGAACTCTAAGTCCTTATGCTTCTAGCACTTGAGACAAAAAATATCATAATTAGCTATAACAATAAATAAGCAAATAAATGAAATTTTCTACTTTGAACTCATTTATAAATATACAGAAAGTGAAAGCTGATTTATTTTTTTTTTAAGGGACTTGCCACCATTACAGCCACAATAAAGTTACTCATTAACACAGTGCAACAGTTCCATTTTCTCAGGTAACTGCTGGTGTATTATCTGGTTCACTGGAAAAGAAAAAGCAGCAGCATAATACATGAAAAGGTAATTATGGAAACTGATGTGATGCCAAACTATTAAGTATTATCAAATAGATGTCTTTTCAACTTCAACACACCAACTATATGAGACTGAGTTAATCCAAAGCTATAAAAATAAACACCATAAACCACAAAGATTAACACCATTTCCTGCCTCTCCATGCTCGCTACAAAGTGTTTTGATTTCACTTATGTCCAGATCTAATGCAACCACAGAAAATGCTTGTCAAAATGGAATTTCAGAAAGCTGATGTTAAGTGTCATACTTTGTACTCCCATTTTCCCAGACTACTCCAGTCTGTTTCAGTTATGCCTATCTTACCAACTGGAAATACTAAAGAAAGGAAAAAAAAAAAAAGAAAAAGCAAACAAAAAAAAAAAGCCCAGTAACAACAAAAAGCAAATCCAAACCACACCTGATAGAAAAAAAAATACTGAGGAAAAAAATAAAAATATCTCATCTCCTTATGATAATCCATTAACAGCAAAAATAGGTCATGTCATTAATTAACTTCGCTTATGTACATTTCCTTGGTTAGTATTGTTCTAGAACACAAGGTGTATTATCAACGAATACATAATGTTAAACAATAACTTACAGTCAACCACATCACTTTGTTTTGAGCCAATTCTACAAAACACTAAATAGCACAGAAAATTAAGATCTTAAAAAGAAAACAAAAATCCCCAAGCTTTAATGGAAATGCATGCTGATCTAGAGCAAGGCTGAAAGAAAGGTGTACTTCCCTTTTCCCTTTTTTTTTTCCCCTCGCCCTATTCCATTCCCCTTTTCAGTGCTGTCCCATTATCCTGCAAAGCAAGGAACCAGCAAAATGATATCTCCTCCCAAAACAGGACTTAGACTCTTGCCCCACTCCAGTTTCCCAGGATGTGAATTGTGTGAACTCTTTGGGCCTGTGTCCATTTTCTCCCACCTACATAAATTTTTAATGAAATCAGCAATACTAGAAACGTCCATGGTAGCGCTCTAGCAAGGACACTGATCTTCCTGGCTTTGAGGGACAGCAGTTAAAGAGTTTGTGGAAGAGTTAGAGGTTATATCATTGCTTCAAGGAATACTAACACATGGAATTGAATTAAGAAATATCCCAATGGTAGGAAGCCTGATGTCTAAGCACATTCTTTTCTAGTAAATAAAGTTTGCTGAAATGAAAACCTTAATGTTTCAAAACAAGTTAAATCCAACTTACATTATCTTCTGCCTGCAGCTTGACCACAGTCAAAAGAATTTTTAAAACATAAATTATTCCTAAGTGTTCCTCTAAAAGCTGGGAACGAAAAGAAATAATATCTCACTATGCCAACATTCACAAACGACTTGTTTTTCTTTTTAAATTATACACCCTAATATTCATTCATCAACATAATAAACATTTTTTACTTTTGTCCCACATATGCATACACAGATTCCTTTTTCTGTGCTTTATATTTTTCCCCACCCTGCTCTAGTAACTGCCACGTAGGAACGTCTATGCTTCCAGGAGATGACATGTTCTCAAGAAGTTCAAATAAACACAATTAGCTTCTCTGGATGCTAATCCTACCAGCCGCTTTTATGCCTGACATAAAATATGGGAAAGAACAACATGGTTATTTGTGGCCATAAAGAATTTGCTCATTTTTATTCATTTTACTGGACCATAAGCTTGGTTATATCCCAATGTGTTATTTAAATAATGAAACATTTATGTCAGAAGACAAAAAAAACAGCCTCCTTTGGCTTTTAGGCATTAGTACTCGTAGTTTTCTTAGTATCACGTGTAACATTAAATGATGCCTGAACCAGCATCAACTGACCACTCATATGAGGTCAAAACTGTGCTCAGCTTCTCATCCAGGAGGGGAGAAGAGGTCTCTTTCACGTTGTTCAGTTGGGACATAAAGAACAGTGAAACTGCTCAGTAACAAGATCCCAACAACTAAACAGAGCCCAAATCCGAGCCTTAATTCAGACATTTCAAACTATGTTGGCTGAGAGCCCAGAAAGCAGCAAACAATGAATTGTTACATTTTTATTTGTTGCTTTTCCACTTACAAGTGTGTGCAATAAGGGAGTTTCTCCTATTCCCCAAATTACAGCCTGGAGGTTAGGGAATAAATCCAAATTTATGGATGTGCTTTATATGCAAGGTAAGCATTAGTAAGGATAGGATTTCCATTGCACTATGGTTGCTAACTATGATTAGAATTAGCTGACACATACCACAACGAACAGATCAGCATCACAGTAGAAACCCTTCCACCATCAATACATGCATTGATTTTACAGACAATGGGGGTGGGGGATAAAAACCCATGTGGAACACCTCATCTCTGGATAATGTCACAGACCTTTGGCTTGCATAAGTTATTCCACTGAAGTAATGAAACCACTGTAATTTACACCAGATGAAGATCCCTTCCAAGATCTGCCTCTTCCAAACAGAAATGTCATGACAGCAAGGCAAATGATCTGACTTAACAGTGCATTTTTTCATGCATTAGTTACCTGAAGGTGACACTGCAATCAAAGCAAAACATACTGCAAATTTATTTGGTGTTGAAAAATAACCCCAAAGCATTCACTACAGATGCAACCAATTTCACTACTGCTCAACTAAGCTTTTCAGAAAAGTGCTGAGTAGGAGTTGGCTTCAAACACAGCATCTAGAAGACCAGAAAATGGGTTGAGGATTTTTGGGGGGATAGAGGTATTGACTGTTTTGTGTGGACTTTGTTGTTGTTTTTTTTAAGGCAATGAAGTCAGGAGACAACTCATCTCCACTAGGAGCAAGTAATCTACCAATCATCCCAATTACATTTTAGTTTTATATTATCACAATTCAAATATGGCCTTTGTCAGAAGTTTATTTACTAGAAAACTTCTACCAAGAGACAGTGGCTGAGAATGTACATTTTAAACAAATTTGTCAAAGTAAAATGAGCTAATTCTTAACTGCTCGTTTAATCCTCATCTCAGAAAGTTAAATGTAGTCTATTCCCTTGTCCCTCGCACAGATGAATGATATGAGACCCTTCCATTAACTGGGTTTTTAATCCTAGCTGTACTGGAGAAAGATTCTGCACTCAAGGTCTGAGACTCAGAGCACAAGGGAAACATCTGCAGCATGCATCGATGACCTTTTGCAACTGAGTTTTGGTGTAGAAACAGGACTTTTCAAATGTCCCAGGGTGTTCAGTTCTTGGGGTTTGGTTCAGATCCAAAACTCCGGGATTTTTTAATAAGAAGATTCCAGGCAGTCCACAGCTGACCCTGGCCAGTTGCACTGGAGCTTCAGCTTGCTGACGTGGAGAAGGAATATTGTGCAGGGACTGAGTAGGTCCAGATGCTTCTTCTCTCTTTAGAAAGGAAATTATAGTCTATAGAAGAGGAGCTTGGCACAGCCAGCTTTCTAAGCTAGGAAATTTCATGATCTGTTGGAATATATTAACGTGTACATTTTTAACTCCAACAGAAGCATAGCTTGTTTCTGGAACAAATGTTTGATGGGGGCCGAGTTGCAGGGCCTAAGGGAATATGAGGGGCTGAATGATTTCATTTCCCTTTAGCTAAGGCAGTTGGCAGACGTGGGTATGGTTTGCTGCTTTTTTGCCTTTATTGTTATGAATTGTGTGGGTAATTGATGGCAGGTTGCCTAGAGCCTGGGATATGCCTCCTTCATGAAAGCTGAGGTAAATAAATGGTGGCTCGCCTTTATTTCACTGGTTCTGTGCTGATTTCAGAAATCACTTCCTGTTCAAAGGTACCAGCCTAAAAGAAGGGAGCAGGCTCATTACCTGCTCACAGCAGCAACCTGGATGTCACCCTTGGATCAGTAACTGCTCCTGGGTCTCAGCATGGACTCCAGGAAAAGCTACTTCAGGCAAAAGAGATTTTAATTTCCAAGCAATTTGCCTAAGACCATTCCCAAGCTCTGAACTTATATTACACACTGCAAACCAGAGGAAAAATAAATAAAACATTAACCTCCTGAAAGCTGCATAGAAAAAACCAAACAAACCCACAAAAAAACCAACACCAAAAAATAATGTTTCAGTCCATATTTGCTCAGCCACAATTTTCCTTGTGAAAATAAATGTGTCAATATCGTGTTCAAATAAAGTGTTTGTCAGCTACACACAAAATCTGCATAGGTGTCTCTCCCTCAAGCTAATTCAATGCCTACTGCATATGAAGTATTTCCACTACGTGTACAATACCTAAGGTTGCTAGTTCACTGTTGAGTGATACAAGAATCAAACACAGCTGTTTCCACTTCACAATCAGCTTAGTTGTAAGAATAAAATTCCACTGTTTGAAACATTCATTTGAAATTAATCACTTTGTTCACTTTCACACTAATCAAACAAGGATAACAAGAAAAAGGGACACAACTTATTCAACTTTTTCAATGTAGGAAATCAACCCAGAATCATAATTAGGACTGTTGATCAATCAACGGTTTTCTAATTGTTTCACAAGTGGGAATCTTATATATATTAAATAAACCAATTCTCCTTTTTTCCTCTCAAAGTAAATCAACTACCATGAAAAGAATCTTAGAAAAAATGAGAAATTAAGAATTTGGGAATTCCTGGTTTGAATCACTGCTAGAAGGTGATCAACAGAGATGGAGCTCAGGTCAGGCAGGGTGTAAATAGGAGCAGGAACACAGTGGCTGCTGTTGGTCTTGCTCAGAGCAAGGAAAACTGGCATGTGAAATGAAGAAATTCAATGTCTTAGTCATAAAAGTGAATCCCCCACCTAAAATGTGTTTCTCACCCTAAGAAGGGTGCAGTTTGGCAGCAGGGCTGTCCAGTTGAACGTAAGTCCAAATCCTGCTCCATTGCCTTAAGTAAATGTAACATTGCCCAAGTGAACTTCCTTCATCCTACTCATTCTTCATAGTGAAATGGCACCTTCCAAAGTCTCCTAATGCCCTGCTCTTAACCAAAGGCTGAGTAACAGCCTTGCACTCAAGCCTAGAGCAGGCAGGAGATGTTCATAAATACAGAGCAGTACATTTTTTTTATTGACTTAACTAAAAATATCAAAGAATAAATTAATTTTCTGCTAAAATTTCCTATAATTGGGAAAATAACATTATTGTAAAATTATTTAAAAACTACATAAAGCCGTTCCTGTTGTTCAATAATACTGTTTCTAGCCAAAATCTGGAAAGAGCCAACCTCACTGCAGTGCTGTTACAGATGATGTGTTTCTTTCTTTCATGGCATAGATTTGAGGGAAAGCGCAGCAGAGGGCATGACTAACTACACATTTCCCATAAATAGCTATGTAATTTCAACTTAACTGCACTGTAAGCTCTATAAAATCCCTCTATGAAGTATACTTTCGATGCCCACCTCATTGTTATGGTTAGCTAGATTTAGGTAGTTATATACAGTTTGAGGTCAATATGGAAAACAGGCCTCATTCATTACTGGTAAGATCTCTCCAAAAAGAATACACTCTGAGGAGCCCAGCAACCAGGCACTGGGACACAAGAACCAACTGGTAAGGTACAAAGCCTGTAATTGCTTCATTCAGAAAATAATTACTCATCAGAATATATCAAGGACAATAAATTCAATCCCAGATGCACCACCAGTAATAAACAATGACAGAAGAGAACAGCATCCATGTAAATTATCTCTCTGGTAACAGAAGCATATTCTTCCAAAGAGGGCAGCATATGAACATTTGTCTTTTATAAGACATCCTCCTGCAACTGAGCTAAAAAAATTAAACACTCCTTATGTAAAAAAGGTGTCTGAAGCTCACTTTGAAAGACCCTTATCCAGAAGGTGGTAATTGTGCCAATGGATCTGCAGGGAGGGCCTATCCTACAGATTGTTACCCATCAGTACCCAAAGGGAATATTCAGAATCAGCAGACAGCTGGAAATAAATGTCTTATCACTCTAGGTTTCCATTCCCCTACCTACCAGGAGAGCAACATCCTTATTTATTGCATGAAGAACTTAGGCATAACACATCGTTATGTAGACTGCTTTGGAAGGGGATGACATTTTACTGTGATGTAACAATGTGATACTTTCAAAATAATCCATTTCAAAGTCTATATAACACAGGAATATTAAAATATGATTAATGGAACACTTTAATAGACCTTGGGAAAAATTTCTTTTCAACTTTCAATTTCCTGTTTTAAATATCTATCTGTGTTTGGAGAACAAAAATGTTATTATTGCTGCCTTGAAATTTTACTGCCAAGGCACACATATCAGAAGAGGTCGTTAACACTGACTCAGACGTGCATTACACAGAAACTAGACCATGCCTCACAAAGGCTCCAAAACTTGCTTTAGAAACCTTTTCCCTTTGAATCAGATGTCAAGCATCTAAATTCCCAGTCTTATATTTTTTAATATGAATTTCATATGAGATAGGTAACACCTTGTACTAAGAGGAAAACTTTCTTACACAACCAGCAGCTGATTAATTTCAGGTAATTGCTGGACTATTCACATGTTATAAAAACAAATAATTCAAATGCATGAAAACTCAGACAGAGAATACTTCTTAATCAAAAAAAGAAAGTCAGTTTGGATCCAAAGGAGTTGTAATATGTGTATTTTTTTCTACTGTCTGTTCCATTCCTCTTAATATTCTTATGCAGACTGAGTAACATACATACCAGCCTGTTCAAGGCTTCACCAAATCTCTCCTTTTTACTAGATAAAGAGATGTTCATACCCAGACCAAATAGTACATGTCAGTGTACACACCAGTGACATTTCTTTCCACAGAAAGTTACTCTGGATAAGCACCATTTCAAGTGATGGCGCAACATATGACTTGAGCTTTAATCACATATGACAAACTAGAAATTTCACAGGCTATGAATACCTGAATTTTGCAAGCATGTCAGACTCTTTATAACACAGCAGTGAGTGCACTAACGCAGGTGCTGAAAAAACTCATTATGCATTTAGTTCAACTGAAAGAAAAACATTGCCCTTCAGGCTCTTTCCGTGAAGACAATTCCATTTCCAAAACCAGAGCTGTCTGGTGACAGGCTTCTACATGTTTCCCACAGGATGAGAAAAAAAAAAAAAGAGAGAGAAAAAAATAGTGTCAGCTGGAACAGAGGAAAATGGCATTTTGAGGAAATATTTCATGTTCTTCAATTGTATATCTTTCAGTAAGTTTAATGGCTAAACCTGCAAGTTCTCCAAGCCCTGAATCTACTACTACACAACAAAAAAATACAGCAGAGCCACACAGGGAGAATGGCACATGCCTGCATCACCTTTAAGGATTTAGGTCATGAAGACTTGAAAGAAACATTTCAGATGCCTGAAGAGATTGTGCTGCACTGCACAAAAAATAGTAATGTAATTGCTATAATTGTATACCGTCTGTAGTGACCTGCAGGTTAACACAGCAGTTACTTTTACTTTTCTGTATCTGTATTCCTGAAAAATTGACTTTGCTATTCCTAACCAAACCGATATTAGCTAAGTTTTTCAGTGTGATGGACAGCAAGAACCATATGCAATTTGTTTTATTAAATTTGTCTTAACCACAGTTGTGACAATATTTGCTGTTGTCTTCTCAGAGCAATAGACTAGCAGCAGTAAAAGCATTACTTATATGTGACACATAAAGGAGCGAGGGAATCTTCTCCTGCATTAGCTCCAAAATAATTTGCCAAATCCCCATCTTACTTATACTAGATAAGTGTAGGAGGAAGAAGAGAAAAAATAAAATAAAATTAAAAACACCCCAGAACCGAAAAACACTTGCACTGCCTTCACCACTGGAAAAAAACTTGCCTTCTACCTACTTCGATAAGTACTACAAGAACCAGGCCTATGCAAGTTCTACCCTCAAACTTCACAGTTTGTTAGGTATCAAAAGGGCTCAGAATAATTAATTACTTGTCTTGCCTGACTATGACAAAATGTCCCAAAGTTAGCTCTGCCATTTTAATAAACAGTTAGTCAATGCTATCTGCAAACATAGGTGCATCAGTTTCTGCTGCTTACATTTCATTGTGAACTACACTATGCTGTATAAACAAAAGACTTAGAAAATTCTAAGTCATGCAAACTTCAAGGGGGAATTTCAGGCATTGCAGCCATGTGCACACACTCGCAAGAATAAGATGGAGAGTGAATTTAGCCACTTTATAAAGAAAGAAAACACAATTCAGGAAAAAACAAAAATGCTTATTTCAAGTTTTTTCTGACCAGAAGTATAAACTGGTAGTTTTAACAAAGAATCACTGGAAACTAGTTCTGGCAAAAGCATACCTTTTTCCTAAACCAGCCCCAAACCTATAAACCACTCCTTTTATCCTAACCAGATTCAGTTTTATCTTATTATACTGGGAGAAAATAGAGATCCATTAAACCCACACCTTTTTCTTCTGTGGGGGTGGAAACAAAAGGACAAACTGAAAAACGGACTTTACACATGGACTAAAGAGCCTATATTTATACTGTAATTCATCATTATAGCTGCTGCACGATCAGCAGCAGACCACAATTTGCAGTTCAGCCCACAGACCAACTTTGTCTTGAAAGCACTGATATATTTTCAGCTATATTTTCAGACTCATGTTCTTCAGAAGCTTACACATCTAACCTATGGGATAAGCAGGCAGATAGTACTGCACAAAGCAGAATGTCTTACTTTGTTTCTCAAGAGAACTGTACTAGCCAAGTAGTCCCAAGAACGGAATTGGGGTTCTGAAAGGAGGGACATTTGATGAAGACAAAAAAAAAGCACCATTTTGAAATTATGTGTCATGAATTGCTCAGTTGTGATTCTTATCCCAATAGACAAAGGCAGGGCACTATCAGACCAGAAAGTTTCTTCTCATGGCATTAAGTCAACACTCACTGACATTTATAGGACTTCAAATAAGCCACAGCTGTGTCCTGTTAGAAAACAGGACTGTAAGAGCCTCCTCTTCTCAGGAACAGTCACGTTTCCTTCTAGTACCATCCCTCCAGCAAAGGGCTCCCAAATCCTTCTCCCAGGCAGAGCTACAGACTGGGATGTTACACACGCCAAATGTTAAGTAAATATCCATGCTTAATTCTACCCCAAAGTTCAGCCTTTACTGAGCATTTTAGAGCTTTATGTAAAATTTACCAGGACTATCATATTAAGTGCACGAGTCATCTTTAGAACCCAAAAATATTTAACTTGCTTGTTCTTTGGCAGCAAGATCCTACAATGGCCTTTTCTGCATCAGATCTGAGCAAAGAGGAAACTCAAACCAAAGCTACTGAGGTTCTCCTCGTTCCCCCTGAAATCAGAAACCGGGCTGTGTTTGTGAACTGATGGTTGTGGGTTGATGTTTGCTCATGACCAGAAGGAATCATCAGTCAAAAGCATGAATATTTGGGCAGAAAGATGGCAAAATTCAGAATGCTGGTTATTACAAAAAGTTTGATTATAGATATAAAAAGCACTACTTGTATGAAAATAATCTCTATGTGAACTTCTTTTTTGCTGTAATTGAGAAAAGATTTCTAAGATAGCTACTCTTTTATTAAAAGTATCTCACTGCTACATCATTTTTCCTAATTCATTCTTATTGCAGACAAGTAGATCCTGATGTTTGCTGCCCTCTTTCAAATGAAAAACTGAAATAACTAAATTCTTCATTAATTAAGGTAGTTAGGCAAACAACTAGGTGCCAGTCATCTCATTACAAGAAATAGGGCTATTCCTGTGCTTCAAGTTAGGTTCTACAGTACTCTCCTGAATAAGAGATTTAAATCACCAAATATTTACTTTGTGTTAATTAGATTCAAACAGAAACAAAATAAACCACCTATCTTGCACAGTGCAAAGAAAACAGACAAATTCCATCTTGCAGACGTTTCCTAGGAAACCAGGGAAGGCTCAAAGAAACAAAGAACAGCTGGAAAAAGTTAAAAAAAACAACAACAACTATAAACAAACAAACAAACCACAGAAATAACTAAGCTCTCCATATCCTCAATTTTTAAACTATTAGAAAAATATCACTAATAAAAGTTAGAGCAGTGAAATTCACACTGGTTGTCCCTGGCACTCCTCATAAAATGCACCATCTGACTGAACTCTTCTCTCCTTATCATCCCACCCTGTCCCCCCTCTAAGAAGTTGGAACTTTTTGATACAAAGTGGCAAAGCTGCAAAGCCTGATTCTAATTTTAAAACTAGTCAAGTATTCAACATGAAAATCCACGCAATTCAAGAAACATATTTAGCATGATGACTCAGTATGTGTATTTCAGTAGCACCCTAAGGCTTCATCCGAGATCAAGGATGCTTTCTGCTCAGCACCACACAAATTCATAGGAAGACCCTGCACTTCACAATAACTACAAAAAAATCAAAGTGTGTCCAAGCAACTCAATCTCAGTAACCAGGTTTAGATACAATTTTCTAGTACTACAGCAAACACAACCTGGGGTGGGGGGGGAAGAAGGAGGAAAGGGAAAGGGAAAGGGAAAGGGAAAGGGAAAGGGAAAGGAAAAGGGAAAGGGAAAGGGAAAGGGAAAGGAAAAGGAAAAGGAAAAGGGAAAGGAAAAGGGAAAGGAAAAGGGAAAGGGAAAGGAAAAGGAAAGGAAAAGGAAAGGAAAAGGAAAGGAAAAGGAAAGGAAAAGGAAAGGAAAAGGAAAGGAAAAGGAAAGGAAAAGGAAAGGAAAAGGAAAGGAAAAGGAAAGGAAAAGGAAAGGAAAAGGAAAGGAAAAGGAAAGGAAAAGGAAAGGAAAAGGAAAGGAAAAGGAAAGGAAAAGGAAAGGAAAAGGAAAGGAAAAGGAAAGGAAAAGGAAAGGAAAAGGAAAGGAAAAGGAAAGGAAAAGGAAAGGAAAAGGAAAGGAAAAGGAAAGGAAAAGGAAAGGAAAAGGAAAGGAAAAGGAAAGGAAAAGGAAAGGAAAAGGAAAGGAAAAGGAAAGGAAAAGGAAAGGAAAAGGAAAGGAAAAGGAAAGGAAAAGGAAAGGAAAAGGAAAGGAAAAGGAAAGGAAAAGGAAAGGAAAAGGAAAGGAAAAGGAAAGGAAAAGGAAAGGAAAAGGAAAGGAAAAGGAAAGGAAAAGGAAAGGAAAAGGAAAGGAAAAGGAAAGGAAAAGGAAAGGAAAAGGAAAGGAAAAGGAAAGGAAAAGGAAAGGAAAAGGAAAGGAAAAGGAAAGGAAAAGGAAAGGAAAAGGAAAGGAAAAGGAAAGGAAAAGGAAAGGAAAAGGAAAGGAAAAGGAAAGGAAAAGGAAAGGAAAAGGAAAGGAAAAGGAAAGGAAAAGGAAAGGAAAAGGAAAGGAAGGGAAAGGAAGGGAAAGGAAGGGAAAGGAAGGGAAAGGAAGGGAAAGGAAGGGAAAAGGAAGAGAAAAGGAAAGGAAAAGGAAAGGAAAAGTAAAGGAAAGGAAAGGAAAAGGAAAGGAAAAGAAAAGGAAAGGAAAAGAAAAGAAAAGGAAAAGGAAAGGAAAGGAAAGGAAAAGGAAAGGAAAAGGAAAGGAAAAGGAAAGGAAAAGGAAAGGAAAAGGAAAGGAAAAGGAAAGGAAAAGGAAAGGAAAAGGAAAGGAAAAGGAAAGGAAAAACAGATAAAGGACAATTTTCCTAAATTTAGAATCCAGTCCTAATTTTTGAAGTCAGCATCTGGCACTTTGCCAGGCATTAGTATAATTCCAATATCCAGTGCTGTCACAGCATTCATACTGTCATGTTGGCTCTTCCTTCCCCACACAGCTCCATTTTCCATGTTCTGCTCTGCTTATTGCCAGGCTTGATGCCTCTTACATCAGGTTCTTCCCTTCCTTTGCTGCCAGTGCATGTTCCAGTATTTTCTGACTCTTGCCAAAACAAGCATTTAAACATCTGGAAATTATCCTCCATTACTTTCACCAGCAAGATGCATCTGCCTTGCAATGTAGTTCCCATACAGTGGGAATGTCTGATATTATATAAAAGATACCGCAATTCATATATGTGTATATATATACACATACACATATATATAATGCACTACATAGATTTAACACACTATAAAGTAAAGTATTCTAAATTGTAACTTGTAATAAGTTACAAACACATATGTATTTCTTTTTAAAATTTAAGGATGTATACTGGCAGGTGTACAGCCCAAAACATTCCTGATTTGAGAGATCTATATTACAGATATTTAAAATAAACATGGTGCAATACATTACATTCAGAATTGTGTTATTTTCCTAGTGCACACAACTTTAAATTGAAATATATATTTTTTCACTAAGATTTCCTGAAAAAACGTCTTTCATAGACGAATTATTTCAGATGTAAAACTGGGAGTCTTAGGTATGACTGGCCTGTAATAATGACATCGAAGTATTACTATTTGAATACTGAGTCTATAAAAGTCACAACCGTGTGTTCAGAAGTTGCTGCAGCATGCATTCCCCTTCTACTACTCAAGCAATTCAAGCTGTTTTTAAAGGTTCAGTTTTATAAGATATAGGATGGCTAATAAATCAGATGCTGTGTGTTACAGGATACAAAGCATGCACAATTCAACAGTTCTGGCTTGTAAAACCTTTCTCAAAAACATGGTTTTAATGTCAAATATGTCTAAGGAAACACTGTCAAGGCTGATTTCTAGCATGTCACAAGCTCCTCCATGTTCTACATGAGTTAAAGAAAATACACCTTCAGCACTAGAAGTTCTTTAAACTGCATCATGAAGTTAACAAGCTGACTACCTTTTCCTTTAGAAACCAACAGATTTTCAGTGCATGCTTTAGGGTTGTTGGCTTCAGGTTTTTTGTAACAAAAGAAGTCCCTCCTTCAATGGAAAACTGATACAGAGGAAAAGAGATACTACTTTCTGTCTCTGCCTCTGGAGGAGGGGAAACCAAACTATTTTCATGCATTCTCCATGGACTGAAGCCACAATAGGACCATAAAGCCTCAGTCACAGAGAGCTAAGGGCTCCTCAAGAGGCACAAGCCCAACTTCACACCCAAAGGGTCTCTGGAAGTTCCTGCCTTTTTGTTTCCCTTCCTCTTCCTTTTTCAGAGCTTTGGACATCCTGAGGATTATTTGGTCTGGTAGGTGTGCACATGAAAAAAACCTTAAATAAGAGAGATTCAGTACTCAGAATATCTGTCCTAGTCAAGTCCCCTAAATTTCCAGTTTATAATTATTTATTTTCCAAAAATTACCACTTTTGCCAACATTGGACTTGATCATTGAAGGATGAACTAAAGCCTCCAACCATTTCCTCATGTTTTTCTGCCTAATGGACCATATTTTTCTTTACCAAGTCCTACGTGATGAAGAATAGTATCCTTGGTTTTAGCCCACTCTCATCACAGAGCACAGTGCAAACTCTGTTGTTATCATCACTCCAACCTACAATTTCCTAAGATAATTCACCTCTTTGTGTATCTTACCCATACCTTTACACAGACAGCAAGTATTTAATTCCTCTGTCCTGATCTGGGCACAGATTATCATCTGTGAATTTCATTAATATCCTGTTTCTTTCCTGATGCAGATTACAGAAAATAGTCTGTGAAATTATTAATTTCACCCACAATAAAGATACATTACTCTTAATTTAATTTTCCTGCCCCTCACAACAGCAATATTCAAGCCAATACTAAGATTTCAGTGAACTAAATGCTTTACCAGCAGTCAAATGCTTCTACATCAACACAGCATAGAGCCATTAAGCAACCTTTTAAAATGCAATTGTAAAGTATAATTCAACAGTACACACAAAGAATGAGGTTAAAGTTCTTCCTTAAGGGACACAGAGCTGCTACAGCACCATCTGCAAGTCTTACACTTAAAATGTTTTGGAAATATCTGTTCATTTCTCCAAAGACCTGAAGTCTACTAGATTTTTCAAACTTCCTCAAGAATAAATGATGAATTTTCCAGAACTGTAATAAATGACCTTTCCTTATAGAAATAATACCTGACAGCTAAAGATACCTTCAGCCAGACTGCTATCAGAAGTCATGCTGCTAAATAACATTAAGGCAAGAAAACTCCAGAAGCACAACAACCTTTTCAGCAGGAGCCCTCAGTGGTTTATCTCCATTTTAGTTGATTTAGTTGTCAGGTTTCTATGGGCTTGGTCACAGTTACTACAGAGAATGCTCCCCTCGCTTGACCTTAACTTCTTGTGCAAAGCCTTACTACCACTGGGACTAGGACACTTGAAGATACGTGAAAGTCAAGTGTATCCTCTTTTTCAAATGGGAAGAGGAATTTCAGGAAAACTCCAGGAGTCTCAGAGGAGTGAGATGACCCAGCTACTCAGTGACACCTTTCCATCAATATAAATGAGAAAGCCACAGATAGATCATACTTTATTTAAAAAGGAATATATTACATAACTTGTCAACAATAATTCAAGTTCATAATTCAGGTAACTGAATGTTCACAACTCAGGGTAACTGAATTGATTTCCCTAAAATAGCACTGATGGCTAAATTATTGCTATGCCTAATAAACCTAATCATATACCCTAGTCTAAAGGAAATTCCTCTTGCCAGTGAGATTTCAATTTTTTATCTCAACAATGTCCCATGGGATGCTGTTACCCAGCTACTGAGCATGTGAAGTTCAGTTCTTGGAGAACTTACAGCATCACAGCTGAGGGGAGAAAAAAGAAAAGCAAACAACAAAACTCAAACATTTTAAGATAGGCACAAAATGAGACAAAAAATATTTTTCATAGGATAGAAATCACTATGGTATTACATTGTATTCTCATGACAGCAAAAGATTTGGTAGAACCCTGTAAAGAAAATATTTAAGAAAAGCTGAATGGAAAACACAGCTTCTGCTCCCTGTTTCTGCTTGAAATTTTCCCTTTAAAATTCTTCTTTGGGGCTATTGGGGTATGTAATGAGACAAGAGACAGGAGACCTCAGCTGGGTAAGTGATTTAAAAAAAAAAAAAAAAAAAATTAAAAATATATCAATCAAGATCTTCTGTGATCTCTGGGAAAAAGAGGACTGCTTTCAACAAAGTGCTCAGCACAACCTCTAAGGTTACCTGCAGTAGGAGACGTATCAAGGGACAGATGACAGGAGTTCTCTGCAAATGAGGAACAGCTTCTTCCTGGCTTTAGCCTGTATTGTTGTTTCCATTTTAACATGCATTATTGACCTTGAGGCAACTGGGCCAGGACAGACTCCAGAGGATACCTTTTCTCTCCCTTAATCTCTTCCTGCCCTACACTGTCATTGTGCCTTTAATCCTTCACTTCAGATGGTCAGCTTGCTGAAGGATGCTGGCAAGCATTTCATGACCAAAGAGCATTTGGAGAAGATATTGTATGGACCTTCTCAGCCAGACATCTACTGCACAGCAGGGAACAGGCCCCAGTGAGACAGTTTACCCTTCTGTTCCTACTCTAAATGAGTTCATGTCCAAACCTCTGAATTCCTGCCAGCAGTATCAGAGTAGCTGCTTGTGTTTCTATTCAGCCACATTATCGAAAGAACAGGGCACAGAGATTCAAATTAATTATTTAGTCCTCCCATGCTACCGTGACATAGTCCAAAAGCTATAAATGAAAACTACTGAAGACACAAAATACTATGGGAGTTTTTCACTATAAAACCAATTCTATTATATCATTCTCCCAACTGCACAATTTAATAATACAACTTCTCCAAAACTCCAATCAAGTTTCAGCTGGCAGCAGCATGGCCAAGGAACAACCTTAGAACAGCTCTCCAAAGACAAGACCTATCTTCAGCAGCTAATAAAAGCAGAATCCCAAGGGGCTGCATGAATAGAGGTTCCCTGTACCAAGAGCATCCCACCGCTGGCCCTCTGACAATCATTCTTAGTCTTCGTGCTTATATAACACATGACCTTTCCGCAGCAAATGCGGGTGGGATAGTGGAATAATGGAACTGTTTCTCACTACAAGAATAAAAGACAGCACAGCAGGCTATGAAAAATGTATGTTGCTTACTCAGAAAAGATAATTGTATGTAACGGTTTGGATATTTTAATTACCACAGCACCAAGGGCTTATCAGCATCCAAAGCTTCCTGCATGCTATTGTTTGCATAACCATAAATCAACCTATAAACCAAGAATTTGTATGAACAAATTGTTGTGTTACTTCCCATGGACAGTATCACTATTTTATCCTTTCTGGTAGTTCAGCAACAGCATTAACTCTTCAAATTTCTCAGAACTTAAGTCAAGAAAAGAATAAATCACAGAACGTAATCTGTAACCAAAAAAAAATGTGGAGAAAAGGTAACATTTTTACACACATAATGTATTGATTCGGTTAAAGGTGTGAACAGTTCACCGTGTCACCTCTGAGATACCTCCCATCTTCAGTGTGTTGCATGATTTATAAGTACCTAGTTTCTTAAATGACTGAGGAATGCTTACTTTATACTACTGCAATAAACACATTTTCCTCATCCTCTTCTCATTATGCTTTGAATTAATGCACCAGACATACCAGTTCAATTTATACCTGACCTTCTGCACATGACAGTCTCACCAGGGCTATTGAAGGGCAGTTTAACAAGGTGGCTCTGTTGCAGCTTGAGATTTCAGGCAGCGAGAGTAACAATCTTTCCTCGTGCTCTGGAAGTTCAAACTCCAAGAAGCCTTTGTCAAAAACTGAAAATCCAAGTTAATCTGATTCATTTATTCATTTTACACTAAAGGAATTTTGCCCTGTGCATTAGATTAAGAATAGGTTCTTTTGTCTGTAAAATAATTTGAAGTGCAAACCCAGTCTCTCTTCACTGACCCAACTTAGAATCCATTGGATTGGCACTTTCATTTATTCCTTCCAAGAAGAATTTTTGAGAAACAAATTTATATCACCAGGACCTCACACAAAAAAGTGTGCGGGGTCACAAAGACAAACATGGGTGAAACAATCAGTGTTCATATAAGGATAGATCACATGCTTCCAGCTGGAATTTCAACTATTTTTTATTATTATTTTATACTTTTTTGGCACCGAGTTTGTTGCCTTCCTCTGTATATGGAAAAATAGTTGCACACAGGCCATGAACATCTGCTCCATTTTTTTTAAGGATCATGGTGTCCCACAAAGGAAGCAGAACTTCTGCTTCCTCACACGTACACACAAGAATCCATGTTCTTTTCTCTCTCAAAACACCACCAATCAAGTAATGCAGTTAGTTGATCAGTTTTGATTCTAACCACAGAAAAATCACATAACTTCCAGTTAACTCAGAAATAGTAAGTACTACCTAAACACCAGGTGCTGCTCCTAAGCAGAGTTTTCCTTGGTAATTTATAATAAATGATGGGGTTTGGCAGACTTTTTTTTTTCCCTGGAAACTTCTAACGAGTTAAAAAAATGAAAAAGGCTTATTTTTATGCTCATACACATTATAAAGAAGGACCATTCCTGAAATGTCTTACATTAACAAATCAACCTGAAAGAACATTGTCTTATTGAAACAACATTGCAAAGATGAAAGGGCTTCATCAAGAAATGAAGCATGAAAGTGCCAAAACGTAAATGAGAGTAGGGAATGACCATTTGGTTTCTATGGCAATAATCTATATTTGTAAACATTGTGGCAAAAAAAAATGCCTGCACTAACCACCACAGCGCGTAATTACTCTCCAGCCACAAAATATTTTCTAAAAAAAACCAACAAGTTAATGTGGATAGTTTAAAATTACCCTCAATTTTACATATTCCATAATACATGAGCAAAATTTTACTCAGTATGAGCAGGAGGAAACTTCTTGAGGATTCCTCTTGTGGAAATTTCTGTGTAAAGCCTCCTTCCCACACTTCCTCAGGCAGGGGAGCCAACCACAAATATTCAGAATTCATGAGTCAGTCCCCAAAGATCTGTGATATTTATTTATATTTGTTTTTAATAAATAATGTGTTCTCATTTGCTGCTTGTTTAGAGCTGTAATCACTTCTATTTTTTAGTTATTTGCTATGATTAGACCCCAAACCATAGACATGTATGCTCACAAACACTCGCATGCTTGCTTTCTCATATAGACAGCAGAGGTAAACATGAAAATGAGTGACATTAGTGTCTGGAACTTTAGGGGGAAAAAAAAGCATCAAGTGTTGTAAGATCCTCACTAAAATTGTATGAACTAACAAGACAGATTTATCCCTCCCCTTTCATATATATCTCCTTGGGAGCTTTGAGGACTCTTTCCCATCAAAACCAAAGCATCTGGCATGAATGTTCAATAATTCTCTTATCTCCTGAGCTACAGCAGACTTTCCCTTGCCATCATATTCCCCACACCTGTCCCAGTGATGAAACTGTGCGATCTAGTAACCTCTTTATGTCTCTCATATCAGTGAGGGGATAAGGGTCATATTTAATAGCCCCCATTCAATCATCTCAGCTGTTCCTGTCTCCATTAAGGACAGTCCATTCTCCTCTCCCTTCACATGGTTTTCAGACAAAGTGAAAGACCTCAAGAATTCAAAGAGGATCATGAATTCAAACGGCACGATTGTTTGTTTTTGCTTGCTCACACTCTGGAACAGGGCAAATTAGATACTTTTCACTCAATACCAGTGCTCACAGTGATCTCAGATGAAGTAGGACTGACACCATGAGAGTGAGAAAAGGGTAACTCATCACAAAATTCCTAGACAAGGGTGTTTTGCAGCAACTGATGAGAACTTAAACTATATACTACATGCATATAAAAATGTGAAAAGCAGACACTAGTGCATCAAAATCAATAATTTTGCGACTGGTTGTTTTAAGTTTTCCTGTTTAAAAGTATAAGCAAGTAAGGCAAGTATAGGACAGGAATGAGAAATATGGGAGATGGTGGCAACAGACCATCACTGCCATACCCGCATAGAATTTATGCAGACAAATCCTCTTGAAGGAGGCAATTCCCAGAATTTCAGCTGTGATACCAAGAGATTTTCCACTAAATGTGTGTTTCTAATTTTCTTAAATATCTTTGAAGAAAGCAACATGTTTACACTCACAAGTGGATGGGAAAGGATCCCAGAAGCATGCACTGCTTCTACTAGTGGTTTCCTGAGTCCTTAGGAAAGAAGATTATACAGTGTGTGGAAATCCCACCACCAAATGTTTGGGGCTTCCAAGTATTCAGTGCTTAAACAGCACAATTTCAGTCACCTTCTGGGCACTTTTTTTGGCCTTACTGCATTTCTGAGATAGCCTGGACCACCTACACAGAAATTAAAACCAGGATCTTTCAGTCTTTCTAGGATTTTGTAGTGCTGACTTTATTCCCAAATAACTTTTAAACAGGAAGATTTTAAACAACAACCACTCTCAAAATTATCTATTTTGATGCACTAGGTTTGAAAGTGTCTGCTTTTCACATTTTTACATGCATTCTAAGTGTGTGTAGTATACAGCAATATCAGCCAACTCTTCTTGAGCAAAACAGATAAACCTGCAGTGGCTTCAAGACGGGGGGGGAAAGAAAAAAAAGTACCTGGAAACTGGCATTAGTTAAAAGAACAGCAGTGGTAAGTGCCAAAAATTTTTTTTAAAAATTATACAGCATGTTTTGTTTATATATTCAACTTATCTCTCAATATCACTCATACTCATTGTGCTACATTCAGTAAAATACTCTTGCACAAGCTCTTTCTTCCTTCCACTGTGCCTGAGGTTGACAACCTATATTAAATCCTCATTTTTTCTAGGATTGGCATGAAAGATGGCTCGTAGAACCAGTTTAATATATGTTCTGGAAGTCTGACAGTTTTTTCTAATCTAAGCTTCCTTAAGTGCCTTCCTTCCTTCCCCAGATATCAGCAATATATATTTTATCACAGCACCTATATTCAGGTGACACATTCAACCAAATGAATGGGGAGAAGTGAAGCAGCTGAACTGACAAAATAACCTGCAGTACAATACACTGTACAGTGATCTTAGACCTCTGCACAAGCAAGTACTAAACCCAAGACAAACAAAGGGTAAAACCCTCCCCATTTTGCAGCGTTTGTGAGCTTGAGTCAAGAACTAAATCAAAACTGACAAGCCCTTGTTTATGCAATTAAACAGACCACCATGTAGGATGTAGCCCCCTTCATCCTCACTGTGCACCATCCCTCAGAACACACTCAAATAGCTTTAGGGCTTGTTTTTTTTTGTTTATTTTTAATATCTAATATTTTTATTTAATATTTTTTAAAAACATTGGAGAAGCATCTTCCTCATAGCTACAGTAACAAAAGCTATTACACTCTCAAATAAGGAAGATCAGTGAAATAAGTGCAAACAGATGTCAGTAATTTATTACAACGTATTTTGCCCTCTGACTTAACAGATACCTCTGAGTTTCCTCAGCCATCGATGCCTGGGAAGTACATCCCAGAAGGTGTTGCTACAGTACCAGCTCATCCCATAATTTTCATATTAGCAACAAACTCATAAACTACATGTAACAACCCCACAAAAATCTCACATAAAAGTTGCCTTTAAAGAAAACAAAACAAAAAACCCAATCCTTTTTACTAAATAGATAAAAAAAAAATTAAGTCAATATTTTTACAAGTGTTTTCTTTGTTTTTATATATATCTGAAAAATGTTTCATGTATGTCTCCCTTTATGGTGAGTATATTAATTATTCTCCCAAGTTTATACAAAGTGCCCCCTCTATGGGACTCCTCACACAGCTGTGTAGGAACGTCTCCTCTTACTTTGTATAACAAAAGTTTTGGAACTATTGCACTGTTTTATTCATCAGGCTTTGACTCCTCCTCACTTGCGCAACACAGCCAGAGAAGTTCAGTCGTAAGAAAAATCAAACTCTTGAAAACAGACAATAAAGTAACAGATAACTGTATTGTAGGGGACTGTACTAGTCCCTTTGTCGGGCATTATTTGGAAAAGAAGCTAGTGTTACACACAAGAAGCCTAGGAAGTATGTTCAGGAGTACGATAGCCACGGACTGTCCCAACCAGCCAGCTCACGTTTCAGGAAACCACCATCCCTCCCGGCACCCATCCCTGCTGATGGAGGAGCATAGCCACAACGCATCCTCCCGACCAGCGATCTTTCTCTTGCTGACATTGCAATGATATTTAACAACAACAAAAAAAAAACGGGTAGAAAGCACTCTAAGAAAGCTCAGGTTGCAGGGTGAAATAGGCAGCCCCCTGCCCGCGGGGAGCTCCGGGCCGCGGGTCGGAGAAAGGGAGGGAGGGGACGGAGAGACGGCGGTGCCCCTGCAGCCTGCCCCGGGAAAGCCGAAGACGACGGAGAAGGGAGGAGAAGAGAAAGAAAGGAGGAAAAAAGAGAAAAGGGGAAAAGAAGAAAGAAAAAAAAAAGAAAGAAACCCACTTTTTCGTATTCCTCTACAACAAAGAATGTGAGAAAGCAGATGTAGCCTCCGCCCTGCCAGGCTTCTGCGTTTCCTTTCCCCAGACCGACTGGCCCGGCGGCTCTGCCTGCAGCCCGTCCCAAGCGCTGCCCTTGGCTGCAGACTCCCCCGGTACACACCGGCCCTGCCCCGGGCCGCAGCGGGGCTCAGCCCGGGCCCCCCGACAGCGCCCGATCGATTGTCCCTCGCCCGCAGCCAGCATCGCAGCTCCCGGCTCTGGAAGCCTCCCCCCTCACTCCTTGTGCTGCCCAGGAGCCGAAAGCACAAACATCGCTGGCCGTTCTTACATAAAGCAAAAGTCTTGTTCCTCTTTTACCTCAGAGGCTTTCCACTTCCACTCCAAATCACGCAATAGGGACACTGCATGCAAAGGGAGAGGGGGAGTAGTATGTTTTTTGTTCTTTAGAGAGAGAAACTCACCACCATCATACTCGTCCTCTTCTTGCGCTTTTATGGTTACAAATCGCCCTAATAAAGCGGCAAGGACGAAAAAAGTTGTCGTTTGTACCCAGATTGCCATCATGCCTAGATATTAGACATGTATCCTCCTGGGCAGCAAAAAGTGCTGAAACGTAAGGTTATTTTAGCACCATGAAGCCAGCTGGGGAGCCTTGCAGCATCAGTTCCAGGACAAAGTCTGCGAGCCCTTTTTTTCAGCACCGGCTCCAAGGCAGTCTGCAAACACTCCTTTCAGGGGATGCAGCTTTAAATAGGAAGAACGCTGCCTCCACTTCTCTTCCTGCCCCTTTTCAGCTGCTCAGGCTCCTAATCATCCACTCCCTGCCAAGCAACAGTCTGATTGATGGTAAATAACCGAATCAGGGCTGGCTTCGCCCTTCCTTGAACTTTTCTCTTTAGGAGTACACTTGGAGGATACGTTCCTGCTGCTGTGCGGGGCATGTGCTGTGTCAGGACCATTTCTGACAAAAGCAAAGCATAGTTCCGTAAGAAGCTGCCAGGAAGAGAAAGCTCTGCTTTTAACACACCCTGCCCACACTTCCTGGGAATGGAGGGTATAGCCCCATTTGGAGCCGGTTCCCTTATTAGGAACTTGATCCCTTTCAGCTTGCGGGGAGGGTTTTCTCCTCTCCCTTGATAACTGTTCCCTGCTTGCTGTAGCTGCTTTATCAAACATGACTCCAGTCCCTTGAGAAGGGGGCACAGAGCTACAGCTTCTTTCAGAAACTTGTAAGTAACCACCTTTTCCCTCCAAACGGGAATAACCTTTCTCAAATTAATTATTTCTGAACAAGCTTTCCTCAAATGCTTAGTGCACTGTTTACCCTCCTACCAGTTGGGAACACTACCCCAAATCTCTGGAAGATGCTCTACGCTTCTAACACCAGAATGACAAGCCTGCTTTCCTCCAAGGCTCTCTACCTCTGTTCACTGAAAACTCTAACCTACCTAAGCCACAGCCTAATATTTAGCCTTTAACAATGCACCTTAATTAGCATTCTAGCACAGGTACTTGGTAAATCTCTCTTTTGTGGATCACTTGCTACTGGGAGTATGATGCTAGATTTTTTTCCTTTCCACAGTGTTCATGGTCTGCAGAGCTCCATCACTAATCCCCTCATTTGCTAAGAATGGGGTTGCCTATACCTGCTGCAGGGAAAGGCAGATTCATCTGTTGGAAGGTTTTCTATCTTTAGCCATTTCAGCTTGAGAACAATCCCACTTGAAGTGGATGAGATGAGGAGTAAACCTCTTTGCCTGGCTTTATGCAGGTTGGCAACACTAGCCCGTTCTGGTTATCACAGCGTGACTTAGCACTTCTCAGCGACACAGCACCCTAAAGCCTGTCAAGTTTCCCTCTTGTCTCATCAAAAGAGCAGCATGCCCAGAAGAGAAAAAGGAAACCAGGAAAACAAACAAACAAACAAAAAACCTGCAAAGCTACACTATAGCTATTCTAGTAGTAAAACCAGAAATTAGCATAAAAATATGCTGAAAGATAACAAGTCAAAACTCCCTGCTCTCTTGCACCCAAGCAGTCTTGACACAGCAGTCTTAAACCCGTGCAGGGTTTCACTGAAGGGGTGTAATATCCCACAGTTTCTGTTGCTCAAGAGTGGTAGCTATGAGAAAGAACAGCAACATTGAAGCTCTGCAAGCCTCTGCAATTGTATTTTGAAGAGCAGTCATAATCATTGGTAAGTATCAGTTGAGAAACTCAGAACTGGAAAAACAAACGTTAACATTTGTTAACTTGCCCAGTCATAAGTTAAATTCTGTTTTGAGGGGTTCAGGAGTACCTAACTATTTGCTTATCTCCAAAGTAATATATTGCAGATGTCATACTTCAGTGGCACCCCAGGAATTCTCCCTTGGAGAGCTGATGTTACATGACGCTGGCTAGAAACATCAGGTGCTTTAGATGAAATATCTAGCTTAGAAGCAGATCTGACCTTTGCCATCTGCACTGTTCTATACACACATTAGTTATGAGAGAGCAGCAAACAAGAAAGCTTGCAGACATACCACCAAATGCTGCCACTGCGAAATCATCACATGAAATTACACAGTGCAAAATCACCATACACATTAGAAAAGGAAACTAACACATCTTAAAACCCACACTACACAAGTTCTCCCACAGTTGGAGGTAACCTGTCACTTACAGTCTTAAGTACATAAGTATCAGTAATTTTAGAAGAGAAAGGCTGAGAATATGGACAGTGTTTTGAAAAGTCTCCTGTGCTCATTAATGAAAAACTATTACAACAGACATGTAGGTGTTTCTGAACTATATGCTACTAACTGGAGGAGATTTATGTGAAATTTCTTACGCTAAAGCTGGCAGCTGCCCAGAGGACTCACAGCTGAAAGTCCTCCATGCAGCCTGGGGAAGACACACGGAAAGCACAGGGAATTCAGACTCTACTACCGAATCATAGAAATGGCCACACACTGATAAAATTTGATTTATAACTTATCCTCAATATTAAATGACAAGTTCTCATGATTATTTCCTCAAGTCTTAAGTCTGCAACAGGTTGGCAAATTCCTAGTGTGTTCACAGCAGGAAGGAACCTTACTGTCATTATCTCTTACAGCCTCTGAGAAAAACACCAGAAGAACAACAGTACTGAATTCTGGTGACATTTTTTCCCCCTAGTAGCTCACTAAAAAAACCAAACAAACAACAAAAACAGAAGAACTTACTATACCATGTCCAATGGAACATTTTTCTGAGGAACTGGAGAGATTTTTAAAGGTATCTTCTGCCATTTCAAGTCTAGTGTGTTCTTTGAAGAGATTCCTATAGCAGTATCTAAAAGTTGCCCTTCAAATCTATTTCTGCCTTGGTCTCACCAACAAATTCTGCCACTTAATCAAAACAGATGAACAACAGAGAATAGAAGAGAATGTATTTAGTGAATCAATCCCCTTATGCCTCCTTGTGTTTCCTTTCACCACAGATGTGCATTTAAAATTTTCAGTTTTATCACAAGCATTGTAACTAGTCATAATGTCTATCATTTTCATTAAAAACTTCACTTCTAGGCCTAAACTATCTGATAGCATCATACCAGATACAAGTGAGAGAAATTCTTTAATTAATACCACTGTAAACGAACAGACTAAGCAATAAAGAGTGGGCAGATAAATAATTCCAAGTATGCTCAGTGTCACCTCCACCTCCTCCTCTCAAAAGGGGAGAAACCAGCATTGCATAGAATACTGTATTTTTATGCAGCAACTTCTCTCCAACTGTTTTTCACTTTTACATAATTTTCAGGATTCTGTAGGAATAGAGGAATTTAGCAAACTAGCACAAGGTCATACATTCAGTAAAGCCAAATACAGACTTTTTAGACCTCATTTCTCTTCTGTGCCATGGAAAACTTATACAAGAAGAAAAATTTTTGGGAGAAGGATCCAGGGCCCCAACTCCTGGAGCCGATTCCCTTCCAATGCACCTTCTGTCTACTCATTGTTATACATTAAGCTCACAGTATGTAACTACCCAAACTTAGTAGACAGAGTGATCACTACAGGAGAAGTGGCACGACTGAATACTCTACACTTTCTCTAGTCCATCTCAGTAGAGCAATACATCTGCAAACACAGGACACAAAACCAGTCTCTTCCTAAGAGCAGGAGATTCTTTACAATTGAGATAGTTTTAGCTACGCATTTGTGGCTTATTTCTGACTACCAGGAAATGAAAAGTGATATGACATGATTAAAAGATCACTTCCTAATGCTTCATGCTTCACACTACAGCAACCAGACGCTTTGAAGTTTGAAAGACCATGTTATTAAATGAAAGGAAAGAACAAAACAACAGCAAAATCTTCACACAAAAGCAGTGTGTGCACCTTGATGATAAACACCAAAAAAACCCCACTAAATACAAACACCTCTCTAATATCCAGGCCATTTATATCCACTCCTATATTTAGCCAATATGTAGGGACTGTATGTTATCTGATTTTAAAATCACATGTATGCAATTAACTACGCAAAATTCAAAGCATTTTCAGTGACAGATGAAGCTACAGAGTACTATTAGGTAATTTGCAGGACTCAGAAATATATTAAAAGATAATTCACATGCTTACACCTTTCTAAGCCTTCCACTTAGGCCAGAAAAAAACCCACCCACCACAATTATTTGGCTTAAGATGCTTCAGAGCATGCATACATATGAGTAATTAAAATTCCAATATCCATGCGTGTCTCTCTTCAATAGATGTTAATGACCTTTCATGACAGTGCTCCTGTTTTAAATTAATGTGTACCAAGCTGACAAAAAATGCCTTCATTTAAATGACCAAGCTATCTGTTACAAATAAGATGCTGGACCAGTCTTTTAGCAGCAATAAGAAAACAGTGGAATCATGGAAACTGATTAAGAAGCTGTACTTGAACTCAAAAAGTA
Source organism: Apus apus (assembly GCF_020740795.1). Classification (NCBI taxonomy): domain Eukaryota; kingdom Metazoa; phylum Chordata; class Aves; order Apodiformes; family Apodidae; genus Apus; species Apus apus. Next base: position 32,520,786 of record NC_067287.1, on the reverse strand, counting down.
TCTGTTCAGAATTTTCAAAAGCAGTGTGGTTTCACCAAAGTGAGCTTGACTCTGAGAATTGCTATCAAATTTTATGTAGGCAGTGAAATGTGTGGCAAGTGCTGTTTCAAATTTCCCCCTTGTATGAGATCTTGAATCACACACCTTAAAAAAAAAAAAAGGCAGCAAAAGTGACACGCATTTTTAGCTCACAAGAATATAGTCCACATAAAGTGTTTTACTTCTTAGAATTTACTATTAAAATGAACACAACTGAAAGAATATGAGAGAAATATAGTTCTTTTCCTTTGAAGCGTGTTCACATTGCACTTTTAAGACCCTTTACTGCATACGGAATCACTTTTCTTGTTTTATGGAGGCCTTTCACATAGTAAAAGGACAGAAAATTCCATTATTTTAAATGAGAAAATGCAATAGGAAACTACAGAAATTGGCAAGAATATAATCAGAGGAATGTGATGCTACTTTTAAATTAGATCTTTAAACAAACCAGATTCCAAACGACATCCCCGCAAAATCCTAATCTTCCTGCAGAGAAATCTACCAAAAAAAAAATAGTATCAGCTAGAAATATAAACGATCCTGTGTCAGTAATGTTACTGTCCTTTTGAAGGAGAATTTCCCTTTCAGCTTTTGGGTATGAATGTTTAATATGTGAATTTAAGTTCTTATAGTGGAGAGGAAATATATCTTTCTTGGGTACATTCAAACTTTGTAATGTCATTCCAGTTAGTTTTCATTTGGGGAAGCAGGATGATACTTTGCTTTTAAACGGCTAGTGTGGGGTCTTGAATTATGTCAGTTACCATAAATCTGCTTTTGCTATGGGCTATTCCAAACCCAGTAAGCTCAGTAAGCTTATTAGCAGTGGCAGCCTTTCCTTCAGAATGCCTCAATTAAATTAAACTCAACATTAGTCTAAGCAGAAAATCAAGAATAATTAGGAAAAGTCTTGCAGGAAGTCCTTCTGTAAATTATACTTCTTGTTTACATAGAACAGGAAAAGCAGCAGCATTATTTGGTTGTTACAAATCCATTGCCAAGCTAGTTTTCATCCACCTAAGAACTTTAAACTGATTAAGTGAAAACATAAAAGAGTCACAGCAAGCCACCCACTTAAATGGCAAGTGCTAATTTGTAATTCAAATAGGCTCCAACTGATGATAGGCCTCCATTATTATTTTTTTTTTTAAAAGACATTAAATTAATTCACCTTGGGACCCTAAGATATTTTACTTTGTTCTTTTTCATTGACTGAAGGTCCATGCAACAGTAAAGTCCTGTTCAACAGGCAGATTCACATCTCCAATTATTTTTCTGACCCAGGGAAATCAGTGAAATCAGTGGGACTGTAACAGGGAATTTGGCTGAAAGTTCATTTTCAATTCTCATCTCTTTTAAGAACAGGCTTGTTATAAGCTGTGTTGAGGCTTTGGGTTACTTAATCACTACCTCAGAATATTATCCACAGTTTTAAAAGAATACTACAGTGTTTGTTTTACTGTCAAATCCACTAACATTAAGAAAAAAAAAAAGTGCCTAAGACTATGTAGAACTACTTCATCTTATAGATAGATATCAGACCACCGAACTATGCTTTAATATGCTTAGTGCAGTCCCAAGTGCAGCCCAAGGGCATAAAATGATCCCTTTGGTAACTTGTCATCATGTCCTAGTATAGCATACCATATCTTCAAGAAACAAAGTATTATATCAGTCATTTAAAGTTTAAATTGTTTTAACTAAAGGAATGATCTTGTTTCTTTATTTTATCCTTCATTAGCCAATGTTTTCTTCTCCATATCATTACACTTTTTCTTCTTTTAAAGCACTCATCTTCAGCCTTATAGTTAATTATGTGGAATATCCAAAGCTGACAGAGTCATTCACTTGAGGCAGGCCTGGGGAACAGAGCACTGAAATCTGTAGCAAAATTCTTACCAGTCATAAAAGGAGTAAGAATTTCAGGATGCAGTCTTACATACTACATTGCTCCCAAGTTACATCTGATTTCCTAGCAAAATAGAGATGCTGAAAAAACCTGTATACACCATGTGGCAATTGACAGAGCTGGCCTACAGATTGGAATTGTGAATGGCTAAAGCAACAGCAGTGCTCCAGGAGGGACTTTAGAATCACCAGGCTGCTCACCATAAATGCATATTAAAATTAATTTCAGAGAAAAAAAAAAATAAAAAAATATATATATAATATTTCAAGGAAAGCTAGTTAGTGATCAAGAACTACAGACTAAGTTGCCAAGTACGATAAACCCCAAGGTAACCAAAAGTACTGGGATTTGTCTCTTAGCTTAAACATGAGACTTTTCCAGCAGTTGCTCGCAGCTTGCTGGCTGCCAGGGAACTAAGGGGAACCACCTTGGGTGGTCTGCAGGAGGGAGTATCATGAGCAGATGAGGCACCGTGCAAGCCAAAAGCAGAGATGGGTCCAAGGAGAATTTCCCTTCTCAAAAGAGAAACACTGAGGGAAAGGGCCTCTGAACTAAAGAAATATTTGTGTCCCCCCACAAAACTGTATTTGTTACTACAGCCATGTGAAACAAAGTGCCTGTGACTTTACACACACTATAAAGTAGGACTGAAGGGATCCATTTACACAGGATATTGTTTCCCAAGTCAAAAAAAACCTTAGCAGGTCTTTAGTGAATGTTTGATATAATGTCATACATTAAATTTACATTTGCCAGAAAATCTCCATTTTTAGTTATACTGGTTTTGTCCTGGATAGTCAAAAAGCATTTGATTTTACTTACCCTCTAAAACTGGGGAAGGCCTCAGCTCCAATGACAAAAGGAACTTAGCTTGTTCAGAGCAGCTTACAGATTGCTCAACTTTATGTAAGGTAATATCCTTAAACTATATTATTCAATACCTTCAATTAATATTTTGTAAGAACCAGAAAGAAACAGGTTTGGTAATTTTGGGGCAGGTACCCCTGACTTCTGAAAAATAGGATCCACTTCTATCAGATAATAAAGTCTCATAAATGGGAAACCAGGGAATTTATAAAATCAGATTTGAAAGCATTTTGAAAAAATAAAAGAAAAATTTGTCATATTTTTAGTATTTTCCATGTTGACATGGATGTTCCATTTCTCTTTCTTAGAAGCTGTGAGGAAAAAACTGTGTTGACATTGACCAAATTATGGATCATTACCATAAGAAATGGGAAGAGCAACAACAGCAAAAGAAAGTTATAGATTAAAAGGAGCAAGAAAAGAACAAGCATTTGTGTTAGTCAAGGACGCAAGACTTGAATTTACACATTGCACTTGCACAAAGCTAAAATAAGAAAAAAAATGTCTAAGGGAGCTATAACCGTGGGTCTGTCAATGCTGGTATCACTATTAGAACTACAAGCCCAGAACAACATTAGATAAGTGTCAGTACGGTTGCCTGGTTACTTAGCTAGATTCAAATACAGAATGCTAAACAGACTTATTAAGGAGAAAGGTTCACTCTGCCTCCTTTACTTTTCCATTTCCTTTCTATGCTGTCTTCTTTCCAATACTGTATAGCTTTTATCTGCTTTATTGCACCATGACTCAAGTACATGAGTGGAGCACGTTTCCCACTGCCTCTAAAGATTAAGTGCTAATTGAAAACATATTTTACTCAGAAACAATCCATCAAGCTTACATTTAATTTTTGCTGTAAGAAAACATTTTAACTGAGCTTTTATCAAAGAACTCTTCATAAGACAGGCTAATATCCAAAGCTGTGACCCATCAGAAAGTGGGTTTTCATCTGTTTTTTATGGGCTGAAGCAGATAGTTCAGGGAAATACCTACCCCTCCATATTTACTTGGCATAGTTTATTAATATTATTAATTGCAACTTGTGTTTCTTGTCATCATGCTTGTGTGTTATCATTTTGATCATGGTATTCACAGAATCACAGAATTATTGAGGCTGGAAAAGACCTCTCAGATCATGAAGTTCAACCTATGATCTAACACCACCACATCAGCTAGACCATGGCATTAAGTGCCACATCCAGTCTTTCCTTAACACCTCCAGGGATGGTGACTTCACCACTTCCCTGGGAAGTCCATTCCAATGTCTGATCACCCTCTCCATGAGGAAGCGCTTCCTAATATCCAAGCTAAACCTCCCCTGTCACAGCTTCAGGCCATGCCCTCTCGTCCTGTCACTAGTTGCCCGGGAGGAGAGCCCACCCCACAACTAACTACAACCTCCCTTCAGGTAGTTGAAGAGAGTAATGAGGTCTCCTCTGAGTCTCCTCTTCTCCAGGCTAAACAACCCCAAGACCTTCCCTCTAATCCTTTCACCAGCCTCTGGACCCACTCCAGCATCTCAGTATCTTTCTTGATGTGAGGGGCCCAGAACACACTTTCCAAATCATTATTTGGCTTAATTTATGTAATGTGACCTCACATTATATTGTCTCTTAAACACATTCCCAATCACATACTTACTAAGGAAAGAGGCCTAAGCAGAAAGTATTTGAGATTCCACAGGAATTAAATGTTTTATTGTAATTGACTATTTTTATGCTCAGAATTAAACATCTCATATACTGGGATAAAAACACAGAAGAAAACGCTGTTTCAACTTCTTATGTACACTTCCAATATTCAACACTGCAATAATTCTCCTATGAAGAACAAATTTTAAATGGCATGAATGATACTTTCAAGGAGGATGGAGCAGATGCTTTTGCTTAGTATTCATAAAAACTTACCTTTTGCAACTGGAATACAAGCTTTTAATATCTATTCTTATCATTTCATATATACTTACAAAACTTGCAATAGAAAATGTGGCAATTCACATACATTTTTAGTGAATTGGAAAGAGTTTTCCAGATTTTTTATCTGCTTCTTGCAAAACTTTTTAGAATTATACCTAAGAAAGTGGCATGAATCCTAGCCCTATTCTACTGTGAATAAAGAAAAAAATTAATATAAAATCTTGACCTCATTTATTTGCATTCAAAAAGCCTATCACAATGTCCCTCTGGAGAAAGCAAACACATGTCAGAGTCAAAGCCACGTCATGGACTAGACATTGATTCCAGTCTTATCTTGTAACACTCTCTTAGGAATAGTTGTCAAAACTGTCACAAGCCCCAGCGAAGTCAGTAGGACTCCATGCAGATGTTGACTCAAGGATGTGGCAAAGACTTTAAAAGTCACCAGCATTTAGTCAAATATTCCTAGGGCCTGGACAGTCTCCAGGCCTCAGCTTACTTACTGTAATTTCTCTTTTTCTTTTTTTTAGCCTTTTCAAAATCTTAGATTCAGACTTGTTGTACACAGGCTGTTACGAATAATCTTGTAAGAGTACTCTAATATATAGAAAATATAGAAGGGGTGGAGGGGGGAGAAGTTACTCCTAACCTCTCCTCAGTGCCACAGACTTTTAAGAATGCTATTTATACCCTTGTAAGGGAATTCTTAGGCCCCTGAAAAATCACCTTTAAAGCTGGGTAACAAAGCCATTTCCAGTGAGAGTGGGACCTACAGATCACAGGAGGCTTGCTGGACCTGCAGCTTCAATATCAGTACTAGAAGAAACCCTCTGACCTGCTAAAGCATGCTCTTGAACACCATGGTCAAAGGCAAACAACCTGTGTGTCAACCATGAAATAAGCAAATATAGCTTTGGTGGACAAAAAGTAAAGCAGATGGAACCTTTTAAATTCTCCATAACTACAGACTCAGGTTATGAGACCACAATACACTGTTGCTATTATAATCTTGTAATGGCTGTTTGAATGTTTGCTGCTAAATCTAACCCAAAGAATTTTAAATGCCTCCCCATCTTACATACAGGCTACACCAGACAGAAGACCACGCTGAACTTAACACACATGTAGACAGGAGGAAGTACTTAGTTAGGGTGGTACAGAGATTAATATTTTCTTTGGCAGAGGACAAGTCTGTATCAACAGGAACACCACTCAATTCTGCACTTTTTACAGGATCTAAAGTATCTGAACTCCAAAAAAGAAACAAACCAGAAAAAAAGACACCACCCCAAGTTATACTCATAGAAAATAACAGATACATAATTTAGCATTAATTATAAATTTTCATGAAGTTGGATCATTTTCAACATTTTCAATAGAATATCCTTTCAGTGCTTATTGTAGTGTTTTGGAAATTCTTAGTATCGTGTGTTGAACTCAAAAGACCATTAGTTTCTACAAGATCCCTCAATCCATCTGAAAACTATTTGCAATTCTTTATTTCCAAGCTTTATTTAGTGTCAGAATTTCACAGTCAGATTCAAGCCAGCATTAGGTGCCCTTTCTGAACACGGAGGTCACCAAAAGTCGGAAAAGCCAAAGAGAAATGCTGTTTTTCTAACAGTGGTGAGAAATTATTCAGAGAAACTGCAGAGACAATTACTTGATATTATATTAAACTTAAGTCTCTGATACTTACCAGCCTTCATGGAAATAATTTTACACTAAGAAGGATATTGCAAAAATGGTTCCATCTTTTGTTCAATCACATTCATGCAGTGGCTAATGGAAGGCTTTAATCCTATAGCTTGGCTCATCTACGATATTGCTCCCTAAACACAGTGGTGCTCAATATTCATCTTGACACATGAGCTCTCAATGTTTTGTCCTATTTTTATTTGAAAGTGAATTTATCCATATTATTGTGGACAGATGTAACTAAAGTTTAATCTGCCTCTGGCAAACATTTATGATCTTCACCAGGCCTATGAAACTTAGTCCTTCTGCAAGTTCTCTCTATTGGTCCTGGAAATTTCAAAAATAATGTACTTCCTCCATCTCTGAAAAAAATTTATGCCTCAGGCACTTCAATAATTTGTCACTTAGCACTCTAGCTTAAAGTTACCAGTGAATAACTTTTAATATCCTTGTCGTGGTATCCCTTTAAAAATAAATGTACTTTTAAAGTAAGAGCTAGCAAAGGGTTCATGTAAACGTTACTTTTCTCATTTAAACTGATAAATGCAGAACTTTGGTGAAACGGGTCAGCATTATAATTATGTGTATACTCAGGAACTTAAGAACTAATTACAAAACGTGTTAGTGCAAATCAGGTAAAATCAGTGCAGTTCTTCATATGTCCAATCCTCTGTTCCCACTATGGAAATGAAGGTTCAAATAGTTAACTGAAGATACATATTTTTGTGAGAAAACCAGCTGTGTGCCAGGCTTGGAAGATTCAGTCACTAGAATTCAAACAAAAACCAAAATATTTTGAAATCCCAAGGTCATCAGTGCACCTGTGTAAGTCTCATTAAACTTAACAGACATCACACACATTAGTTGAGGGCAACACACTCTCCTACAGCTGCAGCTCTCCTTGAATGACTGTTCATTTTCATGGTTTTTATTACTGTAGTCATATGGCAATGGCAAAATGGCAAAAACTGTAGTATGTTTCAACAGACTAAACAACTTTTTTTGGCTTTGAATTCATACTAGATTGAGGCTTAGCTAAGGGTATGAGACATGCAGCTGCAAACAGCTGTGAGTAACAACACTGCAGCTCCTCCAGCAGGTCTACGTGCTGCCTGGGAGACAGTGAGGGGCTCAGGCTGGTACTTTAACATGTGCCAGTTTGAAGGAGCATGCATCTGAGTGGCTCAGCCTCTTGCGCTCTGAGCTCTCCCACCTGCTCAGAAAGAGGAGATCTGGGCATGAGCCTGCTCTCTGCTCTCCTATCTGCACCTGATGAAACCCAGGAAGGGTTCATGCAGCAGCATAAGGAGTTGGACTTAATTCATAGAATGGTTTGGGTTGAAAGGGACCTTGAAATGTTCCTTAGGACTCATTTTTACCTCTTTCTAGGCTTTCAAATACATTACTGCAAGCTGCTGTGAAAGCTACTGGGCTTTCACAGCAGCTCAGGACCAGGACAGAGCTGAGCAGACAGCAAGGGGAACCATGACCGGTTCCTCTGCACAGCCCTGTGCCTTGGTCACAGGCTGATCTCAGACACTGCAATAATACATCACTCCCACAAGGCTGAGGCCTGAATTACAAAGGAATCAGCAGTCCATCTCCTGCAGGTCCACCTTCCTCTACTGCCCTGTCTGACTGCACATCATACGTGCTCAGCCCTAATAGTTCTGTTCACATTCCTTCACCACTTGCCCCATCTCTCGGTACTTGAACATTTGCCAAAAGTGACCTATATCATTATTTCATAAAGGAAATAAGAGCTGAATGTGTGGTATTGCTTTTTGATACCATTTATTAATGATATGGTAAAGTTACTTAATGTAATCACAGGTCACATTAAGTCATGGCTAAATTTTCTGTCACAGTGACACATGCTGACAAAGATAATTATTTCTGTGAATGAGAGATCTATTCCACTTTACAAACTGGGCAGCTGACAGGATCTGCAGGGCTACGAGAGTGTATGGACAGCTTAGTAACTTTAATGAATACCAATTAACATTTGTCTTTCCTCTAGTGAGCAATGCTGTATCATGTAATCATATTTTGAAAGTCATCCCTTGAATACAAAATTAAGTTTCAGAACTTGGTGCGAATTTGTTCTTTCTGCACACGTATAAACTGAATCCCAAGACATTTTGTTTAACAACACACGAGATGCAAGCAAGGAGATGGTGTGTATCCACAAAGTAACTGCAGTCTGTATTTGCCATGCACATACCTTGTTTTCCACTGTGTGGTTCCTCTCCACCCAGTCCTTTCCAGCTGTATCAGCAATGGCAGCTGAAAAGAGAGACAGAGATATGTCCTGGTTACTTGGCTAGTCAGGCACTGAAGAGTACTGCAGTTGCTAAAGGAGGCTGTGGCACAGAAACGCAACTGCCAGGGGGGATTCCTAAACTCTGTCTTTTATTTCTACAAATAATGCTGTACAAATTACTTCAACTTATACTCCGTGTCAGATGCAGATGCATGGTAAAAGACCAGAGAAACAGCAGGACATGGGTCAATGTCCTGGCTAATGAAGGTACTGGATCTGAGAATCAGGCAAGTATAAGCGAACACATGAGTAAAATTTGACCTCAGAGGCATGCAGGAGGAGGGCTAAGAAAAAAAAAAAAAGAATGGAGGCCTGGGCCTCCCTTGTGAATCCATCTGGGCCAGCACAGGGCCAAGGCTTGCTGCTTCAAACACAGCTCCCCTGTGCAGGCTAAGCGCAAGTACCCAGCTTAGGACATTCAAAGGTCTGCAAATTCCAAGGAAGACAATCCTGGCCAGGTGAAGAGAGAAACATGAAACAAATCATCCCACTTTAGCATCCCATCTTCTTCAAGCAACAAACATGCCTGAGGTTTCCCCTACTTTGATGAATGTCAAACCAAATGCATGACTCAATTCACAGTGGTGTCTGAAAAGCTAGTTTTATTTCACAGTTTTGTCATTCTCTGAGATGTCCATCTATTTGCTCCTCCTTCCCCCTCACCTGTTCCCATAAGAACTGAAGTTTTTTTCCCACCAAGGCTAATAAAATAATTAAGCAAGTAAAGAGATTGTGAGCAAAGGCATTTTGAAACCAAATAAATTATGTTTTCAAAAATTAACTTGCTGTGTATTTCTTAAACAATGAAACATTAAAAATATAATTTTTTCTGTCTCCTAGCCAGGTTCCCTAGAAAATATAGATGGAGGTTAGAAATACAGCATGATGTTAAGCAGAATCTCACTTTGCACTGAATAATGTGGTTACTACAGCTGTACAGTCGTCTACTCAGAATCCCTCTTGATGAAGCACAAAACCTGCTATTTCATTAAAAATTCCCCACTGGATTTGTAAATAAGAGGTTCATACAACATGCAGGACTAATCTGGGGAGTGCTCACAGTTACTTAATAACAGGATGACTGAAAGACAGAAAGACAGTAATTCCTATGAAAACTTTTTTTTTTTTTTAAGAGTATTGAGATTTTAATTAGTTGAATAGAAACATAATAACATCTTAGACTAGTTATTACTTTTTCCAGGTTTTGACTATAGAAAGCAAAGTTACATCAGCAAACCAATCTCTGATGAGGAGGATGAGTCACATATTTCAGTTTGTTTTCACTTAATTAGAATTATTTTTTTTTACTTTTATGGGGCTTAGAAAAAACCAACACAGACAACCATTGCTACTGGAAAATTATTAAAAGACGAAATGTGAAGAGGTTCTGACTCATTGGCTAGGTATTCCTGACTTCAAGAAAGCTCTGAGGAAATAATAGCACCTTTTATAATCTGCAGAAATAATGACACAAGCCTTGTGAAAAGATGTCCAATATACTTCTCAAATTTAACGCATGGTCTACTACTTGCTCAGACAAGGAATCCTTATTTTTAATTAACCTGGTAGACATACGTTATGTGAAAAGAAACAGAGTGAAAATCATACAAAAAGAAAACAAGTGACAGAAAACTACAGCCTGCTTTCCTTTTTGCAATTTGTTTCTTACTAACAGCCAGTGAAGAGAGAGTTCCAGAGTAAAGCAACAGAGTTTAAAACACCAGGTATTTGTAATGGCTAAAAATGAGACTTTAAAGCTTTTTCACATTTAGAGGATGTGTGAAACAATATAAAAATAATATTTCAGCTTCTCCCAACACATATACACACATACAGAAATCAGTAGAACAACTTGAAAAACAGGCAATGATTTATTGTTTTATTCCACAGCTGGTAAGCTGATGCATACTAAAAACTCTGGCTTTCCAAGCCCAACACTTTTTTCTTTGATTTTTTTAATCCTCACTAGAAGTCTCAAACCCATGCCATGAACTGGTATTCTTATACCAGTTTACAGCATACCCACACACCGAAGCACTACAATTAGTCAACGTTATTAGGACACAGTCAGGGGAAAGGGACCAAAAGACAGCAGAATCTCACCACATTTTAGACAAGAAAGGTAGACACTGAGAAGGGAAAATCCAAAACTGAAATCAATAGCAATAACTTTTTCATGCCAATGGTTTCACCTGATGTTATAGCATATACTCACAAAAAGACCATACAAACATTTAGCCTTCTAACCAGAATTTCCAACCTATATGTTTTTTATTTCTAGACCATATTGTTTTAATCTGCTCTCACCTCCTCCTCTCCTTACCTCCCTACTGAATTTTCTCCCTCCACAGGGAACTCTCCAAAGTGACCCTGGTCACAGTTTCCAGAGAAAAGCTCTGAGAAGAAAGGGCCACACTTCACTACAGAGAGTATGGTGAATGAACAGTGAGCTTCAAACTTTGCTACAACTGATATATATATATATAGATAGATAGATATAGATATATATAATTTTTTTTTTTTTTTTCAAAAGCAGAAAGAGGGGGGAAAAGGGAGAGAACTGTCTTGCATCCCCTTTCTCAGTACTGTTTTTCTGGAAGGAAAGTATTGCATCAGTAGAGAAAACTACTGAACAAATGTACTGATGTGCATAACACTTAACCATTTACATAGTGCACAGAACTAGTCACTTTAATTATTCACACAAAACTTTGTCCCTGCAATTTCATGACCTTGAATCCATCCATGCCTGAAAATCCTGAGAACAGTACTCTGTTATCAATCCATGTAGACAACTGAGCGGCCTACTGCGCAGTAGAGAAGCTCAGACACATTAGCAAAGATACGTCTCTCTCACCTTGGTCCTGATACAGTTTTGCTAATGTTTCAGTATTACAAGAAGCCTAATTGAACCCATAATCTGTACTTAATGCTCAGTGACAGCTTACATTCAGTCTCCTCTTTGTATCTAAATTCTTAATTATCACCCCCATTACCATATAAATTAAGTCAGCTATTACTATAACCTCAATTAGTTCTAGTAAAAGTGAGCCACAAAACAACAACAAAAATGAAGCCTTCCTTCCAAAAGCCAAAGTTTCTATGGAATGAAGTGCTTCTCCAGAAACAAACAGATTTACAATGCACTTATCAATATCCACAGTAAAGTCTGACATAGATGGAGGCAAAAGATTCACAGGTTATTCCAGTTATGTCCATAACAATCCTCAACCTTTAAAAATTATTCTACTTACAATGTGGATACAGTTTCTAGGATAGCATAATATCAAATAATCTGAAATTAAGTTGTAATGCAATTATGATTCCAAAGAAAACTTTGTCTAAGATACACAGGTTGGAGAAATGTGATCATCTGATGGAATTTCTTCCACCTATGCTTTTAGAAGAGATGCCTTTTCACATTTGCAGCCACACATAAAAAAGGAAACATCTGTGTGCCATCTAACAGGAGGCTCAAAATGATCAAATATTTTGCTTCCACAGCAGACAGCAGGTTGGTCCTCTGACTGTAGTGGAGCAGTTGACAAATATTCATGAGACATAAACCATGTCATTTAAGACGTGGCGTGGGGCCAATGCAAACCTGCCTGCTTTCATCCTCTGGAGCAACAGCTGTATTTTCACTTCAGGGAAAGAAGAAACTGCCTATTACACTTACTGGTAGATGGGTTTTCAAAAATTTGGCCATAGAGCTAGTGAGATATAGAACACCACAAGATTAAGGAGAACAACATAATTAAATGAAACAGCAATGACTCATCTTTCTTGCTCCTTGTGAAGCATTTTAAAATCATTTAACCCTTAGCTGTGCATACTCATGTCTGCATATTTGGCATTTTACTTCAGCAAAGTTGGGGGAGGGAGAGGAACCGTGGTACATTTTTTATGACTGTTCCCACAGACTTAGGAATGGCCATACTAAAGATTAATATCTCACAGATCACATTGGGACACAAATAAGGATGGAGTTCAAAATGTGAAGACCATTATTTGTAGTTCCTGCAACTTTCTCCCAGGAACTAGCTATGAACATTTGATCCAAGTCATTAAATGTAGCAATAAATGGAAGCTGAAGAAATTAAGATAAAAATCCAAACTTCTGTTAGTTCCCTTATTGGTACAATTACAGTGCAAGCAACTCTATGGCATCACAGTACAAGGAACAGAACATTATTCGGTATTAGAATAACAGGATTTTATTTTGGATTGCCCAGTGGGTTCACTACACTGGCAAGTCACTAACATTATGTCTTTGCACAGTATTAAGAAAAATAATGATGGTGCACTTTAAAAATAATTGAGTTGATTGTTTGAGGATCTATCCTTTTTAAATTTTAAAATAATTTATACAGAGAAGGAACACCCAAGAAGAATGACAAATACAAAGCACTGGGACTCCTCATTCCCTGCTAACTCTGAATTTCTGAGCAACACCTTTCATGCTACACTCTGCAGTCAGAAGAGTTTTCCAGTTAATTTTCACCCTTCTTCACAAATTCAGTTGATTTCAAGCCACAACCTGAATGAATCAACCTCATAATGTTGATTTTTAAGAAGCATCCAAATTTAAGCCCTTCTTTTAACTTAGAAATGTCTGTTTGGCCCTTAACATTTTAAGCTCAGGCACAAACTAGTTTAAAAGAGCATATTGTTTCAGCACAGGCTGGAACCAATAAATCAAAGAGAAAATATCCTCCACTGCTGTAAATTTCTAGTCAGACCGAAAGCTGAATTCCTTGTAGCCAAAGTAAAAATTAGAATTTCCAGATGTTCTACCAAAAAAATAGCCCAAATCCACAGACTTCTGAACTTGCATTTTGCAAAAGAGCAAAGACATTTCATTTAAATGTTTGTACATGGTTCGGGACTTCATGAAGCTATCTGAATCATTGATAGCCTACCAGGGTCTCACCGGCTTTCAACCCTAGAGTCCTTAAATGACAGCAGCATAAATTAGTAGTTATATGGTAGCATAGTTTGAAGACATCCTAATCCTTACAGACAAAATAAGGAAATATATATGATAAAGTATATTTTAACTGCATCCAAATTGAGGGCACTTAACCACTACTAATATTTTTAGCAAACATTTCTAATCCAGCTGCAAGGGTCTGAAACTAACAGAGTAGGTATGCGTGGCTGCCACCAAAGAGCCATTAAACAAATGAAAACAGACTGCAAAGGAGCTGGGAGGGTATGAGGATGAAAAACTCAAGAGTTGGCTGCAAAGCATCTTATGATGTTTTCCAAAGCTATTAGTTGTGTTTAAAGACTCAAAAAAGTCATCCAAGGAAAACACAAGAATGATGGATTTAACCATTGAGCTTTCTTCATGAAACAGGCTATTTGAAAGGGTGGGGTTTTCAGTGGGTTTGTTTTTGTTGTCTTTAACTATAAATAACTGATGTAATGCCAGTGTGACCTGTTTTTCTCCTACTGCTTAAATTTTTTTCCAGTGTCCAAATTGCCACTGTTATATGTCTGCTTTGCAAAAGGAAGAGAAGGAAGGTATACTCAGACAGTAAGGCAGTAAAAAACAAAATAAAAATAAATCATTGTAAAAGTATGAAAGCTTAAATTAGCACCCACATTGTAAATGCAACTGTGTGAAAAAAGACCTGCAAAGCAAACATCTGCTTAGGTGTCAGACCTTGCACCTTTATAGCCTGTTCCTTTCTTATCTCTCTGTGTTCCACACAGCAAACATGAATGGAGGAAATTAATCTCGTTTTTCCCCTTATTTCATTTAAAAATAAGTTTTTAAATGTGCCTTTGAACTCATTTAACAAAATAAAATTCAAAAAGGGTATTTTGAAAATTCCACTATGCACTTATAACCTAATAATAAACATTCTCCATGTAGTCTAGCCTTGAAGTAATATCAAATGAGAGTCTGAAGCCAAGAGGGGAAAAACAAGCAGCTAGAAACTGCCTTGTGCCAACTGCAGAATCTGAGGCAAGTCATATGGAAATTCACAGTCATTCACCAGCATCTCAATACTTCTCTTTTAACAAAACAGTAGTTTTTCATAGCAACTGGGAAACGGTGACCGGCACAGCCACTCTACATGTCTAAGTTTCCCATTCATTGAGATCCTTCCTCTGGCGAAGAATCAGAAATTGCTGAATAGCTAGAAATCACATTTCAGAAAATTAGACTAAACTAGTTCATCTGGGTCATACAGATCTTCTTTCCACCTCAGGAAACATTTTTCTAATTGCAATCCCACTTAAGAAAGACATGACAAAATCAACTTCACAGTTCAGATTTAAGTGCCCTCTTTTTGGGGTATCCCTGTTTCCTTGAGAGTCCTATGTGCCTAAAATTACACTGAAAGACAATCACAAATGAACAACTACAAATTTTCATTTTAGTGTACCAAAAAAACCTCAAACATTCTTGAGTTCCATATGTTTTTACAATGACTCGGATTAGCAGTTTTCTTTCCCCAAAATAGTTGCATCTGTCATCATTTATATTCCTACCCAAGTAGTCTGGTATTTCAGAGCAGTTATGCTTCTCCACAACTATGTCCGAGTGAAGGAACTGAAGAAGGTGAGAGATGAAGAACCATATTTTGAAAGTGGCCCCAATTATAAAGGCACAAAGCCCTCTAAAAAAATAGCCCTTTCATTCTGGTTTCCTGGGGAGGCAAAGCTCATTCATTTTGCCCTATCTTTTTAATGTTTCCACAAATCAGAGCAACTGGTGCTTTTTGGAAATTTACCTTCCATCTTAAAATTACATTTGCTAAGATGTAATGAAAAAAGAAGAAATTGGAATAGGTACTTTTGTATGCTACTTGACTGAAAAAGTACATGCAAAATTTTAAGCTGGGTGTGGCAGTTAGATTTCATAGCCTAATTAAACGTGTTGCCAAGTAAACATGGGCAAAATGCAAATCTCATACAAAACTTTAAAAAGCAACTTAAATGGACAATCAAAGCTATCACAGGCAATTATGGCATTTATGCACCAGTTCTAAGCTTACTTGTAATGTGAGAATAAATATTTTTAACTGGGAAACAATTTATTTTTTCTGAATTCCAGTCTTTTTATTTACAATTAAGTTCCTATTGTTAGGCTCCTGTAGAAGCCTAACATTTGTTTCAGGCTTTTCTGTAATTACTATGAGATGTTTACTGAAATTTTACCTATCAGCTTACTCCTGTTCACTCCTTTCAAGATTGCTTACAACTGAACTTCAGCAGTGGGACAATAAAAATTAGCCTGCTGGAAGAAGCATGTGCAATTCCACATTTCAACGGTAGGCTCATAATTTCTTCTCTACAGCAAGATACTAGTAGCTGCTGCTTCCTGGTGCTTTTATCACAGTCCATACTTTGTTAATAAATATTTATTTGCATCATTGATAAAACTCTAGACTATGTGTCCTAAATCTCCATGTTGTTGATAATAGATAAAGAATTAATTTAAGCTACCAAAACCTGAACACTAAGGGAAATACTACACTGATGAGAAGGCAAGGTTTGGAACAAACACCTGGGCACAGAACTTTCTCTGGAGGAGCTGGAGGGCATTGTCCTGCAGCAAGAAGAGAAGCAGAGCAGTGTCACCTCCTGCCTTGTCAGCTGCGCTACACTGGGCACTCTCTGCTGAATATTTCTCCTACACTCCTCCTGGAGCAGATTTTTCTGAGTGTTGCTCTGCAATTTTTCTAAAATAAGGGAGCAACCTTCCAGCTTCAAGAAAAAGTACCTCATCAAATTCCCTAAAGCAACTCTTACTCCCCTCTTTTTATTTTGGAAGTCTACTTGTAGCAGGATGGATCTACCATAAACAACTCACTTTATAGATGACTGCAGCAATATCATTTTTAATTCTCTGTTAAAAACAGACATTTGTATTACAATGTAATCTTATTATTTTCTTGGCTATTAATAACATTGCACTCCAAGCCAGAAAAAGTTACTTGAAATTTCAAGGCAGTTGTGAAATCAGCCAAGGGTTTAACTAAAAGTCATCTTGCAAAGAAACACTTTGGTCCGCTTAACAACAGAAAAAATGTTAGCACTGTCTCCTAAAAAAGAAGCTCTTTGCAGAATAATACAGTGTCACAAAGATGAGGATTTTTAAAAAACTTTGTCTCTAAAACTGCAGAACCTCACAGTAACTGTTGTGACTAACTACCAATACCAATAATTACTTGTTTTGAGCTCTCTTTTTATAACAGCCTCCTATATTCAGGCATTAATAAATTCATACTATCTTGCTCAGCTACCATAAAGAGTTTAGTGCAGAAAATTATGGATATCTTTGTCTAGAGCAGATTAAAAACTGTGTGTTTCCCAAACACTTGTTACGGCATTTGGAAGACTGTACTTCACCCACTATGAACACAGCTTTCCTCTCCAAGATGAAATCACAGAACAGTAAGGGTTGGAAGGGATCTCAAAAGATCATCAAGTCCAACTCCTCTGCCAGAGCAGGATCCCCTAAAGTAGCTCATAGAGAACACGTCCAGGCGGGTTTTGAATGTCTCCAAAGAAGGAGACTCCACAGCCTCTCTGGGCAGCCTGTTCCAGTGCTGTCACCCTCACAGTGAAAAAGGTTTTCCTCATGTTTACATGGAACCTTCCATGCTCCAGGTTGCACCAGTTGCCCCTTGTCCTATCATTGGACATCAATCCTGGCTCTGTCCTCCTGACACTCACCCTTTACTAGTGCCACTGTAATAAGCTGAGTTACCAATCTGAAAAATCAGAACAAGCAAGAAAATTAGGTCCATTAGGGCCAAATGTTTCATATTAAACATACAGTTTCTGGCATAAAATCTAATGTCTCTCATGTTCATTTCCCTTAAGAAAAAGGCAGGATATGACTCAACAGAATGCCTTAGCCGTTAAACTGATTCGAAGCACTTTCTAGTTTGAGGCTAAAAGGCATTTGAGGAGCAGACTAAGAATGGATCTTAATTAAGGTATTAATAGTACCTCCCAGGCAGTAAAAAGTTTAAATCTTGTCCACTAGAAATGCTCTCCATTGCTTAAAATAAATAAATAAATGTTGCACCTCTTCACTGCCCACAGATCTTTTGCCATTTCATGGTGCTAAGAAAGAAACTTCCATTCAGCAAACACTGAATTCTGAAACAACCCTGATTCCAAGCCCAATCCTGCTGCAAGTCCTGCCTTTCAACAGAGAGAAATACATTAAAAGTCTGAGCAAGGCTATTTTCAGAACCACTACACTTGCTAAATATAGATAATTCTAAACTTAGCAAATCATGAACATGTCAAAAACCGCAACTCAGAGTTAAATAAGGCAGTAATATAGCACACAATAGTAAAACTATACAGCAAATATAACACAGTAAGAAGAAAGAAGAAAGAATTTACATATAAATGAACAATGCTCTCTGCTCCAAATAGCAAAGGATTATAATCCTGTCATACTTTTCAGAGTACCGTGTTTGAAGCCCTATATGTGAAGACCTGCTGCCTTCTGATGCCGTTCAAGTGATCGTACAAGTGATCAATCAACAACAGCACAAGAAGATGGATTTGGGGATCTGGGATGGCAGACACCAAGTTTTCCATCCCACAGTGAGGGCTGGCTACAAGTGCAGCATTGGATGCTGACAGATACTGGACTGGCCACAGAACAGCCTTGGGAATCCAGAGGCCTTCCCTGCTGCCATCTTACTTGTCCCAGCGATAAACAAGGGAAGGGCTTAATCAACAGAACACTTCCCATCAGACTTATTCTCAGAAATATAAAATATTTTCAGGGTTCCCAGTATTAAAAGAAGCACAAAGATTGATTTTTCTGGCAATCCGCAGATTTTGAATTTCACATCATGCACTGGTCCCTATGAGAACAATGGGGCCATTCTTGTCCTGTAGTTTGCACTGCATCTATCTAGATAGCTCACTTGCATGGTGAGCAGCTGTAGCGTAATTACAGCAATGTAGAATAGTTACTAGCACCATCTAAATTAAATTAGGGGATACTGAAAAGAAACCATACCAAAATCAGGTATTTTTATCAGTATGCAACATCTTTACTGTGAAGTTTCAATTTTTTTAGTTTAGAAATACTGTAATTTTAGCATTGCTTCATATAATGTCTGCCTTTTACATGCATCTGACCACCAGTTATATCCTTCCAGACAAGGCTAGCTGTTGCTGGCCAGAGGATTCATCATCAGGCCTCAAGTTTTCCACTGTAAAAAATAAACACTGTAGCCAGTCAAGAGGTTGGGGAGACATACATTTGTTTATTTAGTGTTAAGAGCAGCAGAAGTAACTAAAATTTGCAAGTTTTATTACATCTTTTCACATTAAACATGAGGCCTATAAGCTATTGTGATGACTGCCTAATTCAGCTGATCATGCCAGGAGTTAAAATAAGCCTGCTTACCTACAATGTAACAAAGACACCACCAACTTGGTTGAACTTTTAAGGTCACACAAATTTGTTAAGGTATGCTATTAAATGCTTTTACTCTGTTTTATAGACAGCACTTACTTGTATACACCAGCTTGGCCTTCCAGTTCTCATAAACCTGCATAAGATTTTCTAAGCTACAGATATTTTTCCTTAGTTTTGTTAAAATGAAAGTAAGCTCATAGAGGTACTTAAAGTGGTTTTGGGGAGACAGGAGGAGTCAGAGGTTTGATAATGAAATGTAAATTTTTTGACTGGTAGACTTCTAATTTTAATGTAACCCACCCCAATAACAACTGAAAGTTAAACTGTAGGACTACTACATAGGTGATCTACATTTTCAAAATTATTTTCTAGTGAACAAGTGCCATTAGTACATAAACTGTCATAACTATCCATCAAAAGATGCCCTAGAGGCTGAAACATGCTTTAAAGTTGTCCTTCCAAATCAGGATGAGTAAATTAGCAGCTTGATCTACACCTGTCTATCCTGAGTCTGCTCTCAAAAATGATAAATTTTATTTTTTAGCATTAGCGACATGACATATCTCATAAGTATTATATCTTATTTAAAAAGTAAAAATCTGAGGTCTAACCATCTTGAACAGAATTCCTATAATCCTCAATCATTTTGCCAATATACGGCCAAATTAGAATCCTCCCTTCCCAAAATCCTTTTGCTCTTCATTGCTACATACATGCTACATATATAGATTTATACACACATATACAAGTGTGTTACAGTGAATAAAGTATCAGGGCAGTATACCCTAACAAGGAAACAGTCACAACCCCCCAGTCCTTTAAATGTGCCAAAGGCTATGACTGCGTTAGCAGCCACAAAATTCCACCTCTGTACTAAAGACCATGGCTGGACTAGTAATCCTTTACAGAATTGCTGACTGCTCAGCCGGTGATTTCCTCAAGAAGAATAATTGTTCAAATGAAGGTCTTAGGGATATGAAAAGTCAAATGATCACCCAAATGGAGGAAGGACAAGACCCATTGAGCCACTTAGTGCCATAATCTGTCTAAATAGCAATGTATACAACTCGCTAAACACTCATTGTATATGTGTCCAATATTTTCACATCAAGTTTTAATTGAATTGATTTTTGCTAAAACCCTAATCCATAGCCGTCTATAACTCAGAAGATTGAATATCTCATATATGATATTCATATCTCATATAAACATCTCTATAACTCATTAATATTGAACTGATATACTCTACCATTAGTTTTTTCTTCATATCTTTATTCTGTGAGTGTTGCTTAGAAGATCACCCTTTTACACACTTTCCCTCCCTTCACCACAAAACTGAGCTTCAGAATGTAAATTCAATCTATATATTCTTCCCACTTGTTTCACTGAGCATTCAAAATCTAAACCATTGACCCAATCAATTGCTCTTCTATTGCATTACAACACTGACAGTTTCTCCAGGTTTTGTTCATCAGTAATATGATAAAATTCAGAAAGGAGCACAGAATTTTTCTTTTTCCGAAGAAATTAAAGAGTCATTGGTTCTTAGAAAAAGAAATTTGCAAATACAAATCTCAGGAAAATTCTTTTTAGTCAATTTCCTCCAGTAGCTAGAGGTGTACAAATATAGGAGTGGCAAATTCCAGAGGAACTTCAAATAGATTATTCTATTTAATTATATTTATCATAAAATGGTACTAATCCTTCCTTGCGGCCACATATTTTAAAGCTATATTTGGAGACTGAGAAGTGCAGGCAGCTTAAAGGGAACACAAACTATCATTGGCCTGATTTTTAATTTAAAGTGATTTTGGAACTTGCCTACTTCCATACCTACTCGGATGGATTCTGACATAAGCCTGAAAAGACTTCTTACTTCCCAAGAGAAAAAGAGAAATTACTGAAGCTTTCAGACATCTCTTGAGTGAGAACTCTCAATATAATCCAAGGGTGAAATCCTATCACAGTGAAAGTCAAAAGTCTTTCTTACATCTGAGATGCCCAGTTTCAAACCAGTCTCCATTTCGCTGACAACTGGCAAGAGCTTATCAATTATCGTATTCTGCAGGAGTCTAGCAACAATTTCAAAGCTAAAGCTGGGGCTATGGTACACAAAGCCATACTGATAAAACTGTTTTATTATTATTAAGGGAATATTGAATCATCATCAGTCATTTCTTACCCAATGTCACAACAGAATGAGAATATCAACATGTCTGCACAAGACATACAAGTGCCAAAGAAATCTGTTCACAAACATGACTTCTAAAGAGTGACTGCTTTATTAAACCTTGGGAAAACAAAGTCTATTCGAAATTAAAGATTAAAAACTTTATTTTTCCCTCAGTTATATTCATCTCTGGATAAAGACTGTAGGAGTAGCAGTGAGGTGTCAGTTCTATAATTCTCTTAGATTCCTACTACAACAGAAACATACACTTAGACAGTAAGCTTAAATATACTTTCAGCATCAAATAAAGGTGTTTGTTATTTGTTTGGTTATCAGCAAATGCCTGCATGTACCACATACGTAACACCAAATGTTCAGGAAAAACTGGGCTAAATTCTATGCTTTATGTAGCAGACAGCAAAAATGAAAAGGTTGGTCCAGGATACTCATCATGTCAGAGTAACATTGGCTCACACAACCCTCTGCAAATGTCTTTCAGATCAGGTGCCTGTGTGATAGTAGGCCTCTTTCTCTCTTTTTACTGGGAAAAACATCATTGGAGATCTTTCTGAAAATTAGAAATATTTCCTAAGTGGCTGCTGTATAGCTTCTTTCTTATTTCCCCATGGTCAAAGGAGCCAGTTTAGAAGCAGCAAAGCAAAGACAAAACCCAGGACTGAAAAACCTGCTCAGGCACAGCCTGCTGAAGACACATCTTGGTTTCTGCAAGCAAGCCAGTAATTTAAGATTTTATGTAGATAAAATTACAAAGACTGCTTCTTTAAAGCACTCTTCAAAAGTTAAAATCTGCTGCAAAACCTGCATCCTACTCTTGGATGGAGAGAGAAGCTTCCCTCCCCTTCCAGCACCCTCAGGCTTGAAGATGCCAGGCCTTCTCTGCTTTCTCTCACAGAGATTGACAGCTCATAAATTCAAATATTTCCCATTGCAGTTATACTTCTAGACACTGTTAAAATATAAAACTCTGACATTCTTCTCTTCGGTATTGAAGTACTTGATAGAGAGTGCAAATTTTCTCCAATGCCAAAATACATGTTGACCCATTATCCCTCAGTTACATAAACAATCAGTTCCCCATTAAGCTCTAATCATCTGCTCAAAGATAAGGAGGAGAAAAAATAAAATAATTCAACATTTCAGAAAATTTGTTGGGGTCTAACATCCATGTCATAATGTAACACACAATGAGAAGCTGCTGTGCTGTCACAATAAAGAGATTACTTTGATGTAGATATGAAGTCCCTGAACCTGTGCATACCGCACACACAGAGAGTCTGAAGTGGGTCGATGCTTCATGCAAGAGTGTCACCCATCTGTAACCATGGGAGGGAGTCTGGCAGATGGAGTTACGGAGTTCCCTGCTGGAATCTGGCCAGGGCACTGCAGTTACCAGCCCTTCCCCTCTCAAAAACAGCAAGAGAACTTCCATATCACACGCTAAAGCTATTAAAGGATATTAAACAACTAGGAACTGATTTTCCTCTGCTTTGTTCTTTGCAGACTTACTTGTACTTGAAGGAAGTATGTGTAAAACTCTTTACCTCTCTAATCTGACAGATTTATATACCAATTTTGCTCAAGAATGATAAAGACACAATGCAGTTGCAATTCCAATCTTGAGATTGGAATAATTTAAAAATCTTTTCACAATTATATGGCAAGACTCATTAATACCTTCAAATAAAGCACAGACTCAGGGGACATTGATTTCTTCTGCTATCCTGCGTTTTTTGTGGGCATGTGAAGGGATGTTCAGCCCAACTGGCACACACAGAGCACTGTTCTGCAAATTCAGGTTGCAGCCAAAGCAGGGCACACACTGCTGCCATCTCCACTGTTCAAGCATATCTTTTGCTTCACACAGAAATTATTTTGAAAAGATGAGAGCTTGCAGTAAGACCTGTGACCTTATTTCTTACTCACTGGAGATTAAACACAGTATTTTTTGTGGAATTCAGCTTTGAAACTGGATTAAAGTAATAGCTGTAATAGTAAAGCTGAGTTATTCTTTCAGTTCACATGGAAAACTGCTACAGAGTTATTTCATCACCTCCTCAGATTCCAACAAAAGGCATGTCATGAGTGGGTGTTAGATGGGAGAAAGCACCCACTTTCTCCCTTAGCTGCTAAGCAGAAGTTGTGAAACAAGATATATTCCTCCAGAAGTATATGCTTCCTGCTCATATAACCTGAAACCCTCTGAAACCCAGAGGTTTTCTGCCTTCTGCTTTTCAGCTCAAGACAATCTATCCAATCACATAGGCAACCAACACCTCAATGGAGAAAGATTTCTTCCTCAAAGTAGATTATTCGGCAGTGGCATCCATCCCTTCTCTGTGCAGCCACTGCACCCAGGGCACGTGCCCTGCCTGCAGCTCCCTTCCCACCCCAGCCCCACAGGAGCACCCTGCCTGCTGCAGCTGCCTTGAATTTATTGGGATTGCTGCAGTTCTTTTTCTCAGTGAAGTGGCACTGCAATTCATTATTTGAATACAGGGATAAGAAAATAGGAATAGCAAATGTTGTACATTAAAATCCAAGACATACTTGAAAGGAGAAATAAGCTGCAGCTCACTGACTGCAAGGACAAGTGACTTGGCTTGGGAGAACTGCTGGAGTGGTGGCTCCGGATGCTTGGCTGTCCCCACTGCAGGGCAGCCAAGATCTTCACCGATCTCCTCCTCAGATGACACAATTCACACAAGAGCATTTTCAGGCATTGTAAACCAATAGTTTATCTTTCTTTAAAAGTTACAAGGGAAATTGCAGTGGATTTAAATTCAGTTTAAAAGCGGGTCTGAAAACAAGTAGCTAAGAATTATAATCCCATTAGCTACTGCCTGTGGGAACTGTGCATCTTAATTTCTGACTGTTGTTTTTTGATTTATTTTTTTCCTAAGTAAGCTAATCAAAATCTGAGTAGCAGTGCAGCAGTTGCACAAAAAGCACTGACTGCTACCAGGTGCTCAGAAGGGCAAGCAAGCCAGGACCAGGCAGGCAGACCCTGAAAATGTTTTTTGTTGCTCTTGTTATGGCTCCTTCATTACTGTTTCACTTCATTTGAGATGACTAAATTTTCCTACTGTTTCCATAAAGCAATATTCCACATCTACATGGGAGCCTTGACATTTCCCCTCTACCAGCCCCCAAGAACTCCAGCTGATTCTACTGCAAAGTGGCAACATACAACCCTTCTGCAGAGCAGCAACCTGGAACTAATGCCAAGACCTGGCAGCAGGGGAGTCACACCCACAATGTTCATTTCTGTCCATATGAAGTTCCCACTATATAATACACAGCTAGGTCTTTGTCCAGCATACCAAAGCCATTCTCCATGCAGCTGAGGGAAAGGTGACCTTTTACTCATCTCCAGAGTATATACAGAAACACGAGCTCAGGCAAAGTGCCAGGCATCAGCACAAATGGAGACTGCTACCCAGATGGGTTTTCAGCGTGTTACATCAAAGACACGTAATTCACAGTGTAAACTCTGAGAGTTAAATTGCTAAGACCGAGCATATAAGCAGGGAACTAAAGTAATATACAAATGCCCTTTTAAACTGCTTCATCAGATGGCTATAAAGTTAGATGTCAGCAAATTTCACACAGTAAGCGAATTACAAGGCTACAGCATTTCCCATAACCCTTTCAAGCAGAGGGGTGGGGGAAGCACTGCTTCTTTGGGGTTTGGCACCATTTGCCACTGCATCCCCCTCTGTGGTCTCCACATTTCTAATCTGCCAGTATGCAGTCATCTCAATTTACAAGCAGTGAAGCAGTTACTGAACTTTTCCACCCAAAAAAATATTTTAAATATCTATAAAATTGCACTTTTCCAGGGATGTCCAGAGAAATGTGTTGCTTATCGTTTAACACATTGTGGAACTGGAACCCTAAATACAGGCAAAGTTGTTGTTTTGTTAACTTAATCTAAAAAGGGCAATTGCACCTCAGACTCTTAGGAATTATGTTTTGTTTGCTTACAAGTTTATTAAAGGCCTGGCATCAGGGAACACAATATTTGGCCACCATGAGCTTTCAGATTCACATGAAAAACAGCATAACACGGTTTTGCAACACTATAGAACTTAGTTTTGCTGGGAATTTTTGATAGGGGATGTATTTATTTATTCCTTTATTAAAACTATAGAACTATGTCAGCATTTCAGGTGGCTTGGAGTTTTTATTGTTGTTGGTTGTTGTTTTTTCTATACCTCTCCTAACAAGTTCCTTCATACTGTTTTTCATCTGTAATTCTCTAAATAGTTCTAGATCCTTCACCACATTTTATCACACATTTTCATATCTATTGCTTCTAGAAGCCACAGAGCTGGATCCCTGATGTGGCAGTCATTGCACAAGCACACGGGGAGCCATGCATCCCTTTCCCAACACTCAGACATTCTCAGGGAAGTCTTTGAAGAAAAGGAGTTCAGTATTCAACTCAGTTGAATTTGAATGGGACTGTTTCACCACACAGCTGTCAAAATCTTCCTTGTAAAATCCAACAGAACTCAAAAGTGCTTTAATCTATTTCCAAAAAAACTTATTTTTTAGAATAAAATTTCCCAAAACCAAACTCTATCACATATTTTAGGACTTTGTGATAAAGCATTATGTTACAAAATGCAAAAACCATGTTTATGGCCTCATAAGTATGAGGGAAATGGTTACATGAAAAAGTAAATTTTTTAAAAAGACAACAAAGTTGCTCTTCTCTTCCATTTATTATTTGGTCTAAAACTCAGATTTCTTCCTGTTCACAAGACTCTTCCCTTTTCGTGTCTACTACAAAACTCAGTACAAAGTCCAAACTACCTGATGATAATCACAGCTGAGAAAAAAAAAAAAAACACATTTGTGCAGCATGGAAAAACATCAATCCCACAGTGACTTACTGCAATGCTTTAAGTGCCTGTTAGTTAGAATTCCAATGGGAGGAGAGACGGAATAAAAGAACTTGAATCCAAACTTTATGAGCATACAGTTTGGAATATTCTGTACCTATAGAGAATTAATACAGAACTAATTCATACGAGTCCAACACTACAAACTTTCGAGCCGGCAGAAGTTGTAAGCATTATATTCCTATGAATGATATTACAAACGACTTCTTCGTTCTTACTAATTTTATATTCCAGTTTCCATGGAAGCTCTAAGGACCATAGACCAACACTCTGGATTCACTAAAGCAGCTGAGCTCAAGAGTAGTTGCTACCATTCTTTTACCATTCAAGATAGCATCTTTGTCACAGAGCCAAGAAGCCACAGCAGAATTCAAGATGTTAAGAAAAGAGACTTCAAAGCCTAATGCAAACATCTTGTGCAAGCTTTACTGATTTCAGACTTAATAAAATACAAGAATTCTTAGAGACTGCTCACATAAAATGTCCAATTATGTTTTTATAACTTACACAATTGTATATAAACCAGCACGTCAATTTATTTAGAATATTCCACTTATGAACTAATTTGTTAGATAAACGCATTTCAGCAACTGCACACAGATCTGCTTGTAGATGCTCAAACACAAGATGCTTTTTAGATCACTGTTTCAAAAATTGGTCAATGCTGTCACATCCCAAACAATTATATACAGGTGTTTTCTTCCACTACTGATTCCTTAGTGTTCTTTCAAAATACTGACTGATTTACCAGCCCTAGATGCATGGTAAATTCACCTGTGGGGTTCCTTCACTGTTGTTTCAGGTGTTGTCCTTCAAGAGTCTCTATTTCAAAAAAACTTTAATAGGAAAACAAACAGAAAATAAACAAACAAAAAAACCAAAACAAAACCAACCAACAAAACAAATAGAAAAACTCCACACCCTAAGATTTATCAAGTCCTTACAGCATGTTGTGTAAAGAAAGAGCCCATCTAATCAAGTCCTTGCTAGATGTGTCCACATTGTAAATTCACCATGCTAAACAGTAGTAACTGCCATCTTCAGTGAGCTTTAATGCAGACTAAGGAAGCAAGTTTACATTTTACCCTTATGTCTATCATTTGTTACACTGTATAATGCCATAGTCCCATAGCAGCTGGGTTAGTATGTCTGGGTCAACGCTGACTACCATGGGGAAGACAGCAGGAAAATACTGGGATATCTTTTAGGTTAATAAATAAATTAACACAATGGTATCTTGTCCACCACAAGAAAGCTCATTCTTTTATGACTCCAGTAGAAAAGAAAATCTTAAAAATTAAAGGCTCAGTGCTATTTATGATCAGCACATTTCCACAAACAGCCCCATACATGCACCCGTACAGAGAAGAAAGAAAGCCAGTGCCTTGATTAAAGTTTCCATACTTTCCTTTTCCTTTCTTACCTTTAAATTCCTAAAGTTTTAGTCCTCAATTTAAAAGATAAATCACTTTCTTAAAAAAAAAATAAAAAATAAAAAAACTATAGCTGGCATTTCCACTAAACTTTCACCACTACTTTACAAAAATAAGCTTCAAAGTTTGACAAATGGGAGACCTTAAGAGCTGCCCATTTCTAGCCTTCTGTTGGTTCAGAATAAAGATAGACAAGGACAGCATTGATATCTCCAGTTATAACATCTTAACCAGTTGGTGGCAACAACACCCACATTCCTCTAGATTTCTCAAATCCAGAGGACTTGTTAATTTTTGCCAAGTGGTCCAGTATAAATGGAAACCCCACAAAAAATGTAGAATCTTGCAGAAAATCTCTTTATGGTTATTTCATAAATAACCATATAAGGATAAAGATAAAAGAAAAGGTTTTAGCAACTTCTGTTACTACTCTAGCAATAGCAGTCTACATTTTTTTTCCTGAAAAATATATGCAGAAAAGGTTTGAAACGGCAGATTCTCATTCTGTCACAAATAAACTCTATAAAGGTAAACACCTAAAAACTTCTGTTACTGTTTAGATTTTGGCTTTTGGTGGGTTGGTTTTGGTTTTAGGCAAGCAAAGTACATAAGCAATGAAGCTTGTCAATCACTTCTCAGGAACAAAAAGAGATCAACTCCTCTACTTCACTGTTGCTTCACTTTCATCTTTCCTTTAAGATTTTGCATTTAGGAATCCAAGTCAGAGACAGAATATTCAAGGATTATTTCCTCAAGCTCTATGTGAAGGCCACAACTCACCTCCACTGAACTTCCAGCTGACATAGCTGCACACTACTGCAAAAGGTTTCTCCTTCTGCGTGCTTCTGGAAGAGCTCCTACAGAGCCTGGCAAGCTTTTTCAACTCCACCTAGTCCCACCTGGTTTTGAATTAACCTGTTTACAACCTCAGTGATTCACAGCAGTGACTGAGATTTCTTTTTTGCTAACAAGTAAACACCCATTTCTTGGATACTGCACAAAATAATCGCAGAAATGTAATCGGCGGCAGATGTAAAGCCAGCTTTTTTATTAACATTGCCATATAACAGGTTGCTGTGTCTTTTTAAAGTTTTCCTTAGCACTGTTGGTTACTCTTACAAAAACACAACATTCAGGCAGAGGTTTGCTAAGAAATTAACCTATCTGAAAGAACAATATCTCAAGTAACTGCAGTTGCTCTAGTCTTTGAAAAAGAGCAAATTTTAACAGGGGGCAATTTAGCATAAAAAGCCCCATTTAATAGTGGGACCCATGGAATTCAATGCTGGCCATGATAATGAAACATAGCTTTTTACTTTTCAGATAACATTCAGACATTTATTTTTAGCAACCTTTGAGAGCTGGTTTTGTTTCGCAGTGCTCCACATCAGTGACTTCTTCACTCAGTCCATAGTAGTGAAAGCTATAAGAATGCAGTAGGTACTGTGAATATAGAAAGGCACGAGGGCCCTTGGATTCAGTCAGTGAAGTTATATAGCAAGAATTTGATAAATGTGCTACAATATTTAACTGGGGGGGGAGGGAAGCAGCCAGATTTAATTTAATTTTAACAATGTAAGGCAGGTAATCCTTTACAGTCTAGCCATTCCAGTAGTATTAAGTAGTATTAAGCATCAGTGACTCGGCCTCTATAACAGCATTTCTATTGCACACTTAATTTTAAGAATAAAATAAGAATCACAAAATAGTTCTGCTACCTTCTGCATACAGAAGTCTCTCCTTCAGAATAAAGTCTCTATATAAAGACAAACTCAGATCCAGCTTTTCTCACCACAATAGTGCTTCCTTGCCAAGTTGATCAAATCTGTTGATAAAATTTCCTGTTACAACATTCAAAATTTACACATTTTGTCTTCAAACAAATAGGGCTTCCCTTCTGTAATGACTGTTGCATAGACATATTGAGACACAGAGGATAACTTTCAGAATCTAGATCTAGAGACTTGTTGCATTTATACCACACAATGAACCCACCTTGGCAATAGCTAATCCTTTACCATAACAGATAAAAAATATGTCTTAGGTGAAATGCAGGAGTATCTTACATCTGATCTTATTTGACAGGATTTTTTCTGCAATGTGAGCAGGACAGCTCAGCAACTAAGGCTGGGCTATGGCCAGAAGGAGTAAAGGGACAAAAACACAATGAATGAAACTGGCCAAAAACTCAGCTACAGCCTGACTGCTTTTACAGACCCAGGCAGGTTTTACAGAAGACCAAGTGGCTGGTACAGCAACAACTGCACATAGCATGATGGCACTCACACTGCATTCAAAACCAGAACAAAACTAAAATTTACATTTCTTATTGTGTAAACTCCTTCAGAGGGAAAAAAAACCACCAAACAGCGTTAAACAAACAGTATTTTGTTGTCTAAGTGTCTTTATGATCCGCCCTTAGGCATCTTCTGTGAATCTCAAGATGGATAAAAACCTTTAATAACCTGGATTTAACCATCCCGTGATTCCAGAACTCAGCTAATTACTTCACTTATTTGTATGCCAAAGTATGAAAGTTTTGAAAATACACAAAGTTAGAAAAAAGCAAATAAAAGACCATAAATTATCAGCCACAAGATTCAGTTTCACTTTTTACAAGAAATCATGTTATTTGTTAAGAGTAACTCACAAGGTATTTTATGCCGAGATACAGTTTATGGAAGGTCTGAGCAGGAACATGATACTGTACATGGACTGAACAGAGCTATCTCATAGAGCATACTACTGAAATTAAATTGCTACACAAAATGTGGGGAGCCAGTGATGACGCTATGGCTTCCTAGTTATAGAAGTCTGGTAGGGATGGACCCACAGCTCCCAGGGTAACAGTTCTTCCTGTGGGAAGAAAACAATTTGCTCCAGTTTTCAGTACCACAGCTCTGGCTACTCCTGACATTTGCACTGAGGTAGCACATGAAATTACTGTTTTCTGTTACTGGTTTTCAGTTAAGGGCTGTTATTTGAAATGCTATATGAGAAATAAATTTCAATCTTATGTCTACTATATTCCTGGCAGTTTTCTGTACCTTTAAAAATCTGATGTCCTGGCTGCATACTTTACTCAGACTGTTCTTTTTTTTGCAAACAGATCACTATCTTCCCACTGTGTAAAAGAGATTTTATGACCAAATAGTTCCACATACCAGCATAGCCAAATTTCCTTTCCAA
Source organism: Apus apus (assembly GCF_020740795.1). Lineage (NCBI taxonomy): Eukaryota > Metazoa > Chordata > Aves > Apodiformes > Apodidae > Apus > Apus apus. The sequence goes on along the minus strand of NC_067287.1, from coordinate 32,489,894 downwards.
AATAAAATCTGTGCAAACTGATAACTTAAAACAGGCTGGACATAGGAGCAATCTAGGGAGTGCCAAAGGTCACACTGCACAGCCTGGCACGTGCAGAGACAAGCGATCGCCAGGAGATATGTCGCTCTGTTTGCTAACCTGTCAAACAAACTCCTAATGGGGAAAATGAAATTAACTGCCACATGAAGAACCCAGTAAGAAGCAAAGATTTAGTCAACTAACTTAACTTATGCTAAATAGAATCCCCTCATGCTCTTACAGCTGGACTTCAGAGAAATCACCAAAGTTCCATTCTGCAACCAAAGAGAATGGAAAAATCTTGAGAAAGCCAGGATTGGACAAGACTTGTGAGTCACTGCAGAGCTATCCAAAGGGATACAGAGGTCATCCACTCACTAGAACGTGGGCTGAAACAGTCACTGATTTATTTTCCAAGAATCCCAATAAGAGGCACTCTCAGGGGAGCACAAGACAAGAGACTTTGCTATGACTGCAGCAACAGAGATGTCTACAGTTAAGAAATTCTGGCAAACGTCAGTGGCTACAGTAGTAAGTCCATGCTGCACTTCAAAACATTTGAGAACACAGGCACTGATAGGGAACCAAGACATTACAACAGCATAAGTGGTGAGGGAGTTTGTGATTATTTGACTTGCTTATGAATTTATCTATTCACATGCACTCTTACCAAACACAGTGTCTAGATTTAGTGTTTGGGAGTCATGTTTTATGACTGGGCGTTTGCAGGCAGCTTTGGACATCCCTCTCTGAATTACAGAGTTAGTGGGCATTCATTGCTAATAAGGAATATAAGTAGTGCTTCATTTACTGCTGTACTCAGAGTTCACATACCCCCCTTTTTCCAGAGAAGTGGTGAATTCCAATTACAGCTTTCAGAACAGTGAAACATGCAGGACTACTTGATGAAATGAAAAATGTAGAATATAAAATTTGATGACATAATAAATCAGCCTCTCCACTTTAGGTTATGGATCAGCCTGAGATAGCTTAAATGCAATAATTTGTAATTTTATTTAATATATTATCAATTTAAAATTAAACCAATTTTAAAAATCTACCGCTAAGGCTCTTGATTATTTAACTTCATGATACAATATGCTAAAATGCAATTAAAGTAAAATGCAAAACCTTGGCTAGCTACTACCTTCCTCTTCCATAATTTAAAATTGAAGCATTTATTCTGCCTGGCAGAGGCATGCTTGCTTTACCAAAATCCCCAGAAGTCACCAAATTCAGACTACTTCTAAGTAAGTCATGCAGAACTCCTGGCCTTTAAGTCCTTCCCAGATGGCTTTGTGTGCAGACCAGCCACTTTAATAATTGGGACCTACAGCACTGGCAGCTCTCCTAATTACACCTGTAGCACAAGGAACTGCATATTAGTGAAACTCTGACACCAACCGGCAAGAACTAGTAGAAATTATCTTACATGACATTAAAATGCGCTGGTGCTAGATAAAATTAAATATTTAAGAAATAAAGTTTTAAATGAGTAATGGAGAAAATTACCAAAATACAGGACCTCAATCTCTTTTGATTTATGAGTCCAGATCAAAAGTGATTAATTGCATAATTCTATGAAGTCACCTTCTGTCAGCTGATTTTATCACTCTCCTGTCTGCCCATAATTCATCATGGGCATTATTTTCACACCCAAAACTCAGTTTTGTGGAACATATGGGTTATTTACATGCTTTATCACCCACAAATGGAAAGAGCAAGAATGATGATTCGCTTTCACTTACTTCTTTGAAATCCCTCTGATCTCAGCAACATATTTTAGGTGTTGCTAAAGGGAGGGCTGTGCTACAGTAGCCACACTGAAGGTCACCAAGCTTTGAGAAGTTTCTTGGTGCCCACATTGCTTCCCTGACTGCTAGCTGTCTGCTTGCTTCAGAGGCCTGTCTTATCTTATTGATGAAGGTACTGACTCAGATGTAAGAAAAAAAAAAATTTGGAATAAAAACTAAGTTATGCTTAGGCCAACCTCCCATGACTAAAACTTCACATTTAACCACTAAAGCAGAGGAGGCATTTTGCAGCCACAATAATTTTTTCTTTGTTTGATAACATATGTCACCACCTTTTAAAGTTTTTAATGGTATGTGTATTTTAAATGAGGAAACTAATCACTGAACTGCATAAAATCACTATGCCAGATGTTGATGTAGTAGAAGAGGAATCCCAGAGATATAACAGGCTGGAAGCCACAGTTCATCTAGGAAGCCAACCTGGAAAACATGACTAATGCTGTGGGTAATGCTGCAGTTCAAACATCTGTCTTTTCTAACAGAAAAGAAAAAACCCACACCCTGGAATTTTTTAGAGCTACATATATCAATGCATGCTCTGAAAATGCTGTGAACTTACGTGCTATTTTCTGTCTGCTTTTTAAGTAACCTCACTTTGAGTGTAGACATGGCCCTTCATTTTTTGTCTAGAAAAGATGACTAATATGATTTTAGTCAGAAATGTGCAGTTCTTAAAATATTATCCTGCATTTTGCATCAACTGTCCACACCAAGATGGGAAATATTAATCATTGTAGCAGTCTGCTGCACACAAACAGATTCACTTAACAGATGTTAGATTTAAGTAAAACTCACTGTTCATGATGACTTTGGAGTATATCCAGTATAAGGAAAATAAAACACTAAACCTATTAAAGGAGGGAATGTGAGGAAGAAGTGCCCTAAAAACTCTTCTCATTCTTGGTTTCCTGGGAGAACACCATGCTGGGCAACCTTGGGGAAGGAGGAATATCCCTGTCTGCTACCTGAGGAAAAAATGGGGATCAAGAGAGTCATTAGCCCTTACCACTGGAAAGCTGAATCTTGCTTGCTCATTAATTGCACACAAGAAAAAAAGGGCATGTGTGAAAATCCTAGACACCAACACACCTATAAGTGGCCATTCTTCTGTCTGACTTCCACTGGTGGTTAGATTTATGATCTGAGAGTTAAGTTGTTCACTTACATGAGAGGTAAAAGGTTATTTTTTTTTAACCTAATGCAAAAATGTATAGAAATAGCTCAGAAGTTCTCAAACTTCAATAGGATTTGGATCAGTGTCACTGAATTACTGGATGTCAAAATAAATTGTACACCACACTTGGATATAGTGCACAAATAACCCACACAAATGAGAGCTTTTCAGGTTTTTTTAGTAAATCAAGACAAAAATCCTTACAGAAAGACAATTCCTTCCAGTGATCAAAGTATTACCTCATCTCTCAAAGCACTATTAAAATACCAATCCTATAGCATCAGTCTTAACACCACCAAGAATGAAACTTTAATTAAATATAGTATTTAATTTGCTCTTACTACACAGCTAGAAACACACTAACAGGTTGTAATTCTTCAAGGATAATAAGCTATAATGTATGCTGTGGCTACTTTTTGGCTTCTACATATTTCTAAAATAGAAGAATATTTCCATTTTTTAACCAAGTTATTACAGCTTTAGCATATTTTATGTTACTGCTGCCAGAATATACTTAAACAACTGATGACTTAATTTTATTTTGTGGAAGACCTCAGAAGTACCAAAGATGAGGTCATAACATTATGCTGATCAGAACAGGAAACAGTAAGAGAGAGTGTATGCATGATGAGAGGGCAAATCACAGACAGAACTACAAGGTAATAAGCAGATGGGGTAAAAAGCCCTATTATTCAGAGTTAATCCATTGGCTAAATATTGATGGGTATTTGGAGGTATCTCTGGGTTGACAAGTGTTATAAAGATGACGAGCAAGTAGAGTTTTGGGTTTGGGGTGGAGGATCTTGTTTGATTTTGTGTGGGGTTTTTTAATAGACAAAGCTTTACCAAATGACAGGCTTCAGGAACTGAGAGAGCTTGCTGCAAACAAAAAAATGCTCAAGTTCTACATAACTTGTAGCAAAGAGATGTGGGTGAGCTAGGAATACTAGTTAAAAAATAAGAAAGAGATTGAATCCTCAAATCTATTTAAAGTGGAAATAAGATTTTATTAATAATTCTAAATGTAAAGTTTAGACGTTGTTGTAGCTTGCCTTTTCTTGATAAAACTTAGTTGACACAAAATTTATGTTCAGTAGAAGCATTTGAACAAGTTACATAGGAAAATAACAAGCATTTAATAAATGCTTTCTACTTTAAATTAAGCAGAAAGGACAAGAAACAAACTGGAAAAATGCAATCCTGTACATGTGTAAATGAACAGAAAACAACAGGTTCTCCAGGGCAACCTCAGAAATTAGATAATGGTAGTAAAGCTTCAGTGCAAACATATTGGCAAGGTCATACATCTCTTTCCATTCTTGAAGAACTGGCACTGAACATGCTGATTCCTGAGAGATACAGGAATGTTTATATTTATTTTTAATAGAGTTGCAATATTTTCCAGTCAATTATCTTTGTATACTTGTAACAACTGCCAGAATTGCTGTTATGAAGTCTTTAATGTTGTAATATTAATTGCTTAAAATAATCATCAATGTCATTACTTTATTGACAAAGGAATAGTTCATAAAACAGTGTATTAAATATAAATTCCAAACGGACAACACCGATATCTAGACCCTCTCTTGGTCATAGACTGCACAATCCAACCTAGGAACTCATTTGAAAAAGTGAGCATCAGAGAAAATGTCTTCACTGATTAGAAAAGCATTAAATTAGTTCTCTGAAATGGAGTACAAATAAAGTTAATTTAGAGGCAAAGACCCAGAAACCATCTCTACCACTGAAAAAAACACTTTTGCTTGCAGAATATCAGGCTTTTGGATGCAAGACAAATCGCACTGTCATTGAGCTGAGTCTGCAAAATGTGTGTAATTATGTCCATAGTGTGATATACACTTTCTTCCTTTTTTTTTTTTTTTTTCTATCATCCTCACAAAAAGGTAGAAAATCCTGGTATTTCCCAAAAAACTCAATTGTGCTGGAATTCCCACTTCTACAACCAAATATAAAAGAGCTGATATAAATCATCACACAAATTCACACCCCAAAAATCTAAGTCTATCATTAGTCAAGACCTCCTTTTAGAGGATGTTGCTATCAAATAGCACCAGCTAATACTTCCATACTTTCTAGAGTCCCAGAATCCCATTCCTTCATGTCCTTCAACCATGATGTTTTGCTCTGTGTTCAAATCTGGTAGTGGTGTGTGTAATTCCCTCTACTCCATTCTCAACTATGGGATAAGCAACTTTTTCACAAAATGTAACCTATAATTTATTTAACAGATAACATGGATTAGAATTTTTTCAAAAAATACAAACCAGCAAAGCATGTGTGGTAGGGCATATGGAGCTCTTATTTTCACTATTCATTATCATGGTTTTCCAAAGTAATATGAGAAAAGGGTCAGAGATGACAATGAAATACATTTTTTGCTAAGATCACTTTCTTATTTCTGTTAAAAATCTAACACGAGAGAATAACAGGAAGTTTCAGGTTCCCTTCTATGTCCTCTTAAAATTAAATCTGTTTTGACTTTGTGGTCTAGATTTTTTTTCATACTTTCTCTTCATTTTTTCCAGTAATTTATTCTAAGATAAACATTAGTTTAGCATTCTTTTCAATTAAAGCAGTGTTCCAATTCTTACACTCTTTATATTCTCTCTGTCCAAAGAAATTTTTTTTCAGTACTGCTAACCTAATGTTACTATTTTGCCTTTCTTCATATTCTCCCTCCTCTGAGGTCTCAATCCAACTTCCATTTATGAATATAAATACTTTCACACCAGGGACAGATTAATATCTTTTCAGTTCAATGGAACATAGGGAAGAGGGCAACACTATTATAAAATAGTACTTTTAAACATCTATTTTGCACCCTCCTTCAAGCTACAGATAGGCTTTGCTTAGGTTACCTACAATGACTCCAATCCAGCTTGAATACTTCCCTCAAAACTGAGGGTGCCAGCCAAGGAATAGCATCTCTATCCCTGAACTCTGACTCTTCTTTTAGATATGAAGGCCATCCCTGTAACAGCTGTACTGGCAGAACATGCTGGCATCAGGATTCACGTCACTGTGGCCATTAAAAGTAGAGCTAGCCAGCATTAGATTCCATAACAAAGTAATATTTCCCTGGCAAAGTTATGCCAAAAGCTCTTTCAGTCCATGGATCACAACAAGCCAAGAATTCTCTACAATCCTCCCAAAGGTAAAACACAGAATCTCGCTCAGAAATCAGTTTTGGTCACTGGCCTCAAAACATGCCCCTTCACACTTTATCCAAGCTCCTGTTTCCACACACACACTTCAGCATGTTGAAGCTGCATCATTTTTGTTACCCATTACATCAGGGACTAATATTTACATACGGTAAAGACTATTTATTTATTTAAGCTAGAAGGCATCTTGGTAAAGCTAATGAAGTTATTTTAGTCTGCTTTTTGCAATTCGCATCTAGCAAAAATAATTTGCCTGTAACTAATGCGCACAGCATTACTGAAAAATCTCTGAAAATTTCCACAGGTTGCACTTCTAGTATAATTATGGCAGTTGTAGGCAAAATATATCTACTACTGGCTACTTTAGAATAATTTGCTTGCATAGAATCATAGAATTGTTTGGGTTGGAAGGGACTGTAAAGCTCATGTAGTTCCAATACACCTGCAGTGAGCAGGGACACATCCCACAGGATCAGTTGCTCAGAGCCCTGTCCAACCTGGCCTTGAATGTTTCCAAAGATGGAACTTCCAACTGAAAATGTGCAGTTTTAGTGAAATGGCTATTCTTTTGTTGATACAATTTACCAAAGTACTTTTTAAGCAAGTATTTATAAAGAAGTCTTTTAATCAAAAAGCACGATTTGTAATATTTAACCAATTTTTTTTTTTCATTTTGAAAAGAAGAAAAGTAACAAACAAAAAACCCCATAAAAACCCACAACCCACTGTTGTCCTTTGCATCAGTGCTATTCAGCTTGCTCCTCATGCATCATTTTTCAAAAACAAAACTGGAGAGACTAGTCTGAGAAAAACACACATATTACTAGAATAACTTGGTCTCAGATATTTTGCTGTAGATAAGTGATAAAAGTTCTTAGAATTATGAAGATACTTACAGTCTTATTCAGAAGGATATGAGCATGGAAATTATTAAAATGTGAAATGAAAGCTAAAATTATGTTTGGCATATATCTTCTCCTTGCATTTTCCTGTCTATGCATGCTGAAGACACATAATGACATACTGAGATAGGGCACAGAGCACCACACAACTCAGCACAGAATGCCAAGCAATCCTGAAGAGCTGAAATTGTCTCTGGAATTAAGCACCCAGAAATTCCTCAGACTACTGTAATTTTTGCTGATGACAACCTGACACGATAGCCAGACTCTTTGCAGAGAAAGCTTCATCTCAAACCCTCTTAATTTGTTTAAGCACAAGGTCATCATGAAAATTCAAACCACTGGGCACAAACACCTAAGCAGGGCCTGTTGTTTTCAACAAAACAAAGTATTACCAGTCAGAAATACTCCAAATAATATAAACTGAAACAGGTCTCTTTCCCATTTGCTCTAGATTTAAAAAGCTGCCTAATTATTTCCCAACTAGTGAGCTCCTTTTTAAAATTTAATTCCTTCTAAAAGGTTGAAAGGCTTCATTTGCACAACAATGAAATGTCACAATTTTAGCAAGAGATTGTAATGCTGTGTTTTCCAAATATATATACAAAAAAATATTTAAAAAGTATCAAATATTAAGTAAGTTGCCTTTTGCATGGCAAAACAACTTTTCATCTTTGGTTTGTTTAGATCATGACAACTCCAAGCAGCTGTCCAAGTGTCCCTTTTAAGTATCAAGTGCCTATTGGAAGCTAAACTACTGAAACCAAAAGCCCTGTATTTAGTAATATTGAATAGGTTTGCAGTTGTTTTGGGGACAAGAAGTATATAATGAAAAGAAGTAGTATGAGTGCAATGTCTATTTAGAAAGAGATTTTACACTACAGACTATTACAGATGTCTAATTACAAACATGGAAACACATTAAAAGTCTTCTCTGTATAACATACTTGTTTTATATTACAATAACTGAATATAGTAGCTTAAACTGTAATTATTATTAAAATAGCTTCTTTATTTGATCTTAATAAATGCAGAGCTTTGTAGAAAAAAACTTTGCATGCATGTGAACTTATTTCATTACTCAAATAAAAAAAAATGAATAATTAAATGGAAGCCTGTAAGAGATTGAGGATAATCATGTTTGGAAAAAGCACAGAAAACATCCCATTTTCTCTGTGGCAGATAACATTTTCTAATCAGAGTTTGGTTCACACTTTTCATCTCTAGCTCTGCTGTAGATGATGTCAGTTCATCAGTAGGTTGTCACCATTTTGAGCTGTTTGCTGTTTGTCCCCTCTGGTGCAGAGGGGACACACGGATGTGCCCTTCCAAGCTTGTCCGCACAGACCAACACTGACATCTGGTGCCAGCGGAGCCATTTTACACTGGGACAAACCACAGCTCGCTGAGGAGTCGCTAGTTTGACACTAAGATAAACCAGCACCTCCTATTCAGCACCAAACCATACCAGAGTTTGACTACAGGGAAAATAAAGGAAACAGTAAAAATACCAAAGATACACTTGGGCAGAAGAAGAAAGTCAGAGTACATTCTGGCATGCAGCCCAATCCATACCAGTTAAGTCCAGCAGGGTTAGGGTTTCATACATGCAGGTAATGGTTGTTTTGTTGCAGGACAAAGCCTATCCCTACCAAGAATGTGAAAGACAGGCTGACAAAACAGAGAGGATGATCCAATATAACCAAATTACTTTTTCCTGTGCTGTGGAGAACCAGAGACAAGAGAGCACAGTGACTGTCTTAACTAACAAGGAACTAAACTTTTACACTGCACTTGGTTCTACTACCAACTGCTAGAGCAAATACATCCATGAAGGATGCACAAACCTGCCACAATTACAAGCCAACCTCACTTTTCTCTCATGCAACTGGCCAATGCAGAACTACTTCCAAAGCATAGCTGTTCTGTGCATCAAAATGCTTTGCAACATGTTCTCATTACCTTAAGGCACACTGCAGCCAGCAGACTGTTGTAATAATATTATTTGCAAGAAAAGACTTGGAAAAAAAAATGGCTTTTTATTATTGCATCTTTGTGCCAGTGCAGTCAGTATCCTAACTTAACAGATGTTTCTTATTTCTCTTTTCTTTTTTTTTAAACTGCACTTAGGCTTTTGGTATTTCTAGAATTTGAAGGTTTCAAACAAAGAGTTTTCTGTTACCTTAAGAAATCCAGTTTCACACTGTCTCAAAAAGCTGTGGTTATTTGAGTAAGGCTCAATGGTGAGAAATGCACCAAGCCTCCATCCAAAGCAAAAATTTTGTGTAACTCTTATAACCCCACCTCCTTAATAAGCTCTGCAAGTTCCATGAATGGAAAAGCATTCATTGTGTGAAGTTTGAGGGTTTTGGAGGGGGAGTTGTGCTTATGGGGTTTTGTTTTGTTTTTTAAACTGAAACAGTGAAAAACGCTGAAATTCCAGAACTATGTAGGGCCCTGTATTTTGCAGGGAAAAATACAGAAAAGTATTGAGAATCTTAAATGTGTGTGCAGGGAAGTGGGTACAACAACATGACACCATTAATAAAATTAAGTACACTTTGGCCAGTCAGTGTAAAATGTTACAGATTAGTTTTCACTTCGTCTTAGCTGAGAAGACAAGATCTTTTTTACATACCACAGCTACTTCAGCAGATGCATGACTGAAGTTCTTATTTTCTTGCTTGCAAGTGATGGCAGTACATTTCAACTATTTTATCCCTAACAAGCAGTAGCTTCTGCTATAAGAAAATATGAGTAAGTATAGCAAGCAGACAGTTTACAGCACATTATTTTACGGACTGCTTTTGGAATTCAGTGTGCAGCCATTACAAGAACAGTACATGAATTATGGATGGTGTCTAAGTCCTATGTTAGAAGTCTGCATCACTTTTGAAAAATAACTGTAATCTCAAGGAATGTGCAAACAAAGTAAAACACTCATTCTCAGGATCATAGATAAGACAGAATGAATGCACTGAGGGAGAGGAATTAAAGCAATCCAAGCCCAGCAGCAGTTTGGCAAGAAGCAATGGCAAATGAAAAAGTCCCCACAGCTACTGCAAAAGCTCACCATGCAGTTTACAATTTAAAATAATGTTACATTAAAGTTTGCTCTTTGGGCACTCAGGAATCTCAGACCATATAATACTGTGAAGACCATAAAAGAACAGACAAACTCCAACCCAATCACACTGCCCTTCAGAAGGTGAATGGATGCAGAGAAATTATTCTTTTATCTCCACTATCTATATCACATACCTTGCTCAGCATTATTTATAATTTAGGTTCTCAAAAATAGTTTCTAGAGCTGGTTCTGTACTCAGCAGCGAAGTGGTAGTAGCTATTTTCACTTTGGCTACTTATTCTAAAGAGATCCTAAAAATGCAGAGATGCATGCACCTTCAAAACCTGCCCTAAACAGACCCATGCATTCCCTGATGCAAACCAGTTCAAGGGTAATTCATTACTAGTGCATGTAAATCTACAAGATTACCATGGGAAACCAAAAGTGCTGCCCTTGCAAGCTTCGTACCCTTAAGCCAGAGGCACAGCTTGCTTGCCTATGTAAAATATTTTTAAGCCCTTTTATATCAAGTGAGAAACATTTTTTCCCTACTCATGTTCAAATAAAAAAACCCATCATCTTACAGCTGCTTCAAGTAGTTTAGGATGTGCAATAGCTGTGGAGACTTTTCTTGTTTCTTTCCATTAAAACAGGTGAGCTGACAGTGGCAATGTCCATGTCACCTCATTGCTGATAGCAATAGAAAAATCATCTGCTCTGCATGATGTGTATTGAGCATTAAGCTGCATGCTGGGAATGAAACTCTGGACTTTATCTGTGCCTGGAAAGCTTTATTACATCCATGTGAACACAGTGACATGCAAAGAATATCTAGGGTTGTCCTGGGTCTGACATCCAAGATGGTCAGAGAAAGTATTTCTTTCCTTAGCTCTTTACAGCTGCCCTTTCTGACAAGAGATTTCTAGCATACTTGAAAAAAAGAAGACATACAACACTAGATTTTCTACCACTACCATTCATGCATTTCTCCTGCTTTACTCCCTGACTTTTGACACAGAAGCCTGAAAAGAAGGATCTGAGTTTCATGTGGTATCTGTTGCAGAATATAAAAATTTACTAAACAATGGATTTTTTTTCCTTTATTTGAACCATGTGTGTTCTGCTCTGTAATCAACCACAGATGGTACTTTTCTTGTTACATAAATGTAGCATACACTGCTTTTGAGGAGTCACAAGTATGTTTTATAAGGAAATGATGTAACATTAATTCAAGCAAACATCTTTAAAACAACTTGAAAGGTAGTTTATAAATTAAAGAGAAGCACAAAACTACCTGCCATTGATATACACACAGAAGGACCATTAATGACAACAGAACAACTATTTGACTACAGCAAGACAAAACCAGAAAAGCTCAGTTGCCGATTCCTTTTGAGCATACTCAACATTCGAAAGTGTTCAGTGAAACAGTCCCACCTCTATTTTATGCATTAATTACCAGGTTGTTGATGATTTCTTTGGTTTAAATTCAGAGCTTGCAGAAAAAGTCAAGCCTATTCTTTAACACCTGTAAAAATACTGCAATTAATGGATGCCTAGGAGAGAGTGAGAATATTTGAACATAGATAAAAGACATTTGCTTCGGCCACAATAGATTTTTTTATTAGATACACATGTAAGGTCCTTTACTCAAATCCTGCAGAGTCTGAAAGAGGCTTTAGACTAAATCAGTCAATTGGGTATTAGGAGATCTATGTAGTTTCTCTAATGTACGATTACATTAATTACAGGTGTAGATAAATCTCAGAGAAATACTACTTAGAGTGTGTTGTTGTTAAAAAGTTGTTTTGATTTACAAATATAAAATAAAAAACTTTTGAGAATTGGATTAAATTTCTGTGGCCATCAGATACATGAGGAATAGAAAACCCTACCTATTATAACAGCAGTCACCAGTAATGTGTGTTCTGAGGGAATTTTGAAGGTACTGTGTCTTTCTGTAAGGGATTTCAAATCACAACACATGCACATATACAAAAGAGAAAATGAAATTAACTGCAATCATGCAGTCAATTGACCATTTGATTTACTTAATTTTTAAAATCTAAACATATCTCTGCAAAATTCACATTTTTACTTAATAGTTTTCTAAGAAAGAATGTTCATTTTAGTACCTGAAGAAAGGTGAGAATCTGAGACTGTTTCTTGATGCTCTGCAAATCTATGTAGCTAAGACAAGTGGTGATCAAAGTCCAGTTAGTTAATAACATCAATAATTCTTTCTCTTAATATACAACTACTTCATTGATTTCCAACAAACAATTGAGATTGTTTCAAATATGTGGATGAACTACTCCAGCACAGGAAGTTAAAAGAAGAGTTGTTATCTTGCTTTGACACTGCAGTCCAAGCTGTGAAATATCATTAAACTCTACTTCCTTGTATTATAAGTAGGAGAAAATAATTATCTCTGTTTCCTGTATCATACCTACATGTGTGGTTTGTCAATTACATATCAGAAGACTGTGACTTTGGAAATGAATAATGCAGATTAAAACGAAGTTTCAACTCCACATCAGTTTAGGCTGCCTTGAGAAGCTAAAATATATAAATTACTTTTAAGCAAAACAACTGAAGTTTTTTTGTCAGTCAGGTAATTAGATCCATCATAAACTTGTGATATTAGCAAACCAGTTAAAACTTATTTTACCACCACTAGACCCTAGTAAAACAGTTTAGCTTTACTGAGAATCAAAAAATAAATCAAATCCAGATTAAGAGATACTACTTCAACTAGCAGATACTACTACTCTATTGTAATAGTTTCTGCAACAATTCTATTGCAGATTGTTGCCCATATAATTTCCCTTGTGTTACTGGAAATCAGCAGACTTCACAAATGGCTATTATATTCAAGAAATCCAGGGGGCTTTTTGTTTTTCATACTATAGAATTTCAGCTCTCTGCATCATTTCCAGTGAGTTAGTTTGGTAACAGATAAGTAAAAAATACATCTGTGTTTCATAGAATATGATTCCTTGTTTATGGGTATCATTATGAACTTTTAATGTACAAAAGAACTCATAATTCAGCTGCATTTGTGCATAAGATCTAACATCTAACATTAATATAATGAGAAACCAACTATGAAAAGATCCAGAGGTGCCTGGTACATTAAGGCACAACTATTAAAGCATTCATCTCATGTCAAAATAATTATTTCATACTCTAGGAAACTTAACTTATATCTCAGAAAATACTACTTCATATGATTCATACTTCATATTTCTTCTTGGCCCTGCCACAGAGCTAAGCCCTATTAATTACTGACTTTCTTGGACTAGCTTGCAAGACTTCTCAAAACTTAACTCTTACTACATTTCAAAGCTCTGTATCTTCTCCAGACTTGACTTCTTAGTGCAATCAATATTTCAAAAATACAAACATTTTATCTGTCTGAAATTGCCTACTTATTAGAAACAGGTAATAATTTCAAATAGCAGAAACCTAGGCTTTGCTGTTAAGTTTTGTCATGGAAAATTCTACCATGAGAGCACCATGTGTTGTTTCACTGTCAAAAAGCACAACCAGATGGAGAGATCTAGAAACTCCTTATTTTTCTTTTTCAATAAGCATTTATTCTGGTGGCAGTTTAGCTTTCAGTTATCCAGCAATTCTGGTGGTAAATCTATTTTTCTGAGGAAATGGTCCTGCAGTACACTTTTGTAAAGTGCCAGAACCAGGGACTAGTGCTACTCTGAGCTCAATAGCAGACTCACCACAAGCAAGGGTAAAATTATTTTGTTAACACCAAGTAAAGAAACTAGGCTAAACCTAAAGTGTATGAAAACTTTAAAAAATATTGGCCACTTGGAAACTGCTTGTAAAGCGTCCATTAGGCTCTAAAAGTCTGTATTATAGGAGCAGGTTTAATTAATTGTATTTTTTTTAAAAATCAACTGAATAGTGAGGGAAAAAATGAAAGCCATAAACTACAGTATGTAGTTGAAGCCCGAATTGAAGATGTTTCCTCATAAGGTATTACTAGTACTACAGTAAAACACATTTAAAGAAAAGCTAAGAAATGAAAGCATCTTCTGTGTAAGAGATGACCCACAGATTGCTCCTGCCATTTTGCAACCAGTCATTAGTTATGTGCTAAGGAAGCGTGGTGAGCTTCCTATGTGGCATATATAGAAAAAGAACACTTGATGGAAATCCCAATATTGTGAGACCATCCTATCCCAAATGTTCAAGAAAAAACAATACAGTTTCACAATAGTGAAATCATTATAGCAGTTTTCTAGTAGTCTTAGTGTTGGTTTCTTTTCGGAGAAAGAACCACACAAACAGTTCAAACAGTTCAGCTCCACATAACAGAAAACAAACAAAAAAATATTCAGACAAAAAAATCAAAACTAAATTGACTAAGTGAAGGTTTATAGAGGAAAAATAAAAGTATCTCTATGGTTTCTTTTAAGAGAAACCAAGTAAGCAAGCAGAATATGACAGCCTAAATATAAGAAAATTTAAACAGTGAAGGGGAAATGGTAATCAGAAAATACAGATTAGGAAGACTGATACAAAGTTCAGAGGAACACACATTTCCTAATAATGAAATTGAGGGATTTCACTGTCAGCTTAAAGCCCTGTTAACAAAAAGCAAAAACACATCAATGTGGGTGAAACACAAAGATATGTCACAGAACCTTGAATACTACACTATGCAGAAAAGTAGGCTATACATAGCTCTCAGGTCTGACTTGAAAGGGAACTTTGGAGGCTGATTCTGGAGCAAAGATTAGTTTCATTATTACACTAACCATTATTTTTTTCACGTCTGATCTTTTACAAACCAGCAGCAAAGTTTGGACTCACACTTGTACTAAGAGTTTTGTTGGAACCAGAAGTGGGATTGCAAAACCAGAAGTAGATTTTTAGCTGTAACATCACATCTTTTGCCACTGAATAAACTGGGAGTGGAAAGAGCTGACATAAATAGCACAGAATGCTCCAAAGGCTGGTAGAAACAAAAAATGTTGGCTTGGGGTTTTTTTATCCTGCTTGAATTAAGTTTTGTATGCACAGACAAGAATGTGAGCAAGTTGCAGCTGATTCAGATATAAGTAGCTTTAACCTCCAAACTGAAATGCAATGGTATTTTGTTAAATGCTTTATCCACCTTTACTCACAACTTGAAAGCAAAGGCAATTTCCCTTCTGTAACTGAAGCAATGGGAACAGATGGCAGTAGGGCAGATAGTGTCTAAGAGACAGTTTGATAATTTTCATATAAAATAATTTAAAATTTTAAATTGAAGACAAACTATTCAAAAAATTTCCTAGAAAAGAATTTTGAGACCTCCATGGGTAACTCCATGCTGAGAAAGAGGAGACATCACCAGCATCAGCACTTCCAGAACATGCAGGAGGCCAAGCCTTCAATACTTGGAAATGCCAGGAGGACAGAGCCAGGCACTCTGTCACTTCCATTTTCATTACCTGATTGCAGTGTCTGAGATGTCACAGACTTCTCAAGTCTCTTCAAAGGGGCTTAAGAAATAAATTCAACAGCACATGTCTCAAAGATGTAGGCAGACTGACAATAAATAGGGCCCCATGCTGCAATAATGGCATTTTTAAAAAAAACTATATATATAAAAAAAAATTACATACATATATAAATATAAATACATTAATGAGATAAAACTTGGATTACATATTGCTGTCTCTGCTTTGCAGCAGTGTTTCTAAAGCAGAAACTGTTAAATAGAAGATTAGAGGAGTTATGGAAAAACTGACCTTTCAGCTGAAAAAAATCCACTGGCTTATTTCAGAAATTATTTAACTGGCAGTCACTACAGTTGGCCTTTTATCTGTTCCAAAGCATAAACTCTGACAGTCTAACACACACTTTCTTTCTCTCACTGCTGGCCAGTTCAAAGTGTATATTTTCCAGTGACTATGTAATTCTGTTTTGGACTGATGTCATGGCTGCCACTCCAGCAGACCCATTAAAAATATAAAACATACACATCTAGAACTTCAGCTGTTATCCAAACCAGAAACATGATTGCAGAAGCAAGCTACACCACCTTAAAAATGGGGCTTTTTTACAGCATCTGTTTCACTGAGAAATCATGTAGATTCTTAACAACTGAAAGTACACACAGTTTAGTAGCATTTCAACTCCAGAAAAACAACACTGTGCAGCAGTACAAGAATACCACATTCTTGCCCACTCTTTTAGGTGTCTAATACTTCCATGTCCTTTTATAAAAGGCAGCATTTTCAGAAAGCAGCATAGGGGATTAAGAGAAAATAATCCCACTACTGACCAAAGCCAGATGGAAGCAAGAATGCAAAGTATTTGTGTTAAGAGCATTTTGCTGGAAAATCCCAAACCTCTATAAAAATAAGATGTTTGGTGCTCATACACGGAGTCTGCATGCTGCAAAGATTATCGAAATAGTTTAGTGATGAGGACTGCAAAATGAAAAAAGCAACATCATGAGGATGGCTGTGCACTATACTGTGTTGCTCGTCCTGAAATTTTTGTGCTTTCTCTTCTGTGTCCTTGCTTGCAAGCATATCCCATAAAACTGCCTTTAGAATGGAACTAGTCTGAATCACAGAATGGTAGGGGTTGGAAGAGACCTCAAAAGATCACCTAGTCCAACTGCCCTGCCAGAACAGGATCCCCTAGAGTAGCTCACACAGGAATGTGTCCAGGCAGGTTTTGAATGTCTCCAGAGAAGGATACTCCACAACTTCTCTGGGCAGCCTGTTCCAGTGCTCTGTCACTCTCACAATGAAAAAAGTTTTCCTTATATTTACATGGAACCTCCTATGCTCTATTTTGCACCCATTGCCCCTTGTCCTATCACTGGACATCACTGATAACAGCCTGGCTCTGTCCTCCTGACACTTGCCCTGAAGTTTGCAATTTACAAATTACTTTTGTTTTCAGTTTGCCTCCTGAAAACATTTCTGCTTGCTTTACTGCAAGTGCAAATTCAGTTTAGAGGATTCTAGTTACTTTCACCCCCACCTTTTATGGCATTATTTCCAGTATCAACCCCAGGCATACATCAGGATTTACAATGCTAACGGCTGTATGGAAGTGCTTGGAAGATGCTGGCTTTGCCCTGTTCCATGCAGGGAAGTATTCTGTATATGTTTGGATTATGCAAAATAAGCAGAAACCTTTGTTTTCTAAAAATATGCTAATGTTTACACTGATCTTCAAATAAGACCTCAGAAAAAAAAAAAATATATATATATATATATACAACAATCAAATCCACCCTCTACTGTTACGAGTCACTAATAAAAACACCTATTTTGTGGTATAGGTAAAGCATCAGACACTTCCCTGAGCAGGAATGTATGTCTTCTCTTTTTCCTACTAAAAACTCATATATTCTTGTGATTAATAACGTGTCACAGATTTGCTTGGCTGGTCTAACAAAATGATGGAGTGCTTTTTCCACTGTAACTAGAAAAAAGTTATTCCTATTCAGCAGATGAATTATGACTTTGCTTTCCTTTAAAGAATTTGCTTTGAAATGGGTTTAGGCAACACCTTAAAAATAACAAATGCTGGATACTTATTTTACTCTCTGGTAGTGTCAGTTCTACTACATCACTCTGAGTAAACACTGGAAATGGAATCAGGCTTTAAGATGCTCAAAACAACTAAAGCTAAAAGAGTAAAGAATAGTTTATGTGCCCAAGTAATCTATATGTAGAATACTGGTAAACTACAAGTTTCACCACTCTGAGAAGGTGGCATATGCAATGACTGATGTAGCTAAAAATCACCTTTACAGAAAGTATATCCATTAACCAGTCTAGCTCTAGGATCCAAATATCTGTTCATATCAAAATTTTACCTGCAAGTTAAGGCTGTTGTTTCTTTTTTCAATCTAGAAGAAGCATTCACAAAATAAATATCATTCATAAAATAGAAAAAGGAACACAACAGATTCACTGCTAGAGAACTACTAGCTAGCAAATGCCATTCTTGTTAACTGCTATTATGTCTCTTTCACCTCAGGAGGGCTTGATGCAGGAAATACATGGTAATGCACACCTAGAAGGAGGTAGTTTATTTAGGATGAGATACAGGCTTTGCCCTTCTCCTACCCAAATATCATACACTTTAAAATTCAAATATTTTGGCATTTATGTCTCGGTACAGAACAAGAAGTGATACACTTCTCCAAGCAAAATTATTTGTCTTGGAGACGTAGTCTTTCTGAGTCTCAGCTGTATTCCTAAAGGCTGAATGGAAATGCACACAATTCAGGCTTCTCCATAGGTTTTGGCTGGTGTTCAGATTTTAGGGGATTTTTAATTTTCTGAAAACTAAATCTAAGTAAGAGTCTCATGACTCTTGACTACATACTGTCTGTAGACTCCCCTCAAATTTACTAAAATTGAGAACACTACTGAGCGGCAAGGACTTAAAGGAATTGATTAAGGTTTTGTAGAAGACTGTCTTGAGCTATTGCTTGAGCAATTAGTAATTAGTATTTTATTTCCTTTAAAAAATATGATGTCACATTCTGGAAAGTGGGTCCCGTGTTTGCTGTGGGACAGGCTTAAAAGAAAAGTTAAGCCATCAGGCAAAGGGCACGTTATTCCAAGCATTGTCCTCACTTATGGTAAGGTCTCCTGGAATTAAAGAGCATGTCTGGAAATGACTTGAAGGGCACTGTTATTTTCATGAAAGGAAGGCAGAAGACAAAGTAATTACTTTGAAATAAAAATGCTGCTATTTTGTTTTCAATTAACTGATCAACATAAATCTTATTTAATAGCTGAGTATAACTCATTAGGCTCCAGATGCTCTTCTGTGCCAAAGCACAGAAGCTGATCTAGGAGCTAACTAAATGTAAACTCATTTAATCAGGGCTGTCCCCCGAATTCAAAAACAGGAGCTGGCACACAGCAAGTAGAGGAATGGATTTTGAAACCATGTAAATATATAAAGGCGAACTAATAAACAACAGGAAATAGTATGATCTAATGCAGGTTCCCTAACTTCTTCCCAAAGCTCGAACAACCAAGTACTTGCTATGGTGACTCTTTATTGAGCAGCTATCAGTATCTACACAGCATATATTTAAACATAAATCCTATTGCTGCACATAAACGACAACCTTCTCACATTAATGTTCTGAGAGTTATATTAAACACCAGTGTGTAACAGAGTGCTCAACAGTTAGATCAGTGGAAAAAATGATAAAAGTTGTTCCTCTGCCTGCTTCTCCCTCTGCCTGCTGCCAGAACACTGGGCAGCTGCCAAGCAGGAGTGTACAGCAGTCACACAACTTGATTATATTCTATAGCTCCTGCAAGGACCATAGGAGACTGCCTCAGAGAAAGCTGTAGGTGAGCAGAAAAAAACAAGGTCGCACACTCTTGACAGCTGCAGAGCAGTTAAACTAGCATCCAACTCTCTGAGGTTCACTGCTTTGGTTACTCCACACTGTTAACAGTCTGAACAGGAACCGGGATTTCTAAGGCCAACCAAGATAAAAAAAAACAAAACCCTCCTCAGCTGCACAAAAGTTAAGTCTGCAGTTTCACTTTGTTCTATGTAAATTGCGTAATTGACAGGCACTATAGAAATAAACCTCTGTGAGCCTCTTTCTGTCCTCCCATTCAAGGTAAACAGTACACAATAAGTAGTTTGTCCATTTTAATGGAATTGCAGCATGATTGCATGTGACTCTGTGATCATTCAGTGCAAACAGAAAAGTTAGACGTTCACACTGCATGCTGTAGCAAGATTGCTAGTGAAAAAACTTTGGGAGGGATACAAAGAGGCCTGCCTTTGCTGCCAGGAACAAGTTGATTTTCATTTTCCCTACCCTCAGACAGATCAACACTCCCTGACAACTTGTTGTCTGCAAACTTACTGAGGGTGATTTCTACCTCCTCATCAAGACCATTGATAAACATGCTATAAAGAAGTAGTCGCAATACTGAGCCCTGAGGAACAGCAGTTGTGACCACCCGCCAGCTGGATTTATCTTCATTCACCACCACTCTCTGGGCCCAGCCATCCAGTGTTTTACCCAGCAGAGTTTCAGTTTCTTACACTAGTCTTCCTGCACACACCCATCAGAGACCTCCCACCACAATGCTGAGGGATAAGACGGTGAGAAATCTTTCGTAACAGCATCAACGCATGAACCCAAGACAGAGAACAAGAAGGATCCAACTAACCGGTTTGTGCCAGATACCTGCCTACCAGACACAACTAGCAAGGTCTGCTAGCGTGATGGAAACAAAAATGCTTCTTGATACAACATTGTAAGAGTGACAGTCAGTAATTACCTGTCATAGGTTAACATTCCATTAGCTTAGAGTAACAGAAAATAGGAAGAACCTGCAGCATTGCCCATGAAAATTGTTTAGAAATATACTAGTACTGCAGCTCTTTCATTTGTGGGCTCTGAGTAATAAATAGCAGCATCCAATTAAAAGTAAACTGTATGCAGTTTCCCTCAAACCATTTAATATGGTGTTCTCACACAACATTTGCCTTTCTCTTAAATCTAAATTGAAAACTTGTAATCCACAAAGTTAATAGTTGGTTACTTCCCTGGGCCTAAAGCACACCCATTCAAACAAAATGCAGGTGTAATTAAAATTCCACATTTGCCATAAGGCTGACAGGAGCCTGGCTTTCTAGATTTGTACAGGAAACCTTTGCTGTATTTGGCAGCAACTCCTTTGTGGAGCTCTCAGGATTTTATTTTTTGTCTACAGACATAATTGTTCAATAGAGGAAGAAAACTTTGCCAAAAAAGGCAGTTGCAGATACCTTTGCTATTTTGCTTTGACAACCTAGATTATTTTGGATATTTCAAAAGCTACACATCCTCTAGGATAAGATTATTCAACATTGCAAACCAACCTTCTGTCCTGCTGCTCAGACCTGATCAGTACTTAGGAGCACTAGATTCCACAGAAGTCATCACATGTCTAACAAGCAAGACATTTTATACAGAAACTGAGTACTGCTCAAACTCTCTGCATTGCCAGACAAGTACTTTAGTTCCTCCTATACCATCATAGAAGAGGCTAAACATTTCCAATTCCTTTTTCTCCTCAACAAAGAAGTAACTGGAAGCACTGCAGTAAGATAATACCTAGTCCCTGGGGAGAGGGAGGGCCTCAGATTGCTCAACAAGCTAGTCTGCTGGCTGACCAAGGAGAATTTAATGGCTCTGGCAGGAGCTCTGTAGGGCCTTTCACAGTCAGTAACTATGAGCTCTCCTAAATGATGACAGCTGCAAGTCTTAGGGAAGAGTGAGGCAAAATGCTTACCAAAAAATACAAAATTTAATTTAATAATATTAAAAATAGGAAATACCTGCATAATATGACAACATCACTGATATGACAGAATTTTACAGTAATTAAAGGACTTCAGCTACCTATACACCTATTTAGTCAGTAAAACAGCAGGACACACTATCCACAAGTTTATAAAATGTATTAGGAACATTTTTCTTCAGAGACAGAGGAAACTGCTAGGGAGTATCAGTTTCTTCACCTCTGATACTGATCAAGAAAATCTTAAAAAAAACTGAAATTTGGAAAGAATAATTTGGAAATTAAAAGCCTTAGTATTCTTAGCAGGTAAAGTGCAGCAGTAGCAGAGGAAAGAGAACGTGTTTCAGAAAAAAACCACCACCCAAACACATTTAATGCAGTTTTACTGCATTTTACAAACAGAATAGCACTGAAGATAATGCAAAGCCTACTATGGTTCTTGAAGTGAAACTATCACAAGAATTTATACACATAACCTTCAAAGAGAGTGGAATAAAGTTGAATTAGTAAAGTCAAACTGAAGTCTACTATGGAAACCACAATAGTCTGAGGTTGCATTAATTTATGCAGAGCAAGCCATTAATTAAATACATAGTTAAGATAGGAGAATGCATTGAAACGAAAAAGAGAAAAGGAACCAGCACAAATAAGCAAATAATTCCCATTAAAAAATTTGGATGGGAGGGATTTAGAGGAACAGGTGTCTCAGAAAGAGTCTCTCTCACAGGAATGACATTTATGTGAAAATCGAGTAAATCAGATTAACATTAATTTTACCACAATTTCCAAAGAATTTTAATTAGCATAAACTGACACAGATGTCCCAAAACAGTACAGCCTGAGGTGTTTATTCATAAAAGCAAGACACTTTAGTGCAACAGATAAAGTGCAAAGTATAATTTGGATTAAGTATAATTTGGAACAGGAGGCTGACTTAGAATTCATGAGCATCAAGGTACCCCAAATAAATGCTTTCATTCCACAGTGTGTTTTCTCTCACCTCCATTTAACTAATTATAAATTGTATCAAATACCTGGTAAACTCTACCAGTTCTGTAACTCCTAACAGTAGGGTTTTTTTACAGTGTTATGGTCCAGACAGGCCAAAAGCATGGTTTGTAGCAACCCAAGGTTCTTTCTGCACACATTTCAAGGCTGTCATAGAATAAATCCAGAACTTCATAAAGTACACACGCTAGGATCCTTCAGTAAGACCTGCCACCACTCGAAGAGCACAAAGATGTTGCTAATTCTGCCTGCAAAATCATGGAGCTACACTTACAAGTTCATTGGAACAACACTTTCCTGCTAAGTCATGAAATCAGCTAGAGATCATTACTATGAACTTTTTACTCTGTCAGGACCCTGCAAGTACACTGTGTGGATCAGGAGCACGCTGTGCCAATATATAACAGTGTCCAGAAAAAAAACATATGTGCCAATAGAAGCTACAAAATATTAGCAACATGAATGATAGCAAGAATTGCTAAAGGCAACATGAACCTAACCCAAAGACATTCTTCGCTCCACCAGCTACCAAGTTCTAGTAAACTTTGGGAAAGGGGCATGTAAAGTATGTAATGGATTAATACGTGCGCACCATTTTATAAGATCCTTTAGTTGGAATTAGTGCCTATGAATTAAGCTTGTGAAAAGAGCAGGCATGCAGCAGTACAACTGAGCCATGTGTCTGGGAGAGAATTTGGAGGATGTCACATCTAAACCACACCTCTCACATCCACATAACCTGTTACATGCATGTAAACTATGAGATTATGCTCCTGTTAATTTATGCTTGTCAGTCCAATAGAATTTACAATACAAAGCTATTCAATGATGACTGACTGCTGTTTCAAATAGCTAAAAAGCCCCAGTTCAGAATATAGCACAGTTTGAGGTGTTTTTGTTTTCTCCTGTTTATGTTTTTTCTCTTGCTACTTAACGCAGCAGCATTTACTCAGAACAATAAAAATGTTGTGCATTAAAAGACACCACGCGACTCTGAAATAAGCAGTAAATTTGGACTCACTCTCCCCTCCAACATCCTTCTCTTGGTAGAGGTCATAGTAACAACCACTTGGCAACAAAACAGTTTTCCCTGCTATGAAACTTAATACAACTGTTCAAAAAATCCACTCTGCAGCTGCTGCAAGAGAAAAACCCAAATCTTACCAAAAGATATCTATACTTGAGCCTTGCAAATAATTTGGGAGATGACTTTTACCTCATTTTGAATATACTTATGAACTTGAGTTCTGTTAACATGCATCTCAGAGAAGACCTGTAAATAAGAAAGGGTCCATAACCTTCAGCAAGCATCAGCCTATGTGTGTCAGACAAATGCCAAGGCATGAATGAAACAATAGTGCAAAATGCAGAAAGAAAGCATCGGATACATTACTCATGAGAAGCAGATGTATGAGAGAAAAAAAACAGGTAAACCTGCTGCAGTTTCAGAAGAGGGAAAGGTGGGTCATGACTTGACCCATTATATTACATTACCTGGGACAGGACACTTACCAGTTCTAAAGCATCAATACCACAGATCTTATCCAGGAACATCTGAGGTCCCTCTCAGAGTTCTCTCTCATTAAAGATAACCACCTCACTTGAGAAATGTTTTTAAAGACATTTTAAAAAATACTGAATAAAAGTGCCTATGCTTGCTTTCTGAATTGCTTCTCAAAAAGTAGAGCAGAAAGTTAACGCCAATGAATTAATGCAGAAAAAGTAACATTTTTTCTCCATGAATCCCTAGATTTTACAATGAGACCCAGTCTCTTTGGCCTGCTTCCTCCCAGTCACTGGGCACGTACTCCACTGTTGGGTCCTATTCTTGTTGGTCTCAATAGGAACAGGATGGGATTTGAAAAGACTGACAGATTATCAGTAAATAGTAGGGAAGTAACACAAGTCAGATGAAAAGAGAACAGTAAAGCTTACAATCTATTGCTTTGTGGTTGGAAACGCTAGGGCAGGAGAACACTGTTTACACACAGTAATGCACAGTTACAGCTGGTTTGTATCAGAGGAAAGGCCATAAACATTTGTTAGACTACAAGCACAAAGCTTCTAAACGACAGAGAGTCTCTCATTTTAATCCAAAGTCCTTTTGTAAATGTTTCAGTACTCACCTTCCCTGGCTGGACAAAGCTTGGCCTCCTTTGCAAGTTCTAAGGGGAAAAAAAAAAAAAAAAATTTCAAAGACATGGAACAGGAGACACTAGAAATTCAGCAGTTGCTTAAGGTAAATAAGTGCGTCGGGCTCATGCGATCCCCACTCCTCTCATACTGTATCCTTGCTTACTAACAGCCACTATTAAAAAATAACAAAACCTTGAAGCAAGTTCATCCCACAAAAGAATATATTCCCAAAGTATGTCTGTCTTTTTATAGCAGATTCCCTGCACAGAATAGTTTCAGTTCTGAAAGAAGCATCATGGCTGAGTACAAAGGACTTACTTATTTCAGAGCTTCTTTTCATTACCAGAATAGTGGAGAGATGCCAGAACATAAAACCAACATCACACCTCTGCATCTGGCTGGTAGTAATAAGCAGTAAGTAACAATGGGAATCAACTAGCATTGTCATCACAGAAGTGTACAACACATAATATCTTTTTCTCAGTGAGCAAATAAGAGCTGTAAAGTGTATGTGGATTAACACTCTGGGTCCACTCTCTCTGTTGGGTAAATCCGAAAGATACTCCTGGCGCTTACTCTACTAGGCTTGCCCAGTTGAAGCCCTGACTCTTCTATGATGGCCTTGGTAAAAATCAGGTACAGCTACACAAAATGCAGGTGATGCACAGCTTTTAAAAACTGCCATATGGAGCAATACATGCATTGGACCAGATACATGTCCCATACTTAGGCTAGAATACATACAAACGCACAGCTGTACTTGTATGGATTTGAGTTGATACAGTATCTCCACAGAATGTCCTTTCCAAAGGGAAAAGCATGATTTGCACAATCCAGTGAATAAAGATGAGGTTCTGCTGGTCATTTCCATCCTTTTTTTTTTCTGTTTCCATAAAAGGAAGATATCATTAACTCCTAGAAATGGC
This sequence comes from Apus apus, assembly GCF_020740795.1. Taxonomy (NCBI): domain Eukaryota; kingdom Metazoa; phylum Chordata; class Aves; order Apodiformes; family Apodidae; genus Apus; species Apus apus. The sequence goes on along the minus strand of NC_067287.1, from coordinate 32,464,349 downwards.
CAGAAAACAAGACCTATTCCCTTTTTTCCCCCATTTAAACAATAAATTTCAGAAACTCATTAAATGGGAAGAAATTTCAGTGAAATCTTCTAAAATTAATTCTCCACTTTGTTTACTTGCAAGGCTTCTCACTGCGTCATTACCTCTCTACTAAGAGTAACTGGTATCTCCTTATCATAAAATGTTAGTAACAGAAACTCCAACCAGCTGTATTGACAAACTAACTATATTACAAAATTTTGAGTACTTACTGGCCAGTATTTCCAAGAGACTTAAAGAACTTATAAAACCAAACTATTGTCGATTGACAGTACAATCAAGTACTCTGTAGTATTAAATATTCTTATAGCCTCCAAAAAGAGAACACAACATTCAAAACTATTTAAAACAACTAAACTGAAAGTAAACTAACTACTCTGCTTCACAATTTACCAGACACCAAAGCATAGAAAGAGATTAAACTATTTAAAAGGCTAACTTTGGACTTGCTATCAAAATTCAAATTTCCATTTATAAAGCCTGCCTCTACTCATTCTTCTAGCATGCTAACTCAGTCCCTCAATTTAGGGATGTCTCAGAGCAAAATTTCTTTGAAAAATCAATTAAATTATTTACATATATTTTAAATAAAAAAATATTTGCTAAAATATTTTTATTATTATCTTTTGCACCAGGAAGTGCTGGTCCATTCTGGTCTCAGTAAGAAGTTTCTCCAACTTTATGAAGTATCATTTAGCTGCTATTGTTAAGGGCTAACACTATAGGGACAGAATAATACAGATGATCTTAAATCCCTCTAGCTGGTGGGAACACCCTGCTGGTCTAGCATCAAACAGGCCTCTGGTCCACCTGCAGCACACTGGGCAAACCCCCTTCTCAGAAGAGATTCCCCCCTTCCAGTCATCAAGATCCTACCACAGGATTTCTTTACAAGAAAACCACTATATTGGTCATTTCCACTGTCAAAGAGAAGGAATGTTCCCATGAGAACTTCTGCTCCATTCCTACACGCAAGGCCACCCAGGTGGCATCACCAGTGCTTTAGCTTGGCCACGCTCAATTCACTGTGCCATGAATCACTGACTCCTCAATGCTCGACGCTGTTCCAGTCAGCATCACATGGTGACAGTTATTAAGATGAGCATTTACAGTTTAATTCTTCTTATGCTTTTCCCATGGTCTCACACAAGAGATTTTCATCTGCTGAACAGTGCTAAGGAAACAGGGCATGTAACATGTGGTCCCTTCAGGTTACCGCCTCCCCTTGCCTGTAGCGGGGCAGCAGCAGAACCCGGGCGCGCTACTCGGGGCAAGACTGCGCTGGAACGGAGACGGCCGAGGGACACCACAGGTCAGGCAAGTGCCCCTTCTCTGGTGCGCTGGGCTTAAAACGCCGAGTTCTTAGCTTTGCAGTCATTCTCCTGCACCCTCTAGTGTTCACGGCAGCCCTGAATCATTGTTTCAGGCGGGACATGGATCACTTACAAACCAACCATCTGCTCTAACAAGAGCTGCTTTCGCAACTTGAAAAAGAAAACTACAGATCACAGAATCGTTCCGCATGGAAAAGGCCTTTAAGATCATCTCGTCCAATCCTTAAGGCAGCACTGCCAAGTCCACCACTAAACCATGTCCCTAAGCACCACATCTACACTTCTTTTTAAACACCTCCAGGGATGGTGGGACTCAACCACCTCCCTGGGCAGCCTGTTTCAGTGGGTGATCACCCTTTCAGTGAATACGTTTCTTCTAATACCCAACCTAAACCTCCTTTGGTGCAACCTGAGGATGTGCACCCCTGTAAGAGCTTCCCATAACAATATGTGTCGCTGTTGCATGCTCAGTTGTAATCTGTCATGCTTCTTTCAGTAAACAAAGGAAACGCTAGTTTTCAGGTACCACAGAAAGAAAAATGATGTAAATTTCCCTTCAGACAAATATATTCCCCATTAACATGAATTTGCTGACTTTGCTTTAAGCAAGTTTACACAGACAAGTCAGTCATCAATTATTTGAGTCAGTCACATCACCTGTAAATGAAGGAGTTATAAAAAAACAAGCAGCCTTTCTAATGTCTTATTCCATTAGAAAAACTGCAATGCATGAACTTCAGAACCCTCTTCTACTCTCTGCAATCCACAAGCTGGTTGAGAAAAACAAACAAAAAAAACCCCAAACAAACACAAAATGGAAGGCTTGTTACTATGAGATTTTTAAATGTACCAGATACATTGCCCTTATGCTTTAAATTTCTGTCCTTACAATCACTTCTGAAAGAGTCACAAATTGATTCCTAAATAACCATCAGGCTGAATGCCCTAAAATTCTTAATGAACCAAAATATGACTTGGGAGGGAAAGGTAAATTTCTTCAGACTTCCACAGACAGACATTAAATTTATACTGGAAATGTAAGCAATTAAATCAGAAAACCATACAAAGCCCCCACTTGAACCAACAGAAAACAAACAACAGGTTAGATTAGTTTTGTTCCTTACTCAGTTCAACACCTCAGGCCAGACACTTTCAGCACCTCATATTACCGCAACGTCCCTCAAACTGCTACAGGTAAGTTCTGTTTCTTTATAAGACCTGTGCATAAAGCCACATCTTCCCCTCTTAAGAAACACAGATGATGACACTGAACCAAAAAGCTAAGAGCATTACTTACTGGGTGTTGCGTTTGTTTTAAATACACAAGACTGCTAGCAAATTTATGGCAGCCATTTTAACTATGAATACAAATCTTTTAGACTATTTTAAAATGAAACTCTGGGAAAATACTCTCAGTTCTTTCATGAAGTGAGACTTGACTATAAATTATATACATAACCTTACATTCATTAAACATGAGACAATGTTTCCGGGATAAAATTTCTTTATTCATAGTATCATAGTGGAAAGACACTCAAATAGATGAAAAATATGTCACCACAAAGTTTAAAAAAAAAAAAAAAAAAAAGAGAGACAGAGAAAGGAGTAGAAAAGGAACATATGACATAGAGTTGGAGCAAAAATAGATAAAATAAACCATATGCTGCCAGTATCAGAGCAGAACACTGTGCCCTCACTGCACAGTCACTGCTTCCAGCACTGGATTTCTCGGCTTCCAGCAGCACAAGCTAATTTGCATTGTCCTTCCCATGCTTAAGCACTAGAACCCAGTAATGCAGCTACAATTAATGTGATATCAGTAGCAACAGACCGTTTGGTAGTTATGATAGGTGTTTTTTCATCTGTAGGTGCACCGTATAATTGTTCTGAGTATGCTGTTCAAAGCTATTAGTAGTGCTATTCTACATATGGAACATGACAGTGGATTGGATCGTGTCACTGTATTAGACCTGGTATTTACCATCCTAGTTTGAGGGTAGTCTTGAGTTCTACATGATTCTTTACCTTCAAAGCATTTTAACCAGGTTTGACTAGATTTAGTGTAGACTCAGACTAAGGAGATAATAAGACTTTTCTCATTAATGTGGAATAAATTAAAAGAACTATCTTTTCCTAGAAATCTTACTTTTTCGCCATGATACAACTCTGGCTTTGCTCAGTATCTGTGGCTCAGAATTTGGTCTGTCCCACACAGGAAGAACATTAGAGTGCATCTGCGCTCACTTTCTAAAATACTCACCAGAATGAGAGACTCACAAGCTGTTAAACCCAACAACTGTAATCACACAGACCCTGTAAATTCTGCTCTCAGCTCCAGAAAGTGTGCACTGATTAACAGTGAAAGCATTTGAGATTAGAAGCCAAGTTTCTGGATGCAGTATGCTCTCTCACACCCATACCCAGTTCCTTAATAACCTCAATACTCCAATGTTTTCACTGGTCTCCCTGCATGATCACTCAACCTTCAAACTAAAATTACATCAGCAATTACAAAGAGCACATAACCTGGCCTGCAGCAGGGTAATCACAACTAGCCCTCCAGAAGGCACCTGTTACTGCTATTGTTATTTTAAGTGAGAATGTTTAAAAATCAATTACAAGCATACCGGAGATAGCTTCAGTAGTGTAAACAGCAGCCAAAAACACACAGCTGTGCAAGAATTTTAACCACTATACTAAAGCAGAAGGACCCAGACACCGTAAATCATCTCTTATTCCAGACACTCAGATCCCTTCTGACAAGTTTTCCTTCAGACACGAAAACATTATGTCCTCAGTAGCTCAGCAAACTCACAATTCATCCAGGTCAGTGAGTAACTGGGGTTTTCACAAAGCATACCTTGCGATTTCATCTGCTCAGCCTTTCTGCCTACTTAAACACGGGAGTTACGCATCTTTCCCCTCAGAACTCCCAGTCCTAACCACGGGGCCTTCTCTTATTGGGTGACCTAGAGCGGACAGGAGCTGCCGTGCACCGGCGGGGGGACAGCCCGCCCGTACCTCCGCGGCGGCTGAGCGGTACCGGTCCTTCTGAATTCCCTCCATCTCTCCAGCGTGCCACCGGGCCGGGGGAACTTCCAGCGGGAGGAGCGGGCCGGGCCGGGCGCTCCCCAGGGGCAGCAGCCGCCGGGGCTCCCTGAGGCGCCGAACGACCGCGGCTCGCGCAGCCCGCCCTGCGGCCGCGCTGGGGAGACAAGGGGCGCGAGGGGGCGCGTGAGGCGGCGGTTGAGGGGGCGCGAGGGGGCGCGTGAGGCGGCGCGAGGCGGCCCCGCCGAGGGTGGGCGGAGCGGCGCGGGCACCATCGAGAGGCGCGGGGGGCGTGGCCAGAGCGGCCGCCCCCGCGGGCCGGGGCTGGGAGGCGGCGTCGCCGGGCGGGACAAGATGGTGGCGGCGGCCGCGCTGCGCGTGGTGCGGTGCGGAGGCCGCAGCCTCCATGGCGCCAGGGCTGTCTTCTCCGCCGACTCCAAGCAAGTGGGGCTGGGGCCTGGCTCTGCCAGCCTGGGCGGGGGGAGGGCTCCTGAGCTCCGCAGCCCGGGAAGTACCGGCTGGCGTCCCCGCGGCCTGGCGCTCCCGGGGGCGCTGGAAGCGGCGGCGGGATAACAGGGTTTCCTCGCCCCCAGGTTCCTGCTCTGCGCCGCCGGGGACTTCGTGAAGATGTACAGCGTGGGCACCGAGGAGACGCTGCGGCTGATGGGGGGCCACGCCGACCTGGTGACGGGCGTCCAGCTCAACCCCCACAACCACATGCAGGTCGGGGGGGGCTGGGGCTGGCGGGGCTTCCAGAGCGAGCGGGAAGTCAAGACGGTGTCTTGTCCTGCCCATCCAGGGGGCTTGGAACTACGTGCTCTTTAAGGCCCCTTCCAACCCGAGGCGTTCTTTGATGCCTTTATAGTTCTCTGCGCTGATGCTTCTCCTTAATCCGCCTGGAGGGGTAAATGTCATTCAAAAAGAAAAAGGAAACATAATGCGGATTACACTTACTGACTGGAATAACAGCAAAATAGAAATAGTAGCAAAAATTCCTTTCTTGTTGTCGTTGAAGGGGGAAAAGAAGCATGTGAGAACATCAGCAGTGTGTTTCTCTGTCTAGCTGCTGATGGAGGTGCAGGTCTGACAGTGTCCCCGTGGCTGTCACTGGCAGCCTGCTCTCCCTGCTCCCTGCGGCTCCTGCTTCTCCATTTCCCTGACGGTTTTGTTGTCTGTGTCTGTATATAAACAGGAATTATTTGGCAGGGTGCAGTCTCTGCACGTGTACCGTGCCAATCTGAATGTGAATGGTAATAGATGTTCCCATATGTTCCCATATCCCGTGATGTTTGTGCATATTCTGTCTCAGGTGTTCAGATGCAAATACCTGGTTGTTTTTTTTTTCATGCTTCATAAAAATGTGTATTTCAAACTAGAATAATAGTGTTGAATTTCCATTGCACTTTCTTTGAAGGCAGCACAGAGCTGGTCTGTGCCTTGTATTTTTGATGATTCGGCCACTTGGTATTGCAGTTCCTTGGATCAGTCCTTCAATTTTTAAGCTGTGATTTCATGTAGAAGCTGGTTTGATACATTACTTAAATGTCTGCTTTGTTTTTGTTTTCTTTCCTTAGCTTTATTCTTCCTCTCTTGATGGCAGCATTAAGCTGTGGGACTTCATGGATGGGATTCCTATTAAAGTATGTTGAGTTATTCCTGTTGTTCGTGGCACAGTGAAGGCAGAACAAGGGTTTCTGCAGCTGTTACTACCAGTGGGCACAAATCAGTCTGAGATGTGTTGTCCTGCCATTCAGAGAGCTGGAAAGCCATCTCTTTATGGCAGTAACAGGATGTGGCAGCTGATGTGTGTGTCACTGCAGAAATCTGTGGGGATGCAGAATCTTTTTTTGGGAAAAGATGGGACATGTATGACACTAACTTTGCTGCAGTTCAGACTCCAGGGTAGGTCCTGGGGAGCTGCTGCAGTTTGTGATGTGCCAATAGGATTGACATAGTGGCTTGAAAATGTGGCTGCAAACTGTCCTGTTGCTCCTGTTTTTTGCTGAATTGAGGCACTTTGGTATGGGTGGGCCTTCTGCTTTGTGTTCCCCTTCTGGGGTGAGGTACCTTCAGGTTTTTCATTAAATCTGATGCCTTATATTTTATTAGTCCTGTTTTAACATTTTCATTAGCCTTGGAATTCTATTTGTCTTAGAACTGAGCATTGTAACTCATGCATCGATTTTTAATTTATTTTTTTAAAATCATGTGTGTTCCTAAGTGCAAAAACTTAGCAGTAGTGGTTGTTGGAAACCTCAGGCAGCAGAAGGGTGCTAACTGCTGACCTCTTTCCCCTGCAGACTTTCACCGTGGGCTCCAGCCTCCTGGCTCTGTACGCGCTCGCGCGCTTCGAGGACTCGGTGTTTGTTGTAACCCCAAAGAGTGGGGAAAGAGGTACAGGATGATGGCTGGTATCATTCTTTTCAGCTCCCTCGTGCTGTGTCTGAGCTGCTGTCGTGTCCTTTACTATGTTACCTTTGAAAATATTTCTTAAATCCTGTGGCAGATGTCTGCAGTCGTGCCATCTGCACCTTTTCCCTGTTCTGTCTGTCCCTAAGGGTGTTTATCTTCACCTCTGAAGGTTGTACTGCCTGCAACTGTTGTTGTAGATGCAGCAAATCTGTAAGCGGGGCTGACCATATAGGAGGGTATGCTGCAGTACTTGACACTACTCTCCTGCCTTAAGCAGTGTTGACATACAGACCTGTCCTATTTACCAGCACACCTGGAGATTTTTTCCTATAATTTTGTCTCAAATAAATAAAGCTTTATCTTTTACTATATTGCTACAAATACCTGTTTGAGCAAGAGTAGGTATTAGGCAGCCTTGCTTGGTTTCTGCTTACAGTTGCACTGGTATCCGCTATCTAGTCCTCATTCTTCAATACTACTGTTGGAATCAAAACAATTCTTTATTGAAAGATATCACAGACTTTTTCTAACTTACTAAAATTTTTGGAGGGTACTGACACTTTAGTTTTAAATCAGAATGGGTGTAAACCCCCCTTGTAAGGGGTGTACATCAACTTGTTCATAAGTCTTTGGATAACAGATTTTTCTCTGGCCAGATACATTCCAGCTGGTCTCAGTTAAGCTGACAAAAGCAGCAGGACAAGATTTGGAAGCCAAGGAAGTGTCAGTGGTTTTGGATGGTGTGGATGCATCACCAAAGTGTATCGCGTTTGGAAGAGAAGTATGTTCACCTTTTGGGGTTTTTTCTTCTCTTTGAGTGTTGGTTGGTTGGGGTTTTCTTTATATAATTACAGCAGCACTGAAACAAAACTGAAATTCATCTGTTTGTAAGGCTTAAAAAACAAAACAAAACCAACTAAAAACTAAAAACAACTTATCAGCTGATGTTAAGTAACTATTTTTCCATTATATGTTACCTCCAATTTTAATTACTTTGTAGGGAAACTTTTTTTCTTTCATGTGCAAGAACATAATCTGTATGTCCTAAATTGTTTTTTTACCGTTACAGGGTGAATATGTGGCATCAGTGAAAGAGGCTAATCTCCAAGTTTATTTTTTTAAACAGAAACAGCTGAACAGGTAAGAACGAAAATGCCAAGTATTGATTCAGTCCGATATATCATAAATGTTTGTTAACTGGGGATATGTGCACACATTCTTTTATATTTGTCAACAACCATTTGGTTTTATGCTGGAGGGGATGTAGTCAGTATATAAACAGCTTCTCATAGAGGCAGAGAGTGAGGAGCTGCCATGGCTCTGGGAGCTTAGCTTTTCAGCTCAGGAATGTGTTTCTTTCAAGTAAATGCTTAGGCTGATGTTGGACTGAAACAAGTGACATTGTTTGGTCAGTGCCAAAACAGGGGCAAGGGGAAGAAGGAGGGCAGAAGAAGAAAAAGGGAGAGAAGGAAAAAATATTTCAGCTTGATTTAAGGCAAAGAACTAATGAAACAAAAGAGAAACAAAAGTCTGTCACTATTTTTTGGAACTGTAACAACTTGTAGATGTTTAATTCTGATAGTCAGAATTATCTTTATGGGCATTAGTTGATCCTTTTGCAGCTTTGTTTTAAAAAAAAAACACAATAACCAACAAAAACCAGCTTATATAATTAAAGTTACTTTCTTAACTCCTGAAGGTTTTCTCTAGGAGCAGTGAAAACAAAAGGTGGAAACAACCACTTCAGTTGCATAGCGTGCCACCCTACGGAGGACTGCATTGCAACTGGCCATGCTGATGGAAAGATCCGTGTCTGGTAGGCACACTGGGAGCCAGTGGTGCTCCCCCTGGGCTGGTGGGAATGTCGGAGTTGAGGGAACCCTGAGCAAAGCAGTCTGGTTGGTACTGAGCCCTGCTGTTGTAGAAGTCACAATGGGCAAAGAAGTGCAAGTCCTGTGAACATGCAGCACTGACCCTGACCTCAGGGTACAACTTCAGTTTAGTGTCAAATGAGAAAATATTCCTTTTCAGCTGTGCTCCACAAACCTAACCTGTGTTTGAAAAAGGTAATGCAGGGGCAGCTGAAATTACTCCTTATGGGCAAGTAGAGCACACAAGTGGAATTGCATGGTTAAGAATAACATGCTTGCCAGGCTGCTCTGCAGCACTGACTTGCTCACTGTCTAAGGTGTGCAGTGTGCAGCAGGAGGGCACCCCAGAATCAGCCAGCATGCATCCTGCCCTCCCCTTGCATCACAGGAGCATAAAAAGAACTGTAGTCTAGAAGTCAGAGGAGAGGATGGTACACTTGATTCAGTTGGGTCTTTCCTTTGCTCTGTTCATGTTGTGCTTAAAGAACCATCCTGCTCCTCCCCACATAGGAGGAATTTCTACCACAAGAAAGAGTACACATTTTCCACACTGCACTGGCATCATGATACTGTCATGGATCTGGCTTTTTCTATGGAGGGTGAGTAAAACAAAACAAAACCAAAAACAATAACAAGTTGAAGAGTTGCAGCAGGGAGGAAAAAAATCAGTAGAAGTTGGAGTTTGTCCACTTAATAACAAAATAATTTATTGAATTTTCAGTATGTCCAGGAAGGATCTGGAATAAAAATGGAAGCATCTGCTACAGTTAACTTTTTATCTGAGCTGTGTGATCTGAACTATCCTAAGGAAATATCCTTAGGATATTTCTTATTGCAATGTACTTCTGATAAAAGGAGAACAATTCAGCTACATTCTAACACAAATATTTGGCTGATTAAGAAAGTAATGGGGTCTACTACTCCCAAAGCATTGTTTACATTTGACTGAAGGCCCAAATTCTTGCTATTTGATCCAAGTTTCTCTAGTAATTTAAGATGGGATAATGAGAAATATGTGTATTGCCCAGGCTAGATATGAGGAATAATTGCTTTGCGACATTTTAAGAAAGATTTTGTGTGTGAATAGTTTGTCATTGTAAACATGTATGTCGATGATATTTTTTTAACCAAAACCTGTAACTGTATTTTTATTTCTGGAAAAGGAACCAGCTTGCTGAGTGGTGGAGTTGAATCTGTTCTAGTTCTGTGGCACAATGAATCAGACTGCCAGAAGGATTTCCTTCCTCGTTTGGGATCTCCCATCGAGTACATCTCCATGTCACCTGATGGCGCCCTCTGTTGCACCCTGCATGCAGACAACAGTGAGCCAAAACATATTTTAAGTATTGCTTCGTGCCAAATGGAGTGCAAATTTCCATGAGCTTTATTTTGTTCATTTCAGATGAATTAACTAGGTAGTACCCAAGTTCAATACTGATCTGAAAGAACAGGTGCTTGAAGTGATCTTTTGTTCTCATTAGTTCTTTGAATTTGCATGGCAATTGCTGTAACTTGGCTTTCCACCTCGATGTAGGGGTGTCATAAATTGAGAAAAGGTACATTTATAGGATTAAGTACAGTTGGTTAAGTCCCGTCCCCACCATGAGATGTGGTTACCTTGCAGAAACCCTTTGCAAGACTTTATCTGCTTTTCTTTCAGGAATTACAATAATCAACAGCAACCTAAGATTTTCCAAAAGTATTCAAGGCCTAATAAAAAGTAAGTGCAATAAAATTTATCTTCCACTTAGAGGGCAGAATGTGTCATTTCCCACATTAAGTCATCTGTCATCTGATTTTTATTTCCAGGTAGGGATATCAAGACTGGTCTAGTGGTTGATCCTAGAACCAAAGCTTTGGTCCTGAATGGAGAGCCTGGCCACTTGCAGTTCTATTGTCTTCAAAGTGACCAACAGCTCTTCAGTGTAAGTTAGATGGGCTTGTACTAAAACTTTTAACTTGTTCAGTCAAGTAAATTATGCATCAGAATTTATTTGAAGACGTTTTATGGCAAACAGGAAAAAAATCAGCAGCTATTTTGCAAGACTGGGTTCTAAAATGAGGTGTTTTCAGCTTTGTCACAAACTTATTTTACTTGTTCAGCATTGCTCAATGTTGACAGTTGAATAAATACTTCAAACCACTGTGCTGTTCCTGTTAAATGTCAAAAAATGCCTAGGTAAAATCCATCTAAAATGCATAGTTTGTTTTTTTTCTTCTTTCCTACACTTAGCATTATTGTGGAATGTACATACCCTATTTATGCTTTGCCCATGTGTTTATTTTATCCCACAGCCCAGTTCAGTTCTAACTGGTGCTTTCAGAACATCCTTTCTCCCTGGTTTTATGAATTACATCACTAAATAGACTTTTGGAATTTAATTTTGGCCTTTTTGTTTTGCAGTTGGATATTGTGCAACGACAATACATTCATCAGGCAGGTTTAAACCAAGCTGACTTGGTAAAAGTTGCTTTTAGTGCCCAAGGCAAGTGGTTAGCAACAGTAGAAGAGAGAGAAGAAGTAACTGACCCTGAGTTACAGTTGAAGCTGTGGTTCTATGATGAAGAAACACAAAGGTAATGATAATGGAGCTGGCCTTCAAGACGTCAAACTCTGAAGTATCCCACAAGTATCTACACAGGTTTCGTTTTGCAAAGGCAGCATTTTTCCAGCTCAACTAATAAAATTATTGGGAAGGCACTAGGGAGAGTTTACTGTGCATGCTACACACATCTGAAACAATACATAGAGTTGAAGTAAATAAAGGCTGGAAATAATTGCTCAGAATCTCATTTACTTGTATTAATCTGGCTATCTTAACCATGGGGCTTAAATTCAAATATTCACTTGGTATTAAAAATCATGGACTTGACAGAATGGTTCTATAGCTTGTTTAGTTTTTCCACCTCTGTCTAATCCATCATTCATTAATTAGTCCTTCTAGGGTACAGAAGATTATTACTTTATTGTTGATTTTATTTTTCTTTAGCTAGCATATGCATCTGGTTCATGCACTTTCCTTGATGTTCTTATTTCCAAAAAAAAAATTCTGTCTTTTGACTATAAATTATTTAAATGAGAAACAGCAAAATAAAGCTGATATGTGTAGTAGCTATGTGACTGCTTGTCTAAACACTGAAAAAGACAAGCCAGAGCTCAGGCTGAAAATTTGGGTGATGCTTGCTTAACGATAGTCGTCTCTCAGTGCTGGGCTTCAATGTCTCTTCCTGTATGGAAGTGATCAGGGAAATCTGATCTGTAAATGTGATACCATTTAGCTGTGTAATTAGAATTCTTTCCACTTCTCTTTGCCCCTTCCAGAATCACATTAGATTGAAATCTTTCTCAAGTTAAAAATGAAATAAAATGGCAATCTTCTGTTTTATTATCCTATAGCTTTAAGCTGAATACTAGAATAAATATGCCCCATGATGACCACATAACAGACATGTGCTTTCGTGACATGGATGAGTTGGAAGATGACTCTCTGATATTGGTAACAGCTGGCAGAGACTGTGTGTTTAAAGTCTGGGTGATGGTAGAAGACACTGATCCTGAGGGTAAGTGTGGTCAAAATGTAACTTAAATCTTACTTGCTACCTTGTAACATGCTGCAGAAATTCTGACCCTAACCTCACCCTTTCAGAACAAGGCCCTCCAGTCCCATGCATTTATCTATTCCTGCTGTTGCAAGGAGTGTTGTGAACTGGTGGGTTTGCAGAATTATGGATTGAGATGGATGTTCCTGAAAGAGCAGAGACCTTGCCAAGCCTGCTGCAGAAGGGGATGGCAGCCTGTGTTGATTTGTTTAAAAGATCATTTGTGGTAATGGTTTTGCCATGCTGGGTGGTCTTTTTATTTGAGACTTTTGCTCCAGGGAGCAGGATGCAGAGATGTGTTACTCTCTTTTAGTTGACTTGGTGTAAAAGTGGTGCAGCACTTTGCCATTCTGCAGCTCCATCACTTCAGAGTTCATTTTTTTAACATCCATTCATTTGACATTCATGCTCCCAAACAGATGTGGTAGTGGTCTTGCTGAACTGCTTGCAGTTTTGTAACATGTTTGTGTTTTCATGGCATATTCACGTGTGAATATGTTCAAAAGTACTTTTGGACTACTGAGGTTTACATCTGGCAAACTTATTTTGCCTAATTGACTTTCTATTTCCATGCTGTTTGATCCTCAACAGTGGCTGCTTTTGAGAAGAAAAACAAAAGCCTTGCAATAATTTTCTAGGATTTAGTCTTATATTAACTTTGTAGCAACTCCCTCAATGGTATCTGAAAGAGGTTTTTTCTTTTTTGATTATAAATGATCCTAAGCTTAGATTTTATCTGAACTTAATGAGCAGATACTTTGATCTTGAGCACAAGTTAGTTTTGTATCTGCTGATGGACCTCATCAGGGTTTTTTGGGGTTTTGCTTGCTTTTCAAGTGAATATACAGAGTTCTGTTTCATGGCATGTGTAAAGGTACAAATTAAGTGCTGATTTCTGTGGTGTATTTGCCCAGCAGGGTTAGGAATGCTCAGGTAGAATGATTCACCGTGCTGCAGGCTTCTGTGCAGCAAACATCAAGAAACTAATTATCATATGTAAATACACTCTAGCATGTTTTTGATTTGCTGCAGCTCGCTCACTGTGCCTCTAGATGGTGCCATGCAGTTTAAATTAATAGATTGGTTTTGGCTGTTTTTACAGGCAGTTCTTTTAATCATCAACCCGTAGCCATTATATAAAGGGTAACTTAGCTTAGGGTTATTTCCGTTTCTTTCCTCAACCTACTCATGTTTCAAAAGCATGCTGTATGCATTTAGTTATTCTGGGAAGTGTATGTTAACTGGTAAGTACATCACTTTGCTTCTGTTTATTTTATGGTCATTATCAACAATGGGAAAAGTGTCCCAGCTGAGTGCACTGGCAGGTTAAGCAACACAAGGAGGCATGCTGATGGGTCACTTGGTGATCCTCAAGCTATGCAAATGGACTGTGGGCTTTGCTGGACTCAAAGGCAACCTGCATTCAAATTTTTGGTAATGCCCATGTGCTTACTGAAGTTTTACAAGTATGTTTCAGAACATTACATGTTGAATCTACTTCAGTATCTTCTTTTTTTTTATCTAACATCTGCCTATGAGAGCACAGTTAATGTAGTTGGCAAACTAAAGATTAATAATGTATCATGCCAATCTCGGGATTCACTATTCAAATGCAAAATGGAGGAGCAACGGAAAACCTACCAGATGTTTCTTGTACTAGAACAGAACAGATTCTCTGTACTCTTAAAAAATGTTACCCTTCGGTACTAAAACTATCTTGCTCTTGAGCCTATTTTGCATCCATAATACTTGAATTCTTTCTTCATGTATAGACTTGAATTAACTAGCTTGTTTATTCAATGCAGCACAACAAAGTGTGAGCTGGAGCTGTGACTTTGTAGGCAGCTACCACAACTACCAAGCTACAAACTGCTGTTTCTCAGAAGATGGCTCTTTGCTTGCTGTTAGTTTTGAAGAAACTGTCACTGTATGGGATTCAGTTACTTGGGATCTTAAGTGTACATTTTGCTATCCACCTGGAAAAATAAGGTATGTTTTTCACCTGGCTTTTTACATCTTACTTGAGCTTTTGGAACAGAGGATCAATTCACAGTAGTCCAAGACCTTGTATATGTTCATGTAAACATTTAACAGTTTTAAGTTCATATATAGAAAAGACTCTGAAAGGGCTTTTAGGTGGTTGGTAACTTACTGTTAAAAATAGTAAGATGAAGCATTTAGTTTCATCTTCTTGCTTGCATATGGCTCCTGTACCTCCCATACTCAGATATGTACAACTGAGCACAGGGTAGTGTGTTAATAGCCCTTCTCTTTCTCCCCCATGAATCTAGGGATAAATCAAAGTACTGAAGAAACACAGATATAAGAAGTTTGTGCTTTCTTAATGTATGCATGCATACAAACAGAAATTATATCAACAAACCATAAAGATATATTGACCTTATGATCTATATTATAAAATACATATCTTGATCCTCTCTAATGTCTGTTGGAAAATCCATGTTTGCCTGGCAGACTACCCCAGTGTGCTCCATTGTGTGCTGTCACAGTAAAGACATCCTGAAGGTCTAGATATTGTTCTGTCATGTAAGGATAACGAGGAATGGTGTAGGTCAATGGTACAGATAAAAGTAGAGACTCAAAGAATAGAACAGGCTTAATATTGAGCTTCCTGGACCATGCAAACATACAGCAGCTTCTGATTGAGGTAAAATAACATTTTTCTTATTATAATATTGAAAAAATAGTGCAATAGGTGACCTCATTGGTTCAGGTACTTAGTCTCTGTGTCAGATCTGTATCTAAAAAATCGCTGAAAGAGGAAGATGATACAAACTTACTGTAGCATTTATGTTCAGTGCTGAGGTTTTTCTGACTGCTTCTGAAACTTGCTTCTCGTAGTCATTACTGCAGTAATGTCAGAGGTATTTCATATACCTGCTTCCAGGAAACACCTAAAAATGAAAAGCAAAGCATTCTGGTCACAGTGTTTTAAAGACTCTGACATAAAGAATCAATAAAGAGATTTCTCACTTCCATGTTCTTGTGTGTATGTTTATAAACTTTTATTTTGTGTTATCAGGTCAGTTTTGTTTCTACTGGTCCTCAGATTAGAAATTGAGAAACAGGAGTAAAACTGGTCTGCAGGAAAGTCATGGGAGGCATGTAAGCCACAGCTTTACTGTGTCTATAGAGAAAGCTTCTCTTGACAGCCTGGTACAGGACCAAGCTTTTCCCAGGCCAGCCACTCCTTTTCTAGCCTTTACTATGTTATATTGAGAGGAAATAAATTACTCTAGGACCATACTAATTGACTGTATTAATTGCATAACTTCAAAAGGTTATGCTTTAATACAGAAATTCCATCCCTTATTAGCTTTTTTGAGCTAGTAGCATTAGAAATCAGAAGGCTGTTGAATTATTGTCAGGCAAGAGAATGAGAAATTAAAATAAGTGAAAACAAATCACATGCTTTCTTCAGTTGGAGCAGCCTATAACTTTTTTCAAGTACTCTCTTTCTAGTGCTTAGAATAGAAAATCTTTAAATATGGAATTTATTTTCTAGTCCCAATGTGAACACTGAGTAGCACTGATGGGTTTGTAACTTAAGACCTTAAAATCACTCCCTGAAATCAGAATATTGTAGGAGCACATAATCCTTGTAGACTGATGCACGCTTTTAAATTCCCCCAGACCTATGTGGTTGTTGTGTGTGAACTTTCATGCCACTAGAGGTGAAAGCAAAAAGCAAACTTGTCCTGATTTAAATACCAGAACTAAATCTTAACTGAATGTTGATGTGACTTATGAATCATAAAATAAAGATGAAATCTGAAAGTCACTAACTTGTTTTGACTTTTTACTTCTGTAGGAACATCTGCTTTGGGAAACTAACATGTTCCAAGTACCTTATTGGTGCCACTGATAATGGCTTTCTGTGTTGCTGGAACCTGCTCAGTTGTGCATGTAAGATCAGCTTAAATGTATGCTAGAGTGGTAACATTTAACACTTTACTATGAAACCTTTAAGTAATTCGAGTCTGATTCCAGATTGACCCCCTACAAAATTTCCTGTGGAAATATGATTTTCATACCTCAGTCAAGATAGTATCCTGTAAAGTGTGCATGTACTTTGTGTGCATGTGTGTACTAATTTCTAAGTTATATGATTGATGACATAATAACAGCTCATATTTCCTACATTTGTGTAGGAGTTCATAATATTTGTGTATTTTTATTCATCTGTAAATAAGTGGAGTTGCTTGCCTCTTCCAGAGGTTCAGGCCCTGTGTGTCATTCCCATTTGACCTTTTATTTGGCAAAGTAGTGGGACAGAACTGAATCTGAATGCCTTCTTTTCATGCCTGGCTGCTGTTGTGTTTGCTTTTCAGTGGAATGGAGTGCCCATCTCAACATACTAGTTCTGCAGCCTGATCCCCTTTCAGAATATATTGCTGCTATCTCATGGCTCTCAAAGGAGTCCAGCTGTAAGTACAAAGCCTCCTTTGACAAGTAATAGTGGAATTTTAAACTGTGGAAGCATAATTTATAGAAAAGGTTTTCTTAGAATTCAGCCCCATGAAAGCCCTAAGACAGGCTTCAGTTTGTTTGCACCTGTGGAAAGCTGAGTCATGTCTGGCAGCAGCAGTAAAGCCTGTTGGCTTTCCATCTTCAGTTATTTTCTGGTGCAGGAAATAGCAGAGAATTAACCATGTTCTTTGGGTGAGAGTTTTGAATGTTCTTGACCCTCTCCTGTAAATCCAAACCTGTGGTTGAACTGCAGAGCTGCATTTTAGAGCTTTGACTATAAATGATTACTCTTCCTAGAACTACTGTTCCACAGAAATGTTAGTTTCCAAGTATGTTCTCTAGATTGGAATACTGTGAAAGGTGTCTTCTATTATGCAATCAGGCTATACAATTACAGTTTCTGCAAACTAGTGCTTAAAGGTAATTCTGTCCAGCCATTACTGGCTGTGGTACAGAGGGCTTTGACTAGCTACCCAGAAAGTTAAGAATTTCATGATTTAAAGAGAAGGCATTTTTGCTTTTACAGTGTTTGTGTTTAAACCAAATGAGCCATGGCCAATCTATATCCAGAGAAACCTCTGTAAAGAAAAGATCCAGCTTGCTGCCTTTGTTCCAAGAGATGAACCTGAAATGATTGGCTCAGAAAAATACCTTTGGCTAAGAAGATCCCAACTATTTTTTCTTACGGATACACAAGTAAGAAATAGGGATTGGCAGGTGGTTCTTGGGGAAAAAGCATTTTCCTGAATGTGGATTGACACAAATTCAAGTGTTCTGCTGCTGAGTGCAAGAGTTTCTTTTTGTGACTTCAAGGCAGCATAAGCCATGCTTTGTTCATTACAAAAAGTTGTCTACTGCCAAAACAGCTTAAGCTCAAAGTTGATTATTTTCTGGTTTCCTGCTGCTATTGGCTTCTGCTGCCTCATTCATACAAGAAACTAGATAACGTGGGAACACTGCCCATGCTGTTTAACTTCAACAACCACCTAGAAGCTGTATTATCGATGATTATCCAAGGGTTTCAAATGATACTCAGTTTTCCCTTTAATTTGTGGGTGGGTGGGGTTTGTTTTCTCAAAAGACTCCTATCTAGAGCCTTTAGGTCCTTTCCCTTCCCCTTCCCTTTATTTATAAAAACTAAAGAGGAAGAGATGTGCTTGCCTCTCCAGCTTGACTGACAAAAGCTTTTGGGCCAGTTAGAAGCTCTGCAGGCAAGGTATGGAAATATGGAAAGGAGGTTCACCTGCTCTAACTCTGCTACATCATTCTGTGTTCTAGGAGCTAATGACACTCAGCACAAAGTCTCTAGAAGAAAGGCTTACGCCATCAAGCAAACAGGTACCTCTTACAGAAGTTCTGGCAGAGCTGCACAGAAGAGTTCAACATTCTGTTGGTGTTCAGTTGGCCAGATGCAGATTCCTTTCTGTCATGAAAATGCACACCAGATCCTTAGATGGAGTCAGAGGCATGAAGGGGCAGTAATCTGTATCTGCTTTTTTTAACAGAATTGCTATTAGTAAAAACCTTTTTTTAAAAAAAAGCATTAGTAAGATACTCCCTCCTTGTCTTACTTGCCCTCAACAACAACAGAAGAGATATTTTTTCTAAAAGTATCCAGGCTACACAAATAAAGGAAAAACACTTGATGTTTGCATAAACTCTTTCCTTATCTGGGTTTCTTTAACACTTGGAACCTTGAATGTGGCCTCAGCTGTGCTTCCTGGTGAGGGTGAACAGTTGTCAGGCGACTGTGACTTATCAGAAGGATTTTCAAAGTTAGATTCCAGCAAGTACTTCTGTGGAGAAGTAGTCTGGGAAATATGATGTATTTAAATTCACATTGAAAAAGTATTTCATGCCCACTGAACTCAATAAAACAGTAGCACTTGGTTCATTTGCTTGGTTAGGTAAAACAGATCACAAGGTAGAAGTTAGTATCTTTCTAATACAAAATCCTAGGGGAAGGTGGTTATAAGTAATCAGTTCCGTCGGAGACTGGAGGAATAATTCAGTATTCAGATCAAGGTGTATTGATGTAGGAAAATGCCAGAAGGGAAGTCGCCATGTTTTGCTTCCAGTTACATAATTAAATCATTTAGCAGATAATGGGGGGGGTATAAATGATCTTTTAGTCGTAAGTGGAGTCTGAAAGCCATACTGAATTTTTCTGGCACAAATATCAACTTTCATATTTGGAAGTTAACTGGTACATTAATCAACTAAAATCTGATGTTCTGGGGTCTAGATCCTGGAGAGTTTTATTACCTCAGGATGCCTGACAGAGTATTAGTACAAGGAGCCATATGGTTTAGTTGAGTTCTAGGTTGATTCTGAATTTTGGTAACTCAAAATGAGAAATAACTTAGATTTGTGACACAAATTCTACTTAAAACTTTCAACTTTTTCAAGCTGGCAGTAGAAGAAAGTCTTCCTGTGACACCATTTAGCTTGCTGTTGGGAAAGCACAGACATCAGCAATCACAAGAGGATATAGACCTTGGAAAACTGGTTGTTCACAGTAAGAGTGAGCAAGATTCACCTGCTGTCAAAGAGGTAGGAGTAATTACAGTGAGTGTACAAAGAGAATTGTGACACACAAAAGCTTTCATAAAGCTTCTGTTTATCTTTTCAGCTTTTGCACACTCCAGCTCATGTTTTGCCATCTGCTTCCTTCCTCTGTCCTATATTTATTAATTCATTGCTCATCTCCAAAGAGGACAAAAGGTAAGAAAACTTCAATGTTCCATAGTTAAGTTACTTTAAATTATGTACATCTTTGTTTAAAGTGTAAAAGCGGTTTTCCAACACTCTTTATTCTTCTATTGACATAAGATAATTGAACACTTTATTGTGGCAAGATTTTTTAAAACAGCTAAGTTTTGGGGAGGTACACTGACTGGCTGTTCAATCTGTTGACTGTTTTGTTGCTGTTATTTTTACTGTTTGGCATAATGTGCTCCTAGGCAAAATGTTGCCCTTGGTACTCAAATGTTTTTCATTCATTTAACTCCATTTCAGGGATTTAATGTTTTTTAGTGGTATTTTTTGATAAATGTCAGATTCTCAATTTTATTTCCTGTTATGTTGACTTCCTGCATAATTCTTGGTTTTGGCTTCTAGGTTCACCCAGAAGTTTAGTCCCTAGGTTTAATCTGAACAGTTTGTTTAGAAGTCAAATTTCATTCCAAATTAAGCTACAAAATGCAAGTGTATGCTCTGAACAGAGTTAGCTAAGCTTGTCTTACAATGCCAATTTAATGGAATAGTTTGAGAGGTACTTAAAATATGTTGTAGCTCCAAGTCTGCCTCTAGAAAATGAATGCTGGCACAGGGGTTATGACTGTAGTCTTGTATTAGGGTTAATACCTTGTCACTTAACACTGAAGCCAGTTAAATACTTGCGTTTTGTGTGCAATCTGTTCAAGTGTTTAATGAAACTGTGCCAAGCCAGAGATTAAAATGTCATTTGTATCAGCTGTCATTCTGGATTTGGGAAGACCAGTGACAGGTTTATTTACACTGCCAGGGCTGGCCTAGGAAAAAAAAAAACCACCAGTTTGAGTAGTTTTTGCATGTGCATTATATTCCTGTATAGTCTTTTTGCCACATCAACAAAACACTATCAAAAATCTAACACAAGGAATATACAGACACATGCATGTAGTTTCAGTACTGAAGAATCTGGGAGTTCAGTGACCTGTGTAAATATTTGGATGTGTCGAGCTTGTACTTTGACACTGGGAGTTAGTATGACTGCATTTAAAGTTGCATCAAAGGGCTGCAGGATTGGGCTCTGGAAGTCAGAAGGGAGCAGTCACTTTAAGCACCTATGTCCCTACCAAAACCTTTTCCCTTTTATAGTAACGCTCTAGGTATTGTAACAGTTTTTAAGATCAAGTGACTTTTTTCAGATTTGGAAGGGAATAGTGTCACATCTACCAGTTTATCCAATGTATCTAATCCCATAGGAGTGTAAGATTCTAACTTTTTACATAATGCAGATCTGCCAGTTCTGATATGTATTATATTTGGAGGAAGAAAAATATTTTGTTTGTTAATTTACTTGAAACAGAGGACAGCTATTTGAAAAATGGCTTGTATTTGAGATGTATTTGAGACAGGCGTTTGTAAGTAGCCTAAGATTTTAAAGAAAAAAAAATCTAATGTTTACTTAGTTATTTGCATGATAATTACAGTGATAGTTATCTGAAAGTACCCATTAATTTATTATTTGGGTTGTTTCTAATTGTCTTTCTATTACAGTGCTGAAGAAGTTGCTGATGAAGTAGAAATGGAAACTGAAAACACAGAGGAGGATTCAGATGAGGAAAGAGATGCTACTGAAATGGAACAAGAAGATACAAGTCCTCTAGCATTATTAGGAGAGATGACTTGTAAACTGTCTAAATCCCAGGAAAGAGAGCTACGAAAAATAAGAAAAATGGACTACAGTTGGATATCAGCTTTCTAAACAGACATTTTGTTTTTTATACTATAAGATGAAGCTTTGTGGATTAAATATTCTTAAAAAAAAATCTTTATGTACTTTGGCCATAAATTTCAGCAGCCTTTATTTCCATAAGAAATGAGAACTGGGGTGGGGATGGTAACAGTTTTGAGATCTGGTTTTGTGCTTGGCTTATTACTGATTTTCTGTGACCTTAGAAAATGTTTAACCTGTGGGGTTATGTTTCCCCTTGCAAGTGTATTTAAAAGGCTAATAGCAAAACTGAGTTTCATTTTCTGACCTTGTGATCAGTTAGCAAAGTGACAACTAAGCTGCTGAAAATCTCCCCCACTTGAGGCTGGGCTGCTACTGGCAAAGCAACAGCAGCAAACACTCAGTTAATAAGACTGCTTAATTCAAGATCTGGTAGGGGAAGTCACAATAGTTCTTCCTAGTGTTGTATACAGGTAAATAACAAGTCTCCTCACAAGTTCCACTTTAGCTGTCGAGACAGATGACAAATGGTTTAATATGCCTGGTTCTAGAACACAGATACCTACCTATTTACTGCTGTTCATAGAATATGGAGATTCTTAGACACAGGGTAGTTGCATTTATCAGAGCATAATTAAACCCTTCCAAATATCATGAAAACCGCACCATGTGGAAGGAGTTGTCTGTCTGCCTGGCAGCCTGTCACACATCAGCTGCAGTTTCTATATGTCACTTAAGTACACATCTTGCAGAGTATCATTAGTTTGAAGTAGGAAATTTGAAGGCCTAAAAGTGAATACAGGCCCCTGTGGTGTTGCAGTATAAAGCCAAGCTTATAGAAATTGCACAAGTCACTAAAAGCTCTGAGGAAACACCCTTTTGCTAAAAATACTTAGATTAAAAATGCTGCAAACTAGAATGATACGTCAACTCTTGTCAGCAAAGACCATGCTCTCCCTACTTCACCACTGCCTTGCATATGAAGTGGAGGAGCCTTTCCTCCCTCTCCTTTTCTATCACCATATATCAGCAGGCACTTCATAGCAATACTTCACTTGTTGGGGAGGGTATCCTACAACAGGCAAAAACATTTTCATCCATGTATAGAAACCATGGAATTTCATCCTTGGGCATCAAGAACCGATTATGCTGGCAGGTTTACTTCTCACATTTTAACATTAATACACATGTTGGTACTAAGCAGTGCTGACCCTTGGCATATTGTCACCTGTCTCCTACCTCTGCAGTCAAAAAGCTGGAGCTGAATGGTGCAGCATTACCTGGGATGGGGCACAGCACTGGCTGCACCTGTAAGTTCAGCAGTGAGGTACAGCCACAGCTCCCACTCACAGGGAGACTGACCCCCTGCTGAAATCAGCCAGACCTCCCCAGTCCACAGAGGTCTTGGTCCCCAAGAACAAAAAGCTGCCTTGAGTAGGGTGTATAGATACAGCTGTTCCCTGAACCTTGGCAACCTGATTTTCATCTACCACGCTTGTCCTCATGACAGACAAAGATGGTGCACTTGGCAAGACTGTGATCTTTGTGTATAACTGTTGCGGGCAAGAAGCTACCAGAGGTAGAGTTTACATGCCTATCTACATGCAGTAAATGAAGTAACAACTACAAAAAAAAACAACCCTTCCACACTTGAATAGGGAGAAGTTGTTAATTTTAAAGTAGATGGAGACAAAGACCATGTACTCCAGAACACAGCAGTGATTTGTGAACAGCCAATGCACTAAAAGGAACTAGTAAAAGTAAGTCTACAATAGATCTGAGGGCTGGCTTAATTGAAGGCAAAAATTTAAAACTCATTTTTATAGAAAAGTGGGAAAATGTACTTTTTTGTTCTGTAAATTCACAATCATATGGATGTCAAAATACGAACATGAGGAACAGAAATACTTCAGTTGACACAGCTCTGCATACACAGCCTTACTCGGAATTTGTATCATGCAGCTTAGACTGAACTGCCCAATGCTAGTGCATTACACACTTCCTGAGTTTCCTTCTAATCAAACATAAATGTGAAAAATACGTAATTTATTGTTACATTTCAGTCTAAATTGGCTAGGATTAATTTTATTGCTTGGCAGCAAAGGGCTTCTGCAGCTTCTCAGACAACACAGTTACATACTTAAGACTGTGAGGGCCAAAATTTCTGTGTATCATAGAAGGTAACTTATACAAGACTAATATTACTATGAATTTTAATCAAATAGTAAGGAAAGGTTTTAGTATTTTAGGCATTTTGGTTTATTGCTTATAGGCCTTGGTAAAACAGAAAAAAATTTATTTTAAAAACTTTTTTCAAAACCTGTTTGCCTGAAAGTTCATGCATTTTTAATTTCTATTTCAAAATTAGGAAGAGAGGAGAAGGAAAACATGTTAATGTTGCTAACTACAACCAGTTTTCTGCTTTTGTATTTTTCTCACTTTTTGTAGCAGCTGCTTAGATAATCTTCTGGTATATGTAGCTGAAAAGAAAAATCACAGCTCCCCAAATATTATGCAATTTTTATTTCCATTCCTCTTATCTACAGATCTAGAACTGATACAGCCTTTTCAGAACCTTGGACTCAACAGATTTTTCCCTAAACAAAAGGTTTCAACAAAACAAATAGGGAAAATGTGTTCAGATTGTAGCTGACAAATGACAGGCTTTGACAACTCAGAGGTTTTTAAAAATAGGAAGTACAGAAAAGTAAATTAGTAAACAGATTTTTTGTTTGCCCCCCTCAAAACATGCATGATACTAGGAAAGAGACACTGTGAGGTTTTTGCCTTTTTTCCTAACGTCAGACTTCAGCTCTGTAGAAAAACAAGCTGAGTAGGGAAATCTATATACATGTAGATTCAAAAATGCTGGCTGCCTCAAAGCAGTTATTGTGTTAATGACACTTAGGTGTGACTTTAAGAAGGAAATCTTAATAATTGTTAGTGTCGGATTTTTTAAACTTCACATGTTCTTGTGAAGGTAAAGTCCTTCACTGGGAAATAACCAGGTATGAACAAGAGAAAACTTAGAGCATTGCAGTAACTATGCAGAACATTCATGGCCACTGAACTGCATCTAAGAACAAGCGCAATTTGACTTTTTGGCTTCTGCTCCTTTATATATATATAAAGGCTTTATATATAAAGGCTTCTTCATAACAATTTTCTTATTCTTGACATTAAAAGACATACAGAAAGAAACTGAACTCAATGTTGTGATTTCAGTTACAGGATAAATACAACCGGTAGTAAAATACCCCTGCAATATGCAGAGGTCAGTGTCCAATAGCTGTGGGTGCCTTGTGCATCACCACAGGACAGCAATTTTCACAGAAGCAGTTGCAGCTTTATTTAGGCTGAGGGACATACTATGCCAGGAAGGCAGGAGCCTAGAAGGGAAATTGCTTACTTCCTAAGTTTTCCACTCGGACAAATGGCAGATAAACAGGAGGACCTGAAACTTCAGCAGCTGCGGAAGGCATTATAAAAAATGGGTAGATAGGAAAAGCTTTATGAAGTACAGCATGGCAGGGGGATTTGACTGAGATGCTGCTTCCCTCTGACACTGCTCAGGTGCTGTTATAAATGCAGAGGAGAGGTGACCAGGAATTTTAACCTGCTGGTTCCAGTCAAGCATAGTTCCACAGGGTCTGAAAGTCACTGCTGTGCACTGGCATTTTGTGGCTCCAGACTAGTTCCGAGTAAACAGCAGCTCCAAACCATGCCTTGGTCCTCAGTGGGCAGACTTGGCAGGAAAGCTACCTTAAAGGCTTTCATTACTAAATATGGAAGCTATATTTTTTCAGTTCTTCAAGACCAGCAAAAAAATAAGACCTCCAATTTGTGCAGCATGTCTTAGCATCACCTGGATCTTTATATTTCACATGTATTTCTGCCTAACAATCACTTGGCTGCCTGACCCTGGGGGAGCCTCTTTCAGATATCTCAATCTGCCAAATCCCAGACTGCAATGAGCCTTTTAAAGCATGCAGCAACGGCTAGGATTAGAATCAGCAGAGAACAGGACAGAGGAAAACAACAATTTGAAGTATAACAACTCAGGGAGACTTCTACGGACCTTCTAGTCCACCCTCCTGCCCTGAAGCAGGATAACGTGTACTTACTCATGACAGGTATTTGTCTAATTTTGTAAACCTCTGGGAAAAGCCATGCTATGATCTACATAATCTGTTCAAATCTTACCAATTCTGACAGTCACAGCTTTTCCTAGTGAAAGCAATCTTCCTTTCCTGCATAATTTCTATTCTATTCTTCCATGTTTGTTTGATAATAAGCTTTAGGGGGGAAAAAAGGGTGCTACTATGTTTCCTTTTTAAAAAAATAATAATCTCCTTTAACCTTTAATTTTTATCTTTCTCTAGGCCTTTAGAAGCATCTGAATTATCCTTCAGACCTTTTCTGAGCTAATTGCTTACAGTTCAAATATTGTTCTGACTAATTCATTATAATTTCAAGGGCAATTTTTGTCAGGGTCATTTAATACTGATAAATGTCTCTGGATCCTCCTAAACCCTGTTCTCTCTCTTTTTTGGCTTATATTCCTTGTTGATTACCTTTAGTATCTGCCGCAGTCTTTTTTGGTGACAACAGAAGCAAAGGAAGCAATTTATATCTCAGATAACACGGCAGCCTCGCGCAGCAAAAGCTGCTGCAGATGGGGGCAGCATTCTCTGCAGACACCCCAGTTCAGATCAAATGGATCAAGCATTAGTTTCAGCCTCTACACAGCATTTCTTTCAGGAGTTAAGTAATAGATGTAATTATGTACCCTGGAATTTAGCCAGGGCAGCAGGGTCACTCACCTCTAAAGTTGCAAAATACACTTAATACTCTGAACAGCTCAGGATTTTAACTACTTTACTAAGCATGTAAAAGGGGAAAACTTGTCATAACAGAGGATCTTCACAAGGAGATATCGCTATCAGATGGCAGAAATCAAGAATCAAATTTGTTTTACTACACAGAAACTCAGCATGAAATCTTGACTTTTCCGAAATGATTGACAGAACACCCTTTGACTCTGCAGTGCAGGGTCACAAAGACATACAGCCAACACGATAAAGTACTAAATCTTAAAATGCTGCTAGAAACAGTGTCCTGAATGGTCTGTTTAGTTTGAAAGCTAATGTAGTCCAAGCTACTTGTAAAGAATTTATTCATAATATTGTTAATAACATGCTAAATTAAGCCAAGTAACATAATGTGGTTGTAAGGAAGAGTTATCCCATGGCTCCAGGAATGTGTGTCTCAGCAGTTTCTGAGGCTGTAGGTTTCCCAGATGCTCTGAACACATAAGCAGCCACCATGGAAAGAAGCATTCCCACCTTTCAGATAACATCCGTGCTCACTTTTGCATCAGCTCTGCCAACACAAGCTGTTATGGCCTTTGTGGGCAACTAGGCTGGGGGGAAAAAAAATCTGGTTTACCAGATAAAACACAAATAGTTTAAGATGTTCACAGAACTACAGCCAAGTTCTACTGAGAACAGGGAAGGGCTTTGCTTCAAGAGGTTTTTGTATGCTCAGGAGATGAGGTTTTAATGTTACGCACCCAAAAATCCCACTCTTTGCTCACAGAGCCACAACCACACCTAGAGCATTCCTGAGAAGGGTTTGTTGAATGTGACACATGAGACACCTCTGCTCTGGTGCAGCAGCTCCTCGTTTCCCCTTACATTCTCTTCCTCCTCTCCCAAACTAATGAGCTAAATAAAGCAGTAGCCTGCAGTTAAAAAAACAAACTTTTAGATTGATACTAGCATGGCACTAAACTGCTAAGGGGGGATCTTTTCTAAGTTTCTAAAATGAAATCAATTAAAGAACTATGGGGTTTTTAACATGCAATGAAGTATCATTATTGGAGCCATGACCTTTGTCCTCTGTTGACCTTCACAGATAGAGCTGTGTTGATAAGAATTAGGCTTATCTTTTAAGAATAGACACGGCAGCCATAAATGCATCTCATTTCTCCAAGACAACAAGAACAAAAGAATAGGTTTTGAAATGGAAGGCACTGCCCAGAAAAGTAAGATTTCTTTAACCTATTCTTCAAAATTGCTTTCTTGTACTGCTAACTCCATTATTTTTAAATAGTGCAGAACCTGAATTATCTCAGCCATAAAACTGGTTATCAGTTTTAGCTATTGATGCATCAACTTATGTTTGTTTGCAGTGCTACTTAGTTTATTATATTTTTAGATTTGAGACTATGATCAAAGCTTCAGATATCTTGGCTATTTTATTTCCTTTAGTGACCAAAGGATTTCTCATTTTTTTTCCCCACACCAGTAAAACAAGCCAACAAACAAACTCCCTGCCATTATCTGAGATGTCATCTCTTTCATTTTTAGCCACCTACTTCACAAATAATAAAGAAAAGGTAACTTGGGACTCTTGGAAAGTTTGCTACTCAAAGGCAATGCACAATTTTCACCACCAAAGTTGAACACTTCTGCAATGAAAGGTTTTGTTCAGGTTCAGTTTCCTCTGTGCTTTGAGCTTCCCCAGGGCTTGCTCTTCTCTTGCATTCAGCTCTAGTTCTTCCAAGGAAGAAATAAAAGGAAAGAGGAGAGATCTTTCACAGTACTGTTTCGTTCACACTTTGAAAATTAAGCTTAATGTGGCAAGAAGTGCTGGGGATTCATTATGTTTAATATTACTTCCCAGTATGAAAGACAACTAAAAGATCCGAGAACAGACTTGGAAGAAGAATCAGCAGGTCTTTCACCTTCTGCTCTATACCCTGTGAGCCATCTGGAGATGAAAACTGCAAAGCCAATGCAGTGCAAGTCCCCATGTGCAGTGCTTTAGTATCCTTATTTTCCATGTGAACCGACAGAAGCTGCAGATTTCTCTATTTCCCATGTCACTTCAAACAAAAGTGAAAAATAGTGCTTATATTCTTAATACAAAGAGACTATTTAAACCCTGAAATACCCCATACTGAAAAGAGCCCTTTTTTGCTTGGCATAGTGCAAATGACAGCTGGATTTCTGAGAACTATCACATATGCTAGGAAAGGAAAAAATTCAGTGTTCGCTCCATCGGTCTGTACAGTATGTTATTTTTGGGCTGCAGATTCTGCAAGTAGACTCAGGATACAGTGACAGTTTATCTTTCCTTTTCTATGGGAAATCCAAGAGCTGATCTCAAGGATCACATGTAAAGAAAAACCCGCATCACTTGCAAAATAAAAAACCACTTCTAAATGAACTGGTTTAGGTGAAGCCAGAAAACCACCCTGAATGCCCACACATGAGTGCAAATCATCTGGAAGCAATAACTAATAACTTTCCAGTTAACCAGCAAAGAATCCTCCAAAACCATTTTGACTTTGAATAATGCATTGTAAGTGGAACTACTAACAAAACAATTAAAGATGGGCTGAGATATACAAATAGTGGAGGTTTCCTGCTGCCCTTCTTAGCTCAATAATAAATGAAGCCATTTATATTGCTGAGGCAAAACAATTCCATAGACCCCACAGCAGTGCTGCAAAGATATATACTATATATAGTTAAATATCTATAATACAACCATACTGAAGATCTCAACTTAAAGATGGCTACCAGTTCAAATATGGACATTTCAAAAGAGAGAGCTGCCTGTTTACAAGAAAAAAATATTCAGAATTTCTCAAGCATATTTTAATACTACATACAACTGTGTGATGTAGAATACAGAATTCCTACATTCAGAGAAATATATTTCAGGCAGATTATACACTTCTCTCTTTGGCAGTCAAGCAAGAATGAATCTGCTGAGAGTCACAGGTACCTGCTCAGATGGCAAGAGTAATCAGCTAGTACTTAACAAGAGAAGGAACAGCAAAGGAGAACTCACAAAAAAAAAAAAAAAAAAGAAAAAGAGAAACATACCTAAAAGCTTTAGGAAAAGCCAAAAAAACCCAAAAGGTTATATGCACAGCACAGTGTTGCTAGTTTTTTATTATTATGTGTTTTTTATTAATCTCCAATGGCAGCTTTTAATCTACCTGGGGCATTGATGTCTCTCTTCTATATGAACGCTCTGATGACAACTCCTCTTCAGTGGGATGCTCATGGGGACTCTCTCCTCATACCAGCTGCTCACCTCAATTCATTTTCTGTAGTGTAACGTCTCCTCCAACAGCCTGAGAACTGACCAAAGGGTTCAAAAGTTATTTGGAAGGAGAGGGAGACGCACAGAGGGAAGTTGTAGGAAGTTTATTTTTTTTTTTAATGGAACCACTCTAGAAATGAGTTCTCTCCTTTTGTGTAACCCTCTACTAGTCAATCCTGCCAAGTGGCAGAGGTGGCTGCTGTGCCTGTCCCTGTCCTCATGCACTTGGCCCCCTACAGTACCAGGCAATGGAAAGTGGTCTGGATGATCGTGCACTAATTCCCCGGGAAGAGGCTCCCACATAAAGTCCCTGCTGCCCTATGAAATTTTAAATACATTAAACAAAAAGCAATTTAAAATTCACTTTAGATCATAGCTTCTAAGTAAGAAGAATTAGGAAATGCAGAAAGGAGGCTTCCTGCAGCCATGTCAAATGGACTTGAAAGGTTACTAAAGTCTTGTAATCATTTTATTACAATAATTCAGATTCATATAAAGGTGTTCAACCAGTCAACTCAAAAACTTCTCAAGTGCAAACACAGCAGATGATTCAACAGAAAACAACACTACAGAACAGATTTGGATTGACTGTGGGCAACAATTACTTTGCTGAAAAGGAAAATTTATATTGGTGTAAGGCTTTAGGCTGTCTGAACTTGGAGCAAACTATTAAGAAGATAATAAAAACAACAACAGAGATCAAAACAGATGAAAGTAACCAGAGAGCAGATGCTAAAGAGCACTCTTACAGAATAAAGTTATCAGACTTCAGTAAATCTGCAGGAAATAACATCTCCTCCAATTGATAATTGCAGGAATAAAAATTAAAACAAACATGGATCTTCAAAAAAAGGGAAGAGCTTTACAGGGAAATAGAGTCTCCAAAGGAAGATACAGATAGCATCTGGGAACTGTTGATTTTTGTTTCTGTTTTAATTTCCACATGTAATCAAGCTCTGCCCATCATGTCTGTGGTACTCATCACTGAAGTGCAGTTTGCTTCTGCACAAGCAAAGCCCTGTCAGGAATACTGAACTTGTGTCGTTTTCAGAGCATGCACACTTTTCTATTCACACGTACTTGCTGATCAAACAAAAAATGCTGTAGCTACTTGATACTGGATATCCCTTGTGAAATGTGGAACAAGCCATTGTGCTCCATTTGAAGTGCTAAATACGCATGAACGAGAAAACAGAATTGACTCATAGATGTCACTTTAGAGGTCTTTTTAAAGAAGATTCAAGAATCACTAAGAAACCACAATTACACTGATGCAAACGTGCCTTTGATCTAAATAAAGCTTGACAGACTTCAGAAAACTAAATCTTTTTATGAGTCATTTGTTATAATTTTTTTTCTCCAAAGGAAAAAAAAATGAAATCTGTCCACTTAACAATAAGGATTAGGTTAATTTTCTTAACACTGTGTGAAATAATCACTTTAATTGCCATTTTCTTTTATATTTCATAGTAGCTGTAGGCTCAGATCTATGGAATTTATTAAGAATGAAGTCAGCAGGGTTCCACAGAAATGATCTCAAGTATTGTTATTTCTCAAAAAATTAAAAGAATAAGGAATTTAATGGTAAACATTCAATTTAGAGTGATAATTGAAAAGTCTGCCTTTTTATTTGATCCAGTCAACATTAATTATTTCTTAAGTAGAATCTGAGAGGCACAGAGCAGCATTTTTAATCATATGTTCATTTTCCAAATTCAATCTGACTATTCATTAATGAGATCACACTGCAAAGAAAGAAATGTGAACTAACCCTTTGTGCAAGTTTGCTAATCCTGTATTTACTACTTGCTCAAACTACCACAAAGGTTAGGCTTTTCATGTTCATAAAGAAAACATAGCATAAAATGACGGAAATATACATGTAAATAAAGGAAAATGAGACTATTAGAAATTGTTTGAAAACCTGGACAAATAGGAAATGGTGAAGTGCCCTGTATGAAGGTGCATTGAGAGATGTTATGGGAAGAAGTGGGTCTCTCTGGTGCTACATTGTGTGTATTTCAGATCAGAGCAGTGGAAAGGCACAACCAACCACTGTTTCTCTGGGGAAAAAAAGGCACCATTGCTTCCTCTGACCAGGTGAAGCTCACCTTGTGCCATGGGAGGATGGTTGTTGCTTAAACACAGCCTGAACCTCGCCCAAGGCAGAGGGGTTTGTGCATGATTGCCTGTGCAATCCCAGGGAAAGGCGGGGCTGCTCTCGCAGGGACCCTGTCATGCTGATACAGGCAGAGATGAGAGTCAAAAGGACTGAAAATCATTGGGTTTTTCTCTTTAGGGTCTGTAAAGCCAAATACATATTCCATGGGACACTGGATTTATTTGTCTGTGCATTCTGCTGTCACATGGATGGAGACAAGGTCCATCTTAAAACCAATTACTGGAAGCTCAGTTGGATTCATATTTATTAGTACAAACCAGAAGTAAAAAAAAAACCACAACAAACACCTAAACAAAACAAAAAAAACCAACCAAACAAAAAACCCCACAAAGCAACCAAAACCCAAAATGTTCTCCCTCCCCTCAATATGGGAAACAAGAATATTTGTCATTTGAGATTGAGCTCTGAAGAAATAAGGTCTGTCAAGCCCCTGTGTTTTGCTTGCTCACTTCATCATTCTGTCATGAGAACAGTAAAAACCAAACATACAAAACAGCTGTGTGTGCATTTAAACAAACATGAATTGAATGATCTAATGAGTAATCTCAAAAATAGTTCAGGAAGTTCAGAGCATCCTTTAAATATTTGTAGACTATTAGAATTTAACTAATTTAATTATGGATGGAAGCTTCTATTACAACAGTAACTGGAAACAAGGACGGGAATAAGACAAGAACTTCTTACCATGTCCTTTATCAAGTCATTCTTGTGAGGCCAGATATCAGTACTTAAGATTTTACTAAGAACTTGTTCCACTAAGCTCCTTCAATAGTGTACACTGTTGCACACTAAAAATGATAGGTCACTTAAAAACAGGAAATGTGACTTCGGGGGCTTTTTTTTTAAATTCATGGACTCTTCTGAACAACTTAGCCAAAATAAGTTGCTAGGAAACCGTCTTCTCTTTATTTACCTTAAAATTTATGCCTACAATTCATTTATATTACTATAATACTTGAGCCACTTATTTCTGACTTTCTTATACGGAAATAACAATTGATGGGAAAGGATCCTTTAGCACTCCATAAATACAATACAGGGGCCTACCCCTGTTCCATAGCAGAGGATCTATTTCCTTTCAGTATCTTGCCTTGTCTGTAGCTTAAGCAGCATCAACTCCCAACTGCGTGCTAAGAAGAGAAATCATGGAACTCCCTGAAATGCACCAATATTCCCAAAACCCGCTGAGCTTTATGGCAGGCAAGTCCAAAACATGTAGCTCGTTAATCAATTACATGTTTCTGGATGGTTCATTTGTTTGCAGAATAAGTTCCACTGCTATTTAGTAAATAAAATAAAGTAGGTAATCAGAACCAGATGATATGCACAGTACATTTATGAATTGCTTGTTTTCATTTTTCTAAAACTGTAGAACAGAAACTACTATTTAAAAGAACAACAAGAAAGCAATTCTAATCAAATTTAGCTTGCAATGGTGGAAGTTTAGCATACTAAATAATCCCCCTCAAATCAAGCCTTGACTGTAGTCACATAAAGCTGTACATGCAGAGGACACACAGCAGTAGACCAAGGGACACTGCTAATTAGCTAAATCTAGTCAGAGAAACTATTCCCTTTGCCAGACATTTAAAGTTTTTCCTACTGTACTAGATGCAGTTCTAGCGTGTTGATTTTTACCAATCCGAATAAGTTCTAAATCTTTCTCAGTCTTCCTGTCTTCCCCTGCTCAGAACAACCTCAGTATCATCAAAGTTACAAACTACAAGATTCAGTCCTTCCCCATGAGTTACAGCACATACACTTATTTAATTTACTGGGACAATTCAGAACAATTAGAAATTACTTACATACACGTTTGCAAAAATCAAAGACTAGAGCCCTCCAGAGATTGAGAAATGGAGGTAGTAGAGGAAGCAGAAATTACACACATCCTTTATGAGCTTCTGATTTTCCAACACGTAAGTTGAAGAGCTTCCAAAAGATTAAGCATCTGCTACCAGTCTATTAAGTTTAATTACATGCTTTATCTGTACAAAGACTTGAGCTCCTAGGTCTACCAAAAAAAAAAAAAAGAGGTTACTTGGACAGCCAGTCAGCTGCTTGTGCATACATCCATGTCCATGATTACAAATGATCCCCAATGAAGCCCATGAGGTCAATCAGATGGAAAAGGTGGGCAGATAGGATTCTTTTGCTAAGCAAAAGTCTCAGCTGAACAAACATATGCATATCTCACTCAGTTCATGCTTCTAGTGTATAATAGCAATTCAAGGCAATCAGCCATGCAATTATATTTGTACTTTGTATCTTTGTATTTCCTAAGATTGCGTGACTTAAAAGAATTTACAGCTTTGCAATAACAATGCCTATTTACAGATGCTTTTTCACATTTTCCATTATAAATACAGCTTTCTATCTCTGTGCACAGGGAATTAATCTTGGTGTGGTAACATCTAGAGCCAGTTTTGAGTCATGAAAGATCCAGATCACGTCACGTCCCCAAGCTGCACCGTCTCCAAATAACACACGTGTTATCTGCTGCACTCACTCAGCACGAGGGGTTATCTGCTGCAGTGGTTCCTAAACAAGGAGCTAAGAGCTGTAAATGCAGTGGAAAACACAAACCACTTAATTCTAAGAGAGGGCTCATGCCAAGAAATGATAACACACATCCACTAACCCAAATGTGAAGTTGCCACCAAGAGGAGGAAGACTCTTCCTCCATGGCACTTAAATCATGTGTATTTTGGTATTAACTTCCTACATCCTCAGGGAAACTAGCACAAGATGCCTCTAGAAAATATTTCAGCGGTCAGGGCATTTGTGAAACATGAGCACTTATGAATTATTAAGAAAAAGAACACAAACAAAACAACAAAACCAACACAAACAAACAACCTCTCTGGAAAGACTCTGTTTGTACCAGAGACTTACTAAAAGCTTGTTTCTTGGGATCATTTTGGAAGCCATCAGCATTACTGCACAATTTGAGGCTTCTCCACTAGAAAAGTTAAGGATTCTGCTGAGACAACTCATGTATCATACTGTTGAAAAGCTTTTAAACCTCAAACCTTTAAAGAAAGATGAGGAAATGAATTGTTCCTTATTTCTGTAACAGATTAGGGATATGTGTAATGAAAGAGGCATCTTGCACCGTGTGACAAAGGCCTTTTCCTGCACCTGCAGTTGGAGGAACCCAGATGCAAAACAGGAGTAATGCCTCCAAGTACAGTGGCAATGTTTCACTATATGGAGTTTTCACTTTCACTTCTGGAGAAACTAAAGCAATCCCAGTTTATGATCACAGATCAGAACATATAAAAATAGTGGCCAAATCAAATTACCATATGAAATCGGACACTTTCGAGGCCTGATTGATCCCAAAGATCAAAGCTAAAAGCGTGATCCACAGCTATTTACACTACTGAGAATGCTGATCGCACATGGGAAAATAAAATTGCTGTGGGCAGCTGAGAGTCTGCTTTAATATTTTGCAGTTCTCAATGTCTCACACGTGGTTTTTAAATTAATACTTTTTAAATATTTTTTCTTTTATAAAATCAAAGCTGAAAACCATGACAAACTTTGCCTTAATCCCAAGAATGTATTATTTAGATAAAAATCACATGATTTAGGGGTCATTTTTATTCCTTAACCATTACTTCAGAAACGCCTGGTCATTGAACCAGTCACAAGTCCCAGCACTTCTTTCCTGCTACTCAGTACCTAAACCAGTGAGAAAGCTGACGCAGCACACACGCTGCGGCTTGGATTGGATACAAAAGGGGATCTTTCATGCTTAGCAATCTTCACAGTTGTGCAGAGAAAGGACAGTTTGACTAACCACAAAAAACAAAACAACTATTGAGTAATACACTGTCTTCATATTAGTGCTCTTGCATCCAGTTTTTTAACATGTTTTTCAGCTTTTGCTTTAAGTTTCCATGTGCTGTTTATTTAAGTATTCTGCCAAAGAATGAACCTCCCAGTAGATAAAGTAAGGGAACTGTTTTATGTAGTTTCACTTGAATATATTCCCACAAAGACTTCCAAGGCCACGGAAAGAACCAAAACAAGAAACAGAAACAATCCTTATTAATTTCCTTGCCACAAAGCATACCTTGCACTGTGTGGCCTCATTCTGCTGAAGCATCTTTTAGACAGTCTCAAAACACAACTTCTGTTCCAGATAAAATCTATTTTTAGAAAAGAGCTATAAAATTTCTGAGATGGACAAAGCACGAAATATGCCTCTCACTGAGTGCTTTCATTTTCTATTTGTGATCTCTGGCCGACTATGTGACTGAAAGAAAAATATATCATTTTTCCCATGAAAAAATATGCCTGTACCAAGGATTTTATACCATGTTTGAATTCTAAAAAAGAAAGGCATTTGGAGATTAGCAACACACACATTTCTCTTCCTACTGACAAACTGCAACTTGGTTAGATTAATCACAAAAGTACCTTTAGAGTCTCTAGGGCTAACATGAAACAGGAAAAATGTTTCCTTCCTCTAATTCCTGAGAGCAGACTGCCTTCATGAATTAAAATATATTTCATACAGCTAGGCATGGAAGCAGCTCTACTGCCCTCAGCTGCACCAACCAGCCATCCCAACAGAAAATCTATTGTGGAAGAAAACAGGAAAAAAAAATAGGAAGGGAAACAAACAAACAAGCAAACCCAAACAAACAGCAGAACTTGCAAATTCCCCCTGTCCACTGCTGAAGGAGAATGAAGGAGCAACAGCTTCCATCAGGCTCTGGTCTCCTGAAACCATTTTAATTTTCCAAGTTTTTCTGAACCACACAAACAGAGCCACTAAGGAATCTGACACATGGGAAAACTGGACTATGCATTGGGGTTAATAGAGTTCATTCTATTCCCCTTGGATTTGACTCCAGCAAGTCTGGCAGTCTGAACAAATAAGTCAGTCTGAAGGCAGGCAGAGATGTCTCAGGGCAACTGAAGAGATAAGCAAGCATTATGTCTAAATGGGACTCTTTAGACACTTCATTTTTATTTCTCTTTCCAAAACTCCACTCTTAGCCTGGCAAAAATGCAACATGCTGAAGAATTGAGGGTCTGTAAGTAGAAAAAGAAAACATGGAGTTTTAAAGTAAAAATCTAAAACAGAAATGTTAACAGCACTGTGTAACAAGAGTTAGGCACTAAGAAGAGATGTTCGGTTGGTACTCCCATCTGGGATTCCACCTGAGATGGAGGTTTGGGGCTGAGGGGTGAGTTTCCCTGCTGAGAGAGGAGCCTTTGCTCATCTAAGCCACACAGTCAGCAAGACAAAGCTCTTTGTCTGCAGTAGTGTCTGTTCATCATCGCTGCTGTTACCGGTGTAACAGCAGCCTGGAAGGCTGAATACTTTTGCTACCTCAGCTCCTGACTACAAGGAACTGACGTATGAAAGAAAACCATTTTTGTTCTTGAGCCTAACCAGGACCTAATCCCAACTGAAAAACTTTAAGTCTAAGAGGGTTATAATAGAGGTAAATATTGAAAAATAACTACGCTCACCTCTCTCCCTATGAAGGCACACAGCTTCTTGAGAAGTACAAACATAATGGCTGGGACAGACAGCTTGGTGTGAACACACCACAAAATCAAAGCTATTTTTACCTTTTCAGAAAACAGACATGAGGTTCCGTTCACACAATTTTTGGACTGAGTATGAATTTCAAAAGCAAAATGTTAACAGCTGGCTATCTGCAAACAATCTGCAATGTCAGCCATTTCCACCAACAGAACTGAGAGTGTTGCAGTACAGGACAGTCACAGCACCAGGGTGCAAACCCTGCACACAGTTACGCCCCGACATCACAGACAAGGCTTGGAGCTACTGTATGATTCAATCAGCATGAAGGTAGTAATAGTAGTGTCCACATTTTTTACTAGTTAACAGTGAGCTCTTCTTCAGAGGATGAAATAAATTGTCTAATATTTGGATCAAAAAGTCAGTATTATCATGGAATGTAGTCTATGTTCAATGGTTCTCTGTATTGATAGGCTCTTATAGTACAATATGCAGAACATGTCAGTT
The DNA here is from genome assembly GCF_020740795.1 of Apus apus. NCBI lineage: Eukaryota > Metazoa > Chordata > Aves > Apodiformes > Apodidae > Apus > Apus apus. The sequence continues at coordinate 32,426,794 of NC_067287.1, read as the reverse complement.
TTTATTGTGCAAGTAATGCCATTTCTGTTTTTAATTAATCTTTCCAAGTACTTCAGTTGCATCTTAAGTGTGATGTTAATTGCTCAGAGAGCCATTTCATCCATTAAGCATAGATCAACAGGCCTATTATGTTTGGGTTTTTTTAAATCTTGCCCACAGGAACAATGCAAGCAGCAACAAAGGTACCATCCTGAAGGACAAAATTATGTCGTGTAGGACTAGACCACCCAGATGCTTGAAACTGAAATACCTGGAGATGTAACAGACTATCCTCACACTACAAACACACAGCAGGACAAGTGTGGAGATGACTGCTTTTTATAATTCTGTGCAAAAGTAGAAGGCATACGCAATAATTAATTAGCAGTGATCCTTATGCTGAAACAGCAAGCTATATTTTCTTTCTGGCAAGCAGCTCAATTATTAATGTTTAAGTATACTGAGATCTATCAATAGAAAGTGTACTAGGGGAGGAAACCACATCACCACCCATGTGTTTTAGAGACCTGCATTAATATTACTCCTTTGAAACCTAGTTTGAATTAAGAACTACATACAGCTTTGATGTAAAGCAAATAATTGTCTGCTCAAAACACAAGCTGGTTTTGTGCTTTGAAGATGTGTGGCAGTAAAGAGTGGGAAGTCACAAATTATTTCCATGGGAAACATATGACTCCCCAGTACTCCTATCATTGCTCAGACATCTACTCCTGGGTCTTCTGATTACCTTGTGAAAGGATGTGAAACCCCAGAAGTATTATTTCTTGTATATTTTTACATGTCATGAGTACAATGAATGTGATTGCTCCCAGCGGCAAATCACAGAGCAGGCTTATTGCTGGAATCAGAATGCACTAAACTCACGTTTTGATCTATTAAAATGGACTATTTATAGCTTAGTTTCCATTTTTAAAGGAAATTCCACTTCTGAAATCTTAATATTTTTTTCACATTTCAAGTTTGATAGTACATGTATGCTTACATGAAGATGCACCATTATGCATGGTACACATATTATGGTTTTGGTACTAAATAGCAAAAGCTGATATGGCATAATCTGTTTTCCCTTGAACATGGAGCTCTTTGCCAGATAGAACCACCAAAACTTAGCTGACAAACCCACTTTTCCTGTTTGTAGAAGCACAAGTATTTTCAGGACATGCACAAAAATTGCATTTCTGACACTGTAGTAAACAAATTGAATTAAAAACTACTGTCATTCACAAAAAGACAAAAAACACATCTAACTTTAGCAGATGAAACATAGGAAAATGTATTCTTACAGCTTTATAAGCAGGTGGACTATATGCTTTTATGTACCTTACTGAATTTTATCCTGTTCTAGTTAAGTTTTCATAATGCACCTCTCAGAGTGCCTGAGTTTCTTTGCAATGCCTTTCTGCTCAGAGCCTCTTAGCAATCCACAGCCATTTCACATCTACTGACATCCCTGCACTTCTGACAAGGGTCTGTACGGTGTGACAAATTACTTTTGGCCCATAATATCAAGTCTACAAAACCACTTTTTAATTAAAATGTAATTTAAGAATGCCTTCTTCTCCCAGCATTTGAAATTACTTGAAACTAATATTATACACATATTTATAACTCATAAAATACATACCCTCAGTTTTAAGCTTGTCATTTTTTCTAAATTTCTAGCCTGTATTTGAAAAGAAAAAAAAAAAAAGGAACTTCTCTGAAAGAATGTAAACAGGAGGTAGGGGTTAATTTCGGACCATATGGAAGGTGAAAGAGAACATTAGCTCTTTTTGACACAAAAATAAAGATCATGTGAGGAATGTGCCAGCTTTCCATAGATAACTAATAGACAGCAATTTGACTTCCTAATTGCAGAAGGGCAGAAGAAAGAGAAGAGCTTCAAGGAAATGAAACTCCCCAATTACAAGTATCAGCATAATTACATGTGCTGTATCTGTGCTGAGAAACATGACATTTTCTCATTTTCTAAGTCTCTCAACTTAAACTGCATAGTTTTCCCAGCTTCTGTTTAACTCAGGAAACAGAACCAATAACAAGCAGACAAAGAGAAAAAATAGAGTTGGAATGCCATTAGGTTAATAAAGCTTAAACCATTCCAGGGATTGCTCCCTATCACTCTTTGTATGTAAAGCTTAACTTAAATAGATACTTGAACTTGCAAAAAAGGTAAAAATCCTGAAAAACAGATTATTACTATTTAACCTCAAAGCAACAAATTGTTCCCTTCTTAAGGAGATACACTACTATGTCCTGCAACAGCTGCTTTGTGACTTGATAATCAGAATTCCTGATGCTGTGAGTAGAGCTTCTACTCACATCAGTAAAGAATCAAAGTATGGAGTTGGAAAAGTAGACTGTTATTCTGTGATCAGCTCTAATTGTCATTCTAACAATACTTGACCAGTAAGACAAACAAAGCTTTTAGTTCTTTCTCACGCCTAATGACTCTAGTCCACGTAGGAAACCTAACTGCGTAAAGTGCTTGCTGCAATAGTTGAAAATTACAGTTTACTTGAAAAATAAAGGTTTAGTCCTCAAATCAATAGCCTTATCAGATTTGTGGCATCCAATTTTTATGTGTGTATCCTTCTCATTCTGATAATGATTTCAGAATCTGTAATGAAAGGTAGCAGTATTCATCTTTCAAATGATGGAAGGTGTTGTACAGGTTTCTCTCCATTTTTATTAGTGTCATCCAGCTGAAGTGATTGCAGAGCCTGCTTTCAAAGGGTGTTTGGTTTTCCAGGCATACAGAACCACCTGCATGTACAATTTGAGTAGTGTAATGTTTTACATAGAAGAATAATGCTAAAGCAGATAAAAGCAAGACATCTCCATTCAGAAGCACAATGGGTGTTGGTAAGGGACTTTCTGACATAGAGGAAAACAAAGAACAGAAAGGGCTGTCACAACCTAGAAATTCCACGAGCATCTTTGCTAAAAGAATCTAAAATAAGTGCAAGGTATTGTAAAATCATTACCTTTAACTAGTGCTCTGTTTGCCACGGACTTCTGTTTAATAGAAGTATCTGTTAGAAGAGTTTGAAACTCCCAATCACGTTCCAATAGTTTAAGAATTTCTCAAGGAACCAACACAGGAATTTCAAGAGTCAACTTTAGGCTTTTGCCCCCACACAAAAAGATACAGGTATACTGTCAAATGCCCCCTGTCAGCTTCTCAGAGACTAAAACAGGGAGACATTCAAAACAGCCATGGCAAGGCTCCAGCAGCAGTAGGAGGAAAGCTTTGTCGTGCCTGCCAAGAATCCCAGCAATGGACAGCTGAACTTTGCCTTACATAGTGGCTGAGCAGCCCAGGGGTCTGTAAGGCTTTCATATTTTCATTTGGCTTCACTCACTTACACAAATGTAAACTCTGTGGGAACCCAGGAAAAAAAAAAAAAAAAGCTGTCATTTTAAGTTTCTAATTCATACTGTGTTAAGCAAGTCACAGGTCAGCTTTCACTGTGCTATCCAGCTACTACTGACTTATTTTAACATACCTTCTCATGAACACTGCCCTCCCCATACTGACTGATAGGGTGGCTTTATTCATCTCTTGACCTAAGGTGCCCTGCTTTGCCAGAAATAGCCAAGAGAAAAACTCAAGTGACATGCTTTACATTTGCATTTCACTGCCAAAGTGTTTAATCTTGGCCAGCTGAGTGAACATAGGAGCCCCAAAACCTTCAACAGCCATTTTCCAAAGTTACCTTTTCCAAAGTACAACTGATTTACTCTTGGAAGGGTATTATTTTCTTAATTCTTTGGTTTGTTGGTATTCTGGTGACTTGATGTGACATAACATTCATTTTTACCATTTACTTTTCATATAACTTCTACCCCTGAGAGTAGCATCAAGTTTCACTGGGAATTTGGTTTAAATCACAGAACAGCTTCTACCAAAACACAACAGATTCTCCTCTTCACTTGAGGAAAAAAAAAAAAAAAAAAAGTTATTTGGGGTTTGACATTTTAAAATATTTTAGTGTTCTACTTCACAGAGCTACTTTTGTATAGAGCATGTTGCTTTTAAAGTCATGCTTTGGATAAGGCTAAATACTTTGGATTTCCCAAAATATATTTTGGAGCATGTGCTCTTCTGCTGTTAATTTTCTGTTATTTTTGCAAAGAACATTCAAGTGTTTGAGGCTGAGTGAGATTCCTGGTTGGTTGGTTGGTTGGTTTTTTTCTTTCTTTCTCCAGTGCAGTCACTGAACTGATATCTAGTTTTATTGCCTAGATGGAAACTTTAGTCTGAGATCATGGGCTGAATCTGCAAAGGCATTTAGGTGCCTAACTCCCATATGAACAACCAGAATCACTAAATTCCAAGACCTGTGGCAATTGTTCTTCACTTTCCAAGTAAGCACTGCACTATCAGGCTGGATTCTTTCCACCTCTCATTCCCTGTCCCTCCTTGCAAAGGAAATATCATTTATTTTTTCTCCAGAGGAACATGCTTGATATCATGGATACGGGAAGTTGCCTTTTACAATCCCACTAACCCTCATGCCCCACAGAAGACAACTGGGCTGGGCAGTCCCTGGCCAGGTCACTTCTGTGGGGAGCTGGAAGGCCACTTGTTGGGCCCAGACCACCTTGCAACTCTGCAGCATGTAGCAGCTCCCCAGGGCAGCATCTTACACACAGGCTTTTCCTCACTGAACAGGGGGGACACATCAAGAGGTATCAGGTGTGCTGCATCCTGTTTTCTGCCTGAAAATTGAGGGGGATCTCAGAAACCTGAGTTTATGGGACAATTAAGCTACTGTAGGAAGGAGGCAAAAGTGCTTTCCCACAGTAAAGCACCACATTAGGATCCTTCTGGGGAAGCTGAAGGAGGAGGTGCTCCTGCACATGCTATCAGGCAGCTGCCCAGCGAGATGGCAGGACAGGGAGGAGGGAGGATCTCTGCAAAGCATTCCTGTGTGACCAAAGAAAGGGGATTTATAAACTGCTGAAGCGTCCATCACATGAGTTTTGTTTCCTTTTTGGTTCTAATCAAGATTTTTACAGCAAGGGCAGCAGGAACATTGCTTGCTGCTCGTGATGCTGTATTTCTGCCACACAGAATGAACTCTTGGCACATACCAGGTACAGTAATGCACACCTGACTGCAGATTAAGCAAGAGCATCCCACACACATATTCCATACTTAAAGACAGTTGAATCCTATGTTTTTAATTATGTTTATGTTCACGCATATGCCATCAGTTCAAATCTCCAGCCTTACAGCTGACCTCTGATCACTGAACGTTTTTGTTGCCAATGTCAAATGAGTAACTGCAACCAGATCCTCAATCCAGGAATTACACACAAATTGCTTTCTCTGTATTAGTAACCTTGAGAAGATTACTAATCCTCCTACCTGCATGCAGAGAGACTTACAATTAGCAAGGTACAATACAAACAAGTTGACTCTGCTGTGGTTGTTTTTCATGAGTTTTAAGTCCCTTTAGTTCAAACTCAATTCTCTCACAAGAATTAGTCTCTTACAGAGCACCAGACACAGTTATAATCAATGGTAATATCTTTAGTGTTCACTACATCCATTTTACCAAGTCATCTCACTAAACTGTATAACTGTATAACCTGATGTGCTCCCAGACTTATCAATGAGTAAGACATTAGTAGATTTACCATACAGTCACAGATAAAGTAAGAGAGGAAAACTGTTACTAAGAAACACGTGATAGCAAGTCTTAAAATACTCTGGGATAGGTCTGAACTACTTGCTGGCTAGGAAACTGCTGAGTCACGCTTGGGCATACACTGAAAATACTGTTTCATTTTGCAAAGCACGTATAAGCTATTCATGTTCCTTGTTGTTGGAAGCCTGCTGAATAGCTGCTACCACAACAAATTAAGCATTCTCCTAACTTTTCTGCCTCCTTGAAAGAAAGAGAATGACAAGTATGTTTATTCCTGCAGTAGTTCTCCCTTTCACAACATTAGCTTTTAACAGAACAATAAACTCAAAACTTCTTCAAAGCATTCTGTGAGCTTTCTCAGTTCAAGATACCTTAGAAGAAACTTTACTTGCCTTTTCACACACAGTATAGACTGTAGCAGGTATCACTCATGTCTCTGTTGTAGCTCTTTCTGGCGAGATTGGATGTTCTTAGTACATGGTATGTAAGTTATGTTTTAGACCTAAAGGGAAAAAAAACCCACCTTTCTTGACCATGTAAATCATAGAATCATAGAATCCTAGGGGTTGGAAGGGACCTCGAAAGATCATCTAGTCCAACCTCCCTGCCAGAGTAAAGCCAGTAAAGACTGACTTAGTACAAGGAAAGCCATTCTCTCTGAGATCCTAGGCAAGGTGACTGCTTAATGCCCTTAACAAGGAGGGAAAGGTTTTAAGAAGTTGAGTTCAAAAGCTCCAGCTGGAGTTAATGATGTTCTCTAACAGTCTTTGTAGTTTTTCCAGGCCTTTGGCATCCCATAGGCAGAATGAGAGACAGGAGTTGCCCTCTGAGTGCCTCATTACCTCCTACCTTATTCCTTCTGCCCTGGCATGATGGAGCCCTAGACTGAAGTCCTGGGTTTATCAGCAGAAAGGGTGCAGTGCAGGCTGCTGGTATGAACTTAGCAAAGTCCGTCTAAGGTGGCTAAGGTGGCTGGGCACCCCTCTTCCAGCAGCACGACTTGCATCCACTTTCCAGCCCCTGTGCTGGCATGCAGGGCTTCTTCCTTTGGCCCTGGTGCAGAACAGCTGCTGGTGGTCTCACCCTGGGAGCACTGGCCCTGCATGAGGGATATGTCATGCAGAATAGCCCTCTCATTACAGCTGTCAGGAGACAGGCACTGAGAATTTGTAGATAGAAGCCTAAGAAGGGAAGAAATATTATTGCAGTTTTCTATGCTTAATCTGGGAGTGTTACTCCCTACCTCTCTGGTTGACTGCCCCTCTCTGCAGTGGCTGACTGTCATCCATGTCATATCTGACCATTTAAATCACAGTGGTGTTTTTTAAAAGAACAGCAAGTATATCACCCTTTTAACCATCTATCCTGTAACCTTTATACAAGAGTTTGGATATCACATAATGAAACATTCTCATGCACTCTTTATTACAGGAGGGGCAAGAAAAACATCTGCGGTGACACAGCTGCTTGAAGTTGCAGCTCTTGCATTTTGTCTGTAATATACATAATCATGTAATTTTCTTGCTAATAAAATCCATATTTGAAGAGCAAAATCATCTCTAGGCAGAAAGTGTGGGCAGCCTGGCTCTGCCATCTCCACGGAGGGCAGTTTACTCAGAAAGCAGAGGATGGTATTTCCAGAGTTTCCTTTACAGAACTTTAAATTGTGCATAGTTTGGACATCTGAGCTCTGTTGAAAAGACATGCTGTGGGAATCTGGTGCTTTAGCAAAGCTGCCTGGCACAGGCCGTTTGCTGTATCCACACTGCACAGGGGATTATAGGTACTTAGTGCCATGTACTTCTGCTATACAGAATGCACCCTCAACACATGATAATTACAGTTACCTTTGTGCTATGTATTTCTCACAAGCTCATGAGTAATCCACTGAACTCCTCAGCACAGCTGTAGTTAGATAATTCCTCTTGGTCTCTGCCCAATAGGCTAGTCTTTTTCCTGGCATTCACAAACACGTCGTGCTTCTTGGTCCTACCTTTTTAGATCTCAACAGCAAATGACTGAGACTAACAGAGTCCAGAAATGGCAGTCCCCTGCACTTGTTAAGCAGAAGACACAAATTATCCGTATTGATTAACCTTCAGTCAGTGTCATTAACATGGCACAGAACTGCCTCACTCCAAAAGCCTTCAGAGGCAGGGGTAAGATCTAGAGGCTGTTTACTCCAGTGTAACAAGAAGCCACGCTTCAGGGGTAAAGTAGCAGGGAAAGATGGGAACATCCACTGAATAAATCACAGGTCTGAAAGGTCCAGGGATTTAAATAATGACTAGGAGAGAGGTAATCACATGAAACCAATTAATCTCATTCTGCAATATCTGTGTATCCTCCATCACATGTTCCTGGTGAGCTGCCATACTTCCCACTCCCTTAACATTTTATAAACTTTTATCATCCTGGTCTGAGCTCTCCAATATGTTCTTCTACAGGCACTGGACAAACATTCCTCCCATGCCTCTCTTGTTATCAGCCACACTTGCTGCTCTGTGGGATCATCACAACTGTCTTTTCCATTTCTAACCAAAATCTGCACTTCAAGCTTCCAGAATTGGTTTCCTTTCACCACCCTATTGTTTCGTGATTATAGCCAAATTTCTGGTATAATTTGTTTATTGTGATGCAAGATAAGAATTGCTGACTCATCCTCCAGCACATCTAATAATTCCTTGTATCACTTCCTTAGGATGGTTTTGCGAAACGGGTCTTTCCCCTTTTTTTGAACTGTGTTATTGGTACATGTAAGCAAAGTTAGCTGAATAAAAATGTGTTCTAACTATTGCAGTCCATACTACTGAGGTGAGCTGTTCCTACCTAGTTATTGCTTAAGCTTTTGCTCAGCAACAGTTTTCACAGGCAATGATATATAACGATTAAATTGTTTTTAATTTCTCTAATAAGCAGCAGGATACCATACTGGTAGTCTCTTACTCTGAAGTGTTAACAAGGAGAATTAGAAGTGCAATTTTTTGTTAATGATTCTGTCTTTTAATGAAGATAATTAAAAGACCAAAATGCTCATCAATAAATAATTATCTGAATATATATCTGTATTAAGTACAGTATTTGCTTGTTGTCCTTCCCAGAGGTGAAGGTTCTCGGAATTTAAAATACCAGTGCAGAGACGTCTGCACAGAATGACCTCAAGTACTGCTTAAGTATGATCCCAAGCAATGCTACACCCATTCAGGAAATTACAAGATGAAAGCAGCTGCTGCCTTGGTCATCTTGTTTGGAGCTAGGCTACAAGTAAGGTGTGCACCTCAAAGTTTAGGCTGTGAAAAACACTGATAACCTTGCTGATGTGCCACTTACTGGGTAGTGCCCTTAGATCCCTCTTTCCTGATGTCAATTTTTTCAGTGAATACAAAATAATCTTCAGCAAATGGGTGATGCATGGGAAATGCAGGAACCCAGGAATCAGCACCTATCCTGAACACATAGGTGCAACTTCCATGGTTTGGAGCTCTGTGGCTGTGGTGGCACATGGCTGGCTAGCATTGAGGAGAATGCTGATCTGTACCTCAATTCCTTTATCACATTTAAGAGGACTCAGAATTGCCAGACAGTGTGCAGGTTATTAATATGATCTTCTAGCACTTCTGTTTCCGTGGGCTGACACTCAACTAACCTGTGTCCTCTGTGGCCAAGTGGGGAATGCCAACTAGACAGCAGATGTAACATGGGAAAGAAGAACAAAACCACCCTAAAGTTACAGCTTTCTGCTGAACATCCATCTATCAGCCTTAGTCTCTTCTGTTTGCTCTGTTCCACTTAGATAAGGCAACATTTAGATTTTACCACAAACAAGCAGATAAAATGAAATTGTACATTTCTCTATAGCCCTGAACTTGAACTGGGAACCTATGTTAATAACCCGAGTAATTAAGTCAAGTTTCCTTTTTGTAACTGGAAATCGAGTCTCGTTAGTAAAGCAGAACTGGATAAGAATTCATTATTGGTGGAGGGAGGACATACTTAAGCCTTCACCTTAAGGAAAAAAATCTCTGTCAGGCTGCTTTTGCTGTGAATCCAAAAATTAAAAATACTCAGGCCAGATTGCTCTATTCACTGGATTCCTCTGTTCTCCGAGTTCCCCTCCTCAGAAAATCTGTTCTTCCTCGTCTTCACACAGCCACATAAAATAAAATAAAAAAGATAACAAACAGTGGGAGAATTTTATTTTCCCTCTTCTGGCTAAGTAGGATACTAATGACACAGATCCAGGGGCTGGAATTAAAGGGGATCATATTGCAGCCAAGAAAATGAAAAAAAAAACAAAAAACCAACAACTCCTTCATGTAAGTAATTTTTGTTCCTCTGAAACTTTTATCAAAACTGTCCCAAAGCACAGATTCTTTGTCTTGTTTTGTTATCTTTAGAAGATTAAGGGACTGCAGCATACTTAATACTATAAACAGTAACTTTGACTGGCCTTACTCTACCAGCAGCTGAACAAATATTTCTAACATGGACAACTCCTCCTCCCTCTTTCTCAGCTAGACAGACCACATATTTTTGTAACTCCCTGCCAGTTCTTATGTCTAATGTGGTCAGCCAGGGGAAGGAAGCTCCCAGAAATAAAGGAATTAAAACATTTATTTTACCTTTTCAAGAGCCTTAGACCCAAAATGTGCTTTTCTAGGAGCAGCCCCAGAAACACATGGTCCAAATTCTCCAAGTTAAGGTTTGCAGCTCTTAGTTAAATCAGCAGGCTACAGAGAGCTAAAAGAGCTCTAAGAAGCAGACTGTGTAGGATATGCATATATACAATGCAGGCAGGCTCTGCACAGGAATATTACATGTGAGCATTTTAGAAAACAGTTTCGGTGAGTCTGCTTAATGAAAACAGGAATCTATGTACTATTGTACCAAATTAACTTGAGGGAAAATCTAATATTCCTAACTGTCGTGCTAAGTAATTCAGAAGACCTGCTTTAGTTAAAGATTACTTTCTGCTGAAATTATATGATCGTGAATCAAGAAACATCAGTTTGAGTTCTTTAGTTAGGATAAAAATCTGAAACAGTTTTAACTGTATTGAAAATGTTAATATGAGGAATGTGTGTTTTCTTCACTTCAGCTGTCCTACTTAGAAAGGGTCCTTAGATGAAAAGGTGCTGCAGCTGCTTTAGTTGTACTTTCTAAGCATAAAGAGGATTTTCACAGTAAAAATCTTGTTCTTTCAACAGTGTATTTCAGCTTTCTGTCTTCAGCAGCACCCCTTTGAAGATGTATCATTGCTTTACAAAATCTGCCTGTGGTAGTTCAACAGTAGTCAACAAAAAAGCTTTCATTCTTCTAGAAGATGCACTGAACACTTAGATACTCATGCAGAACAGCTTGCAATAGTAAATTCAGAGATTGCTTATAAATGTAAAGCAAACACTCACAAAGATATTAAATGAAGGGGAAAGGTGCATTTATTGATGGATATGCCATCAATTGGACAGATCTCAGGCCAATTAGCCAGTAATTAGCTGGTGTGAAAAGTCAGAGTGAATTAAGTCTAATCTCTCAGCAGTGGTTCTAGAGAAAATAGGTTCTAGAGGAAATACTGTACTGGAAGAACTTCAGAAATACATTACAGGTAATCATATATTCAGGATTAGAAGCTTCTCAATTTCCAGGGTTTCAAACCTGTTTAAAATGATTTTATTAACGCCTGTCTTTGCAAACAAGATCACACATTTTTCCCATCCCCTTTTACAAAGTAAGGTATTTTTAGCACATCACCTCTCAATCTCTAAATTATTTCACTCGTCTCCTAAAGCTCTCATTACAACTGCTGCACTTTTCTGTTTTCTCCCCAGTTAGCACAGCTGTGCAAGAGAGACATGAAAAAAAAGGGAGATGCAGTACCCCATTTTTCCTAATTCCAAAGAGAACAGCAGCCTGTGCAACTCAATTCATGAATCATACATGCTATTCACCTGTTCCCTTATTTAAAAAAAATGTTAGGTAGTTGACTTATGTTTGGCCTTTGTTGTGTTACAACCTCACCATGTTTCTACAAAGACAGATAGGTGTTTCCCATCCTGTATTTGAGTAGCTACCTGGTCTGGTCTAAATGCAGTGCCTTGCACTTGTTTACAGTGGATTTAATCTCTTTTGTCTAGACCACTTTAGCAGTTTAAGATGTTCTGTTGGCAACAGACATACAGCTATATCACATTTTTACCACATTTTACATATTCTAAGGGCACGGGACTTACACAATCATACTGTTTTCTGTCACCTCCATCACTTCCTGACAAACAGCTTTTGAACCACTTGGTTAATTCCATCTCAATGTGACGAAAGAGAAGCGTCTCAAAGACTAACTTTAAGCATTTTGAGAGACTCAGCAGCTGGGTAGACAAGTCTGAAACTGTTTCTCCCCAAGTCTCACATGTGTTGTTTGTCCTGTCAGCAGCTAATCAGCCCCTGAGCACTTGTTGGGCCTGTGTCACACACATCACTCCCAGGGATCAGGCAGAGCATGTGCTCCACTCTGCTTTGCTGATAAAACTGGAGAGGGGAGACTGTGAGGAGACCTCGTGGAAGAGCAAGGATTACACAAAACAAGGTCAGGAGCTACAGTTATTGCAGTTGTGGGTGTGTAGGGATCAAGAACATGTAGATAGAAAAAAACACATTTTGTTAGTTCTCCTGCTTGAGGAAGAACTTTTTTTCAGACTCTGGTAGTGTAAGTGGGATGCAGATATCTTGTAAATTGTCTTTCCCCTGGCTGAAGTGCACAATGACTTACCATGACCAAAGTGAGTGTGTTTTCTGAGCTAATCCGTAAAGCTTTCACAAGTGTTTTCCTGTTTTGAGGGTTTTTTTCAGTCATTATGAATTATGCTTAGATACCTACTGAAGTTCTAATAGCAACATCTACTGTACAGTCTCTTTCCCTCATCTGTCAAAGAAAAAGAATCAGATTTTCTAAATTTAAGTAACTTCCTGTGAATTTAAACAGGATTAAGAACTCTTAACTCTGTGAGAACAGATTGCCCCATCACTCTACACCTAGAACAAGAGTGGAAGGCACAGGGTTGCATGCTTCTCTTGTGGTGAAATGCAATAAAGTTTAACTAGGAAGAAATATTGACCCATACCAGGACAAGCAAAGTATTTGAAAAAGCATTATTGAACAGCCTGCACTTTGTCCATGCACTTTGCAAGCTTTTAAGCAAACACCCTTGGTTCTGTTTTTTTTCTGCCCTTTCACAGTTGCAAAATATAGTCTGTCTTATTAAAAGGAGAAACTCAAGGCATAGCCTTACTCCAGGAATAAAATGCATTTATTCCTATAGTGATTATTACGCTATGCCACTAACAGCACCACAAGCAGGAAAAAATGTGAGTATAGAGGGCAAGATCATGACTGTTATGCCAATACCTACTACTAGCTTCTTTAGGACTCTAATACTCGAGGAAGATAAGAATACAGAGTTCAGCACAATATCATAACTGCTAGTTTTTAATACTAAAAAGCAGTAGAATCTATTATAAATTAGTCTGGAATTTCCCGTTATTTTCTATTATGCAATGTTTCATTTCTTTATGGAGCTCAATCTGCAAAGAATCATAATTTGCAGGTAAAGAGTTTAAATATATACATTGCAAAACTATTTGTGTAGGAGTCTGTGAAATAATTACAGAATCACCAAATATTAGGGGTTGGAAGAGACCTCCAAAGATTGAGTCCAACCCCCCTGCTGGAGCAGGACCAAAAAACCACACACAACTAGGGCAGATCACTGAGAAAGGCACCCAGACAGGTCTCCAGAGAAGGAGACCCCACAACCTCTCTGGGGAGACTGTTCCAGTGCTCTGTAACAGTTACAGTAAAGAAGCAAAGAAGACAAGCCCCTCTCCAGAGGGAAAGGTGCATAACACTGATGTGAAAAAGTTATTTTTGACAACAACCACTGAGAGAACACTCAGCCAGCTTATGAAGGAAGCAGGCTAGCTTTACTAATCTGGGACATGTATACCATTTATATTGCATAAACAAAGACAGCCTACTATCTAATTTAAAACTAGTAGATAGGAATTACTCTTGTGGAATTTCTAAGAGACAGTTTCCGCATTACAGAAACAGAAAATAGCTTAAATTGAGAGGACTGAGTTAATTCTATCCTTTTTCCTACAAAAATATTCAATTTTCAATCCCTGTAGTGCTCAATTTAAGAAAACCTTTTAAAAAACAAAATAATAAAATATTAAATATACCTTGCCTTTCACAGGCAGGATTGGTACCTCAACTACCTAGTGAGCAAAGTAGTGCAACAAACAAGTGAACAGTGGTAGGTATCTTCACTTATTCTACCATGGGGTGCTGAGCACTGAATGCCACAGGGTGTTAGAAAACTCAGAACTTCTCAAAACCTGAACACCTGAGTAAAGGAAAACAGTGAGACCATCAAATGGTAAATTGTGAAGGGCCTTCTTCAGTCAAGAGAGTATTCTTTATATGTTAAGTATACAACACACTTTTTTCTTTGTACCTACATCAGTGTAATTACATTTTCAATTCAGTATTCTAACCTTTTTCTTACTTTGTAACTGGCTGTGAAGGAGGAAAGCATTCCTAAAGATGAAAAGTGGTAATCTGACTTAAACATGGACATTTTGGCAGCTCCTATTAAAGAGGCACATCCTTTACCCTAATGCTACAAAGTCTGATACACACAACAAACCCTTTTTAACTCACTGCATTCTAACTCCCACCTAGAAATAACTAATTATTAGTAATAATTCCCATGGGGGCATAACATGGTCGTAACATTACTGGGGACAAACCATAAAGACATTTTTCTAGGAAAAACTCTAGTTCAAAGAACAATCAGTTCAGGGAAACCCATAACTACGGCAAGTCTTCACCTACAGGTGTAGCAGCATAGAGAGATGTCCACAAACTGAGTAATACAGGACAAACAAGTTTTTATGCAAATTTATTCATCAGCTTTAACAATAGTAATACATAAATCAATACTATGTCCAGCATAAGGTTATATAATAAAATACGCTATTCTGATAAGATTGATTTTCTAGTGCGTACATTTTAAGGGCAGTTTTTATCCAAATTGGACACATTTAAAAAAAATAAATAAATACAAGGCCAAAAATGCTTACTTAAAGAAAGTCCTGCTAAGTAAGACTTCAGGCTCCACATTGCTTCAAAGCACTAATCAGTACAGGTGTCTGTGTACATCTTAGACTTAAACAGTAATGGGCTGTGCTCAAGCAGCATACATTTTTTGACATTGACTCAGGTCAATAAATACAAGATTTCCAATTCAGAACTCTTTACTCCTCTTAAAGCTACTATCCACCTTTCTTCTCTTTTAGGATTGTCTTGCCTTCTAGCTGTTTATCTGCACATATGAATTGTAGCAACATGTGTACGAAATACAAAGGTCCAGTCCCCTAACAGCACTACTTTTTTAGCTTGAGATCCAGACTGCGCTATCTAGTGGAACAATTTATGAAACTGCTACTCGAGTAAGACTACATTGCTCTTGGGGGAAAAAAAATATACATATTTAGGGAACAGATGGGAACATAGTATGCTCCCTGCTCTATTTGTTTGGCTTTTTGAGCTCTCTAGACTTCAGGAATACATCCTTCATGAGATGTCTGGTGCTTAGTGCTACAGCACCAAGCTTTAGGCACACTGGGTTCTATAGACAATAGACAGCCCACAAGAAGCTGCATTTTAAGCTCTCTTTCCGTCATGGCCAGTGAGTCCAATACATACAGTGGAAATCAGATGTTCATCCAAGTATAGACACATTTGCTGAAATTTGGGGTACCTTTATTTATATTCAGCAATACTAAAATCTGGTCCCAGTTTAGATTAGACACACATGAGAAAACATTTGGCAAATCAAGTATTTTATTTACTTACCACACACTGTATAGGCTGGGCATAATTATTCTACAAAACTAGATAAACTTGGTTTGTCTTCTGACTTTTAAATTCTGCTGATGGCAAAATTCCCTTTTCCTTAAGAAATTACACTCAGGATCGAGTCACAAATTTTAAACTACTCTAATTCACATATATTTTATCATATCAAAACAAAACCCAAAAGCTTAGTCAAAGTATAAACACCTATAAACCTAGTGAAAATGTCCCTGAGAAACTTTCAGTATAACATAGCAGTTTTGGTCCATTAGAGGAGGAAAATTGTTACAACCAGTTATTGAACACTAAGGGCTACAAGTACATTGGTTGTACACTGGCTTCCCATTCATTCACTTCCACTCCTCTTACAATACTTTGTATCTGAGGCAAAAGCCACTAGAATTTTTTTTACATTCTATTTAGCTTTATTTATACTGTAATCATTCACAAATTTTAAGATGAACAGCCTAGATTCAGCCCTGGTGTAACGCCTTTGATGTCAATGGAGTTCACACACTGACATTCCAGGGTTGAAGTCTAGCAACACAGATGACTGTTAAGGTCAGTCACCTCATTTTAAAATGTAAAGATACTTTTCACAAGTTGCTGATGTGTGCTTTTGCATACCACTCATTTGGTAAAGAAACATTTTAAGAAGATTTATGTTTAGAACTTCTACTTTTCGTGCCACAGGAAAACTCAGAACACTACCAGGTTCAACTCTGAGAAAGGAAAGTGCGTAGTTTCTGCAAAAGTGCACATATAGTTAATGACTATGAGGTACTGTGTTAGTACACATGCAGGGTAAAAAAAAAATGCAATAGCTTCTTGAAAATCAGAGGGGTAAACAACTCTTAATTGCTCTGAAGTTTCTTTAGAGGGCCACTTAGTACAACATCTCCTTTTTGGCGGCATTTTAGAACAAACTAAGTCAAAACAAACATACATATAAAACATCAATGCAAGTAATCCACTTTTTGACTGCTTCTGCCTGGAATACTGGTAATTTTCCAATACATCAGGCTTTAATAGGGTTTTTAAAAAAAGTGGCATTCAAAAATAAACTAAAGCTGCTTGTACTCCAAGGTAAAAAACTGCATTAGCCCTAGACTTCACCTAGCTGTACCAGAACTCCTGACCTTAGCACTTTCTGCTACATCAAACCTGAGCAGACCTATCATTTGCAATTCAAAAAGCCATGCTTTAGAATGTTACATCAATAGCTTCTGTTAAAATGAGGCTATATTTACTTTATGAAGTGCAACGAAAGTGTAATACAATAATATCTTGTACCTAGCGTTCTCTAATTTGTAAGGAAACATGCAAAAAAATAAAAAGGTGTTTCTGTAAAGTTAAACTAAAACAGGTAAAATATTAAAAAGGTATTTTGGGAAAACATCAGAACCCAAGACTCCACTTCAGGAATCCAAGAAGGCTGTTTATACCAATTTGAGAAGACAGGGGAGCAGAACTGTTGATGGCAAGGAAAATAGAGAAAAAACCACAACACCAAATACTGTTTATCAAGTTATCCTGAAGTAACTAAACCCCCTTGTTTTGCTCAAGCACAGGAATTGTTCAGAATTCCTTAACAAATCTGAGCATGTAGAACCACTACACAGTATCCCTGAGGGGGTGAGCAACAGAAATTCAACATTTTTGCTATCAGATACTAGATCTATGACTCGGGTGGATTCTTCAAAAAACCAACTGCCAAGATCCAATTGGACAGCCAGGATGCCCTCTGCCAAACATGTAACATTTGTACAGGGTCACTGTAAGATTAATTTTAGCTCTCTTGGGACAGCTGCCTCAAACATTCAAGTTTTGCATTCAACTCTAGAGAAACACCTTAGGTAAGATCACAAAAGGCAGTATATGTGTTTAACCATTATATTTGCGTAGCAAGTTAGTAAGGGAAGTTGATCCTTTCAAACAGTAGATGTATTACCAGGTGGTGAAGTGTCAGAGACTGCTTTGGGATCTGGAGTGCAACAAACAAAAAGTTGTTTACCCAAGCTTTTCTGAGCAAATCTGAAGTACATTATGTGGCCCATTCCAACAAAAGACACAGAAATCAGCACCAATAAGCCAAAAGCTTCAGGGTTTGGGGCCAAGATGACCATGATGAAGTGCAGCAAATCAAGAAGATAATTCATGGAGTTCTGGACACCATTAATGATGCCTCTTTCAGATTCTACTACATTTTCTTGGAGCAACTGTGTGACAGTCAGATCAAAGGACCAAAGGCCTATGGAAAGAAAAAACAGTTATCCATATAACTGGGCTTCTCATGGCAAGCTTTCATTACTGGCATAACTCAATTAATACTTTCAAAAACTCACTTCCACCAAAAATGCACAGGACAAGCTAGGCTCTTGTCAGACTCAAATGGATTTCACACTGAGAGTTAAAGAGTTCTTTACTTTCCCTTGACTAGTATTTCCTGAAATAATACATACAGCTTGGCACAACTGACTTTAACATATCAAGTTAACAATGTTCTGCTCATCTGCTCCTTATTTAAACAGCTGTTTCAAAGCTATTTACAGTGTATTCACAATACCTACAATTGCTAAGTTTTGTACAAGATGTTCTCCAAAAAATGAAACATTTTAAACTATATAGAATCCGTAATAATTTATGACAGTCACCATTGACACTAACTTCTATACTGTTTTAGTCCATTAATGACTCAATTTTAGAAGTTTATCTTGCAAACACACTTAATACATGTGAATCATTTTATGCCTCCAAAATTCAGCAAAAGCTGTAGAAATTAACAGTACAGAAATTCTTCATATGAGAATTACTGCTTATTACATTTTTGTACTTTACTACCTCTTCTGTTGACAGATACTAGTACCGGGCTAACCAGCAATTCCTCAAAGATTAAGCTGTCATTCAAATTCAAGTTTCTGTTCTAAACTCCTTTGATGGTCAGAAGTGTAGAGGTTAAACAATTTATTTAATGAATGGATTGATCTAGTAAACTTCTAAATTTGCAGGTTTTCACAGCAGATGAGTTTAGCTCTTTTTTAGTAACAAATGGTTTTACTTGGCTGTGAAGGAAGATCATTTAGAGATGAGCAAGCCAAAAACAGTCACATTCATGTCCAAATGTGGTAACACAATACTCAAGAAATTAGTACTATGGTCTCTGCACTGGTGATACTATGGCAAGATCACTGCATTTTTATGTCAAGTGCAATGAATTAGCCTTAGAGACGTGATATAACACTCTACCTGTAGCCTACAATTCTAAACACAAATTTGTATTTAGTTGACCGGCACTGTATTTTTTAGAATTCAAAGCAGTCAATAGATCAAATGAATAGAGACATAATACTTACCAACTCTAGCAGCAATGACTCCTGCAAACAGGAGACTAACAGAGAGTAAAGGCACAGGCTCAGGACTCATCTCTGGGTCACTGTTAGCAGGAGTAGTAGACCCGTTTATCAAGTTGGGCATTCCAGTTGCAAAAATCATTTCAGGGTTATCTACTGGAGATGCTATAGTAGGTAATGGTTCAGTTTCAAACAGCCTGGCACTGATGTCAGCAAACGGAGAAACAGTCAAATCCATAGGACTTCCAGGCATGAATACAGAGATGACACATAAGACCAGACAAGCAAATTGAGCAACTCCAGAAATCAGGCCTGTACGAACAAGGCCACATTTGCGACGAAGCCAAGTGAAAGCTACTGTTCCCATGATGCCCGTGACTGCCGAGGCACCCATCAGGAGGCTTAGCACAGAGCCACTCAGACCCTGAGTGTATGCATAGCCTGTAGTAATACAATCAAAGCCCAGAACAGTCATATACAGAAATGCAAGACCCATGCCTGCAAGAAACACTGGCTGGTTGTAGTATGCAACCCATCCATCACGGAACGTGATGAAAGGTTCAGCAATCCGGGCAGCACAGCCGACTTCCTTCTCCTGCTGGGGCTCAAAGCCAGTTACATCTTTCTCAACAATTAACTGCACTCCTTCAGGGGGTTTCCCATCACTCTCTGTAAACAGAAATATAACTGTTAGATACACTCCTGCTTGGAAAGTGCAGAGTGTAAAGCACAAGACAATTGTCTACCGTTAGTAATCCAAGTTCACTGCTGCAGAAGTGCATCAGATTAGTTGTGCAATCAATCTTCCTCCAGTTCCTTATGTGTTTTAAAGTATCCTTAAATCCCATCTGTATATTAACAACAAGTAAATTCTATCACTATAAACTCCTGCTTATTTAATTAAGCTGTGGTATAAGAAAACATAACCTTCTTTTCAACAGACTTCTGAATGAATGCTCCATTTCCATGAGTAAATTATTCACTTAATAAATGCCATTAGGTGGCTTTTTAACATAGATTTGTATGTTTAAATGAACTAAGCCCAGGAAGGAGGGATTACTTAAAACATCTGTGAATATCTCATTACATGGTAGAAGAACCAGTGCAGAGATACTTGCTGAAGCCTACCAAAGCCAAAAGCTTTGAAAACTTCACTTGAAAAAACCTCTTGGAGCACACTTTCCTGCAATTCCATTTTCACTCTAATGTAGGAGGAAAGCACTTCCAATTGGTCACAAACAAAAATAAAACAAACCCACAGCAGTACTTAAATTAGTAATGTGAATAGAAACTATACAAGAGTTTGGATGCCTGAACAGTGTTTTTACACACAGTCAAGTATGAAAAAAGCCTCCACAAACAGCGAGACAAGTGAAGTATTCCTAAAACTTACAAAAATGCAAGTCTTCTACTGAAATCAGAATACTGCAGTAGCAAAGATGAAGACATGTTTCCTACATGTTAACATTTGCTAAATGTTTCATTCTTCAGAAGCATTCAAGAGCCAGTTCCAAAGTCACAGAGTATTCTACACTCCTTATCTTACTTCCCTATCCTAGGCTGCTACCAGCCTAGTCCAGTAGCTTACTGGACCAGCCATTACCACAATGGATCTTCTGGCTGGGAAGAATATGCATCTCTTCAACACTTTTAATAGCAGTCTCCTCTCTCACTATACACAGAGCAAAAACCAGATTGCTAGTTAGCTTTTAAATAAGCTTTTGGTAGTATTCACATACCACTACCTTAAAAA
Organism: Apus apus; assembly: GCF_020740795.1. NCBI lineage: Eukaryota > Metazoa > Chordata > Aves > Apodiformes > Apodidae > Apus > Apus apus. The sequence continues at coordinate 32,406,118 of NC_067287.1, read as the reverse complement.
TTTAAAAAATGCTTATGTCTTGCAGTCTAGTATCTGATGTTTCAAATGCTTCGCAAGAAAAAAAATCTGCTTCTGAAGTCGGACTATCTAAAGCAATGTTAGTTTCAATTTTAAGGTTGCTTATCGCCATAGCCATCTACACTGCAAATCCAGTTGTTCAGCTTGGCCAAGGAAGCAGAGTAGGTTAAAATAGACTTTTTTTTCCTCCATAATTTCCTGCAGCACATGGAACTCACTGAAACATGCCAGACTAGAAATAGTACCACCTATTTGACAACCTCCTGAAGGCCTCTTAGTACTATGTGTAAGTAGAGATAAGTTAGCAAGAAAGAGTCCTACATAGGCTGTTTTGCTTGTAGACACTACAGAGTAAAAGGCCTTGTCAGCTAGTTAGTTATTGCACAGTTGGAGAGGAGCATTCCTCACAATTAGCCCTAAATAACAGAGCAAACTTACTCTAAAGTATTAACTGAGAGAATTCTCTCTTTGGCTGCATTTTATGGGATTCTTCAAATAGCTGCACAAAGTATTGTTACTTAGATTAGTTTGTTATCTACATCCAAATCTGAAACTGCCAAGCTGTGAGTAGAAAGCCATATAGCATCAAAGCACTGTCTGCAGAAGACAAAAGTCACCACTTCAGTTTGACTGATACAGGGAATATACTGTGAATGTAAACAGTTAAATTCAGTTTCAATACCTTTCTTTACATTCAGCTGTTTCAGTTCTGATTCTTCAACTTTTGCAGATTTAAGAGCCAGAGTAGGAGTCTTCTGATAAACCTTCCAGAGTAGCAGATATTCCACACACATCGACATCAAGTTCCAGCCAGAAATGAATCCACAGCCAATCATCGGGGACCCAAATGTCATTATTTGACCAACTGCCATTGGGGCCAAGATATTGGTCAACTGATCAATTCTTCTTATTGTAGCATTCATATCTGTCAGAAATTATTTGATTATATGAAGTAGTTGCCGAACACTTACAGTGGAATGTTCATTAACATAACTGAGGATTGCACATCAAGCTATGAAGTCCTGCCCCAACTGTGATTCTAGTAGGATCAGCAGTTAGACTGCCTACCAGAGGCATCTTCAGATCCAAGTGACATTACAGCCTCCTAAGCCTCTCTCTGTAACATTAAAACCCAGCATGCACAACTCTAAACATTAATAGGAATCTCGTATGATGAAATTCTTTCATGTAAATATAATTTTAGCAACTATTATCTCCCAATACCAGACCATGTATTTCTTAATCTCCTCCATTTACTTCTAATAATGGGTGACCACAATGCCCACTGTGATAGCAGCAGACCTTTGAAATTGGCTTTGAATGTCCTTATCGAGTCACATTGATTGATGGCAGTGGTAGGCACTCTTAGAACTCACTGAGCAAAGTCCTTACTCTTTTCTGTTCCACACTTTGATGTTAATGATCAGCCTATTCTTAGCATAAATGCATCTTCCCTTTGCTGGTCTTGCCCTCCCCAGTCTTACCCACTATAGTGTCATTACACCCCCTGGGCTCCTGCAGGATTCATATAAATGTTACCACTGCTCCACCCTTAAGTTGCTAGACATGCAATGGTTTTGTGCATCAGGACTTCAGGCTGCTTAGAAGCAGGTATCGAAAGCCTGCTGTAGAGTTCTGTTATGAAGCTGGAGCTTTTGAAAGGCAAGTGAAACTCTATCAGCATGAAACTGCTTTTTTCAATCTGTAGAAAACTGCTCCTTAACATTTAAAGGAAGTTTAGGTTACTCTATTAGAATTCAAAGAAGTCAGTATTAACTATTTGACTGATGGTTAACAAAGACGAGTAAGTTGTATAATATTTGGCTTTAGATATTCCAAGAACTAAGCTTTGTTTTGAGTTATTTGGGTAGGGCTAATATTTACACTCAGGAAAGGTAAAGTAAGAGTGAATGGAAAAATCAATCAATGGCAACAAAGAAGGGGAAGTCAAGGGAATTTTTTATTTGCCTATTTCACTAACTTACTTATTAAGGCTCATAGAGATGGAAAACAGTATATGCTGTAAAGTCAGTGCTGGTGTTTTATTTTTTTAAGTTAAGGAATTTTGGCAGTCTCCAAGTTACATTATGATTAAACACATGAAAACCCAGAAAGAGATCTTTAAGACAGATTTGTTCGACTAATGTGCTTAGTTAAGGGGTTTGGTTTTTTGTTGGGTTTTTTTGTTTGTTTGTTTAATTAATTGCATCACATTTTAGAGTTACATCTTGCCTGATTATTTTGGTGCAGACTATAAGGGATCACATAATTCTGCCCAAGATCATGAAGCAGTATAGAGGCAGGCCTGCTTCCTGTGCAGCAGCTCTCTGCAGGTGTGGTCTGTACCTTATCTGACATATAGTAAGTAGTACAGGGATTGGGGAGATTATTTGCTGAATAAGATCCAACACAACAAAGGTTAATGAGTGTCATTAGAACTTGAGGGTTTTATGGATGTATGATAGCCTGCTACTTGTGATTCACAGGCATAAAGAAAGTTAACCTGACCTACAAAAGGCATGACATAGGAACACACACAAGGTCAAAAAAAGAGTATAGTGAAAAATCTGTAGACTGGGAAATGAAAGGAAGACACTTTTAATACTCTGACTAAGCGCTAGCGTTTCCTGGATGAGATAGGAAAATGTGATTCCTTCATTGCAGATAAACATTTCTAACAAATCTGCAATATAGGATTCATGTCTAAAAGGGCTCTGGCATGTAAACTGAACTTCATGGGGAATTTAGGCAGCTTCATACAGAATTAAGAATCCAAAAGCTCAAATGCTGTCTAGGCCTGGAGGTATCTAAACTCCGCAAGTGTTAGACTTAAAACATTCATCCCAGTGTTACTTTACTGAGCTATATATGTCTTGGGAACATTAAGCTACTCTGTGCCTTCTTTGCAATTCAGTATCAGTTCCTCTATCTGGGAAAGCTTAAGTCCCCTTATAGAATTGCCTCAGAGCCCACACAGACTGCCCAAATTCATGGCAAAAAATGCTGCTTCCCATACTGTGTTACAATCAGAGCAGCAGTGTCAAAGATGAATCATACATCCCTTGGTGCGAATGGCCTTGTGGCTACAAGAGCCCCCTCAGCAAAGGAGAGTCAGGTTCTATGTGTGCTTGGGGAAGATCCCAAACAATCTCTCACATCCCACTAGAGTCATGACCACCAAGCTGCAGCAGAATTTCAGCTGGAACTCATTCTCTGTCCTAATGATGCCATACCACTGTGCAACAGAGGAAAAAACAGGAAAAATATTTAAAAGAAAAAAAAAAGATTAAGCCTGTTATCTAATAGCAAAGATATGAGATGTTAAGAGTACAGAGCTTTCAGTTCCAACTGAAGAAAAGCATTCACAGCTCAGAGTTAGACATCTAATGTGAGACATCAAATGTATCTGCATGCACAGCATTTCCTACTGACAGTTTCCTGATCCACCTACTATCCCATTCTGGACTTCATTCTCATGTACCTCTTTCTTTGATCCCTATGTGAGGAGCCCAGTTACGCAACAGTTTTCTGTTTCATTCTAGGGACCTAAAAATAAGTATTGCAACACTTGGCTTTACGTGTCTGGAAGTTAAAACAGCTTTTCTATTAAGCACTGGTTATTTGATTTAAGAGTGTGGCGGTTGTTTATTTGTTCAGCAAGAATAAAGTTTTCCTGACAAAGCTGCAGTAGGACTAAAAGGAGGATAAAACAAGCATAGGGGTGCCTAACTGAATTGCAGTCACAGCAGTAATTTCCAATGTCAGTAAGTGCAGTCCAGAGCAGGGAAAAAGAAAATAAAGGCTGCTCTTTTTACCTGCTGTTTTCTTATATCTGGAACTCAAGTATGTGCTGACCTCTGCAAAACTCTAATCTAAAAAACAAATCAAGCTTGGAAAGCAAGACATTTAAGATATTAAAAAGGCAACATATTTCACCTGCCAGTTTGCTTCTGTCTTCCCCTGCAACCACAACAATCCAGTCCCTCTGAATTGTGATCGCTGTGGCAGTGCTGGCCAAATTGGCAATATTTGCTATTGTGATAACCAGAATATAGCACATCGTCTAGAGAAATGGGGGAAAGAGTTACAGCATGAGAAAATTGTTAAAGGGAGATCTCCCCTCCTACCCTGCACAACCAGAAAAGACACCTTGACATATGCATCCCTACATTTTACTGTTATTCTTTGACAAAACAAGACCAAGTCTACTTTAAAATTCCTGACAGAAAACAGTCACCTTTGTTTACCCAGCTAGCTCAGTTTCATATGCCAGTTTTAGCACCCAAGAATGTCTAAAACAAACTAGAGAGAAAAAGAAAAATTTATCTGTCTCCCAAGCTCCCCAAAGTTTCTTTGCAAGTTAATTCCTTAATAACAAGTTCAAACACTCACAAGAAGCCATCCATGGTATAAGGTCAAAAGCTGTGTTTTAAACAAGAAGATAATCATCAGGATAATACCACACAGGATGACGGATGCATTCTGTACTACCAAGGATGTCTGGGCCACTGTTTCAAATCAAAACAAAGAGCAACAGTTATGAACATAAGAATGAGCCAACTATAAGCTTAAGAAGGTTATAATTAAGGAACATGCACAGATTCTTTAAATACTTTTATTTTCCTATTTCCCCCCCAAAATAAAAAATTCAATGGTAAACCCATACTTCCTATTAGATTTTGAATCCTTGATTTTTTTTTAGAGAAACAAATTAATGTCTGGTGTAACTTCGTAGCTCTTGATAATCCAAATTCTTAATCTGCAGTCCAAGCGAGTCTTCTTCCAACGAAAAACCAAACTCTACCTGATTAAATGCTGATACTATTTCTAAAGGGGTAAAAACAAGACTTAGCTTGAGTCTCTAAAATTCATCTTTGGTGTACCGTGGAAGTGGTGCTATTCCATAAACTCTTGGAAAGTAAAAATGTGTATGAAAAACTTGATGCCATGCTAATTATAAAACAAACTAGAAGATACATATTTAAAATACCTGTAACAAATGCAGTGCATGTTTACACTTAAGCAGAAAATGACAGAAGACAACAAATAACGTAAGCTTATGTCTGTATTAGTCTGTAAAGATTATCATCTGTAGTCCTTAAAGTTAAGTGCTTCTACCTCTTGCATTTCCACACATCTCTACATATCATACAGATTTAGCCCACAACAGACACAATGCAAGTAAAACTGTTTTCCTCCTGTCACTGACACTATCTTTGGATCATCGTTACCACTCTGACACACTACCCTTCTCAAAACAAAAACAACTCAGCAAGCCCCATTCACGTATTTGACTTGAGCTGTTAAGTCTATCAGCTTTATATTTTTACATTAATTTGATCCATCCTTAAGTAAATAATCTGCTCTAGACATCTAACCTTTGAGCCTGGAGTTCTTGTCCACCCAGTCTCCAATAATGGCTCCCAGGAGAAGAACTGATCCCGCCACGACCAGTCCATACACTGCAGTCAGGAGTAAGCTGTTTCCATAAAGTTCAACCAGGAATACAGACACAGCAAAATGCCACATACGATCTCCCTTTAAAAGTAACAGAGTACATACACAACATTACTATTTGCACCTTGCAAGCACACAAGTTGACTATTTTACTAATGCCCAGATAAGCCTGTGTTAAAATAAAGGTTTGTCACACATGCGGGGGTAGGGTGTGTGGGAGGGACGATTTGTTTTTTGGGGTTTAGTTTAATTTTTGGAATTGTTATGGGGTTTTTTTATTACTACATTCCACCACCATTGATTTTATGCCTGCATCACCAAGATTATCTGTCATAATCAAATGCAACATTACAGTTTGTAATACCATGTCAAAAACCCCTTCATTTGTCTACTAGGAAAAGTAGGAAATAACAGAAAAGTAGAAAAATACTACAGAAAAAGTCTGTTACCAGCCAAATCCAACAAGTTTCAGAAAGCTTACATAGATTCTCTAGCACATATAAAATATTAGCAACAGATTTATTCATCACTAATACTATTTAAGTAATTTTTCAAGATAGCAATTTGCTCTTAGATGATCAAAGCTTAAATGCTGCTTTATAACACAAGAGCCAGTCAAGCCAAAGCAAGTCACAATGCAATCCAGGGCAGACATGGGTAAATCAAGGAAGGTGTTGTCCTAAATGTTCCCTGAAGCTTCCGAAGTCAATGGACTCGAGCACTTTCAATAATGTTAAGCACTGCCACATTATGAAGAGGTAGAATCTCAGAGCTCACTTAACCTACTGCAAACTCATTGGTAGTTCAATTCATTTAGCCTACCCCTAGCTTAAACTAGTGCTTAGAGTACAAGCTTTTATGTTCTGATATCACTTCCTACAGGCTAGAAAAAAAAGCCCAAAATGTAAACCATGTCCAAGTGAAGTAATCTTTATACTATTCAAAACATTTTTAGGTTTGCTACCAAACAGACCTGTGGTTTGCTAATGAATGCACTGAGGTTTTTATGTTGTCACATGATGGGAGTCACATCTCACTTCATTTTTAAACTTATTGCAAGAAATGCACCACAGAAAATGCTTTATGCAATCAGTAACAAAGCCGATGACTAGAAATCATTCATGCTATTCTACGGTAAACAGTTTAACAATGGTCCTGAATCTTAGCCTTTTATAAACCAAATCACAGAATCTTAGGGGTTGGAAGGGACCTCCAAAGATCACCTAGTCCAACCCTCCTGCCAGAGCAGGATCACCTAGAGCACATCACACAGGAATGTGTCCAGGTGGGTTTTGAATGTCTCCAGAGAAGGAGACTCCACAACCTCTCTGGGCAGCCTGTTCCAGGGCTCTGTCACTCTCACAGTAAAGATGTTTTTTCTGATATTTCTGTGAAACCTCCTGTGTTCCAGTTTGCACCCATTGTCCCTTGTCCTATCACTGGACATCACTGAGAAAAGCCTGGCTCTGTCCTCCTGACACTCGCCCTTAACATATTTGTAAATATTTTATGAGGTCGCTCCTCAGTCTCCTCCAAGCTAGAGACCCAGCTCCCTCAGCCTTTCCTCTCAAGGGAGATGTTCCACTTCTTTAATCATCTTTGTGGCTCTGCGCTGGACTCTCTCAAGCAGCTCCCTGTCCTTCTTGAACTGAGGGGCCCAGAACTGGACACAATATTCCAGATGCAGCCTCACCAAGGCAGAATAGAGGGGGAGGAGAACCTCCCTTGACCTATTAACCACCCCCTTTCTAATGCACCCCAGGATGCCATTGGCCTTCTTGGCCACAAGGGCACATTGCTGGCTCATGGTCATTCTCCTGTCTACCAGGACCCCCAGGTCCCTTTCTCCTACACTGCTCTCCAGCTGGTCAGACCCCAGCCTGTACTGGTACATGGGGTTGTTCTTCCCCAGATGCAAGACTCTACACTTGCCCTTGTTGAATTTCAACAAGTTTCTCCCTGCCCAACTCTCCAGCCTGTCCAGGTCTCACTGAATGGCAGCACAGCCTTTTGGTGTGTCAGCCACTCTTCCCAGTTTAGTGTCATCAGCAAACTTGCTGAGGTTACACGCTGTCTCCTCATCCAGGTCGTTGACAAAAATACTGAACAGCACCGGTGCCAGTATTGACCTCTGAGGGATTCCATTAGTCACAGACCTCCAATCAGCCTCTGTCCCATTGACCCCAATTCTCTGACTTCTTCCTTTCAACCAGTTCATGATCCACCTCACTACCTGATCATCAAGATCATGCTTCCTCAGCTTATCTACGAGGATGCTGTGGGAGACAGTGTCAAATGCTTTACTGAAATCAAGATAAACCACATCTACCACCCTACCATCATCTATCCACCTAGTTACTTTCTCACAGAAGGCTGTAAGGTTGGTCAAACATGACTTCCCCTTGGTAAAACCATGTTGACTGCTCTTAATGACACCCTCATCCTTGATATGCCTAGAGATCGTGCCAAGAACAAGTTGTTCCATCACCTTTCCAGGGATGGAGGTGAGGCTGACCGGTCTACAGTTACCTGGGTCCTCCTTCTTGCCCTTTTTGTAGACTGGGGTGACATTTGCTGTCCTCCAGTCCTCAGGTACCTCTCCCGTTGCCCATGACTTACCAAAGATGATGGAGAGTGGTCAAACATGAAACTATTTTCTGTCACCTTATTTTAAACAAGCATTTCCTATGTGAAACAGCAAATAGTACCAATTTCTAAGGACCTCAAATATTTTAAAGGGCTGGCAGAGGTGAAACATAAAAGCACTTTTAAAAAACCAAGTCTGCTAAATCTAACATACCATATAACATTGCAATTAAGAGATACATAAAAAACACACTATTTGGAGGGTCAAAATTACTGCAAAGTTTGATTAAAGTCTTCAGTGTAGCACAAAAGCACAACAAGAATACACCTTTTACTCCTATTGAGGTTCCTGAAGGAGGTATGCGTATGTAATGCATACTGTATGCATAAACATTCATATTTGTTTCCTTAACCATAGGCAGAAAGAAATTACACCCCAATTATGTGGGAAGAAAAATTTAACCTGCTCATGGAAAAACCCTGGGTATTTTGTATGTTTTCTAACTAAAACAAATGAAAAAAATACACATATAAGCACAGTCAACTTAGATGTCCCCCCTCATATATAATAAACTAATTTTCACTCTCCAGAGACCCCTAACATCTTCTGTAAAATATGTTCCACTTTTATTCCATGGTTACTAGAACTATATAGAAAGTATTCCAGCAATGAAAATACAGGGATATAATTTCCCAAGTTTAAGAGTCCCTTAAATTTAATATAGCCAGAAGTACCTCTTTTACTGATTTTCACTTAAAATACACTCAGGTGGTTAAGTTTTAATTAGATCAGGTAACTGTTTACCTAGCTAGAAAAGTAAGCCAAAGAGTACTTCATATAAAAACTTCATAACAGAAATTCTACGTGTTTTTTTCAAGCAGAGATGTTTCAGGTACTGAAAAGATGACAAAAGCATTTTTTAAAACATGCAAGGATCTACTGAAAACTAAACACTAAATATTGCCTTCAGAAACAAGCAACATTTTTATTACATATACTTAATCCAACTTTAAAATGTCTCAAGATGTGGGTATTTCACCTTGTAAATAACTAACTACATCTGTTTAGCCTCACCACTCTTTTAGAGGTGGTTCTTGCTCTGCTGTCATTGTAATTATCCTTGTAATGTATCTTGGACACAATGCATACCATCTCATCTCAGAACTGAAGCCAACAAGTTAAGCAGTAACCAGGCTACTACCAACAAACAGGCCTCTTAAGTTCTGAGTGGCACAGGTAAGCTTGGGAAGTTGCTGATATCCTGGCAAGCATTAGACACCAACAAGGAGAACCTATTCTGTTCTTTCTTTACTGTAAAGTGATAGACAGCAATGAATTAAAAACAAAGGGAACTGCGTAAGGTCTGAGAGTCCAGTTAAGCAGTGCAGTCCAGCCTATTAATGCAGACTGAGCAAAAGGACCATTCTTCATTCACTGAGGCCAGGCATACATTCAAACGCTGTACTGAACAAGAGCGTAAGACACAGTTTAGACTTTGTTAAAATCTGAACATTTGTGGAGATGTGACACGTTTTATCATTTAGAGCTTCTCTCTGTATTTGGGAATGGCTTAGTAATACAGAAAAAAAATTAGCTCTCTCAATTACACCAAAACCACATTTCTATCAGGTTTGGTATTGTGGACGCAGCCATTTTAGAATAAAGATTATCTATTCCTTTGAGTTCTGAAGATTAAAGTGCTTTTTTATTGTTCCTGTTAGCAAAAAAAAAAAAAGAAAAAGTCAGACTACAGGAACACTAAAGCTTAGACGATACAAAAGGTGCAGTCCTGCATCCAGTTCTGTCAAAATAACCTATATTTCTCTTGCTTCAGTAGGTTCGCTTGGGGTTTTCCAAGTCAAGACTTTCAGCATGAAACAAACCACACTGCAACAAGGACTATACTATTAATATTGCTAAACAGCTGAATAGACAACTTGCAGTCTAATGTTTGTTATGGTGTGCAACACTGTTCTCAAACTCTGCTTTGTCACCTTTACTCATGTACTCTAACAGCAGTCCCACTGCCTAGCTTTGAAGCACAGGTCAGGGAGGAGTAAGCAGGACTTTGTGGGCATTACTGACAAATGTTGTAGGTAACAGTCCTGGCCTCTGAAAAGCAGTGAACTAAACATAAACATCACCATCCAGCTCCCTCAATAATATTAATAACTGCTAAAATATTGCACTTGTCTAAACAAGTGTTTGGTAGCACTCCAAGATTTCTTCCATTGATAGAGACATCAATATAACCTGTTGGGTTAGTGAAAGCGAGGAGGTGCCAAAGTCAGGCATATAGTGCTGTGACTGTGTATCAGCCATTTGTTCAATGCCATACAGAGCACACATCCAATCCATCCAAATCCAGGCGGAATATTAGGGAAGAAACTTTCCAATTCTTTTTGAATCAAGCCATTAGATGGAGACTTAAGACTGTATTATAAGATAAATGTATTTATTTTATGGGATAGAAGCAGACTATTTTTAGGGCATATTAAGACTTTAGTACCATTCAAGAGAGTGAAAACTGATGTAGTAAGTTTCTTCAGTACAGAAAGAAAGCATTTCAGAAGGCAAACACTTAAGAAGAAACTTCTCCCCTGACACTCTCAACAGGTTAGGTAATGAGCAGCAGTAAGGGGTCCACTGCAAACACCAAGTACTCAAAGCGTAGCTCGCATGCAGGGCCTTCAAGTATATGTTGCAATGGACTCATTCTGCTATGGACTACCCTTCATCTACTTCACTCAGAACTTACTCTAAGAAGTCTTACTGGTTCTGTAGCTACTTAAAAGCATCAAAAGGTATAGAACTAGGCCATCAGGAAATTAAGTAGTACATTACATGGTGTGGCAAGTACCTCACTAATGAAAACAGAACCTACACAACATACCATGTAAAGATTATGAAGACTTTTAAGAGCAAGGTGTTCTAATGAGACCTCAGTCTTCATAGCAGTGCCTGTTGTGTGAAGATCATGGAAACTACCAGTAATGTTCAGGTAAGTCACAGCTAGATCAATCATAAAGTCCTACTTCTACCAGGACAATATTTTACTTACCCAAGTGGACAGTGCATGCCCAAGATAAAGTAGGAACTTTGCAGATGTAAAATAGGCAGCCACAGATCCTAAATGAGAAAGAAAAACAAATGCTAAAGGAGATTCGGGCACATTCACCGCATTTCGGCAGGCACCAAGTACGGTCGCTGCCACGGTGAGATCCAACACCGTTTGGAGAACGAAGCCACCACCGGGACACGCCGTGTTTATGGGCGGCGGAGCCCCCTGCCCGCACCGCGCACCAGCCCCGGCGGGGCCGCCCGTCCCCCGCCCCACTCCGAGCTCGGCACCCGAGCGAGAGGCTGCCGGGCTGCCAGGCTACCGGGTCGCCGCCCCGCACTGACCGCAGCGCCGCCGCTCGCCCGCCGGCTCCGCTCGCCCCGCCATGCCGGCCCGCTCAGCCCGATGCCGAGAAGAGGCGAGAGGACCCGCGGCTTCGCTCCGTGTTGCCTTCCCCGACTTAGCTAGCACTGTAGCTGAAGTCGGAAAGCCTTAGCCTTATGGGCCGCGGGCTGCCGGGGACGCTCCGCCGCGGTGGGGCCGAGCGCCGCGCGACGCCCGGCTCCGCCTGTGGCCGCAGCTGCGGAGGCGCCGAGGCTCCGGGCTGGCAGCGGCCCCGCGCACCGCGCTTTGTACGCGGCGGCGGCCCCGCCCCCGCACGGCCCGCCCCGGGGCGGCCCCGGCCCGGCACCGCCCGCGCCTCGGACGGCCGAGAGCAGCGGCCGGCAAAGCAGGGCTGCCCGGCGGCCCCTGCCAGGCTCGGCTCCCCGCAGCCCTGCCAAGGACCCCGCTTAGTAACCGGCTCAATGTGCCGCCTGTATTGTGGGCTGTAAGCGTTCTTCGTTTTCTGTTGCCTTTCTATGTTATGACTTCTAAAAAAATGTGACATTCTTGAATGTTCAAAGACATCACAAAGGTGGGCTCATAAGATAAGCACCAACTATCACAAGGCTGTGGCTTAAACACCTACAAATGACAGTGCTCCCAACTTATAGCTCTCAAAAAACTACCAAGGTACCAAAATTTAAGCCCTGTAACTGAAATGACCTTCTGTTCTCATGAAGATGGTGCAGAAATCACTGATTCGATGCTGGCTCAGGCTGGCTGCTTCAGATCCCAAGTATCTCAGCTCCTACCATAAAGGCTTTTTTGGCACCCTCTGTGACCTAGTTTTGGGTATTGACCACCAGCAAAAAATCCATTTCTATAGAACTCAAAAGAGGGTAGGCTAGTTTATTCAGGATACTATGCAAACAATTAAGCAGCATCTGTCCTTGTGCTTCAGTAAACGTAATGGTTGCTCTTGGTTGCCAGGAATGAAATAATGTTTCCATTGTGTAATACTGCAAAGTTCCCTCCTATGTATAAAATTGCTTTTGCTTTGGTTTGTTGGGGTTTTTCTTCCCGAAGTATATAGGCCATCCCAAAAGCAAATATCTGATGTAATAGACCAATAACCTGCTCCAGTTTTGCCACTCCTGTGATCTTGTTAAAAGTATTTCTTCCATTAATCAGATAACTTTCCGTGTATGAATCAGTTTATCCTTTGCATAAAGGATACCTTGGAAAAAAATTAATATGGAAATAAAAATTAATATAAACACAGGAAGCCTAAAATTACTATTTTAATGGGATTTGTTATCCTAGGTAAGTATTTCTTCTTATGGTATATTCCTTAAAAATGCACAAAATCTTTTCTCAGATTGGCATCAAAAGTAGACAAAATATTCTTGATGGCTTGCCTTATAAAGCCTTACCACTTAAACTGTACTCCTCCTTTACTAACAGAAAAATATTTTTTTTCAAAAATTAACATTTTTAAATATCATTAGCCCATATTAAACAGATAACCTACAGTATATCAGTATCAACTCATACATAGTTGGTTTTAAGTCTATTAATGGTCACAGCTTGAACCTTTTCTGAAAATTTTGGTGTATTCTGCAAGTAGATGCACTGAACAAACTCAGGGTTCTTCTGAAGTAAGGGTGTGGATTAGTGTCTAAGTTCCTTGTACCTTAGGCAATAAGGAGACACAATTTCTAGCAGCACTTAGTGGTGAGTCTGCCTTAGTGGTCCATACAGGCCAACAAATCTGCCTTGCATCTTCTCCATCTGATGGTCCTTCTGGCCAGTTATTGGTTACTGGACAAGATGGATCTGGGGGCTGACAGAGTCTGTCAGGTACCACACACAACACAGCAGCAACTGAACTGGACCCTGAGGTTTCCTGTCCATACAGTGACACGACGAACACTTACCAGAAAAGCACTACTCGTTAGACATTTTTGTTACTAGAGAACAACTCGGATGAATTACAGTTTAAATAACCATTTCTGATGGAATGCTTGCAGTTCTTTACACATGTAGCTTATATTACTGAAATAATAATAATTTTTTTCCTTCTGGGCAATGAGGATTTTTGGGGGGTATTTAAGGCATGAGAAAAGTGCAAGAAAATGTATCTACCATCCTTTGAAATTTAAAAAGTAGCAGTAGCCATATCTCTTCGAGATTTCTCACATAGATGTATAGTCTGTCCAGTGTATACACAGTGAATCCAATGCCTCCATGAAATACTGAATTTATTGGATGTCCATACAAGATTGTATCATGTGCAATGTAGAGTGGATCTGCACACAATGAAATCAGCCTGCCCAGAGTGCACAATGCATGATGCAAACAACTTGAATAGTGCAAATAAACCATGCAGTTCATGTACTGCAAGTGATGTACATCCCAGGCATACCAATCACTGCAGATGGGATAGAGAGTCAATCTGCGCCAGTAGGTACAGTAGAATTTTTTATAGCTGAAGGTAGCACAGCACTTTTTCTAACAATTTGCCTGCTGAATGTCCAGAGGTTCTAGACCTATAGCTAAAGGGCCATAGCTAATTTGTGAAGCATTCATCTACTTCCAAGAGCAATGGAGGTGGCAGGTAGGGAAAACCGGTAAGTTTTTCACCTGTGTTTGCTACCACTTTGCTGCATGACCTCCTCCCTAGGTGCTGATTAAATAGGTCTGTGCTCATGGTTTTTTTCCCTATCAAACAGGAACACTCCATACAAGAGCCATGTTAAACCTAATGCAGTAGCTTGAATATTTCAATTTTTACATCCAAGATGCTGCTTCTTCTTAATACTGCACTAAATAAAAACTGGTTTATATTGCTTTGTGAAGGCCTTGTGAATATTTTGAAAGAGGAAACTCTTGCTTCAGGTTGACTGGTTTATCAGAGTCTTTTCACCACAACATTTACAGATTTCACATGCACTTAGGGAGATGTTTAATAGCTGGAAGCTGTACGAGAGGAGTTACCAGTTTTACTTGGTATAGTCCTGACTCAGCAGTCTTACAGCAATAATTTACACCATGGGACAGCATACCAGCTGTGGATTTGAGCCTGGGTCTAATTGTCACTGGCAGAGACAAAAAAACTGGTATTTTGGAGACAAGTGCTGACCAAAACAAAAAAGACAACTTTGCTATGCAGATAACCCTGGCTTTTCACCACACTTTTGAAGATGTATGTTTGTGGGCAGCCCTATAGCCTCTTCTATTACAAGGCCAGCCCTAGCCTCCTATTTAATAACTTCTTGTTTCCTCTTCTCACATCTCTCCCTATGGGAAGGCTTAATAATTTCTTTTACTACTATGTTCCCAAATTATTAGACAGCACCATTTATTTTTGTTTTACGTCTTTTTTCATGTGAGGAAAGCTCTTTCAGAATTTACTCTATTGCAGCAGTCACAAAGGTATTTTATTCTCAATAAAAATCTCTTTATTCCTTAAAACGCATTACTGGAGATGCACAGGAATTCACAAGAATTGCATTTATGTTCTAGTCTTCCTAGCCAGAGTCCTTCAGTGGATTAATTCCTTATGCTTTATTTAAAATATATTAATAATGTCTATTTAGTATTTGAGTGAAAAAATGCAACTGCTGGATCTGTTTTTAGAATGTTTAAAGTTTCAGATTAAAATATAAAAATATTTTTATTCAAAAGACATTTGAAATATTTCTAATGAGACAGCTGTCTGGAACTAAAAAAAGGTATAGTACATTTCGCTTGTCAACACAGGCAACAATTCAACTACAAGATGTAAACAACTGAAAATGTTTTAATTATTGGTAAGAACACAACTATGATGCCAAGAATATTCAAAGATACACTTCCAGGAAAAACATGTCTTGAAAAATGAGAGATATATTTTGGCTTTAAACAACTGCCCACATCAGTGGCTGCTTCTTTAAGCACTACACTTGTAATAGAGCTGCTGAATCTGGAGCAATAGCAATTTTACAAAGTAATACCTACAAACGTCATCATGGTTTAACCAAAGAAGCATGAATAATAGTGAGAGAACTCATATAAGCTCAGAACTTCCACTCAGCTGAGAAGTTTCATGAAGTTTAATTGTCATTATGTTAGCATACCTCATTAAGATGCCCCTCTTGGTAAGCAGAGTGGTTTTTTACTCAATTAGCTTACACAAGGCCCAGCAACATTGGAATATATAATCTGCCATCTTTTGAAGGGTGAAGCACAGAAGTCTTTACTGAACTGACCCCTGCGATGACTTAGGCACAGAAAGCTGTGGTTCAATTGCTCAGAAAACCACACATTGAACTATCAGAACTACCATCTTTGTATCAGCAGACACCGAGTCCAGAGTTTGCAGTGCACATGCACAGGGAAACAGGCAGAGATGGGGTGAAGTCTCCCAGATTTCTTCGGATTGCTGCTTCCTTTCAAAACAGATGCTTTTCACTCCAAAACTCTTCATTTTGCTTATATGGGAATCTGAGTATCTATACATACTAATCCTCTTTGAGCAAACGTTTACTCCCTCCCACTTTCTCTAAGACACACAGTGTTATGCTCCTATTGGATTTCTTTTTCTCAGACCTCAAAGTGACAGCTCCTGTCTCTCAGAGCTAGATGACAGACTACAGTCATTTTAACCTGAAACAATCATTATTTTCATGACCTGAGCTAGACTCATGTAAAAAACTCTTCAGACAAAACCACCAGACTCTACCAAATTCAGAGGTTATTTGGGTTTATTTGGAGAAGCTAGAATTATCTAGCTTATACAAAACTCTAGCTCAGGGAGCTGAACCAGCTCTGTGCTTATGTGTTCAAACTAAGATGTTTGTCATTGAAAAGTGATGGTCTAAATAGTGAACAGAACAACTTGCTTAAAATCCTGTGTGTGACAACTTGTTTCACTAAGCCTCCTTTGGTCTGATTTTTCTCCATCATAAGAAAACACCGTACCCAAACCACAAGTATAGAAAGCATCTTCTTCCAAATGAGATAAAAACAAATTAAAGGAAAACACCACATCTACTAGGAACAAGTGGATGTTTCACACCAAATGTCAACAGTAGCATTTTTACCAACTCCCTATATCATACTTAACATTCATTCTCAAGAGTGGAATTATTGACTTGAATTGGAACACTGTATTGAGAAGGGACTGAAATGAGTCTGCAGGGTAAGATAAAAACGTATCTGCAATTTAAGCTCATTTTGTTTAGTTTTCTTCATTAGAACTTACTGTAGTTTGTCTCCTACAGGGTGTCATTGTTCTAAGAAATACAACAATGCTTAATAAACAGTATTTTGTTTCCTGTTTGTATTTCAGTGTTCAATATGAAGACATTGGGATTTGCTATTTTCCCTACAGCCTTCTGATACCCATGAATTTTGCCTTTATTTCTTAATTCAATGTTCACAAATTTTGATACATACCGCAAAGTCAAATGTAAAAGCAACTTGGAGAGTATTTGTAACCCTTAATAAAGAAATCCTGTTATAAGTAAAAGTAATTTTTCTCTTGAACAATTCCTGTGAAAAATTACAGTTGACCTCTTTAAGACAGTCAGATTTTGAAATTCCTGTTCACCTTTCTGAAAAACTCTGATTCTATGCCAAGGAAATATTTAAAATCACATGTTTAACTTCAGACACATATTTTGTTTCCAGCGATTTCTATGAAATAAAAAAATAAATTCCTAGCTTTAAGATGATGTTGAAAGACATCTGCAACAGAAGTGAACCAGGGAATAAAAGCTTCTTTCCACCTGTTACTAGTCCGTACTGAACAATCTGCAGTATCAATGACCCCGCAGAAGGAAAAAGGAAACTCACTTAGAGTAGCTTCAGTTGCACTATCAATGCCTGTTTCTGGGTGTCTCCCAGAACAGTCTCTGTAAAAACATGTTTGTTTTTGGAGACCAATACTCACTTATGTTCAAGTTGGCCACAATTTTGAAATAATTTTTTGGAAGGAAAAGCACAAAGGACAAGAAGTACTAGGAATTACAGCACAAAATAAGTTTATGTCAGCATACTAAACCATTCATTTGAACTGTTCTGCAGTTATAATGTTCACCACAACAGCCATCAGTTTTGCAGGTGAATTAATACAGGTGAAGCCCTTTGCCCATATACAGCACCCTGTGTGAACAGGCATCCGCACTGGGGTGTGAGATGAGCCAAATTAATCTTTAGCAAAACCTGCTTAGGTGATTCTGACATGCATTTGTAGGTATGCGAAAAACCTTGTACTACCATCTGATTGTACTTGATGTTAGACCTTGGTTAAGTTGCCATATCTTATTAATAATCAGTAAGACAGCATTTTCCTCTTTTGCAATATCATGAATATAATCCTTTGGTATTAGCACTGTATTGATTATTCATAACAACCCATCTAGTAATTAGCCATCATTCTACAGTTACTCAGCTTTCAATTCTCATAAAATCTAGCCTTCGCTTTCGAAGAGTTGTCAAGAAAAACATCTGAGTTGCTGGAGCAAGTTCAGAGACAGGTAACCAAGCTGGTGAAGGGGCTGGAGAATAAGTTCTAGGAGGAGAGGCTGAGGGAATTTGTTTAGTTTGGAAAAGAGGAGGCTGAGGGGAGACCTAATCACTCTTTCCAACTACTTGAAAGGAGGTTGTAGCCAGGTGGGGGTTGGTCTCTTCTGGACTAGATGATCTCTAGAGGTCCCTTCCAACCCCTAACATTCTATGATTCTATGGTAAGACTAGAGGAAATGGCCTGAAGTTACACCAGGGGAGATTTAGACCTGGTATTAGGAATAATTTATTTACTGCAAGAGTAGTCAGGCACTGGAATGGGCTGCTGAGGGAGCTGGTGGAATCACCATCCCTGAAGGTATTTAACCAATTATTTAACTTTTTTGGGGGGCGGGGGGAGTTGATGGTTGGATGCGGTGATCTTAGAGGTCTTTTTCAGCCCTGACAATTCTGTGATACCTTGCTGTGTCTGATGATATGACTTCACTAACGCTAGTAATCATCAACTAACTGCTCTTTCAGTCAGGTAAAGTTCTCATAGAAAGCTTTGTCCATCTTCAGGTTTCTCCTTAAAAGGTGTTTAGCATTAATAAGTAATTGAAAAATTAAAAAGAAAAACTGAAAAATATAACTTCTAAAATTTCTTGTATAGTGGCTCTAAAAAGAACAGTCATTAATATCATTACATTAATTTTCTAATTTGTCTGAAGTTAAAGTAATGCCAAGGAAAGCACTGCATCTCTGTTCCATTTATGACACCCATGGCCTGAATCACGAGGGAGGTACTGCTAGGGAGACCCCTCCCCAGTATCCAAAATGGTACATGGAATCTGTTGCCACCAGCACATTATGTAGCTGTGCTCCATGAGCAGACACAAAGCTCTTTGCCTCAGGATGTTTTTCAAAGAGATAGTCTTTTACCACAACAGTGGTCTCAGCTCTCATTTTCAGCTTCGTGCAAGAACTGCTCTGCAAGCTGAAAATGTGGCTTAAAGCACTTGCAGAGCTTTTTTTTTTTTGCTCTCTAATATCTTAAGCACATATCTACTCATTAGTTTAAATCAAGCTAACAAGAAAACACAAATATAGCTTTGCTCCTATCTTCCTATAATAATTCTTCACCCTATTATTATGGCCAGCACTCCCAAATGCATGGAATGACCTGTTATTCTAACCTACACAGCTGGCTCAAGTACAATGTTCATGGAACAATTACGTTCAATGGCCTCAGCTGTGATACCTTTAAATAATTAGGGAAAAATCAAGTCTCAAAGTAAGTACCCATTAAAAATTTGAAACACAAGTGTGGTCAACTTCATCAGAAGCACAGGCAAAGCAAAAATCTAAAAATCTGGGATGGAATATCTCTAGCAGTACAGGCTGGGGGAGAACTGTTTAAGCAGCTTTGAAGAAATGATCAAGGAGGCCTAGTGGACAAGTTGAACATGAGGCAGTGTGTCCTTGCAGCAAAGAAGGGCAACTGCCTCCTGAGCAGCTTTAACAAAACTGTAGTCAGCAGGCCCAGGAAATTGATGATCTCCCCTGTTTAGCACCTGTAAGACTGCATCTGGAGTACCATCAGCAGTTTTTGTTTCCTCTTGTCAAGACACTGACATAGTAGAGGAAGTTCAG
Organism: Apus apus; assembly: GCF_020740795.1. Lineage (NCBI taxonomy): Eukaryota > Metazoa > Chordata > Aves > Apodiformes > Apodidae > Apus > Apus apus. The sequence continues at coordinate 32,386,529 of NC_067287.1, read as the reverse complement.
CAAAGATAGTCAGAGGGCTAGAGTACACCACGTAAGAGGGCAGGCTGAGGGAGCAGGACCTGTTATATATTAGAGAACAGAAGCCTCAGGAGACATCTCAACACTGTCAGAGCATACAGAGAAGATGGAGCCAAACTCCCCTTGGAGCTGCAAAGTAATGGGACAAGAGGCAGCAGTCACAACATGAGAAATTCCAATAGCTACAAGAATATTTTTCTACCACAAAGGTGGTCTAGTACTGGAATAAGTTACCCAGATAGGCTGGGCAATTCCCATCCTGCGGGTGTCCAATACACAACTGGACAAGCCCCTGCATGACATGCTCTGGGATCTACTACTCAGAAAGAGCAAGTATTTTCAAACAACTATGAGAAGAAAAAAAAACAAAGTCTGGATATTACTCGTACTGCAAAGAACAGCTGTATATTAGCTATATTCTTAAACTACACTGCATGGAAACTACACACACATGGAAAAAGTAAAACAGAAAAAGATCAACAGATTTCAAATTGTCTTTTAATACAGTATGTTGATTTTTTTTCCTCTGACCTCAGCAGAGGCTAAGGCAGGACTCTTGCTTCACTGTGGAAGAGACTGAATCAAGTTGCTTTTCAAGGTAAATTTCAAGTAAGTATTCTTTTAAATCTATGGGCTGCTCACTAATTTTGTCTTCAGTCCTATAAAAATACATTATTGCCCATTACTGTATTCAGTAGAAATAGTCAGTATTTATTATGCACGTGCTTCCAAGTGTTTTTAGGGTGAGTCCATGCCAACGTCAATTAAGTACAGGGCTCCAAAGTGGTTGGTAAATTATATAGGATAAACAGGTAGAGGATGTTTCTTAAGTGAAGGTGCAATTCTGGGTGCCAGACACTTCAGAAGCATTACTGTAATGTATTTGACCTTGCAAACAAACAGAGTAGTTATTGCAACATATAATTATTGAAGAAAAACATTGACACAATTAAACCTCTAGCTAATGCCTATTTACACAATATTCACATCCATCCTGAGGAGCACAGGTTTTGTATTTGTGAATTCCTTCCTTCTGTAGTCTGTTTTGACCACATTCTTATTGTTAGCAATTGATTTCATACCTCCTGTTGCAAAACAAGTATTTTGTATATGCTGTCACGCATAACAAGCTTCAAAATGGTGACTAATTTAGCTAAAAAAATGCACAGTGACTATTTTGCTATGTAAGGCGAAAATAAGCTGCATAAACATAGGTAGCTGGTTGGAGAGACCTGTGTATCTGAAACACCCATGACAAATACAGCATAGGTCCTGTAAGAGACTGTTACCTGTATTAACTGGTGGCAGACAGGATACCCTCTGTCATCTCAGATGATAAAAGACGAGTAAATTTAGAAAAACAGATCGAGCTCTTACTCTCTTAAACCTTACTAAGGCTGTTGGAGACATGCTAAATCTTTCGGACAGCACACGTTTATTAATGTGGTACATTTTTTGTTTGTATGTTAACCTCAGAGTACACTGTCAACATTTCTACATTGAGACTCAGCAGCATTTCTACACTAGGTATTACAACTCCAGTGTGGAAGAGCTGAGGTTCAGGGAGACCAAGAGCCACATTCAGTTTTCCCAAATCCTTTGTCAGGCTTTGTGTCCAGCCTTTTCCACTGAAAAAGCCTACAGCAAAACAATTAAAACACCACCACTTAGTTGCAGTTTGGATGGCATGAGTTTGGCCTTACATAACTTCTTTCAGGAGGATTGCTTGGAGCCTTCAAAACCCTTGGATGGAGTCTTAATGGGAAACTGTTCTGACTGATTTTTAGAAAGCAGCTTGAAAAGAGAAAACGACGGCTCTGCAATACACAAGCTTGTGCTTTTTGCAGTAAATAGCAGGTTGTAGCAGTAACTGAAAGAGATACTCACTAGAAAAGTGAAAATAATTTCAAATTGTCTGGGGGAGCATACTTGCCTTGACAATTATTATCCCTTAGATGATTAAATATATGGAAACTGGCTGTGGTAATCACTGTTTGGAATAAAATGGTTCAATTCCTTAACATTGTGCAGAGGTGCCTAAACTTAAGAGATTTAAAGGAAACTATAAAAAGAAGTATTGCATTAACTAATTCAAGACATGAGATTAATTTTTGTGATTCAGTGTAGTTAGGTACAGCCATTTAATTAGTAAAAGTACATAATTATGCTCTGATAGATCAAATTAACAAAAGCAAGATACATTCAATTCAAGGTTTATTACTTTCTCTAAAATGCATAGGCCAAAGGCAGGACCTAAGAGAAAAAGAAGGCTGGATATTTACTTAATAGGAAAGAATGGGAGAAGAAAGAAAACTCAATACTATACCTGCCGACGTGGGCATGATCTGATATCCAGTGGGGCCTGAAGGAAGAAGGCAGATGGGAAGAACGCAAGGAAAATAAAAAAGAAGCTTTGGTACACAGGAAGACAGGACAGAGACTAAATCCAGTGACTGACCAACAGGCTGGGTGCCATGGACTTCTGGATTTTGATCTTAGATTCATTGCTGACTCACCATGTGGCCACAAACAAATGACTCCACCTGTACGTTTCAGTTTCTCATAAGCAGGGTGATATTTATCTACTGGTCTCATGGAATGTTGTAAAGATAATTAATATAGGTTTGGAAAGTACTTTGAAGATGAAAGGCTGAATTCACAGTAATAGCTAGGAAGGCATCAAACCGACTTGCTCATTCCTTTTCAGCAAAAACAGTCTATACAAAAAGCATATAAAAAAATGCCAGTACAGATTTGTTACTGCTGTCTACTCTTTACCTATTTTCACCAATGCTTACAGTGTATTTAGCTCATGTTTGAGTCAAGCAAATCATATGTGTAAAACTATTTATCAGCTAAAGTTAATAATGAGCCCAACTGATTGTCAGACTAGATTCCAAGACTACATGGTGTGTAGAGGGCTGTCTTCTATTGCATATCTACAGAAAGATCTGATGAACACTTTTTCAGATACAAATAATAACAGCTGGTAAGTTATAAAAAGAGCAACAAATACATTTAGACTTGGTCATCAGCTCTCTAAAGTAAGGACCATTTTTAAGGTCTATCTTTGCACCTTTGCATCAAAGTACACTGTAAAGAGCAGATGTTCATTAGAATTTTGTATTAATTTTTTTCTTTTAAATCACCACAAACTATAGGATACATTTATTATAGGATACATTTGTCCCTGCTCATTGCAGGAGACCAGATGACCTTTAAAGGTCCCTTCCAACCCAAACCATTCTTTGATTCTATGATTATTTCATCTGATGTCAAAAGCTTGCTACATCTTAGGTAGCTTTGTGTTTATTTGGTCACAATCAGACCAGAAGCAGACTGGTATTCTGAGCTGGTAAAATTCTGGTTACTTACATTCCTTAAAGATTCCTCTACTCAAGGCTGAGGTTCCTCAGGAAGACAAAGCCGTCTTAGCTGTTAGGCCATTAGTGTCCTATGGGTCAACTGTGACTCCCTGTATGGCAGGGTTAACTGCCATAAGTCAGTCAAGTGTAATTTCTATCCAATTTAATATGCCTGTCCTTTCTATGAGTCTAAAGTTGTGTGTCTCAGGCTTTATATATGCAATTATCTAAAAAATCATGACAACTTGACCTAATTTGGTATTGTTGAATAACATAAGAAAGCTCAGTTGAGAAAGTTCACTAGCCACGTGTAAGTCAAGTTTATTCATAACCTATTTAAACAAACCATTTAATAAATAATTTTGAACTAAATATTTAGTTTCTCACCAATTAAGTTTTGCTGTGTTTGGGTCAGGTACTGCCATTGACTTCAGTAAATTATCGTGATGTAATACAGAAAAATAAAACTGCTATTCAGTGTGAATTAATACACAATATAGCAGACATACTGTATTAATCTAGTTATTAGTCCACTTCTGCTTCTCCTGCACCTAAACAATGAGCAAACCAGTTTTCCAATCTAAGGAGAACAAGAAAAAACACTGGAAGACCAAAATAGGATTAAGTGCTGAGACAAAATTTGCTTTTACATTTTTTGTTTCAGGGAACCCAGTGAAAAATAATTTACCATCTCTGCATGGAAAGAAGCAGGGGTGTGTGCTTCATTAGCCAATCAAAAAGAAAACTGGGTCGTCCAGCCCATTTTCAAATGCCAAACAGACAAACAGGTTTTGTAAAAAAAGACAGCAAGTTGTAATAATTTAGCAAACAAGGTAACAGCTAGTTTAAAAATGAACATAGGCTGTATCTCCAAACCATAACACACAATCACTAGTTTTCAAGAACATCACGAATAACATTAGTTGCAAAAAGTGACATTACATCTAAATAGTCACATCTGAATATGAAAGAAAAACAATATTTTTGTGGCTAGGGTGGCTTAACTGAAAATTGGATGAAACCACTGATAACTCGCTGCCTGCTTTCTCCTTCCTGGTACCAAAATGAAATTATATAGTAGCTTGCTAATCTTGGATTCATGCTGTCTCTGGCTTTGTCACTGATACAGGGTGCCCCACACAGCAGTCTATCTAACACCAGTATAGTTATAGCAGCACTGAGTTGAGCAGAAGTTACACATTCTGCCTAAGGAACAGAGTAGGTGCTGAGTTAGTCCATGTTAAGCTTAAAGCTGCATGCCTACTGGTACAGAACTAGCATCACACATGCTACTAACTCCAAGGAAAAAGTATCAGTAGTGCATCACATTTTCCTGTACACTTTACCAGCAGCTTGATAGCTATAGAGTACCAATCCACTGGGGTCAGAGTCTATTTCTGGTTCTATCACAGGTCTTTTCCATATTGCCAAACAAGTATATACTTTGTCTCAGTGTCCTGTCCTAGAAAAAGAGATGTTTTATAAATTCTTTTAAAATTTGTTGCTGAGTAGTTTTCTGAACATAAATTCAGAGTGTTGTCCTAGGCAGTCATGTGTAATATTATATAATCCAAATTCCTCATCTATAGAATTTATGATTATGTTATGTAATTAGTGGGAACACTAAGGGGTTACATTCATTAATGACAGTCAAGTATTCCCAAAACCAGAAACTGGAGGCAGCATTATTACTAGTTCCACCACTTGGATATTCCATAAAGCTTATCTCTACAAAGAGGCCAGGGAGCAGCAGACAGGGAACTATGATGTTATTGTACCCAGAGTCATATTAGAAAAATGACCATTATAAGCTGATGATACTTTATCAACCGAATGGAACAATGGCCAAGGCTTAGCACCCAGTACTTCATTAGTTGTTACATTATAAACCATAGAGATCATAAAAATTAGGTCTATGCTCTTGGCTAATTGTTTTTGCCTATTTGTTGAGATCTGTTTATGTAAAAAAAAAACTGTATAGTTCAGTTGTCTACTGTACTAAAATATGAGAAATTTAGAATGGCTAAAACTCAGCTTAGATCCTCTCCTAGTGGTACCAGTAAGGTTCCTTTGTAGCAGGATGCTGAATACTTTTTAAAATCCCAATGCCCAGTTTGCAGGATTCCAGTGTCACAATTTGTTCTTTGGGAGGAAAACATCCAACTGTTAACACCTAAACATATGCTCACACACTATCCACAGGGCTGGGTGCTCCTCAGGCAACAAAGCAGTTGGACAAAGCTAAGTATTGGGGCTATCATTATTTTTCCCCACTTACTTGGCTACAAGATACAGATACATATATATCTATATATAGATATATATTGTAGTAGATGTTTGGGTAATTCACCTACTATTAAATATATATATATATATATAAAAAAATTTATCTAACAGCATTGGACTTGTCACACTGACAACTATTGACCATGTAATACTCAGTATGTCTAACTTCAGTATAGTTCTCCCAAGGAAAGAAGATCCTTACGTAGTCAGTGAAGAGGTGCTGAAGTTCACCTGAAGGTCTTCTGAGCCCTCTCATCACTGCCTGTCTTCCCAATGTGTTTGCCATGCACCTTCTGATGTGAAACAATTTTTGGTGACCAATCTGCACAAGAATTGTGGGATGAAGTACAGCCATTACAGCAGTGACCAAGCAAGGAGTACAGGAAAGAGTGTAGCCACAGGAGCAAAGAATGCTTATCTATTGAACAGAGGGGGAAAGAAGGGAAGCAGAACTAGTAAAAGTAAAATCTGAAATTCAAGATGTGATTTGTTTACTTTACATATTAGAAAAACACAAGAATTAAAGAATAGCTTGAGTAAAATGATCAAAGTGGCTTGACCAGCTACGTCAAAAAGTTGACTCTATCACAATCAGTGTGATAAAAGTATGAGAAGTAGGGACACAAGCTAATAGATCATATAGAGCACTATTATCAGCATGAAAAGGGCAAGGAAATTAACTTCAGTAGTTGAGCACATAAAACAATAGAAGACTTCCTGAAAATATCATGAATATGGTACACACTGTCCTTGTGTTCTCCTCCCTGCAATGTTACTTCATGGAAGGTTAAGCAGAAATTTCCTTACAGCCTTAGGGACAACCAATTCGTACAATCTTTGTACTGAAGTTTGGGGCAGATCAGTGGGAATGGGTTTTAGGTAGGATTCCACACAGGTAGAGGTCATCTAATAGAAGTAGGAGATGGGAGCAGCTTCACTGGAAAGACAGGCAGTCAAAGGAAGGTGTTGCAGGTAAACACCAGGCCAGATTTGGGAAGGGTTTATGGGCCTTGTGAGATGCCAGGCACCTTCAAGCTCTTCTTGACCTCAGAGACATTAGTAATAGGACAATTCAGGTTGGAAAGGACCTAGGAAGGTCTCTCTCTTGTCTAATCCCCTGCTCTAAGTAAGATCAGCTATGAGATCAGGTTACTCAAAGCTTTATCTAGTCTGGTCTAAAAACCTCCAAGGCTGGAGACTGCAAAATCTCCCTGGACAACCTGTTCCACTGCTTCACTGTCCTCATCTGCAGCTTCTTTTATCTCATCTGAGAAATTGTTTCCAGTTGCCAAATATCTTCTGCATCTGTTCCTGCTTCACTGTCATTGATACTGGCATCTTGAAATTGCTTTTATTCTGCTAAGGCGGCATAACTAGCTCAATTTATATTATTTAAAAAAAAAAAAAAGAGAGTTCTTTCAGATTAAGCTGTGGCAATGTGACAAGAACAAAGGAGAATGGAAATGATGGTGTGCTTTAAACTGAAAAAACACACTTTTGTTCAGGTGATTGTAAAGCATTAGCAGATGGCACTGCCATGTTATGAACAGTCTCAGCTGGTATATTTAAATTCCGTAGGCTAAAAGGCTCTCGAGTAGACAATTTAGGAGTTCCCATCTGAAAACAGTACAAGCTGAAAACATTCTCACCATCATTGGTACAAGAATTTCAGTCCCCAGGGATGTTTTATGAAAAAAGAGAAGCAGCTGTGCAACCATTCTTGCCAAAATCAACAAAACAGTAACTGAAGTGGTTGTATGTTTTGCACCCTGAAAACTGCAGGGAGTCGAAGTGAGAGCAACAGCTGTGGAATAAGCAGTAAGGGAAATAGAAAAGCAAGATACTCCACGATACAGATTTTTATTCTGAGGTATACATAGGTGCCTTCTAAGACAGGGCCCAGGATGCTCATCACCTCAGAGAATGAAAAATCAGCAACATCATTTGTGTCCCAGTCAGAGCACTGATGGGCATTCTTCCCACACCTATGCACAGAGGTGTGGCACTCTGGTCTCTCATCAAATCTGTTTGCAGGAAAACAGCTTGCTGCACAGAGCTCCTGCATATGAAGAGCCTTTCATAATGCACACCCTAAACCTGGCTGCTTACCTAGGAAATTTCCTCCAATTAATAATTCTGTTTGAAGATGGCTTTTTTGATATATCTGTAGAGAACACAGCACGCCCAAGGGCAGAATATTGGCCCAATGACACCACTCTCCCTCCTCAGACCAAAGGCAAGATTTTCAGTCAGGATGTTGCAGCTGTTCCACCGCTGTGCAATAACTTAAGCCAGGAACTGGAGATTACTTCATACAAATGCAGAGCTGGTGAGTGTTTTTAAAAATTCTCAGAGCTAAGATTTTAACAAAACAGTGAGTAAATAAATACATGGAGCAATGACACCAAGTCAAGCAGGAAGTCTGCATAACAACTTTAAATATGAAGGACTAGAAGTACAGTCTAACATAAAATGACAGTAATACATGGAATAAATAAAAGTATCCTCAGCCTATTCACCTCAACTGCTGAGTTTACCAAAAATATTTAGCCTGCTATTGGATCATACAGAAGCTGCTCCATAGGCAGTAGGAAGTACTTGATTCAAGCATACTCTATTCTGATGAGAAGCAGAGTATTAAGAATTAAAAGATGTAATGCTGCCAAGTAAATTTTCCATGCATGTGATCAGTACTATTTGAAAACAACTGCCACCTATTTTGCTAATCAGAAATTAACAGACCTATAACACATCCTTTCAAAAAGACCTATTTACTACCTACAGCTTTATTAAATTACTACTTTAAAAGATGAAGTAGTTACAAAATCATTAAAAATTCATCTGCCTAAGCAGATTTCCTCTTTGTTGTTGCCTTCTCAATAAAAATCATAGCAAATGCTTCAGTGGAAGAAAAACCCACATTCTAATCTAAAATGCAAATAACTTCAGTGAATCCAGTCAGTTTTAATTAACCATGCTAATCAGCATAGCAAAAATCTTAATTTAAGGTTATAACTATAGGTTATAGCATTGCCAACTACCTATGTACCCAGACAATCCAGACTACACTGGCATTTGTGAAATTGTTTGATTACTTAACAGCTAGCAGTAGTTAAGTACAGCACAAGATACTGTGCCATTCTGCTGCTGTTGTTGACTTATTAGAAGAAACATTTAATCCCCAAGCCTAAATTCTACCGTATCCATCTAAGTGCCTGACATTCTGCCCTGACCCTGACCAACAGTCAGTTCTAGAGAGCAGATTTCAGTAGATGTGCAGCTCACTGTTGTATCTGCACACACGAGTGCAGAAGGAGACTTATAGGTGCACAGCAACCCCCTTCTGACACGAGCTTATACACTGTCTGCTTTACCCTATGCCAAAATATCATTCATGCTCATAAAATTAGTCAATTAAAAAAAAAACAAAAAATCAGCATTTTAAACTAGGAATTTCTGTGGCATTCTATTTCACCCACCAATTGTATGCAACACTAATATTTTCAGTTCTAAATATATTACAATCCCACCACCCATCAGTGCCTTTTCTGTTATAAAATTAATGTTAAAAGAGGAAAGAAACTACCATTTGGATGTATCATTCAACCATTTTCCCAGTTTTAACTAATACAATTGTAAATAAATTCTCCCACACGTTAACCATATAGTATTAGTAAAGTGACAGATCAGAAAGATAACTAACGTCAACACTGTTAGCAATCATCTTGCCAATTATGTAGCAAGTATTTCCTCATTGTTGTTCTGTGTAGGGCCAGATGCGTAGGCAGATTAGATGGTGCAATCTGTCATTAGAAGTTCTGCTGGGAAGAGGCTGAATACTACAAAGCTTTTCAATTCTACAAACCTTCTCCTTCTCTACTCCCCCAAATCACTTCTCTATCTACATATTAGAACAGTAAATCTACCATCAGTATCCCCAGCTTTGTCCTCAGCATGCAAAACACACAACTTTGCAATAGTTAGAAACAGAATTGTTCAGTAGAGTCAAATCTTCAGCTTTCTTTATCAGCCACATGCAATGCAGCCATGTGTTCTACCTTGTCTTCCAATCTCATCTTAGTGTATAATTGTAATTATACTTCTGAATTGTCTTCTAAACTGAATGATTCAGTCCTTGCCAATTTTTCTACATTATCCTTGTTAGATTTTCACTAATGATTTATTAAGCTTTTCTGTCAAACCCTTTCACTATTTTTTCTCTGCTTCACTGTTTCCTAATGACACTAACTTCAAAATTATTTTTTGAGTTTACCTATAAACTCCTTATTTGACAACATGTATATATACGAAACAGAAGATATGCTATTAACAATAACTTGAATATCTACAGTTATTATATCCTAATACAGTATGATTATGCGCTTATATAAACTTGTATTTCTGCACTCACACACAAACTTGCTCATACTAACATCACACAAATGAGACATGAAGTTCCATTAAAGTGAATGGAAATTATCCAGCAGCAAGACTTTCAAGACTGTGGTGCTTATATTCCCTACAGAAAGAATACAGTTACACAAATAGTTCTTTACCAGCAAAATCTTGCTTGTCTTGCTCTGGAATCAACAGTTATTCAATTCAAATTACCTATAAGAGGAAGGCAGCAGAGTTTGCCTTTGTGGACTACTATTAATTTAAACAAGTAAGATGCAGATCACATGTCCAAGTTCTTGCTTAAGAAGATGATGATGGCTTTTTATTAAAGCCACCAAATATTATTGCTAATAAAAAATAAATGTTTTCAAATTATTTCTCAGAACAATAAATGCTTTTTTATTTCGCAGTTTCAGGTATGAACACAATCTTCCAACTTTTTAGTCATACATAGGTGTATTCTCCAAGGTGTTAGCTCTTTTATTAAACAAATAAAGGTGGAGATTAAAAGAGGAATGCAGGAGTTTATTCTAAGTGCATGATTGAAAATAAGTGTGGCAGTTTCCTGGCAACACTTCAGGTAAAGACGCAGTAAACAAGGAAGTGCAAGTTACATGCGTGGTAACTGAATGCTACAGCCTTCATTTCTTATCCAAAAATATTTTCAACAGGTCTATATATACTATTAAGGGGCTGTTGCACTCATTTCTGTAACAGTCAATCCATGTAAAACTATTTAGTGGACTTACTTAACAGAGGATTCAAAGTCCATTAAATACTTCAGATAAAAAGTAAAATGCAAAAAATAAAAAATAATAATAATCTTCCTCTGATCTTTAGAAAGATCATGACCTCCTTCTAGTTAATATTATTTCTAATCCGATATCTTAACGTCATTTCTGCAGTAGCTGTTTAATTAATAAAGTAAATCTGATAGTGGCAAGGGCTGGTCACAAGAAGCCTTTTAACAGGTATTTGCCAAACCAGTCCTGCTTTGTGCTGAAAACAGCCTGAATTCTCTAGTAGCTGTGACAAACTATTCACTTAAACTCTGCTGACCAATAAGCCAGGCACAGCCTGTGACAGCACTGTTCAGGTGCTCAGGTGTGCATTTTTTTCCCCACTGGGCAACGGTTACCTCAAGAATCCTTGCAGTCCTACTGCCAACATCTTAACCATACTCTTTATGCCTAAGGATTGCTTTAAATTTTCAATTGCCTTCCTAGTTTTGAACACTCTTCATAAGAGGACTTTGACTGCGCTTACAGTCTACAAAACTTGAAGTCTGAACAGTTCCTGAAGAGGAAGCAGCACAGCCTTGTGCATTCCACATAGCAATGAACTATGGACTGAATTATAATCCTGACATTGATGTGAATAGTGAGAATGAGGCAGATCAATTTACCAGTCCCCTACTTAACCTAAGTTGTGCACAAATTAAAATGGCCTCCAACAGCCATTCTTGGGATTACTTAATACTTATTTCTTTCTGTATACTATAAACACAGAATTACTGCAATATAATTTATTTTTTACATAATTACTGAAAGAAAATGTAGTTTGCTTTTCCTCTTTACCGTCCACTGGTGCAATAAAACTATACTTCTCCTAGTCTAGTAAGTTAAAGGAAGTAAAGACATTTATTCGTTAAAAATTCCACCCAAATGCTTAGCAGTCCACCTGTAACAACTGAGAAAGAGAGAATTCTCAAGGGATTGTTTCACACCGCTTTCTTTTCTACTCTGAGAAAGCACACACCCAATCCTCCTTGATCAGCAAACCGTAACAGATAAATCCACCTCATCTTTTTATAGAAGGCAGTATGATTTCAAAAAACAAAACTTCTGCCACACAGATCACCTTTTTTAGTGTAATGACCATTTACAACACTTTTTTTTTTTTGCCTATACTTCTTAGCATGTTCTTTCCTAGTCTTAATTTATTAAACACAGATGGAGACAGTCTACAGAGCCAGACAGACCTTTGAGCTGACTCCATGCAGCCACTTTTGTGTTATCTTGTTCTAACCTACTTTTATTTCCCCCCATGGACTGCCCTAAGTAGCAGTATTTTCATTGTACCAATTTGGTCATGTAATTCCGATACAAACACACTGACATAGTTTTATGACTGAGATAACATTACTATTTTTGGTGTATCACAAGGAAAAGCCATACCCATATAACATACACACAGTCAACACTAGAAAAATATACCACATTGCTCATGTACCTGTTTTCAGCTTCCCTATCAAGGACTGAAATTCATTATATCCCTGATTATAATTTTTAAACATTTCATTGAGAATGGAAACCAGCAGAGAAGGTTAAGAAGATACAAAGAGAGTGGAAAACAGTTGCCAGTTTTCCCTTAAGATAACTTTCATGCTTTTAGATTGGAATAATGCTAGAAATGTGTTTCTTCATTACAATTGACTGTCATGCCTCTTTGTTCTTTTGTTCTGGAGAGAACCAAATGTAGTCACATCTTGCTCATATTGCGTGCAATTCTACCAAGAAAGGGTAGCTCCAAAGTTCAGTTTCATATGCTACTGCTGCTAGGCCACTCTGACCTGTCCTTGTTTATGCCCATGTAAATTGATACTGACTTTACCGTCACCTTCAATCTATTGAGACTGTAAGCAAAATTTGGCAAAGTTTGTTTATTCTAAATTCAGTACTCTTATTTCTGATTTCCATTGTTAATGAAGGTCACTGCTTCCGAGTATGTCAAGTTACACTGCTACTCTCATACTCTTTTAAAAAGGTTTTAAAAGTTTGCTCCAACAGCATTAACTGAGCTTTCAATGTGTATAAACTGAGATTTTAAATTAACACATATCTAATGTGAGTTTTAGGGGTTTTTTTGTTGTTTTCCAGACAGCTACCTTCCTGTCTTGATTTCAGGAATTCTGAATACCAGTATCTTCCATAACAGAAATACTGGAATATTTATTAAAATGTTACTCAAATGTTCAATGCTGCACAATGGTATAATTTATCTAGGCCACCTCTCCCATATATGCTAATGTATGTCAATAGCAGAAAGACCCTTAGCTTTCTGTTACGTAAACTACTGCTAAATTTTGAGCCATGGTCAGCATTTTGCTAAATATCCACCATTTAAAACACATCGGGAATTATGTAACAATGCCTCTTCCTCTCTTGTGGTTATTCCTGCTCCAAATGACAAACTGTCATATTCGAAATTCAGCACTGATACCAGAAGCTCAGCCAACATTACTGCATTTCAAGTAACTGTGTCACCTATAGATAATACTAATGACATTCAAAGCCTACCAACACTTACATTGCTGGTTTCTTAGCTTCTAGTGGTTCTGCCTTAGAATAGAAGCAAACCTTTTGAGAGCTATTATACTATCTAAAAATGGGGTTCTTACACTTCACAGTAGTTATAACCCTTTTTCATTACTTTAAGTCCTTCCTCCTTAACTGTAACAGCTGTAATTACTCCAAAAATTGTGGTAAAAGTGACAGGGAGTATAGAATCAGCTATTCTATTTCACAGGAGGATAGCTAGGGAGAACAGTAAAATCTCACTGATGTTTAGATTTCAAATAAGATGGCAATCATAGTAATGCAGAGGACACAGCAACTTGCAGTTAGTGAATTTTGCCTTTCTTGGGGTTTGCATCCACAACAAATGTTGGATGCCTTTTTCCTGTCATATTCATAAACATTTCATGAGATTTATTCTGTGAGCATTTCTGTCAGAGCTCAACTAGCTGGGGAATCCTTAGTCTGCTGTCCCATGAGAACCTGATCAGAGTATTTTCCTTTCAGCTACTGAGATGAAGCATCTAGGCTGCCAAGCAAGCACGATGGTTTAAACCAGTCAACATAAAAACTGTGATAAAATTCAAATATACATAAATTCACCATTCAGTGCAGTGATTATTTTTTTTTTTTTGTACTGAGTAGTGTTCTGACTGTGATTTCATAAAGCAAAAATAGCCTCATTTTAAATACAGAAATAGCAATTTAAACATGGAAATAAGAATGTTCATAGGTGGAACACGGGAAGAAACGCCAGAACCTCAAAATTCTGTTCCTCACTCTGCTAACTTACACAACTCTGGCTCAGAATTCCTCTTTGTATTTCTCTATCTCAGACATTTTGAGTTTTAAGGACCCTTAAAGCTTTCAGAGCACCAAGTATCATACTCATCATAAAATGATGGCAAACAAGTTTAACCCTCAAGACTGAAAACTCTAGTAAGATTTCAGTTATTTTAGTCCCAGGTTGTTTTGCCATGTGTGAAGCCTGATGTGTACCAAAGCTTAAGGTAGGTAAAAAAAAAAAAAAGCTAGAGGAAAATAAAGACAATGGGTAAGTGGGAAGCCCTCAGCATAGTCTAAGACACAAAGGCTGAAGTATAAAAATAGATGAAGCCCAAGAAACAGTCTGGTAACATGTCTTCTGGAACATTCTATTTTGAAAGCCTGAGAGTTTCCTCTTAACTCCCCTCTCTGAACCTGGAAAAACTGAATTTTCAAGCATTTAGTCCAGGTATTTTTAACAATGAGAACAAAGGGACCAAAAGCACTTGAGATCAAGACACTTACTAAATTAATCTATGTAAGATCCTAATCCAATTGGGCATCTTAGAACAAACAGCCTTACCTTTCCTCTTCCCTCAGAGAGCCTTGCAATGTTACTAGGCATTTCCCCCTTTCTCCAGCCTACTCAGACATGTTCTGGTCTGCCCAGACTCACACTTAGGCAAGCCCATTTTGTGTCTGCCGGAACATGAGTTACGGGACTGTAACCCATCTCAGCCAAAATGACCAAGTCCCTGACTCTAGGAGAGCCATATTGAAGTAACACAAGCAGGCTGCTACTTCTGAAGCTTCAGCCCATCCTGCTCAGGCCTGCCTACTCCTTCAAAGCCATCTAATCTCTGTGCTTTATCTTCAAGAAAGCATCAGTAGTACATAGTATTAAATACAGTACTTACTGTCAGGGAGGCACTCCCAACAGGAAATAGGAGCAAGCACGTAATTATCCCTCTAAATCTTCTCCAGGCTTCCTAGTTCAGCTTACAAAAAAGCAGATTATTGTGGGCAGGCTGATTCTTCACCCAGTGTCTTTGGTGCAGTTCTCTTTTCCTTTTCTCATGACGACGAAATATTAGCACTGATCTGATTTTCCATCAAGATGTCCCAATTCAAGGTAATGCAAATGAGGCATGGGTCCATTGGGTGTTTACAAGCAGTTGTAAACCACTCATACCTCTGCTCCTTAGCAGCATCAACAGAAGGGCTTCCAGCCGTCAGCCGTCAGGCTTCCCGCTTCATCCTGCAAACAAAATGTTTGTTGTTGTAAGACAGAGCACTTGATTTTTAAAGATCCTTGAACATTCACTGCTCAAAATGTCTATCTAGAAATCACATCCCATGTTCAAATTGGACAGTCAATATAGTAAACCTGTGTGTTAGTTACTCAAAGCCTATGAGGGACTGCCATGCCAGGTTACAAACTCTTTGTAACACAAGAGAGGAGTTAATAAACAAGGGACAAGTCAAATCTTTTAGTTCTACCTCTCTAAGTCAAGCTACCACTCACATGAACTTCTCAACTCTCTTTTAAACTCTTAGCAAAGAGCACTAAGGAAGGAAAGACTATGAGAAATAAAGGTCAAACTGTGTTCCCAGCTACAGCAACACGAGATCTGGAGAAAGACCTTCTATCATTTAAGCTATTCAGTTTTACACTGAAGAACAGAGTGGACTTTGGAGAAGTCTATATTAAAACTCTCTTTTATTTAAATGACCAGACAAAAAGACTATGCTGGGAGTATTTTACAAACTGCTTGGTCCAGCACTTTCAGATGTTTGAAGGAATGCAATCAGGTTGTAAAAACTGACGATAGATTCAAGTGACGTAAGTTCTCAGCTATTTTCAAAACAGCCTTAAAATCTTCTATGTGAAATTGATGCAATTCTGCTTTTAATTAGAAAATTAAGAACTCTATGCATTGGAACTATGCAGAAGTTTTGTGCGTTTTCACATTGCTTTAACAGTGTATCAGAAGTAAATACTGAAATAAATTTCTGTACTCCAAACTCAAAGTGCTCAGGCTTCCTGTTTTGTTTGCAGTACTAGGATTTTAGAGAGTTTGCAAAGTTTCTTGTGCAATCAATAATCTAGATACTTAACCTAAGGAAACAAGCCATTATTTTATGTAGTTTTGGTACAGAAATTCAGATCCCAGGTTTTGCAAACTAATCTAACTTCCTTCAAATCCTAATGTCTCAAATTAACAGAACGATTACCATAAAGCAAGCCAAATACATTTCAGCAATTTGAATTTTCTTAAGACTGGTAAGAGTTAGTAAATTATTAAAATGTAGGTTCAACTGAGAAGTTACTGTAGAGATCAATGTTACATCTCAGAATTTCCTTATGTGGATTCTTAAGTTATGTCTCAATACGAAATAACCCAGAATCAGAATTTAAGAGATATTAAAAAAAAAAAAAGAAGCAAAAGCATAAATGTAAATACCCTCCGCTCATCCTCTCTCCCTTCTAGAGATCTCATCTACCTGTCCTATATACCAGGCTCCGTTCTTTCATTGACTGTCTCTGGATTCACCAAACAGCCAGCACAGTTTTGGCTTGCTCTCTTGTGGCCAACATTAGAGCTGCAATTGTCCTGGTTCAATTCCAAGGATCTTCAAGAGTAGCACTTCTAAAGCATGACAAGTTTCCTCAGGTTACAGTCACTTACAGCTGAACCCAGTAAATTATTCAAGTTTGAACCCACAATCAAGTTACCATGATTTAACATGTTACCAAGCATCAGCTTAAACACAGAACTGCCAATAGATTTCCAGCCCACGGCAAAGTATGGAAATTTGGCACAGCTAAGCCTCAAAGGCATTATTCATGCTACCCTGTACCTCTCACATCCACGAAATCTGACACAAACGTACTGCCAACATCTTGAAAAGAGGTTTTCAAGACTAATAGCGGTTTTCAGAAGGATGGCCTAACATTTTCAGCAGGCTTTTAACAACAGTCTGTCAGAACTTGAGCTTGTGTATTTGAGGATACTGGTTTGGGCATGTGTTTGCTAACACATGATGGCAACTTCAAGTGTTTTCTGGCATTAGCAATGACTGCCTGTTTTGTAACTGTTCACATTGCTTTTTGAGTAATTTGTGTTATTTTGTATATTTTTAAAGATCCCAGATGCTGAAAAGGTGAAGACTTAAAAGACTCTGAAATATTCGTTGGTACTTTACTCTTGTGTCAGGCATTTTTAACCTCCCAATAATATTTTCATGCCAGGAATAGCTCAGAGCACCTGAGATGGCACAAGAAGTGCACAGACACAAACAAGCAAATTGGACCAGGAATATATCACTGAACTACACTACCCACTTAGTTGTCAGCCAGATCATCTCCTGAGTCACCTCACTACCTCTCATGAGGAACAGAGCAAGCACACAGCAAAAACTGTAACTACAGCAGCCCTGAAATACGGTTGAATTAAGATGTCACAGCTCTGCTTCGGGAGGTACAAGGTGCCAACCTTCTCCTTTGCCAAGTTTAAACAGAGCTGCTCTTATTGTGGGTATGAATGTGGGTCATTTCAGCAGTAATCATTCTGCAGGAATCCATTCATTTTAAAAAGGACTTTCAAAAGCAAATTCTGTATGGGCAATTGGTGGTAACACCAGAGATGGAAAACATTAGCTATTATCATCACTTTTGTGAACCAACTAATGCATGATTCTCAGGAACAGTGTGATGATTTTCTTTTTTAATCAGTAAACATTAACTGTTTTTATTGCTGAACATGAAAAGGATTGTCAGTCCAGAAATTACACTTTCATTACTGGGTTACTCGATCATCAACCTTTGTACCATATCAACAGCAAATAAAACACTCAGGCAGGGAGGTACTCAGCTTAAACAAATTACTCCACAAAACAAGAGTGACAAACTACAACGCACACTGAGCAACAGCATCAGAACCGTTCTACGTGACCCAGGCATGCATACATCTTCCAGAATTTGAGGTACAAGCCCCAGAACCTTTCCAACTGCCAGGCAACCATTCTCCAGCAGCTTCAGTTAATCTGCTTTGGGACTGCCAGAACCACAGGAGCACAGGTACGCTGCAGAGAAAGTCAGATCAGCTACCTGACCTGTCTCACCACACAATCCCACCAGCAGCCACGTGGAGGGTGGAGGCCACCAAGGGTGGAGGCAAAAGTGTTTGGCTCAAGGGGAGTGAAGAGCAAGACCAAGCTTTTATGAAACCATAACCTCATCTTCCTGTTGAAGGCAAATAAGGGTAACATTTGCAAGTTACCATACTGCTAAGTATTCCTGGAGCCAAACTGTCTTTTTTCATGCTTCCACTAGGAGCCAAAATCCTTATTCATCCTGTATCACTGCCAATTCCAATCAGTACCATGGATATTCCAACCAAGCTCATGGATACCACCAAAACAAGGTGATATCCATTAAGTATTTTCAAAATGCATAACAGGTATGATTACATAAGCCAGAAATCACACAGAAGAAATGTCAACACTCCTACCTCACTTATTGAGGTAGCAAATATGTCAAATAATTAATGAGGATTTGCATATTTGCAGTTCAGTGAGTAGCATAAGGATTTATAGCATGAGACTTCTATCCCAACCAATGTGTTGGTAGTAATTTATAAATGTGGAATGGCTTCCGAGTCTTTGGAATAATTACAGAACAATATTTAAAAGCAGGGAAAGGGATAACATGAAACCAAAAAGTAAGTGTAATGTTCCTGCAACAAGTACCTTGACAGTCTCACCCAAAGTCCCCACTGATACTCATTAATAAATACATGATCTATGTTCCATGAAAGTCAGCAGACTTCTGATTTCCTGCAATCTGCAGTTCATTCACCAAGAAAGCAGTCATCAGAGAATGTAATTCCTTTCATAAGTAAATCAGACTCTTAATTATTTGTTCCTCTTTGGTGCTACTGGAAGGTATTTTTTGAACCTTCTTGTCACACTAATTGGCTCCTTTCAGCATTTCTAAGCCCAAACTTAAGATAGCAAGTCATGATAAAATTATTTGCCCTTGAGCTACCATCATCCTGCCACTGGAACAGCTTCTTCCCTCCCTGTATTTATCAAAAAAAAGGGCAGATGCACCACTGTAATGTAGCTATAGTAGAAAGGGAAAAGAAACAAACCACCACCAAATATTAAGGCCATCCTACAAAAAACCAACCAAACAACCAACATAATCCTAATATCTGTAAAGGTTATATAGTTTAAATCTCCTCTGGGAGAGCTGGTTAAAGGTGCCTCAGCACAAGCTGCTCAGGTGCACCACCACACCTAACAGTTCCAAGGGAAAACGCTTCCCCCAGTCTTTATTTTGCTTTCTCCCTTCAAACTCCACAAGGCCCAGCTGCCCAGCCCTCGCTCCAAACGGCTTCTTCACCTTAGCCTTGCCACCGGGATTCACAGAAACCCTTTCACAGGTACAGGACGCAGCCCGGGGCCGCCGCAGCAGGAGGCGAGGCCGGGCCGGGCCCGGGGCCGCAGCAGCAGCAGCAGCAGCAGCAACAACAGCAGCAGGAGGCGAGGCCGGGCCGGGCCCGGGGCCGCAGCAGCAGCAGCAGCAACAACAGCAGCAGCAGGAGGCGAGGCCGGGCCGGGCCCGGGGCCGCAGCAGCAGCAGCAGCAACAACAGCAGCAGCAGGAGGCGAGGCCGGGCCGGGCCCGGGGCCGCAGCAGCAGCAGGAGGCCGGGCCCGGCAGCACCGGCCCCCTCAGCCGCGCGACGACGCCAGTCCCACCCGCTCGCGCCCAACGGCCCGCGCGTGCCCAGTGCCGCCGCCGGGGGAAGAACCTGATTGGTGCTCCGCCCGGCCCTGCCGCGCGCATGCGCGCTCGCGACGCCGGGCTGCGGGCGCCCTGCCTGTCTGGGCGGCGGGCGGTGCGGGGAGCGGCGGGCGGTGCGGGGAGCGGCCCGTGTGCCCGGTGCCCGGCCATGGCAGGCCCCTCGTCCCGGCAGGAGGAAGGGGAGGACGCGAAGCTGCGCCACAAGGAGGAGCTGAGCCTGAGGGTGAGCTGAGGCGGCCCGCGGACGGGCGGGCGGGAGGAGGCCGCGGTGCGGGTAACGGCGGCGCCGGAGGCTGCGTCCTCTCCCCGCATGCCCGTGGGGCTCTCGGCTATATGGGACAGATCTAGGGCCCTGCTGCCTGGGTAGGCGGCCTCACGGAGCTTGTGTCACCCCGGGCGCGATCGGCGTGAGGAGGAGGAGGGCGCGTCCCGCCCGGAGGCCGGGGCTGCTGCGGCGCGGCGCTCGGAGAGGCTGCCCAGCAGCGGGTGCTTCTCGGCGTTGCCATTCGCTCTCTCATAAACTGCTTTTTTTAGTTCTTGCTGCTCCAAGTTGAGTTTGACACGTCAGCAGAGTCACAGTGAGGTTTTTCTCTGTAGTATCTGCTTTGCCTCTATCTGCTATGTGTCTCACTGATCTCCGTCCTTTGGGCCATCCACTTGAGAGCCATGAGGAGAGAGGTTCCCAGTGAAGACTGAGGAAAAAAAGTTGTTGGGAATCTCAGCCTTCTCTTCTCTAGTTTTTACTAGGTCACGACTGTCCTCCGCTGTTCACCAATGTCCCCCATCAGGGGGGATATGCTTTCTTTAACCTTCCTTTTCTGGTTTACTTATCTCTGGAAGCCCATGTTTTTCTTTACATCCTTTGCCAAGTTCAGCTCCAGCTGCACCTTGACCTTCCTGACCTCATCCCTACACAACCGAGCAGCATCCCTATACTCTTCCCACGACACCTGTCCCCACTTACACTGCCTCTGTCGGTCCATCTTGTCTTTTAGTTTGACCAGCAGGTCTCAACTCAGCCATGCTGGTCTCTTGCCTTCCTTGCCCGATTTCTTACACCTGGGGATTGAGACCTCTTGCGCTTTCTGGAAAGCATCCTGAAAGATCTGCCAGCTCTGTTCTGCTCCCTTGTCCCTGAGGGCTGTTTCCCATAGGGTCCCACTTACTAATTCCTTGAAGAACTGGAAGTTTGCATTCCTGAAATTTAGTCCTGACTGTGTTTCTCATCTGCCTCATACCCCTTAGGACAGCAGACAGCACTAGTGCATGATCGCTGCAGCCCAGGCTGCCTTCAACTTTGATATCCCTGATGAGTTTCACTTGCATTTGTGACCATCAGGTCCCCTTGGGTAGGGCTGTCAATTTGTCAAGAAGGTGTCATCGACGCACTCACCTAGATTACCTACAGCTTGCCATGCTACTTTTCCAACAGATGTTGGGGTGGTTGAAATCCCCCAGCAAGATGAGAGTCTGTGATCATGATGTCTCCTGGAGCTGGGTTAAGACTTCATCAATAGGCTCCACTTGACTGGGCGGCCTGTAGTAGACTCCAACCACAAGACTCCCTTTGTTATCCCAATCCCTAATTCCTACCCCTAAGATTTTGACATAAGAACAAAGAAAACAACATTGTTTATTTCTAACAAAAAGCATTGAGTGTTGCTGACTAGATTTTGTTCTACTTGTTGGCTTTTGATGGCCCTCCTGATTGCTCATTAGCATTGACAGCTGTCATTGTAAAAGAAAATAGGAATACCTTCCAACTCTGCCAGTGGTAGTAATGAAGTGTGTGCAAAACTCCAGAGCAGTAGAAAGGCTTCCATTGATCTATAGTACAGTTTTAGGGGGCTTGGGTTTTTGTTGGTTTCATTTTGAATCTGGATAATACCTGTGATTTTTAAAGTGTATTGTATATATTATGCTAAATTTTGTTTTCTAAAGTTACTTGATGTTTTATTAGTTGTTTGCATGTTTTCTTCTGGGGGAGAAGTGTGATCTCTGATTATACATAGCTCGAGGTACTCTGGCTTCCTAGTAGTGATTGCTTTCAAGGGTAGGAGAAATACCAGTCCATGCAAGATAACCTGTTTGTAGAACAGTTACTTAGTATTTAATTAGTATTTAATTTAAATTTCTTCTTCTATTTTTTCTTCAGTGGCCCTTTCAGAAGACAGCAACTATATATGCATGTAGCTGTCTTAAAATAACAGTAATCATGTTCACCACCAGGATTATAATACAGTGGTTTATTTTTAATCATTAAATTGAAATACATCTTTTTTGTCTTTCAGATTAAAGAGCAGAAGGTGGTAGTTGATGAGCTTTCTAATTTGAAGAAGAACCGGGTAAATATTTAGAGATTTGCTTTTGTCTATTTAATTTTAGCATCAAAGAAATAAGCATAGAGACAAGAGGAGAATTGTCTTTGAATTGTTTAAATACAGATTTTAGTACAGATGGGATCTAGTGTTTTCAGAATAATTTGTCCTCCAAATTGTTTGATTATGTACACTTGTGCAGTGTAACACAGTATATTGTTGTGGGGTTTTTTTTCCTTTTTATGTTTTATCTGAGTTACTACACTAACATGTTTGAGTTGATCAGAAGACTTCATGAAGTATCCTTACTTTCCATGTGTATGTGTTTTAAAATAGAATGTGGTGTCACGGGTTGATAATGAAATGTTTTTGATGGTATGACATTAGAATGTGGGTGTTGCCAGGGCAGAACTTGTCCTTGCTGCATAAAAGTGAAGGGGCATCAGCTTCTGCTGCAGCGTGGTCGCCAGTTTGTTGCTTTGACTTAATGCATTGTTGGTTTTCTTTTACAGAAAGTTTATAGGCAGCAACCCAATAGCAACATATTCTTCCTTGTGGACCGAACAGAAACGCTATCGCAGTGCAAAAGTAAGTTTGCAAAGTGACATTTGATCCAATAGCTAACTATATAAAAGCTGTGTTTGTAGCTGTTAATGATTTCCAAGGTGTATTAAAATGAAAGCCTTGCAACTGTATATCAGATGCAAAGTAGACTTCAGACACATGCTTGTTCTTTCTGGGCTGGATAAATGTGAAAGTGTTTCCACTTGCTACATGGATGTGGTAAAAGAGCAAGTGCTGAAGATACAGAAAGAGCGAGGACATCTGCCCCACAGAGGAGCTGTTGTTCTCAGTGCTCTTTGCAAAGCTGTATAGTGCTTTGTCCCTTAATAATTTTAAAAGTCTTAAAAGTTGCATGGGATGAGTAGGAAGAAAATAATGATGAGTTAAACTGCAAGCTAAGCTAGAAATCTTTAGATAGTTGAAAGACTGGATCTGTGGGATTATGAAGATAGAAGAATGAATGATAAAGAGTGCTGATGAGAGAACAAGCATTAGAAATGTATAAATTTTAAAGTGTGCATTTATTTTCTAGAATGAACAATTCTACTTTCATTTTCTTTCCTTTGATTTAAGTAAATAACATTGATGTTTTAATTGACAGTTTACTTTTCTTATTATTATAAAAGTGTAAATCATGCTGATAACATAGGCAATAGTTGGCCATTCCTCTAATTCTTGTATTTGTAGTATGGTATTCTTGGAGAGAAAAAAATAAATCATAATCTTCGTATAATGAAAGAGGAATAATCTATAGTGGGCTATGTTTGTGTTCCATCAATACTGTAGCAGTTTTCTTACTTAGCATTTTGGGTTTATCTCCTTAATTAAGCAAGTGACCAGAGCTACTCATTTTGTAGATGTACTCTTAGACTTATTTGCTCATAAACATACCCATTTACAAATCTGTGTATTTTTCTGTTACACAGATACATTAGATGAATTAAAGAAGGCACATCAAGAGTTGGAAAATTCAGAAAAGACTAAAATCAAGAAATAGTCCGTCTGAATTCCAAGTCACAATGTGTGGCATTTGTTGTGTTGTTACCTGGTGTAGCGAGCATGCTATTCATGATTTCTTCAACAAAGACATACTCTGCCATCTCAGAAGAAGAGGACCTGACAGTAGCCAACAGCTGATAAAAACTGCATCTGATCTCTCTTACAAGTGTCTGTTTTCTGGCCATGTACTTCGCTTGAGGGGACTGATAACACCTCAGCCTCTGAAAGATGCCAGTGACAATATTTTTCTTTGGAATGGAGAAATTTTCAATGGAGTGCATGTAGGAGATCTAGAGAATGACACTGAAGTCATGTTCCATCATCTTGCGTTATGCAGTAGTGAAGCAGACATTTTGTCACTCTTCTCATCACTTCGGGGTCCATGGTCTTTTATTTATTATCAAGCATCTCAACACACTTTATGGTTTGGAAGAGATTATTTTGGTCGTCGTAGTTTGCTTTGGCAATTCGGTAATGAGGCTGACAGTGGTTTTTGTCTCACATCTGTAAGTGTTTATTCCAAATCAGATAACCAGTGGCAGGAAGTCCCAGCATCTGGAATATTCAAAATCAATCTCAAAGCCTGTGCAACAACTAAATCTTTGTCTTTAATTTTGTTTCCATGGAAGTACAGCTGCACAGAGAAGGCAGTAGAACCAATATTTAGTAATGTTCTGGACCATGTTTCAAAAGACTTACCAAACCACATACCTCTTGTGATGAATGAATCAAAACTGTGTCTCAGAGCACCAGTTATCTCCTTAAACAAAACAATTTCTGAAGCTTCAGGTGGATGTCCAAGCACTAATGTTAGCAACAATATACATACGGTGTCTGTAGAAACCCTTCAAGGATTTCTTGCAGAGGAGCACAAGAAAAAATTAGTCCATCAGTTTATTGATGTTTTAAGTGAAGCAGTGAAGAGACGAGTTTTATCTCTCTTTAGAGATGAAGATTGGGAAACAAGAGCAACTCGAAGCATGTCTAATAGGAAAGCACATGTTGCAGTGCTCTTTTCTGGTGGCATCGATTCTATGGTTATCGCAGCCCTTGCTGATAAACATGTGCCTTTAGGGGAACCAATCGATCTTCTCAATGTAGCTTTCATGATAAAAGAACACACCAAGCAAAAGGGTACCACTAAAAAACATACCCTCCAGGAAGTACAGCGTGATTTGCTTTGTCCTCAAGAAAGTTGTAAAGATCTTGATGCTAAAGCTGGTGCTCATTTATCTTGCTTTGATGTTCCAGACAGACTCACTGGTAGGGCAGGACTGAAAGAATTAGAAGCCATTAATCCTTCAAGAACATGGAACTTTGTGGAAATCAATGTTACACTAGAGGAATTGAATAAAATGAGACAACAGTGCATTAATCACTTAGTTTATCCCCTGGATACAGTCTTGGATGACAGCATTGGCTGTGCAATCTGGTTTGCTTCCAGAGGAGAGGGTTTTATTAGTAACCAGGGAGAGCTGAAACCATATAATAGTCCTGCAAAGGTACTGTTTGTTTTCTGCCTTATGTTTGAACTGTGAATGTAAACAAAGTTCTTTTGTTTCAGAAATCAGCAGGGGTGTTTAATATTCATAAGACTTCTGAAATTCAGTGGCAGAGTATAGAACAGTTCCATACTGAATCCTTGTGTAACTCAGGAGTTAAAACTGCGTTCAGTTCTTTTGTCATGTAATATGTATGTCTTTTTATTAAGCTTGAATAAGCAACAGTGTAAGAAATGACATTCATCTCTCAGCTTTAGTGTTTCAACTCCAGTAGTAACTGCTACTCAATCCAAACTGAATAGGTTAACAAATTTAGAGATAAACATTAATGAAGCATTCAGTAATACTGTTTTGTGCCAACATCCCAATGGCTATACAATTACTAGCTTGTTACTTAGGCAAAATAATAATAATGGCAGAAAAGGTGACTACTTGGAATCTTTTATAATTGGAGTCTGATTGAGTGATAGAACTACAAAAAAGTAGTTCATCCTTTTCTGTAACATATTTTCATCTATGTAGTTTAAAATCTTATTAGTAACTAGATTATTTTCTTGGGAATTTGATTCTCCTCACTTCCCAATTCCTGATGGTTTGTGTAGGGAAGAATGAACTGTTTAATTTCAGGAGTTTGCAGTTCACTGTTGCCTTTTTCTTTTTGAGGCTTCTGTTACTTTTCAGTTAATCGCTAGATCTTAAACCCCCAGAAAAACCAACAACAAAAACGCCAACAATCACAACAGTTTGTGTAAAAACTTCTGCTGTAGAACACGGGTTAGCTGACTGATCTACTGAAGGCTGTGCATCTCAGGTTTACAAAATATACAAATTCATCTGGGGTTCTGAGTATGAAGAAATTGGTCATGAGTTAGTAAAACAGGAAGTGAAATTGTCATTCTCCCATCAGTTACTTACTGCTGTGCACAGGTCAAAAATGAATTGACCGCTAGCTGGTGTCAGATTAGTAAAACACACACGACTGTTTATGTTAAGAGACTTTCACTTTTTACAGGAATTGCTGTTGAAGGCACAGTAGTGGACCAGGTATATTAGTGTTTTTCTCCTGATTATACTTTATGTGCTTATTGAATAGACAGAACAAGATCGCACATTTTTATTTCTTGTAATGCAGTTATTAGTAGCTGGTAAATCAGTAATCTGGATGTACATTCAGGTGAGCATTTAGAACCTACAACATACTGTGTAATCTGCAGCAGCAGGTTTTTTTTCTATAAAGGCTGGTGCTTAATGTACTGTTTATTGTACTAGAAACTAACAAAGACATTTTTCAAAGATACTCGAATATTTGTGATGGGCACAACATAATTTTGGTGCTTTTTCCTTACCTCAGGAGAAATGTTTGTATGTATTTCTATGTCTGATTGTGAACCTACTGCAGGTTTTCAGAGACTTTATTGGGAATTACAGAGACTTTATTGGGAACTGTTTCAGGCTTGGTAAATGTGTAAGGCACATCCCATCATGATAGGTAATATGTTGAGAAGATGTGTAAAAGTTATTTTCCTTAAGATACAGTTAAACTTTTAAGATCTGTTACGTATTTTCAGCTTGCATAGATATTAAGAAAGATTTATTTTGCTCTGTTTTCTTAGGTTGTGCTTACAGGAATTGGAGCAGATGAACAGCTTGCTGGGTATTCTCGACATCGTGTTTGCTTCAAAAAATATGGCTTGGAGGGGCTGAATAAAGAACTTGAAATGGAGTTAGATCGCATTTCTTCTAGAAATCTCGGTAGAGATGACAGGATTATTGGTGATCACGGAAAAGAAGCCAGGTATTGTTGTTTTAACATGAAGTAAAACTGGTTTTGCTGGTTAGATTCTGCTTTTAACACTCCCAATGGAAAGCTTAATAGACACTTCTCTGCATTTTGTTGTCTCTCAAGTTCTGCTGCAGTTTTGTTGATGTGTACTGTCTTGTGGGGTTTATCTGGTTTTGTTTTTTAAAAAGTAGTCTGCAGCACTGCAAAGAGTTACTTAAGGAAATTTAGCAACTTGACCATTGGATTTCCATCTGGAAGTTTTAAAAAGCAGCAACAGGTGTTGAAATAATAAAAAACAAGTTTGTTTTATAATTTTAAGTGGAACAGTCCTCTGTGAAGGGGACTGGTCTGGTCATTTGAGGAGTGACTTTGGAGAATGACAGCATAATAAAAGGCATGTATTCCTGTCCATGCAATAAAGGCATGATCAATATGCACTGCATTTTCTAGTGATTAAGTCAAAATAGCTGAAAAATAACTTTGTGGGGTTTTTTCCCCATGGTACTACCAACTTGCAAAAATTTCCTTGGGTGATGTCCAGTAGCAGAGAAAGACATGTCTTTTCATGTGGTCTTTGTGCCATTGATTTTCCAAATCTGTTCTTTCTTAAGACATTTTCAGTTCAGCAGTTGCAGAGGTGGACAAGCTATGGTGTTAGTCATACTTGTGATTAGATATGAATGCGTGGAATTTGGAACACTGTCAGAGTGTGTTTAAATATTTTTGCTTCCAAGTCACACGGTAGCTTCATACAGCATTTTTAAATACTTAGAAGTTACCTTGAGAAGTGTTACTTTAAAATCTGTCTTGCTCTTCCATTGTATTTTCTGATTTTCTTCATAACTTCTGTTTTGTATAAACCAAACATTTCTGATGCTTGTTCTTACTCTTTTCTTTGCTTGAGTTTTGAAAGCATGATATATTATGTTTTCTTTCTCCAAGACTGTGTAAATGTTTTGGAGACCAGCCTCAGTACTGTGACACTGACAACTAAGGTGCATCTGTATCAGGAATTGACACAAACTGAAGTCTTTGCATGTGGTAAAGGTGAAAACCAAGACTATTTGAAGTTTTTAAAGGGTCTTTTCCCCATTTATATCTTTCCCTCAGGTTTCCTTTTCTTGACGAAGAGGTTGTTTCATTCCTCAATTCTCTGCCCATCTCAGAAAAAGCTGACTTGACTTTACCTCGAGGAATTGGTGAGAAACTGATCCTGCGCCTTGCTGCTAAGGAATTGGGTCTTGCAGCATCCACCATTTTGCCAAAAAGAGCTCTACAGTTTGGATCTCGGATTGCAAAACTAGAGAGCAAGAATGAAAAAGCATCTGACATGTGCAGCAGACTGAAGTCATTTTCAGTAAACGAATTATAGAGCTACACCTTGATGTTGCATTTATTGTTTGCAAATTCAGTAAATCTTTGGAGTTTTCTTAGGATGCTTGGTCTGTTGATTTTTTTTTTACAAACTTGGTCATTATTAATAATCCTCAAAGTAATACATGTACATGTGTACTCGTAGTAGACACTCACTATGAATGCATCCTTGGGAGAGAAGGGAGTAGTGGGCTCTGGGGAAGAGAGAACAGCCAGAGATTGGCTTTTCCACCCTTCTTCAGTGTCACAAAAAGCATATTAAATCTATCACATACACAGAATTCAGTACAGTAGAGAAGGGCTGGTTTTGCACCTGTGCTTTAAGAGAGGGCTCGGGTTGTTTATGCATTTAGAATGGAGGGCACCATGAGGAGCTGGCCTGGATTGTCAGAGCAGGAAGAGCAGAGGGTCTCAGGCCTTGCTGCCTATTGGAGATCTGCCCTCCAAGCATCATGCTTGCCCTTTAGTTACTTGAGCAACACAGACACCCACACACACCCTGGGTGTTTTGGGGCTGTGCTGTGCAGCCTCCAGTTCTGCAGGCCTGGGTTGGTTGGTGGTCCCCAGCCTTGGCTTCCCTCTGCTCCCAGGGAAATGGAAGCTCCCTGCAGGCTGTTCTTTGTCCCTCATTAGCTCTCCCCCTAGCCTGCTCCCCTTCCTTTTTGCATTAGCTCTGCTACTTTTACTTCTGTAGTTGCAAAGCATCCACTGCATATGTCAACAAAGATCACTTCCAATCTACCTCATTATTCCTAGCTGGTATTTTGTATTTGCTTGCTTTTAAGTGTACTAGTTTACTGATTTTTTGTTGTTGTTGTTTTAGTGGGGTTTTTTTAACCCAAAGAGTTCCTTGTTTCTAAGTAGGTTTTCAGAAGCATTAGCAGCTGCTTTCAAAACTATAAGCTGCAAATTCACCACTTCCTTTTGTGCTTTCAATTTTCAGCCACAAACAAAAAAACCTACAGATTGCAGCAAACCTGTCAAGACCTCGTGTGCTGTATTATCACTGTTCATTAATTATTTTTTTAAAAAAATAACCATTTTTGCTATGTAAACTCTCAAACACTTAACTGAGATAAACATAACAGTGATCTGTTAGCTTTATTTGTAGTATTATGCAAGTAAGCTTCTGTGGTGGTAAAATCAAGCTGTCTGGTCCAAACAGTAGTTTTGGGAGGCTATCCTGGAACCACTCCACCTCCAGTTCATAAGGTTGGGAACCTGGTGGAAAATACGTTTTGGATTCTATCAGCATTGACTATCTCACAAAATACATCTATTCAGGGATTTCTTCCTGCTCCATGTCATAAAGTTTGGAAGCAGAGACTTTAAAGCAAGAATGACTGAACTGTTGATTCTAAGGAATGATCACCACTAAAAACTGGGATAACAGAGATTATATGTAACATGGAAGGAAAAAGCTTGTGCTTCCTGTTTCTCCAATTGCAGTCTTTCATCTGTGTTGAAATCAGTGAACCAGATGTATATAGATACATATATTACTTTACCAAGAAGATAAACTACTTAATGATACAGATAAATTACCAAATGGTAATTAATTTACCATTACTTTACTTTTACTTGTAGTTAATATCCCAGGAAAATTAGACCAGAAATGCTATGTAACAAAATGTAAATACTAGGTAATCTTCCAATGTTTTTTGCTAAGTTGAGGGGGATTTTAACCTTCCAAAAATGAAGTATTTGTGAAAAAATAATAGACATACCTTGTTAATTTTTTACATCTTGCCCTCGACTTTAATAAATATTTTTTAAAACAGCCAACTTGTCTGTTTGCAACTGTCCTTTAAATCCCTACTACTTGCTTGTGTTTAAATAGAAGCAATTTTAAGCATATGCAGTATGAACTGAAAAACTCTTATTGTCAT
This sequence comes from Apus apus, assembly GCF_020740795.1. NCBI lineage: Eukaryota > Metazoa > Chordata > Aves > Apodiformes > Apodidae > Apus > Apus apus. The sequence continues at coordinate 32,356,159 of NC_067287.1, read as the reverse complement.
CTAAAATGGAGAGGTGCATAATACTTGAAAACATTTATTCCAGTAAATACCACTGCAATGACTAATAATGTAAAAGCATGTTATACTGACAAACAAAAGGCAAGGTCAAACAACTGTTTTTTCACATCAAACCTCAGAACTTGCATCTTAACAGCTCACTTAGATGGTGATTAACTTTACTGAGCTCTTAATACAAAAAGGAGACAATTAAAAGGCACTAGCCCTAGACCTAAAAATTCTAACTTTGTGTAAGTAAAAATAGGGTTCTAACACCAGCAGTAGAGAATTAGGTATTCTGAAATTCAACTGTACTAGCACAGCTAACACACTGAGAACTTCTTAGAAATCTGTTCTCTCCTGCTCACTTTCTCTTAACTTTTCAGTCATAGGAGGTGTGTTGGTTGTTGGTTAAGATTTAGTGTAAATTATAAACCTTACATTAATTATACATTGTTAAATTATAACATGGTACTATAAATATATAAGCCTTATTATAAATTAAAACTGTAAACAATGGAGACACTTTCATTTTTATAAATTTATTTTTATTAAGCAATGCAATCTTATTTAAATACCTAGAATTCTTAGACATTTGTGGAACAGTAACTGGAATAATTTTGGTGATATCATACAGCATTTTTTTGTCTGACATGATTTTCCAGAACTTGTAAGCCCTGTACTGTCAGTAAGTGTAACAGCACTGAAAGAGTTGCTAGTGAACCATTTATAGTGGCATTTACTTTACTACGTTGCTTTTTAAGGTGCCAACCACTGTATCTTCTTTTTTAGTTTTGGCACCCTGATGGAATCTTCTTCAACTCTTTTTGAAATATCAATTCCAAGGGGAGCTCTAGAAAATAAAAATGATGCCTTTTTAAAAAATAAGTAACTGCTGTATCACAGATACGCAGATTCACAAACCCTTCTTTACACTGAGCAGGGGAGTCAGTATTTTTCTATCTGAAGTTGTACCTAGAAACATCTTCCCATTGAGGAAACGTTTGCATAGTTGTGATTCCAAAGTCATCTTTTGGGGATGTTGTTTTACTTAGATTAGTTGACAATTCATTTTACTTCTCACTGATGAATGCAAGACACACTAGAGATTCACAGGTATCTCTTTATGCAATAATATTGAAGAATGTATAGTCTAGTTAGCATTTTATTCACTGAGATATATCAAGCAAGTTATTTTTGAAGGAGAGTTATTTTTCTCATTTTTCATGTGGAAAAGTCTGTTTTCCTGGAAGTGGAAAGGGGAAAAACCTGAAAAATATTCCAAGTTGAAGACCAGCACATACTTGTGAAATACTACAACTTACTTTGGCCTTGAGCCTAGGATGTACTTAAATCCAAAGAACATGTCTTACCTAACAAGTCATTAAAAATATCAGTATTTATCAGTAAAAACAAACAAACAATCAGATGTTTTATGTCAAATACTTTTTTTTAAAATTGATTGCTCGCTATGGATAGAGACTTGGAGCATTTTGATTTATGTCTCCAGTGACTGAGAAGCTAGGGGGAGCATACTACACCTTACCTTGCTCCAGTTTTCCCATACCTAAATGGTAACAGGAAAATACATAGAACTGTTATGATGTATGGTGATTGAAGTTACTGACCCAAAACAAACACCAGACACCATATTTGTGTTTCACAACTACATTGAAAAGGAAGTGCTAATAACTTTTAAAGCTTCTGTGTCCTGCAAAAACACTCAGCTTCTGCTACTCTTCTGCTACTCTTGCCAGTCTGCACCTCCTTCCACTGTCACTGACAGTGGTGAGTAAGTGAAGAAATGGACTGTGAATGGGATGAGTCACTCACTTTGCTTGATAGCGGATGCCGCCAGTGTCACGTAAAACACCAACTCCTGCACATAACCTCTCAATGCCATTCCTAAGCAAGAAAGCAATCATGTAAAATCCCATGTCATAACCACCTGAATACAAGTATGTGCTTCAGTGACCATAAGCAAAAGTACTTTACTCTGATGTCAACTTTTGAAAACACTGTAGAAACACAGGGAAAGAGAAACAAGTCTTACCATGCGATCATCACACCATTATCAGTACACAGTCTTGGAGGAGGACACAGAAAAGCAAAATCATTTGCATCTGCCAAAGTCTGTAGACCTCTTCGGATATACTGATTGCTTGCAACCCCTCCCGATACAACCTGACAGCAGTTTCAAAAGAAAAAAAGGTGAAAGTACTGATGAGCCTCACTGAAGTTAACATCCTATTTACAAAGGTTATCAGATGAAGTTCTGAAGACAGCAGTAAATAATGCATTCAAAGATTAAAACATATATTTGAAGATGAAAACATATCAGAAAAGACCATGGTAAGTGAGCTTATTTTGTTAGAAGAGATTCCTGAAGGGAAGCATGTTCTAACTACAACAACTGACAAATACTGGGGAGCACTAGGTCAAATTATGTGGCCTAAATTGTTGTAGAAAGTCAGATCAGATGGTAAGAAAATCTTAAAACCAAACTATGAGAGACTTTATTGTAAACAGTAATAAGACTGTTAAAATGCCAGGATTAATGTAATAATGTAATACATGTTGACATCTTCCTCACCTGTTAAGGAAGCAAGTACAAGTCACCTGCATTTTGAAATTATGTTATACAATCAAATGTAAAAAGGAAAAAAATAACATGTACCCACCAAAGTTGCACTTTTGGATGGCAATATGCTATTTTTTATGCAGAACAGCATGGCTCGGTATGTCCTCTGGATGATGTGCACAGCCACTGCATGCTGCACAGCAGCAGCAATGTCCTGAGCACAGGACAGGATCTCCCCTTCTTCAATACCTACAAAAACGTATCATCACACAGGCCTTCCTCACGGTGTCAAAAACACAGTTTCTACCTGACTTTGTTTAAAAATACCTTCTTCTCGCTCTTTTTGCACGATGGCTTTGTTGACAAGGTTCTGCAGGCCAGAAAACGAGAACTGGCAGTTGCGATGCTGCTGCATGGGAAGCGGGAAGGCGTGCTGCTGCCAGCTGCCCCCCCGCGCCAGGTGCTCGATGGCCTTCCCCCCAGCCATGCTCTGGCACTCCGGGTGCTTCCTCAGAGAGAGTCGTCTTGCTACCTAAGGGGGGGGATAAACCACAGACTTGGAATGGAGAGTGAAATTCACACCTCCTGTAACTGCATCGCCTTCTTGCAGCCCATGGAGTGTAATTAGACACCACCAAATCCAATCCAACGTGCAGTTACAAAGAGGGCACATTAAGAACAAGATATATGCTGGCTGGATTTTTTTTCTCTCTTTTTGTTTTTTTTCTGGAGTAAGTAGAATGGAGTTCTGGAACAGTCTGGGCAAACAGATTTTGCAGGATTGGTTAATCACCCAGTTTTTCTGCTATACACACACAGACTGCCATACTGCATTACCAGATAAACAGGAGCAAAGCTGGTTTTAATGTTCAACAAAATCCCCTTCCTGACTCCACTCACTTCCCCACTGTGCTATTTAACACGTGCAAATACTGTTTAAAAATTCTGCTTGTGTTTAAGAACAAAGCTCTTAAGTGATGAATTTCACAGAAAGTACTCATTGACCCAGAAAACTTAAAAGATTCTCAAAGCCGAATGAGGCATTTCAAACTATAAAAAAAAAAAAAAAAGGTAAGAAATGTTTTAGTATGTATTGTTTTAAACCTGACAGCATCCTTTAAAATATCAATGTCAATCTTCTCAAATTGATGGGTGTCAATGAAACACCAGTTTTGGTTATGTTGTCCATTTGCTAAAAATACAATTATATTACATATGTTACAACAGATGTTATGCACAGGTTTTTAACAGCCTCGTGTCTTAAATGTATTTAAAAATATTTTAAAAAGTGAAGTAGAGCTCAGATTGTGCTGTTCTCAGGCTGATAATACTACCATTATTGTACTGTAACTGCAATAAAAATTAAAAAATTAAAAGATTAACTTATGTAAGAAAATATTACCTTATCCAGCATGTCACCTGGTGCTATGTCTATGGACTGTCCAAGCAGAAGGAAATCTGAAACTCCCTGAGCTACTGCCAAGATGCAGTGGCCTCCAGACAGCAGAAGAACTAAGAAGGGAAATTCCAGGTGCTGTGTCAGCCTGATGGTCAGTGCATGAGCCTCCATGTGGTGGATGGGAATGAAGGGCTTCTGGTACCTGTTCACCAAGTTCAAGCTGTACCGCAGCCCCACCTCCAGGCTCAGGGCAAGACCTGGTTTAACTGTAGTTGCAATAGCTGCAAGTTGATGCACAGAAACTCCACTGACACTAAGAGCCTCTTCTACGACTTGCTCGATGTTTTCTCTGTGCAGTTGCTGTGCCACCACAGGAATTATTCCACCCGATCTAGTAAAAACAAATAATTACGATATATTTTTATTTCCTAACAGACAGAAAGGCATACAAATAGATTTTGAACACCTCTTAACCTCACCATATCCTCAGCACATTCTTAAATGCTGTGTAAAGGGCATCTGTGCACTGAAGAGAGCTTAATTATCACTGTGAAGTCAGAAAAGCATTTATCAGGCCTTTATTTGGTACACATACTTCTTAAATGCATCTGAACACTGTTCCAAAACAATGTCTGTAACTTAATATTCAGAGTGCTTGGCCAACAATGCCTGTAATTTTCCCCTAAAAAAATTGAGACATCTGGTGGTTTCACCAGTAAAAATTATTTCATCTTTAATCCAACCTAGGTAAGTAATCTGTCTCTTTTTTCAAAGAAAATACTGGAGAAAACGCATTTTTTAAAGAAAGTAGTTAAATGTACAGCATTTCTTTCTTTGCCCTCAGTAGTATCTCCAGCAGGATGCAGTGTCACCCGAGAGACAGGCCTTTACACCCCCCACTCTTAACGCGTTTTCTGGAGAGAAGACTTTTATACAGATCCTACAACAATGTAATTATGACTAAGGCGAAAGCCCTGAGAAAAGGATATTCTTACTGTAAGTGGATTTCCTTCTGACAGTGCAGTGCTTCTCCCAGAACACGGCCGGCGTCGTCCACCACAGCAGCCCCCGTGTCATCACAGCTCGTCTCTATTCCCAGAACCAGTTTCCCAAGGTGCTGTTTTCCGGAGTGAGCAGGGCTGCTCCTCAGCCACGCAGTCTGGCTGTGCTTAACCGATTTCAAAAGGCTTCTGGCAATGCTGTTCATGGCTAAAAATCTACCGGGTAGTTGCACCTACAAAAGAACTGTACGGTTTATTATTACTGGAGGGTTTTTAAGCACGTGCTCTGGTTAGATTTTCTGAAGGGGGGGGCATTACGCTTCAAGTTATGAATGACCACATGTCCTTAAAAGAGGAAATGGCCTCAAGTTGTGCCAGGGGAGGGTTAGGTTGGCTATTAGGAAACAGTTCTTCACTGCAGGTTGTCAGGCACGGGAACAGGCTGCCCAGGGCAGCGGGAGTCACGCCCCGGAGGGGCCCAGGGGGGGAGATGCTGAGGGACACGGTCCGGCGGGGGATCTGGCAGCGCTGGGTTAACGGTTGGACTCGATGATCTTAGCGGTCTTTTCCAACCAAAAGGATTCCATGGTTCTACGATATTTAACACCACAAGAAAAAAACCAAGAACTCCAGAGTTGGGAGCTCACGTCTTTGTTTTACCTTACGCTTCAGGGCAGCTCCTCAGCCCCGCTCGCTGGGTGCAGCGCTCCCCGCTCCTACAGGAGCGGCACAAACTCCCGGTCAAGCCGTGCCCGGCGGCAGGACCGCAGCCCGGCACGGCCCGGCTCCCAGCCGCCAGCCGCCTCGCCTCCGGCAGCGCCGCCGCCCCGGGCTCGCCTCCAGCCCCAGCGGGCCCGCGGAACCGCCTCACGCCGCCCCGGGCAGCGCGGAACGGCCGCAGCTGCGCCCGAACCCCCCGCCCCGGCCCGCCCGGCACAGGCCTTGCCCCCGCGCACTCGCGCTGTGTCCCCGTACCGCGCTGTATCGCGATGTATCGCCATCTCACGCCCCCTCCCTCCCCTTTTCCCAGCAGCACCTTTCCGCCCGGCAGAGCCCGCGGCCCGGCTCGGGCCCAGCGCCCGCCCTCCCGCCGGCAGGGCCGCCGCGCTCCCGCGCCCACCGCTGGGTCGCGGGTTCGAGGCCGCGGGCCAGGCGAGCGGCCCCGCAGCAGCAGCAGCCGCAGCGCGCAGGCGGAGCGGGGCCGCCCGGTTGCCGCAGCCCGGCAGCCATGGAGAGCGCTGTCCCGCCTGCCGGCAAGGCCCGGAAGAACAGGCAGAGTCATCTTAACACCGCTAGGCAGGAGCTTTGTACAAGCGCCCGAGATACCCCCTGTCCCGTTACCGGGGGTCCCGGCCCCACCCACCGCCGCTCCGCGTCCCTGGATTTGGGCCGTGTCTGAAAATCCTCGTCCCTTGTACAGAAAACAGTGATTTTTTCACATCGCTTTGTGACGGTCGTTATGTAGACGTTAACAATTTATCACTGCCTGTGCAAATAACACACTTATTTCCATTTGCTAAAAAAAAAATAAAATTCATGACTCATTACGGTTTTGGTTTTTTTAAACGGCATCTTTATCAATAAAATAAAGAGGCAGAAAATTCTCTCAGCACAAGAGAAAACACACCACTGTGAGCATCTACCTTTCTTTTTTTTCCCCAGCTCACTGGCTGTCACTGCAACTGAAATGTAAATCAAGTCTGAAATGGGAGTCTTCTGTTACATCTGAGCCAGTTTTGCCTGTCAGACATATGGTAGACTTCAAAATTCATCCTTTTTCCAAGATACAGTAGTAAGTGCTCAGAGCTCTAGATGTACCTCCGTCACCCTAGTTCCAGTGTTGATTATATACAAGATTACTCAGTACCCCTACAACACAGCATTCCTCCACATTTCTAAGACATGCAAATTACCTGTACTTTTTTTTCTACAAAAGCATTCAGTTAGTCCATGTGATTTGCCTATTCACCTACTTGTAGTTCAGATTCTGTTCTAACTTAGGACCTACAGAGTTCCTCTTACATACTCTTGACACTGCTGCTCTGCAATGGAGCTGCTTCTACAACAGCAGGATCCCTCCCCACCCCACAACTGCAGGCCTCTCAGCTACTGAAAAATAACCCACCAGTCAAGTATCAGAGAAAATAGTCAAAAAATCTAAATCCTACAAGAAATATCAATTTTTCAGGCTGTCCAATTAACACATAGAAAAGTCAGTATCCTGGTAAGGAAAAGGAAATCATCACAACAGTGGCAAGTTGTAAAAGCGTAAACGGAGCCATCAAGTTGATGTAGAAATCCCCTGAGCTGACAGTTAAGGACTTTCTTTAGTCATTGTGACAAATAAAATCACGAGAACAGATAAGGCATGAATTACACTATCAGTTTATGCTAGCTGTCACAGTATTTACTGTGAGACAAACTTTTACAATGCAATGACAAGCACCACCACCTACAATCCATACAGCAGAAACTAGCTAGTAAATCTAAGAATGTGGCCTCACCAGTCCTTGGCATTGAGGATCCTGGATTTATATGTAAAGTTACCATTTCCATTACGGTTGACTGGGTATTTGTGAGACATTACTCTCCATTTCTGAAACACTACTCTCCATTTCAGCTGTTCCTTGCACTTTCCTAGCAAGTCACCAGCATCAGCCAGGCACACATAGAGTCTTACTGAGAATTATGCTTTAGATCTGGGCCTGCCCAGTTCTTCATGGAAATCTTTCTTCTAGGGGTTTCTGATTCACATTTAAGTATTTGAAGGCATCGTCTTATAAACTCAACTTGCATCCCAGACAATGCTGCAGGCAGTAGAAATTGTATCTCAGATGTAGAAGCATCTCTCATTGAATACGGTAAGATACACAGCTCAGCAGACTACTCGTTTCCTTCACCTGGGGAGCACCAGTAGCCATGTCAGGGGTGGTCAGTGCCAAACCTTCTGCTCAGTATTTATTGATGCCAAAGATTCGAACGCCATGCAACTGTGGCAGCTTCGGGATAAGCACGGTCAGGAGAGAGGCTGTGTTGAGGATAAAGTGTGTTGGATCATACTTCGTGTAGAAACTCGCCAGGAAGTACCTGCAGGAGAAAAGGGAACAAGCTTAGCTGATGACACCCTTATTTAAAATAAAACAAACAAAGCATAGTTGAAAAAAGTGCTTTAGTAACCAGTCACATTTTACCGATTAAGAAACTAGTCCTGTATTAAATACCTCACCTGAGATTCTGGAATATCCACAGCAAAATTATGGACTAAGTTTCTTCTCCTCATATTTCTCACGGTGCTAAAAAGCAACTCTTGGGTAGTTTTTCCCCCAGCATTTCTCCCTGCCCCTCAAGTTGGAGTCTCAAACCTCTGCAGCTACAAGCCTGATTTATGGTAACAGGTTCTAAATGCTGTAAGATGAGTTACCTAAATACTTGCAGTTCTGTTACCCTAACAAGCTCAGTGACACAGCATTTGGAATTTTTCAGTGCAAAAATTATTTCTATTGAGCACAACTGTGATTGGCGTGATTCTAAAATGTTTCCTGTCTGACAGACATTCCCAGCACACATTTCTTTTAAGCTAGTCCACAACCTGTTCAAATGGAAGAACAAGGAAACGTGCCTCAGAAAATCCAATTCACTACCAACTTCTTTACACTTTGAGCCAATAATTTAATCTCATTCTTTGCAAAAACTAGGCACAGAAATGAGGCTATCAGATGGTTGAGTTTTTGCTTTTTTCCCAGCAAAACAAAGATGTTTATTCAGCTGCTTGTTCATTATTAGTGCATGAAGAGAACCACATGCAAGTGTTATGAATACAAAATTCCCACTGAAAAGTGGAAAGCTATCTTGGAAGAAATGAAGATAAATTTTTTTAGCAGCTTTTTTTTTTTCAGTTTTTCTCCTTTGTGAACCAACTTTGTAATATGATGCAGCATCTTCCCTTCCCCTCCTGTCCATACAAGTGGACAACTTCCTTATGGGAAAAGCAGAAATACTTTTTAGAGTTGGGTATTAAATAGGTATCTGATTTCCTTTAGTTACACAACCATACTTTTGTCAACAGAGACAAGCAGTGTAGAATTTTGAATCTATTTACACAACTAGTGTAAACAAGACAATCTGTAAAAAGCAAAACCAACACGCAAAATCAGTCACAACAGCCACACTTCTTATAACTCACAAGTTGCAAAATGGTTAATAAATTGTGTCATGTGCCTGCAATAATGGCAATTAGTTTACATTTTCAGTATTTATGATTTCATAATATTGTAAAGAACTTCAAGACTTAACAGCAAGTTTTCCTCACAATGTTCCTAATCTTTGAAACCTGCCCAGTTAGTAACTGTTTACAAACTTCCACTTCAGCATGTGAATTACAGTGTTGAAAGCTGCAGAAAGGAAGAAAGACTGTTGAATATATGGCCTGTAAATATGTACTTCCTACTTCTGTGATGTAGAACAAACAAACAAGAGAAAGAAAATGCTTTTAGAATGTAAATTGCAACCCACTTTGTTGCAGCTTTTGAAATCACAGCTCTATGATTCAACTAATCCGTAATACAGTTTTTCAACTCACAGAATTATAGGAGAGATTGTGAAGAATTTTCTTGAAGATGTAAATTGTACTCCATAATCCAGTTGTTCCCAGTGTGTTAGTAGCCTAGCTTTCCCCTGATCAGGTGTTTCAAATGGAGTTCCCTTTACTGCATGCAAAAACACATACATTCCCTGGAGAAAACAAGAAGTGGCATATAGTTAAAACAGTGGCATTTTTAGCTGTATTTTTGTAAGTGCTACATTGTTCAATGTGTTGTGGAAAAAAAAAAACACAACAAAAAACCAGAGAGTAAGTGAATTCTCACCCAGAAGAGCTGCTAGCCTGTAATGACAAATTATAGAAGAGGAAGGAAGAGACAAGATGTGTTTTGCCTGAGGTTGTATAGTCAATGGCACAGTCAGGATTGAAGTCGAATACGTGGCATCCTATCCACTGCCTCATCTTCTACATTAGATGACAAAAACTGCATCAAATCAAAATAATTTTAACAGATCTATCTACTACTGGCAATATTTCAAGAACTTCTGAAAGCTTTCTCAGCCCCCCTAGTAACCACAAATGCTTAGAAGCTGACTACCAGCAACCTATTGAATACCCTTTGTCCATCTCCTTACTGCTTTTCCTTGTCCACACTGGACTCTTCTTCGCTGCTGTTTCTATTTGATGGGAGCATGACACGTCTGGTCTGCTCTGAAAGAGCAACTTAGGCCCAAAGAACCATCAGACAGGGGAGTCATCCTCTTCCAGTTTTAACAAATGTTTGTTTTCTACCAAAGACAGCACACCAACTCCAAGCAGGAGTGCCTACCAGAAAGCATCAAATACTTCCATTTTCTTTCTTTCCAAAGCGTTAATTTCTTAGGCATCTAGGGAATTTGTTAGAGAAAGATTTATATAGAAAAAATACATTTCTTCTGCATTCTTATGTAGGAGGTGAAAGTTGAGCAAGTCACTTCCCATCTTTTTCCACTTTTTTTTTTGAACAGCCCCTTCACTGAAGGCCTATTAACCTAAGCGAACTAATTTGTTTAATTAATTCTTCAATTCATGATGTTTGCAGTATCTCGGTTTTAATAACTTAATCAAAAAGGCACCTCTAGGACAGATCCAAATGCTTACTACACTTTTTATTTCACACTGGTTCTTGCAGAAAGGACCACCAAAAATGCTTTCAAAGTCAGTTAAGAGTTTTTCAGTTTTTGAAAACCAGAGTATTTTTGTTTGTTAACAACTCAATTATTTGTTTCCAAAAAAATACCATTCAAATGCTGAAATAGCCAAAAGTGCAGTTTATACTCATCTTCTAGTGTTCCTCAAGAAAGCTCCTTGCCAGTGCATGTTCTCATCCCTGTTACCATTATAAGCTACTTACAATGAATTTGGTAAGGCATTTAGGAAATATTTAGTAATACCCGTCTCTGCCAACATCTTCCAAAGTCAGGCATGCCTGGTGCTGCCAGAGATAACACACAAAATGCTCCAATGATGCTTACAATCTCACTACTCATTTTAAACCTAGCTACAAAAATTAAAAGATTTTTAAAAACTGTTTTACAGGCTTCTAGAGGATACTTTCCAACATCACCCTGTAAAGTGAATTATCCTTTTCCTATATAAGGAAGAAGCTATCTTTCTGTCAACACTTCTCTGCTGTTTATCCTAGAAAGCTGAGTTAGCGGACCTCAAGTGTGATGTAAATTGCTGCCTCTTTTCTCTAAGCTTGGCAGGACCCACATTACCTTAAATTATTACAGCAAAATTATCCTCCCCATCTTGGGGAGAGGAGGCAAAAAAGATTAGGGTCTTCAGCTTCCAAATCCTTTTGCATACAAAAGTCATCATACAAATGACAATCCACTAGATAACAAAAGGTTTCAGGGCCTGGGTCAAGGCTTTTCCCAATGCTTTCAAGTAAGATCTTTCTTATGTCATGTACAGTGACAAAGTTTTATACTGACACCATTAAGTCCTTCCGAACTAAAATCAATCTAGCTTGATCAGAAATCAAAGCAAGAAGAAAAAGAACACAAATATTTCTGTCCAAGCAAACAGGTGAAGTGGTGAAATTAAACATTCTGGGATACTAACAGATTTCAGTAGAAACATTCGTAGGTAACATCCAAGTATTACAAATGTAATATATTTTATGGATTCAGCACAGCTCTGTAATAATATACAAAACACTGTAAAAGTAGGTTGGCATAATGATTTTATGTTTGCAAGATTCTAGCTAAATCAAATGCCTTTTAAAATCACAAAATATGCAAACAGTATTTCCTGTGTTTTGCGCTTAAAAGTGATGAGGTATCACTCCTCCTTCCCAAACCAGCACACTCATTTAATAGTGGATAAGGCACACAGAGGTGGTGCTTTGGCTGGCTGGATTTCATGAGCCTTGTATACAGCCTGGCTATTTTTCTCATCTCCTGCTACGACAAACAAGTACGTAGGAACAGCTTTTCAAATTTTTGTTACAAGAAAGGGTACTTACCAGGTTGTGAATCACATTTGTTAAAGTCCAGGCAACAGGGACACTGAAGAAAGGAATGCTGAGCAAGACAATGTGCAGCATGCCAACTCCAAGCGCGTATGTCAGCCACATTCCACGACTGTTCATCACCCTCGTGTTTGGATTTACCTCGCTGTGGGCAACTCCTACGTTCATTTTTACCCTATAAAACAGAACTGTTTGAAGACTGAGGCTACTCTTCTAGAGAAGTACTTAACATACACCATTTTTGAACTTGGGAAAAGGCCGTTTTAAAAGAGCAGACAGTGTGTAAGTGAAGACGTACCTCAAGATCTTCCAAGTATGATTTATAGAGAAGTCAATACAAAGAAGCTGTTGGGATCTGTTCTTTTAAAAAAAGCCCTAACAAATAAAAACCCACAAGCCTGCTACAGAAAAGACATTAAAAAAAAAACCAACAAAAACCCAAACAACCACCAAACAAAACAAACCATCAATAAGCTGAAGTTGCAAACCTGTAAGAAACCAAGCTTTGTATCTTTTGTGCCCTTCCTCCATCCACCAACATTATCCACAGTTCCTTTCCACTTCCCATATCTGACAGATTTCCTCGTGTTTCTAATCCATGCTGCATTTACCAATTGCCCTGACAAATACTGCTAGAAAGAATCAATAAGGACTAATTTCTGCACGCTTTTCTTGCAGCAGAGTGCAGATTTCAGATTTTCCTCCTCTCCCCATCTTTTAGTTTTCAGACAGGCAGTTCAAATCTGGCTGAAATGAGCCAATGGGTTCAAAAGTTTTCTAAAAGACATACACAGAGATACATGGAACAATTTCATAACTGATTTCTTCAGGAGACTGACACAACTTACTGGAGGTGACACTCTCATACTGTTGCACTAAAAGCTGTAATAATTTAAAAAACCTCGTTGCATGCGTCATACTCACCTGATCTGTAAGACACTTACATTCATTTATGGGACTGGGATGGAGACTTCTTAACTTCCTCCTAAATCAGCATTCAAAAGCATCGTTTGACCAGCCCAAACAGCTTGCTTTTAGTAGGAAGCTTGTTCCTTACACATACTTAGTGCTGTAGAGCACTAATACCCAAGTAGTTTGGGCTACTAACAGCGGGATGTAGAATAAAAATAGATGCGATAGAACCTGAAAACCGGGGCAATGCCGATTTTCACCCCTACTTGTTGCACAGCATTGCAGAAGGCACACGTGCGGGGAACGCAGCACCCGCGCCGGGGGGAGCGAGCCTGTCACCCCTCCCCGGGACGCAGCACCGCAAGCGAACGCGCACACAGACAAACCTCGGGGTGTAACTTTCCGTCTCTCCCCACCTTTCCCTCACGGTTCCTGCTCTCAGCCCGGCGCCCGGTGCCTCTCACGGCAGCGGCGGGACGCCGTGCCCGCACACCCGCCGCAGCCCGCCCTGCCAGGAGCCGGGGCCTCCCCGCGGAGCCGCTCTTCTCCTCGGCCACGCACCGGGAAGACCCCTCGGGCAGACCCCTCCCGCCATCCCGGCCCGCCGGGCCCCACGGCAGCAGCCACGGGCCGCTGCGGGGCCTGCTGGTAAGAGCGGCGGCCCCGGCGCTCCCCGCCCCCCGCCTCCCGAGCGCGGCCCCACCTTTCCGGAGACCCGCCGGCCCCACTCGAGGCTGCGGCCGCTGAGGAACAGCAGCGGAGCGCGGAGCCCCGGCCGCAGGTAGAGCCCGCCGGCTGCCCCGTGGGCAGGGTTGCCGGGGAGGGGCCGGGCTGGGCCGCCCGCACCGCCCACAGGAGCGGCGGCGGCGGCGGGAGCGCTGCGGACGCGCAGGTAGTGCGGGCCCAGGCCCCCGCGCAGGCTCCCGGGGCGGGCGGTGCGGGGCAGGGCAGGGCAGCTGTCCGCCCGCTGCGGGAAACGCCAGCGCTTCCCCCGGGGCTCGGCTGGGGCGGGGACGCCGCTTTTCTGGGCAGCTGGCGGCACCGCGGCGGGAACCGCTGCCGCCCCGGGCTCCGCGGGCCTAGGCCTGGGCCTAGTGTGGCAGCCCCCGAAGCGGGGCCAGGCCCCACCGGGGAGCGAGGCCTGCGGGCCGGGGGCAGGAGCCGCGCCTCCTCCCGGCGCTGCCTGCCTTCCCCTCCCCTTACCGCGGCAGGGGCTCGGCCCTCCCCGGCCCTGCCTGCCTTCCCCTCCCCTTACCTCGGCCAGGGGCTCGGCGCTCCCCGTGCTTTTCTTCATGAAAAGCAGAACCAGGAGTTGGGGCCGGTTCGTGTGGTGAACGCAAGTGTGACTGTCCGCAGGTTTTGTCTGCAGCTTTTCTCCCTTCCCCCCCGCCCCATAAGCGTAAGAATTCCTTGGGCACGTGTTCTGGTGGACTTCTGAGATAGGTGGCTGTCGGGCGGGGGTTTGGGTGCTGATCTAGGAATCTGTGAGGGTCGAACTGCGAAGTTGAAGGAGCTTTTGTTTGTGGTTTCCCTGATGGCCTGTAGTATTACAGCTGTTCAGAGGGACCCTGTCCCTGGCTTTGCTCAGAGGGGTTGGAAGAATAGCATCAGTGATACTGTTCAAACACAGAAAATACTGCACCTTCCCCCTGAGCACAGACGTGTCTGGTTGACAAGGAGTCAGTAGTAATGTGGCTTGAGCTGAAATACACGTATTTTAACTTAAAGTAATTGGGAGTTGGTTGTATTTCCTTCCATAGGCAACAGGTACCAGAGATTCATCCTACCTTCTCCCAGCAGGTGCCCCTGTGATGTGGCCAGCCTGGCATCCTCTCTCTGTGATCCAGGGAGCAGTGGCAGCCCAGCCTGGGGTGGTTTGAGTCCAGGGAAGGGAAAAGCACATGGGGGCTGCTTCCTCTCCCAAATTGACTGCATTAGGACCTGGTAGAAAATTTGTCTTTGGGATCTGCAAGGGTTTGGTTTTTTTAAGACCCTCCCTTGTCTTAGTCAGTGTCTTTTGATAAAGATATACAGCTCCAGTCTGGCACTTGTCATCGACCACTCATGAAGCACTGACACAGGAGTCCTGTGTAATGCATGAGTGCATGAGGAAACCTGCCTCTCTGAATGCAGGCTGGGTGGAGAATGGATTGACAGCAGCCTTGAAGAGAGGGACTCGAAGGTGTTTGTTGATGAGAAGCTCAGCATGAGCCAGCAATGTGCACTTGCAGCCCAGAAAGCCAGCTGTGTCCTGGGCTACATCAAGCGTGACCATCAGGTCAAGGGCAGTGATTCTCCCTCTCTACTCCACTCTTCAGAGACCCCACCTGCAGTACTGCAGCCAGCTCTGGAGTCCTCAAAAGAAGGACATGGAGCTGTTGAAATGGGTCCAG
This sequence comes from Apus apus, assembly GCF_020740795.1. NCBI lineage: Eukaryota > Metazoa > Chordata > Aves > Apodiformes > Apodidae > Apus > Apus apus. The sequence goes on along the minus strand of NC_067287.1, from coordinate 32,340,818 downwards.
AAGAAGGCCACAAAGATCATCAGAAGGCTAGAGCACCTCCCTTGTGAACACAGCCTGAGAAGGTTGGGGTTGGAGAAGAGAACGCTCTAGGGAGACCTCAACAGCCTTCCAGTACCTGAAGAGGGCCTACAAGAAAGTTGGGGAGGGACTTTTTTAAGGGCTTGTAGCAATAGAATGAGTGGGAATGGTTTAAAACTGAAAGAGGGGAGATTTAGACAAGGTATTGGGAAGAAATTCTTTCCTGTGAGGGTGCTGAGACACTGGCGCAGGTTGCCCAGGGAAGCTGTGGATGTCCCTTTCCTGGAAGTGTTCAAGGCCAGGTTGGATGGGGTTTGAGCAACCTGGTCTAGTGGAAGGTGTCCCTGCCCACGTCAGGGGGGCTGGACTGGGTGATCTTTAAGGTCACTTCCAACCCAAACCATTCTGTGATCCTATCAATGCATGTACATGAGCAATACTGGTCTGTCTTCAACAACATGCATCTGTCTGTGCTCCTCTTTTCCAGTTTGTTTGTTGGAAAACTGATTTGTCCGATCATTTTGCCACATCTAAAAGGCAAAAACTGCCTTTGGAATGTAAATAAAGGTGTTAAGAGGAAACCTCTCTGTAATTGCTTTCAGAAATTTTAATTCTGCTTCCTGTTCAAAATACTATACTTTCCCCCCCAAGTAACCCTCTTGTTTTCTTAGTCTTTTATGTTTCAAGAGTGGCAGTCTTTAGAAGGGTATCAAGACAGAGGAAGGTCCTGTAATTATCACTGCATGTACTGTGCAGGAGAGTGGTGCTCTGGGGTGTTGGCTGCAGTCCATTGCTGTGTCCTGAATCTGTCAGGAGCAAATCTGGGTTTGCTCCATTCCTCCACATGTGCTCATATCCTTAGGACAGGTTCTGGGCATGTGCTCTGTGTTCTCCAGCAGATAGCTTGGACTGAACTGATGGGGCAACTGGGACTGCCAGCGATTATTTGCCTTTCAACATCAATAACATTATATAACATAACCCAATAAAGACTGCTGCTGCACAGGAAAGAAGCCTTCCTTGTAGGACAGAGAGCAGCCCAAGTCTGAACCATTCTTCAGGTGCAAACCACTGTTTCTCATATGCATGGAAACCTGTAGTTGAGTCCTGTGTCAGGCTACAAGGATCAACAAAGATTTTTCCTGGAGCTTGGCTAATTGTTTCTGCTTGGGTACTTAATCAGAACTGCATGCAAGGTCCACTTACAGTCTCCTCATGGTAAAGTGTCTTCATAATGCAGCAAGAATTTTGTAATTCTTTGTGTTATCAGTGAGGTAAAAAAAATAAAAATTCCACTAGATTATAATATCCATTTCCAAGAGACAGAGAAATAAACTGACCTGTGTGAGGGCTCATGGGAAGTCAGGTAAGTAGAGCAAGGTTGTAATTCAGAAGTGTTTTTGTCTTTCATTATTGCCAGTAGATCACATTACCACTGGATACGACTTTTGACTCAGCACCTTTGCTTCTTCCTCACTTCTTTCCCAAGTCCCAAACAGTTACCTTCAGTTCATATTGATTCCATGAATTTTTAGGTAATGGGAATCATACACACAACACAGCAGTGCTGAGCTCAAAAATTTTAAATGTAGGGGGGGAAAAAAAGATGCAAGGAATTTGTAGGGGAAAAAATACTGAAAGTTTAAAAAGCTCTGTTGGTTTTGTTTGGGTTTTTTTGCATCAATGCTGGAATTAGACTTGATGCTGAGGAGTGATCTGTCTAGTCAGTTGTAATTGCAAGATCACAACCACCTGTACCTGCTGTAAAACAATTACTTAGAAATGTAACTTTGTAACTTGCTTTTTACATTCTTTTTTCTGTTTTCTTTCTATGCAGCTTCTCTGCATCTTACTCCAGTATGAAACAACTGCCAGCAGAAACAGTTCGTCTCCTTTCAAGTTCTCAGGTGATTACATCAGTTGTCAGTGTGGTGAAGGAGCTGATAGAAAATTCCTTGGATGCCGGTGCCACAAATGTTGATATTAAACTGGTAAGTCCTCTTTTTTTTTTGACTCTTGTAAAGAATTGGATGTAAAGTTAAGATGCTAGAAAAGTTGTTTTACTGCAGGTGTATTTTTTAGGCTACTGCAGCTTTGGGAATAGAAGGGTAGTAAGTGTTTATACATCTATATATTTTAACCTCAAATAAAAATGGTCCAAAATCAGTTTCCCTTAGCATTTTTGAAGACTCACTGAAACAGCAAATCATATATGTGCTCTTGAGTGTAATCTTGAGGAAAACCTGTCAGCTTCTTTAATACTTGTTTTCCTACTTAAAAATTATTCTGGCTAATAGCTTGTTTTAAAAGATGTTGGACTTCATTTCACTGCTAGACTGGCATGTTTAATTTTCATTACAAAACATTATCAAGTAGGTGAAAATGGAAGCAATGGAAGAAGCTGTTGATAGCCATGTTAGATGTTTTGGTAACACAAATTGCCACGTGATCCCTCATCAGCATGATGATCTCTGGCTAGTTCTAGCATTTCATGTTTATCAGATTTAAAAAAAAAGTTGGCATAACACTCAAGGATAATTTCTGAAAAAAAGTAAAATACTGGTTAGAGTAGGAAATTTGTGCTTTTTTCCCCCTAATTGGATAAAATGTCTAACTGATCAGCTTCTCTTGCTTCCATGAGTTTTCCTGGCTTTGCAGTACTTTATCTCATACTTAGTAAGAAAGTGTATTGTTAGCATCTATATAAATGGACTTGTCCAGAATTACATCCAGTTTTCTTATACAGTGAATGTATAAGCTATTATTGAATTAAGCATTAGACACGTGCTTTTAATTAGGATGGCAATTAAATTTCTGCTTGTTTGTTTTTCCATGTCACTGTTGGCTTTTTTTTTTAAATGAGTCTCAAGTGCTTTCCATCTGAGTCTGCAGGTGCTTGCAGATGCCAAGGAACATACTTATTTGTTATTTGCCTTACATGAGCTGAAGATACTTTTGTCTTCATGACAGATCTGTGATGGCCTCTTATCTTCTCAGTATTTAGACTGTGTCTTATCTTGCTTCATGAATAACTCCAAAATGAGTAGTGTGTGCACAGCCCTGGGGCAAGGGTATTGCAATCAGATCCTGGGAGCTAATCAATAACTGCAGGAAGTCAACAGAAGATATTGGAACCTTCAAAAATTATTTGAGCAAACCTTGTCTGCTTTTCTGGAGTGCCAGTATAGAGCCATACAGGTAGGCAGACAAGAAAGTCCTCTCATCAGTGTTGGTTTCCCAAATCAATTAAAAATAGTATTTTCAGCCATTTTCAGTGCATGAGTCACCTGCACTACTGTTAAATACTTTGTCAGTTCAGTCCAGATTGCTGTATTTCTAAAACAAGCAAACCAACCAGCCTGGCTTTATGGAGGTTGTCAGTAAGTAGATGAGATTTGCTAATTGTTACTATGTGAGTAAGAGAAAACTTGTGCTTTGCACAGCTGTACATAGTAGGACTGCAAAACAATGGATTCTTCTGAGATTTTTTTTGTGATAAGAATATTTGTATAAAAGAATACTATTGTGTGGCATAAATAAGGTCAACCACTTAAGAGAGTTCAACAACCACATTAACTCTTGAGTTCCAAAGTATAATAGAGAATGGAAACTTTGAAATTTCATTTTACAGCCTGATGGTGTTTGCTTGAGGCTTGTGGCATTTTCATTGTTTTAACTTTTTCCAGCTGGATTAGGAAGGCTGGCTGATTCATTCAGATTTATTACCCAATTTGCCTGAAGAAAGACAGGAATGGGCTTTTTGGAGACAGTCAGGAGTTAACCAGCAGGTGGAGTGGTTCTCAGGTAGAAAGTGTGGTAGTGGTCAGTTGCAGTGGGAAGCTTTGGCTATTGTTTTATTCCTGTTAACTCTCTGGTTGACCAGACTCCAGGAGGTGATGTTATTGAGCACCCTTGTGCTGTATATCTACTAGCTTTTATACAATACAGGGAAAAACATCAGCTTATATTGTAGTTTTCTATAATGTGATGTTATTTAATTAAAATTAAAAGCCAGTTAGTTGATTAGAAATGCAACTGTAGCCTTTCTGCAAGGTGTCGAGTGGTATCTAGTGATTAATTTGAACCTCAGCTTCGTTGTTTTGAAAAATAGGAACATGGTAGAGCTTGCCTTGTTACCAGCAGGGTCAACTGCCTCTGTAGCATGGCTGTGCATTAAGCATGTGTAGAATTATTTTTATTCTTGATGTAATGTCCTGGCTTCAGGTTAAAGTATGCATTGTAATATTTTAAGTAAAACATGTGCAAGTAAAAATGAATAATACTAGAGAAGAAATAGTTATTTATTAATTTTTATTCAAGTAGAAGAAGGTAATCTCACTTTTCCTGAGCAGTTAAGTGGCCTGAAGGTAAAAATTAGAATGGAATATAAGGGTTCATTGTAAAATGCTCCAGCCCTTCGTTAGTGCATACAGCAGCAGGGTAGAAGGTTTTTTTCTATCTCCTTATGTGTTTCTGTGTTCAGGTGAGGTGTATTGCTGCTTCTCAGTAGGAGGTTGACTCAAATATTAGCAAAAGCATTGCTTTTCACCTTAAGATAGCTTTAGCATGATTCATTAATACAGAAAGCCAAGTGTACCCATGTTTCTGTTGTGTTAACTGAATATATATAGTTCTGTGCCTATCTCAGAGGTTTTTGATGTTTCCTAATGTAGATTGTGTGAACACAGATAATATATGTAGATACCTTCCTTTTGTCTTTAATTACGTTATTTTTTTACTTAGAGAAATAACCATGGGAGCACAGTGTATTTTTTTTATAACTGTCTTCAGTATATGCCTAGAAGACACATATGCCTAGAAGGGACAACAAAGTTAGTTCTGTTAAATCAGTCAGCTTTCTGTGAGCAGCCATCATGTGCTCTGAACAGCATCAGTGGTGTCAGCCACTCAATCAAGACACTCTGTCTAAGCAAAGCCAATTTTAAGGTCACCTAGATGTATTACACACTACAGCACATTTTTCTGTATGTCTTGTCAAAGAGCCAGGTGTGGTTCTGTGAAAGAAGTTTAGTTAGTGATCCTGCAGCTCTAAATACTTTCTTCTTCTGGCCTGTGATTATTTTTTTGGGTGTGATTTACATGTGCGGATTATAAGGTAGCATTTCTTTGGTAAATCTGTTTGAGATGTTATATAACCTGCGTTCCATGTTTCATTTAGCTGTACTAATTATCTGGGTTTTCAGAATTTTACCCTGTTTATGCTGGTGTTTATTGAAATAACATTTAAATCAGAATTCAGTAAAATATGTATTGTATAAATGTAAAGGTAAATCACAGAGACTGAAGGTTGCTTCCTTGAAAGGTGTTTAAAAGAGCCTATAAGAACCTTTACTGCTTTCTAGAAAGTGTTGTACCCCTTGACAGGCTTTCTTATTTCTGTCTTCTCCCCACTTATGTCCTGCCACCTTTAGAATTGCAGTTTTTGTACATTAAGAGACAATACAGAGACTGGAAAATCTCTGCAGTAGTGAAATCACATAAAGGGTGACACTGAAAACAACTCTCAGTGAGAGTCCACTGACTTTAGGGGATGTAGGGCTGCATTTAGGGAGATTTGAAAAATACTACACCAAACAAGTAAGAGGGGTGAAAAGTATTTAGCTTTCCAGCTATAGGTCTTTTTCTGTGCTTAGGTTTTTCAAATTTCATCATAGTTTAAAAAAAATATTACTTAATTCCTGTTTCAATCTACTGTATTTGCATTATGTAATATACTCATACCACAGGGTGTGAATTGCATTGTTCATAGTGAAACCAAGAGAAACCATCACTACTGTCCTAACATGTTTTTTTAATTTTTTTTTAACCGAACATTTAGTAGATGCACAGTTTCTCCAAAAAACCAAACTCCCATTTCTATCTGGATTACTAGAGGCTGTCACCCTAGCTGCTTCAGACTTGTATCTTAGTTATTTTGACTGGTTTAGTGTTACTTTGGTTTGTTCTTTTCTAGGAGAATTATGGGTTTAACAAAATAGAAGTAAGAGACAATGGTGATGGCATCAAGGCTGTTGATGTTCCAGTTATGGCAATTAAACACTACACCTCAAAAATAAGCTCTTCTGAGGACCTTGACAGTTTGACAACGTATGGTTTCCGTGGGGAGGCTTTGTCATCAATTTGCTGCATATCAGAGGTGAGCAGTTGGTATAAATGTATCTAGTCTTTTGTGTTGTGATTTATTCTTTTTAAGTCTTTCTGAAAATGTTATTGGAATATCGGTGCAAAGACTTTAAATTGTTCCAGCAGCATGCCAGGGTTAGGTTTCCTGAACAGTTTGGCTTGTGTATGCTATCTTTCCTCCACTTCCCAGAAGTCATGTCAAATGCTTAGGGAACAGTGTGGATCTCTTGGTTTGTGTCCTTCCTTTCTGTCATACTGGTCACAGGAGTGCTTGATTTCTTTTCCTCAGTCAGAATAGGTCCAAGACACATTGCTTAGTGTTTTATTTTGTATCAGGGTATAGAGAGTGATTCCTGAGGACACTGACTTATCCTGTCTAGTGTTATCAGCAAATATAATGTCAAAGAGTATGGCTGAGTTTGCTAATTGAATTAGGGTAAACCAAAATGAGGAATGGCAGATGGTGGCCAGGAGATCCTGTTTCAGGGAACTGATGTCTCACATAGCTACTGTTCTAGTAATGATTTCTACCTTGGTGTTATCTAGGTGATCAGCAATCATGGCATCTTGCTGGGCACCATATTGCTCCTTGACAGGTATATAACTGCAATTGCACAAACTTTGTTGTCCATATGAGTAAACAGGAACCTGCTCCCTGGCCTGCCTGAATCCGATCCATGTGTTTGTGTTATGGGGACTGACAGTGTACTGATATTTAGGATTAACTTGTTGACTGAAACTAAGTAAGTTGGTTCAAAACCGGCTGAAAAGTGGGCAGATCAGGGCAGAGCATCTGCCTGTTCCATTGTGTTCTGCCTTTCTGTATTCATGCTGTGCAAAGGTCAAGTCTTGGATTCTTCTTTCTAAGTCTGCCAAGCATTAGATCCTGCAAGAAGATACTGGTGTCTGTGTCTGATTGGAACCATCAACTGTTGAGGTCAGGAGAGGTGTTACAGCTCTACTCTGTGCTACCTTGGGCTACATTCACATTGCACTAAGCAGGGGTTGGTGCTGTGTTTGGTTGGAGATTTCCAAAGATACTTTCAAACGTGTCGGTGTTTTGACAGATAATGACAGAGCTAAGTTATTTCTCACTTCTGTGAGTTGTCAGAGCAGGGTGCCATCTGTTCTGAGCTTTTAATGAGCTCTGTGGAGCCTTTCGTAAGAGAGGGGAGGTGGTCTGAGTATAGTAAGTACTTTAATAGGTATTACTTTAATCTTTGGATCAGTAATTATGTTAATTAAGCACTCCTGGCATTAATTGCATTCTGCCTACCCAGATTGCCCCCTGAAGTTTCAGCTAAGAGGTACTTTAGTATTGGCCTTTAAGTAGGTCTCTAATACTGTAATTTCCAATTAATCAACTACTGTTGTTTTTTTTTCTCCAGAGGCATGGCTGAACTCTGAATTATTCATATGGGACACTAAAATAAACCAAAATATCCTGAAGCTCTGTATGTGTGATAAACTTTATGCCTTTCAGGTGGTTGAAAAAGAGTGGTTCTGTTTTTCAAAATGTTGATACCTAAACTCAGGGAATTGTAGTTTTATTGAACTTCTGGTGCATTACTGGTCTTGCTAAAGCTGAGCTGTGTATCACCTTAATACCTTACAAAACATGCTACTGCTGATTGCTAGATAAGTTTGGGTGTGCAAAGATAATATACTGTTTGTTTGATAATAGTTATTATATTTGTGGAATTTCACATTAATTTGCCTTCTCTCCCAGGGGATGAAAATTATCGTTTGATTTAGTTGTTTGTGTAACCTTTGTTCAAACAGGCAATATGAGTGTGGTGTGGTAGGCAATCAGCATTGCTGTGCTTGGTGTATTAGTGTGATAGAAGTGCATGGCTTTTTGTTAAACTGAGGGGAAATTATTAGTAATGCAGAATGTTTCTGTAAGAAGCACTTGTAGAAAAGTTTTTCTAAACTAATTAAAGGTACTTGAGGTGACTAAAATAACGCAGTGGTAAGAGTGGCAGCAAAGCTTATCTAAGCTCATGCTGAACTTTGTGAATCCTTGACTAACATTTTTTTTTTTTCTAAATCACATTTTTCAGGTTTTGATCACAACAAAGACACCTGATGATGATTTCAGCATTCAGTATACTTTGGATAGCAATGGGCATATAGCTTCTAAAAAGCCTTCCCCTCTTTGGCAAGGTAGGATATAATTGTTCTTGTGTTGCACTGACAGAAGTATTTTATGTTTCTCTGAGGCTCTATTTGATGTTGAAATACCTGTTCTGTACCTGAAGGCTGAGTTTGAACTCTCTGCAGCTGTAAATATTTCTTGCCTTACGTCTGTCAACTGAGAATGTGTTGTTACCATAAGAAATAATAAGTCTTGGATGTTGCCCTAGATAGTAATTATAAACTAGTTTTTTCTTCTCTGACTCACCTCTTCAAGCTGACAGCAGAAATACAGGCTATAAAAATTCAATGCCCCAGGTCCAGGCAGACTTTCTATATAAGTATATGAAAGATTTGTTCAAGACCCAAGTAGTGTTTCTGTAGGTAGCAAAATCCTCAGTTAAAGCGGGAGGAGTTGCCCTGCTGCTATACAAAGGAATTGCTGGAAGCAACACGGCTATTGGGTGAGGCAGTCACAGTTTGTTCTGACCTGCAGGATGGATGTGTCCCCCTTGTAGTGTGTTTGTGTGGAAGATTAAAGGTTGACCTCACCTCAGAGTCGAGCCATGGTGGTTCAGAGTTGGTGTAGGTTTGGGGTAGCATGTACTCTGTGCTCTGGTCAGCTAATTGTAGCTCAGTGAGGACCGTGTTCCGGCATTCACACTCCAACTGGTGTGTATTCTCAAAAGAAAAGTGATGTGCTTGTTTCTCATAATGAGGGTGTGCTTCTGAGGAAGCAGTTGCAGCTCTTCCATAAAATCCAACTTTTCCCAGTTGAGCTGTGGCAACTGCTTATCGATACGGTGCCCACAAGCTGCCCCCAAGCTGGCTGCAGCACTTGTGCACCATGGGGAGCTGCTATCACCTGGCTCCCTTCCTCCTCAGCACTGACTGGCTGCAGGGAGCCATTAAGCCAGAAGCTGCCAAGGGCTTGTCAATGGGCAAATGCTGACGAAAGAGTTAAAGCTGAGAACTCTTAATTTTAACTAATTTTAACCAGGGATTCTTTTTAAGATTTCACCTGTAGTATTTTCCATGGCTGGAAAGCCTGTGGGTTGTGTTTCCTTGTCTTTTAGGAAAACTATTGAATGATTGACTGAATTCTGTGACATATATTTTATACTTTGCAATATCCTTATGGGCTAGGAATTTATGTGATTGTGTAGATACATATTCCTCCTCTTACTGTGTACTGTGTCTTGAACAGAGGTTTCTGGTTCTTCAGGTATTATCCTAAAGCAAATGCTTGTGGAGGGCCTTATGGAGCTCAGTGTTCCTTTGTCTCCAGATATGTCTAATTAGATCCTAGTCTGTTAACCATTTTACTAATAGAAGTTAATTTAATACACTCTGAAAGAGTCTCCAGTTTTATTCAGTGCTAATTCTTGCTATTGTCAGTGTGTACAAAAGAAAACTTAATGCTGCAATCATTAAATAAAAAAGGGGAATTGTGGCTCTTGGGCTCTAGAGGTACTTTTTTGGGGAAGTTGACTGCTAATTTTGTCAATTTCTTCTCATGCTAATATAATCTAATTAAGGGTTACTAGGGTTTATTTTGTGTACGGCTGCAAACAGACAGATCTCTTAAAGTGACAATGAAGTTATCTCAATATCCAGTCAATGGTATGCTTTCAGTGTCATTTCTACTTGTTTTTTGTCACCTGCTTGCAGGTACTACAGTAACAGTCTTGAATTTGTTTAAGAATCTTCCTGTAAGAAAGCAGTTTTACTCAGCAAATAAAAAATGTAAGGAAGAACTGAAAAAAATCCAAGATCTTCTGATAGCATATGGTATCATAAAACCAGAGCTGAGGATAACCTTATCACATAATAAGGTAATGACTTTTTCTGTCAGCTATCTTAAAGATCAGTTTCTCATTGATTTATGCAGTTCATCTAATACTTACGTAAAATTATTAATTCCTAGGAATTTTCTTTCACCTTAGATTTGTTTTGAACTTTGATTTCTTCTTCACTTCATATATGTGTATTTATAATGGTTATGGATTTTGATGCTAAATTTCTAAAACTCTGGTTCGGATCTGCTTCTTGGTCTGTTCCAACAGATGCCTGGTTAGATACATGAAGTATAAAAATTATTCTACATGCTAGCGGTATAAGAATTATTTTGCATGCTAGTGGTTAGTAAAGATGGTGGTGGTGGTCTGCAGTGCAAAACAGTGAGACCTTGTTAGGCTACAGGGCCTAACCAAGTGTTAACCTAAACCAACTGAAAAAAACTCTCAGAACTCATTTGGTTATGCTGTCTCTCTGGGTAGACACTCCAGCACATTCAGGTAACTTGCTGTGTTCTGATTCATAACAGCTCAATGCATCATGATGATTCTATTTAAAAAGACAAACCAATTTGCTACATTGGTGTAAGCAATGGTAATGTAACAAACAGGCTTTAGTTGAGCTATTTGTGCTTTGTTTGGACTTGGAACAGATTCAGAGGCTGCTTGGAGTCTACTTGACTTCATAGCTTACTGAGCAATAATTTTACAGCACAGCTACAGAAATGACTCATTGAGCAGTCCTCCTTTACCTGGCCCCAATTTAACATGGCTAATTTTATTGGCTGTACTATTTTTAGCACCTCTGTGAGGAAAGCTAGGCTAAAAAGTTGGCACAAAGTAGAGAGTGACATCTCGTGGCCAGATCCCTCAGCAATTATTTTACTGTTAAAAACCATTTCTGTTTGTTGATCTTGCTATTCTGCCTGTTCCTTGGGCAGTTTTGATCAGTTACTCAATCAAGCAAACATTCAGACTTCAGTTCCGTTTTGGGGGGAATGGCAAATGACATTGTGCTTTCTGAGAAGACAACAGATTGCCCATCCCAGTTGTGTAGCATGCTCTGATTATATTTATTCATGAGTTCCTAAATATCAAAGTGTAGATCTTGTGTAAAACAAAAGCCTGCCTTGTGGCTGAGGAGCAAGTATTCCAAAGCTGAGTAAGCATAACTACTTTTAAGTCTTACTTCGTTGACACTACAGAAAATTTGAAACCAGAGATCTCTCCTTAGTTTGTATTAAGGTTCCTGGCACATCTAACAGTGCTTTCACAGTCTTGGTCTTAAATATTGATTAATAAAACTAGTTTCATCTTCTATTGGTGGTTTGGTTTTTGACCTCTCTGATAGGTGTGGTATAATTTTTCTGTGGTTAAGCAGGAGGTTTTATTTATCTTTATTGACCAATGCAAGTACTGTTTGTTGCCTGTACTTTCTGTAGATCTTTTTTTCCCCTCTGTGGCAACTGTAGCTTGTTATCATCTATTACAGATCTTAAGTTTGATCTACTGCATTGGGAAACATGTTATTTACTGTGGAAGATGGTTGCTCAGTTGACCTTTCTGAAGTAGACATCTATTGCATGGTTGCTTACAGAGTTTGCATGAGCTTTTCTAGTCTGTTTGGAAAGTCATGTTGATGCCTCTGGGTGCTGGCAGAGGTGCATGGGAATGTGACTTCTCAATAAGACAGCTGTGATTTGGGGGGAAAGTGGAATGAGGAGAAGGGGAATGAGAATTTCACTGCTGCTGACAAGTTGCAGATTTTTTTTTAATGGTATTTTTATTTCATCCTCTTTGATTAGACTATCTTTTTTTCTTCGTAAGTTTATTTTAATACAAGGGCAATAATGTGCAAGGCATTGATCACATGTCTTTTTCACAATACTTATTGCAAAATTGATATGGAGAGCAGCATGACGGCAACCGTTGCACGTTGGTTTTGACTACCTCTCATGTTAGCTTCAGAGGTAAATTCCTCAGTAAACAATTGGAGTGGGTGAAACACATCAGTAAAAATTAAATGCTATCTGCAGGCAGTATATATTCATTTTAATGACAGGGATGGCTTCCACATTTTGCAGTGCTGGCCTTATGTTAATTTAATTATTTTAGAGAAAAAAAAAAGAAAGGAGCTGCTCAGACATGTTTCAGCACAAGAGGTCGCTCAGTAGCTGTTGCTGAGTTGGGAAAATCAAAGGCTAATGAAATGGTATAATAAGTGTAGTTTTCCTGTGCATATGTGAATGCTTTTAAATAGTGTAAAAAAGTTGAAAAAGAGCTTGGAGTGCAGAATCCTGTTTCTACTGCTGTTGTCATTGCAGGGAAAGTAAGAATAACCCATTGCATCATACCTTTTAATAAATTCTGAAATTCCAATGCTTAACACCTTTCAACAGGTCTGTGTGTGTCTGCTTTACCATAATACCACAAAGCGTGAATATTCATTAGTTATTTTCCCTTCAGAGGCTAAGTATTGTTGTCATTAAAGTTATTAATTCAGATCAGAAGATGTTTTTCCTATAGTGATACTGTAGTATATCTGTGTTAGAATAATACTCTACTCAATAGGGTTGTCTGGTTTTTGTGTTGTTGTTGTTGTTTTTTTGTGGGTTTTTTGTTTGTTTGTTGTTTGTTTGGGTTTTTTTGTTTGTTTTTTTGTTTTGTTTTTTTGTGGTGGCTGTTGGATTTCTGTTTGACATGTAGTAGGAGAGACTGAACTTTTCAGAATGGCTGTATTTTTCATGGAGCTCGCAGATGATATATTAATTTTTAAAACTTGCATATGCTAAGTATTCAGAGGAGCTCTCCTAGAATCTTAAATTCTTGAGGCTGAGCCAATACTTTCTGTTGATCTTATTACTCCTGAGGTGTTCTATTGCAGTTTCTGAGGCTTACAAGAGCAAGAAGGTACAAGAGATGAGGTATTTCAGGAGATAAGGCAAGGTGCATAGAAAGTATACACAGTGTATTTCAAAGGAATTTTGAAAATAACTGACAAAATCAGTAGATTTAAAAAAAAAAAAAAATCATTACTTAAAGCCCTGTGTTTTGTGAGAAATGAAAGGAGAATGGAAGAAAGGATAGCTTTGGCTTTATGGAGAAAGGATATAATGAGGCTGAAACTGACATAAAAAGTCTGAGGTCAGGGGTTTGGAAATGGTTACCTAATTGGTTCTAGCAGGAACTTATTTTTTAAAGGCAGGCATCGTACTGAACTGTGGAGTGTATATATATTTTTTAGGATGAACAATACATTGCACATCTTATTTCCACCATGTGGGTTTTTTTAATCATATTAAGCCTTGTGCTTCACAAAGAAATTTCCAGATATTTTTCTTCCTGCTGTGCCACATATCATATTTGTGTTAGTTCAGATGAAAATATTACCATTAAGGATCTGACTTTTTTTCTGTGAAGAACCACAATGCTCTTCCTGCCTTTGGGTTGTTTTCTAGTAAGTAAGAAAATAGCTGTCCTTTTATCAGTCATCCTTAGGTTCATTTATTGTGTCACTCTGTCGGTAGATTTCTGAGATGGGAAATACTCAATTTCTCTTTCTGCCCAGAATGTTTTGTTTGCTTTAGCAATAAGTAATGAATCACTTTGCAGAGCAACCTTTGAAGTACTATTGCTATTTTGACAACTTGGATTAGCTAGTGCTCCTTCTTTTTATGAAGGTTTATTCTGCCAACACATTCTTTGAATACTGATAATGTTGATCCTCTTGCCAGTATGGTTATGTTAGAAAGAGGTATTTTTCTTCTTTCATCACCGTGTTCCTTGAAAGCATATTGAATAATGAGACAGCCAAATGGAAATAATTTACATGAGTATTCAGCAGGTTTATTTAAAGTTAACATTATCAGAAGGCGTGCTAAGAACATACCAAAGTCAGCTACCACTTTAACTGCATCAAACTCTTCAACCCAAAATGCTGTGTTCTAGCCACCTATGAACCCTAGGTGTATTTTACCTGAGATGGGGCAGGGGGTCTGCCCTGGAACAACAGTTTTCACTCTTCAGTGTTTAACAACAGTAGCCCTTGACTCAGTCTTACAAGCCACTGATGTTCAAGAAATGCCTTTGTGTGTTGAAAGGCTGATGGTATGGAATACTTAAATTCTGTTCTAGCTACCTTTATTCCACAAATGGTGAAATGAGAGAGGACGCTCAGTAACTATACCTGTCTCAGCAATTTCAAATGTAATAGGGCTGAACAAATTATGTAACAGGTGGTTTAGATGGTGCCTATCAGCAGGTCATACTATACACAACTGGTTCCATGTCTTGTGTAAGGCACAGGTGGGTCCTGAGTAGACTGAATAAATTTTCCAGCTGCTGTTTAGAAAAAATCTGCATAAGGGAATATCTTTTTTCCAGTGGTTTTCATGTGTAACATTTTGAATCCTTGGTCACACAGGGTTCTGCCTGGAGCTATGTTTTTTTTGTTTCTTGAGGGAGACATAGTTCAGAACTTCTGGATGCAAGAGGTCTATTTAAAAGCTATTATTATAATTGTGGATTATATTATTCCCCAGTCCCTGTTGTGGTTGGTGTTGCCCTAAAGGGTGCCACCTTTGTTTTATTTTTTCTTTACAGTAAGTCTCCTCTTATTTCCAAAGTTGGGTAATCTCAACCTGCAGTCTGTATCCATTAGTCCAAACCCAGTTTGTTTTCTGTATCCGAGTCTCTGTAGTAAGTGGTTTTTGAGATGAGTAAGTGCCTTAGGGTAAATTTACCATTTTTAATAATGGAGTTGTACTTTGCATTCATTGATTTTGCTTCAAAACTCTGCTGTAGCTGCACACTGAAAAGAAATTTGCAGTGAGCAGAAACAGCAGTATATAAGCTCTGTTTAATATAATGATGATAAATTAAGTCCCTCCCTAATCTGTGTCTTAAAATATAAAGAGGAATTATGATTAAGAATCTGCAGTGCTCTGCAGCCAACATGCTTTCATGCTGACCTGCAGTTTAGCTCAGTCTTCCATTTGTTGTTCAGTAGCTCTGCTGAGAAAGCCAAACAGAGAGTTAATTATGGTGGGTTTTTTGTGCTGAGGACACCTGTCCACTAGGAAATGCGCTGAGACCCTCAACTCAATTTACATCAGCCAGAGAACAGCTGCCAGATGGTAACTACTTTTGGTCACTACCAACCTGGTTGAATTTGAACTGGTGACCTAGAGGTGAAATGCTTTATATCCTATTACTAATTCCTCAAGGTTTTCAGTTTCTCATCCATCACTTTTTTCAAATGACAGCACAGTGTATGTCTGAAATCTCAAAACAATTACTGTTTCACATATGCAGAACATGTTGCAGAATCTGAGATGTGCCTTTAGCTCTCACAAGACTTTCACACTCACTTTGTACACTTAAAAGTTAACAGAAAAATATTTGTTTCCAAAGCCACCTGGGAGTTTTCCCTCTTCCTTACCAATGTACTTTGTCACAGTTAGGTATGTTGTTTTTCTTAACCATTGTTTTACAAAAAGCTTTTAAACCTCCCTTTACTTAAATGGAATTCACTGTGATGATATACATCCTCTGAATGACAGTTTAGGAACTGATTTTTTTACAGTAGTTTGATTGTTTAGGAGGGTTTGCTTATCTTTTTTTTCCTTCTGCTATGCAAGTAGAATTTCTCTAGACACCCACCGCTGAACTTGTGTGGTTAAAGCAGCCAAAAAACTTACAACTGTCTGTAGTCTTTGTAATTCTTAAAAGGCTCTGAAGACCTGTGTTACCAGATTAACATCCTTGGCTCCTGGTAATAGCTCAGCTCCTCTCCAAACTTAAACTTCCAGCTCCCCAAATACAAGCACTTTTCCACTGTGTGATGCTGAAAGAAGCCTTTTCACTGAGAGGGTGCTCTTGTATTGCAAATGGGAAATATGAGCAAGAAATAAATCAGAATTTGTAGAATGAACAGTGCTGTGGAACATTACTGTCTTTCAACAAATCCCCTTGATAGCTGTGATGTCTGATGCCCCTGGGATAGACAAGTACGTCAGGTGCATCTGATGAGGGGAAAAAGAGGGCCTTCAGTTTCTCTACCTCCACTGGTAGGTGTCCCACCATCACTTATGAAGTGGATGGGACAACTGATTCCTCGGGGGCAAGTATAAAATACAGAGGCAGAATAATTAGGATTATGTACAGTTGCATTATTTTTCTTTAAGTCAAAAAACTGCTGTGATTTCTGTTTGTTTTCAAGAGAAGATTGTGCAGGAGCCCTCTTTTAGTAAGATAACTTACCGGCAGTTTTAAAACGAGTTTTAAAACTTGTTCTAAACAAGCTAAAAACACACAAACACCAGTTATGGGGTGGAGCAGAGAAACAACAGCAATGCTTTTCAAGGCTGGGATTTTAAAGAATATGGTTAAGGTTTTATCTTGATCTTAGCTGATAGGCTTTCTTCCACTGCAGAGAACCTACCAACCCTTGCAGCTAGGTGCCTGTGTCACAAGCAGAAGATTATACACATCATACAAGGTGATGTCTTTTTGTTTCACTTGGGCTCCACTCAAACTTTGGATATTGCTGCCTGGCTTTGTTCCTGTTTTTATACTCCCTTAACAGGTAGGCAGGGATGTTTTCCATTATGTTGGATCCTAATAAACTACTAGGTTTTAATTCAGGACCTAAGGAACTTACTGGCCCAAAGAGTTTTAACTATCTGCAGTGAGATCCTAGATGCCAGGATTTTTGAAGCATGTAAAACAAAATCAGAGAGACTGTGAAATGCAGTTGTCTTTTAAAGGGCTAATTCATGTCATTAGCAACCTACATTTCATGTACAGTTATTGGTCTACTAGACTTTTACATCCTCAAACTGTATTACAGGATAAATAAAACAACATTTTTCACAAAACAAAGTATGTGGTTTCTGGGTAGCAAAAGTCCACTTAGTTAAGTTACTGCCATTAAGCAGTAATCGGGTAAATGGGATGAATCTTTTTAACTTGCAACATCATAGTTGCATTGAAGTAGCCCCAGTCAGCAACAGCATCAGCTCTAATTAAGGTTTTTCTTTTGTCTGTGATTGCAGATCTTTGTGATTGCTTGTAAAAGTTCTAAAATATTAAGGATAGCTAAGGACTAGGAGTGACTGCATTTTTTCTTGGTCCTTCCTTGTTGTCTTTGAGGACACAAATAATGAGCAGCTCTTATACTCCTCAGTGCCGTATACCAAGGACCCCAGTGAGAAGAGGTTGCATACTCTTTCTCCATACTTTATATATTTTTCAGGAAATTCTTCTGTGCTATGTGCCTGCATCCTGAAATAACAGAAATGCTTGCTCCATATGTGCATATACGTTGTCAGTTCCACAAAAGTATGCATGCATATGTCCTAGAGGTGGAGAAACATACACAGGCACACACGTATGCTTTTCTTCTGTGTATGTGCAGCAGATTTTATACGTTATGACATTTTGTAAGATCTAGATCATGTAATCCCCCTCAATGAAACAAGGAGGGAGCTGGGATATATTTGGCTAGCTCTAGCAAAGCCTAAGATGGGCCATATGTAATAATATATCTTTGAGTAGGCTGTTTCTGCAGTGTCATCATACTGGCTAGAGTCAGATTCTTCCTTGGCTCATCCTGGACACCCGCTTTATATGACCTAGAAAAAAAAATATGGGGGGTGTGGGGGGTGTATTTTTAGCTAAACTAAAGGGTATAAGCAAGGTTAAAAAAGTAGGGTATTGCAGGAACCTCATGGAAATGGGCACTTTCTAAAATAAATGAAAAGGAACAGGTGTTGTTTCTTTGTGGATTTATTAATACCTGTTGATACATCTGGAGAGTCAAGAAGCATAATTTTCTTTAAACTACCAGCTATTCCCGTGCTGTTGCTTCATAATGAGCAGTCAGGATTAAAAATGAACACACAGTGTATTCTGTGTTTGTTGTACAGAAATTTAGGAGTTGCCTAGTCTTTTTAGTATTCAGGCTTTAATTTAACCTACAGAGGTAACTAGTTCTTAAAATTATGCCTGTAGTTCTGAATATTAGTGTCTGATAAATGTATGACTAGTTAAAAAACAGACCCTGAACTTAATAACAGTATCTACTTTTAGCAAGTTTGTATTTAATAAGTTCTCATTTTGACAGCTTTCTCAGAACCACCTTACTGAAGTGATCTTTTAACAGTCCTGAGTATCAGCCATTCAGCAGGTCAAGCAGTGTAATAACCTTGCATTAATCAGCAGCTAAGATTTATATCTGTACCTGCAGCATCACACTAGTATAACCTAAAATAAACAGCATGATGTTTATATTTGTCATGTAACAAGTGTCTTTCTCAGTTTGGTCACATGCATTTAATTTAAAACACATGCAGTAAAGAAAAAATGGCTTGGCACTGTGTGTTTCCATTTTAAGTAATCTGTTTTAAAATAGAAGCAGTACAGGATATGTTTTATAAGACGAGCTCTAAAGAAGAGGACAAATTCTTTCATCACTCCAAAATGTCGTTGAGGAGATTTACAGCAGGTGTAGAGGAGAGAGGCTGAGAGACAGCATGCCTTGGGCAGCCCCAGGCTGTCCTTTGCTGCTGCCTGCTGCTGAAGCACGGTGGGGACTCTCCCTGCCAGAGCTGTGGACACCCAGGTCATGGCTCTGCTTGCTCATTTTTCCTTCTCCCCTTTCTGAATTCGCTGCCCTCCACACTAAGATCTGTCCTTTATGTTTGAGGGGTTTGAGCTCACTGTAGGATGACTGAGCTGTGATCTGGCATGTACAAAGGTCTGTCAGGCTGGTGTCTAGGAGGTGAGTTGGATTCAGGCTGGACTAAAAAGCCCTGTTTCATGAACAACTCGGAGTTCACATGGAAATGGAAAATTAAAGATTTGAGGAACAGTTTTAGGCTTAACAGTCTCAAAGCTTTACAATTCCACCTGTCCTGTAGGAAGGGAATATCATTTTACAGGAACACCATGTTCTTCAGTGGAATTCACCCCTCAAGGCCAGCAAATATCCCACTGGACAGGTGGAATTTTAAGGCTATGTATTGCGTTTCTTGAGATGGATGTATATGTATTCTTTGCTCACTCACCATGCTTTCGGATAACATCCTGTACTCCAATACTGTGGACTTATTTTGAATTTATGGGACACCTAGCACCTATTTAAAACATGCATTTTAAACAGCACTGTAAAGTCAGATTTAAAGTGCAATTTGCTGCATTTTTTTCCACTTCTGTTTGAATGTCGCACACCAAAATACACTCAGTCAGCTAACAGTGACAGAAATAAAGTGGATCTGAATCTAGCAGTCTCAGTTGCTTAGAAGCAGAAAGCAACCTAAGCAAAATATTTTTTTGATGATACACAGCAATAAGTCAGCAGATGCAGAGTTAAATTTGTGACTCTTTAATATCAGACTTCACATTAGTGAGAGACAAAATTTCACCTTCCAAAGAAGCTAATATTTTCTGTATATTTAAGTGGATTTGATAGGTAAGTTCTGATGCAAGTTGCATTTCATACTGCCTTACTGTATTAATTCATCTTTGCAGTAGTGTTGCAAGATATGTAGCTAAGAGAACAGATACTCATTTATACTTCTAACTTTTACAAAGTTTTCATTAGACAAACAAATCCTTTTCTTATAAATACTGCCTAAGAAACCATTTTCCTTTCTAAATAGCAGGCTTGTCATAGACCTAGAGTATCCAGATGAGTGCTATGAATGAACATCTAATGGCCTACCTTCCAAAATGGCCTATCTCTTGACCATGAGTACCATCAGCATTGCAGTGCCCACCTCTGAGTGCTGACCACCATGCCAGAGACATGTCGTAAACCCTCAATTTACGTGGTTGGTAAAAACACATAGCCTGCTGCTATATATCTAAGAGGAGAAGTAGTATTTTGATTGATTAGTTTTTAATAAAAGTTTTAGGTGCAGAAGTCCAGATTAGCCAGGTAGCATCCATAAATATAAGCTTTGCCTAATTTTCCAATCACTATGAGTCTGAATAAGTAATACAATATGAGATGACATGCCAGAAAGTTGGACCATATCGTGTGGGTTAACACTGAAAGTTGTGAATGTAAGAGGGTCAAAGTACAGAATGTTACATATACAGTATGTGTGCAGTTGCATATACATGTTCATAGACATGACTTGAGTTCAACAAATATAATGTCAAAAATTTGACTCCGTGCCATTTGTTTCAGGCAGTTATTTGGCAGAAGACCAGGGTGTCAAATCACAAAACGGCCTGTATGTCAGTTCTGGGAACAGCCGTTATGAGCAGTATGGTACCTTTTCAACACTGCTGTGAAGATCCTGAGGTGAGTTTAAACTTCCTTCTCCCAAATCCACTTAAAGCCTGTCAATGAAGAGACCTGAATCAATATTCACAGAGGAGACTTTGAGAACGAGAATAATATTTCCCCACTGACATCTGATTAATGCATTTGATTCTATTACTGTCCTCTCTGAAAAATTAATTGGTTTGGTGATTGAAAATCCACTCCAAGAATCATCTAGTGAGGACTCATGTGGCAGTGATCAAATGGCAGTAAAAACAGTTGTGATGACAAATGCAGAATTGCTGATTGCTCAGAGCTGTCTAAGTTGGGATTCCTGGCCCTCAGGCAGGTTGTGCTCTGATTAATATCTAAGCATTTGTATCATTCTCATCCATGTAGCCTCTTAGCCTCATAGTTTTAAGAGTATCCTCTCAGTTTCAGTGAGCTCCACCTGAGCAACAAAAGAAACACATACTTAGAAAGCAAGTTATGCGGAATTTCCACTAAGCATATATTTCAAGGAAATAACTCCATAGTTTTTAAAGCTTTCTTTGCCCCTGTTGAAGCTGAGGGAATTCCCCATTATATTCTCCTTTGTCCAATAGATAAAAAATGTTTTACTCTGGTTAGAGAGTTGGAAACATTCTTACAAAGGGGAGTCTTGCTACTGCTGATCCTTTAAAGTTGCATTTTCCTGTATCTTGTAATAATAAATCTTGACCAGTGACATAGATGAGATGAATCACCATCTGTAAAGTCACAGTGACTATTAAACACAACTTACCATGCTACATTCAGAATGGTAAATTGTGTTTATTAGCATTATTTAGACTTAAATCTTGAGTTTCAGAATGCTTGTAGTATAGATAGGCAGCAAAATGAGGGGAAAAAAGGGAAGTTGCTTCGTGTAGCTTACAAAGTTTTGGTTGCTTATGTCAGAATGGAACATCCGGAGTTATTCTTGCCTGAATGCAGGCTGGATGTGCCCCACAGGGCAAGTGCAGAGGGAAGACATGAGGGTACTTAGAAGAGACTATCTTGAAGAAGGCACTCAGATTCTCACGTTACCTCTCTGCTATATCATGAGGCATCCCTATTCCTTGAATAGAAGTTGGGGAACATTCCATCGCTCTCTGTCTCTAAATAGTGTGTAAAATACCATGTGCATCATTTATAGGTGTGTAAGTAGTCCTTGCCTATTGCTCACACAAACCTACATTCAGAAACCATGAATGTTTCTAAATTAAGCAGCCAAACACTATGAAATGGCAGAATTAAGGTTGCCTATGTAACCCTTTCTTTCTCACTTGTGTGCAGGTATTGGGATAGGTATTTAATGACAAGGCATATGCTGCCTTTTTCCTTCCTGCTATGTCCATGCCTCATTCAGCACACAGGCCAGGCTCTATAGTTCTTTCCTCTCCTACTTGCTCATTATGTAGCTCTGAACAACAATTGTGTTGCTGTGAACAACTTTCTGTGAGCTATACCTTACTAACTCCAGAGTTAAAACTCCTTTAACAAGTGATTTAGGGGTTTTAAAGGCTGGCTTTCTTCAAGACATTTTCATTATGAGCACTGAAATAAGAACACATTTCAAGCTCACTCCAAATCAGGAGCTATTTATAATAAAAAGCAAACTAAGGAAATAAACTAACACAACTTTTTACATGTTCAAAATAGCATCTGTGTTATCCATATTCCCAGTCTTATAAATGAATGGATCTATATTGGCTGAAAACTTTCATACAGGAAATTTTCCTAGTCTCTTCTTTTTCTGTGGGGGTAAAGTTTAGCAGATACACATGCCACTGGGAAAAAAGATAAGTACTTAAGAAAGACATTCTATTCTCTAGTCAACACAGATATATTTTAATACATATGTAAGTTGTGTTTTATTAAAATATTAACTTTGAAAACAGTTGGTTCAATGGAAAAGCCAAAATTCTGTCGTATATTCCAGTGTTTTTAGTTTTGTCTTTACACCTCCTGTGTTTTCATATCTGAAAGACTAGTTTTAGAAATTGTTGCTAACTTTTAATGAGCATACTGATATTCTGCGTGACTTTAAATAGTAACAGCAGTCAGCCATTTCTAAATCTGGCAACTTCTTAAATGAGTTACTTAGAGACTTTCAGTTTTGCTTTAATGTTGTCTGTATATAAAAACACGGTTTGAAGTGAAGACTTGTACAAATACATGGGACTTAGAAAAGGAGCTTGAAGCCTAAAGGAGGAACAGTCAGAGAGGATGTGCTAAAGTTGCAGAATAAAATCTAGAAGTGCTGCATGTTGGTTTCTGATAATCATCCAACAGATACTTGACACCTCTTTAACTTGACCAGTGGTGTTTGGTTCTGTGCAACGTTGCTGACCAGAACACTCCAGGTTTAGCACAGAATGCTTGTTACAAGGTCAAGAGGGAGGAAGGGAGCACATGAGCAGATAGCTGGTGTGACGTAGATGAATGGGAAGAATAGGCCAAATCCCAGGGATTTTAAATTCCGTTTCTAATGCATGATAATTTGGATTTTAGTAAATACAAGTGGTTCTGCCAAAAGCAAAGCTAACAAGGTCTGATATCTGTGATCTACCCTGTGACCAGAACATTCTCCAGACTTCCCTACATCTCCAAAAATCTCCATCCTCACGATGCCCCTGTGTTCCTTCACTTACTGGTTTGGGTGATGAGTGGGGCTGTATGTGGACTGGTTGTCATGTTAGTGCTTACATGCTGATGGATATTGTCTTTTGAAAAGTTACAATTGCCTTTTCCTCAGTAAGGTCATTATCTGGAGGCTGTCCTTTCCAAACAGCTGTCAGTTATCACAGAATTTGTGGAAATATGATATCTTTGGGATTTCTGCTTCTTTGTCAGATTGAATTGAAATTGATCCAACATTTTCGAAGTTGCTTGGTGGAGGAGAGGGGGAGGTGATGGGCCAGGCAGCACAAGTCATCAGCCTCATTTTGACCTTAAAAAAACAAGTTAAATCATCTCATCAGAAAAAAAACTGTTGTTGAATATTAGGTACTGAAACCCTGTGATATTCTGAGGCTCCTTGGCAGTGCCGTGCGCTCACAGGTTCTGTTGCTGTCTGTGAATCGTGGGTGCTCAGCATACTTGAGAGTCAGATGATTTGGATACAGGTGGTGTAGGTAAATTTAGGTGCCCTGAATAAATGCCCTGTGACAGGCTATTTAAGGTGCCCTGCGTGAAGTATGGGAGGGGGGTTGTATGTTTTGGGCTTTCCCCACAGGGGTAATTCACTGCTGCATTCACCAGGTTGGGCAGCAGCACGTGCCTTTAGGTTGCAGTCAGCAGGCCTAAAGCTGGCTGGTGGTGTTCTCCACAGCCCTCAGCTGCAGCAGCAACCTGGTGCAACTGGCAGTCCAAATGGCAAACTCCTGGAAAAATTTGTCAAGAAAAATAGATACAAACCTATCCTTAATCTTTTCTTTTTTCTTTGAGTGCATTTATTTTTTTGTATCCTAATTTCAAGAAGCGATGCATGTGTTTTAATGACTTGGGGTTCTGTACAATTTTATTTTAGTATCTCACCTGAATGAAAACCTTTTTGGGGATCTCTTTAAAAGACTTTTGTACTGTATTTATTTTATCATTGCAGATAAACGTTTCTGGATTTCTCCCAAAAGCTCAGTCAGACAGTTCTTTGACAAGCCTTTCAAGTTCAGAAAAGAGTTTCATTTTTATTAATAGTCGTCCAGTTCACCAGAAGGAAATACTGAAGGTAACATCATCCAGCTTCTTATTCAAGAAATAGAAATGTTACTTCTTTGAGAACAGAGACACCTGTGCAATCTGCAACCATTTTCCCCACATAAAATAGAGTATTACAGATGGAGATACTTGCATTTACAAGAGAAACCTCTTCCACAAGTCAGATGCTCCTGGTGCCTCAGTTCTATTCCATTTGCTGCAGTTTCTTAAGACCACAGAGCTGGAGGTTATGTTTAGGGCTCTTTAAAAAAATGTAATTTCAGATATTCTGTGCAAGAGATCAGCACAGTTGATTCTTTCTTTGTGTTAGCCTGCAGAAATACACTTAATGCAGTTTTCAGTGAGGGAACTTTGTGGTTTCTTCTAAGAGAAGTATTCTGAAAAAAAAAAAAAAAAAAGTAGGTTTTTTTCACTTCTTTCTGTGGGCTTATCAAGCAGATATGAATACTTTCCCTTTAAGTTTGTGTATGCGTTGGATAAAAATGAAAGTGATAGTGCAGCAGCATTGGCTACAGCTAGGCATTGTGTAGGCAGAATTTGATACTCTTGGGTTTCTCACACTACTGAACCTTGGAGCACCCTTGCTCTCCTAGTCCTTGCCCTCCCTAGAAAAGAAAATCATGCCAAAGTGTATGTGTAGGTTTTAAAGTGGAGACAATGAAGTAAGTTGGCAAGCGAAGCTTTGCAGATGTAAACCCTGAACTGTGGTATGTGAAGTGACAAATAACGCTGATCCATCTCCACACAGTATTTGATGTGCCTGGGAGTTCAAAGCTCAGCTTGAATCCCATGACAGAGGCAGCTTTTTAACCAGAGGCCAGAGGCCTAGATTCAAGGTGGGATTCAGAGTACTATTATACAAAGTAAAAATACATTGCCTTTCATTTAGGGCTGTTCTTGTAGCAATGCAAGTGGTGGTGTTCCACTGCCTTTTCCTTTTTTCTGGTGGGTGGGGGGGTCCAGTTTTATAATTGATTTTTTGGCCAGGTGAGGCTAACCATACATCTGTAAGAATATTTTTTTGTTGGGCCTGGAAAACAAGCTACAGGTCACTTACTTTTATGTCTGTGCTATGTATGGGGAAGAAGTGTTGGTGAACCAGGTAGTACTACAGTTCAGTGACAGCTGAGGACAGACTGTGGGAATATAAAGGCTAACATAACTTGAAAATAATAGAATTGCCTTGGTTGGAAAAGACCTTTAAGATCACCAAGTCTAATGGTTAACCCAGTACTGCCAAGTCCACCACAAAACCATGTCCCTCAGCAACACATCTGCATGTCTTTTAAAATGTGTCCAGGTATGGTGACTCAACCCCTTCACAAGTTTCATGCTATTTAAACAGTATTTAAGAATTTTTATATTTTTTTTATAACTAATATGCTGCAGCTCTTAATTCTTTAGGCATTCAATATAATTTTTTTTTGTCCTGTCAACATATTCTTTCTCCTGCTGAAGGAACCATGATACTAGAGGGAAATACAAGGATCTTTAATTGATCCTTCCAGTCAACAAGACCAAGATTCTGAAACAGCAAGATAATTTTATAGTCTTTTGGATGCATTTTTGGGAGGATTATAGAGAAAATAGTAAGGGCAAGTAAAGTTTGAGAAAAGCTGTAAATTTCTAATTGGGTTAATAAATGGAGCAAATTAATCCTGTTCTGTGAAAAGGGCAGGCCTGTGGTGAGTGCTGCTCTCTCAAATAGACTTCAGTTTGGCTGAAAGAGACAGCAGTGTAGTTGCGTTCTATAAAATTTTCTTTAACAAGGAAAGAAATAATAGTATTTATGCTGATTGAAGAAGTAAGTCTTGGAGTTGCAGTACAATTTGGGCATATTATTCCTTTTTTTCCCAAGTGTGATCAATAGATTAAATCAGAAGGTCAAAGTAGCTACTTGGAATTGGTTTGTTGGGTTTTTTTAAATTTAGCTTTGAAGATGTGGAAAACACCAGTAACTGCTCTTTTGATGATTATTCCAGCATACATACATTCCCCAAGGACCTTTTTAGCATTCCTTTAACTTAAAAAAAAAAAAACAAACCAACAAACAAACTAGTTATGCTATTATAATGTCAAATTTTGTTTCTGTGCCTTTGTGTCTGTTTTATTGTCTTTACTGACATGTTCTTATTAAATCAATCTGTAGTTAATTCGACAGTATTACAGTCAGGTGAAGCAGAAGGGCTGTACTCGTTCATATCCTATTTTCTTTTTGAATATTACTGTACCTGCCTCTGCTGTGGATGTGAATGTAACACCTGATAAAACTCAAGTTTTACTGCATTATAAGGTAACTACGATTTTAATCTGCTTTTGAGTTGTCAACCTTTTACTTAGATATGCATGATAAGGGCTTCTGGTAACTACTGAAATGTTTAAGCACTGTCACTGAATTTTTATTTTGTTTTTTTCTTCATGAAAGGATAGCTTGCCTTTGTGGGGCTGTTTTGTTTGAAAAGTATTGAACAGGCTAAGTGGAGGATTATTCAAAATTAATTTCTCACTTGATTGCAAATATCACGTTCACTGTGTCAGATGTGCGTGTGTTGCTTTGTTTTCAAATGACTTTATAGTGAGGGAAGCTAAACGGAATTCCCTACATAAATCTTATGCTTAAATTCATTATTGCACTAAGTAATCAGTTCTTAAAAGTAATGTATGTGAAGGTGGGGACCGGGGGAGTTGATTTCTGGTCAAAGCAACATTTTGCCATTATGTGTATAGATTATTGTTGACATCGCGTAAGTTTCAGGATATCCTGTTTATAGTCCCAAGACCTGAAATTTAGACCATATATGCTCATGTTTTAGAGGCTGTATAGGGATAAATTTCCACTTCACTTTGTTAAAAAATGCCACAGAAAATTAAGAAGGCTACATAGGTAAAGTGGTTATTTGAAGGGAATGTAGGCAGTAACATGAGTGTATTAATTCTCTTCTTCACTGAAAGTTTTATTTATCTATGTTAATTTTGTAAAGGTACTGCCTGTTAAGTGTCACTTGTATGAAAATTAACCCAGTATTCTCGCACTTAGTCTAGTTTAAAACTTGCCTGTGGTTGTGTTTTATTTTGTGGGTTGTTGGTTTTTCTTTTTCATTTCCATCATTTGACACAAAGCTGTCTTGGAAACATGCACCATAAAAGCACCTACAAAAACACGCTTACATGAAATAGGATGTTGTTGGTGCATCTGTCTATAAGCTTCTAACTCCATATTAGGTGGGAATAGCTTTACCTGATACTGGTTTAAGCAGTCAGTACCCTGTTACAAAGAAAGCAATTAATCCATTATCTGTTATCAAAGTAAACCAGTGAAGCAGAATACTCATCACAAAATACTTGAGGCTAAGGGTGTCCAGTTCAGAGTCTCTTTGAGCATGCATTAACAACCGAAACGCAAGAATCTGTTCAGATTTGTATGAAAAATATTCTGAATAAGATCAGTTTGCTTATTGTTCTATATTCTAGGTATCTCAGTTACATTTTCAGGTGTGTTTGTCTGTGTGAATTTTCTGGTTTGATTTTTTTTATTATTTATTTTTTTCCCCTTCACCCCCAGGAATCTGTCTTATGTGCTGTTGAAAATGTGTTGAAATCTGTGTATGGGCCACTACCTGCTACAGTCCCTGGTGAAAGTAATAAAACAGATGTTACCTCAGAAAACATGTTTGTTTATAGAACAGAACAAACAGATGTGGTTGTTAATGAAATGCGGCCATCTGGAAATGATGATCTACATGCTCATACTTCATTCCTGTCACTCAGCAGTGATGTGCAAAACTGTCAAGGAGGAAAAAACACAGAAATCTGCTTAAATCATCAGAAGTTTTGTGGTGATAATGTACATAGTGGCCTGGACATAAAAGAGGTTTCTCAGAGTGATGCCCTTCCAGACAGTTCTTCATTGTGTGAGGAGGAACAGAATGGACAGAATATGACCAATATTCAAAGTAACAGTGTTCCTGTGAGCCCCAAGTCTAAAAAAGCTGATGAGCATCTTTTGAGTTCTCATAATACTGATGAAAGAGAAAAAAATGAAGAAGCTGTAGTCCCTAGAGACTTATCTGAAATCTCTGCTGATAATTGGAGTATGGGAAGTGGATTTAAAAACAGTCTAGGAATCAGAGTGAAACCTGTTAAGATTTTGATTCCTGAGGTTGGAGGAACAATTAATAAGCAAAATAAACCTCCTGGTGAACAAAGCAATGAGCCACAAATCTCAAATCAAAGTAAAAAGAGAAGAAATATTATAAGTGAGAAATTTGGACGAGTGACAGCTTACGACTTAATTAATGGTAAAATAATAAAGAAGATGAGGTCTGCAATGGGATTTTTCACTCAAGAACATCGTCCAAAATTGATAGCTGATAATCCAAGGAAAAGCATGACAGACATCCTGCTGATGATTGAAGAGCAGTGGAAGAATTTGAATGAAGAGGAAAAAAAGAAGTAAGTTTTCAGGCTGTGTTGGTTCTGAATCTGGCATTTACCAACAAGCTGCCTGTAGTGAATTAAAAAAAAAAAAAGTAACTTCCCAGTTACCCATGAAAAAATAGAACAGAAAATTGTTGTTAGCTTTTCAAGATCAGCATTGATATTGTGAGTTGTCATCTTCTGCTGTGTGCATATGTACACAGATGATTTGAGTTGCTCGTTGTGACAATGTGCCGTACAGCAATTGGCTTAGGGACAGTTTTGCTGAATTATTTAGAGATAACAGGCAAGAAAACGTACTGTTTGAATCCTGTGAACTTCTGTTTTCTAAGGGCTGCGTGTGTGTTGTCACTCCTGATGCACTGTCAATGAAAACAAGCATGGTGATGGACGAGGCACCATATAGTTCCTCCAGAGCTTCTTTCAAAAAAAAAATGTTGTATTTTATTGCTACAAAGTGAAAATTTTTTTTCAGGATCTTTAGTGCTCACATGTTTAGTACACTCCTTTCCTCTAAATGTAGTACATATCCCAACCCAGGCTACTTCAGAATTGCATTTATAAACCAAATCAAATCACAATAGGAATTTCTTTTTCTCCCTGAAGAGCTATTCCATTGCTGGTTCACTGCATAGTACAGTTTGAATTTTAACCTCTAACAATCTAAAGCAAATTTATTTTTAGATTACAATTTGAATAGCTAAATTCTGTATTTTTCTAAAACTAACTGTCACTGAGTTTTTGAAATCCATCTGCAAGTAAGGGAAATATTTTAGCCTAATTTGGGACATGGGTTGGATTAATTAAAATAATAGGTATATGTTATCTTTTATATGGAACTTGTATTATGGGAAAAGAGTAATTAAAATAACAGAGTTTGAGACAATCTAGAGGCAGTTTAGAAGAAAAAAAAAGCACCATACTTTTCACATTTTGTTTGTAATTTTATAAAATGTACATCACTGTAGGGCATCACACCAATGAGTAAAATAGAAGTCGTTCTTCAGTAGTTTTACATGTAGTGATTTGAGTGCATACTGTGATTTGTAGCAGAAGCTTGGGAAGTGAAATTTTGGTTCTGAAGAACAAACTCATTGGAAGTGTTGTGAACATTTTTTTTACTTCACAGGAGCAAGGAGAGGTACTAGCACTGGAAAGAAAATTATACTAGCCAAAACTGTGTAATTTTAACACTAATGAGACATTAGTTTAGGAGAATGGTAAGAAAGAGAAGATATACATATTGAATTGCTGTTAACATGTCTGGGTTTTCCTTGGAAAACATCTGCATTATTCTGAATAGCAGCTATATCAGAGTTAAGTAAAACATTTTTATCTAGCTTCTGATTTAGCTAATTTAAAGCTCACTAAGCAAGCAATATGCCATGATCACAAAACCATATATGTGACAAGTGTTTTGTCCATAACTGCATTAGTAGAACTATTAACATATTAGTAGAAATCTACTCTTAATTATAGTCATGCTTTTAATGAAATGAAACAAAAGGTTCTGCCAGCTGTTTCAGAAAAATTTTATTTGCTCTGCCTTAGCTTTTGAGATTTCATGGTTGCTTTCCTGATACAACTGTTATGTTTAAGAGTGTGCCTACAAATTAGTTTTGTATTAGTTCAGGATGGAGAGGTTTTTCTTATATGTAGGAATGGCTGCAGGATGGTCCAATGGATGTTGAAATGAATGAAAAATCTACCAGTAATGGTATCTGTACAATTTCAGCTTTGGTGGACCTCTCTTCTGCTTTTAATCTTTTGAAACTGCCTCAGAAAATAACAAATAGGAAGAGATACGCAGTCATCTTTTCCACCAAGGCAGCAATCCAGAAGAACTGTTCTATGTCTGGCAGAGAACGTAAGTCTACCAGATACTCTGGATAAATTGGGCCACCTAGAGGTAACAACAAATGTATATACAAGAGGGCAGCCACAGTGCCTTAGTTCCACTGTCCCTCCAACTTCATGCAGCCTTCCTGGCAAGGCGCTGCTTTTCCTGGGAACTAGTCCTCTATCCTTCTGTGATAAGGTCACACACTTGTGTTACAATGAGTGTGCTTGGCTACAGTGTCTCTGTTTCTTGCTGTGGCTTCTCCAGCAGGTCTAAATGAATTTAAATCCCTTGGGGAGCTGTATGACCAACAGATGTCTCATAGTGACACAGGACAGCCTTTTCCAAACAAGCCAGCATTTATTACTCAACTGGAATGTAAAATGTTATGGTCTTTAGGTTATAATAGAAAAGGAAAACTTCCATGCGTGTCCATGCTGGCAGCATCATATATCCCCCCTGCTTTGCAAAGTCAGGATTTAATTCCTTGCGCTTACTCTGCTGTCAATGCATCTTGCATGTGTTTCTGGCCTTAATATATCTTGTGTCTCAGACTCAAGTAGGAGTGGGTGAAATCCCTCCAAATGCCATGACAGTGGCAGCAGAAGTTAACCTGAAAATGTAGGAAAGGTTCAGAGCCACACACACTATCATGGGGCTAAGAAATTACTTTGTCAGTGCTCTACAGTAATTTGTCACAAGTAGATTTGTTCCTTGGGAGAAACATCATTTCAGGTATCATGGCCTTTGCTGTCTATTGACAGGGAAGAGCACGCACATAGATAGTCATTAGTGGCTGGTAGTAACTAGGTTGTAGAGTGGCTTTTTATTGCCTGATAAGCTTTCCGTGCATCTCATGGCTTGTGTGCCTGTATATCCATTATTTGTAACTCTCTAACACAGGGGAAAATACGCTTGCTTAGCAATTCCATAAAAATTCTTTTTTATTGTATTTTAACTTTTTAGTTAACATGTTCCTTTCCTTTGGATGGGAGTAATTTGGTGGTACCATCTGGTCATCAGCAATCCATCACGTGTCTAGTCAGCTCCGTTCATCTACTGCCAGATATTAATCATGAATAATGGTATTAATAATTGGTATATGTTGCTTGTCCCCAGCATCTGTTCAGTCATAACAATAGGTCCACATTCTCCACTCCTAGGAAGCACTGCTAGTACCTGAAACCTATGCATTTCAGAAGAAGACTGTAAAAAGCTGATAATGGGCAGTTAAAAGCTCTTTCTTGTTTTCCTCTTCACGAAGGAAGGAAATGCAGGAGGAGCATGTAATGCATAACTCTGGGTGACAGTGTGAGTTGATTTGATTTCATTATGTGAAGAGGCTGATGCTGAGAGGTGTATTACATTTGGAATGGGGTTCCAGTCTATTCTAAACATGAATGAATCTACACAAGTGGCCATCTCTGGTCAGAGTTTACTCCAAATAGTCAGATTCAGATTATCTCATTTGTCTTAAGAGATTTAAGAGATCTTATATTAAAAAGTTTTAGTAATATGCAAGATATTTGGGTTTAAGAAGCAAGGGAAAAATTACGAGACTTGGGAACCATTTTCTAGTGAAGCCAAAGCTGTCTTTGAAACCAGACTTCATTCTAGTCTTCCACTTCTCTTCTTACACACAGTTTTACAAATTTCCTTGGTTTATGTTTTGTGGGTTGAGGAAAGGTTTGTGAATTCACAGGTTGAGAAGAAACTGTTCTTGTAGCACTTGTTGATTATACTTGCCTGTGTGGAAGGATTTTTGGAAGGGCAAAGGCATTCCCTTTGTAGTTTGAAAACCTGCTATTTTCTTTGATTCTGAACAAATGACTGATGGAGATGGATATTAATTTGCAAAACCCTCACAATCAAAGCCTGTAAGGCTAGAATTTTTTGGGTAGCATATAGTAACAGGCAACTTGGACTTTCTTTAGAAGTGCTTTTGTTTTGGATTACCAGTATATCACTAAAAACTCAGTTCTCTTACAATTAAATATTCTCCTGCATTGCAATTGGGTCTATTCTGGTTAAATCTATAAATGTATTTGGGAATAAAAAAAATTCTGTTCAAGTTATTTCACCCATTCATTTTAAAAGGAGCAGATGTTTTCTATCTTAACGTTTACTCCATAGTTTCTAGGACATGATTTATTGCAAGAAACTACTTAGGCCGACTTTTTTAGTTAACTAAATATTGGTACCATATGTGAATGCTAGCACATCATAATTAATTGCAAATGGTGACCCTTTTGTTGACCTTCATTTTCCAGCATGCATACACATAATTGAATCAAACTGTTCCAGCAAGTAGCAATAAATAAATATGACCAGCTAAAATACTTATTTCCAATACTTATATATGATAGTACTACTTCTTTTTATTGAGGATTGGACTGGTTTGAATTACCTGCTGGAATTCAAAGTATCAAATAAGGGCAAAAAGAGGGAATCCAGTAAGTAACTCCATAGGCCTTCAAAAAATTAAGATTCATAAGTAGTAGACAATTACAAACTTGGCACCTATAAAAGTTCAGCTATCTTCCTGACATTTTCAAGCTCATTAAGAATACATTCATAATGTAGAGCTCTAGTATGTAGTAACATTTAAAATATTTAGTCAGCATCTAGGAGTAGCTTATTAATTGGTATGTTTTGAAAAATCTGTTAGTTTACTAGTTACAGAATTCTGTGAGAATTGTATCTATGCTGTCTTCTCATGCTTTTTATTTTTGTTTAACTTTAGGCTGTTTGAAGTCAAATATAGTTCTTCATAAGCCTCAGGCTTTATTTAGTCCAAACTCTTACCTACCTTCATGGATTCCCTGTGAAGTCTGCACAGCTCTAGAAGCTTAAATGACTTCGTGGACTGGGCTGATTGTACCTGGGAAAATACTCCTTTCAGAACTATGTATCTGATTGTGAACTGGACTCAAACAGTATTTGGGACTGAGGTCAAAAGCAGCCTGCTGTAGCTCTTTGTATGATGCAGTCTGCTCCTCCTCATTCAGGAATTCAGGTTTTGATGGCTGTCTTGATGACAGAAAATTGCCTACGTACCATCTTCACAGGGTAAGGTAGTAGCAGCACAGTCCCTGCCGCCTCCTTCATAGTCAAAAGCATATTGGTGTGGTTACTTGAATGAACCATGAGAGTTGTTCTTTTGTTTTAGTATGTTAGGATTTGGGGTTTGAGGTGTTTTATCTGATAATGCTGCTGGTTTGTTTTTAAAGTTATGAAGTCAAAGCTGCTAAAGACTTGGAACGGTACAACAGAGAGGTCAAGAAAGCTATGGCACAGACAGAGCCCCGGCCAAGGAAGGAGGCAGAGAAACAGAAACCTAAGCCGAAGACTTCCCCATCCAACCAGCAGGAGCATAACGAGATGCTTGATGTTCTATTTGACGAAGAGTTCGAACCTCAGGAGCCTTCGAAAACTGTGACAGTGCCTTTTTCTCTGAGTTCCTGTAGACATCACCTTCAGAGACAGGAGAGAAATTATTCAGATGAACACGAGCTTCTCCTGATCCGTCGTCAGAGTTTTCCTGATGTCTGGATATTTGCTACAGAAAAAAAGCTAATGTTGCTGAATCCATATAGATTGGAGGAAGTCCTCCTACACAAAAGATTATTGATGGATCATAACCTTCCAGTAGAGAAACTGG
This sequence comes from Apus apus, assembly GCF_020740795.1. Lineage (NCBI taxonomy): Eukaryota > Metazoa > Chordata > Aves > Apodiformes > Apodidae > Apus > Apus apus. The sequence continues at coordinate 32,306,772 of NC_067287.1, read as the reverse complement.
ACAAGCCAGTTGTGTTAACAGACAGGTATTTGTATAATATTTCAAGCATCATTTGATAATTTTTTTACAGAAAACTCTGGTAAGGCCCTTGTTTCCTAATTCTGTTATCATTTAGACATTTGTTTATCTATATGAAGAGATTGTTGGTTTGTGTTCTTTTGCCTTATAGGAATGAAAAGCCTAATCATACTCCAGTTGAAATAAGAATGAATTTTGACTGGTTTCATGGATGATACAGTAAACATAAATTTCTACCCCCAGAGAAAAATTAAATGCTACACATTTTCACAGCTTTGCTCTAGATAACTTCCCCTGTGGATCATGTAATTATTATTATCATATGCCTGAATTTTGTCTCTCTTTAGATAAGTGAGTAGTTGCTATTTTGGTTCTTTAAACAAATTACTCTTTCAGAATACTTAGAGAAATCTTGATTGCTTTTCATCACTTCTTTTTTTCTGTATTTTTCTCAGTGTTTTAATTTTCAAATTAGGGATTTTGACTTTTAACCCTTTTGGAATTATTTTTTTTTCCAGTCTTCTTGGTGGATCTCAGTATATGGCTGCTCTTTATAAAATGCAGAAGGATTGCCAGAGTTTCAGTGGATCAAGTTTTTTGTCAGATCCAAGACTTGTAGCAAATGGATTCCAGATAAAAGTGATAGAAGGTATGATGGTTTAAAAATCTTTCTTCTGATTTCACTATTTAAATGATTGTTAATGTAGATGATGTTATTCTACATCACTTTATCATTTAAAGCACTAACATCCTGTTTTCCGTAACATTGAGATTTTATTACTTGGCAAAGAATGTCATCCACATAAAACACTGTGAATGGAAACTGATAGCTGAACAGAAAACTTTATTACTGTTTCAAATAATGCTCTGGAATTTACCTTTTCCTGACTTTTTTTTTCCCCTCAAAATGCTGGATGTTGATATCCTTAATTGCCATTCTGACAGAATTTAGATTAAACAGAGAGACTTCCTTATTCTTAGCAGCTTCCTTCAAGATGATGCTTGCAGAAGCTTCTGCAAATACGTGCTTAAACAACTGTGCTGTTGAGCAGTTGAGGAGGTCCAGTAAGGAGCTGGATCTGGTTATGGACCAACTTTCATATCAGGGTTGTAGCAGAGGCCAAAGGAGCCAGTAAAGAGAGAGAGACAGGATCATCATCAAACCTTCGAGTTTCATCTGAACTTTTTTTTGAGACAGCTTACTTTTCAATGCCTCTGTTGATAACAGAACAAATCCATTTCATAAAGCAATCTTTTACTTTAGCAAGAGATATCAAATGTTTATACATTTTTCTGAAGAATGATCCGTAGACTTGCTGTTGGAAACCCAGGGGCAACCCACCCAGGATTCATTCTGCAGACCGGGATTTCTCTAGCAGAATTCCAAGAAAAGCAAACATCTTTGGGGTAGTACCTAGCTGACAGCTCTGAGAAAGATTCACTGTAAGAGCCGTTAGAAATGCTATAGCTTCATGTGTTGCAGATCCGCACATATGTACAGTGATGACAGATCTGCTGTAACATATGGGATCTTTTAAGGGTAGGTACAAAAAAGGGATGTGGAACAACTCTTTCACTCAGTGGCTGGTTCATTGGAAGAACCGAGCCTGAGCTGCTTTCTTAACTGAATCATGCACAGTAAGAAAAAAAAGGAAACAGTTCAGACTGGCTAAATCCCTAGATAAACAGCAAAAACGTTGTAGAAGAGGTGTTCGTGGTGATAATCTTAGATTGAATGATGAGGGGAATAAAGTTCCTATTATAAGAGGCAGCTCCTAAACAGTCTATTCAGTCTAGCAAAGAAAAAACTGAAGAGGTCTGCGATACATCTCTCAACAAATATGGGAGGAATGGATTGTTGCTTAGCATTTTTACTCACATCCTTTTTTCTTTTCCCCACTTCCTGATAATCCTAAATTTGCTCAAAATCTAATTAATGTAAACTGGATGTGAATACATTGAATGTGAAAATCTGAAGATAGCTTCTAGGCAACAACAGAAGAGAATGGTTGACTGGTCTTGTGGTGCTGGACATGGGAAACTAGTTTTAAGATAGCTTGATAAGCTTAAGAGCAGAATTGTACAATAAAACAGCAAAAGAATTGACACAGTAATGAGGAAGTAGTAACCGTCTTCCAATCCTGTCTTCGTAAGTATGTAAAATTAAGGAAATTCAATCTTGTGAGGAAACTCTTCTAATTTGGTTTAAGAGTTAGTTAAAGTAATTGGTGAAATAATAGTGCTTTATATGCACTGTGCAGGTCAACATACCATGGTCGTGGACTTGATCAGTACCATACACCTAGTCGATACAAAGAAAGGGAATCTAATTCAGTTCTCTCTCCCAGTCTTATATTTTAACTACTTGAGTGAAATGTTAATAACATCTGAGTCTTGTCAGTCATGTTTATAAGGTTCTGCTGATGACATTATAGTAGTTACAGCCTCTGTTATTAAAAGAGCATGACATTTCAGATGATGGTAGAAATACCAGCAAACAAGTGGAATTTCTCCCTGATTTTTTTCCAGCTGACCTAAGGATTTTTTTAAAATACTTCATCAGTCCCTCCTGTTTTAAATTTTTAAAAATTCATTCTTGAAATCGGCTGTCTTCTACAAATAATCATTAAAGCTGATTTTTAGTAGCACAGGTGTTAATTACTAACACTCCTTACATCCCCTTTTCAATATGCAGTTTGAGGTTATTAATGTATAGATCCTTGTTGTATAATCTTAACAGAAAGTGACCTGCAGATCAGGAGTGATTTGTCCCATTTACACCTGACTATTCTATAGGATTTCTCAACTTTCAGAGGTCATAAAACATTCTTCACTGTTCTTATAGGAGCATAATTGTTTCATTTGCTGTCTGAATTCAGTGTCTGTTTTTGCAGTGTTTTGAAACTCAAGGCACAGCCTGAAAGGGAGGCTTTCACATTTTGTTGAACTAGGAGTTGCCTCAGTGTCAAGGTTTTGTTTCTTCAGTTTTGTTTGTTCAGGATATGTTGTTAATTTTTTAGTACAGGGGCTGCCACTTTGTATGGTGGATCATCACGTCAGCTTCCTGTAGAGAAGTGTCTAGAATTCACATGTGCATTTACCCCATGGCACCTGGAGAATTTCAGCTTAGCAGCATCCAAAGGAGCACACCTGAACCCTATTCTCTATGCACATACCTTAACTCATTTTTTCCCCAACTTCTTGGGTGAATTGGATGAGTCCTACTATTTGCTGTCTCTAAACTAACAGTCAACTCTTTCTCGGCATCAAGGTCTGCTAAAGTATGCTTGAAGATCTAAGCTTTCCTTTGGGATTTCAATCCTGACATGGTCATATTAGATGGCACTTTCTGACTGCTGGCTGATTTTTTATTAATGGCCCCTGGTGCATGGCTTCCTTTTCCATCCTGGGTCAAGAGTTTCGCTTTATGTGTTAGAGAATTTCCTTTTCTGAAAGAGGTGTCCTCTTTTATGTCACAAGCAAAGGTTCCATTTCTTTACCTTTAAATTCGAATGTGGAGGTGGTATTTCTGGTAAATTCTTCTTGCAAGATAACAAGCCTTTCTGTTGATCCATGTGGTAAGTCTGTCTTGCCATCAGTAGCTCTAAGATACCTTCAAAAACAAGAACAAAGGAAACTTAAATGCTCCAATTCAATGTCTGGCAGTTTTGACCACAGAAGAAGAGGCTTTCCTTGGCTGATGGTGATCTCTGAAGAGGACTGTCAGACTAGTAGGTTGCATTCATTGATTATTTGCATTTCCACACATTCTGCCAAAGGAGGAGAGAAGGACCCTAAGTATTGCTGCCTATTATCTTACATTAGGTGTATTCATAATATGCAGATATTAACTCTGAACACAAGACCTCTTCCTTTGTTATTGAGCACCTCCCAAGGACTGTTTCCTAGGTAAGTATCATGACTTGAAAATATATATATATATATAAAATCATTCCTTCTTTCCTCTTGGTGTGGGGGGTGTTTTATGGGACTGATAGTTTATTTACTAACAAGCAAATGTGAACCGCTGCCCTGATTTGAAAGGTGACTTTGGTATTCCTCTTTTTTTATTGGGCTTGTATCTCAGCTGCTCTTTCTTTAAGATGCTTCTTCACAGTTTCACTTCCTACCTTTTGGCAACTTATGGCACTAAGGAGCTATTTAAAAACGTTTTGATTCTGATAGTTTCTTACTTGAAAAAAACCACCACAAAACAATTATATAGTATTGTTTTTTCCTTGTTTGGATGACTTGTAAGGAACAACTTCTCTCATAGGATTAAAAAAAAAAAAAATCATTACTCTTGCACTAATTTTGTTAGATCTTGGGATTAGTACCTGGATATTTAATCTTTCTCTCTCATTGTGGTTGCAATTCACAAAAATAAAACTATACTATTTCATGGCCAAGACCTTTTAGCTAGGGGGGTGGTTCTCAACTTTAGTTACTCTTAATAACCTACCAGAGTCTTTCTCACAGGCACAGACATGATCACTCTGAACCACATGGCACCATGTGACACCAGATGCACAAGCAGGCATTCAGCTTCTTCTGGAAGATTGGGATGTCATCCCAGTATTCAGTTGAAAAATATGATCTCTCTTCTAAGTCATGCCTTCTATTCTCTTTGTTTTGTCAGGTGCTAAACAATATCTGTGTAGTAATGCCATTTTATTCCCCTTCTCACTCTCCTCCCTTTTGCAGTCTGCCTGCGTAATTGCAGCCACTTTTCTTTCTGACTGAGGAGGCCATTCTGCTGATTCTGATTTGTTTGTGAGCCCACAGACAGCAAAACTGATGTACTCGACCTCAGCTTGAGCATTGCCAGTACCATTAGTTGATCAGTGGTCAAGGCAGTTTTAATTCCAGAATTTTGTCTTCTGTTTGGAAACCCACAAGTCTGCCCTTATTTACCTGATTTTTGCCACTGCCTATGGGCAGTACCTACCAGCTTAGAGTGAGGATGCTGAACTGCTCTTAGAGTTAGAATTGGGCTGGTTGTTTTTTTTTTAATCAGAGATGGTAATTTGATTTTAGTAACATAAAATGGTTATCAACTGTTGACTTACTAGATATATTTGCTTAAATGGTCAAACTTTCATTTGTGTCAGCCTTACATCTCCGATATGTTTTTCTTGGACTACTCCTAGCAGGTTTTGGAAAGATCTAATTAGGCCTTTTCTTCCTAAAAATTACTTTATTTCACATTCTTAAGGGGTTTTCAACTAGATTTTTCTCTGGATAGCTGACAGTGAAAAACATGTTGTGAAATAGCTCAGAAAAAGCTTCTTGCTGTCAGTGTGTCAGTTAGGCAAAATCAATAGTTTCTTTGTGGAACGTGCCAGTTGTTGTGATTTGCAAAGCTGTGACGCTGAGCTCCAGTTCGTCTCCCCTGCCCTCCCGCCCCCTCATGTTCTGGCCTCACTGAGGCTTCAAGTGATGCTACCCTTTGGGAGAGCAGTGTGTTTGCTTTTACTTAACTCTGTATTCTGGGATCTGCCAGGCATTTGTTTGGTGGGCATAGCTCGCAATGACCCCTGCATACAGAGAAGCATTTCAAGAAGTAAGATGGATTACTTTCCATCCAGTTCTTCTTAAGATGTGTTTGTTATATCTGCCTTCACAGCACATCTGTCTGTTTCCCTCTAGGAAAGTCCAAGAGAGAGAGATGAATTCTTAGCTGAAAATGAGCTGAGAGCAAAGATCACTTCTTACCTGCTTTTGTAACTATGTTGGGCCTTGGGCCATGCTCCAAAGCAGGCTTTTAGGGTAGTATTTTCTGCCTGATGGAGTATGTGTACCCAACATAAGTATATACAAAGAATGTGCTTACAAGGCCTAAAGGAGCAGGAATAGGTAAATAACCCATCTTCCTTGATAATATAAGCTACCTTAGCTCTCATAACTGACCAGTGGAAAATCATGCTGCTACTTCATTTCAGTTTTATTTCGACCATAGACTGGAAGATAGATAGTCATATAGTGTCACCTAATCTAGGTGGCAGCTGGAAAGAGAACAGTTTTTCCTTGCCATCAAGAAGGAATTATCTGAAGACAGTTGTGAATGCTTTGTTTGGAAAGAGAGAATTTTTAGCAATGAGAAATCCACATTTTTAGTCAATTGAAAGCTAGTTTATTTGTTCATGGAAATATTTTCCTTGGAAGTTGCAAAGCATTTCATAGAAACTATCATGGAAACTGCTTGAAGACTGCTGTTTGAACACTCAAAAATCTTAATGTGTATTTTTTTTTTTTTAATTTACAAGTATCTGCTTATATAGTAAAATGTTGCAAAGACTTGCAGGTAAATACATGTTAATCAGCATCAGTGTACAGCTTTTCAGTCTAAAGAATGCAAGCAAAAAAAAGAGAACGAAACAAATACTAAAGAATACCACTTCTCTTAGCCAGAATTTGCATTGTTCATTTTTATGTTAGACTCTTCAAAGCCTCCTGTGACTTCAAATTAATGAGCAGTATGCTGAAGGCAAATCTGGCTGTTGAAATTTGGAAACAGTAAAATTGCTGTTGGTAAAGCTGAAGAGGATCGAGCATCAGCAGTCTCATTAACAAGGATTGGATCTAGATGATCTTTAAGGTCCCTTCCAACCCTGGCCTTTCTATGATTTGGAGTGGGGGGAAAGTAGTTTTGCAAATCCAAAACCTCACCATCATGCACTACAAATTCAAGTTTTTAAACTGGAAATCTTAACACTTAAAATTTAACACATTTTTCTCTCCTGTCTTGGTTTAGCTTATATAGAGGTAATTATTGAAAGCTTGTCAAACACAAAGTTCTCATTTTAGGAAGAAAGCAGCATAATCAAATGGTCTGAAATAGTCACTCAAATCTAGTCTTTCAGTAAAGTAAAATTGCGATTAAAATTAAGATAAAAGAGCTTGAGGAGATGAAAAGCTAACTTTATCTTTTGCTCCTTCCTCTTTTTGGCAGCCTTTTCTATGGGGAAATACTGACATAGTACATCATCCTCTCTCACCTTAACAACTGGTGAACTATTAGATATTTTAACATTTTGCTTTAAGCTGAATTTGATCACAGGCTTACAGCAGTACATAAAAAATGTCTTGTTTTTCCTGGCCACTATTAGGGAAAGTCAGCTTGAAAAAGAGAGGGAAGACAGTGCTGAGTGAAAAAGGAAATAAAATTTCTAATGTAAAGCACTGTTAGATGTGTAGCTGGAAGCAGGTTATGTGATTCTTTTTTTTTTTTTTTTTTTGAGGGGTGGGGGGTTTGTCCCCTATATCAAATCCCCACTCTAGTCAAGGTATCTCATGCCATGCAGCTTAAAGAGACCCAAGGACATTACGTACCTGGTGACACATGGATATTTAGAAAAAAACTCAGCCTGCTCAGTCCTCCTCTTCATCTTCATCTGCTCCTATTTAATGACTGTCAAATAAATAGGGGTTGATTATGGGTAATGGTCTGATCTACTAGCTAATAAAAGTACATTGTGTTGTCTTATATTGCCATAAGTATTTTCTCTCTCTTCTGATGCGTGATCACTAATCATGGTTTGTTAGTTTAATCCACTTTGTAGCAACCTTTTCTCTAGCTTTTTTGACTTTACAAAAACCATTTGTGACCCGGACTAAATGTAGTTTCTCCTACCTGGGGCCAGTACCCAAGTGAGGGTTTATTTTCATTATGAACTGTATTCTTTTGTGCTCTCCCTGTGAAGCTCTTTACTTCTTAGGTTTGTAGAGGAGAAGAGAAGGTAGCCATGCGAGCTGGGTTGAGATTTCTGTGCACCCAATATGAATGAGAGGAGGAACTCTGGAGAACTGCATGAGAATATGTGAGACAGACCCCTAGAGAACTTGCTTCTGGGAGGGGGAGTTGAGTTAGCTGTACAGTAACAATTTCATCAAAACCTTTTGCAAGTAGTCTGAATAATAAGTGAAATCTCTTGCATGTGAAAGATTGAATAGGTATTTTGTTGGGAAGGTTGTTTAAATGTTTAATTCATAATTCCTATTCAGAGTTGCTCCTGCTGCAGCAGTGGTACCATGTGAATGAAGTGTGTCACAGAGCCTTGAATTATTTGGGGTTGAGTTCTTCCTCTGCTGTGGTACAAGAAAAAATTGCTTATTTCAGTAAAAGCTGAAGTTGTTATGATAACATCTGAACTCTACAGAGGTACAAACCAATTACATAGAAAACAGTGCCAATACTCAGTTTTACTTTTTTCAAACTAAACTGTATTTTATTAGTAGCTTCTACTTTCAATTTCACATTATGTTTCTTTGAAGCCATAGAATTATGCTGCAATATGCTGGAAATGCTGCAAAATGTAAGCATTTAGACAGTACCAGCTAGGATTTGAATTAAAATAATCTGAAAAAGTTTTTAAGTGAATAAGCACATATCATCATAATGAAACATTGGACAAATATATGCTTTTTGCTCCATGGAAGGAATAAAAAAAGTTTCCTTGTTGTATTGGATTTGTGAGACTGATCTACTAAGTGATTTTACATCTTTACATCTTTAACTTTCTCTGCATTGCTCCAGCATAGAAATCAAATGTTTTGTTTTTGTATTTTCAGGTGCTTCAGTGGCAGAAAGTCATCTGGAAATAGAAGGGATGGCAACTTGTGTGCCATATTATGGTATTTCTGATTTGAAAGAAATTCTGAGTGCAATAGTTGTTGGAAATGCAAAGGAAGTATATGAATGTAGGCCTCTCAAAGTAATAAATTACTTGGAGGTAAGACAGAGATTTACTTTTAAGTACTGGCCATCTTGGCTTGTAATAAATCCTTAAACGGTCTGAAAATCTTCAGGTTTTTGTTTCAACTAATGTAGTTCTGTTCTAAACAGTTACTTTTGAAAAGTAGTATAATAATTTTCAGTTAAAGAAGAAAAATTCCTATGATTCAGTCAAACAAATGGTAGAGATAGATAAATGGAAACTTTTTGCCAGAAGAAAAGCTGTCATTGCAATTCAGACACTGAAGTAAAAAAAAATGAAGTCTTGCATACAATGAGCTCCATATGCCTCTGCCAAAGCTTGCATTTACTTAAAACTTCAGTAACTTCTGCAGTTAAATGCAGTTAAGGGAAGCACACACTCGATGAACAGCAAGTCTTGTGAGTCCACTCTAATCAATGCCACAGCGAGGAAGTTCTGTGGTGCACTTGACAGAGAGGAAACCATGTGTCCTTCACAAGCAGTCAGCATTATTAGTTGCCAGAAGCATGGTAACTGAGTAAAATAATCTTTAATCTGTTTTCTTACAGAAGTTACTATGGAACAGTTGGAACTGGGATGACTAGTGTTAGTATTTGCTGTGCAAATAGATAAAATTATCCATCCAATGGGTGTGAAGTTTCAGAGATAATTAGTATATGTGGTACTATTTAAAGCTGGAGTAACTATCAGTAGTAGTTTTCTATCACTTCCTACCTAGACACTTCACTAATGCTATTTTTAATCCCAATTCTTAAGACTTCCCTTCAAAAAGGTTGTCAAAATCTTTAAGTCTCTTCTTACTTAAGCATTTGCTAACATGCTTTCCTGGATTGGGCTACTTCAAAATGGAGCTTAGACATTTGTGCAGAATGTGTTTTATCTTATAAAAATCTGTTACACAAATCTTTTCCTGTATTTCTGAGGCAGTTAGTTTATAGCTGCCTTTGGAGCAAGTGATTCTGTTTTCTACGACTGAACAATCTCATGCACTCATGAAAGAAGCTTAGCAAAGGGATGATTTAAATCTTGAAACAGGGATGGTTTGCAACTTGGTTTGGAGGCAGCTTTATTTCCTCTACTAAAAAATACCCATCAGTGAGATGGAGTGGGATTGAGTTGGTTGTTATATATATAGACATACACATACAAAAAGTGTGTGTGTGTCTGTATACAGATAAATACATAGCTGTACACACACAGATACATCTAAATGTATATATCAAGAGATCATCAAAGCAAGGCTTATTAAGAGCAATGTTTATTCTGTGAGGAACTGTCAGAAAGAAGATGCATGTGGAGTGGTAGCAGTAGCTGGAAATGCATATTTAACTAGGACATATATGGCTTGCCGTCATGAAAAAAGACACTATGAAAAGAAACAGTTTTCACCATTCTGGGGAGTAAGCACTGGAAATGTCATTCACTGTCATGTTCAGATTTGTAACTGTTATAAGTTTCATGTTTGAATAGGCAGCAAGTCTGCTGCTTTTGCTCTCTTTTTGTATACTCAGAAGAAAGAATAGGGAAGTGCTTAAAGCAGCAGCCTTCCTACGTAGAGAATAGTCCACAGTGATTTGTTTTCCACTTGGAAGAGTGGGAGAAAATCCCAGACAAATAAAATGAGAAGATTCCCATTAAAACATTATGGATGCTGCTTCAGGTTTGTGCACTCTGAAGTGGTACTATATGCCACATCCATTTCTGTCTAGGCAACACTAGTAAAGTACAGGAGAGAAGGAAATGGCAGGAATGCCCACCTGGCAACTTATTTTTGAAGTTGCTTGACTCCTTGAGGATGGATGATTCAGTAGTTGTGCTTAGCAGTCACATCTGCTTTCTAGTTTTGTGACATAACAGAATGTGGTAGACAATAGTTAATACAACATTAAACTTTCACTATCATATTTTGAAAACTTTGTTTAGCTGCCTGTTTGGCTTCATTTATGCTAGTTTTAAAGTTTTATCATGCAGATTGTGTCTTGTGAACTGATAAACACCTTCAGCTGATACTGGTGCTAACAGGAAGTAAGATATTCAGAAACACAAAGCTTCTTCAAATGTGAACCCTAGAAGAAAAAGAGAACAGACATGACCAGGAGACTGACTGTGCCTCCATGAAGCGGTCAGGAAATTACCAATAAGATACGTTTAGAGTTACATTTGGGTTTCTGGGATTTGGGAGTGCTTATCAGCAGAAAAAAAAAGTGACCTGTAAACTGTGAGTGTTTTAATTCTGCTTTCTGCTAGCCCCAAGTTAATGTGTTAAAAAGTAGTGCTTAAAACTATTGGGGTTTTGTTTTTGTTTTCTTTTCCACAGGGAGAAGCAGTACGTTTAGCTCGGCAGCTGCCCTTACATTTGTCCAAAGAAGATGTACAAAACACAATTTACAGGATGAAGCAACAGCTTGGAAAGGAAAATAAAGGCTGTGTTCATGGTCGTCCTTTTTTTTATCACTTAGCAGATATTCCAGAAGTTGATGAGCACAACTCCATGGAAATTGTTCAGTAAATGGAACGTTTTGCTTGGGATCATATTTCTCTTGCCTAATTTGATCATTACTCTATAATTTCATTATGTTTTGTGCAAAGCTTTTGTATAATGACTTTTCATTTATCACATGTTCACCTCCTAGAGACTTTTTTAATTTAAATTCAAATGCTAACTGAAAACTGGAAATACTGTAGAGAAATAACTGATGGCTATTTTTTTTAAGAATTTATTAAATAAATGTTCTCAACTGGTTTGGTGCTTTTCCTTATTGCTACAGGTTTAGAAAATACCAGTATATCAAAATGCTTTAGATGTGCTTAGAAGTTGCTTTCAACAGAGCCTGGGAAAGGTTATTGTGCTAGGGCCATGAGATATTAATTTTTGAAGGAATGCCAGATAGCTGTAGGTATTTAAACTGCCATTTGTAGTTATAGTTACACTTCCATGGTGTTGCATTTCGATTTGCAAATTTTTGGCTTGCATAAATTAATATTTTCAGTCCTAGTGTCCAGTCTTCAAAAAGGATTTTTCTAAACTGCAAATAGAGTATTTTTAGTATTAGCTTACACAAGTGTGGTACACTCTTAGAACTTTAGATAAACAGAAACTGGCCAGTGACTTGAAAGATGAGAGGATCAGAATCACAGAAGCACAGGTTGGCACTGAAAGCAGAGCCAATGCATGCATGTGGGTGCAATGATCTACAGAAGCGGGCTAGGAAACATCAATGGTCTTCACTCAAGGAGAATGTGGTATAACTAGTGCAAAGTCTGCTATACAGAGAGCTGCCGATTCTGGGAAACTTGTTAATCTCTTTCTACTACAACATAATGTTTACTCCTCTACTTCAAGTAGTTTCTTCTGTAAAGCTACCCATTTATACCTTCTATGCACAGCAGATGCAATGTCTCTGGAAAGTATGTTTTAAAAGTTTCAAGAAAGGTCACCTGAACATTCCTGCCCATCTCCGGTTCAGTTGTTAGCAAATCTTGGCACTATGAAAATGTGGTGGGAAGACCTAGCTTTTGTAGTGTTTCTGTGGCTGCTAGGTAAATGGTTGAAGGTTGCTGGAGACCTGAATGCAAACTAGTCAGTGGACAGGAGCACCAGACAAGACAAGCAAATGTACAATCCAAAAATGAAAATTACTGATCTATTGTTGTGTATCAAATAATGCTACACTGGTGAGGTAAGTAAAGAAAATGCATCACAGCAATACATGATAACATGTGAGTTGTACACTGGAATTGTATGCTGTTACACCGTTAAAGTTTACCTTTTCCATATAGAAGAGGGGCTTATAACTTCAAACTGCAGAAAGGAAAAACAAGTTTAGTAAACATAAACTGCACTCACTAGCTGTCATTTTAAATCACAGCCATTAATTACAGTGTGTTTTCCTCAAAGGAGCTGTTAGTCTTGGGTTGAGTTCATGTTTTGGAATGACCTGCTTGGGGCCATGCTCTTGCCAGAGAGCTGGGAGCACCTTGTGCCCCCACGCAGTCAAAAGGCAGGCTGAACTCAGCAGCCTGCTCTGTGCAGCAGCAGACACCTGGACCTTCAGCACATACCGACTCCACTCCATTTACAGCACATGCTGACTTTGGCCCAGGAGGCACATAAATGAAGGGTTAGAGGACAAGGAAAGCACACAGTTCTGATATGTGGAAGAATGGTGCAAAGGCCTCTCTGAGCTAAGGTAAGATGTAGTACCAAACAACGTGCTCTCTTCCTGTTACTGTCTTAAGCTGTGAATCCCTCACTGCTGCAAAGGAGCAAGACCACAACGAAGTGTAGGCACCTCTTGCTGTTCCCCACCTCTTCCACGCACATGTGTAAGGTCAGACTGGGAACAGCTGAAGGGCATCCAGTGAGGGTAGTTAGTTAAGTGTAAATAAGAAAGGTGGGGTCTTTTTCTGGAGGAAGAGAAGTTTGATATCTACTGCTATACTGAAGGAGACATATCCATGCATAACTTTGTAGTAATGGGCACTAAAAGAGGGTGAGCAGCATGGGGACTGATGGAGGAAAAGAGCAGAGGACACAAGCAGACTCTTTCCAAACTTAACCAGTCAGCAAGGTACAAGATGAGAATGTCACTGGAAAGCTGGACACTCGTTGGCTGTAAATGTCACCCGGTGCAGAAGATGTGAATTTTTAGAATGGAAGTGAGAAGGTGGATGGAGACACAAGAAGGAGACGTGACTCTTGGCTCTAAGGGGGAAACAGGATCCCAGCCTTGCGGTGGGTGCCGAAGGTTATAGTTTGTTTATTTTTATTCTTGTTTGGATACAAACTGAGAGAGTTTAGACAGTAGCCCTTACAGTGAGAAAAGCCATGAAGTAGGAGAACAGAAATTGATCACCAAACTAAGTTTGTTGAAGCTTAAATGAGCATGTGCACCAATTTTACACAGTTTGGGATATAAAGAGATTAATAACTGCCAGTTCTTTTCCAGAAGGTAAAATAGCTGCTTCTTAATTGTACTGGAGGAAATACTAGTATTTTTTGTAAGACTAGCATCAATATTGAGATCTTTCATGTAACAGTACTATTGGTTTAATGGAGAACAAGCTGTTTAATAGGTATTCAGACCCTAGGTTGAGATAAAAAGTGGTTGGTAAATCAGTATTCACAGGTGCTGAGGGGGCTTTGTGGCAAATCAGTGTCAGGTGTTGCTGGGGGTGCAGGTGCACCAGCCCAGCAGCTCCAGCCGGCTCTTCCCGCCCAGCGAGGCTGGCTGTCCTTTACCTCAGCGAGCTCTGGGGCATTTCTGCCTTAGACACAGGTATGTGCAGTTTGCTTTCTGTTTCTTTGGGACGTTGGGGGTTCCTGTATGGCTGGGTGCCTGCAGTGAGTGCTGTGGCACAGCTTCGGGGCTGTAAACCTGGCTGAACTTGTGGCTGGGGGTGCAGGCTGAAGCTGGGGGCTGCTCTGGTGCTGTGCTGAGGGGAGATGGCTTTGGGTGGGCAAGGCCTCTCCTTGCTTTATCCACTCTGGGCAGGAAGAAGTGTAATTTTCTGTTTTACAGATTATCTTACTGGTGCCTCTGTGTCCATTTTACGTTCCTTTTTTGAAGAAGTACTTCAGTTCTAGATTTACAAGTTTAAAAGAGGTCAAATGGTGCACTTGATTTAATGGTTCTCAGAATGGAAGGCATGTTGGGGTGTTGCTGTTGTGTCAGCTTCTGGTGCCACTTGGAAGTTTTCTCAAGTGATGAGCCCCATGAGGCTCTCTGGAGAGCAGGCAAGGGCTGCCTGTCCTTGCAGTCAGTCCCAGCTGCATGGGCTGTTTGTTTGCAAGAAGAAAGCCCGAAATGTGTACAAATGAGTAGACTTGGTTATTGTTGTGCTCGACCCTCTTGCCGTAGGTGGGCACACATCCCAGCAGCAAGCAGAGGAGCTGCCACATGGCTGTACCTCACAGCCTGCTCCCAAGAGGCTGTTGCTACCATGAGTGGCTGGGTCAGGTCACTGTATTTGCGCTGCCCTCTGCTGACATTTTATTTTTGTACAATTCTGATGACTTAAAACGGTGGGTAGGCAGGCCTGAGGCTGGCCAGGAACGAGCATAGATCCTTACTTTCAGTCACCAGTAAATCAGATTGTTATAGCTTATAATGCTTCTCATGGTTTCCATATTTGTCTTCTCAAAATAGGCCTAGTCCAGGTAGCAGAGCTCCCTGTGTGATAATCTGGAGTTTTCCAGGTTGAAGCATGATCTCATAATAAAAATTTAAAACCTTTTGGTTGTACATAGCTTTCAACATTTCAGCAGATCATTCATGTGGTTGGTTTGAGCAGGTTCGGTTCTGGCGGTGTGTTTGCAGCTCAAGTGTCCACCTTGCCCAAGTTGCTTATTCTTTAAACAGGAAACCATTGAATACCAGTCTTGTTTTTTAAATGTGCAAAAGTTTTATTGAAAAAAAACATTACTTTTCTATGCAAATAAATATGGGTATTAGAATGAAATTCAGGAACTTTTAAATGTTTCTTTTCTGAATGTAGTAGGGATCTTAATGAAGTATCTGTTTCCTCTCAGTTAAGAAGTGTGTGTGAAAAGACTTGGAGTATTTATGTGAATTTTTTTCTTCATTTCCTACGATTAGTAGCAGTTCAGAGAATAATAAGCAGAAGAACACTTAACTTGTTTCAGGAGCACTTAGCAAGTCATTGGCAACAGTAAAACTGGTGTGGTGTATTTTGTGACTTGTTAAAATGGGCTTTTTTGTATTTCCATATTCTAATATGGAATAATTCAAATATCTAGCAGTAGAATCAGTACTTCTAAGCAACATGCTATTTAGCTATACAAGCACCCATTCCTCAGTCTCAATTTATGCAAGTGGTTTCCTTTTAGGTTTTTTTTCCTACCTACATATTGGTATTTCTTTCATGAAAGTAAGCATCAAATACCAGTTTTTTAGGTTTTTGAAAGGGTTGTAATATATGGTCTTCACAGCTTCTTTTATTTTGCATAAAGCAAGTCTAGTTTTAGTTTTATAGGAATTTTTGGGGTTGTTTTATTAAAATGATAGTACTGAAAATTTGGGGGGCAGGGGAATTGCGACAGCAATATTGAATGGTTTTGAGTGTTTTGTTTCTTTTGTACCCAGAATTTAACAGCCTGGGTTAACAATAGTAAGAAACTTAAAGTACATCCTTTAAATTGTGCAAATGGAAAGCTACCAGAAATAGCTTTTTTGCTTTTTTTTTTTTCCCCTCTCTCTATGTCTGTCTCTCTCTAAGTATGGAGTATCATATCAGAAATTATGGAGAGTATTAATGTGGAAAAGTTAAATCTTTTGTTAATGGCTTCGAATTAAGCACACATTATTGCAGATGATTTGGAGGACTTATTTAAAGTAAATATACAATTTCAAGCTCAATTATCATTCATGGTTCAACTAAACGTAGTGAGATATTACGTCTGTGAATTTGATACAGTGTTACTTCATAATTATGATGCTTTTTTACAGTAAATTTGATATAGAACAGTTGCTAAGGGAAAGCTGCTGAATAGTGTGACCAACCATTTTATGGGACACATCTGGTGCATTAGTTCAGGATGTGCGCTGCAGAGGAACAGAGCCTTTTCCACAAAATGAGAAGGAAGCTAACTCCACATGTATACATTTTGTGGACATACAGAGAGGTTAAACAATTGGGGGTTAATTGTGTAAGCTAATAGGAGGGGTGTTTGTAATGTCATTTCAAAATAGCGAAGGAGGAAATGGAGGAGAATTATTGTTTTTAAATCTCAAATGAACAGTGTACACCTGTTAATGTTACATTTCGAACAGCTGTTTCTTTTATTATCAGTAAACAGATGCAGAAAGTAATGGAATGTTTTAAAGCAATATGTTAATCCTGTCTTCCACTACTGAACATTCTCATAACAGCGTGATTAAATATTAACTGTAATGCTGCTGTCATCTGCAGTTCCAGAATTCTTACTTTTTACATCACTTTTGCATCTGAAATTGTAAATGTTTATCCAAAGTTTATTGTAGCCTTTCATCAATCCATCACTAGTCTCTCTGCATGTAAATAATTGTATTTATTGTTTCATTGGGCTGAATTACTTAACCAAAGCAATCTTGAGTTTGGTTTTGCTCAAAGTTTATTTCTGTATTTGTAATTTCACTCTGCAATGAAACAAGCTGTCTTTACAAGGGGAGAAGAACATTGCTCTTGAGGGCCCAGGCTAATGCACATTTCATATGAACTCTGGATGAAGTTGGTTGGTGAAAAGTGAAGCTTTGCCAGAGAGTGCTCACTTAGGTTCAGCACTGCATATTGGGATTGTAACAGACAGGTGGTGCAGGAATGGTTCGTGGTTTGTGCATGGGATTTGTTTTATGTTAAAATAATTTTAATCTTAGGTAATTTATTTTCTTTAGGTCTTACAACAAATGTATTGTGCTACTAAGCATTTGAAATACAGAACAGCTATGGTTCTCACAGCCACTTGGAGAACAATACCTGAAAACTGCAGATGCAATGCCATGTGTACCTAGAAGAAAAACAACAAACAACAGGTATTTAAAAATTAGTACCTAAACTGACCTGAAGTTTCCTAGAAACTAGTACCTGCCACTCAGATGCTCCTAGGTGATAGTAGTAATTCTTCAACTGGAAAATACATGTCTTAATTTTACAATTATAGCATCTGTGAATGTTCTAAAAAAATGTGGCTCTTCAATGAAATAACGTGATTGTGGAGCATTACTAACTCAGCACTCCAAGAACGGAAGCACAGAAGATTAATACTGTATAACTTTTTTGGCAGATTAGTTTTCAGGAAATGTAGAGACTGGTGAATATGGGGCAGCTGCGTTATTAAAATAGTGTATTCAAGTCCAGGTCAAATTGTTCATTCATGCATGGAGTAACTCAGCATTAATTGAATCATTACATTTTTTAGATAATTTAGATCACCCATATATTTTGCTTCAGCACTTAAAATGCCTGTTCAAATTAATATACTCACAGGGAGCAAGAATTTTGGTAGAGGAACACTATGTGAAGCATTTTTGCATGAATGTTCACTTGTCAGGTCATTGCAGTAATAAAATTGCGTTGGTAGAGCTAAAGTTCTACTTTATTTCTAATGTCAGCACAGCCTATTTTTGGAGGATTTCAAGAAAGCTTAGGTAAAATTATCCAAGTTGATATAAAGTAACAAAGAAGTAATGACTTTCCTTGTTCTTGTTAGCCTGGTACTGTTTATGTTAGATAATTGAGTGAGTGTTCCTGGTGAAAGGTAAGAGAATTTACTTTCTCAATTAAAAAAACAAAAAGGGAGAGAGGAAGCCCCTTGTGTTTAAGTAGCTTTGAAAGAGTCCTGTCATCTCACTTCAAGAGAATGGAAACGAAGATTCTTTTGGAGATAATCTGAGTTTATTTCATATAAAGTAGTTGTTGAAAGGCAAGTGGTTTCAGCTGTGAGGAGTGGATCTAGGCACAGGAAAGCTGGGGAGGGAATTTTTACAAGGGCTTGTAGTGAGACGGCAAGAGGTAATGGCTCAAAACTGGAAGAGGGGAGATTTAGGTGAGACATTTGAAGGAAATTATTTCATGTGAGGTTGGTGAGACACTGGCACAGGTTGCCCAGGGAAGTTGTGGATGCCCCATCCCTGGAAGTGTTCAAGGCCAGGTTGGATGGGGCTTGGAGCAACCTGGTCTAGTGGGAGGTGTCCCTGTCCATACAGGGGGGGTGGAACTGGATTATCTTTAAGGTCCCTTCCAACTCAAACCATTGTATTATGATTCTTGTCAGACTTGGCTAAAACTGCCTTGTAATAAATAGGTTATTTCAAAGCAACATGCTGTTGGATTTCACAGAATCCTTGGAGTTGCAAGAGACCATTGGAGATCATCTAGTCCTGCTTTAGCAGGATCACCTGGAGCACATTACACAGCTTTGCATCCAGGCAGGTTTTGAATATCTCCAGAGAAGGGGACTCCACAGCCTCTCTGGGCAGAGTTTGACTGTTACTTAGCTAAAATTCCTAATGTTCCTGGCAGCTTAGATGTGTATAATTTAGAACAAGAACCTGTTAACAGTTACTGAGACATGTGAAACTATATACATGTAGTTCTACAAAAATGTTCCCTCATCAGAGGAATTCATAGTTACCTCCCACAAATTAGCTGCCTCCATTACAGTCCCATTCCTTAATTCTTGTACTTGAAACTTCACTTTCAATTTCAAAATCGTTGTTTTCAGAACTGCTTGCCCAAGATCCTCTTGTCATTTAGGAGAGCCATAATTCTTGTGCTTTATTTAAAATTACCTTTGAGCAACTGAAAATGCTGCCTGCTCCTTTAGGTAGTGTAGGTTTGAAACTTTAGTTTTGCTTTACATATGCAAATAATTAAATGTGTTTATGCATCAATGACAGTAATAAAATGGATACTGGCCTTTTAGAATTGTAGTATTTTACACTATTATTGACCTTTACTGTAGAACCTAAAAATACTTTATAGTACACCAACCACTTCGAGATTACAGAAACTGGAGAAGCAGCTTGCTCAACCTTGACCTGGATGCAGAGATTATTGGGGGGGAAAATAAGGGGGGAAACCCCAAACTCTGCAACTCAGCTCCCAGTTTTGCATTTTTCCTATAATGAGCAGAAACCTAATGGTTAATGGGTGGGTGCAGTTAATTCTTGCCTAATTACAAACTTTGTCCTCAGGATTGTGATTTCTTACTTGATACTTCTTTGTGTTGCTGAAAGTTATGCAGGTTTTTATTATTATTGCATTCTGATTATTCTGGATTTATTTGGATGATGTATAGCAAGAAAGTGTTGTGTTGAATTCTAAATGATTTAAAGTAACAAAGGTTTCAAACACTACTAGAGTTTTTTTGTGGGTTTGTTTTTTTTTTTTAACCTGTGTGGATGTAGAATTAGTAAGACTAATTCCAAGTCTTCAAGTAAGGAAAGACTTAAATGATAAAATACATTGCTATAATAAATATCTTACCAGTTTTCTTCTGGTTGTTAGTCTAAGTCTTAACTCCAGCTTAAAAATCTGAAGCAAGTATTTTGGCATAGCACAGTTTGTTGTAAGGAAGATTTAATAGCTTGTTGTGTCCTATTTCTATAAACAGAAGTCATTTAGAGTTCAGCAGATATATTTAGAATCAGCATTTGTGCTGGTAGTTACAAGCTAAATAAAATAATCTTTGAAAAGCTGAATATACAGAAGGCAATATGCAAATTCAAATTTACTTCTCAGCTAATTCTCTTTCAAAAGGCTTTGGCATATTCACTAATACTAACCTACACAATTGGGAATCACATTTAGTATTTTGTTTACCAATCATTTTGATAACATGTTAAAGTGTTGTGTACAAACTTTAATAGTTTTAAGAGAGTGTTATCATTATTGCTGTACAAGAAGTCTGCCTTGCACGCTTTACTGTGGCAAAGTTCCCTAATCTTCATAAAGGAAGGTTTCTGTTTCCAGGAGTGCAGTGTAAGGCCCAGTAAAATGGAAAGCCAGAAGTTCTGGACAGGTCTTTTCTACTTGGGGCTGTTTTGGGTCAAAATATTACTAGGAGTTTATATTGAGTGGTTTGTAATCTAACTTGTAATTTTTTTTTTTTAATTTTAAGGTATACGTAATATCTGGAAAACATATGCAGAGTCTGTTGAAAGATACAAGTTTTATAGCAATTAACACCATAGTGACCTTTTGGTCTTGCTGATCATGTGCATAAAGATGGTCATCTGTTGGTCTGTACTAATCACAGCAACAGGGCTCTTGCTCAGGGGGTAGCAGGTATGAGCAATACTCTTGTATATTTGTTGTTCTACTGTGCTTTTTATTGAGGAAAATTTTGAAAATGAAATGTTTGCATTCATACCTGGATGTAAATTTTTGCATATTTGGTTCTGGAAAATATAGTATTTTTTTTTCCTGTGAAATGAAGGTCCATTTAGTGGTGCAAACCTCAGTCCCCTAATTAGATTTCAGTTGATGTTTCTGCCCCTGCTGCTGGCTCTGGCAGTCTTGGTGTGAACTCTGATAATTTTTCCTATAGCATTTCTGGTATTGATTTTTGCCAAACAATTTGAAAAATTGAAGCTATATTTTGAGTTGCACTTAAATATCTTTTTCCTCCTGTATTTTTAATCTTTAACAACTGTTTTCCTTTCTCCTGTATTGTGTCCATGTTTTCAGCATCATAAAAAATGTCACCCGATCACGTGATCACCCCATCACCTTCCTGAAGAAGTATCTTGTAGGGATTGCAAATATCTAAACACTTCATTTTATATTCTTGTATCTAAACAGGACATTTTTCATTTTTTACCATGTTTGAATTTTGATTGTTTCAGTAAACATCAGAGAGGTTTTTCAGGTAGATGTATTTTTAAATGTCATTACTGAAGAGAGAAAATATGAGTGCATTTTCTTGTGTTACAGGGATTATAAAATGATACTTAACAGTGTTCTTTGCTGTTCATCCAAGTGTCAGAAACATGAAGTTGTATACACAAATGAGAGTCTTATCATGCCCATTTGTCCCCTCGTTAAACCAGCATATTGAGATGAGGGCTGGCCACATTAGCTGGCTGTTGGCAAAGCTGGGAACAGAACGTAACAGGCTGATAGTGTTTCCTCACTTTAACTACATTGCAAGTCTACTTGTTGGGGAAAATGATACTCTGGTACCAAATGATATATATATGATGTGCAACACAAAATATTTCCTGTTTTCAGTTTATATGACATGACCTGGGGGCTAACTGAAGAAAACATCACTGAGAAAGTGTTATATCTGCATATACAAGTGTTCCTATTGATACATTATTTTTCTAAGATTTTGCTGAGTAAAGCTATTTCCATACATAAGCGTTTTGGCCACCTGCAACTGCTTGTCAATGAGCCTGGTTTGAGAACACTGCTCGTAATTGTAACCTCAGGAATGTGTGACCAGCTCGCAGCCAGCTGTGCATGCCCTGACTTTTCCCAGGTGTTAAGATACATGGCCACTTTTGTTCACTTTAACCAATGGAGAAAATACAGTCCTCCTTCCCACCCACCCCCCACCCCCCCACCCCCCCCCCGCCTTGTATTAAACCTTAGACCCATAGGTTTGTTTGTTTTTTAATGTCATAGCAAACAGCTAGATTAAGTTGTCCATGTTGTTCATTGTGTACACATGACAGAGTGCACTGCATCTGTATGATTTATAGAAATACAAACAGGGTCCTCGGTGTGCCATGGTCTTGCTATAAAGTAACAGTGCTGATCCTGCAAAGCACAAAAGTGCTTTTGTTTCTTTGTTTGAAAAAGATTTTTTTATGTTTCAGTAGCATAGATATTTCTGCATTTTAAGCCTCTTCAGCCTGAATGAGTTTGGCTACATTTTCTAAGCAGTTTCATTTTAATGATCCATTTCATGATCATAGGGACACTTACTACCTGTCTTCGGCATGGGAGCCTGGTTTGAGCTCCTCCTAAGTCCAACCTGGAGTTCTCTGCATGGAGGTTTTTGTGTTTTTTCTAATGTAGCATTTTCTATATTCAAGGTGATGCATTAATAGCTTAAAAACAATACATATGAGCACAAGTCTCCTCCTTGCAGGTGTTGGAGGGAGGAGGAGAGTTCTAGTAATCATGAAAACAAAATTTGCATCATGGCCCGTGTTGCTGTTTAGTCAAGCAAAAATTGAAAGCGTAAGATGAACTGATGGGCATGATAATTTGCACAGTGTAATTGTTATAAGGGAATAAATCCACTTCTCAAGTCACTGCTGTTGGCTTTTATTTGCCAACAAGTTGACGTGACTTCTGCTTAGCAGATGAGAATAAGAAATGAGTTTGAAACCCTAGACCAATTCTTTATATGGTCAAAAAGACACACGTTATCCCCTAAAAGTAACCTACCTATTTACATCAGTTTCTGTAGAATGAACTCAGACCTTCAAGCAGAGCAGGTATGTGTCTTCTGTAGCAAGTTCTAAGTTAAGTATGAATTTCTGCTTTTTATGGCCTTTCAAAGACCTTGCAGTGTTGGATTTGATTATCTTTGAACGGAATAAGGACACACAGTTTCTTAACCAATGCTACAGTTTTCCTAAGTGTTCAGAAGTCAATGAGGAATGTGCACGTGAGAAAACATTGTACACACCTAAATGCTTTTCAAAATCTAGTTCTTAGGGATTCAGAGAAGTTAGTTTAATCTTGAAAGTCAGTGAAAAATTAGGCTTCTAAACACTTGCTTAGCATTAAAAAATGTGCCAGAACTGTTTGGGTAGGAGGAGAGGATCACAGCAGTCCAGTGCTGAGACTTGCTAAAACATAAGCTTGTAGCAAGATAACTTCTTCCTTATAGCTGGAAGGAGACAGAGCACTCTTGCCTGATGGTCTCACCTAAAAGCCCAAATTATGTGCTTTTCCAGAGGTGTTTTTGTAGTTAGTGTTCTGTGAATCTGCTCTTCACCAGAGCATGCGGCAGAGCTGCTAGGACGATGAATAAAACTGCATGGTACAAATCACTCTTAAGTGATTTGTGCCTCTGACTGACATCTCCCCAGTGAAGACTCCCAGATATGTACTAGTGTGGTGAGATTCCTGTAACCACTGGTCTTTGGTATTTCCTGTGAAACTTAAACCTAATGTTTGAAATGTACATCAGCACTGAACCATTCTGTCCTTTGTTTTCTGTTTGTCAAGGTGGCTTTTCTCATTAGCATAAATCACAAAGCTCCTGCAGCAGTAGCATTGTCCATGTGATATACAGCATCTCTGCTGCAGCCAAGGAGTAGTTACAACCCAGAGTCCTCCACTTGGCTTTCATTGTTTCTTGTCGCGCAGTTTTTGCTTCCTAATGAGTAATTCTGGTTATGAGATAGAATGAATATGGGTCTTTAAAAGAAAAACACATAGAATACCTTGATAGTTTTATGTATGTCTGATGTGAACAAAATTAATTAGCCAATGGAAAATAAAATTCACCCCTATGGACTTTCAGAAGTTTAAAAACAATGAACTAAAATATCTGCGGTGCAGATATTACATTAGACTATGGCAAAGAAGTTAAATGGCTCTAAATGTTGTGTAACCTAGTTGGAATCAGATACTATTATGGGGTATGGATACCTAATGTAAATAATTTCAAAGAGTATTTGGCAGTCTCTTGGAATTTGCTCCAAATGCTTTTGGTTCAATGGGAGTAAAAAGCTACATTCCATTATAGCCTTGCTTGATATTTTATTTTGGAGGAAGGAAACTTGGAAGCTAGTCTACTTTTTTTTAAATTGCTTAAAGGTGACAGTGGAAAAAATAAGGTGAGCCACATGCTTATATTTCTCTCTAACTGCTCATCTTTAATTTAAAGGCAACAATGAAAGTAAGAAAGTCTTGAGCAAAAAGAATGAAAATGCGCACACATCTAACAGAAGATACGTTAATAAGTATAATTGATGACATTTGCTTACTTTGGTGTATTTCATATGTGTATACATGCCTTAGTTTCTTGCTCTTCCTCACGTTTCTCTGGGAGAGGGAATAGGTATTTCTGATGTTATCTTCATATCTGTGGATCTTTATGACATTTATTGTTTTAAGTGCTGAGTTGATCCTGAATTCTTTCTTTATGAGGAGTCACTGGAGTAGGAAACATTTTCCTCCTGTACGACTTTTGAGGGATCAGTAAGAATTGCTCTGACTCGGTGCAGCTTTCAATCATGTTGCCTTCTGCTGCATTTTCATCAGATATTGCAGCCTAAGTGGTATTAATCTGCTATGTAGTTAGGTAGAAACCACAGGGAACAACTAGAGGTTGATTTTGTCCCCCCTCTTCCTGTAGCAGCATACGAAACTAGTTGAGCAGAGCTGTTAGCCTTGCTCCTGAGGGCTCGTATAAATTAAAGGTCCTGAGCACTAGGGGTTGTTAAAATTCTCATAGGGCTCTTTATAAGACATTAACCCCCGTGGTCTGGCCAGGCTCCAAACAGGGTAATTACATTCTTCCTACCTAAATTCCCCCTGCAATTGCAATTCGATGTGCTGGTATTCCTCACTTCCTCTCCTCGGCCGCGCCCTCTGGAACAGTTGTTGCATTTCATCCCAGACGTACTTGCTTTCGGTGACTGATGGAGTGATCTGTGTGTAGAGCCCATAAAGCATTTTAAGAGCCTTTTGGACTAAATGTAATTTATGATGCTTGCTGCTTTTTTTTTTTTTTTTAATTATCTGCTGCTTAGAATGGACTAGGTTAATCTGAGCCTTGAATGCATGTGAACTGTGTGTAACAGGCCTGGGACAAAACAGGATCAACAACTGTTCTCCTTCCTAGTTGAACTTCTTCCCAGGGATTTTTAGACAGAAGAAGTAGCAGACCCAACTGAAAATACAGGAAGGCTTTTCTAAAGGATTCAGTAAAAGACTGGAAGAACATGAACTATTTAGTAAGGCTAATGTGATTTGCTTTTCAATTGAAGTACATATTGAAGTGTGTGTGTATATACACTTGGATGTGTGTGTATATGTATACATGCACACATATATATGAAGTTCCCTCTGCTTAGGAATTCTGTTTTAACCTTAAGAGCAACATCTGAACATTCATGTCCTAAAAGTTGCTCTTTTTCTACCACTTATTCTATAAATGCTTTTTATTATGAAAACACTGTGATTTTTATTAAAGATATTGCATCTTTATTTGAAGTAGAAAAAATTACATGTAAATATGAACATTGCCTGTAAACAGACAGCTATGGAGTTAGTACTCAAAGTTTAACAAGAGAGTAAGGGAATATCTCTGTGCCAAATATACAAAGACTTAAAATACAATATTCTCCAAATGTGGGATTTGCTATCGTGTATCAGCAATACAAATAGGGTAAAGTGATCCTGGGGGACATCTTCATATTGAGTTTAATGTTAAGTTTCTCTCTTTTCTTCTAGAGTGACTCATACTAAGCCTAACTACTACACAGGAAATCTTTTTACAAACACTAACTTGAATGAACTAAACTTGTTTTTCATGAGATCACTTAGTCTGGTCTGCCATGTATGACAGCCATTGCATTTCACTTGGTATTAGTGTCAAGCCTAAATATTTAATGACTGCTCATCTGTGCCATAATGTCCTCACTAATGAAGTGAGATCCTTCAAGGTGGTCTAAGCAGGTGAACTGCTTGCCATGCAGGGGAAAAAGGGAACTGCTTCTGCAGGGAAAGCTGAAGGTTTTGCAGGTGACTTGTCCAGAAGCTTAAGGAATTTATTTCCAGTCCCAGATGGAAAACATCAATATATGACCCTATGCAAGTGAGTATGATGCACTACCTGAGCCCCTGAGGGGATTCTTAGCATTACTTTTCAAGTCAGTGCAGATCCCCAAGTGTCTTGACCTCTGTATTGGACAGTTGCTCTCTGGTGCTTCTGAGGAAGGTTAAAAAAAAGCAAAACCAACCAATGAACAAGCTGTAAAACCCCTATGTGGGGAAAAAAAAAAAAAGCCTATTATAATACAATAATTCTGAAAGCTTGAAGCTTAGAACATCCTTGCAAGGCCTTTCATAGTGTTTCAGTGAAAAACTGCACTATCGTGAACATAAGATTTCTTTCTCTTTGCCCTCTGATGAAAGCTGAAATAAATTTATTGAAATATTTGACACTAAATTTGGCTCAATGTGCTCTACTGCTTATTGCTTAGAAAGGAGCCTATACTAACTACATAGCCAGATGTTACTGAGTTAAACCTGTATCATCACACTCAGTAAGGCTTTGATGGATTTTAACTTAGTTCTCTTGCCTATCATCAATTCAGGCATATTCTTATTTTAAACCAGTTTGCTGTTTAGAATTGAAATAAGCCATTTGTATGGTTTTAGTACTGTAAACTTTAAGAATGTACTTTTAAAATTGCAATACAAAATAGCAAATATTTGCATAAAATTGAGGCTCTGCTGTGAAGTTTTTCGCTTATGATCAGTTATAGGTAGCATTACCAGTGGAGTCTAAAAATTGGTTCTGTAATTCTATTACAGAAGGAAATGTGGGGTCTTTTTTTTAATTAGCTTATGTGTAAGTAAATATAAATAGCATTATTCATACTGACTGTCTCCTAAGAGGCAATGTACACTCCCTTGCCATCAAGTCTCACATGCACTGATGTCTTGTAAGCATCCTAAACTGTTTATATTATTTGCTTGAGCTCTGGCAAATCAGCAGGATTTTACATTTTATACTAGCTTCTGTTTCCAAGTTGAGAAACAAATTCATGGAAACTTTCATGCAGGAAAAACCCCCATGTATTTTAAACCTATAAGAACATTCATTTTATCAAATAGTACTACTAGGTGAAGATATTCTGATAGAATATCTCAGCAAAGGATTTATTTAAATGAAATATGATTCATAGCTAGATATCTTGGAGATGCATACCCCGTAATTCTGTCTCTGATCTCTCTAGCTTGTCTTTGTATCTTTCTTTTTAATCTGACATTGTTGTAACTTTCAAAGAATCTGTTTTCCATTAATGTATCAAATTTAATTTTTTGCTGAAATTATTGTTAA
Organism: Apus apus; assembly: GCF_020740795.1. NCBI lineage: Eukaryota > Metazoa > Chordata > Aves > Apodiformes > Apodidae > Apus > Apus apus. Next base: position 32,279,496 of record NC_067287.1, on the reverse strand, counting down.
AGACCACTATTAAATATATCTATTTTTTAATTCTTTTTCATTCTGATTTTCTGCTCTTCCAGCAAATAGTCCCTGCTGTGTTTCACGCCCCCCAGACCCCCAGTATCACACTTCATCCTTCTCCATTAAATTCTCTCCTTCATTGTTTTTCTGCTACTTCTTGTATCTTCTCTTTTGAAAAGAGGAATGTGCTCTTTTCTTCTACTCATGCATGGCTTGTTCACTGTCTTTCTTTTTTATCACCCACAACTGTCTGCTATAGTTTTTTTTAAACTCCACATCTACAGCTTCTTTTCCCCCTAGCACTCACTGCTCTCATGAACAATTTAAATTTGGTTAGAAATGCCTTTTTGTTGCACTGTAATTCAATTTCATAGGACTCAGGAGAAACTTTCATATTTAAGGTTGAAAGAAAAAGATTTAGTTTTTTTCTATTCCACAGTTTCCTACCTATTTCTTATTTTTCTTTTTCCTCATTGATATTAATTTTTTTCTTCCTCAATGTGTCTGTTTAACATTCCAGGCTTAAAATTCCTTTCTGTGGTTATGCAAAATTAAAGAGACAGTCTTGATAATTAAATATTCCAAAATATGTACTAAAGTTCAGTCAAGTGAATTTGCGTTAAGCTTTTTCTGGGAGAAAAATGATTTTCAGTACTAGTGTTCTAGTCAAGGTGGGAAACATAATTTAAAAGCTTCCTAAAGTACTTTAAAGCAGTTTTTCTCAGTGCCCCAGGCTCCTCATGTATAGGAGGTTGCATAGTCTCTCCAGAAGAGCAGATTATTATTGCTCCTCATTGATATGAAACTGGAGCAGTATCTGTACATACTCCAAAAATTCATCATAATTATGGGAGTTTGTCTTTAGTGGGTACTCTAAATTCAGGGTTTTTTTACAATTATTTTGTTAACCTGGTTGTGGAGACAGGTGGCTGTTTACGCAAAAATTTCCTTATGCTCTTGGGCAAACCAGCCACACCAGGAATACTCGCTGTAGCTGAAACTGAGAGAAATAATTTGAGGGTGACTTACTCAAGTTTTGAAACAGTTAATGCTCTCTTAGGAGGAGATGAGGGGGTAGATAAATGGGGAACAACTGGGAAGCTGGCTCTGAAGCACGTGCTTATGAATTTGGACACCAACTAATCTGTTTTGGCCGTTGCTGGCAGCACAAGTAAGAGCATGATGCAAAACTTCCCTGTTTCTTCTCACTCTGTCGTGTTAACTTCCCACGGGGGGCAAGCAGCGGCCACGGGCCCTCAACTGCAGCAGTGGGAGCAGCAGCTTGGCCAGGGCCTCTCACATGGCTGAGCCCCCAGGCTCCCTCTCCTTGCTGCAGCTCTCCTGGCTCTCCTGCTGATTGATGCACAGTGGAGCACGAGTCTGGGAGGCTTTTTTCCCCCCTCTTTGCCAGTCCGGCGTCAATCAGTGATATCAAATGAAGCATATGACTGGTGGAGGGGTGTCAGCTGCGGCAATGTTGCTTGCATGTGCTCAGGAGCAGAAGTAGACACCTGTAACTGGTTCTCACACTATTAATCTCACACGATGTCAGATCTGAATTTGTTTTTTCTTCCTTTTAAGTAGTTATAAAGATGATGAGCTGTATATGTGAATTCCTCAAAATGTTCTCATATTTAAATTGCCTTTGTTGTTTCCCTTAGAAACCTCTACTTTTGCTTTGTCTCAGAGAGAAGTCATGCTCTTCAGACTACATCACAAACATAGTGGTATCAAGTAAAGTTTGCCTACTAGTTATTCTAGACCTTTATCTCCAGTAGAGTATCGATGTTTTTTCTTAACGGATGACCCAAAGTCCTACATTTACCCTCAAATATTTTTTTGTACAAAAGCATCAATAAAACGGAACTTAGCTTCCATTTGTTCCTCTCAGATGCCTCAATTATCCATTCTCCCTTAGCTCAAGTTGTGGAAGTGTGGTAAATCACTCTGTTACTGAAATATGCTCTTTATGCTTTCTGGTTTGTTCTGAAACACAGCAGTGGTTTGTTGAGGTGTGTATCTAAAGGATGATACAGCCTTGTTCTTTGCATCTGCTTGGGCTTCCAGCGCATGTGTGGCCTCAAGACAATGTGAAAACTCTGTGTGACTAATGAAGTGTGTTGTGATGCTCTTGGACGCCTAAAGCTGAAGATGTAACTTGGAATAAGTGAAAAATACACAGAGAAGCTATATATAAATGTATAGCAATGCACACGTCATTCTGGAAAAATGAAATTTCTTCTGTTATTTTATGTGCTAATGTAATTTTCTGTGTGAGCCCTAGAGATGGAAGGTTTGATTATTTCAAACAATGCTGCCACCACCTACCCTGTGGGTGCCCTCTTCACCTTTATATCTGAAGAACTAAAGATAAGTAGCTTCAACCATAACACCCTCTCCTCCAACCCAGTTTCACAATATTTCACGTTCCCTGCTTGGAAGAACATTATGGGCTGCCTTGCTGTCAGGTCTGACCACCTCCTTAATGGTCCTGATCTTGTCTTCATGGGTTATTCTGGCAACGAATCACTTTCTAGCACAGCTGTTAACTCTCTTGGCTCTGTCCCATAGACCACCTCAAGGAAATGTTCCCTGAATGGCTTCTAATCTTCCATTCAGCCCCTTTTTTTTTTTTTTTTTTTTTTTGCAGTTTTATTTTGTTTTTTTCCCCTTCTGACCAGTGTAGGTATAGGACAAGAGTCCCAGCTGTCCATGTCTTTTTCCAGATGCTTCAGTGATGTGCTGTTCTGTGCCCCTGATGATGGTCCTCTGGGAAGCCACAGCTCCATCAGAGGTTGGGAGCTTGCAAGGACCCTCACATGTCTGTTGTGTCATTGGACCCACACTGAGAAAACAGCTACTCAATACTGGGAATTTTAAATTAATATAGCCCTCTGTATGGCTATTGCTTCATCTGGAAGAGACGATACAGGAATGATCTTGTGGAAAAATCTCTCATATCCAATGTTGTAAGAAGATTTAGGTATGTCTTTAACTTTCTGTGAAAGGCAGTTTTAGACTTTCTACGTAACCAAAGGATTTATCTTCTGTTTTTCCTCTCAAAGCCCATGTTATATTCTCAACCACCCTCTCTGTGTAAAAAGGTTTTTGTGACTCAGAGTGAAATTAATTGTTTCCATTATTTCCTAGACCTTTATCATACCCTCAGTGTCTTAGTGCCTGCTCCATAAAAGTAACAGGTTTTGTCAATCCTGCCTTGATAAAGCCAACTTTCATCTGATTCAGGCTCTTCTAACTATATTAAGACTAGCTATCAAATAACAAGGAACATGTTAAAGCCCTGTTCCTCTGAGGCTTAGACAGTCCCTGCTGCTTCCTTAGGAACTACAGCAGTTCCTTGTTTATTCCAGGTATTACTGTTTAGAGTTAGATTCATGCATTAATTTCCTCTACCTGTTACTGCAAAGTTGTAAAAGGATTGATAATTTGCTGTCCTTGCTCTTCAAATAGAAGCACTTTTCTGTCTTCGAGATCAACATAGAATACCTTTGAATCACACAGTTGAGAGTCTGTGTGGGCAATTATTGGGGAATAAATTTCATTTATGCTGAAATGTGTATATAGCTTCAAAGTAAATTTGAGTATAGTTGCAATGATCCTCATTGTCTCACCGTACCCATCCCAATTAGCTGAAAAAATACAGATTCAAAACTCTGAAGCCTAGGTTACAAAAAAGTCCGAACAACCAGCCCTGCTGAAGTGCAGTTAAGGTTCTGCTGCCCTTTAAATCAATAAGGAGGGCGAACAAGGTACAGTGACTCCTAAAGTAATGCATTCAAAAAAAATTTTATTGCAGGCTTATAGCAAATATGCATCTTACACAGATCTGTGTGGGGAAAAAAATGTTTTCAAGCTCTATTCTTCATAAGTATAATTTTTTATAACATTCCTTAAGAGCAGCAGACAGTCTGACATTGACTATAGCTGGTAAAAGGTGAGTGAAATGAATCAGAGCCTTGGTATGGTGAAATTGATGTATTTTCCTTATTTTTTCCTTGAATAACCTCCTATATATTTTTTTTTAGTTTTAACAGTGATGTCAGTATCTTGGACTAACTTCAGCAAAGGAACTATATTTGTTTTAAATTCTCCCAGTAGTTCCTTACATCGTATTATGGCTCCAAAATAACTAAATATTGTCATCATGTTTGGTTTGTGCTTTTCATTTCAATTCCCCAGTTGTGTAACTCTTTCAAAATCCCTAGATCAAAAGCCTAGAGCAACTGCAGTAGTAAAACAGGGAAGAGGGACTAGTGAGGGTGTAAATAAAACTGCTGTTTGCCTCCACACTTGGAAGGATGCTTGTGTAAGTTACTGAAGCTGGGAGTGAGATCAGTAGCAACTGATGATCTCCAGTGATGAGGTTTCTGTAGGAAACCTGAGGGAAGTACAGTTGGCATGGGTTGGCAGATGGGTAGCTTCAAAGATCTTCAAGAAAATGTTGAAAGAACGCACATAAGGTTTTCTTTAAATCACAGAAGATTGGACTGATGCAGGAAAACAAAATGGCAAGTGCCTTTGGGGTTCCCTGTCATTTTGAAAGTAAAGATTTAAGCTTGACTGTAAAAGGCTTTGGAGCGGTTGTAAAGGAAAATGAGTGTGGCATGAATGTGTTTAATCAGATGTAGAGTCAAGGTAGTGATGAATAATGACTAAATACATTTATAAACAGGTGCAAAACATTTTTTTTCCCCTGCCTGGAGAGCTGCCACTTGTTACATGATAGCTTAATATTTTAGCTAGGACTACAGCTGGAAAGGCAATGATACTGAATTATTTTCATTATCCGTTCTGTGCTGCTGAAATTAATGTGCCCATGTAAAATTATACTAAAGCAAACTCATCAAATAGACTTTCCAAAAAAGCTTAACAAAAAAAGGATTTTTTTCATAAATAAAGCTACATTTGTGGAAACTCTTCAAAAGAGCTCTGGGCTGATGATTGAGTTTTCAGGTAATTTTTTTAAACCTGTTTCACTTGAAGCCCTGAGCTACAGTTATAAAAGGCCTTACCTCAAATCTGATGTGGCAAGTGGCCCTTGAAGGTGAACCACTCACCAGGACAGTCCAATGTCAGCTCAAGGTTGTTTTCCAGGTTTACTGTTCTAGCACTAGACTTCTGTTGTAGACGCTGCATAAACTTGCAGCAGAACTGTAATCCCTAATCTAGGACAGTTAGTGACAGTTGCTAGATTAATGCTAATTAGAAAATCAGCAGTAATTATTTTTTTTTTTAAACTGCATTCTTGGTTTCACTAGTTTCACACTTCAGGTGCCTGGAAACGTTTTGTTTTAATGTGATCATAAGGATAAGGTCGCTTCTTGCTGTCATTGCCTTATATTGGGTGCATCTATTTTTATGTGTCTAACACACTGTGTCTTTTAAATGCTTTCACAGCAAAGATTACAGTATTCCTCAGGCTAGAAGGAGAGCAAGAAAGCAAAGGCATCTTTAGCTAACTGAGGGTTATTGTTTATTAGTTCAGTATAGCATGCATAAAAAACATGAACAGGATCACTTTGTTTAAAAGCCTAAGTAGAGAAAATCCTTAATCATATTTCTTCTAGCCTTGAGCTTTTGGACTTGGGAAATGCATTAATGTGCCAGCACTAAACATATGATATGGTTATCTTTCCACCAATGTCTTTTGCTTCCCAGCTGTTTCTTAAGTGTTTGATTCAACATATAACAATGTGAACATATCAAAGGTAAACAGTCTTTTTAATGTGTTATGTTGCCCTTTTTCTGAGTTGGATTTCAGCCTGAATAGTATAATGTCAAAATAATAGTACTGACCAACTATCCAGGTGTTTAGAAAACTCTAATTTTTTAAAGATAATTTTTCCAAAAATCTTATGTTAATAATAGCTATAATTTATTACCTTGGAAAACCCATTCTGTATTTAAAATTGGATTACTGCTGGATTCAGGATGAAAACCACTGCTGAAGTGCAGCAGATTATTCATGGCCCATAGGGGAACTATGTGTGCTATGGAAAAGCAGGTGTCTCCTTTCACTAGAAACAGGATTTAGAGCAACACATGGATGCCCTCAGGATCCTAAAAAGCTTTGTTTCCTGCTATTTTACATCCTTGACAACAACCTTTTACAAGATACAGCAAAATCATGTTTACTGGAGGTTGTTTTTTTTTTTCACTTTAATAGCAAAACTGCAGTCTCTTTAAAATAATTTTGGGAGACTTCAGCTTTTTGGTGATAATTTGAACATTCATGTGTTGTGCTTTTTTACTGTCGTTTCTTCGTTAATGCACAGGGTGTAGTGATAAAACCATTTCTTCTGTGTTAACCAGATTTAAATAAATTCTGTGCTGACCTAGTCCATGAAGTCTGGGAGGTGTCTAGTGGTGATGGCCTCATGGGGGATGCTGTAGGGATCACATAGTTTCCCAAGCCTGCACTACCCAACAGAGGAGGTTGCTGGAGTGTGGCTCTCCTGTATCAACCATGGTAGATAGTAAATTGAGAGGAGCTAAAAGCAGCAGATCACTATTGAGAGTCTGTTGGAGGTCCACATAAAACTAATTGTGGGTGTCTTCATGGCAAGGCAAGAATTACCAAACACGCTCTTAAGGTCCTGGGGAAAGGTGATGAAGCTGGCAATAGTACAAAAGGTACCTTGTGTTTCATGGCTCCTCTTTGTGTACGTTATGGAGAGGATGACCATGATGTGTTATTCACCCATGTCCCATCAAAGTAGGCTTTCATATTTCCTGGATATTTTTCCCTTTCCTAGGTATGTTACATTTGAGAGGAGTATTTATTCCTGAATTAAAGTGCATTATGTCTTATAAACAAGCGTCTGCCTGCAGAGGTCATTCTGCAATAGCCCTTTGGTAGTATTTTGTTCTGAAGGTGGGTTTGCAATTTGTTGTCTTGACAAGTAGCACCGAATCCCTGCTCTGAGTAAACCACTTGTGACAGTGTTCTTGAAGCAGTGGGGTTTGGTTTTTTATCACTTGATTTGAGTTTTTAGCTCTAGGGATGGAAATTGAATCTCCAATTGAATATAGGATTGTGATCACAAACAGCTTCAGAAGAATGGATAGATTGTAAAATGTCTGGCACTCCATGCTATGAGATGAGGTGTCAACAGCATTCCTTTGGGGTGATGTGAAGTCTCCGAGAAAATGCACAGGTTTTTATCTAAATCTCAAAGGAGCATTTGGAGACAGTGAAAATCCTGGTGGAATCTTTGTGCTGGTGTGCTCAGAGTAGCTCTATTGCTTCAAGGTGAAGTGTTGGGCTTGCCCCAGTCATGACTTGCTTCAGGTTACTTGATTTGAAATTGTATTTCTACAGAGTCCCCATTCCACACTGGTACATTGCCCTACAGGATAGGTACATCCTTGTAACCTCTACTGATGTGGAGGGAGGAGGAGAAAAAGAAAAATGTTTTAGCCAGGTTATTGCAGTTTCCTACTGCTCTTGGAGACAATTCACCTTCTGGAATAGTACTTTCAAAAGCAAACGTATTTCCATTATTGGTGTATCCTTAATGATACCTTTCTGAAATGTTCTATGATAGGAATTTTCATTTTTCTCAAAGGCATCCAGTGGTGTAGGATCCTTCTGCCATAGTGGTATGTAGATTCAGTAGGGAAAATTAGTCCAGGACTATAGAGCTAGTCAAAACTAGAAAATCATAAATATGCTGTAGAGACTTTTATTTCTATAGAGTTTTTATAATGTTGAGGTATTATGAAGTTATATTAGATATCATGTGGTATTGCAGATCTGTTCCTAAGATGTTTAAGTCACTGTGCTGTTTTTACAACTTCTTTGCTCTGGAATTTTTACAGATGTGCACATACCTGCTGTCATACAGGTTTTAAGAGCTGTATGCATTTCATGATGGGGTCTTTTTATTACCAATATTTTAATTGGTAATTTTAATTTAATTCTGGAAGGATGATTTTTTTGTTGCCTATCCTCTACTGTCTTGAAGATAAGAAGGCTCACTAATATTTGATGTTTGACAACGCTTAATGTTTCTCAGATCTTTTCATGGCAGCTTTTCTGTCTTCCTTTATATTGCTTCCTCATTTTACCAAGCACCAATAGGAATGGAAATGTATTGAGAAATAGTTAATTAGGATAAAGTGTTCTGTATGCACAGATACTTTCTTTAGTTTTAGGAGAGGTTTCTGACTTGCCTGTTGGAGGGCAGGAGTTATCCTGGGAAACCTATTGAGTTTATAGCCAGAAACTGCAGGAAGATGAGAGGCTCTGTGTGTGTCCCAGAGTGTCACAGTCACCCAAAAAGATCTTATGACCCCCAAAAAAAATGAAGTCTGGAGGATATATTAGCTCTTAACCTATCTTTCACTACCCTGTGGTCGTGATAATTTCAAATGTTTCTATGATTTAATCTTGAAGGTAGACTTTTGCATAGTTTTGTTTTAGGAGTTAGCTGGGAATCAAAGTGTGAATCTGAATAATGCAAGGGATGCTGCATCTAAGTTCTTAACACTACTGATGGGGTTAAAACCAGCTGCTGTAGCCAGAGGTGCATTTCCAGACCTCATCACTTCCCTGCAGGGAATGGAAAATTTTCAGTAAAATATTACAGTGACCATGGCATTGCTTTAGGATTAATTTTAACAATTTTCATTAGTGCCACCTTGTCATGTAGGCACAATTATGTATCATTGTCACACATCTAGAAAAGATGGACTTTCTAAATGTGTAAATTACAAATGTTCTATATATTAATCAAAATCTAAGTATCTAGTAGTTTTGGTTTTAAGCAGGGAAATTATTAGGTTAATTGCTGGTAAAGAGAATAATCCAGTTAAGTTATCTGTCAAGTTACATCTCTGTTTCTTGGTATGGTGCTTCATGTGGCTCTGCTATCACCAGTAGAAAGGCATATAAAGACTCCTTTTAGCTGCTGGCAGTAGCATGGAGTTTTTGAACAGTGGTACAGAAGATAACAGGGTATCCCTTTGGTCAAAATGCATGTATAACCCAGTCTGTGGCAATGGGAGTTCATGCTCACGATGGCATGAAAAATAGATCCTTGATATATGCAACTAATTGTGTTTATGTTACGGTGGAATAATTGTTCTACTTTACAATACACAGTTTTAGTGCAAATGAGACTTCTGAGTGACAAATATTACACTATCATAATTTTCTTGCAATACTTATTTCAACTGTAAAGTGAGTCCTTCTGATTTTATTTGTGTAGCACTATTCAAGGCAATGGGAACAAGAGTTCCTTGTTCTTCCATTTTTAGAGTAAGCCATGCACTGATGAGTGAGGCTGTATGTTAGCTGAGAAAAGTCTTCTGCAGTTCTCAAGGGGTGCTTGGTCAGTCTCAGAATAGGGTCACAGTGCATTGAACAGCACAAGTAAAACTGACAGAATTTTGCACTCTAAGAGTAATTTCATATAAATTTTAGCCTGTCCTGGGTTGAACTCTTAAGCAAGAATATGGAATAATGAAGAAGTGGAAGTTTCACTTCCCCACCCAGAGGTTTATGTGCAGTCAGACTTCCCTTTAAACCCAAGTATGTCAAATATCAAAAAATATTAAAAATATTCAACCAATCTTATTTTATTTTTTACTTTGAACAGCCAAATTCCACTGTCTTACTGACAGCAAGAATGAGTAAAACTTCCTTTTTTTTGTAGGTGTACCCGAAGTTAAAGGAAAGATGGGTAGAAATGGGTAAACAAAGCATTCAAACACAAAATCCTGGCTAGCAGGTCAAATAAATGTTTGTTTACTTCCATCCAATTGCTCATGGAGCTTTCTTGGTTTTTCCCAACTAAATTCCTGGGAGAAAATACATTTATTCATAGTAGTCTCTGTAGTGTGCTGAAGCAAACCACTGTAATGGCAACATTCTTACATTTTTCCACATGTATAGAGTAAAGATTACTTGAGTATTTTAGCACAACTGAAATCTGGAATTGAAGACTTTAATCTCACTTATGAAACAATTGCAAGGAAATTCAGATTCCAGACTGTGATTTTGTCACTGAGTCCAAGGGTTTTTTTTTCTTGTTTTACTGTTTGCTTAAATATGACCATGGACAGACAAAAGAAAGGATCTTTCTGTGACTTTTTTTTTATAATGCCAAGAGCTATTCCAGTTATTCATGCTGGCCAAGCATTACTGAAAAAGGTTAAATATTAAAATAAATAAATAAAAAAAAATCATTAAAGAACAGTGACTTGAAAAGTCAAAGAACTAGACTTGAAAAAATTCACTGGAAGAGTTTCAAAATTTTTCTTTTTAAAAAAAAGAAAAAAAATTACCAACCATTGTTTGCTATCTGAAACCCACACAGCTCAGAGACTGGAGGGCTTGCTGGAACTCTCATGGCCTGAACCACTGATGAATGGTGAGAGAAGACTTAATAACCTGGAGCAAAGGATGAAAAGAATGTTCCTCCTCGTACCTGGTGAATGAGTCTATACTGTTCTTTCCTTACCCCAAATAATATATTGTTTCTTCTTCCATGTTAGGTGGTAGGGCTTTAGTAGAATTACCCCATAGCTTGAGAGTGCATTCCGCCAGAAGAAAAGAAACACAGTATTTAGAAGGTTTTCCATCTCTTTCAGAACACCAAACACGCACATGCAAAATAAACAACAACAACCAAAACTCAACCAAATCACAAAACAAAACAAAAACAAACAAAAAACAACACACGAAAAAAACCAACAGCAGCACAACACAGGTAACAGCAAAGGAGGGCCGAGTCAATTTTGTGGTATGTAGTTGTACCTTTGTAGGTCAGGTTTGGTGTTGGGGATAACAAGACTCAGGCAGTTGTGGATCCTGACACAGAAATGTAGATGCTTGTGAGTGGCACCTATGTGTTAAAATTAACTATATAAAAACTCTTCAAATGTTGTGTTGAAAAAGGGATTTTTGAGGGATGTTTTTTGGAAAATACTAATCCACTGTATCCCTCTCCTGTAATTTACAGTAGAGAGAGAATATTAATGAATACTTCACCTTCTCGAGTCCCAGAGGAAAAGTTACCAAGTTGCTTATTTTCCAAAAGATCATCCTGTTTGAGATGGTATTTGCCAGATTTTAGAAAACTAATAATTTTAGGTGAAAGTTGGTGATTGGTTATCTCAATAATTTATTGCACTTCTTTCACATGACCTTTTAGATAGTATCTGTAGAATATTTGAAAGCTTACATTTTGTGCAGAATGTGAAATGTGTTCTTCCATTGAACACAAGTTTGAAGGCTGATGTCTCTGTGTAGTGGGAAGACCAGTAGAACAGGAGCTTCTCAGATTCAGTAAAGACTTCTGCTGTCATAGTTTCATTAATAATCTAGAACATTGGCAATTCAAGGTGTCTGACTCTTGTTTTCATGGCAATGTCAAACAGTCTTTATTTTTGCCAATGTTTCACAAACTTTTTGGAAAGCAAGGGTTGATGAAGTTGTGCTTCACTTCGATGTGTGGAATTTGGTGATTTTGTTTTTCCTTTTGTTATGATAAGTATTTGGCTTTTATAGAAGAAAATTTGGCCTTAGCTATGGATGCCTACATATCTTCAGTAACCCTGGAAATGTTTACCAAGATTAAGTGATGTGTTAATGTGGTTACAGACCAAACGTGAAAAAAGATGTCTGATAGTGGTAAAGGCTATGGCAGCAAGATAGTGCAGTCAAGGGATCCTTTCACAGAATGAAAACTCTCTGATTTGGCTTTATATTACCCCCATGACATAGAGTCACAAAATGGTTTGGGTTGGGTTGGAATAGACCTTAAGATCATTTAGTTCCAGCTACCCCTGCATGAGCAGGGACACCTCCCACTAGATCAAGTTGCTCCAAGCCCCATCCAACCTGGCTGTGAACACTTCCAGGGATGGGGCATCCACACCTTCCCTGGGCAATCTGTTCCAGTGTCTCATCACTTTCACCCCAAAGAATTTCTTCCTAATCTCTAACCTAAATCTCCCCTCTTTCCAGTTTACAACCATTACCCCTTGTTCTATCACTATATGCCCTTATAAAAAGTCTTTCTTTGGGCTACTAGTCCCTGGTCTTTTGTGTTTGCTACTTCTCCATGTCAGAAGAGTGCCTTGTTCTGCCCCATAGAAATGCAATTGTCTTCAAACAGTTTCACTTAAAATTTAATAACTTTTTTTTTTTTAATAAATCATGTATGTGAGTTGCTGTCACTCCTAGAACAGCGCAGAAACTGTGTAGGTCAAGTATGTGTGTAGGGGGAAGTTGGGTCCTTTCTGAATATGGTGGCACGTTTGGGACCAGGCATCCTTGCTGCTGAGGTGCTGACCACATTGTCGTGGATTTAACATGTGCCTTATACACCAGGAATAGTTTTGTCTCTCTGTGGATTAGTAGAAAGAGCAAACTGAGGTTTGGGGAGAGGTCTTAGACCAGCCCAAGCTGATTCAACCTCAGCAGCTCTAGCAAGAGCCCTCAGTGCTAGGCAGCTGACTTGCAGTCATACACCCGACTCTTTGCAGTTGCATCTTGACTATTGCTCTTGCATCGACTAGGTTATGCCTAGCTCAGATCTGTCTATCTAGTCTGTAACTGCATATTCTACGTGCAAGAAGTTTTTCTTTTTAATTGTGAAAATAGTGTCAACTGGCACAGCATCCTGCCCTCTCTGTCATTGTAATGGGCAGGATCTAATAGGGATAACTTGCAAATTGTGGTATAAGCAAGCTGTGGGTATACTGGAGACGTTGGTGTTTGCTGGAAGCTAGTGGACAAGATGTTGCTAAATCTCTGAGTGAGATCCATGGCAACGCTGCCAAGGAGCAATTGGCTTCCGAACCAGAATTATAGTCCGTGGGAGCGGATCTGGAAAAGCCTTGTGAAGGCTGCATGGCCAAAACTGAGTAATTGCATTTTGTTCTAACTAAGCTGCTTCTTGATTGCAGCCAAAACAAATTTGTGGAACCAATTTTTGGCTCCCTTTCGCTCAAGATCTGAAGTTTAGCCATATCTAATCTGAACAACAAATACCGAGGATTGTGTTGTACCTTCTGTAGTGATAATTTGTTTTCTGATCCACTCAAAAACAGAAAAAAGAACTGTTGTGTGTGATGATTGGTAATAGAAATGCAGATCTACTAAAATGAGATTTTGCACAGGTGCGGTGGGAGATTTAAAGAAGTGGGCAGTCATAGACAGCTACAGGTTTCTGAAGTGTTTTATAGAGGTCAGTGGTTTTCACACAAGTGAACAGGTAAGATAACAGGAGCATCACTGTTACCAGAAGAAAATGGTGGTAAAAGGCACAGGTCTGTCTAGGATCTCTTACTAAACCAAGGTTGTGCTGCCTAAAATTTGCACTTTAAAATAAGAACCAGTAAAAAGTAATTCACTTTTTCTTATTACATGTGCTGAAAGAAAATGTAAGAAAAATCACCAATAAACACCTTAATCATTAAGGGTTGAGACAGAAAAGGTCTTTTACTGAAAAATAACTTCTTTAAAATTTGGGTGTTTTTATTGTAAGGCTGCTATTTTAAAATTATATAATTAAATAAAACCTTTCTGAAGTTTTTGATGAGGATTAAGTTATAAAAATATAGGGCATTTTTCTGAATACTTTTTCCCTTGGAATCTGAAAACCTATGCACTTTTTGAACTTTTCCGTGAATGTTTACATGAACAAAGAAGAAGCTTTAAAAAAACATGGAAAATTATAATTTTAATATCAGCTTAAAATTCTGGCAAGCAAAGAAACCTAAGACGACAGTCACTTTTGGGCTTGTCATCATTTTGTGGCAACTAGAGCTTGAGTCTAGGTCTGAGGTGGTTGATAAGGAAAGTTGAGACAGTTGTTTGGGAACAAGAAATCAGAAGAGAAATCTGTGAGGATGCTTTAATAGTATTTCCAGTTTTGATAAGATGTTGCACAAAAGAGTAGATTAATAAAGGGGTGAGCCACAAGTTATAAATAAAAGGCAAGGCAAGTCACCTGAGAATATTTCAGAGACAACAGGGTGGCTTCAAAAAATAATATTTTGGGAAGCTGCCTTCTCTATCTCCCTAGGAAAATGACTTAACTATAAATGAGACATTCTGTCTGAATGGGTGCCAGCTAAGAACTTCCTCTGGAGAAAAAACAAGCAAACAAAAACAGATTAAATACATTCTATTAGTTTGATTTATCAAGCTTGTTGGCAACTGTTGATACATTGCTTTGTGAAGTCTTGGACCTGTGAGATCTGACTGCAGGTCAGTTTATAAAATTCTGATACTGTGGCTGCATATTGTCATGTGGCTTTAGAGGAATGCTGCTGCTTTATGGCATTGAACTTGGAGTACTGTCTTCCTGATGCTATTGCTTGGCTGGGAAGGTAATTGTTCCTCTCCTAGGTGAAAAACTAATGAGGATAATAAAAGTTTTGTATGTGTTTCTACAGGAAGAGTTCATTAATCAAATAATCTCAACTGCAAGTTATTAGCTGCAAGCAGAGTAAAGAGTAATTGTATTTTGGACTGTGGTATATCATGATGCAACAGATTATGATTAAGATAGATTTGCTTAAAACATCTTTTAATCTTGGCAAAGAGCAGACCTTTTTCATTTAAACATTCTAATGGCAGAGGAAGTCAAAGTTTACCAAATGCCTCCATTATCATCATGGATTAGGGAAGATAAAATGTTTCTTACCGTCTCAATCACATCCTATCTATAGGATATAACTATTTTACTCCTTTAAATGTTTATATTATGCTCAATTCTTTAAAATATGTAGAAGCAGACCATCCTTTGCAGATGGCTTCTTTACAGTGAACATGTTACACCTTACCTATTTCGCTATATTGTTCTGTTTGTGTTGCATTTGTCTCCCAGAATATCTGCTTTAAGTTTTGCAGGAGCTGTTTATGGAAGCTGAATGCCTCCATAATGCTTTCTCAGGTACTCTTCCAATACCATCAAAATCTTTAAGGGCTCTTGTTAATTTTACTGGTGAAACGTGGAACTTAAGGTGCATTTCCTGCCAAAACCAGGCATTATTATGCTTTCCTAACCAGAGATGCTGACCAGATCTCACCCAAAGATCATGCAGAATTCATCAGGAGTAACAGAAAACACAGGGCTGAGCCAGGGCTTGTTCTTCTGCATTTCCACAGGCACTATTTATTTGAGCAGAATACTTTCAGATCTTGAAAATTTGAAATTAAATTTGGTTTTTGACTTCTAGTGGAAGACATTTCTATGAGGAGAAAAGGTGGTAGCTCTTAAGGTCACTGGCTGATTTGGATGCATAATTAGACTTAGAGTGCAGGTAGGCTCTAGGTTAAAAACTGATGCATCACGTTGACTCATGGAGACTAAGCCATTTTATTTTCTTGGGAAACTACAATTTTGAAAGCATACTTAGTGTGCACAGTGATCACTTCTGAAGAAAAGGAACAGTCTTTCCTATAGCCTCAAAAAGTCTGAGTAGTTGAGGCTGGTGAAAGTCAGCCAGATTTACACCCCCAAAATACTGCAAAGCTCATTGCTGGTCTTGACGCCTCATCTACAAAGGGGTTCAAGGTTTGTTGTCATATATCTGGAGTACTGAAAAACAACAGTAGAATACCCAGTGTAATAGTTCATACCTCAAGTTCACCCTGTCCAGCCACCAAAGAGACTGATTCTATTAATTTATCAATATACTTAGTAATTAATAGCAGTAGTTTACTTTTGAATTACATGTGTGTTTGCACTTTTCCATTTCTTTTTTTCCCCAGGAGATTGCTGCAGCAGATGCTGGAGCTATCATTTATTTTGTGATTATTTAGAAATAGCCAAGAGCGAACAGAGCTGTACTTCTTGCCTGTTCAAATTCAGAGGTTGGCCTGTAGCCCTAACTTTTCATCAAGGCTTTCATAAACTAAACAGCAGGGAGAACTCCAGAGCTTGTTAACATCCTATTTTTTATGGATTCAGACATGCTACACATGCTTTTCAAGGGAGAGTTATAGCCTTACTGCTTGCAGGGGAAGGTTGCACAGAGAAGCAGATGCAGTTGCCTTAGTAATTTACTGAGTGGTTCTTTGTCGTGTGTCTTGGTGTTAAGTCAATGTAAAGATACCTACTTGCTGTAGATCACATTGTCAGTATGAAGCCACACTGCAAACACATGGCTAACTTGGGTCAGTTAAGACAGAAAACTAAGGTTCTTCATGAGATTTTTGTTGAATTACATAGGTTCAGTGTTGTTTTGAAATAAACGTAATGTGTAAAGTTTCTAACTAGTGCCTTCTGTGACACATGAGTTCCTAACTTTTAAAAGTTATTTATAAGTGGAGGTAAGATCATTTGGTTAAGTTTATCTGTCCATTACTTAACATTATAATACCCTGCTTTTTCTTGCTGTAACTTTAACAAAATGTAATTGCCTGGACTGAACTGTCCAAGCCTAGTCCCAGGCTGATAATTGTTTTTTAAGACCTTTGGCCAAAGGAGATCAGCCACATCCAAGAATGAGTCAATTCGATAATCTCCCCCATTAAAAAAAGAAACCACCCAAAAAAATCTTATAAAAAAACCCCAAAATACCAAGGAACAGCTATACAACCCAAATGTAGACTCTACAGAATTGAGGAAAAGCTACCTAAAGCCACAAATGGATTTTGCCTTTAGTTGTTCCTTTGAAATCTGCTCATATTTAGAAAAACGGTGCATCTGTGAAAAATTGCAGTTCACATATGCTTAGTGGGGAGGACTTCTGTGTCAGCTGTTAAATTCCCCCAGTGCTCCACTGGAGCATACTGGAACGCTTCTCCCCCAGCTCACAGTATTCAGCAGAAGCAGGTTGGGTTGGATCTGGTGGAGGGATAGGGGGGACGTTTCTCCTGCAAAAGGGGCGACGGGGTAGAGCATGGAGTGTGCTAGGAGCTGGGGATGGACATAGACTTCGCTTATCTGGATGGGAGATGATGAGAAAAATGGGAGGGGAAGCAGGACTTGAACCCCAGTGTACAGGAGGTGGGTGGGAGGTAGGGGTAGAACAGCACGGGCAAAGAGACTGGCTCATGCTGGGAGGGTGGGAGCTGGGCAGCAGAGCCAAGAGGAAGAGCTGAAGCAAAATAGAGATGAGGGACTGCCCCATTGCAGGCATGCATATGCATCTTGGGGGACTTGAATGCTGCTCTGGAAAGCTTGGATTCTACCTGTCATTCCTGCAAGCTTCTTAAGATGCCAAGCAAGGAAGTCAGGCTGGTTAATTCTCAGAAGTTATCCCTTGATGTGTATTTCTGGCTTCCTAGGTACCCAGTGTAACAAAGAGATGAGAGTTCTTGATGCACTCACAGATGCTGCTGAAGTCTCTAGGACCTGAGCCTTAGAAATACAATGATGTAACCATAAGAACTGAATTAACTATTGGCATTTCAAATTATTTTTCAATAAACACATTAATTATGAAGCATTCAGCAGCTAAAATCACCAACATCAAAGCACAGTGTGTGTTGCTTGAGTATGCAAGGTCAGTATTGATGACAGGACTGCCCTATGACCATTTCAAGTTTGGTAAAATATGAAGGACACATACTGCGTAAAATTTACATGGGATAAAATTTATCTGGACATCAAGATGGAATGCTGGTTGCAGTAGATGCTTTTAGGAATTCATATTACTTAATTTATTGATTTGGGTTTATTTTTATTTTTGCTGATACCAACAAAGGTTGATCATTCTTGCAGTGCATTTATGCAGGGCACAGTTACTACATGGCAGCCAATGATGTCACTTTCATGGAAGTAACTGAATTTGCATCAGCTTTAGTTCAGCTACCATGAGTAAAAATAATCATGCAGGTGTTGTGTCAGCACTTTGGTGCAGACTGGGGACATACTCTGTTTGCTTTCAGCTCCAAAATCCCTGCTGCCATGTTTCTGTGGTGGTGCTGTGTGAAAGGACCTAATTAAAGCTAGTGAACTGGTATATTAAAGCTAACTACCTGGTGCACAGTGAAAGTCCAGCTGAAATCTCTGAGCAGTTTAGGAGGCTTTCGGTATGCCTGGAGCAGAGGGAGGCTTTTGGTATGCCTTGAGCAGAGAGATGCTATTGATAGCTCAAATGAGCAGGGACTATCTGGTGCCTGAATGTCACAAGTTAAAAGTCAAAGGGCAAAACATTGGTCTTCCTTACAGCCAGCAGAGGTTTTGCTGTTAACTTCAACAAACTCTAGATTTTATCCCTGAATTCTGTAAGCTTGTTTTTTGGAGATGGAGGAATTGCATTGTGTTTTTATTTCTTGTGGCTTCACCAAGACTCAAGTCTTTTTAAGTGTTTTTAAATTATCCTTTACTTTCCCTGATTGTGTTTTATGGGAAACTAAATAGAAAGTGTATTTAAGGGCCCCAGAGACCTGCTCTGATGAACTACATCAGGAGAAGCTGAGCATCTGCTTGATGCTTGGACATAGCTTTAGCAGAACTCCTAATTATTCAAAATAAATTGTGGAAAATGTGTTTACCTTTCACTTTAAAACCTTATAGCTCAAACTTTAAATTGTAATGGCCTTACATGAAAATAAAAAAGTAGAAAGCTCAATAGAAAATATTTACCATCCAGGCAGAAAAGGTATAAAAGGAGAAGGAAAGGTATAGAAGAAAGGGAAAATCAAAGAGTTTTTGCAATCTCGGAGTGGTTTTACAAAAAAGGAAACTGAATTCTGATGTATAACAAAATGAGTATATCATACTAACATGAAGATGTTTTAACAGAGAGTGCATTGGCTTAACAAATGCCTGTTTTATCAGTTGTATTTCACATGTGAAATGAAATGGACTTTATAGTAAATAGATTTTTTTAATTTCAATTGACAATTTCTTATCATAAGGCAAATGTACAGAATTTGTGTGGAAATCCAGGTACTATGTTTACTTAAAATAAGACTTTGCTGCAAACTTTTAAATATAATAAAATGCATTTAATAGCAATCTTTTGTGGTATAATCATTATTTGTGGACATAACATTCAAAGCAAGGAAATTCAGTTGTGGATTGAAATGACCATAAAAACAGTAACTCAAAGAACCTTATAAACATGTCAACACCCATCATTTAACACAGATGGCTTGTACCAATGTAAAAAAAAATATATATATAAAATGTAGTATTATTTTCAACACATGGTTTACTTTGTTGCATTGTTCCTACATTTCTGCTAAAATCCAGGAAATTATATTATGAAGAGAATATTGGTTTTGTTTGTTAAACTAAAGTACAGGTTAAAGTAATTCCTTTCTTGTGATGAACGTATACCAACAGTGATTAAAAAATAAACATTTATTTACAAAATATTGATGCATACATATTACACAAGTCAGTTATATCAAAACTGTTGTGTTTTTTTAAAACAGTATCTGTAGCAACCAACTATTTGCATTGGTTTTTCATAGTGCAAATGGTAATGTTGCAAAGGCAGGTTGTACTTTGGGATTGTGGTTAAAATGTTAAGACTTTTCTGCTGCCTTTTGTTTTACTACGTCTAGAAAAGTATTCCCTTTCATTTAAAAAATATCTATTTCTTGCGAATGTTGAATAGTGTACCTGAGGATAGGGCAAACTCATTATTAGTCTAAATTCTTTCACGTAGGTAACTATCTTTCTATTTTACTCAGCCTGCTTATGTAGCACCATTGCCATTGTTTACTAACATATTAATGAGAAAAAGGAATGGAAACACGCTAAATACACTATGCCATCCCTAATTTCAGGATTTGTCCATTTATGTGGAATTTCGTCTGATATATTTCACAATCTGCACTATATATTCAAGTGTTTAAGGATGATTCTGGTGGTAATGTGTAGTGGTGTGTATGCTGACCAGTATATATTTTCCTGTAAATACAATATTAAGTGAATATGTGAAGAAATGGACTTAAAAGCCTGCTCCTTCTGTCCTGGCATGAGAAGGAGCTTGCTTTTGCTTACCAACGGGTATTGAAACCTGCATGAAAATTTGAGTCTGAATGCCTGAACATTGGTTCCCTCACAATATAAGATCTCAATGTGTTAAATCCGGTGATTTTGATTGTAGCTTTTCTTCTTGGCTGGCCCAAAGCCAGCCCTTAGGTCACTGTGTCATCCTTTAGCTCACATTCTGTAGCTGGTGCTGCACTAACTCTGCACGGTAGCCTCTCGTGCAGCACAACAGGATGTTGGCAATGCATAGCATACATAACTTCACAGTTCCAAAGACTGGTGAGGGGGTATAACTTTTTTTTTTGGGGGGGGGGTTGTTGTTTGGTTTGTTTTTTTTTTCTTTTGGTAGCATCCAGAATTCATATAGTGGTGGATCTGATGACCATCTCATGAGCACCCGCAGCGATCTACAACCATGGCTGGTATCTTGCCGTATATGATTTGTTCTTTCCCGTTGAAGTACAGCATGTTTATGGGGGACATCTTGGTGGGGGTGCAGCAGGGGCCTGCTGATCCTCGGGGGTTTGCTTGGTGCACGAGGTGAGTGTGTGGGTATTTTTGTAAAAACACAAACTCGCATTCTCCAGAGCAGTAATTGGCTTTGTATCTTTTAGGGGCAATAATCCAGTCCCACCCGAAGGCTTCAAAATCCACTGTCAGGGGGTAGCGACAACATCGGGATTCTGTCGAGTGCTCGTCGCAGTCGAGGCCGAAATCTCTGCGGGACCGTTTTGGTGTGTCTGTAACTCTGACCTCTAAGAATGGGTTCTGCAAGGAGAGGAGAAGGAATCAGGAGCATTACCAAGGTAGACCTAAGTTCAGTAAAAACATGAAGATATCTAACATTTCAGACATAAATCTATCCAATGAATATGCTCAAATAACGTTTATGAACAAAACTTTGTCCATCTGCAAATCTCTGCGATGTTTCATCTCTGCTCAAGGGTTATTCCTCTTTTTTCATGCTAAGGACCAACATTTCACTGCTGTTTGTCTATAAGAACTTCAGTTTCTAAGTATCTCTTCCTGAAATCACTGTCATCTCAGCACTAGCATCATTTCTATGACATGCTGAAAGATTTCAGAAATTTTGAGGCTTTTTACTTTTGCTGTGGGTTTTGTTTCTTTTGAACCCCATGATAAGAGCTACCTTTTTTTTCCTATAGAAGAACTCCCAAAAGGAAACAACAAACTCGAACAACTTTTCAAGGGCAGGACTGACTGGTGGTATTTTATCTTTTGTCGTTCATTCTGAAATTCACTCTATTGAAATAATACTTAGTTCAGGCTTTCTGGGTATTAAGGAAGGTTCCTTGTCCAGACCAAGAAGGAGAAAAATCAGTCCATAATTGCAAATGTTTTTGAATGACTGCAATAGCAGTAGAAATTAGCGTTTCACCTGCTAGTGCAGGTTACTTATACCTCACAGTTTTCCCCTCTGGCAAGGGGCTGAGTTTGCTGTGCTGCATTTGGAGGGGCAGCTAATATTTTGGCTCCCAAAAGAGTCCGGTGGCCAGGAATGTACTTTTGGCAGATCTCCAAGCCTTGTGCTTCCTACCAAAGGTGCGTTTCAACAGTCAACAACTGAGAATAGAAGGAAGTTGCAACCTTTATGATCACAAGTTTGGGAAAGTTCCTCAAGTTTCCTCCCCTCCAAGCACTGGTTTTAGCCCCATGTGTTGGCTTGACCAGGGTGTCCCATGAAGGACTATCGTTCCTCAGGAGTAAATAACAGCCCAGCAAACTTTGTTATGTGGGTTTGTCCCTTCTGAGATACCAGCCTTTACAGCTGTAAGTTGTCCTGCTGCTGGAGATGCTCCTCCCAAAGGTAAATTATATGAGGAGGGGCTTGGAGACAGGAGCATCCCCATCCCAGGGAGGAGCTGTAGGGAAGAGAAATTTCCTCTCCTGTTATCAGCTATGCATCTAACCCTGTCCTGCTGCTGAGTCGGTTTGTTTTTACAGATTATGATCACTGTGGGTTTATCTACATGTGTGAAAATGCAGCTCTGGGTATGGAGATGGTGAGGATGTTCCTTATCATAAAATCCAGCCAGCCTGTTTCAAGTATGGGAGATCCACATTGATATCCATCGATACTGGATCTACAGTTAGGATATCACAGTGTTTGTCCTTAATTTCCTTTAGCTTCATTATACTGCTAAGAAAGGTAATCATGACTTAGCTACATGAGTACATTTGGACGCAATGATTTTAAAGGTCTTTTTCAACCTAAATGATTCTATGATAAGCAGAGTGATCTAATGCATAGAACAATGTAAAACATTCTTTATTCAGAAGGAGGAACTTTGTGGTTGTGATTGTTTCAGCTGTGATAGGTTTGGGAACTTGTATAGGTTGTAGATGACTAGTGATTTGCAGAAACAAAATGAAAATGCTGTAGTTTGATAGTTTGGTACTCTTTAGGCTTAATTTGTTCATCTATACTTACAAAAATATTACATTTTTCCTCATCATTGTGACTCTTACTGTCTAAACATTTCTAAAAAGTGCAATTATGCACTGTATCACATACTAAGGTACAGAACTAAACATTATGAAGATCTCTTCTCACCTTCCTAAACATGTAAAATTCTTGCTGTATGCATAAAATATATGCATACAGAGTAGGGAGAAACTCCCTTGCTTTCTCAGCAATATAAGAGGAAACTTTTCTATCCAGGAAAGAATCTAATGACTATTCTTTTAGCTTTATGTAAAATAACTGCTTATTAAGCACTGTTTGCTCTCAGAGTTGAAAACAATGTTCCTGTGACATTACCATCCATCAGTAATTACTGAAACATTTTCTAGTTAATGCCTTTCAACATCCCTCTCAAGTACTGCAATTTGTCTTGATTTTTCAAATAGGGAAACAGAGGCACAGGAATGCTATGGATTTTGATGCGATCAGAAAGCAAAGGATGGAAAAACTGGATATAGAGAATGTTTATCTTCCATTCCCTAAACAATGCTTCCATTTTATCCTTAAAACACAAATGCTTTTCAAGAAAATGCAAAATATTTAAATGGGATTTTTCTAAATACACTTACCAATCCATCTTCGCCAGGTCCTGGGAAAGTTACAGCAAGATCTCGTCCATTCTCATCAAAAGCTTTTATTTCGATGCCTAAATTGGATTCAGGCTGTTTGAGCCAATTTTGCAACACTGTCTTCACATCAATACTCTGCCAAATACCAGTGCCAGGGTTCATGTCAAGTTTCAAAGATCGAATTCCAGTATATCTTGTACCGTCTTTCATGGGTTTAATGAGTCTCAGGATCTGCACAAACACCGTTGTAGGTTTTTGGACTTGCCTCAAGTATATCCACAATTGTGCCTTTACTACTTTGTTATATTGTATCTTAGAGCTAAACTTAAAGAAGCAACATTTTGGTTTTCCCTCCATTTGTACAAGAAAATCAGCTATAAATGAATGGAAAGAATAGATTACTCAACAGGGAACAAAAAGAAATATGCATTTATAAACCAACTTTTTAATTTTTTTCCAGACCATGTAGAAGTCTTACAACACATTATCACCAGTCCCAGTAGCAAAGTGGACTTTAATTAATTTTCTGTGGTTTATGCTCTACAGCAAATTTAATGAATGTCAACAAAATCATTATGCTAATCACCTAAAGGTAACGTCATGTGGCAAGGAACCACTGGTACTGGTACCAGTGCTGTTGGCTGACTTGCACAACTGCAGTGAAGCCTCTTCCCCAACCAAAAACTATCTGGGGAGAGGGTACAGCTTATTCCACTTGATAGTGACCACTACCAACTCACTTCTGCTGGTCATCTCCTGAGGACCTTGATAGAACATGCAGAATAGCAACTTTGCATAGGCTGACTCAACACGTGTGATCCAGCTATTTCCAACTTACTAAATTGCCTTAGTGTGCTGCACACCATACAAATGGAGGCAGCCATGGGAAAACTCCACCAATACTTTAATTTATATTTTCACTGGGGAAAAAAAAACAACAATTTGAGGGATTAATCTAAGGATCATTTTGTTTTCCTTTGAACAATATTATAGCAGTCACGTGTACTGCTGCGTTCCTCCTTCCTGTAGCCTAAGATGCAGCTGTCATACCTAGTCATGGCAGTATCTTTCCATGCCAGGATAAAATGGGTAATACTAATCTTAAATGGTACAGGGCTTTGACATTCATAAATCTCACCACTTAAGATAACTGTCACTTTAGTGCATTTAAAATAGTTAAAGGGCTTTTTATAAGAAGTAGGAAATTAACTCAAAATCAATGAAGTTCAATCACTTTTATTCAGCCACTGTAATTATGTAACTGATTAATTAAAAATATTTGGAAATCCTCAGATACAACAGGCTGGAATGAAACTGCTGGCAGACCACAACTTTGTAATAAGCCTGCAGTAATATATTGCTATTAAGTACACATCTTATCAATTGATAAAACAAAAAATATTGCAGATTAAGTTATTTTCATTGATGCATACATTTTTAGCTGGCTAGAGCAGCTGATATATTATTCTAGTATGTACATTGTAATGATATCTGTAACTGCTGACATGCCTTATATGTCCTGTCATCTTTTTCCTTTTTGACATCATATTCGTGAGTGTTATTTAAAAAAGCAGCTGCCATAGCCAAATACTTAAGCTGATGAAGAACATAAGATACTATAGTATTAGCTGTGCAAAAGATACTTGATAGGAGCTATAGCAGATGTTTAGCACTCAGAAGATAACTCAGAATCTGCTCATTCAGTAAATGCCTTCTTTCTTCCTTGGCACGACTACTGGAGCTGATTGCTATAGCGTGGACATTCTAACATTTAAATCTGTTACACACACATTTGCTTTAAACATACAGTTTTAACTCAGAGGTGGGTGGTGCTAGTTTATGGGATCAGCAAAGAAGCAAGAATTTAACTCTCTGCTTGCACTTGCTGTAACGTGTTGCAGTTAGGTAGGTCTCAGTGCTCCAGGCTGTATTTCTGCTGATTTGCATTGCTTCTAAAAACACTGGCCAGTGAAAACTCCCTCAGAAAAATATAGTTATCTCGTTATCTGCACTTGCATTTAATATTTGTGAGTGGAAATGCCCTGAGCACTGCAGATAACAAAGTCAACTAAACTGCAGATCTCCCTTTGCTTTCTAAGGCAATAGGCAAATCCTCAGTGCTACAGAGCACACCCGTTCTAAGGAGCCAAAAACCGAACAGTAAAACAAAGGATCGCAACATGGTCATCTGAACCTGGCTGGAATTCTTTAGAAACAAGGCTCCTCTCCCTCCCTCTAGCAGACTTCAGCCAGCAGCCTGTTGGGAGAGCCCGAGGAGGAGTTGTGTGGCTCTACAGCAGGGAGACAACTCTCTCGGAGGAGCAGCAGGAGGTTGAAAGCAGCAGGGTTACTTACACTCCGTAGGCATTGTGATAATCGTTTCGGTGGTGGCATGATAGTCATCATCTTCCAAAGAGCCATCGCTACTGTCGTCTCTCTGGACATCATACTGATCAATCAGTTCCTGTAGTGGAGGAGCTTTGGGTAAAAGTTGTTTAATAACATCCCTGCTAATGTTTGGAGCTTGTTCCAGGCGCAGTTTGCTGAGGATTTGAATTTTTATGGCTTCTATTCTGGAAGATTTTGTATTCTGTCTCCACGTACAAGCATTGCACAGTCCATCTTTTTCAGCACTCTCTGTGGGCTGACTACCATCATCCAGAGCCACCGGATCAACTGAAATCAGCATGAACAGGTAAATATAAGCATAGATTGCAAGCTTTTGCATGATCTCACATTCAGCTTTTTTCCCTTTTTTTTTCCTTTTTCCTTTTTTTTTTTTTTTTCCTCCCCTCCCTTCCCTTTTCCCTTTTTGTTTTAGTACTAAACAGATCCGTGAAAGCAAATGCAATCTGAGAGACAGCTTGCCACACTGGTGTACCTTATATATTCCAAGGGGGCTTTTTATACTCCAACTTCGATTAGGCTCATGTCGTCAAACCCGACGATTGGTTGCTGTCCCAACAATGAATCTGGCTGTCAGAGGGTAAAGCCCTGTCGATCACAAGTCACTAGACAGCGTTTAGTTACAGCCAAGAGTGAACTGATTTATCTGGGCACTTTGTTGAGGATATGCCTTTGCATACTGAAAGGTTATATTTCCAAGTATTGTGGGCAGCAGTACTGAAAGACAGCACTGTCATTCTTAAAATATATACCAACTGTGTACTTGTGCTGTGAATCAAGACAGACCTCTCTCTAAACTTTTTCAACTTCTACCAGTTTGTTTGTGTTTGTTTTGTTGTGTTGATTTTTTTTTTTAACTTGAATGTTCATGCTATTTAAAAGAAAATCCCAGGGGATCACTGTTAGCAGGAAGGGGGAAAATACTTTAGAAATGCACTGCAAACAGTGCTAATTTATGTTGTTTGACAAGTAAGATATATTGAGCAGTTCATATTTCAGAAAACCTTAATGGGTTTTCCTGCTAGGTACTAGCTAAAGCAGTAATAAAAATTTGGTGCCTATATGACTCTATGTAAATGCATATCTTACCTGTTTGTTCCTTTAGCATATATCAAAATCAGCAGAACAAATCCTTTACTGAATTAGCAGTCAATTATGAAAAATGGGTCTGTCCCCTCTGCAAACTATCACTAGGTGAGCAGAATCCTGGGCAATAAATTAAATATTGAGACATCTTTAGTAGTAAAGGTTTTTTAATAAGGAGTATCTTAAGCTACTGACTCTAATAGTATACAGAAATAGTAAGGCTTGCTTTTTCCATAAGTAGTGAAAGAATTAAAACTTCTAAATCTCTGCTGTGAGTGTATCTTCTTTTTCCATGTCATCTTTTATTTCTGTTTAAAATGTTTCTGTATTTAAGTGATACCTTTCTATGCCTTCTTTTGCTTTCTATTAGAGTATTTGTAAGTTCTCTATACACATTGGAGTTTTAATATACTTTCTGCCTAAGAGATACACCTAGACATTATTTCACACATAGAGGTTATGGCTTATAAAAAACTTACAGCAATGTAGTTCACGTTTGATGTGCTCTTAGCAAGAACTATGAAATGTGTACTTAGTTGGGAAGGCGGGGGGGCTGGATGGCCACATAGGCTGTATATTAGGGCAAGCAGAAATCCTGGAATTTGTGTATGTTTTGTCTATTCACAATCTGTACATTATAGCAAATAGAAATTATAGCATTTTATGCAATATACCAAAGTTTGCCTAAGTGAGGAATGAATTGTTGATTTGTCACCGAGTTTCTCTTTTTTTTTGTTTTTCTATTCTGAGTATACCTAAAAAGGAGGCAAAAAAAAGGTTTTTTTGCATATGTTCATGTGGGGAAAATACTGGTATATAGATAGATAAATAGACAGATGTGGGAGAGAAATTTTAAAGAGCTTTTTTCTGCCTGATCATTCATATTATTTTGTAGCACAGAATGAATACTCAGCTCATATGAGAAGTGACGTAAATCATGAGCATTCAATTGAAACTGATTGTCCTGCCCTGGTGTAAAGTTAATGCAAGCAATAGATGGATCACACTCTCACATTCCAGGCCTATGGTTTTAGGGTCAGACCCTGATATTCTCAGTTCAGCCAAAATCCCTGTGTCAGGCAAGCAGTTTGACTTCTTAGCTCCTGAGCATTTGCGTTTAAGACAAGATACCAGTGCAGCTTTTCTCAGTGTGTGGTAACATAAATGGGCTTGTGGTTCAGTGCAACCAGAAGTCAGGATAAAGGCTGCCGGCATGTCTAGAATATATTTTAAACAGATTTCTAATGCATTTCAAGTGCTGGAACTGATGCATAGTTGATTCACACTAGGAATCTTCTTGATACACACAGACCCTGTTGTTGAATTTGTGGGGGGTTCAGGTTGGGATTTTTTTTGTTCTTTACTATTATGACAGTGAATATCGTAATAAAACCATTTTATTTTTTTAAACCAGAATGACTTAACCAGTTAGGTATTAAAGGGAATCTACCCCCAAGTGGAAACCCTGGCAGGTACCAGGTTTCACACTAGAAACAGTTTTAAAGAGAACGATGATCCATCAGTAAATGGGTGCAAATAATGATGCAGTCACTAATAGCAGAATAATTAAATGCTGTAGTGGGGAGAAGAGAAGCAGTCAGCAAAGCAGTGCCTCTAGCACTGTGGCTTCTCTGCATGTGCTCTGTAGCCCCCTACCTGGTGCTCAGCAGCCATGCTGGTACTTGGCCTGCACCTTCTCCTCCAAGGTCTTCCCACTCTGTGGCTCACCATGAGCATCCAGAACTTCATTTATTATTTTTTTTTTCCGATCTGCAACAACTTCGTTAATCTGCAAAAAAGGCATTTGTTTATGGCTGCAGGATCAAAGTCCTCTCCTGTAAGCCTGAAACCCCATGGAGCTCCAAGTGAGAGCTGAGCTGCTTCTTGGTCACCAAGGTGACACATGGTGGCAAACAGATCCTCCTGAGCACCCTGCCTCTGCTTCATGATATTTAGAACTAGGAGGCAATAATAGCAACTGGGGCAGTGACACAGGGACAACTGACCATGGATGACAAAAGTGTCCCAGAATTCACCAGCAGCTTGCATAACCAAGAGCAATATTTTTCCATTTCCCTCATAAAATGCACTTGATATCCACATACTCTGAATAACTCTAGGCTGTTAGTGGAATATATTTCTCTTCATCTTTTGTTGTCGTTGGCTTTTTCTATGAAACTGCAAGAATTTGGAAGAAATCGTAAATAGTTGCACTTGATCAGGAGGTATTAAAAGATCTAATTTCTTTCATTATTATAATAATCATACTACAATATGCAGTTTGTATTTCTGTCTGACTTTCATTGTAGTGTTTTTGGAAAGTGATGACTACAGAAATAGGTGACAGAGGTGAGAAAAGTAAGTGATAAAGTGACCAGGTAAAACTTGTTCCAAAAGTTTATTTGGAAAAAAAAAGCCCAGCAAAAGAACACCAAACAAAACCACAGCCAACACATTACCACCAGCAAAACTAAAGAAGAGTTAAAAATGAAATGCACATATTCCTGAACTTTATGGCATTTTAATATTATCTTTGGGATTTGTGTCATTCTGCCCACCATGGCTGCCAATAATGAATAGTATTCCCAGTCCTAACTATTCAAAGATCATGACTCAGGCCCCCAAAATCAAGCAATGTAAGAATGTTCCTTTCTAAAGGAAAAAGGCAGACATCTGTCCACCTGTCAGCTTCTCCTTTCCCTCTTCCACCAGGAGCTTTTGTACTCTTTGAAAAACAGAAGGAAAAAAAAAAAAAAGGAAAAAAACCTCCAAACCCACCCCCAAACAATCTGAGCAATACAGAGGTTTCAAAGACACTGTGTTACTGCCAGTTTTATAGGAAAACAGTGACTGTGTAGAGGCAAAGGAGATTACTAATGGCCTCCCTGAGGAGAAGGCAAACAGAGCCCAACCATTACCCATTCTTTTTGGCAGCCTCTAATTAGCCAATCTGGTTGTGCTTCTTTGTCATTAGTCAGCATGCTGATAGCTCTGGACCATCTAGAATGGTGTCATCCCTTGCTGGGCCAGCAGCCCAGGAAAAATAGATAGGGAGCAGAGCTTGTTTTGGGGGTGGACCAAGTCGATATGGAAGAGAACCAGGACATTTCTGAGAAAAGGGAGAGAGGGGCTATGAAGAAGCTGCTCTCGTGGCAGGGAAGGAGAGGGACTGGGGCTATAACCCTGCCAGAAATCAGACAGCATTTTCCTGTTGTAGGCTAGCTTTTCAACTGCTCTCTTACAGCCTCCAGGACCAGGAATTCACCTTTTTCTTTTTTTTTTTTTTTCTGTTAAATGAAGCAGTTCCCAGAATGGATTCACCTCAAAAGGCAGAACTTGAAGAAAGAATCAGGTGTTGTGAAATGCACTGTCCATCTGTGGTTGCTGTTTACACCTCAGAACCATCTGGTTTCTTTCCCTTGGTTTTATTATAAGAAAGATACTCTCTGAATCACCTTTTCCCTCACTTTTGTCAGCACAGAGCCCAATTTCTAGCATAGAATATTGGAATGGATAGAAAAGTAAATTTAAATTACTTTCAGACTGGATTCAACTCTCACTTAACTGCAGTATGCTGGGAATAATGATCATGTAGTCATTTTGGTTAGAAGAGGGACATTTGAATAGAAAAGTTGAGGCATATAATGAAATGCAATGGAGTTTGGGTTTTTAAGTGCTTAACTACGAGCCCAGCTGTCCTAATACACCAGTTGCTTGCTGTTAGCCACCTGAATTGCAAGATAAAATGCATTCCTTTGAACCTTGAAGCAGATAGAAGAACATGTCTATAAAACCCCTGGAAAGTAATCCTGCAATAACAAAGATCCTATGAAAGCAGAGTCACAATCACATTATGTAAACTAAAGCTGCAGCAAGGCAAAAGTAACCATTTTTTAAATTAAACTTGTGACCATGAACTAAAACATTAAATCTGTAACTACTATGAATTCCTGCTCAGTAATGAACACCCTAAACCAGTTTGTCCATTGCCGTATTTTTTCCTACAAAAGTAGCTCTGTAGAGCTTTCTAAACATTGTGCATTCCAGCTGCTGGAAGTCAACTTTATTCCTTTGTTTTGATGTTATGGACATTTAAGTCCTCTGACTTGTCAAAAATAAGTTTGTCTTTTTATTTTTTTTTTCAGCAGTTTTGAGTTCCAGGTATTGGAGAGCAATTCCAAGGAGCGGGAGAGGAGCATGCACGGTGCAGGGCATGGATGCCCTGATACACTGGCATCTGGCATATGCTGCAACTTTTTCTCAAACCCTGCTGGCATGTTGTTTCCCCAGGAAAGCCACGATGTTCAGGGATTCAGGATTTTGAGTAGTCTCCCCCAAGGTGCACTTGGGTCTAGTGTCTGCAGGTTGAGTGCCAGGACCAAGTATCGCCCTGTCTGGTGGATGATTCCCTCAACTCAGGAGCTACAGGAGACAGCAGTGCGCCCTACCTGCTGAGGAGCTTCTCACAAGCCAGGGTATGTAAGCATGCAAGCGACAAAATGGGAGAAATGTGTAAAACTGGTGCTGTGGCTGTTTCAGCCTTTGTTGCACCTCAGCTTGCCCAAGAGATGCTGCTGAATGTGGTCTTCAGGGAGGTCATATGGGGTCCATTCTGGCTTCATCTTGCCTGTCTGACCAGCTCCTTCCTGCCTACAGCTTTTGTGCTGCTATGCATAACTGCACAGGTGGAGTGGACCAAAACTGCACCCTTGCTTTTTTCTCTCCTACATATCCCAGTACTCATTAATTCACGTTGCTCCAGAACTAAGCAAATATACTAATGGAAATGAATTTTAGAAACAGATCAGGCAATGTATTCCCATTAGGCTCACTAAAAACATGCAAGGAAGGATGCAATTAGAGTAAAAGCTGTCAAATTTTCTGAGTTCTTCTGTGTTCAGAATTTTATTCCACAGCCTCCAATATGGCATCTAATTACTGTTCCTATAATAAGTCTTTACAAAAGAGCCCTGTTTAATTCTAAAGGCTCTATCCTTGTTAGAGGATACTCTTTTTTTTTTTTGAGTTGTAGCCTTTGTACTTTTACCCAGAATTCCTGAAATTAATCTTCAATATCTTCTAAAATAGCTGCATCAGCCACTGCATCACTGATGAGAAACCTTGAATTCCTCTAAGGAGCTGTTACAGTACTTGGAGAGGCTTTGTTTCTGCATTTGCATATCCAAAGCTCTCGAAATACCAAAATACTTTAATTTTTTTTTCTTTGGTATTACTGGCTACAAGGATATTTGTATTTTTACTAAGGCCCAATTCTTTGAAGGGGGTTTTCGGCCCTGAAGGTCACTGATTTGGTATGAGCGGCCTGTCCTCTGCTGGGTTGTTCGGGAACGGCATCCGCTGGGAAATGACAGGGGCTGGACACCACTCGGGAGAGGGTTTGTTTTGTTTGTTGGGTTGTGTTTTTTTTTTTAGTACATGAGTGGCTAAAAGTTAACAGATATTCTGACAGATCCAGAAAAACGCGGGTTTGCAAAATGGGGTGAGTCTGACTCTGCTTGACCTTGCCTGATGCCATCATGGACTGAATTAACTCTTTTGGATCAAGAAGATTGAAGTGGGATAGAATTGGCTCTTAAGTTGGAACTATCCTTTTGCTGCGCTTCCTACAACCTGTGTGCCTCCTTTGCTCTGGTTCTACTCTGTGGTTTTCTCTCTACTGAATATGGACACAGGCTGGATGGGAACAACCTCCAACACCTGGTATCAACTTGTCTATAAGTGATAAGTAAAATCACAGCAGTGTCATGATAGCAGGGATAAGAATAGCTTCCCCCCCCTCTTTTGATTCTTGCAAGCAGGGGAGGAGCTGGCTTTGAAGTGAAATCTTGTTAAATTCTTAGAATTTGGGACAATGAATGAATACATTAATCTCTAATGGTTAAAATAAAACTGATTTCCTGGGATTGCAAGCCTGGCACGTTTCCAGCAGGGTGTGCACCTGCAGTGGCAAAGCATTCACTGAACTCCTTTTGGAGTGAGACATAATCAGTCACACTGTAGTATTTCTGTTAGTAACACAGAATAATTATTTCACAATCAAAGAGATAATAAAAATATATCTTAAAAATGCTCTTAAAAATATAATATAAAATGCTCTGTCTTGGTTCCTGCCATACCTATAGAGATTGGCCAACAGTACTTACACCATGCATTGATTTCTGCAAACACCCCAAAAATGTTAGTCTGAAGTCTTTATATATAGTGTTTAGACCCATGTTTCAGTGTTATAAACACACATATTCCAGAAAACTCAAAATAGCTGCAGAAGTTGTTAGATACTTCTTGTGGAATACTTTAAATGCGGTCTATTTGGTATGAGTTTAAGAATTTGTAGTTGCATTTGTTAACTTTTTTAGGAATCTACTTTAAACCTAAAGAAAAAGAAGATAATATTTCAAACTGGGAGTGGCAGGTTGTTTAAAATATATACTGGGAGAAAGGGAGATGATGAGACACGGAACAAGATTTTGTCCATGCAACATTTTTCAAAAATGTTCAGTAATGAAAATACAGTAAAGAGAAGTGATACCAACTTTTTCCTTTATAAGATGCTAGTTTATACCTCATAGAGACACAGGACTGATAGAGGGGGTACTGGTTTTTCCTGTTTACAAAGCTAATTTGGGAATACATGAATCACACTAGTTGATCTTCTGTCATTACTCTGAGCAAGGAGAAAGAATAAGATGAAATGATTGTACAGCTTCTCCTTTTCTTTCTGCTACATGCTGATCTAGGGTCACTTTTAGGCTAATCTGAGGCAAGAATGAAAAGCAGTGGTAACGTTCTCAAATAAATAAAAGAACAATATTCAGATCCACAATTATCCAACAAGGCCTTTGAATCCAGCATGTTCATCAGCAAAGGAGTTGTTTAATAAACAATTTAGACCTAGGTTACCTGATTTGACCCTGGGGCTAAAAATGCCAGTAATGTAAATTTTCAAAAACCCTGTAGGAAAAAAAACACAACACAACAAAACAAACAACCAAAAAATAACTATTTTTAAATTATTAAATATAACATATTAAAGCTTTCAAAGCCATTTAATAATGAAAGTGTACAAAAGTGTAATGGCAAAAAAAAACAGGCACAAAAAGCAATTGATTCTGATGAAGCTGCTTCTATTAAAGTAAGACCCCAAAGAATGAGGTGGTATCTGTGAAAAACCCTGTACAAAATAATGCAGAGGCAGGAAATCACATAAGCTACTTCAGGTTTTTAGAAGACAAAGAGGATTTTGATTCTCATTTGGAGAAAAACATAAAAGTTAAGTTTTGTAATAAATTAGGTACCTTTGGAAGATTTTCATGTAACTAATGTGACTGTTAAAAGGTGTTGGGGCATCTAGGGGAAGAAGAAACAGATTTTCCTCCCTCTTTGTTTTTGTATCTTTCCTTATTTCCTGTTTGCTCCCTGTCAATGCAGCAAAGATGTTTTGTATTTCTGAGCTCCATTATGAAGCATCACATAAAAGCACCAGCTGAAAGAAAGGGTCCTCTACTGGCTACAACATTTGCTTTGCTGCCCTTTTCTCTTGTGTAGTGTCTGGTTCTTTTACCAGACATTTTCCTCACAATTTAAATGCTGATGCTTTAAAACTTTACATGTTTTATTTTGTTTTGTTTGTTTGTTTGTTTTCTTGGGGCTTGCAAACTTTTCTCTCCCATCGGCCCCACTAATCGGCAGCATGAGCCAACTGGCTGATGCAAAACAAAGATAAACCACAAAACAATTGACTCTCTGGAGTGTTTTTTTTTACTTTCAGCAACAGGCTTTCTAACCCCCTCTATAATTTTGCAGATATATGAAACCACTTAGGATTTAACTCTTCGTAGTCTTGTAGCAAAGGACCTGCCTATCGCATCAATTGCCCTCTACTCATGAAAATGATGTAAAGATTTCATGTTCTTTATTGAATATGCAAATAATCAAAAGGGTGCTTGCAAAACATAATAGAATAGATCTGAAATGTTACAGTGTGTGTTGCTTCAGAGTTTAGCTTTAAGGTGTGCTGATGTAATGTTAGCTGGAATAGGCATACTCCTGTTAATGAAGGCTAGAGAATGGCTTTTAGTGAGTAGATCTGGCAGAGTGAATAGAAAAAGTATTCCTGGGGTAGCCAGATCCATAGATACAGATTTATTTGTATGCTACTGACTTTGTGATAACTGCACAAAGCTTTTTTTTGTGTCAAGTGAACTCTGTGTACTCCAGATATCCTGATATAAATCTGAGGAACTTCAAGCAGTGGTTCAGAGCTGTTTCTGAAATCTTAACAAGTAAAGGGAAAAGTGTCTTGCTGCATTGCTGCATACAAAAGCTTAGGATTTATTAAAAATATGGTAGTCTGATGGAACCTTTAAGGCTTTCTAACATATATTGATTAACAGAGATGGATGGTACTGCAAAATGGAAATAAAATTGATTATAATAAATTACTTTGTTATATTTTCTACAAATTATCAAAGTAGCTCAGCATTCAGAAACTGAAGTATTTTTGTCCAAAGCCTCTAGAGCCAAGGAAAGTTAATTAATAACTATTGAATTGTGCAGTTGCCTGCCTTGCTAATTCTAAAGTTTGACTGATGTATCTAATGATTTATGTCAATAAAGAAGAAATTCTTCACCATGAGGGTAGGAAGGCACTGGCACAGGTTGCACAGGGAGGTTGTGGACGCCCCCTCCCTGGAGGTGTTCAAGGCCAGGTTGGATGAGACTTTGTGCAGCCGGGTGTAGTGTGAGGTGTCCCTGCTCACAGCAGGGAGGCTGGAACCTGATGATCTTTAAGGTCCCTTCCAACCATAACCGTTCTATGATTCTATGAATAACTCTTAAGAAAGCAGTGTGGTAAATTTTAATATCCCAGTAACAACTTGGTAGAGAGAAATTGCTTCACTAGCTCCTAAACTGTTAAAAATACTGTTTGTATGCCTGTAGCTATAGTGTGTGTGTGAACATACATATATATTTTATATTTATATGTTTTAATTAGACATTCAACCAAAAGAGCAGGTTCTCTGCTCAAAAGCTTGCTCATTGTTACTTGCTAAACAGGTTGCCTCAATAAAAGAGATTCTTTCTTTCTTTTTTCCCTCCTATCAGTCCATCAGGCATTAGCTAGTAGGACCAAAATGTCACTAAATCCTTTCCATAACTGTGCTACACAATGAATGGTATACATTTCTTGTAAGAAATAAGGTATATCAAAACAATAAGGAAGTACTTATTTCAGCATATATTTGAAATTGTATGAAATGTGTATTTTTTGCTCATATGGGAAGAATGCTATGCTAGGAAATGCTAATTTTTTAGTGACAGGTGTATCTTTTTACACTTTGGGTGAAGATTTGGTGTCAGCTGATACTGATATAAATTAATAATCTCATTAATCATGCATCAAACTAACAGCTGAGCATTACTAGACAGGGCTACATTTATTTTTCTCTCTCAGTGACTCAGCAGTACTAAAGTGTAGTAAAAAGCAGATGCTACAAAATTAGCTGCCAATTTTTTGCTGTGAATGATTCTGAACACACAAGCATGTTTTCAAAGGGCATGATTTGGTAATACATGGGAGAGCCCTGCCATGCCAGGCAAGTGCTCTGTGTTCCAAGAAGCTCTTTGGATGATCTCAAGCACTGTTAGGCCAGAGTGAAATGAAACAAGGCAGCACAGGTACAAACTCACAGGGTCTTTATATCAGCAACTGCCAAAGCACAGCACAGGATTTTATTTTTTAGAGAGAATCTAATCTTTTCTGTTAGGAAGGTAACTTCAAGGCATTGGTCACTGGGATCAAAGCATGACTGAGATTGTGCTGATGGAGCTCCTGACATGAGGAGCATTTGCTTTAGAGTCATAGTGGCCTGGCGAAAATTTTCCTCTTTCCATACAGAAGATGAAAAATCAGCTGATGGTCCAGGATTGTTGTTTTTTTTCTCTTCAGCTTTCTTACAGTGTGGTCCCTGTGGAATTTCTAATTCAATATGAAAGTAGACAACACACAGAGCACACCACACAAGCATCCCTGTCTCAGGAATTTGTGGAGGGTGAGGAGAGACCAGCAGGCAATCTGCAGCTCCCTGGTATCTGAAGTTGTAGCTACTGAGCACAGGAACAGCAGCTCCTTTTCTTCCAGCCACAAACTGTGCTGATGGTAAACACACATTTCTTATTTTCCAGCAATGGATTGAACCTGAAGGGTTTTAATTTAACCTTTACTTTGGGGGAGGTCAGATGTCCTCCTGGGATAAGGTGTGTAGCCAAGCTTTGCCTTGGGAGAAACTTTACTCACCTTTTTTTTCTTTTCCTTTCCCAGAACTACCAAGTGGTGCCAAAGGCAGGGAAGGGTGAGAAACTGGAACCAGCTTGCCTGAATGCACTGGTGCTGCCTCATTTCAGCTAGAGTTGAAGGTTGGTTTCAAGATATGGCTAAAGAGCTGAACTGGGTTTGTTGTGTACACTGGTTTATTTGCCTCCTGCAGCAAAGCAAATGATCTGATCTGCAAATGATCAGAGGCAGAGCAGGTGTTTTAATAGAGAACCACAACAAAACACAAATCTGGTTAATGAGTAGTAATCAATAAGAAAGCTAACGAGGCTCGGAACAGTTCTTGTGAGTGTCAGAGAATCTGCACACCTCCAGAGCTGGTTTTGCATCCCTATGACAAAATCAGTTAGGGCCCAAGAATTCAGGTTATTTTCATTCTAACTTAAACAAGCCTGGTAAGCTTTCTCTGCTTTGGTAAAGATGCTATGCAAATATCTTTTAAATGTCTCAGTGCTGACTGCCAGGGTTATTTTCTTGGATCTAGTTCAGCCACTCAGCATCCTAAGCATTCAGTTAATTTATATTTTTGTGCTTATTAATAGCTAGTTCCTTAATATTTATGGGCACCTATTTCAACACATTCATATGGCTTTACCCAGAGGTGTAACGAGAAACAGGGCTACAAGGAAAGCAAACTCTGCTTCTTGAAACCCTGTTCCTCAACTTGTCTTTCTGTTCTCTCCTCTGGTTTTCACTGATTTCTTGTTTTCCAGTGAAACTGATGTTAGGCTGCATGTTCTATGAAAAATGTCCTTTTCTGTTTTCTGCTGCTTAACTAATAATTCACTACTTTTGGTTGAGACTGTGAAATCAGAGATAATATGCATGTACTTAACATATAACCCAAGTCCTTCAAGTCTGCTCAAAAATTCCTTTTCTTTACCAAAATCCTGGACACAGGGAAACTGTATAATCCTCAAGGAATCTCAGGAGCCTGCAAAATACTCTGCTACCCCACAGCTCTCCACCTTGAGCTCTGCTTCAGCCTCAAAATGTGAGATCAAAAATCCTTTCCAAGCTTTAAGACATGCATTACAGTAAACCCAGCTGTTCTGGATCTGTTATAAGGGTAGCATCTCCTGGAGACTGATTGTGAATTAGGTAAAGACATCTCTGTTTTTATCACTAAGGCGTTTCCTTCCCTTCCATTAAAAAGTCTATTGTACTTTTTCTATGAGAAATAGGAAACAGCCATTTCTTCTGTGCCTCTGTTCTGTGCATAACTTTAAATGATTTATCTTGGGTTTTTTTCTATAGTAAATAGCCACACTTCTCAGTGTTTCACACCTGTATAATTTTTGTTTCCCTTCTCTAGGGTTACTTCATGAGAAGTTAATTTTAAGATGGAGCAATCAACAACGTCTACAATATTTCAAGTAAGATAACAGATTATACAGCTGTAGATACACTACAGTAGTCTTATATTCACCCTTTCTGCACAGCAATATTGGTAAGTGGCAAGAAACACCTGCACATTGAATAGAAGTTTTTAACAGAGCTATTCACAGTGGCACTCTCTTTAAATCATAATTTAAAAAAAATATAATAAACATGAACCCTGTAAGGTTTGCAAGTAATTCAGATCTTCCTTCTGGCTGGCAGCTTATTCAGGAATCCCATCTGAACAGTTTTCTCTGTACATCTGTTTGATACAAAGACAGAATTGAAAGTGTTTTTCCCAACACTTCCAGTTTAGCCATGGAACCTCAGGAGAACTGCACCTCTTAACAGCAACACTAAATTGTTTCACTTTGGGTGCTTCTGGCTACTTCCATTACATGGAAGTTTCCTGTGTGTAAAAATAAATTGGCACAGTTTAAATTTGCCTAAACGATGCACTGGAATATTAGGTTTTAAAAATCATGGAGTAGTTTTAAATAGTGTACATAAGTTTGCTGAAGTGATAATTACTAAATACTTCATCAGTGAAATCTCTGAAGTGTAATTTATCAGTGAATAAGAACCCAAAATTGCTCAAAGGTGCCATTGTATGTTTCTATGTGAGATTCTAAATCTACCTTTCCTTACCAGGTAAAAATCAGAAAAAGCTAACATTTTACTACTGTCCAGTGATGTTTATACTTAATATTGCCTATGATATTGCCAGCTGCATAGCTAAGACTTCAGAAACTAAGTTAGAATAAATTTACTTGCCATCTGCTGCATGCATGACTGTAGGAGTGGCAGAAGCCTATTTAAAGAAAAAGAGGAAAAAAGTTTCAGAACCTAAATAAACAGACTTCACTTGACTGACACTCAGAGACAATTTAGAGAAGTGGCTGAGGAGCTTCCAAATCATTCTCTTGTGGCTGCTGTAGCACTGGGTCTTTGGGGTCTTGATTTTGGGGGTGAGGGTGTGGCATGGATACTATTGCAGTGGAATGTTCATCAACCTGCCTATGTAAACATTTCTAACACCATGAACTCCAGTGGGGGGGAAGTCTTGCTTCTAGGTTTCTGCTAGAGAGAAGAAGTAAGCTGTATCAGTATCCCAGGATATACAAGGGTTTTTTGACAAAGTTCTTTATTCATATCTGTAATTCTGACAGATGCATAGATTTTATAGCATGAAGTGGCTTTCCTCTTTCAAAGGCTGAAATAGCAATATTAAATTTAAAGCATAGTAAAGTTTCAAAAAACCACATCACTGGTTGAAAAGACCAAATCTTATGTGCAATACTATTCTCTAGCAGGCACATACTCAAAGCCATTAGTAAATACTAATAAAACCTGGCAAAATACATTACTTAAGAACAAAATATTCCAAAGACAGGGTTATTGAAATCTTTTGAAGCTGAATTAAAAGATCATGTTGACTCCTAAGGGCTGTGTGGATCAAGCCCTAGGATAAGTCAATTCTTGACTTTAAATTCCAGTGGCCTTTGCCCTTTTGCATCAAGCAGGAGCTTCTTCCAAAAATAATTTCCTAAATGCAAATGACCTGTTATAGCTCTTATTACTTGGGGTATAATGTTCGAAGCAGAAGTGAACCTTAAGAAACTTGCAACTTCTAATAATAGTGAAGCAAGTCTTCCATATGTTGTTATAAATTTCAGCCTGAGATGATTAACATGGCTCACAGGCTACTCTTGTAAGATGATAGAAGAGATATTTTTGCTGCCTCTCCTGAGAGGGCTAGTGTTTCAAAATTATTTCCAAACAAGCATCTTCCAAGCAAGAGATGTTTCTCATTTTTTTCCTCACCTTAATCAAAAGGTGATGAACAATCTCTTCTTACCTGTGTCATTATATGAACATCAAACAAATATTATGGCAGTATGCTGTCATAAGTGTGTATGTGATATCCATGAAATAATGTTATATTCAGTTATAATTCAGTCATTAATTTATTGTCACTGTCTTTATGTTTGAAATAGAGTGCTTGGATTGTAAGTGTGCAGGAAATGTCAGAAGTCAATTCAATAGATCAGTCTTAATTCAAAGTTATTTGTACTTATAGTAGGTTTCTATCTAGCATATTTTAAATCAATTGTGTCAAAAGACTTTAGGAAAAAAATAATAAAAACTAATTAATTAAAATAATGCCAATTGTAAGTTGGGTAACAACTTGTGTACAGACATGAACAAGTTTTAGTGGCCTGAGATCTTTATTTCAGGATAGGAAAATGTGACTGGCAAAGCTCAAATGATGAATGAAAGTAATGAAAAAATGTTATTTGCTTTTAAAATCTTAAAACTCAGTTCTTGGCTCCACTGAACTCATTGATGATTCTGTCACTCACTTATGCAAATATGAGTTAATCTCTTCATCATATGAAATCTTGCTCTAAGGAGTGACTAAGGCAAAGTGAAGGGCAATTTTCTGGTTCTGTTCTCCAGGTAGTTTGGATGACCTTGGACACATCAATTTAGTATTTCCTATACAATACCAACAGCAGTAAGAGGACTCTTTGTTAAAGAGAGACAGAATCACAGAATTGTCCTGGCTGGAAAGGACCTCTGAGATCACAGAATCCAGCCATCAATACAAAACAAAAACAAGAAACAAACAAACAACTAAGCCCACACCCCACCAAAAAACACCCTCAGAATAACCCCACAGCCTCAGCCACTAGAGCATGCCCTGAAGTGTCACATCTTTTCTTGAACACCTCCAGGGATGGTGACTCAGCCACCTCCCTGGGCAGGCTGTTCAATGCCTGACCACCCCTTTCAGTATTAGAAGTTCTTCCTAATATCCAATCTGAACCTTCCCTGGGTTGAGTTCAGGCCATTTTCCCTGGCCCTGTCATTATTTACCTAATTCTTTCTGCCAATACAAGCAGCTGTCTGCCTGCCCAGTTGCTGGGCACGCCTGCACCCTACAAAGCCACTGCTGTGTTAAGACACCACAGGCACCTCCACAGGAGTTGACACATCCCTACAGCCAGTGCAACACATGATGAGGACATGGTCCTAGTGCTGTAGCCCAGCTTAGTTAGAGCCAGCTCTCAGCTCCCTGCACAGCCCTTTGCTGTCTGCACACCTTAAGCCTACACGTTTTCCAAAGTTCCCTGCCAGTTCCCCCTCATTTCCCCATGGTTAAAAAGCAAACAGAATTTTCCACTTGGAGGGTAGTTGTGAGAACAAAATGTGTAATGTTGCAAGATGAGACCTGCACCAAGTGTGCAGGCAGCTGGGTAAGGAGAGGACAAGTGGTACAGGTTGCAGACATTGAGCAGTTATTTAACCACCCATAGTGTGTGATGCTGTTCATAGACGAGACAGATAAAAATACTAAATATTCTTGTTTGGCTGAAACTCTTCATCCTGATTCATCCTCTCAGATTCAGAAGAACTGAGGCTTGAGATGTATGTCTGTGTACTGTTGACGCTTGCTGAAAAGAATTTGTCAGACCATGTGTGTTTGTGAGCTCTTGGCAGAGCTGCTGAACAGCTCCTTTAGTTTACTAAATGCAGGCTTGTTTTGGAGCTAAGTGACATAAGTTTTGCTGGGGGAATTGCATCCAGTTGTTGGCCTCTCATCACAGAGTCTGTATTTGACTAAGGTTTTCCAGCCAGTAAGATGTCATGCCACATACAAGTAGGATCTTGAACTTCAAACTATGCAAGATGAACAGTGTTTAATTCAGACATCAAAAAGCAGACTTGGGGGCGAGGGGAAGAAAGGAGAGCCAGAAGGAGTGTGAAAAGTTACTCAAGTTAGTAGGAGTGAATTTCCAGTATTAAGCTGTAGGATTGTTGGCAGACCACCCGGAATAGCATGGCCTTGCAGGAATTTCTGGTGATCCATTTGTCTCCCTGAGATTATATTGCATTTCCTATGTTAATTATTTGATCAAACAGAAAACTGTTTTCATATCATGTGCTGAAACTAAGACAGCTCTTAGGTTTATGAGCTATTGGATCATCATAGATTATATGAGCATGAAACTGTAAGTGTATACATGTAGAAAACAAAATATCTGTGTATGATATCTTGCAGAAACTGATATGATATGAGACATCTGATGCTTCTTGGAAAATGTGTTCTACAAGAGCTAAAGACTTAACCAGGTGGGCTTAATTCTCATATACTTGTTTATGACATTTTTCTTGTGCATGTTAACACCAACTGAGATGTGTGGATTTGTACACCAAAGCTTACTTGGAAAGTGGAGGCTAATTGCAAACACCAACATCAAACTTCCAGTGGCAAAATCTGTAGCTTTGGGGTTGGTTGGTTGGTTGTTTTTTGACAGGCCCATATAAACTTGATTTTGCCTGGGTTTTTTCCAGTCTAAACCCTATTTGCAGGCCAGTGCTTAGATATCACCTCTCAGTGCACTTTGTCCTGTCCTTTGGACGTTAGTTAGCTTAGCACAGCAGCCCCTCTCAGTCCCAAACTTACAAGTGCACCCACCACCTGTCCAAGGTGAAGGCAAGATCTCAATTAGCACTGTCCAGTAAAGCCTAGGTTTAATCCTGGCTTTATCCTATCCCAAAGCGTATTCCACAAATCCTCTACTAGTTCAAATCATATGCTAGTGGCATACCAGCTCAATTTTTAGTTGGTTTTTTTTGTTGGTTTGGTTTTTTCTTTAGCAGTAGCTGATCATAAGCATCAATAGGTTCTTGCATATTATCAGATCAAGTATTTTTAGTCCTTTCAGTCATAAGAACTCTTCCACATGTGATCAAAATTAGCTTTTCTTCAAAGCAAGCTTATGCTGTCTAACTTGGTTTTGCAACTAAAATATTCTTTCCACTGCTATATTTACAGTAGGAGCAAGTCTCATAAAATTAACTAGGAGCTGGGAAAACTGAGACTTGAGAGAACAGCAGGCCATATCCTAAAAAAGGGCTTCTGAAACATGCACTCACACTCTGCTGAATCTCTCAGTTCAACTGTTTTTTTTCTGTGATGCTCGTGATGTCCTCAAAACAGTTTTCCCCCCAAGATAAATTACTTGTACCATGGTAAAGGTTATTTTTTCCTCTTGAAATGAAACTACAAAGTTAGGGGTATCAGGGTCTGTGTATACCATTAACTAAATTGATTTTCTTTGCCGTTTTGCAGTTACAGATAATATTTCTGTGTATGACCCCAAAATATGTATTGCATCTCGCTCTTTGATCTGTTACTGCCATAAATTTCTCTGTGTACGAGAGATCTGGTTATAAGATTGTGCAGCTAAAAACCTCTCTAGACAGTGGAAAGGATATCTAATATTGGATAGTAGCTCAGATGAGATTAAATAACTGGCTTATTTGGGTATTGGATAATATCTGAGGTATTGGATAATATTTGAGGGTATCAACATACCTATTATGTGTGGTAATCATTGTGACAGTTGTCAGTAAATTAGAATCTTCTGAAAACGAATTTCAAGTTTATCTTTCATT
Source organism: Apus apus (assembly GCF_020740795.1). Classification (NCBI taxonomy): domain Eukaryota; kingdom Metazoa; phylum Chordata; class Aves; order Apodiformes; family Apodidae; genus Apus; species Apus apus. The sequence continues at coordinate 32,235,807 of NC_067287.1, read as the reverse complement.
TCAGCGGCAGTTTAAGTAATTTTGTGACTTTTTATAAAGGAATTTATTTAACATTTGTGCTGCAAAAGGTGATGTTGGTTTTGAGAGAAAGTGCACAGGAGTTGGTCTCTGCCAGCAAGGCCATTTAGAGACATGAAACAGTCTTAGCAGCAGTAGCTCTGATTCAGTCACCCATAAATCTCCCTACGGGATGCGCATCCACAGCATCTGTACCCTTCACTTCTGTCCTAATGCAGCCTCTGAGGGAAGCTCTACCCTGGCTTCTTTTTAAGGCATCTTCTGGCTCCTTTCCTATTTGAAAATCCACTTGCTCTGTGCTCAAAAGGAGCCAGTTTTTTCTGCCTGCTTCATTTAATGCCCTGACTAGTTCAGCCTGCACCACAGGGTGAGTCTCTGGTGGTCTCCCCATGGGCTGCCTGTGCTGGGCAGGCAGCTGAACAGCAAATGAAATAAAAGGCAGTCTTGTAAGTGAGGGGGAAAACATGCCTGCCCTCAAGGAAAAAGGAGAGAAGTGGGCCAGGCTCTTAAAAAAGCAAGAGACATTACAGCTGCTCTCATGGCAACAGGAGTCCACGCTTTCACAAGTTTGTCTGCATGGCTGAAGTTCTCCAGGTTGAGAAAACTGATCTTCTAGGCAAAGATAGTTTTGGGGGTTGCTACAAGTACTAAGGAAAACCTCCCCATTTCATACCCTTCAAGCATCTTTCACCTTGCCCATAAAAGCACACGAAGAGTGCATTTTGTTCTTAGGGGCAAGCTGATTTACTCTGCACAAAGCTGGGGTGAAATAAAGTGGTGTGTTGACCCTGGCTGGCAGCCAAACAAACCCTAATGGCAGCACTCTGGACAAAGTCAGCTCCATCCCCACCAGACCCAGGACAAATGCAAAGCCTCGTACTCATGTTCCATACCCCTTAACCTCTTTAGATGTTGCCCATAATGATGTTGATCTTAGCATGAAACTTTGAAGGCATGGATGCTGGAAGAGCATTCCTCTGAAACATGTTACCTCATATTAGGGACATGAATGTCCACAGATGCAACAAGACTAGGAGGGTCTTGGCGTGTCACTGCTCTGCTGCTCCATGGCTTCATCCACAGTGACATGTCTCTTCATCTCCACTTAGAAGCAGTGTCCTATTTAATATTTTATTTTAGTATCTTTTGGATTGGGAACCCTGGGAGTAATGGAATGTTGTGGGAACATTAGGTCTTTAAATTCCTGTTATTCTTCTGTCATATTTTCCCTTATGTGGCAATTTTTGTGTGGGTCCTGCTTTATTGCTGTCCTCAGGGCTCTTAGTTTTTTGGTATATCGGTTACCACAGTCAATGTGATTTTTTAATATTATTTTTTTGGCTAGATAATGTCTTACTATCACAAAGCTATAATTTTCAGCATAGAAAGAAGATGGTGTCAGCCTAATGAGATGTATCGCACTGCCTTTGCCAGAATCCGAGTTTATTCTAGGAGAGATCTCAGTTTAAGAGATTTACACTCTTTCTGTCTGTCCTGCTTCTCAGCTGACTGTAATTCTGGTGGGTGGCTTTTCAGTAGCAAATCTCTTCTGATCCTCTTTGCAATATTCTAATGCCTCATGCTTGGTTAATCCCCTGGCTGTGCTGCTGCCTGGTGTTTTCGGGGCTGCAGCTTGCATGTTCTCCTGTGCTTTGTGACTTACTGCTGTTAGATGCTGATAAAAAAAAATAACAACACTTGCATATAAATTAGGAATATTTCTCTGGCTGGTACTATTAGCAAAAATGTAAATATTTGGTGTTACTCTTTTCCTGGTTTATGTTTTCTAATAGTCTGCATGGGGTAAGGATGGTGTCCATTTGCAAGCAGGGCAGTGCCTGACTGCAGGAGCTGTATGCAAACCACACCTGAGCTGCTGCCAGACACTGGGGTGGCTGAAGCCATGTGTCCACGTTGCCTCTCATAGACAATTTATGTTCAGACTCACTGCCAACCTTCTGCCAAGCACAATCTCCAGTTTCTTATATAGAGAGAAGCAAGAAATACAGCTGCCTCTTTCCCCAAAGTGCCTGGGGAGTTTTTATTCCTGTGGTTTTCCTTCATCGACGAACATGCAATGTTGCTTTGGTGATTTAGTGCTCAGTTTCTGTACACACCACAGAAGGAGCAATCATTTAGAAATGTTTCTTAAAATCTCCCTAGTCATTCCCATGGCACCACAAAGAGCCATAGACTTGAGGCCAGTGTTCACAGTGCCCTGGGAAACAGTTTACTTCTCGGCTAGTACACATGCCAGGTCAGGGCTCACTGCCAGGGAGTCTTTGTTAGCTGAAAGGGTCAACCTCCTTCTGCTGGAAGAAATTCCTCTATTCTGAAGAACTGTCATCTCAAATGAGAATTAATACACAGGATTGTTTTCTTAAAATGTTTTCTTGACTGCTTCTGAATTCCTCAGGAGTCTTTGCTCTGCCTTTACTTGAAAACACGGACTATGCTGCCTCTGGGGAGTGAGGGTAGTTTAGGGAGTCCCAGGGAGTCAGCACCACTCCCTCTTGTGGAACAAAACACCTGAAAAGGTCCAAGAGCATTAGGAAAGCATTAGGCTTTTATAATATGATGATTTTTGATCTTTAGAGCAACCTGGGAGAATCCAGGTTAGTGAAACTACTTCATATCAGCCACCAGCTAGTTACAAAAGTTTTAGTAACTTGGGTTTTTTAGCTTGAAAACAATTTTTCTTTGAGTCACACTTCTAGACCATATGGTGCATATAAAATTAGCATTTACATTATGAAAGTAAGAAAGGTGTGCTTGTATTCTGGTGTGACTAATAATCTGAAAGTCTGTTAATCCCATTCTTTCTCTTGCAGAACTAGCTTTCTGTGTTGTGGCCTCCTTGAGTCCTAAAATCTCTTTCCTCTATATCCTTGGGCTAGACTCTGGTCCTCACTATATATGGGCTATTGTAATACGTACAAGTTGTAACCTAGGTTAGATAGCTATATTTTTCAGTGCTTAATATTTACTCTGTCTTACTAACCTTTCTTGATAAATCTGCTAAACAAAGGTGTAAGATGGGACATGTACAAAACTGGTTGAGAATGGACAAGAGGAGATTTATCACAAACAGGATCAGGTTTCTCAAAAGCAGAAATAAGGAAAGTGCTTTCAGGCCTTACCTTGTAGAGAATGTTGGACAAAAGCCTGTACTGGGCTTTCTCTGACTTCATGTTTTCTTGTATACTTTGTCTTCTCTGTTCTAAAAAAAAAAAAACCCAACACATTTTCTTAATGGAGTCCTTTTAATAACATTTTGATGAGATGTGATGCAGTATGATGTAAGTTCTTGAAAATGGTACAGGTTTTATCAAACAACCAAGACCCATTTTGGGAATTAACTTGTTTTAAGAATTAATAAAATCACCCAGATAGACTTTGACTACAAACTTTCTATTAATTTTTGGATTAGTGGCTAGTGCCTGTAGAAACAAAAGAATCTAACTAATATTACATTCAATTGTCTAAATACCTGTGCTGTGTAAGAATGTGTATTTATTTTATGAACACTCTTCTGGTTTCTTCTTTAAGTCACTTTGAAGTATAATTGTTCTATGGGAGAAAATAATACCCACACACTTGATATCTCATTTTTGTTTGGGCAGAGTGCCTCTATAGTGTAGCATACTGTTGTAATTAACTTTTTAGGACATCTTTAAGTAGGCAAGCTTTACATAAATAGTGCTGTTTTCTCACAGAAAAGTTTGTAAATACGGTGGCTTAAATAGTTGCACATGTCCCTGTACAGGTGTTGGTGACTGGATGAAAGGAATTCCTGCAACACAGCCCCTCTCCACTGAAATACTGGAGGACATGCTTAAGTGTAAGTACCTCTATAAAACTGAACACAGTTGCTCCAAGTTCTGCTGCTAAATGGGGTGTTTCACCCATTTTTTGAAACAAAACAAAACTAAATCCAAACAAACAGGTCTTTCTCCAAATATTTCCTCATTATAAGATTGATAATAACAGTAAGCTTGTCTCATATAGTGCTGAGGATTCATTAATGTATACAGAGTTCAGTGAATATACTGTTGGTTAATGTTGTTTTCTTCTCTGAGCTGTAGCAGTATATGCTATAGCCAAGTAACAACAAGAAATCAAATTAATATAAATGTGTTTACACGTATATTTTAAATACACAAGACATCTTTGGATGAGAAAGTGGATTTACACTCATGTTTTACACTTGAAGTTAAAAGCTATCAAATCCTTTTTCAAAGAAGGAGGATGGGAGGTTCCAAAAATAATCGTGATCTAGAAATCAATGTTGTGCCCTAAGGTTTGGAGCAAATGTGTGATCACCACTGTCATGTACTTTTGTAGTAACAGAGTTGAAAACTAGGGCAGCACTGAGTGATTTCTGTGGCCCATACTTGGGCATGCTCTAGTCATACTTCTCCTTGCTTTTAATCCATGTGGTTGCAAACATCAAGGAAGTATTTTAAGAAAATATAAGCTCTGAGAAAAGGCTTTGGTAGACTTCAGTTGTGTACAGACTTAGGAGAGCAGTGCATAATAAAACAAGTATTAGGTTAAAAAAAGAGGGAAAAAAAAAACCATAGCTGAGGAAAGGCACATCTTTCCCAGCCACAAAGTTTTTGAAAATAGAGCAGTTATTTAAAAGGTGGTTACTTAGTCTACAAAGCTGGTGGCTGCAGAGAAGCAGACCTCCTTTGCATCACGGTTTTGACTCTGAAACTCTTACCCGAGTCCCTTTGTTGCAAGGGGCACAGAACACACTGGGGAAATTGAGCAATGTGCTCAGAGCACATTGGGGAAAACTTTAAGGCTTTTGGATTATTAGATTATGAGGAGATTTTAGTTGATGAGAAAACTTTGGGGGGGTTTAAGCTCTTCAGACTCTATATTGATTCTTTTCAGACTGCATAACATTTTCCAGCCTGTACTGTTAGTGGATTACTGCACATATAAATAGATTTTGTAAAGTCACCATGTGACCCCAGGCATGCCAGAAGGGGAGATACTGGGGCAGAGGATACTCCATCACATTTTCCCTTCTTTAACTCTTCAACTGAATTAGAAATCTGTGCCTCAGTAACAAGCTCTGTTATACAGGTGTATTTTTGTATGTTAAAAAAATAATAATAAATGAGAAAGAGAGGAAGCAAGTGATGACTAGGGACTCAGTTGTTGGATTTGGTCAGACCCAGTGCTTCTCCATGCAGTTTTGTAGCCCTTTTTTGAATTCCCCTTCCCAAGGTCAATGAGATCTTGAATTAGCTTAAGTACTACTTAACTGCTTGGGAAAAGGGTTTCTTTTTTGGTTTTCCCCCTCTGCTTTCTGATGGAAGGAGAGGGAGAATCTGACCCAGCATTTGTCAGCGTGCAGGGCTGATGGACTGGCCATCTGGGCAGCACCCAGTCAGACCAGGATGAGTGCTGGTTTTTGCCCAGCTGGCCAGCCACACAGCATGGGTCAGGAGATGTGGAGGAAAGCTGGGTTATTGTAAATGGGGTACAGAGGAAATGGGAAGAACCTGAGATACTGCCAGGCAGAAGAGGATACAAGTAGTACAGAAATTAGTGCAGGATTTTGTGGGTTTGTGGGAAATAGAGAAGGAACTGAAGGCTTGGAGAAGGAAGAGCTTTCATGCACAGAAAAGTTGTGATGGGTAGTGGGATGGACAGCAACTGTGAAAGTGTATCAGAGGGAGGGAGAAACCAGATTTCATTTATTCTGTTGTTCTTGAACAAACCCATTCAAAATTCATTATGTCCCATTCCTCCCATACAGAGGTTGGTAAGAGATGTTTTTTACACCAAAAGGAGTAGGTTAGCAATTTTTTACCCAAGTTCCTCTGAAACTTCAGCATAGTTATTACCTAGTCTGGTTATGGTTCCAACAATGCCAATTAGCCAACTAGCACTATTAGCCAACTTCCATGGTTCAGTTTGTACCATCTTCCTCCTGTTGCAAATATATTTATGCTGCATGCACTTTACTATTGGAAAGTGCTTGTATCACTCTGGGGACACCTGAGTGGTTGTCCCATGCCAAGGTGAACTCATGTACACACACCTGGACACACTGAGCATTTGGAGGGTTTGGTCTACACCACAGGAAGATCTAAAAAACTCTCATAAGCAAATAACTAATAAAGATAGCTAATAAAATATTGTGACAGCAAAAAATGTCAAACTCCATCCCAGATAATTTCTTCTGGAGGATGAGTGCCTTTCTTACCCCTACAAGGAAGTGCTTTCAGCCACTTAGAGTGGGGAGAGGGGTACAAGAGGCAGCATGATCTGGGAAACTTGAGTCTCAGGAAAGGCTTTGGTGCCTGTGTCCTCCCAAAGAGGTCAGTGTGCAGCAGGGCCTCCTGCATCCTGGAAGGGGTAGGATACCCTGGGGACCCTGCAGCCCTGCACCTCTGAGGCCTCCGTGCTGGGACAGCTCAGAGTTTAGGCATTGTTGTTTTTAACATCACAGCACCTGTGTTTGGTCCCAGCCTTTCACACTGAAGTGCTTTACAAACTAAATATTTCATTGACTGTGCCTGGTGGGAGTCATTTCAAACGGACACTCCGCATTTAAGAAAAGTGACTGCTTTGCTTGAGACAAACAATAATAAGCTGTCTTGCATGCTGCACAGCTAATGAAATATTTAAAAACCTTTTGGCACGCATAAATAAATATCAGCTCAAAATTCTCCTTGGGCATATCTCCCTCTCCTTTAGTCCCTGTTTCCCCTTGCTTTACACTGAAGTGCTGCTGCTCAGACTAAACGCTTTGTTGTCGGGTGGTGACACGGGAGGGAGTGGGGCACGATGCCCTAGGGCTCCTCTCTGTTGGGATGTAATGACAGGCAGGATAAAATCGGGTGCTGCTGCTGTGCTGGCAGCCTGTGACATGTCTGCCACGCCTTTCCAAGTTGCTCAGTGGTAACTGCGCTCGCTTAAAAGCTGAAATTAAAAGTGGCACTGTGGGGAACAGTCCATCTTCTCTCCCCCCACATAAGACCAAACAAGCACCTTGTCTTAGGAACCAGGCTAGAGTAAAAATGAGCACAGTAACCACATAAACTCCTACAAAGGTATTCATAAATTAGTTATGAAATTATTATTTAAAACATATATATTTGTATATATTTTGAGAATTCACGGTTGTGACAATAGCACAGTGTTAATGCAAGGTAACCTTGCCTTTCCAGTACCCTGCTGGTTTTAATTCTCAGGGCTATGATTTTATTTGCTTTGCTCCTCCCCACCCTCAAAAGCAAACTAAATTAGCAATAAAAACATTTGACCAAAATCTACCCAGGTCAGCAGGTCCCAAGTCAAAGCTCCTTGAAACCAAAGGTTGTAGCACCACTGGCTTTAACAGGCCAAGCTCCTAAAACCTGCTCATGCAAACACTGGCATGCTCGTGCTTAGCTCCTGAGGGGATTGCTCCTGCCAGGAGAACCCATGGCTTGAAAATCGGGTGATGGAGCTGATGTTGGTACCTGTGGTTGCCTGCCCTGGGGACTCCTGCTCCAGGGAGGGTTGAGCTTTGTCCCCTTGCTTGCACCCCAGGCCCCAAAACTCTCCTTTTGGTCTCTTAGTGCTTAGGTGGAGTCATGCAGCAAATGCAGCGCAGACAAACCTTCCTCACAGCACTTGTCACCTAAATGCTCCCTCTGGGCTCCGCAGGCAGCAATTAGTAAATTATGTATTTTTGAATTCAGGCTCATGATGGACTGTTTGCAGGTAAGGAGTGTGATACCACCAGCTGTTGTCAGGTGGCCACAAACGCTGCTGACAGGGCCCCTTGGCATCAGCTGCTGGGTTTTGTGGAGCAGCAGAGGGGTGTCTGCCTGCCTGCTGCCCCCAGGGCTGGGGTGAGCCCTTGGCAGTGCCACCAATGGGGGGACGTGACAGGTGTCTTTCCATGCCCCTACAGCCCCTGGCTCTCCCTGGCCTGCCAGGGCTTGGGAACAGCTGTGCATTTGACTGCCTGTCACCCGGCAGCCACCTCTGCAATAGCATTTTTATTGACTGATGTCCCCAGTGTTGTGGTTTTTTTGGCTTTGATCCCACCACAGTAACTGCTGGATGACTGAAGCCGAGCTGTAAATATATTAGAAACCTGCTTGGCAAAGCAACTGTTACCTCAATACACTGGAAGCTGTGGGTTAGCACAGGCATTTAGAGTGAGTGCTGCCCCCACTGCAGGGCAGGAGCACAGGGCTGGGGCCTTTAGCCTGTTGCTGCAGGAGGAACCAGGGCCCTGCAGGCACGTGTGTGTCATGTAGTAGCTTTGATGTCAGGACTTGCCAAAGGCAGGGATGCTTTATCATAGAACAGTTTGCGTGTGAAGGGACCTTAAAGATGACCAAGTTCCAGCCTCCCTGCACAGGCAGGAACAGCTCCCACTAGACCAGGTTGCTCCAAGCCTCATCCAACCTGCCCTTGAACACTTCCAGGGATGGAACAGGCACAACTTCCCTGGGCAACCTCCACTAGTCTCTCAGTGCTCTCACAGGAAGGAATTTCTTCCTAACAGCTGACTTAAATATATTGTCTGTTCACAGCCTCTACTGAGAAATCGATTTTTATTTTAGAAAAATTAAAAATGTTATTTGTTTGCTCAGCTCCTTCATTCAGGAAGCTTCCTTTTGGGGTGGGGGCATTTTTGTTTTCATTTTTTAAAGCTTTGGTGTCATCAGTATTTTTCTGTAGTTGTACATGATTTGATGCTGTCGGGCAGGGTAGCACAGGAGAGCAGGCAGCCCAGAGCTCAGCCCCAGCCTGTCCCGCAGCTCCCTTCCCTGTGTCCAGCAGTACCTCCGCTTCCCAGGGCTGCAACGTGCCGCCTTCGCCCCAAAGGGCCGAGCCCCTCTGCCGTTTCCATCACCATCACCTTCGGGGGGGTGACTCCGGCCTTGAAGCAGCGCTTCCCCTCATCATCTCAACGAAGGAGAAGCCAACCAGAGGCGATCACATTTTTAAACCGCAGGCCCCACGGCGCCGGGGCCCCCGCTGCCCCTGGCCCTGCGGGGAGCGGGCGGGGCGGCAGGTGCGGCTGCGGGGCTGCTGAAGGGCTCGGCGGGGCCCCGGCCCCTCCATCCCGCAGCCCCTCCGGCCCCGGCTCCTCCATCCCGCAGCCCCTCCGGCCCCGCTCCCCCCGCAGCCCCGACCCCTCCATCCCGCAGCCCCTCCGGCCCCGCTCCCCCCGCAGCCCCGACCCCTCCATCCCGCAGCCCCTCCGGCCCTGCTTCCCCCGCAGCCCCGGCGCGGAGGCTGCCGAGCGGCCCCTCCCGGCCGCTCCCCGTGCGAGCGGGGCCGGGCCCGGGGCTCCGTGCGGGAGGCGGGGCCGGGGCGGTGCTGCCCGCAGCCCCCGCCGTGCCCGCGGCTGCGGGTGGGCTGGCGGGCGGTTCCCCCCAAGTGTTGTTGCCGTGGACTTCGGCGATGTTTTCGCGTCCTTCTGGTTCGCGGGCAGGATCCGGGAGGGGCCGCGGCGGTGGGACGAGCGGGCTGGTCGTGCGGGCACCTGGGGAGGAAGGAGCTGCGCTCTGCGGGAGCTCCTGCTCGATGGAGGGAGGCGTGCGTGAGGGACCGCGTCTGCAACATGCTCGTTGCACTGAAACCGCCCCCGCCGTGCTGGTATGTCTGGCGGGTCTCTTGGTTACATCTGGCTGTGCTTAGGACCTAAAAGGGGTTCTGGGGTGGCCTGTCGCGGCGCTCCGGGAGGGGATGGGCTGGGTGAGCCGCGGGGCGAGCAGTGGCCACGGGCAGGACTGGCCTTCAGCATCCCCAGTTTGTGCCGTGGAGGAGAGCAGGGAGAGCTTTGAGGTGGGGTTTCTCCGGACAGGCAGTGGTGATGCCTTACTCCTCCCATTCCCTCACCCTGAGGGCGCTAGCAGTAAAGTCCCCAGATCTGAGCAAAGCAGAGGTGCTGCTCGGGTTGGGCACCTGTGGGGTGGCCTGAGGAGAGGCTGTGCCGCCTGAAGCGCCGTCGGTGGGGTGGGGTGGGGTGGGAAGGCAGCGGCGTGGCTGCCTTCTCTCTCAGCTGTTCCTGCTGTAGGGGCAGCGTCAAACAAGTGTCTCTGCTGGCCGAGGTGGTGCGGGGGTTTCTTCTCTGCTCCTGCTCTGCTCTGGGTTCCTTCTCCAAGCTGCAGCACAAGCTCCTGCTGGGAAGATTGCCTTGATCTAGCATGAAAATGACAGGTTTAGTAGCGTAAGATCAGCCATGGGAAAAATTGTGAAACATTTAGAAATATCTCATGCTTTCTCATAGTTCAGGAAGTAGGAGTTCAAGTCAGGTTTCTAAATATAGTCTTTTTTTTTTTTAAGGGAAAATACAGGGATTTATACTACAGTCTTAATAAAGTGGCATTTTTAACTTTCAAGTGCACAGAAATTAATTTTCCTCAGAACATGATGTTCAGAAGATTCTTTGAAGTCACTGTGATTTTGTGGTGGGCAGTGGGGCAGGGAATCAGGCTGTAGTTTCCAAGATGAACTGCTCTGTTTGCTCAGCAGTTTGCAGGTGGCCAGCCCTGGGCGATCCCACACTGGCAGGGGGGTTGGCCTGGGGGATCTCTAGAGGTCCCTTCCAACCCCTGACATTCTTTGACTGTGATTTGTACAGCTCGCAGGAGGGGTTGGGTAGAGCCTGGTGGTGCCCCTGTCTGTGAGGTCAGGCTGTTTTGGTGGGAGGGCCCAGGGGGTGTCAGTGCTGCCAGGTTGCAGGGGACACGACTCTCCAGCTGCTCCATGTCTCAGGCCTGAGGGCAGCAGCTCCCTGAGCAGCAGAAGCTAGTACTTTAGGAGTGATGGAATCAAAGAAAACAAAATACTGGGGGAGAGCTGGGAGACAGAGTGATTTTCATGGCTGATGGACGTGATCATTGCAATTCTGGGCAGCTTTCATTCAGGTGGATCATCGGGTTGTTAACTCCTCACTTTGTTCTCCTGGGCTGATCTCTGCCACTCGTTTGTAACGTAGTTGTGATTTTAAAACATGAGGCCATGTTTTCCTGCCTGCATGAGACATGGAAAAATTAGTCTTCTGCTGTGTTTCTGACTCTGATTCCGAGTTTTACAATTGTCTTCTGTATAGGGAGATTAAAGAAGAGAATGGGGTCATGGTGCTGCTTTTCTTGTGCTCTTCTGTGGTTGATCTTGGGCAGATCCTGGCCATCTGCTTCCCCCTGACTTTCATCTGTGTTGATCTGGTGGGGCCTTTGACTTCATAAGGGCATCACAAAGCAAACCAACGTACCTCGTTTGTACTTCTGATCTGCAGCTCCATATGTTCACAGCTGAATGTTGTGACAGATACCACAGTAAAACATGACCCTGTCAGGCTGAGGTACTGATCCACTGTTTTACCTGCTGCTACTCGTTAGTTCTCACTGGCAGAATCCCTGGGCTGGACAGCAGCCAGCAACAATGGAAGGAGGAGCTTTCCTGCTTAGAAAGATTTGTGCATTCCCATTTGTTGTCTGCAGCAGTCTGTCTTTGGCTGGCACCCGTGGAGGACAGTAATATACCTTTACAAACAGTGATATGCCTTTATAAGCAAGGCCAGATCCTAAGTTTTAGCACAAGTATAAGTAGCTTGATGTTTCAGTGTGTTCCTGAGGATGAGGTGTTACTAGGTAGGCTGCAACTCCACAGTTAACTTGTTGGGATGGAAGTTTTGTGGGATACATAGGAACATACTGGTTTCTGCTCTAGTTCATTCAGAACAGTGTCACAGCATTGTAATTAACCGACAGGCTGCTTCATTTTGACCCATTGCTATGCTTTAAAGCAGTGTAACGTTGCTTTGGGGCTGTGGTGGTTTCTGACACCCTTTGGTGGTACACCTTGCATTTTCCTCTGCTGTGGGGAAAGTGTTTGTGGAGATCTTCTACAGGCATTAGATTTGCAGCTAGAACATGTGGGGGTGTGGGCTGATAATTGTAACAACTGTGGGTTTTGCTGAAGGAAGTGTTGAACCAGTGTCTTTCCATGGGTAGGGAAACATCTATATGTCTATGTTACTATAAAACCATTTGTTATGGCTTTTCTCTGTTTGCTCACCAGTTCTGAGCTTTATCTTGTATATGGGTCCAGGTTCTTAGAGTTTTGCATCTATTCCATGACCATTAGCTTTTCCTTCCTCTGAACCAAGGCATTTCTCTATAGTTTCTGTACTTGAGTTCCTTCAATTTTGGCTAAACTTTCTGCAGATGGGTTTCTGAGAATCTCTGATTCTTCTTCATGCCCTTTCTCCTACAGCCTTGCTCTGAGGCCTCACTTGCTAAGGAAACTCCTCTGGTCTGCTCTTATTCATCCAGAAAATAGGCTTTCATAAACATGAAGCATCCCACTCTTGTTTTTGTGAGGGCAAATTAAGTGAGTGACTCTCCCTTGTCCATGGTCTGGTAGAGAGTATACTGATAAATGTCTGCTAGCTTGTATTCTGAGGCACTGGGGAGGGAACAGCAGGCATTGAAAAATCATGTACAATTAATACTTTGTACACATTTTATCTAAAATAGTACTATTGTAGGGGGGTTGGAACTAGATGGTCTTTAAGTCCCTTCCAACCTAAACCATTTTGTGATTCTATGCACAGTTCTTTGGACAAGCAGCTAAGTTAAATGAGAAGTTTTCAGCATCACCTTCCCCTCTTGCCTTCAGGCTGCTCTCTGAGCTGTATAGGATTCAGGTAGATAAACCACTGTACTGGAGGAAGGAGGGGGGGTTTCTAGACAGGCTGACTGGGTAATATTTTGCTTTCATGAAATTAAGCAGCTATCAAACACACAGTGTTAGTTACTTTTAACAGGACTTTTTTTTTTTTCCCCTTTCTTTTTGTGGCTGCTGAGAGCTGTACCTTCTGGCATTGCTGTTTTCTGGACTATTGGTATTTTCACCTAAAGGTTCTTTGCTGTACTTAACCTTTGCTTGCTACATCAGTTGGCCTCTTAGTGAAAAGCCTTTTAAAGCAAGCTGGAGGTCATGCCTGATTCGGAAAAGTGAGTGTCTTGTTTCCACATTCAGTTGCAAACTGGCTTTGAAGCCTGCCAAAGTTTTATCAGTTCTGGCATTGGAGGGGCAGAAGAACCCAGGTCTTTGAAATTCCAGCATGTACCCCAAGAGAGAGAGCCAGGAGACTTTCACTGATGTGCTAATCCTGCACAGCAGCTGTTTGTGGTTCCTGCATCCAGCCCTTCCCAGCCTGCAGCTCTTATCTCCTGTTGGCAGTAGGCGATGGGAGAGGGAGGGGATGGCCCTGCAGGAATGAAGGCTCCATTTTTGCTCTTGGGTGCTGAGTTGTTTCAGGATGTTGAGGTGTTTCAGTGATTGCCTGAGGTATCGTGAATCTTGGGAATCATGCTTGTCTTAAGATAACTCTAGCTTTTGAAAAGTTCCTGCCATTAGGAGACTTTGTAATAAATGTTGCTACAGTGCATCTCCTCTGTGGGATTTGCAGGTGTTAAGGAGAGGCAGAAGAGAAAACTGGTGGCTTTGAGAGCCCCTTCCTGGGGCTGCTCTGCACAGGGAGCCTCCGAGTCCTGCAGCAGTGGAGGTGATGCAGTGCCCTAAGTCAGTGATTTATGCCTCTACCATTGAGCTGCTGCTGCTCTGTCCAAACCTGCAGAGTATCCAAAGGCATCGTATCATGTATCCTCTTGAATAAAATCCCACCTTGTTACGGACAGGAGTGGCAGGCGTAAGATGTTCTGGGTTTCTGTTTCTCCCCATCATTACATGGAGGACAAATATTTAACATGATTATGTACAGTTCACAGGTCTGGATGCCTAAATGTTGTTTGATTTACCTCTGCTGGTACATCAGCTGGGTCACCTGCCTTGAGTCTGAATATCTTGTTACAAAGAGTAATGTTTATTGTTCCCATGATAATGACAGCACTGTGATTATCCAACTATTCTCCTTATGCATTTGGATAATAAAGGTCCAGGTCTCAGTAGAAGCTCTGAAAGGGAAAAGGGAAAACAGGAGAGAACTTTTAAGCTTAGCCAGATGATGAGGCGCTCCAGGTGCTGGTGTGTTACCCTTCCTGTGTCCTTGCTGAAATTGTCCTTAACTGGGCTGTGCTGTGGAAGAAGGTTGGCATCCTGCACATAGTACAGGAGCCACTTGCCCAAGTGGTGGCCCCACAGTAGACCCAGGATTAGGTGCAGTGTATAAATTGTTGAAGCCTGCCATTCAATCTGATTTCTCAAGTGCTGTATCATCCTTTTACCTTTGTCAAGGTCAAATTCAGGCAAGCAGACTTTTGCAAGGCCAGCACTACAGATTTCATCTCACTGTGATAATGTGCAACTTTGACATCTTGGTGAGTGCTGAGTTTCATTTATTGGTTCCCTTTGCAGAGTCCCAGGTGTGCAGTTGTCTGTGCTGTGCTGCAGACAAGTGAGACAACTTGCTAAAAGCAGACACGTTTTTGGTAAGTAGTACACTGAGCTTCTCTTGTGGATACCAAGGGAAAAAATAATGCCTAAAAGCCCCCCTGGCTGGAGGAGGGCTACAGGGAGTCATATTTGAACCTAAAAGTTTGGAAAGTGAGGAGTCTGCCTCTGTCACAGCAGAAATTACTGTGTTCAGCTGGGCACAGCTGCAGTAAGCTCTTTTTTTAAAAAATGACTTGTTTTTAATCTGGGGACTTCTGTAATGGGGAAAGTGTTATAAAAAGTCATTCCTTGCAGTACAGCTTTGAACTTCAAGGCAATTTTTTCAAAGGTCTTATGGATAGAGACTGTTTAAATGGTAGCAGGAACTTACTTGCCTGTGATAGCTAGAAATGTTGTGTAACAGCAAAACTCTTGCTCTTACGCCCGTCTTAATCACAATAAGATGTATTCCAGAGAGGCAGGCATGAGAGAGCTAAGCAGTCTCTCGGCCAGTCTGGCCAAATGTTTCCTGACATCATAACTTTCATTGTTTGTTTCCTGCAGTGGTTAGAAATGAATGTGCCTTGGCAGGAAACAGCCAGGCTGGCCAAGAGACTGCTTAGCCCTCTCATGCCAGGTGAGTTCAGCTCAGCGACTGCCTCAGTATTTTCTCTGTCCTTGCAGTTCTAGAGGACATGTGTGTAGTAAATAACCTAACAGGTGAAACAACACCTGATTTTTTTTCCTTTGGAACTTCCAATTTCAGGGGTATGGAAGGGGATTGATTGTTTTCAGGACTCTTCTTAAAATTATACATTGTGTTTATAGTACTGAAATTAAACAAGATATTTAAAAGCATATTGACTCTATGTCCACTGAAAATGAGCACAACTAGGCACTTGTATTTTTCAGATTAACTATATCAACATTTCACTAACTGTAAAATTGGTCTTTTAAAAGAGAAGTTAGGTTAAGGTTTGTGGTGGTGCTGCTCTGACTCCTGGCTGGCAGTGTAACAGAGCAGATTGCAGCTCCCTGACCTCTGCCTGCAGCTGAGCACAGCAGCTTGACACATCAGGAACTGCATCTGTGGAGGTTTTGGCCTGAGCCTCCAACCATCTAAGCAGTGGTTTCTGAGACGACTGGCTACAGATTAGAGCTTGGACACTGAAAAAAACAGACTCCTAGCAGACAGTTTTGCCTTGTGCTGCTAATGAATGAAACACCATCCTGGGAGTAAAATGAGCGTTGTTGTTGTTACTTGTTTTTTTGGTTTTTTTCCCCCTCTGAAGGTACAAGTATTGTAAGGAAAGCTAGAGATGTTAAAATCCCAGTCAGAACTTTACACTCTGGAGATGAGTTAGGTGGAGAGGATTTAAACAGCACTTCACCATGTTCGTGCAAGCAATGACTGTCAGAAAAACAGGAAAGCAGTCAGAGACTGAGGGCAGCTTCATTTGCCATCGCTTATGTGCCAACAATTATTAACTCAAGTACAGTGGGCAGACTGTAAAACTGCAGTGACTTGGAAAGAACTGTGCTCTGTAAATAATAACATGAGCAACAGTCAAGAATTTAACCAAGGGTTGATAACTTGGCTTTTAAGCTCAACTAGTAATCAATTTGGAACAATTTAGTTGTCTTGCATGCCTTGCTATCTAGAAGTTCTATAGCCTGCCCCTACCTCCGTGTAGGACAGTCACACACAAGTTTGGTTTAGTCCAAATGAAAAGGCAGAGGTAAGAAGGTGGGAACAGAGGGGAGTCCTGCAGAGGAAGATGCTGACTTTGGTAATTTCTGTCTACCTGATTTAGGAGATGTTTGTTCTCCTTCTGCTCACATTCCCTCCTGCTTTCTGCTAGGCACTAACTCATCTGCTGGTGTCCCCTAACAGAAGAGATCTCCAGCTGTAGGATGGAAAGATCTTAAAACAATAGTAAAGTACTAACCAAAGCTGGCTGCTCTTTAATAGACCTCTTTATAAAGCACACAAAAAAATAACATGAAATAATATGGTCCAAACTTAGATAAAAAATCAAAATCTGAATAGTCTTTACATGAAGTGTCAGAGATGAAACAGGAGCCGCACAGGAGATTCAAACGCTCCGGGCAGTTACTTTCAGGCTGTTATATACATTATATATTTCAGGCAGTGTATATACATATATATCTCTATATATCATGGTGACCTCATGGTCAAAAGCCATTGCTAGGAGGAATGTGGGAACACAAATGGAACTTCCCTGTAAAAATGTAGCTGTGCAAGTGTCCAGCTGCAGGGAGAGCAATTAAAAAGCACTTTAAGGCCCTGGGATGATTGGCTGAAGGATCAGGAGCACAGGTAGTGTTTTCTTCAATCCCTTCAGTGGCAGGGAAGACTACCTTGTACACTGAGAGGAACAGGAAAACACAGCTGCTTAACATGTGGCTCAGGGGCTGGTGCCACAAGGAGAATTTTGGTTTCTTTGATCCTGGGAACATGGCATTGGATGGGGAGACCCTATCCCACTGATGAAGCTGAGGGAGCTGGTGGGGGTCATTGCTAGGCCACTCTCCATCATCTTTGGTAAGCCGTAGGCAACAGGAGAGGTGCCTGAGGACTGGAGGACAGGAAATGTCACCCCAGTCTACAAAAAGGGCAAGAAGGAGGACCCAGGTAATTATAGACCGGAGCTTTCTGAAGAGCAAGTGGAAACAATTTTGATGAATGTTTTATTAATGGTGTATATTGAAATTAGACATGTATAAGATATGACTATTATAAAGGTTTTAATTATTCAGAAGTCTGAATTGCTTTCAGACATCTCCTTGGCCTCTGGTCTGTAAGCATGTTCTGTCAGCATTTTAAGTTTCATCACTGGATGCAGTTGATAGACATGGGTATAAAGCTCATGGGGTTTTTATAAACCACCATAGGGATACATGTGGTTGCTTTTGCAGTGAAGGGAATCCTTCCTTTTACTCATTTGATAGCAAGTTATTATAAAATCTGATAGCTTAGCTCTCCTCTGTGTGGAGTAAAACTATGGATGCTAGCAGCAGGGTTTATGTTACAGGCTTGTTAACTACCTTCCCTGCTCTACAACGCACCGGCACATGCTGCAGGGTGTCACTGCACACCAGAGTGACTTACTGCATGTTATTGAAGTGATTTACAAACACTCATCTAAACCACTGAAACGCTGTGATACAAAGCTACAGGTATGAAAATGTTTGTATGTGCTTGGTGGTTTCAGAAGCCCTTTAGGGCTGACTTTCTGCCAGGAACAGCAACCCCCACTTTGGAGAACTGGCACTTCAGTCCTACTGTTTTCTGAACAGGTAGCAATGTTTTGATGAATGAGCAGCAGGAGGAGAGAAGCTTGTCACCATGACCCTAGTTCTCATGAGTCATCTGCTGGTCTGGGGAAGTCCCATCCTACCTGTGAAGCACCATCTGCTTGCAAATGGGATTTATTTCCTCTGCAAATATTTGCAAATATTCCTCTGCTTATGATCAGGTTACCCGATTGCAGCCCCTGTTTCCCCCAGTACATAAAGCAAGTAAATAAGGCTTAACATCTTTGCCATGATTATGGTCTCAGAGGCTATTTACAAAAAAATCTTTTAACTTTGGCTGACCTTAGTACAGCGTCATGGGTGAAGCTGTAGGGAACAGTTGGTTCCTCTGCAGCACAGTCTTTATTTTGGCTGGCAGTCTATTAACTCTGATAAGTGGGCAAACTCACGCCAAGCAAAGTCAGGCATATCATGATACTCTGCTTTGTTTGTAGAGAGACAGCTTTGTAGGCTGGTAAATGAAAAAAAACACATATGAGAATTTTGGGCTGACCAATTCTGATTCTTGAGGAGTTTGACAAAAGGACCCCGTGAGGTGCTTTGTTCCTCACTCCCTCTTGTCTAGAGTTGTCCTTCTTCAGTAAGAATGGTGCTCTAGTTCTGCCAGACCTGCATGGAACACAACAGCCCACTGCTGCTTTTCCTAACCTCTCAAGGGAAAAGTCAAAAAGCAGCTCTGTTTCTCAGGACTGCAGGCTCAGGCCTCCTTGGGCAACAGCAGAACCTGGCATTCTGTGATCCTGTGACACTGGGAATTTGTGTGGCTCCTGCCCAAAAGGTGTTCAACAGCCATGGCACAAGGCTGTTGTGAGGTGGTGGCTGTGTGCTGCTTCTGGGGAGGGGGTGGGTTTTCTTTCTTTCCTTTAGCAGCAGCAGTCACTGGAGTTAGATGGTATTTGTTTACATATTTGGGAAAACAGTACTGCTTTGTCCTTCTGGAAGAGACAGTTCATTTTTTTTCCTAAGATCTTTAGGGTCCTGGGTGGCTTACATCACGTGCTGGGAATTGCATTCAAAGGCTGCTTGAATTCGGTTCAAACTTTGCTTGTAGTAGATGGATGTTGCTGATAAATACATTTCATGTGCATCATGCAGAGATTTACTGAAGTTGCTTCTACAAGCATCTGCGTGAATGTAGCTTTCCCTTGAGCTGAGAATGGCCAACTACTTATTGCAATTATATGAAACACTCTTTTGACAGGTTCCTTCAGAAGTGAAGAAGCACAAAAGGAGAGGTTGTGTTCTTTGAAAGCAACTGGGACCACTGGCAAGAAGCAGCAACACTGTGCCCAAACACGGAAACCACTTCCAGGTTACCAAAACATGCTGTTGAACTGAATTTCTGCAGCTGCATTTTCCAACGTACCATGGGATGCTTCAAATCCAAGTATGCCTTTCCACATTCAAATGCTATCCAGGATGAAGATATCGGGGAAGTGTGCACTGGGGAGAAGTCATCCCTGATCA
The DNA here is from genome assembly GCF_020740795.1 of Apus apus. Taxonomy (NCBI): domain Eukaryota; kingdom Metazoa; phylum Chordata; class Aves; order Apodiformes; family Apodidae; genus Apus; species Apus apus. The sequence goes on along the minus strand of NC_067287.1, from coordinate 32,216,607 downwards.
CAGGGGTGGATGTGAAAGGTCCACCAAGCATCATAGTGCAAGACTATGCCGACCGGTTCTCCCGGGAGATCCTGGATCAGGCCATGCAACAGCTGGCAGTGACTGAGAGCAAATACAGTGACATCCCTTACATTGAGAGTGATGTGCCCTGAGCCCTAGCTGCCAAGGACTGTCCTCACACCCAGTGTCCTCTCTGCCCAGCAGTCTGTCTTTGGTGGTTGTGCAGATGAAGTAACACCATCCATGATTTGAGCACAATGCCACCAGTTGGATGTGTTTGCAAGGAGAGGCTGAAAAAATTTGCCTTTGGATCGATATTGCTGAGAAACTAATTGGATTGCAGTAGAATCTCAATCAAGTGTCATTTGTTATCAGCCGTATGTTGAGTATATTCTGTCTTCATGTGTTGAATGTGATCAGAAATTAGTGTTATAAAGAGAGGATGAGAAGAACGTGGCTGCCTAGCAACTCTGCAAGCACTGCCACAGAGGCCCCAGAGATGCTCAAGGACAAAGGGTGGATTTTTACACACTGCATAAAAAAAATCAGTGGTCTGTCTGTAGGTGACAAGAGAGTAACTCTTTGTGCTTGGTAAATCTGTCCACGTTTTGCTAGTGAAGCCAAGGGTCTACATGTAGCAAAGGTAACTGTTGTCAGAAATTTTGCTTTGATTTATTGAGTAGGCTGAACCTGTAAGCCACAAAATACTTAAGGCAATGAAAAGCTTTTTACAAAACCAAGTAGTATTCAGGGAACCATATAGTTCATGATATTATTCAACTGCCATTCTTAAGTGAGCCAGTGAGAAACATGACAATATTGTTAAACAGTGCATTATAATCAACAGGTGCTCTGGCTTCTGGAAATGCATGAAGGCTGTTCTCTAAAATCAGGGGAACTATGGCTGCATTACACTCAGATGTCACTCTGAAGTAACACCCTTGGGACAAACACCTTCCTTCAGCCTCTGCAGGCTCACCTGCTGGCAGGGCTGTGTGCAGGGATGCACAGAGGAGCTACAGAAACCTAAAGCCTGAGCAGTGCACTGTATTAGTGAATAAGCCTTAGGCCCAAAGCTAAAGGGCTACATTCTTTACCCATTTTATCCAGCTTGCACCCACACACTGCACCCTGCTTCTCCACGACTTGCAGCGTGACCTGCTCTACTCCTAACTAGCACTTGAGATGTCAAGAAAATGATGAATTAATTATAGTCATCTTGCCTTGGTAGCAACTTGGGTTTTAGCAACCTGTTTGTTCCTTTTTCTGTTATGGCCAGTTTAAAAGATGTAGGGTTGTTTTTTCTTCCTAAATCAAAGTGCTTTCCATTTTATGTTTTTGTTTTATGGAAAAACATTTCCATACTGGCAAAACCTGTTACTATTTTTTTAAAGTACACACAGTTCTAGTAGTGATACAAAGCATGATTTTCAAGCCATGGTAAGCAGAGACAGGACTGCAAATTGTTATTTTTAGCTTATTCTCAGACATAATATTGAGCTGTTTTGCAAACTTTGTGACATTAACTTAGTTATTTGAAACTCACCTGTGTCAGGAGGTGGTTGTATCAGGAATTTAAAGGTGAAAAACACTTATTTGTAACATAGCACAAGACTACCACTAATTCACACTGTCCAGACCCTTCTAGTAAGACTGTTCTCAGGCTTTTGCAGAAAAAGGGAGAAAAATCTGCTGTTGTTGTAAAGTCTTTTTCTTTGAAGTAACGTAGTCATCTTTGAAGCCATGTGTAAAATGGGACTTCAGTATTATGGCCCATTTAAATTCTACTGCTAAGAGGGCTGTTCCTTGAAGCTCTAAAGCATGTAAGACATGAAATCATACCCTGCATTTGCTCCATTTAAAAAAACTCCATGCCATATAGTAGGGTGAATTAAAAAGCAAAACCAAAACACTAATCAGATCAGTACATATTCATTGGATATTGCTTAACCACAGTATTAAAAAAGATTCCTGTTCTTATTATAGCTGAAGTAAGGCCCAAAATCCATAGTCATTATTTGCCAGGTAGGCAGATAGCTGCAGAAAACTGGGTTTGTTTTAAGAGTGCATTTAGGTGTGTCTGCCTTGACCCTTGTACAAAAGCTGTAGTGGCTGCCCTGGGGAGAAGGTTCTGCAGTGCTGGCTGTTGCAGTGTCTCAGGTCCTCTCTCTGGATGCAGCCTCACATCTGCACTCCTCTGGAGTCAGCACAGCAGAGGCACTTTGAAAGCAGCTTCTGGGTTGGCAGGCTGCCACTGCACTGTCCAGCAGCAAGCAGGGATGTCAGATCAAACAGCCTGAAGTGAAATCACAGCATCTGCACTGATGCACACCCAAAGGAGGTTACCTGGCTATAACTGAAGCTGTGAGCCCCGGTCTGGGGGCTGCCCAGACACCCAGTGCTCTCCTGCTGCTGGGTCAGCCCAGCCTGTCACTCACCTGCACCACAAAGCTCCTCTGCCCTCCCTAAAGCTTGGAGATCACAGCAGCTTCAGTATGGCCTGAAGTGTCACTCCAGCTGGTTTATGATGCTTCCTGTGACACTGGAACTTCAGGGAAAGCAAACGAGCTTGCAAACCAGAGGGAGGCAGCTTCTCACCAGGAAAACAATCTCTTTTACAAGACACTGTCCTTAATAAATAATGAACTTACCCTTACTAAAAAATAATTTTAAAAGCACCTGTTCAGTGCTACAATATGGTGGGAGATCAAAGGCCATTCCAGAGTTCTGCTATGTTTTTAACAGACACAATAGTAATGCATAATAAAAATACTTCTTTACCTACATAAAACAATACGTGTTTACTTATCATTAGCTTACTCTAAACTGTGCTGTAGTCTTAGAAAGCCCCTTACAGTGGCTTTCCAGCTAAGTGGCCACTGGTTCTTTGGCTTGATTTTGTGGAATAAAGGCACTCCAGTATGGGACTGGCATGCTCTGCAAAACCATTTACTTCTATTTAGGAGTTAAAAATACATTTGCTTTCTATTTTCTCCAGGAAACGTAAGTATAGTCTGAGTGGGCACTAGTGTGTGACTGACTTGATATTCTAATCATGGTTCAAAACATACTAACTTCCGCACAACTCTGTAAAACTGACATTTCTGAAGTGAGACAACATCAGTATTCCCAAATAAGACACACAACAATATATTTTTACAATATTTTTTGTGGAAAATATTTTCTTGTGGACCAAATAAAATTAAACTTCCCATCTGCTTGTAAGCCTTTTTCTTTGACAAAAAATGCAGGGAGACTGGACAAGGGCTTCATACCATGAGCTTGGGATAATTCCCATTCATGTGAGTATTGGAAGCAATTAAACACAGGTCAAAGTTTATTGATAGAGAAGTAAACCTGCTAAAATGTTTTAAATCCACTTCAGTCACAGAAGGCATAATGCCTACTCCCTGGGGATTACTGTGCACTGAAGATGGCTTCTTCTGTACAAAAATAATTGAATGAACCAATTGAAAAAACATAAATTAAGAACAGCCATTGCTTTAAGGATCTGAAGCTTAACACTAATTTTAACAAATTATGGGGGAAGTTTAAATTTCTTACAGAACCAGCATGAGGTAGAAATTCAAGTAATATTTTCAGAAGTTACCCTAGAGATATTAATGAAATCTCTCAACTGCTTGGAAAATAAACCCAGGAACTGTCTCATAACAAGGACATACATGATAACCTGAACTGGTAATTGAAATTTTACCAATTTTATCTTTAAGATTCTAGTGACAAAGCCATGTTGATTTTTCTCTCCATTTTGCTCACCTCCATGTATCTGAAAGTCACTCTAGCAATTCACCTTGATGCCTGAATGTCCTGGACTTTGTTTCCAGGCAACAGCTTCTGGGAAGGAAGAAGCCTTGAGCCAGTGTAGACCATTCCTGTCAGTAATGAATACTTGCTCAGTGTTGAAAACACCATAAGAGTTCTGCTGTAGCTCTGACTTTTTGATTCCCTAGTGCTGGTTTCTGATGATGTTATTTGAACAAAAGCTTTCTTCCTTTAGTCTCATTCTTTTTGCTTCATCTTCAGAAAAGCCAATATTTGTGTTTGTGACCTGCCTGTAATTGTAGACACAAGTAGGAAGAGATACTGGTACGTGATAAAAACCACATGCAGTCTTAACGGTGAAGAAGGATTAGTAGCCACGTGTTGTAGCCCCAATAGAAAAATTTATTTTACCCCCCCAAAAAGATTATGTTTTCATCCAGGGTCTCTGGTTATGCCATATACCTTCAAGCATTATTAGTATCAGAAGCCAGCAACCTTTACTGCACATACAGTGACAGGGATATGATGTACATTTAACTTTTGATCCCAACAAATACATCTGTCAGGATATGTTAAGGAACCAGACAATCCACAGAGCAGCAGCCACATCATGTTCTCCTCTATTTGTTACCTATGACTGGGCATACTGCTGTGCTCCCCCTACTTCCCACAAATCCTCCACCCAGCAGAGAGGATGTTCATGGGCAGAAGCCAACAGGAACCCAGACCAGCTGGTACAGACTCCAGCCACTGCAGTCCTGCTGACACCTCTGCCACAACAACAACCAGAATCCCTCACCTCAACAGGAAATGTGCTGTTTAGAGCCCAGAGGAAGGTCAGAGACAGTTTTTTTCTTAAGTACTGTTCAACGAAGAACAACTAGCCATTTTTTAAATCATGAAAAACTAATTATGTAATTCAATTCAACTTAATGGCATTTAAAAAAAAAAAAAAAAGACCATGGTTTTACGAACAAACAGAAGTGTGCTCTGGGCTCACTGGTGCTCTGGGAGTGTTATGACATTTGCAACAATGTCTACATCAGTGAGACTGAACACTGACCAAATGTTAAATCAATAGAACAATTTCTTGCTCTCAGATTAACGATGTGTCAGGCTGACCTTTTAGTTAAGACTACTCAACACCAGCATGTCTTGCATTTTCCTTTGGCTCCTCCTACACTAAGAGCTGACGCAAAAAATAAAATATTAATCCTTGTGCAAAGCAGTAAAAATAACAACTTGCCCTGAAGTCATTTTTTCCCTGTATTAACCAGAGATATGATTATTTTGTTATTGTGGCAGTGTAACAAAAGAGAGTGTTTCTGAATGCAAAAAATTAAGACTTGCAAATCTCAGGCTAGCAAAGTCTTGTCAAACTCTTATCGTACTACTATGATGTTTTATATCACAGAATTAAGCAGGTGTATAAGCAGGTCCCCAGGCTTGAGCTTTACAACTTGAGATCGTTGTTTCCCAGTGGCTTAAAACAATTGTCCACAAATTCATCACTGACTTCTTCTAGAGCAGCTGGCTTCCATCTGGGGGAGTGGTCTTTGTCAACAAGCACTGTCAGGTGGAGTGTAACAACAGAAAAGTTACTTGTAAACTTTATCTAATGAGGTTGACTTCAGACAGCATCAACACAGACAGGTGCAGTGAATACATTGGGGAGAAAAAATCAGTATGATCAGGTGAAGAAAGAGTTTTGATAACACATATGTGTTTAATCTGATAAAAATTCTTGCTTTGTGACCTGCCTAGAGATGTATCTGGGAGCTGAGCTAATTTAAACATCATATAAACTCATAATGAAATAACTGATGAGGAAAGACTAAAGCAGAGTATGTGTGTGGGAAAGAATATACCAATTCTCAAAAAGCATTCCTTGTATCACAGGAATGTTGAGGGCATGTCAGCAAGAACAGCTGCACTACCAAAGAGCAGTAAGACATGAGGCAGCTCATTTGTGTGCAGAAACGACCAACGTGAATGGAATTCCAGAGCATCCTTCTGAGCACCTTTTTGTCCTCAAGAAAGCCCATAAAGGCACCATTTAAAATGTGAAATGTTTATAATTTAAAAAAAAACCCAAACACAACAGCTATAGTACGTGTGGCTCTCTAGGATGCACTGACTGACTCCCCAACATCCCTCCTCAACCAACATTCCCTTCAGATGTGTGGTATCAGTGCCTGATCAGGAGAGGCACCTGTGTCCTGGGAGACCAGCACAGCCCACAGCATACAAGAGACGGTGGGGCTGCCAACAGGACTTGTTTCTTTCTGACAAGTTTCAGAGCAGAATGGTTCTACAGGCATGTGGACAGAAGACACAGAGACTAACTATTTGGAAGAGTAACAACTGCTTTTGGTAAGTTGCCATGTTTTTCTAACCAGACATTGTTCTTGGTGACTGAGCTAAAACCATCCAGGATGAAAAGTGTGCAAAGGAGATGGACTTTAAGTTCAGTGGCAAGAATGCCCACTTAAGAATTGTGTCTTATCAAAAGCCAGGCATTATGGCAGTTTGTGGTAAAAAATATGACTTGAATTTTAACTTTTCCCTCTATAACTAACACTTGGAAAATGCCTAGAGAATAAATACCATTCAAGTTACAACTGCATAAATTAGTATTTCTGTAGCTGAAGACATAGAGGCATCACAGCTCCTTGGCTTGCATCTCCAAAGAGAGAGAAGAATCAGGGCCCTGCATCATTTACCTGCAAATACAGGACTCCTTGGATACAAATAAACACTGATTTTTAAAAGAAGCTCATTATGTAGATAGAGGCTGCAATTCTAGAGATAATAGAATCCATGTGGGCAATTTTTTAAAGGAAACGTGCTGTAAAAGAGTGTATTTACTAGGTCATTCAACGGGGTAATTTACTGATAAGTAATGATCCTACAAGTTCATTTTAAACATTGTGATGTCAAGGCATTGATTGGTTTGGATCAGAATATATAAATCTTCCAAATCAACCATATTTATTCCACTGGATTAGTACTTACCTAATGATTTTCTTCAACTTTAGTTGAAGTTCACAATCTTGCCAAAATAATCTTAACTGTTATCCACAAAAGACAACACTGACTAGAGATGCTTTAAATTAGAAAGGGAAAAAAAAGTCCATGTATACACTATAACAGCTTCAATTCTGAAATACAGCTGCAATGGCTGATAATTCTCCACTCTATGGCACTACTGTGTAATTGAGTTCATCCTTCTGTGTGGATCTGTGGCCCGTTTTATTCTGGCAGGTAAATGGAATTATCATAATGATCCCTCCAGTATAATCTTCAATCTTGCATGAGTTAAAGTATTTGTTTCTAATAGTCATGTGCAAATGCCTCCTTTCTGCATTAACTCCTGTGTATTTTCTGTTTATCCAGCTTGAGATATGGATCACTACAAGAACAGAACAAAAATTCCAAAGGCTTCTAAGGTAGGGAAGCTAATTAAGATAAATGTAACTGAACATTGACATTGTGGTAAGGGTTTGTTCTTGTGGCTTTTGTCTTACAAAACAAGATAAAAATTAAATTCCCAATCCCCTCTGCTCAGTACCAGTGACCTCACTGGACTTCAGTGAGTGTTCTCTTGCTTAGCTTCATCCAGCACAGCAAAAATACTGGTATTTCTGAGCACCTGAAATGGTCAGTCACAAGGAAATGTCGAGATTCTCACTGAGCACAGGGGGTCTGTGTGCCTGGGTGAGGCTGCCAGCTGCCTCACCTGCAGGAGAGAGGGCAGAAGCCACCCAGAAATCAGATCTTTGCAGGGTCAGCAACAGGCTGAGGCTCTCAGCCATCCCATTTGAAGTCTACCTGTCTGCACAAATAGTTAAGGGGCTACATTCAACAGATTTTTGCCCCTCAAGTTGCTAAGACTGCAGTCTACCTGGGTGTGTTTGAGCACAGACTCCAAGTGTTTCTCTGCAGTAAGAATTAAAAACCAAAATTCTTGGAAATGACCCAGGGCCGTGAATTTCTTAGTTTATGTATTATTCTCTAAATCAAGTGATGAAATATGGTCTGTGTATTCTGTGCTTCATCAGTTTTGGTTTTTAATTTAGCAGCTCAAATCACAAGTATCATAAATGAGGAAGGTTGTTTACCAGCAGATTTTTCAGTCTGGTTGAAAGGAAACTGGCAGAAAGAAAAATAAAATTCTGACCTCGGGTCAAAGCAGGATTAAAAAGCTTTTAAACAAACTACTTTCCTAGCATAACTATTAAAATTATGATTTGAAGCAGATAAAAGCTGTTATTAAACCTGAACTATGGCCATTGCTGCTGAAATAACATCTTAAAAAACTAAAATCTGATTATTATATCTTTACTTTATGGTAGAGCCTCTTGTGTTAGACAGGGTAAACAGCTGGCTCTTAAATGTTTGGAATGTAATGTTTTAATAACCAAAAAGCTAATACTGAAATTAACATCTTTATCATTTTAATCTTTTATTCACTATCATTGAGCCTGTGAAGTACTTAATAATCTTACTTCCTATTAAAAAGGAAGTTGAGCACATTGTTGGATAATGATTTTTATGAGATTAGACCCCTTAAAAAAAATCTAGAGTCAGATTCTGCAGCAGTCATAAACAAGAGAAACAATTTTGAGGTGACAAATACACTAACACATACACAGTAAGTAAAGAGCAAAAGTGCTTCAAGAACAAATTATTATTATTAGCAATCCCCTTAGAGCAGCTGCATTTCTGGTGGTTTTTGTTTCTTCTTCCCCTGATATAGTTAAGCCTTTACTACATCACCCTATCTAAAAGAGAAGCTTCCCAACTGCTGCTGTTGCAGCTTCGTGTGTAATTTACTAGACATACTGACAAGTGATTTGCTTTTGTCCTCCACTGCACCCTCAGGTGGTTTAATGACCTTGTGCACTACACCCGAGAGTCTGGTGTTCATCTGACTCAGACTTCAAGTTTGTCACTTCCCTAATAACTACATTTCAGCATCTTATTTGGTGATTTAGAATGTATCCTAGTAATAATCTTTTTTAGATATCTCTGTCCCCATTGCCAACAGAATGAAAACCATCTACTTCCTAACACGTGCAGTAAATTCTTCAAAGGAGTCTCTGCTAATGAATGCTAAAGTTTAATTAATTAAAATCAGAAACTTTCCAGGCTGTACAAACAAACTTTGCATTTCTCATCCCAAGCTATCTGAAACACAGTGTTACTAAAAGTGAACTTTCAAACTAATATCCACTACTGAAATGGATTCTAAAGTACTTGAAAAATGCAGGTATAAAAAAGGCGGAGGAGGTGATTAGGCACACTAGATGTCTAACTGTGTGGATTAACAGCCAGGTTCCCTCAACATCAAAGTGTTATTCATCCAAATGTCTTGTACCATAAGCTTTTTGGAAAAGGAAATGCCTCTGCTTTGTTTCATCATGTGCTGAATAGTACATAAATAATTATTACTGTTCCTAACAGATGTGACATTGGGTTTGACAAACTGCATGGTGAATCAGCAGTAGAATCAAGGACAGTCTGTCTTGCTGAGCTGTTGCTCTTTTACCATTACTTATCTTGAGCATTGTCTTAAAATGCTGAATTATTTAACATCAAGTTTACACACAGGGTTTTTTAATAGGAAGACAGCTGTATACAGAGAGATTCTGGACGTGGGTGAAAGTAGTCTCTAAGAATTTTCTATAAAATGGTTGTTCTTGACTGACTCTTAAACCCTCTTATGGCTGGCTGAGCCAGCTTTGTTGTAACACTAAATCTGGATAGACAAATGACATTGCTGCTCACTACTGTCAGCATTAACTGCATTTTGGACTTTCCCAATGAACTGCTGAAATGTTTTCATGGTGCTTCCTTACCAACTGGATAAACAATGTTGAGAGACTGAGGTTACACAAAGGGAACAAGATGTCTGTTACACTTGGGAACAAATAATGAATTCTGGCCATCCTGGAGTCCAGTAAGCAAAACCTATAGCAAGCTGGGGAACGTACTCTGGGTTGTTACTGCATATACTTGTCTTAACCTCCAGAGAAGCAAAACAACAGTGACTGCATATTCTTGAGTTTCTGGGGTGCACGCTTACCTGCTCGAACCCCTTCATAGAAGTCATGGCCTTTCTGAAAAACAAAAAACAAGCTGGAATGTGACAGATTTTATTTATCCCATCTTCCCCTATTCCACTTCTGCTTGAAAGGCAAGTTCTCAAATCCAGTTAAATCCCCCCTGGTGCTGTTCTCATCTATATCCTCTTACTTAAATGCAGGCACAGCTCTTAAAATCAGCCTCTTGAACTGCACCTGATCAGCCAGCTTTTATGCAGTGCAAGCCCCCTCTCATAGATTCTTCTAAAGAGCTTTACATGATGGAGACTAAGGTGTGTAGGATCAGAAAATCTTTGGAGAAAGGCCAGTCTTCAGGAGTTGTGATGCATTCTGCCTCCTTGAACCACTTTGCAGTTAGACAGAATCTTGGAAAGGTCCAATGCTTTTTGATAAAGGAAAGCATAACATTTAAATCCCTAACAATGCTTCACTAGCAATGGAGCAACACCACCAGCTCCAGGAAAGACATGGCAAGGATACTGTCAAGCACCACAACGTATCAGATTGGATACATTTTCACTCATACTTCTTTTTAGAGCATTTACTTCAACTCTCACAAGCAATTTAATCAGATACACAAATTCCTTATTTTACAAGGTGATGAAACTAACAAGGATGCCATGGGGAAGCTTTAGGAGGCATTTGTTCAGGTAATTCAGTTAGCAACTCTGTTCCACTGAATCACATCCTTAGATGTTACCCAAGTACTCAGCACTTACTACAAACAGTACTAAAATCTCATTTTCTTCAATAAATTCAGAATATCAGTCCCAAAAGGCAGTGATGTACAACTATTCTATTCCCATCCTGCTGATGGCAACAGAGGCACTGAGAATTAAGCAATTTAAAGAGGAACTCTCTTCAAGAACACCAGAATTTTAAAATTATGGTCCAAATACAAAACTTTAATATTGCAACATGATCAGATTTCTTTACAAAAGCCTTCTACCCCTCCCATCTGACTGTCACTAATGTGGTCTCCTTCAAGATGCATATAAGGATGTTGAACTGGAAAAAGGAAAGTTATGGCCTAACAGAGAATATACTGAAAATGGAAACCTAGACATTGTGAGCCCTGGATCATATGGAACTTAATCTCTGACAGACTCACTTCCCCTCTGTGCTGGAAAGAGACACAGGGCTCAGCTGCCTGCTTACCATGCACGCTTGGCTCAGTCTGTATTCCATGGTGAGTACGTCTTGTAAGCTCATGGAAGCTCCTTCTCTGAGCTGTCTGAGAGTTATCTTTAAGGAGGTAGGTGACATCTTACTAATAGTCTGGGGAAGACATTAACAATTATTTTTATTCTCTTCAGCTTAGACACATTTGTAAGCCTGTCTTTTTTTGCATTTTAAACTTTGTAAAGTAAATGAAGGCAATCTCCTCCTTGAGCTCACGTGTGATACCTGCTTCTCCTGCTCCTTCCCACCATGCTGGCATTTAGTGAACTTGCTTGCATCAACTTTGACCAGCAAGATCTCTGGGGTGTATGCCATCACTTGGAGAAGGCCTAGAACCCCTGAGGTCACATCTATGATCAAATTACTAGCCAGAGAATCTAATGCAGCTTGAAAGCCATTTCCAAACATTCTTCTGAGAATTGAACATGAGTGTTACAAGCAATTTTACTCCATTTTTTTTAGTACCACATATCTAGTCTGAAGTGCTCTAAGATGTTACTGATATTGTAGCTGGTACTACTATTATACAGCATCTTATTTTTATTTGGTACAATGCTCAGAGTAGTAAGGTAATAGTAGTGAGATTAGCCACAAACTAAGTAGCTGCTTCATGATCATCTGCAAAGACTAGAAAATATACTAAGAGGAAAACTGGAAGAAAAAAAAATATTAAAAGAAATCAAACATGAACACATTTGTCCAGACTTCTTGTCTGGGATCAACAGATGCTGCAGTAATTTAGCCCTGCATTGCCCTGCTGACAGGAAGCCTTGGAGGTGTTGCCTTCCTTTTTTTGATGGAACTGCAAGCTATAAATATTATGCAATGGACATGATCTGTTTGAGGCACACAAACAAATGCTGTAAATCTGGCTCTCATGACTATCCTTTAATTAACAGCATGCCAGTGAACTGTAGGGGGAGGTGGGGAGAAAGACAAAAACCTACTTCAGAAAAAAAAACTGAGTTTTAAAGCTTTCAGGGTTGTGGGGGAAAGGAGCTAAATCTTACTGTTGCTGATCTTTGTTGTCTTACTCTAAAAAAGACACTTCTTCCCCTATAAATTCAACTAAAAGCTCCATTATTCATAGTACAATAGCCATTTCCTGTAAATTAGAACATTTTCACCACTACTGAAGAGTGGCAGATGCTGAGATTTGCCTCTTTTCATTATTTTCATTCCAGACATTGAAATCCTTACCCACAGACTGAAATGGCAGGTTTCCAGTCATCAACATTAACATTTTCTCTGGCTCCCAGTTACTCTTCATCCCTCTCCAGACACCAGCTGATACAGCAGTGACCCATTTTGCCTAGTTAAGCTGGAGAACCTGCAGTTGCTACACAAGCAGGAGGCTGTGCAACTGTACCTTAAAAGCACTGGTTCTGTCGTTCTGTTATTTGCATGTTGACCACTTTGCTTGAGAGAGAAGCTTGTTTAGATAGAACTAATGCTGGTTCAAACTGACAGTGTTTCCTGAGTTCTGTCTGACCAAGTTCTCTAACAATGAGCTGCCTTTCAGCAGATAAAGAAACAGTTACACCTTTAATTACATCACTGTTTCGGTCTCAGATGGATGGCAACTCTTAACTGGACCCCTTATTTCCCATCATCTGATCTTGCTGGCTCTACCTTTGAACTAGACCTTTTCTCCTTTGAGTTTCCCACTCTGTCATCTAGATTAGAAAATTCTTTGCTCAAACCAGGTTAAATGGGAACCAGATGGTTCCCCAGGTGAAATGGTAATGGCAAGTTCCTTCTGGTCAAAGAAAGCACTGAAACAGGGAAGACCTGAGAACAGCACTTAACTAGCCTAGTGCATCCAGCAGCTACCTCAACTTGGCATATCAATGAGGTTGAAGGTGGAGGAGGCACTGTCATAAATCAAGCTGAAGGAAGAGGAAAAAGCAAAGAAAATGGGTAGGTGTAATTGCAGAAAAATGAGTCACTGGTGTATCTATAAATAAATTCTCTGTACAAAGAGGAGGAAAGGATGGGTGCTAGGGAACAAGCCTGAAAAGCAGACAGGATAGGCTGAAGTGAGTATTAAAATGCAAAGAAACCCTCATCGAAGTTATTTTGTATCTGTTCCAGTACCTTTGAGATCATCTTGATTTAAACATAATGATCCTGAAAGCTACAAGCTGAATTTGCAATAAACCCAAATTCCAACAAGATACTAACAGGAGGTGACCAAATTAAGCAGCACTGAATGAAGCTCCTTACAAGACTAGCAGCTAGAAAAGTGGCTGCATCTTTTGTCTCCAAGGTTCATTGAAGTTTCTGAGCTGCTTAGGATGCTTGTGGGGGGATAGCAAACTGCTATCAAGGATAATGTCTGATAATCTCTTACTACATGTTCCCTGCTCTGTCCAGTTCTTTGAGCTCTGCTCCTCCCAACAAAGTGCCAGCAGGCCAGGGCTCTGTCTCTAGGTGGTGTAAAATGCCCAACTGCCAGAGTGCAAGTTGCCATTCTTCCTCCAGCTGCAATTCATTACAATTCTGCTTTCCTAGTAAAACAAAACCTCCACTTTAACTGGCAAGCGTTTCATGGAGAAAGCCAGATTTATACCTCAATTCCTTTTTAACTTTTCCCCCCCAGAAATGCATTTTCCTTCTTCAGTTTTGTGGTTCTTATCACAGGGGAAATCAAGTATCTGATCCTACAAGCTCGCTCACTGCTTTGCACAGAATGGGTGCTGTTAGAAACTTGTCTGAAACTTAAATACATGGTCACACTAATAAGTCTTGTGCCTGATAGAAACTGTTGGGTGTTTGGGTTTTTTTTCCCCCACAAATTTCCATATGGACAGAAGCAATTCATATTAACACAATCTCATCTCTTGAACAGAGCAGACAAGAGACAATTGTTGAGGAAATTCTGTCTCCTCCAAGGATGGTGTTTCATTTACTAATCATATGAAAGAAAAAAGTTGCTATAAAGTCCTATTAAAGACATTAAATAAGAAAACTGAAGCAGCAACAAAAAAAAACATTTTCTTTTTAGAGATTAAAGAAAAATCAGTTACACAAAATCTTAACTTTTATGTAGATGACATAGTTTTAAAGTTCTAAATTAAAACTATAAAATAAATGTACCCTCTCCTGGCCTCCTTCCCCCAAACAACATGGAACATGAAACGTATCTGTTGTTTTGTTTTTTAAATATGGGAGATCTGAGTTTTGAGGCTGCAGATGAAGGAAGCAAGCTGAGCAGGTCTGGGTTACTGGAGCAAATGTGGCACAACAATCTAGTTAGTGCATTTCAGTAACACAGTGTTTCCAGACTCCTTCCATCTTTTGTAGCAGAAACTCTTTTGAACAAAGCACCCTTTAAAGACTATGTGGTATTTTTTAAAGTTCCACAAGGCTCTGACTGTGTTTTGAAGTACCATAAAGTTGTATGAAATTAACTTAGGAAAAACTATATGTAAATAATTCTTGATCACTTTCAACTTCCACTGCAGCTAATCAATGTAATATCCCTGAAGAATTACATTGAACTTCATAAAATCTAGAAATACCATAAAGAAAGAAGAGCCACCAAAAGTAACTGCTATTAACATGCTACTAAACTGTCTCAACAGACCTTACTGTAACTAATTCCCCAGCTACCTGGGACATAGGGAAAAAGTGAAGAAGGAAATCACAGAGCCTGTGTATGTCAGGGGAAAGCCACTATGGCAGCCTGTGGTAGAATTTAGCTCTACAAACACATGAAATTATTATTCTGGCACTAGCTCATTTGACTGCTTTATTCAATGAAACTTGAATGTAAGTAGAGAAAAAACACTACCTTTCCCTTTCAGTTTTGCTTTTGTAATGCACATGCTAAATGTCTCAGAGTGTACTAGTGTACGGGTTGAAACTAAGGTAATTTTTAAAACTTCCTTTCACACAAACTGTTTGAGGCTTCTGGTGACAAAATGTTAAATCTTTAAGAAAAAACTGAACCAAAAATGTGTCTCTCTATCTGAGACAGGATGCCTAATGTAAATGACAGTTCTGTTCAAATGAAAGTCCAAAGGTGATGGACGTTTTATCTCATTACAAGAGCAGGATTTCTTCCGTGAGCTGTAACCAAAGTTAAAACTAAGTTTTTGTTGGAGAAATTCTTGTGTTCTATCCAATTGTGAGTGACAACTGAACAGCTCCAAGACAAACTTTTACAAGGCATCTGAATACAGATACTTCAAAGGAAAAAGAGGGAAGACACATGTTACTTGTAAATGAATATAAGTTGCTTCTTGCTTTTCAGGCTGAAGTTTGCATTAAGTGTGTAGTGTTACTGTGTGTGTTTTGAGTAGTGACTATATCCAACATTCAGAAATGCATTAAAAAGGTCAAATAATACTTTGTGATGACAAATTGCTTGCTCTTTACCCAAATTAGATAATCTGGAACAAAATAAAATGAACAACAGTGTTCTGGCACTGTTTTATTCCAACCTAAGGAAACTGTCACCAACAACCCCCTGATCCTGGAGAGGGGGAAAGGGTGGTTGGTTGTTTTTTTATTAGGTTACAATCACATGCAACATATGATGGTATTCACATTGTGTGGTTTTATAGAGTACTATTCTTGTCTGAGTAGAACTACTGACAATCCCAAAGGACTGTATGTGAGAACATGAGGATCTCCTACTAGAGTTAGTAGTATTAGTTATGTTAATATAATAAGATGACTAAAGTCTGTGCCATTATAAGAAAGTACAGAACCAAACTTAAAATCTCTAACAAAAATCACATAGAAGACATTACCTCTAGTTGCTTAGTGGCAAAAGGAGAACCATCTTGCTTTAATTTTTTAACAATTTCTTCCATACTATCTGCTGAAAAAAGACTAAAAGAAAAAAAAATTAACTGTGTCAGCCTTCCTCGTCTCTATGAAGTGCTGGAGTTACACAGAAATTAGAAACAGAATGTAACTGGGTGATGTTGCTTTTCTTATCAGTGTGTTCTCTGTGGTTCAGTTTTAAGCAACTCAGTTGACAGGCATCTCCTCTTCCTTGACAGATCTCTAGCACTGCAATAAATCTCACTTACAAGCTCTGGTATTTATCCAGAAACTTTAATTACTACCATCAGTCTTATCTGTATTTTTAGAACCCATGGAATCTTCAGCTATCAGCTCCATTCCATAGGTTTGGTGTCAACATCTTTTGTCTCTAAATTCAGATACTGCCATCCTTCCAAATTTTTAGCTGCTTCTTATCATCCTCATTTATTTCTCCTTCCCTTTTTGATACATGGAAGTTCCAAACAATAATAGAAATGGCTTTATACCAATGAGTATAAATGCCCCAAGTAACATTTTTCTGTCCAACTGAACAATTACTCTCACAGATCCCACTCAATTTCTATAGGAAAAGTTTATTTTAATGTGCCACAGGGTAGTTGCTTAATAGAATGTTGTATGAATCAGGCAAATATACTCAAGTATTTAATACACCAATGAGGGAAATACTGAATAAGCTTCAGATAAAGCTCTCTAAAGACAAAAAGACTTTTAATTGCTAACTTGAATGTCATTTCCATAACCTTATCTGTGGAACACTGATACTGTTACTTCATGTTCTCTATCCAAAAGAATAACAAAGAAGAAAGATTGCTGAATACCTGTTAATCTTCTCCATATGTTCATCAAGTACAAAGTTCTTTTCCTGATCAACTTTGCTCTATTTAAAAAGCAAATACATACTTGGTTATTTTAGACTAAAAAGCTTATTAGTAGTGAAAACATCAGTGACTTGTGTTACAGAAATATAATACCATAAATGAACATTTCATATTCCTAAGACACTGACAATTTTAATGAATTACAATTTTGCAGAATTTATAATGAACATGTCACTGCATCCTGTGAATGTTAAAGATGCCACCTCATAATGCAGTGCTTTCTCTGAGCTACTAGGTATGCATGTTTGACTGGGTGGTTATTTTGTACACAAATAATCATGATTATGCTATCAAGACACATCTATCAAGTGCACTAAGAAAGTCAGTGTAGATAAATCTACTCAAAAACCTGAGAATGCTTTTTTTTTTAAAAAAAAGGTTTTCTTTAAAAATACACATGCATGTATATATGTATTTTTTTTTTAAAAAGGCAAAACAACAAAACAAAAATTGCATTTATCTTCATTATATTTTCTCTGTAATTTAAAAATACATATTTAGGGAACTAAAGTGTGTGAAAGATCTATTGACCTGATGTGGAAAGGCTGTCAAACGTTCCAGATTTTCTGGTATTAAGGGGTTTAGGACATAAGCAGATGTTTCAGTAAGAGCAGCTAAAGCTGTGAAAGGGCCCCTGTCATTTCAGCTCTGATAACTAAAAATACACAGCTCTCTTTTCTAGTCAGTGTCTTCCTGTAAAGCAGTATACTGCAAGATACAAGCACTCCTACTGCATAGCTATTTTGTCAAAATAATCAGTACTACTATGTAAATTAGCTTATCCCATTTATTTTTCTAATTAATTTTTATATATGTCAACCTAGTAATTCCAAAACAGACATAACAAGAGTAAACACTGCTTGTTTTAAAGCCAAACAACTGGGGAGTAATACTGTGATTGACTGAATCAATGAATCTTGATTTGATTCCAGAGGCTCCCTTTCTTAAACAGCTCAAATAGCCACTGAATGAGCTGACTGTAAAGCCCAAACCTTTTCATGTCATGCCCACTCTTACATGGGGCTAATACAAATACTAATTCTGTATTACCAATACAGTTGCATTCACCTCCAAAATCACAACAGAAAACTACAGGTTTGTCCTCTTGGAAAACAGCACCTTTCTCCTCCCAAAAATACTGCTTTAAGACCTCAGATGCTTTCCCTAAAACATACCTGCACTCTGCTAATACTTACCCTATTGATAACTGCTGTGCTTATTCACAGTCTTTCAATTACTTCAAGGTTATAAATATATAAAATCTTTGGAAAATTAAGGGAACAACCTAAGGCTTTAAATTCAGGCTTCAAATGTGGACTACAGATGGTCTGCATTAAAAATAATGCTCCAATATATATCCAACGCATCAAGCTAGCAAAACATTTTTTCAGATCAATGAAGAGAGAGTTTCTGGGTTGGAAATAAAACATCTATTTCCAAGTGAGCAGGGTAGCATTTAATAATTGGCACTGCAACTTCTGAAGCCTTTGGAATAGGCCAGTAGTTCTACCTTGCTGTTTGTGTTTGTCAGAATCCCTGAATTTCAGGCAAACACCCCAGATTGCACTTGCCATGGTGTACAACTCCCAGTCTGCTAGTGGCTGTTTTGCTTGCTGAAAGGGGCTAGAAATTCAATAGCAGGGGAAAAAAGTAAGCAGCAATATATTTTCTGCATCATCATCATGCTACTGGCTGGAAACTTACACAAACGCATAGAGATAGCTGATCACAATAGGAATTACAGGGTTATCCAAAATGAATAAAAAGTGAATAAAGACTTGTAGCACTAATGCCTACAGTGGAAAAGTTGTAAGTTAGTATTTTATGGAGTGCAGAGTTTGGAGACTCATCATTTTTTAACCACAGCCAAATTATCAGTAGCATAGATAAAAAAGAATTTGTATTTACATATATGTAACAATTTTGCTTTAT
This sequence comes from Apus apus, assembly GCF_020740795.1. Taxonomy (NCBI): domain Eukaryota; kingdom Metazoa; phylum Chordata; class Aves; order Apodiformes; family Apodidae; genus Apus; species Apus apus. The sequence continues at coordinate 32,197,925 of NC_067287.1, read as the reverse complement.
TTCAGTAGCTGATCAGATTACCTTCACATGGTAAGAGTTCAGTAAGTCTGCAATGTTTTCTTTTGAAGGTGATTTCAGTGCTATCAGGTCTTTCTCTAAGGCAGGTAGCTATTAAAAATAAGATTTCATTAAAAACATGTAAACCAAAATGTACTTCTTGGATTATTACTGCCCCGATAGGTTGCAACTAGATGACCTTTAAGGTGCCTTCCAACTCAAACCACTCTATGATTCTATGATACTATATAGTATGTATATAAACATCCCCCCACCCCCCAACTTCTGGACAGATCTTAATGAGGTACCAAATTAAAAGTACAAAGAGCCAGAGTTCACTTTTCAGTGTTGAACCTTCTGGACTTAATTAAGTCTGCAGTGATCAGCAAAGAACTCTGCTTCCCAAGCAGACCTCCAAAGCAGTGCTACAGCTGCTGCAGGTAAGGCCAGCCTACAGCAGTCCAAGAGGGAACAGCAGGAGCCTGGCAACCATGCTGTGCTGAAAATAGTAGCTAAGCAGCTCCTGAGTTTTCAGACAGAAAGGAAAGCAAGTCATTGTTTCTCCTTCACTTGTGGCCGTGCAGTCACACTGGAACAGTGTGACTCTGGCTTTATCAAATATACTAATTTTTACACTTTTTGAGTCACTGTAAGAAACAAACAGGTTATCTGTTAAGGAGACTGATAACAGATGAATGGGGTGTTACCTAGGTTAAAAACTCTGCAGATGTATCAATACTCTCTAATTTCAGGCACTGTTGTCTAAATTGTATCATTTTTCAAGCAACTTCAGCTATGCTCAGTAAATCATGCCCTTCAACAATTGAATCATGAAGACAGCAACATTTGCTCCCTCTTCTAAGCAAACCTGTCACTAGCTGGCAAGTGTTGAAATGACAGTTCGAGAGTACCTTACAAAACCCATTCACAGTGCCTGGCCAGCTGATGTAATGGCACCTCTGCACACACTCAAGTTTGTAAATGTGTCTTGGTGTGATACACAAGTCAGACATGTCACTGGGGCTGCAGGCTGTGCCCTTGCTGGTGCTGGTGAGCTCCTTACCTTTTCAGACTCTACAAAATGTGTAGCAATGCCAGCTTTCAGTACATCTCTTCCTTTCAGCCTAAACCCTGTGAGTGCAAGATAATAGCCCATCTTTCCTGATAGTCTTGGCAAGAAATATCCTCCACCTACATCAGGAAAAAGGCCTGTAATAAACAGAATAAAACAAACAAATAAAAATGAAAGGGAAAGAACCTGTCCTAACCACGCATGTAATTCAGTTGCTATTTCTTCTTGTCTCACTTTCATCTCCCTGGCTTAGGCACTGATCTCTTGCCCAAGTTTCTCCTTGACTTGGTTTGATATTTCTCTGTCATCAAAACTCTTCCTTAAAGCAAACTCTTGATCACTTTCCAAACTGTATCCTTTCCACTGGCACATGATTTACAAACATATACCAGACAACAGTGTTCACTCTGTTTGCCAACAACTGAGACATTTTTAGATGCCTGAAGAATCAAGTCTGCTCTTGGCAAAAACCAGAAGCGACACAAAGAATTTTGAAATAACTTGTGCAAACTCAAACTGGATGCTGCTTTTACTCTGAAATCTTTTATTACGATAAAAATATCCAACAGTGATGAAGTACCTCTTGCATGTCTAAGTTTGAACAAAATTGGGGGCTGAGAAATCATTAATAGATCGATAATATTGCCAGGGACTTCCTTAAGGTGAAGGCACGAGATGCTGACCTATTACCTGGCTCTATGACTAACCTGCATTTTGGAAAAATTTAAAACTTTCCAGCTTAGTGACTCCCCTACATTAATATACATTTTTTAAATCTACAGAGTAGGGTAATTTTTAAAAATAAAAAGTTGTGAATAAAATTTAAAAGACTTCTAAAAGTCGTTATTGAAAAATACAACTATTGTTATCGAAGTTGGTATTTTAAATGATTAAACTTAGTTAAAATATATCCTTACTGTGTTATATACATTAATTACCTACAAAGTAAATTGAAACACTTTCTAACTTTTAATATACTTACGAAAACTTCAGCTTAGCTGTCTCAATCTCCAAAATCAAAATGGAAAGAAGCAGTGTCCAATTACTACTTCAATAATCACCAATGGTGCATTAATGAAACTGAAAGATTTTTTAAGAGATTAAAGCTGTGGTGTTGGGTTTTTTCACTTTGAGAGTATAAATGACACATTGAAATAAATTTTAAAAGAATACAAATGAGCAATAAGAAACAGTAAATACTTGCCAAAGGAGAGAGATTCACTGGGAAGATTAAGATGTACATAAGCAGTTTAAATGGAGTTCTGACAGTAGGTGGTAATTTTTCACTCACCAGTAATTGCTTTTAGTCACAAAAGAGTCAATGCATGTATTATAGAAAGACCCTATTACAAGTAGATGTGGAAAATTACTGGTCCCTCGATATTAATTCTCAAATCCCTACTTGAATAAGAACTGAATGTCTGCTGGGCTGACCAGGCTAACAGCCTATGCCTGCAATGCTGACTTGCAGTCTGTGCTCCAAGAGGGATGCAACACACTTCACTGTAACCCCAACTGTAAAACTCTTATGCCAAGCATAAAATAAAGGTAGCACTACTGTATTCCTACCTTATCATGCAGAGGTGGTTGGGGATTTATCGGTACATGACTTATAGGAAGACAAAAACATAGAGGGACATACAAGAAAGTGTCCACTATTATTATAACATTACCTTCAAGCCCACTTCTTGCCATATGCTTTCATCTTTTGTTTTTCCCATCAGTGATTTTTCCACACCCTCTTACACCTAAACTGCATTCCAGTGCTTTATCTTGATGTTTCCAACCCTATGATCTAGAACTGCCTTTTATCTCTTCTTGCAAAGTGGCATATCTATCTATATCTTTTTGTTCATGGTGGTGTATGACTGCAGAATAATTGTGTGAAAATGTAGCAGCTGAAATAGTGCTTTGTTTTCATGTCACAGAAAAGGTGTAATGCCTACTGCGATAAGCAATCATATGAAAAAAATCCATTAATACCATATCTGGATAGCTAGACATTTCAAACATACAGCACAGGGATCCAAACAGCTAAGCCCTTAAATCCATACAGATTTCAGAGATTTTATTTCCAACTGATCCTAAAAGGGTTTTAATTACTTCCTTTCCCATGCAAGTTCTAAGCTTTTCCTTTATATGTCTTCACAGTCTATTTTTCTTTAAATAAGTCTTTGTTAACACAAGGAATCCATGTAAAGCATATGTATTTTTTCAATATAAAACTGCTTGTATCTTTACCTTTGAATAATAAAGCAAAGAAGGTATATTTATTATTAGAATAATTCCATTACCTGTTTAGTTTTCAAAAAACCCAAAACAGTAGCTTCCTTCAAATGGTTTTCTAACATCTGATTATGAACTTCAGGAGTTTAGCAAATTCACGTTGTATTAACTCTTGAGTTATTTAGTTTACTACGTTCTCCTTCAGCAGATAAAAATATGTAGAGGGTTGCAATAGTTTTTTTTCTCATCACAAACTTATGTGTTCAGAAAAACTGCAGGGCATTTATCAGCTAGCAGGAATTGCTCTAATATTGTGTTCAGGATTCAAAATTATAATGAGCTTGCTTACATTTGGGGTGTTTATTATGTTTTATTTTACTTGATACAGCTCATATAATACTTTAAGAATGTCAGAATAAGCCTTGTGCAATGTTTCATACAGGCTGGATAGCAATAAACAGTAGATAATGTGTAAGACACCCTTTACAAATACAAAAAAGCATGACTAGCAGGGGGCACTACAAATATCCAATCATTACCTAAGCATGCATTTAAACTTCAGTTATAATGACATTTTTTTACTTAAAACAGTCTCATCAAAAGCTGAATCATTTTAACTTCTATTCTCTATTCAAAACTGAGTCCTGATTTTTAAATTATTTTTTACATTGTCTTAGTTTCAACATTATGTAACTATTTGGAAATTCTTTGAAGAAAACAATGGTCACCACTCCTTACAACTAATTCTTTGAGGTGAAACTAGGATTGAACCTAAGAGCACCATGGCTGGTGCTATTTAAGCTGTTAAACCACCAGATAAGGTTCTCTATTCTGAACAGATGTGTTCAACAGAACCACATACTACAGACTTGCCTCATTCTCCTGCTTGAGGACATAAAGATAAGAACTATGTAACAATCCTTCAGCTGCCTTGCTGCGTATAAACTAGAAATTTTGCAGACGGGAACTGAAGGATAGTTTCTAGGCTTTGAGCACTCTTTGTAAACACTGTTGATAAGTAAGGACAAGGGACTTGGACATTAATGAAAGCACAAATGGAGTATATATGGACAATATGGACAATAATAGGCTCTGTGTGGATACCCTGTTGGTGCCAGGAATGTCTTGAAGAGAAACGTGAATGATGACACAGGAGGGTTCATTTTAGTCTGACTTTTCTTGAGCCATACTACCACCTTCATGTAGCTCTGAGAGACACATTTTTGTGGGTTTTTTTTTTACATCTCAGAGTTGACTTAGAAGCTGTAGGATCAAATATCAAAAAGCACAAAGTACATGTTGCTATTTAAAAAAAAACAGAAAAGATGACACTGTGATCTAACCTGCACACCATCTGTACGCAATTATAATGGTATATATTAATATCTATTATATTAATATGTTAATATGAGAACTAACATTAATGAATATATTAATATGAGAAAAACTGGAATTCCAAAATCTGTCCCATTAACACCGTAGATCAGTTTGTAGTACAGGCAGTTTGATGCACTGAGTTCCAAATGAAAAGCTGACATATCAGCACTGGGTTCTTCAGACTATTTGCCTACATCTGTAGTAAAGACTCCAGTTTCTCAGATCTACTTCCATTTTTAAAAAAAAAAAAAAAGAAAGAAAAAGTATCCTGACTGTCTTTGTATCATTCTAAATAGTAAACTCCAGGTTAAGAACCTCAGTGATCAGCCTCCCATAATGCAGGCAAGTTTCTATTAATTTATTAGAAAATACTTTACATACATGGTGATCTCTTAATTCCTTTTTCAAATTCTTTCATTACTGCCACTGCTTTCAGGCAAAGACATTTCATCCTGATTACACAAACAGTGTCACTTTAAACACATGAACAAGTGATAAGCTGTTGAAATACTTACCTATTGCTGTTTCTGGCATTGCAAAAAGTGTCTTTTCTGTAGCAACTCGGAAGTGTCCATGGACTGAGAGGCCAACTCCCTGTGCAAGAAGTACAAGCAAAAAATACAGTTATAAAGTTACCAGTAAAAATAATCATAACCATAATACTATGTAATGCACCTCTTGCTTTGCTCTACAATTGAACGATAATATACTTACCATGAACATCTCAACAAAATATTAAAAGGCTTTTTATGGTTCAAACACTAATGAAGCATCATATGACCATTATAATTTGGCTGAAATAGCATTCTATGCTTTAAAAGATTGATGAGTCACACAGAGATTAACTTCAAACACCCACGAGTGACAGCAACAACAGAAACAAATGACCCCATTTTCTACATCAGACTCTGAAGGGAGCTGACATCCTCTTGCTCACGTTATTTTTGCAGATACTTCAAAGAACCAACAGCAAATACACCAATACTTCTGGAACACGTATGAATTGCACAAAGCTGTAACTACACTAGTTTCAAAAGAAATAATAAATAACTATTATTGTAATGTGATAATTACCTACTTTATCAATATTTGAAGCAGGAACAGCCTTCAGCATTACTGATTAAAATTCAAAGTTTGTGGTTAGAAACTCATTTAACCTGGGGAACTTTGTTCTCAAAGTTAGAAACAGAATTCATATTTCTGAGTATCTAGCCCTCCACTCTAGCAGTCTTTCCTGATGAGACATTTCCCTCAAGAGCAGAAGAGCTTCTGTGAACTCCATGAAGAGAGCTTCTCTTCCAAGCTTGTTCCTTTTTATAGTCATAAAAATAACTGCAGGTTTTTAAGAATAAAAAGTTGAAAGAGGTAATTTTCTTTTGAAATAATTAAATCAGATTTAACTTTCTCAAGCACTGAAGCCATAATTGGATTTGTTTCCTAGACAGCCTTCAAGTTTTATACTATAGAAAAGAGCTTAGTTTCATATGTATATTCAAATGACTAAAACTGTATTTTCTTCTTATCCATTATAAAAAATGGTGGAAATATGTCCTTACTTCTTTGAAGAACATTTCTAAATAATCCAGCATTAAGATAAAATTAAGAGATAAAAATGAGTTGATGCTTTGTGAGTACAAACCCCAGTAATTTATTCAACTGGTAATCATATGCTTTCATGTATTTGCAACTTCCCAAAGGGTTATTTTAATACATTCACTGCATGTGCTTAGCATCCTCCATCTGATACAGAGGACAGATTCTTGTATTACTTCAATAGTATCCTTTGTAAAGAACAAACTCTTCCAGTCAGAAGCTAAATGCATGCCTCCTCTGTTTCTGGATTTCTTAATTTACTTTTTAAATTGTAACTGAAATCTTAGGCTGGGCAAGTCTCACCTAGCAGGCCTTTCACACTATTAAAATATCTGCAGTTGGGCTGTGCTCACTAAACCAAATAGTCCCACCAATTACACACAAGTCATGATGCTATAATGTCTTTATTAAAATACACTATATCCTGCACTGTTAGAGTCCTACCTTTCATAAACTTCAAATATATATTAAAGCTAATGTCTTCCTTCAGACATTTCCAAGATAATAGATTCCTATGGTTGAGTCAGGCTTGGTTTTTAATCCAGGTAATTTATCTTAATACTGGCATGAAACTTTTTTTCCACTAACACCTGAATGTTTGAATTTTGTAAAGGATACTTAAAGAACAAGGCTAGAAGTTAAGAAATTAACAAGCAATTAATTTAAACAATCTTTCTGTAGGGCTTATATAGTAATAAAAAACATGGATAAGAGCAGAAATGGTGGTCTGACTGTGTCACTAGAGACAGATTGGCCACGAAGGTGTTTGGTTACAAATTAAAGATTAATTACTGCATGGATATTAAGATCCTATTCTTAAAAACAGTGTAGACTCAGTACACCTCCAGAAGGCACATAATATAGGCAGTTTCATCTGAATTCATCAACAAACTTCTGAATTTTACTTCCCACACACATAATTTCCTACTCAGTGTCATATTCCAAAATTCATTATATGACTCCGTACAGAAAATGTATCATTTATTTCCATTTTTTCCCCATGATGGATAAAGAACCTTATTAAAATAATTTTTCAAATTAAAAACAAATTACAAGGAGATGAAGAAATGGAACACAGCTCCTATAAATCTTAAGTTAAGTTGTATTACCTTAAATTGAGAATGACCTATGTTGGTAAATCAGAGAATTTATCACGTCTATGGGAGTTATTAAGAAATTGAGAGGCCACCACAACAGAGAATGATACAGAGCAAACTAAATAGGGTCTTTCTGAATCACATACATAAAGATCTGTTCACACACAGAAAAGTGGATCTGTGTCACAGCAAAACCATAAATCACACTTGTCTATTTAGTAAATAACCAACTCAGACTGTAAAAGAATCACTGCCAAGGAAGGTAGAAATGACAGAATAAAAGAAACACAAACAGAAAAGGCCTTCAGGAATGTTGCTTGTACCATCTTCACTAGGCTAATAAATATTTTTAGCTGTGCAAGCAAACAATTTTATAGTAATGTGAATATTAACATTGTCTACAGTGAAAGTCCTGTTGTAACAGTTCAAATTCAATTACTACACTAATTTTTAACTGCATGAGAATGAAGTTCCAGGCAGGGCTAGAACCACAGAAGACATGTGGTAACCAACAAACAAACTGAGCATAACACAACAATATATCTGAATACAGATGTATAAAAATAGCCCAGGTGCAGAAAAATGTTTTCAAAAGCATTAGATGGTGAAGTAAGCTGGTGGAATTGATTAAGGAAGCAGCAGGAGGTTATAGCTGTATTAGATCAAAAATCACTGATGTAAGAGCCTTACCCTCTGCATCTCAACATAGAAAATCTTAAACTGGATCGAAATTAATCTTTATCATTAATGTTATGCACCACTTGAGAAAGATGACTTGGAGCAAATCAACTCTATACAAGTGTTTTAAAAATATCATTAAAGACAGTGCTTTTTCTGAACTTTTCAATTATTTAGTGTGGTATTTTAAAATGTAACATATTATTATAAAATATTAATGTAATATAACTTAAATATAAAATATTTATTTCCATGTAAGTATTTCCAGTAAGCATTTCCATTAAGTATTAGAGATTCTCAGTCCAAATATCTACAGAAGCACACTGAGCTGACAGGAGAAAGATTATTTGTAATAACAGCTGATGTTTCAATCGTGTTCTCATGACCCCTAATTATTTAAACTAACCCGACCTGGAGGTATTTAAAAGCTGTGTAGATATGGTGCTGAGGGATATGGTTTAGTGGTGGATTTGGCAGTGCTGGGTTAACATCTGGACTTGATGATCTTCATTCTACCAAAAGGATTCTGTGATTCTATGTTAATGATCATCATTTAGGTCAGGTTCTTTCTACAGTGAAATTTAGCCAAAAAACAAACAAACAAAAAAAACCACCACAAAAAAAACCACAAAAAAACCCTAGGCCATTCTTGTGCACCAGTGCTACTACAATGAGTGCCCTTTATCAATAGAATTTAGGTTGAAATTTTCGTGTTTGATTTTTCTACAGCCAAAATTTATCAAAGATCCCAAATGGGCTGTACTAGGATAGTTATGTGCAATAGCTGAATTTTTCCCCTGCATTACCTGCAGGGTCTGATCCAGCCGTCTGAAGGTGAGCACCCACACCAGTGTTGTGATTCCAGCTGCTGGGCCAGACAGAAGCCACAGTGGCAGTTCCACACAGGCCTCCCCAGAAGGGATTGAGTGCCTGCAGCTCCATGTCCTCTCTTCCCAAGCATGTTGCCTTCTCCAAGGCAAAAAAGAGTAGACTGGACAATTTGGTCTCATGGTCCAGTCTGGCCTACAGGCACTGCAGCTCAAAAACAACAAGCAAATATAAAAACTTCTACCAAGAGTTCCTTCTGATTACTCAGAATTTTCTGAAATAACTTATTTCCAGAATTAAGAATGTTTGTTTTCCTTCTTCCTTTTTCACTACCTGGTATTTATTACTTTCTAAGACTTAAATTTAGTAAGCATACAAAACTTCCTGGCATCAACAGCTATGTCTCTTAAAAAAATACTCTTTCATGTCAGAGGAAGTAGAAATTTTAAGGACACAAGATTTCTGCTGCAACATAAAGAGATGTAAGAAGACTTAGATCTGAAAAGGTTGTAACAAAAGTAATGAATCACTGGCAAGTGAAACTTTTTCTAGTATTACATTTGAAAGCATTCTTTTTTCCCCCATGGTGTTTCCTAATGTTTTGCTATACCTAACTGGCCAGGTATGTTCAGAAAAAGGTAAGAAGTGTGGGGATTTATTATTTCTAAAATTCTGGAAGACAAGCTCTGTCCCTTTTGTCCCTCTCCATCACCTAAAAATGTAGCTACATCAATAAATCTCTATGTCCAGCTCTTGGTACCACATCTGAATGTCTGCTGGGAGGGCTGGCAGGTGGAAGAGAACGTTTCAGCAACTTGTGTCAACACATACCGAGATTTTAGGGTTTATCTTAAAACTTAAGAAACACCTCTTGTTCTTAAAGACAGTCACGTGCAACAGAATTTTATTTACAAAGGCAGTTATACGGGATGACAAGACCAAATGGAGGAGATTTTGTAATGATCTATTTCTCAGGGAAAAAAGTGCTTTAAAAGTGTAAGAGATTATAACTAATTCAAGGAGAAAATGAGCATTCAAATTCTTCTGGAAATGAGAAAAAAAATTAGCAGAAATATGAAAGGAAGCAGAAGCAGACAAAAGATAATTATCTTCTGAACTTTTTGTCCTTGACCTATAATAAAGGAGATGAGAGGGGACTAATGAAAGAACTCTAAATATCAGATCAGGCATCTACATGAAGGCCTAGAATTGGAGAAAAATAGTGGAGCTTTTATCAAGAGAGTCTGGTGTTAAATGGAAAGAACAAATCTGTGCAGAAGCCTGCAGAAATCTCTGCAATTACAGTCAACAGTGCAGGGGTAGGAACGCTTCCCTTGAAGCCATAAATAAAACCTCCCTTAAACGTGCACAGGTTTCAGGAAAAAAAAAAAATCTAGAAAATGCAGCTTAAAACTTCAGCTTCAGTCTCAGAGAGGACAAATGATGTTTGCACTGTGATGTGATCTGTATGTCAGTATATTGTGCAGGAACACAAACACTTGCTCTGTCATTCTAAAATACTAAGTGCAGGACGATTGTATAATACCAACATCCGTACAATGTATGTTCAGGAACTCTGCCTGTCTTTTCTGGGTGCAAGAGAGTAGCCTCCATTCCTGTTCGTGGTGTACGTTAAACAACTTGGATTTGGGAGAGGGAGGGGAATTTTACTTACTGCACCAGTACTGATCCATAATTCAAAGCACTTGTTTTCAAGACAGCCCTTTGGGGAATAACATCACATGCACATCATGTGATTCAGTGGTTATTTTTCTGTTGATGTCAAGAGCTGCTGATACTATAGTCGGATTAGCTGCAAAATGAAGGGCACCATTTGTCCCTAGGCTGATACCCAGGAGCTTAGCAGGCAGCCCAGAGTGCCAGATGGTAAATGCACTGCAACAACAGCAAAGGGAGAATCCTTTCTTAGTTTTGCCTCGGCACTGGTTTCAACACCCTGTAATACAAAAGCAAAGTGGTGCATAAGTCAATCTCGCAAAGATTGGTTTCCAAGTGCAACAGCTGCAAAATCTGTGTTCTGTTTTATAGTAAAAGCAGCTGTCAGCTTGGGAGCATTGGCAACAAGCTTCTACATGGTACACATGCATGAGCTTCCAGAGGCAGGGAGAGGAAGAGAGAAAATCGGAAAGCCGCTTATCTAGGTTTAGTGTGACAAATTACTTTTACTTCAGGGCAGATTTTAGAGCATAAATTAAAGCAAAACCAAAGATATTCAAGTTTCAGGGCATGATGACTGACAAGAGGCACGACGTATTTATAAGAAGTCAGAAAAAGAAGAATCAGGAAAAGTCCCAAGAAGCATTGACATTTCTAGTTCCAGTTTCCTAGCTGTAAAAAGGGGTTAAAGGGATAATCATGTTCACTGCAGTCTAGAAGAGCTGTGCTATGTTATGTAAAACAGTAATTTTTCACAAACTTTTCTACACTACAGTTAGTCATGCAAAGTGCATGATATGTATATATTTATATTGACTAATAAGCAGAATTTCTATAGTTTGCAATAAATTCTGCAGCACATTAAACAAGAAATGAATAGCTGTTTGTTCTGTGAGCAATACCCACCTGTGCACCTCATGAATGCACACTTCTCTAATTAAATTTGTATCATAAGTGGGCAAAAAATGTGAGATTTTACTGATATGGTTAATTCTAATGTTTCCTAGTTTTTGAAGATTAGCCTCAGACGCTGCCATCTACACCTCTATATAAAAGCTGTATGCACACAACTCATGTGAATACATCCTAAAAGTGAATACATCCTAAAAGTGAATAAATTTAAAAAAATACATGATGGAAAGACACATTGTGGAGGAGAACAGGGAGCAGCTTCCCCCCTGTCATTGTGCTTTATACACCTGAGGAGAATCAGAAAACACCTAACTCAAACATTCATGTAAGCAGCTGCGATTATTGCAGGCTGTGATATTTGCCTGGCTTCTTTTTCTGGAGATTCTCTACTAACGGCTCATAGTTCAAGTGAGATCATGACAAAGTAAAGCAGCTGGTTGTCTTCACACTTCCCACCTTCCTCTTTCAGGCTTCAGTCACGTCAACTAAACATATTGAAATGCCAATATTTAATTATTTTTTTTTTTAACTTCGGTTGTAGATACACGCTCACAAGTTTTGTTTAAGTACTTCTTAAGGAAAAGAAGAGGCAAACATCAGGTGTTATGTTCGCAAGTATTTTGTTTCACCACTCTGCAATAGAAGACAGTAATGCCAAGCAAGTTGCTCAGAAGGAAAGCCTCTGTCTGCATAGGTGTCCATACCCATAAGTGGCACCGAGAGCAAGGGCTGACCCCTCTCTCCTCCTTTTACATCACTGGGAACTGGTTTTGGCAGTGGGCAGATTCAGGCTGTGGACCACTGATACTCTGAGATATTCCCTCTCTTTCCTCCTCCCACCTTCGACAGCAGTCCAGCTGGTTGTAACTCAGAGGCTAACTTGGGAAGCCTGGGAATCAAGAGTTTTGTGGGTTTTATCTGCAGCAGTAAGAAAGGTGTTTTTCCTTAGGCTGCTGTGGTCCTGACTGCAGAACATCAGGCAAACAAAAAACCCCAAATAATGCCATTTTACAAATATGGAATTTAAATTCAGCACTGATGTTCACTTTTTTTAAACATATTTTGGAAGAAACAAGGACAAAAATATATTTTGCATACCAATTTCACATGTATGTTCATGCTGAAAAGAACATTCTTAAGAGTTACAGCTACACAGTCTGAAGGAAAAGGGGACAGGAGGTAAGGACAGCTATTGCTCAACTCCAGCTCCTTTGAGTACTGGAATTCTGTTGACTAAAATGTAAACATACAAGCTGCTTATGACATCACTACTAATTTACAAGATAAGAACTATAATGTATAAGAGCTGCTGACCAAATCCTGATCAAGTATAGGTTTAGACATTTGCAACTATACTGGAAGAATCCCTCTTGAATCTGTAGAGAGCCTCTAACAACATCATTCAAGAAAACATATTAATTTAGCTGCTGGAAAGTGTTCACTGTGAATTAAATTTCTAGTTACAGTGAACTCTCTTAAACTATTACTGTATATCTAATCCCTCACTTTATTTGATGAATGTGTTCCAGATCTGTCGGAGCACTCATATATAGGCAATGTTACATAAGGTAATATACAGATGTGAAAATAAATAACAAATATATTAAGTAAACAAAATACTGACTGAACATCTTCCCCATTATAGCATTTCAAATTTAAATAGTTTAGAAAAATGCAAGATGCAGATGGGATTTTAGATATTGAACTAGGAAACTTCTTAGATATTTTTTTCTACTAAAATAAGCATTATAAAAAAGTGTTACTGCTTAAATTACATGCAAGCAGTGCAAAGTGTAAAAATAACTCCTAAAATACTCTTGAAAATTTACTTCACCTCTCCTTATAAGAAATTCCTTTATTTGGAATTCTTTTCACCTAATTCTTATTTCTATAACTGAGAATGATTTCTATTAGAAATACTGATTCCTCTAAAATACAACCACCTCATATGATACCTTTGGAGCAAACTCCTCCACAGCTTGAAGCTATTTATTCCATGCCAGAACTTCAAACAGTTAAGAAATACACAAATATGCCTATTTTTTTTTTTTCCATAGAGGGCAACCATGGGAAATAGGCCAATTCCCACTGTGACATGCCAACATGTATTTTTTGGCAGCAAATATCCCTAAACACATACAAGAGCACAGGGGACTTTTTAGAACTGTTTTCAAAGACTGCTGATTGATTTCACAAGTGCTTGCAGTTAATCTAATATTTTGCACATCAAGCCTTTACTTGCACCTATGTAAGAACTTTGCTACCAAGAAAAATCACACATCTGTTATAAATCTCTAGCAAGTCTTTCCCCATAGGTCTCAGAACATTATTATAAAGAGTTAACACTGGAAATACACAAAGCATTACTGAACAAACTTTTACAATTATAAAACTTTTCCAGAATGTTGTGAGGTAAAATTTCAAAAATATGTGAGGCTGAAATTGAAATAAAACACTGTGAACTCCCTCCAGAAAATTATTAATTCACATTTTGACAAGTCTTTATTGATTAAAGCAGAGTAAAAGCTTAAAGCAGAGAAGTGTTCCACTTTTTCCTGAAGAGGATTAACAAGTCATCCTTCCCAAAACTCAAATTCTTCTTAAACCCTTGATAAGACAAATGGACTTTACATGATGCAACAGAGAATAATGAGAGAGGAAAGATGCAAACTTCAACTAAGCAAGGTTGTGATGTTTCTGATGCTTCCCCGTGCACCGTGTAGTGTCCTCTCATAACCAAGCTGGGGAAGCAGGGCGTAGGTGGTAGCACTGTGAAACAGAGGGCACAAACATCTGAAAGTATGTTAAGAGTTACCAGCAGTTTGCAGTCAAAAGGAGAGGGCACCCTAGCTGAACTCTTACAGAAGTCAATCACTAATGAATCTTCATTGGCTATTTTTATTATCTGTTTGGATGATGAAATAAGAAGGATTTCTAGAAATGACAGATGACTTTCGGGGAAGGCAGACGCTTTGAAGGGCAAGATCCAAATTCAAAACCACCTCAATTTGAAGCTCAGATAGAAACTAACACAATGAAAAGAACTACACTTAGGAGAGCAAAATCAAATGCAGAGGTTACAAGCATGTTTTCTGTGCAGCAAATGCCTACAGATTTATCAGGGGTTTACAGAAACCATGAACTAAATACAAATAATAATGCAATGCTGCTGAAAAAGAACTACTTCAGGTGTGATGCTACAGCAGTCTCCAGCAGCAGGCACCACAAGGCTGATGGTATCCACCCAGCCCACATTCAATACACCTGAGAAGCCTCAGCAGCCTGATACTAGCTATAAAAGGCAAAGGCAGCTGATACAGCACTTGGGTTTCTTGAAAGAGGAAATGAGTGCTGATTGGTTTTTTTCTGTGTAGTCTTCGAGGAAAAGGGGAGCTCCACAACACTGACTCTTTGACAAACAAGTTCTGTTTGAGGAAGAAGATTTAAAAATTGATAAAAGGTAAGCCCATTCTGTGATATAGAAATGTACTGTGATTGGAGCTTGTTATGCAAGGAGGAAAAAGGTGTGAAGCTTTAAGAATAACTACAGTCGTGGCCTCCTAGCACCTGATGCTTTGAGAGGCTACTCTTTACATGACCTATTTGTGACAGACTATCTCTGTAATATATGGGGGATAATTATTCTGCTCTACTTGGTGCTGATGAGTCCTCCAGCTGAAATATTGTCTGCTCTCTGGTAATGAACTGTAAAGTACACAAACTGGAAAGATTCCAGAGGATTGCAAGCAGACCAAGAGACTTGTCTATAGCAAAGGCTGAGTAACTATCCTCATCCCTATTAAAGAGAGATGGCTGGGAGCAAGGAATGAAATATCTCAAAATGTTCTTAGAGAGCTGTGACTAAGATAGGAATATATTGATTACACATACTGAAGACTTAAATTAGACACTAGGGAATCTTAATGTGAAAGAACAACTAAGCACTCAGGTGGGATATGAAGATTAAACAGAATTCCTGCTGCTAGAGAGTTCTGAATGTATTAGGCAAATACCTAAGCAATCATCTAACTATAGTTAACCATATTTCAAGAGCAAAAGAATAATTCTGAGGCTCCTTTCACCTCTATACTTCTGTGTAGTTTAAAGCTTAACATATTTGATACTACTACCTGACTGACTAATACAGTCAGGTACTTAAAAATTCTACCCTCTAACAGTCACTTTAAAGATACTCTATGTAAGTAACTTAGATGTAGACTCTCATTTTAAGTAAAAATACTTGCCTAAAAAACCTGTACTGCTAGATGTGTTGACAGAACAAATGGAAAGCCACTGATGAATCCAAAGACCAATTAACAGGTTGTATTCTTATACTCACAGTCCATCTACTCCAGGTTCTTCTCTACAAAGATCAAAGCAGCCAGTACTGCACTCTCATAGACTGGGGCCTAGAATGTGAGGGAGTTGGGCTGAAATAACATCAGCTGACCTTTATCTTTTTAAATTGCAAACTGTATTAAAGTTCAAACTTCCTATTGCTCCCCCTAAACACGAAGATTAAAAAATCAGGTTCTTGCAATAACTCAAAGCATAGGGCTTTGCAAAGGATTTAAGGGAACAAGCAACTCCACTGAATTCTATTTCTGTATTAAAAGTGTTGTGCAGTACTATGTTAAAATCTTACTATATTAAGTTAAAAGCTACTTGCCCTGCAGCAAGATTTTTTCCTAATCCT
The DNA here is from genome assembly GCF_020740795.1 of Apus apus. Lineage (NCBI taxonomy): Eukaryota > Metazoa > Chordata > Aves > Apodiformes > Apodidae > Apus > Apus apus. The sequence continues at coordinate 32,181,772 of NC_067287.1, read as the reverse complement.
AAAACTCAAAGCATTAATTGTTAAAGCAAGACATGTAACACAAGGGCATAACTTTTATAAATTCATAACCTGCTAAAACAAACTTAGCAAACACACTGTGTAAGAGGTCAGACTAAAGGATTAAATCCTGTATTTAACTGTCCAAAGCCAAGAATTCATACATTTGAGTGACAGTCTTTACTCATCAGTAATAGGGCTTATTTTGGCCTTATTAGCAAATAAGCATGTAAGCATTGTCCATAATATTGGCCAATAGGCCTGAAACAGCAAGAAAATGCTTTACACACAGCAGAAAATGCAGCTGTGAAACCAACTGCCAAAGGCCTTTCTGAAAATCAAGCCTATTTAATGTCAAAAAATACTACATGAATAGAGAGGTGAGTACAATTACTGACAGTTATTTAGCACAGTGGCTCTGAAATAAAACCTAGCTCAGGAAGCTTCTATATCATACATGCTCTAGAATATAATACTAAGGAAGGAGATACTTTGTACATGGAGTTTCAGATTCCTCTCTAACCTAAAGGCAATGGTCTTTGGCCCCTGAAAATTATGTACTTCTGCTTTGGCAATACGCCACAGAAGTATTAAGTGTGCTTTGCATAAAGGTATCCCAGCACCCTGGACCATATTAACTTCAAAAAATCTATGCCCTGTTTTCTTGTTGTTTCCCCCTCTGTCAAATATTCACCTTGAATTCTAAGCCAAATAATCTGAAAGTCATCACTTAAATCTGTCCAGTGTCCTTTATTTGGCTCTGAAACAGATTTATTAATCCTCTGTTTCTTAAGAGATTATGTGACACAGTAATATATTTTGTGCTAAAGCTCTGTTTAAACCACAGATTGGACTGAGCTTATAATATTAATCTGCAAAGAACTCAGGAAAAGACTGGGACTTTCCTAGAACCAAGAAGCCCAAGTTTAGGACCTCATTTACAGACAATAATTTTTAAGACCATTTTTGAAGGAGTATGTTTAAGTACTCTGCATTTCTTGTCTGCTGCTCCAGGTACTTAATTTCAATGAAATAAAAATCTGTGATAGAAGTCAACCAAAATAGTTTGAACAGTAGTTTTTAGCAACATGAGAGTATCTGCTGGTATGACCTTCAACAGTATACACCCTTTAGCAGTAAACACGGTATTTGTAACTTATTTCCCTTTTTTTAGTAAATTTGAGTAATCTGGTTCATCAAACATACTTGTGACTTGAGCCTAGTGCTCTGAACAAGTACAAAAAGATTAAAAGATACATTTATATTGAATATAATTTTTTACAAGCTACAGGGCTGCAGAAAACAAGCTCCACAGCCCCATCTGTTGGCTAATTAAGCTCCCAAGAAAGCCACCTAACAGCCTCCAGCCCACAATGCTGAAGGGAAACCAGCTTATTTTTTCATACAATTCCAAGTTTCACCGTTGAGCACCAGTAGCAACTTTCACTACCTAGCACATAATAGCTGAGTTTCTAATATGCTGTTTGGTTTTAATTTAAATTAGAACAACATCACTCCACGTGCATTCTGCTGTTTTTCTGAGCAAGGTTGAGATTGACTTGCTTGCACTTCCACTAATAGGTAATTGGTCTGTAGTGAAACCAGTGTTTAAGAGGTGCTCTGAGACTTACAAGCCCAAGCTGAAACCGTTTGCTTCTAAAGCCAAGGTCTTGAATGTAATCTTTGTTTTTAGGAAGGCCTTTATCTGGCTGAGACTTTTGTGGCTTGGTAGCAAAGGGGAAGAGAGCTATTGCATGTTTAGATCACAAGTTGAAAAGACCACAAACAAAATATGTAAGGCAAGATGGAAAGGGAAGTGTCATGACAGGTGATGGATCATGTTGTGTTCCATTTCTTCCATGCTGTCTTTGACAAACTTCATTTAAATAGACTGTACACCCATATCATACTGACATGCAAGAAAACAATATAAATCTAAATGACAACATGGCAGATGGACTTTACTGTCAAACTCATTGTTCAAAATAACATTCTATTCCCTGCTATGATACAAATTTATCCAACAGATGTCAAACTGAAGAGAACAGCACTTTGGCATGTAGAAAAGCATGGTATTGCCCTTCTAACTACCTACTCATGGTGTTTAAAGCCAACAACTGCTGAAAAAATTATTAGCACTAAGTATATAACTAGCCATGTGATGAAGCCTTCTCCATGTTGCTTTAGTAGTAAGGTGCAGCCTTCAGGGGTTGGGGAAGAACCAGGATTTCATTCATGTTTTAGGAGTACTGTAGAAGTGAGAAAGTAGATCTATTTCCAGAGAATCTGTTGACAAATACAGAACTGATCTTACAAATGTCTGTTATAGATTAGAACAGTATTTTTCCAATTTTTGAAGGAGTCATACTTTGGGTGTATTTTTATATAGTTACATTTTTTCATACAAATTGAGTGGAAAATTCTCAGCTCTTGTATGATCTACAAACTCACACTTTGCTGTTTGGAAAACCTTTGTGAGGGGTTTTTCCTACAGTTACAGGATTCTGCTCTGGTTTTCAACACAAATGCCAGACCCTCTGAGAAAGCAGTTGCTCTAGCTACCACAGAACAGCAGGAGCATCAGAAGAGCAGCCATCTACCCTGACAAGCAAGAGACAAAGGTTCACATTGCAATGACTGCTCTTGAATTGTTTGAAATGTCATGTGTGCACTTCATTCAACTCAAGTACAGAATATTACTTTAAAACAAATTATATCACACCAAGGCACTTAACTTACCCCTCCCATTGTAATGCCATCAATAAGTGCCACATAGGGCTTCCTGCAAGTGCCTGTAAAAAATGTAAAAAGAATTGTAGATTTTTTTTTCAAAAGACTGGACCTGTGACTAACTGCATGCATGCCACACTTCCTCAAGTGCTCCTTCAGCAAGAGCAACAGAAAATAAATAGTAAATTAAATTAAACTGCAAAATTTCAACTTACAATGAAGATACTTCATGTAATTCTCAAGTAATTAAAAGAAAAACCAGTTACTGACTTACTGCATTCTGAGTGTTGTAGGAGAACATTATACAACCATTAAATGCCAGGTTGCTTGCTGGGTGATCACCTGACAGAGTTGCCACATTTGGCTATTAGAAATAGCTCTGTAGGACACTGGGGTACAAAAGATTTCACCCCATCCCACACCCAACAGTGTGTACTGCACTCCAGTACTTGACTACAAAGCCAGGCGCATTGGTAGGTTTCAGCCAAAATGTGCCAGTGAACTACTGCAATGCAAACATGTTCTGTCTTGCCAACTCTGTTGCATGTTAAAACCCTGAATATGGTGCAGGCAGGTCAAGATGATTATGTCCTGAAGTGCCAGAATTCTGCCTATCAACTTTGTATGTTGGGGCCTTTAGGAGGCATGAAACTAAAGATGTGATGCTTTTAGTTACCATTCACAGAAAGATGCCGAAGTTCACTGGGAATGAAACTGCTGCCTCATTCTCAATGTTTTCAGATCAGTCTTAAAAGTTCAATCAGACTGCTGATATGGGTATCCCCTGTAACCATGTTGCTGGCTTTTCTGCAGAAACTACAGATCCTTGTTTAGAAAAAGTACTCTACTAAAAGGCACTTCAAGCTTTCAAATTCATAGCTAGAAAATTAAACAGAATTCCATTTTTAACTTTGTTCTTAGCTGAACATATAAGCTAATGCATGGGCTCTAGATGCTAGTACTTGAACTAAATTTCTAGAGAAGTATGTACCCTTGCAATATTTGAACAGACCAGAATAGTTAGTTGGAAGGGACCTACAACAATAATCTAGTCCAACTGCCACACAGTGCGAATTTTTCCCAAGCACATGAAACATTAAAACTGTTTTTTCGTGATGAAGGCAAGAAGTATACATGATAAACATACTAAAACTGGAAACTCTGTCCAATAATGTAAAAACAACTTTGCAGAAATTACTCTCCATAATCTTCTGTCAACCTAAGTTGATATGCAACATTTTCACCTCTCCTAGTAATACCAGATAAAATGTTTAAAAACTCACACTGTATTAAATTAAAGTAGGTTTAGAGAAGTTTCTTCTCACCAAAACATTCAATTCTTGACTTTCACCCTAAAGCATTAATATCCTTCCTTAATATCCTTTACCCAGTGTCTTTGCTGTTAGATTCTTTAAGAACACATACTCCTAGGTTCTTTGCAATAAGCTAAGGCAGTTAACTCCTAGCTTGAGTATTCATTTCTGCAATTTATTTAAATTGAAAGCTTTAATATAATTTGATCTGCTTTCTGAGTCATTATTTTCTGAGCATCTGTTTCTATCTCAGGTCTTCTCTGAAGCACATCAATGACACTTGGTGCAGAACTGCACTGTCTGTAGCTAAGACATCCATAGTGGACAGGTAACTACCCAGAACAATGGGATGGGATAAGGAAGCTGTAATATTAGCTTAAACAAAAGAAACAAATTCTGCGCGCAAGGTATAAAAATATGCTAGACCACCGCTACTGAACTTGGTAAAAAAAAATTACCTTTATGCTATCACAGTCTTTTATAGACCAGCAAAGAGAGAAATTTACATTCAAAGCCACTATTACGAAAACTGTACTGCTTCACAATTTGCTATTAAACATACCAATGGCATTGTTCAGGGTATATTCTCCTCTGAAGAAATCTTGTGCCAGTCTGTCTCCAGCTTTTCCTGCATCTGTGATGGCTTAAGAGAAATAAAAATTCTACAGATAACTGTAAGTTCAATAGAAAATACAATAACATGTATAAAATTAATATCACATTAGTTTTTTTCCTTCAGTAATCAAATAGCAACTTCATCCTGCTTTCAAATTTGAGTCAATTCTATTATGCTGGAGACTTTGTGTGTCATGTACTTGTGAAAGTGCTGTGCATTTTCTATACTATGGAACCCCTTCTAATGTCTGGTAATCTTGTTTGTGACATTTCATACATATATATACAACAGGCATTTAAAACTGTTTATACTGAAGACTCTGAATACTAAAAATGAGAAGTCAATTAAAGCAAAGCATAATTTAACAATAACCTGTGCTGCTTGTTCACCTAAAATTTAAAACAACTGCTAACTTTGTTTGTAGACTTCCTACAGTTTGTAGTTACAAAGCAATCACAGATACATTGATCACCATTGTCAGCTCTCTATCTAGCCAGCTCTAATTCAAACATCACACACAAATTATCCAGTAATAACAGACCAACCACCCTTCAAATTTCTTGTAAAGAAGCTGTCAGTCATGAAAATCTCAGAAGGTGGTAAAGACAAGAACTCTCTCTTCCCAGGAATGACTGCCTGCTATTGCCAGTTATTAATAAAACCAAATTCTTACTCTTTTATATAATGTTCCAACAGCTGTCTCCTGAGAAATAAATAGCATCTACACACCAAGGTGTTAGCAGAAGCTAGCATAACTAATCTCTTGCTGTTGTGTAGCAAGCCTCTGTTTACCCAAGTCACAGTAAATAAAGGAAATCAATGCAAAAGATATGCCAAATGTTAAACTGACTACAGTCCTTACCTCTGATGTCACCCCCAGCACAAAAAGCTTTTCCTCCAGTTCCTTTTATAATTATTAGAAAAGTTTCAGGATCTTGCTCCCAAGTCTAAAATGAAGGAAATGTTTCCAGGTAAGATTAAAGCCTGTGCAAAAAATGCTTTCTCCATATACTGCCTATAATTCTTCTCTTGCTTTTTGAAAAAGCAGATTAAACCATACTTAAAGGAGTTTGTCTTAAGCTGAAATTGGAAAACCAAATGTCTGGCTGCCTCTCCCGCATGATACTCAGTCTTGACATCAGAGATCAGCAGAGCTGCTTTGCACATTTCAGAAAAATGCCTATGCAGAGCTCCTGACCTCTGAAGAAAGGTAGCACTCGCTCCCTAAAACAGGGTCTGACTTAAATCTCAATGAGAACACAATAGTGAGGCAGAAAGCTGGGAATAGGGAAGATATAACAACAATGCTTCAGGCCAAATAATGAAAGTTGCATAAACCTAAGACGCATGGCAAGGAACACAGCATTTAAGTTGTTGATGGATTTTGTTAAAATGACTGCAATTGATGCTCATCGAAGACCGGATCAAATCAATTTTGTGTCCAGATGTTTTTCTAGCTACAAAGGCCATGGAGGGGCGTGGTCTGAATTAAATACACTGTTAAAAGATTTCAGCAGTGGTGCAACCATATTGAGAAAAAGAGGCCTTCTCCAGGCTTCCTCCCCCTCCTTAAACTATGCTTGTATATCCCTTTTTCAAGTAAGTGAATCAGGTAAAAGAGAGACAAGACATTTCTATATACAAGCACTGTACTTAAAATTATGCCACCTTACAAGATTGTGCTTCAAAGAAAGCCTGGTACTCAGCGCTACAGATTAAGTTATTTTTTTTCTTTAAATGTTCTTCAAAGAATGCATGGCTTTGCAGCACAACTATCAATGAAAATACCAAAAGACAAGCAACTATCCATCCAGTACTGGTATCTAATAAGTTTGACCTTTTGCATATGATAAATAATATCATTACATTAAAAAGGTCTGTTTGCATGCCTAAATTTAGACACATTACTTCACTACTTTGTGGAAATAGTGCTTCTAAATCCATAATGATCTTCACAAGAAATGACACTGACAGCACCTTGCTTCCTCATGATTTGTATTTTTTATTTCAGCCATGCAGCCTCCCCACAAAATGTACCAAATCAAGAAGACACCAGCCCTGGACAGGCCGGAACTGGTGTGCGCTGACTGACCAGCTGGCTGTTGCCAAAAGGTAAGAACTCTGAGCACTTTTAATTCAGTCCTGGGTTTAATATAGGTGTCTCTTATGTATCCAGATGATAAATTTAACTTTGTCTGGCAGCTTTTTTCTTAGAAATAGGAGAAAACACATTAAACTTGCTTGAAACTGTTCTTTCTCTGTCTACAAAACTGAGCTCATTGGCCAATGTACCCGTAATGACTTTCTCTCTTTAAATCAGTACACTAAGGAGCTTCAGACTGAAGTTTAAAATTGGTTTCTGATAACCTATGTATAGTAGATGGGTAGAAGCAGAGCTACTAACCTTTATCTGTGGATAAATTTGTTGGATCATAGAATGATTCAGTGCATTGAGAGCCTTGGGTCTATTCAAAGTTATTATTCCCGCACCTCCTTTCTTTTCCAACAACACTTCACCTGTCAAATCTGTATGCTTAGACATTTTCTGTAGATGAAAAAACAAAGCAAACGTAATCAGCTAGACACCTTGGGTAATATAGTTACAAGAGTGTTTAGGAAAATAGACTCCCCAAACACACTACTTTCAGATCATAAAACAAGCATTTTAGAATTGTATGCTAAGGCTTTCCCACTGTATTTCGAGATTTATTTGCATTCCCTAAATAGCTCTTTTGAAATCACTTCGAGTCCTTCAGAGTTACAACCCTCAGACAAGTGTTTAAGCCACACACTCTTTGACAATGACATCTGAGATAATTTAACAATAAAACAAAACACAAACCCATGTTTTTTTAAGATCTGGTATTCTGAAAATGCCTGCGACAATATTAGTTCCAGGCATCCCCACTTGCAGTTTCACACTGCAAAACCAAATGTGCACATTGCTTTGTCTGCAACTTTTAACAGTAAGAGAACAAATCACTATACTATTTTCACAATAGATATCAATCTCACTATTGAATTATGCTTAAGGAATATATGGAAACCAAGATAGAAATTAACTGTAAGAGTAGGTAAGGCCAAGATAATGTAACTTGCAGTATAACAGAAACATGTGACAAAATGTTTAAAGATGTGATCAACATCATGCCTGAGCAAGAAATTACTCAAAATCACTGTGAGCATACACAGTAGTTACATGTACTGTCTGTCTCGGGAGTTAAGAGTCCTAAAAACTTCCAGCTCAGCCAAAACAAAATGCTGTTCTTACCAAATGTTGCAATATTACTTGCAGCCTGTTGAATGGCTTCAGCCTGAAAAAGAAATATTTAAAAGACAGCTAAAACCATAAGCCAGCCACATAACCCACAAATGTATGACTGCTGAGCTAAGCAAACCTTTGTGAGAAAAACTGCTGAACACAACAGTTTTACATTCTCTTTTTGAAAATCAAGTAAAAATAGAGCACAATCTTTATATCAAAACAGTTGGAAACTTCTTTGCTTACTAGCAAACAGCAGATAGCACTGAAAACTACCAACGTTTTTTTGTGTGTTCAATTCCAGTTTAGGAGAACCTGGAAATAACACCACAGATAATTTCGGGGATACGTTTTCCACTTAGCACGGTGTGTAACGTAAACATTTACAGCCTTTCCCTGGGCATTTAAATACTAGCATTTAAAACACAAACAAACAAAAATCTTGTCAAACACTGGTACATTTCCAAAGCTTCCACGACACCAGGCCTGCCCTCCTGCCCTTGTATGTTTCTCCAGCGGGAAAGGTTTGTGTACCAGCTGCACCCCGGCTGAGGCGTTTTGGGAGCACATCAGCCAATCTAAGTAATGAGGCTGTTATTTATGAAGTACTAGTGTACTCTGTTAAGGAAGGCAGGTAACGACGGCATCTGCTGGGCCTGAAATACCTGCCTTGCCTCAACGTTAGAAGAGAAGCCGCACCTTCCAGCTGCGCCAGAGCACAAGGCCCCGCCGCCTCCCGGGCCCGCACCCTGGCGCCCGAGGACTCTGCTTCCACGCTCGCTTTGGAGCGGGAACGCGAACCCAGGCCTGTATTTTATTTTACACCAGTTCGGGGGGGGGGGGGGGGGGGGGTGTTACCATCCCCGACCTCCGAGGCCCTGCCCAGACCCCGCTCCCCGCCCCGGAGCCGCCACCGGGAGCAGCTTCCCCGCCTCAGGGCGGCCCCGCGCCCCGTTACCTGCGCAGCCGCCCCACGGCGCGGGCCGCCATGGCGAGCGATGGCGGCGGGCGGGGCTGCGGGGCGGGGCAGGACGCGTGCGCCGGGCCGGGAGCCCTGCCGGGAGCCCTGCCCCTCCGCCCTGCGGGTCGTCCTGCCGCGGGGAGCGGGGGCTCTGAGAGGCTGCTCCTCCCTGCGGGACCCGCGCTGCGGAGCAGCCCGACCCTGGGTGTCCCCCCTCCCCGCTCTCTGACGTCCCTGAGGGCGGGCGGGAGGTCCCGGGGGCGGCTGCCCGACCCCCTCCCCGACCCCCTCCCCGAGCAGCCCTTTCCCGCCCCGTGCAGGACCGAGGCGGGCTGCGGGCCCCTTCCCGGTAGTTACCCGAGGAGTTTTCCTTCCCCGGACGGGCTGTGGGCCGGAGCGGCGAGGCCGGAGGGTGTGAGGGCGCGAGGTGAAGCTGTGTCTTCTCGGGTGGTGCTTTGCTTGCAGCACCAGCACCTGCTCCTTAATGTCTGCCCCCTTCCCCCCGCTCCTGTTGTTTCTCCTCATCCTCTGCACCTGCTGCCGCGCACGTCCCGCCCTCCTGACACACAGGCCAGGGGTGAGGAGCTGCTCTAACCTAAGATCCCGCCAAAAACTGGGCATCGGGGAGAATAAATCCAGGGACTAAGCAGCCAACGCGCGTGCTGCCCCAGAGCAGCTGGGGCAGAACTGTGAGCTCCAACGGGGCCTGTGTTCTGGGTCAGTGTACTCAGGAATTGCAGCCAGGAAAAACTGCCGGTTAAAAAAGGCATTTGAGAATTTACGGACATCATAGTAGGAGTCCATAACACTAAATTCGCTTTTATTTCAGCACCTGTGTCAGACCAAATTGGTTTTTTTTTAGGCTGACACGTACCAGCATGAGACTGATAGTGAGAAGTGTGATGAGCCATGGAGTAAATAACAATACAGTGCTTTAGGTAGAAATGTAGAACGGTTTGGGTTGGAAGGCACCTCTAAAATCATCTGGTTCCAACGCCCCTGCATGGGCGGGGACACCTCCCACTAGACCAGGTGGCTCCGAGCCCCATCCAACCTGGCCCTGAATGTAGTTTCCTCATCTCTCGATGGAGCGAGTTCTTAGCACTGGCTGGCTTGATCCACAATTGTACTTTAAAAAAAAGTAATTATAAAAAAACTTAAAACTTTGTAGCAAAGTTATTTTGCTGGAAGAAAAAAATCCCAGCTCTCAGAAGAAATTCTAGAGAAGACCCCAGAGGGCAACCTTGCTCTTCATTTCAATAAATGATTCAGCCCTTGCTTGCAGCAGCCTCGTCTGTGTTGGCATTTCCATCGCAGTAGCTCTCAGGGTATCTTAAATGTGGTTGTAAAAATCTTAATCGAACTAAGCAGGCTCAAGAAAAGACAGAACATTTATTTATCACAGAGTCTTAGTTTTCAGGCTTGTATGCTGTGAACAAAAAAATGACTGAGGACAGGATTTGAGGTGCTTTTGCAGGCACTGGGGGACTGCCTACTGCAAGCTAATTGCAGGATTCATTAGGCAATCCAGACTGTTCAGTCTTTTACCTACAGATGATGTGATCATCAAAAATGCAGCCTGTTAGTGTCATCTTGAGTATATACAGCCCTATATGCTGTTTTACAGCAAGTACCATGCAGTTAAATATAAACCAGACTAAATTACACCAAATGATCGCAGTTGCCAAATCTGAACTCTTAGTTGTTTGGGGGGGTATTTAATTATTTTGGAGGATGAGAAAGCTCTGCATCTCTCATCTAGGTATAACCAAATACAGGGATTGTGATAAGCAGATAAAATTTTTGTACTCCATAGCCTATGTCTGAAAGTCTGTACATTTCACAGACAAATATGAAGAGAACCTTTCTCTGGAGTAGTCTTTTTAAGTTTTGCTGTGGAAATTAAGAAATCAGAGTGTGGAAGCTAACCTTGGGCAAAAGCAGGTGGAGGCTGCATGAAACCCCTGGAAATCTCTTAATAAATGCCACCTGCACATGGTGCACATGGGCAAGGCTGTGATCAGGACATGATTACATAGGATGTCTGTTTCTAGAGTTTAAAATAAAAGTCAGTGGGTCTGATTCATCTTTTACTTAGGCTGATGTGAATCTGTTCCCCCATCTATTGTCCCCCCAGCTTCGGCATAAATAATGATGTCGACCTTTTATTTGTTGTCTTCCAGCTGCCTAAGTCTGATTTAGAACAAGAGTGGAGCTTGTTGATTTGTAAACAATGAAGTAACAGCAAGTGTTGCCTCATAACAGCTACTATTTTCTTTCCACAGTGCTGACACTGAATTTAAGCCTAATGTTTATATTCCTTTTTTTAAAAAAATTGGTTTCAAGAAGAAGGGGTGGTGACAGAACTATATCCCTTGAACCTAGCATTCTACTTCATCTTAAAACATGCTGATGGTGGCTTGAATTTGCCTATAGTTTTTTTTTATAGGAGGGAGTGATAGGTGTTAGAAAATTGCAATTTTTCTCAGCCATTTAGTGACTGAAATCCAGTCTGAAAGAGTAACTCAGATATCATCCTGGTTTTTAATAGTCCTCCTGCACACCCTGTTTTCTGCAGAGTGAAATATCAAAGTGAAAATGTTTTCTAAAAAGTAAACAGAAGACTTCCATAAGTAGAAATAGGGAAAAGATGGAGAATAATAGAGTCACATGGAAATAAGCAGAATGAGATAACCTTTAACCTGGGAGTTCATGGATGATACTGCTATGAGCAAAAAGGGCTTCAGGAAACTGGCTGTACTAGGGGTTAGCTGCACTACTAGTAACAAAGCCAGGGACTTAGGGAGTAGAAGTGCAATATGACAGACAGGTTATAATTCCTTCCCTTAGAGAAATCTCCTGGCAGTGTGTTCAGCAAGTTTGGAAAGAGAAAACAAGTTGCAGACTGTAGGAGGACTTTAGAGTTGAGAGGATGTTTTTGGGGTTTGTTTTGAACTTCAGAATGTGGGAGTTCTTGCTCACAAGGATTCCAAGAGCAGCTCAGCTGTGTTCTGTATGCCATCTAGGTACTGCTAGTTAATCATTAATTGTAGCACTCTCAGCTCCCACTGTAGTTCACCAAGACCAGATAATAAATGGTACAAGTGCTTCATGATGTCCCATGCTCCTGTGTCCAGGCCTGCTTCACATGTAATATTTTCCTCTGCTGGTCTAATAATTAACATCTAATTTGTGTGTGGATAAGAAGTGCATCATTACAGGGTATGAAGATACGGAAAAATGAGTCTGTGAAGGCTTGAGGAACAGAATGGGAAACTTTCCAGTTCATCCCTGCTAACTGGTCATTAGGGTACTGACAAGCAATCCTCAGTTGCTTTTTTCTTAGCCCAGTTGCAGTTGACAATATTCTAAAACGCCTCCACACACGACTCAGGTTCAGATTTCCTTGCTCCAACATGGACACCCAGTACTGCAGTGGAGAGTCTTCCACTGGCATTAGTAAGGGTAGAAGTAGACTTAAATAAGGGGAAAATGAATCTCTTTCTCCAGCCTTTAACAACAGGCCAGCTTAGGGAAGGGCTGAGATGCAGGAAATGCATACATAATGTGGGGAAGCAAATTTTTGCTTTTGTCTGTACGGTGAATAATCCCATGGGAAAAGAGTGCCTTCCCCAGGGCTCTTAGTCAGAGGCTTTTCAGATAATGCATCCATATAACATCTGAAATCCTAGATTTGGGGTGAGGGCACCGCTACTGGGATGCAGGAGTGAGTTTCCCCTGCAACAAGAAAGTGTGTGGGGCGAGGGGGAATGACGACCACAACATCCTTTTTTCTCTTCCCTTCCCGCCCCCCCCCCCCTTTTTTTTTTATTAACCAGTTAATTTGCATCTTATCAGTGGGAAACCAGAAGTGTTTGGAAAAGGATGAAAGCAAATCCATACTGAAAATGCGTGAGGGAAGTAGTTTCCATTTTCTTTTGGCCTCAGAGGGGCACCGGGGAAGGTGCGGGTGTTGCTGAGACGCTGCTGTGTGGATGGGGCCTGGAGAGAGGCCCCCAGGCAAGGTCCATCCACTGGTGGGTTCCTCCCTCCCACCCCCTCCCCCCAGCTTAGACATACCACTGGTGCTGCATCTACCCTGCCAGTACCTCCTAGGTTAGACAGAACCCTGGGCAAACACCCTCCTACATCTTTCTTCCCTGCTGCCACAAGCAATCTGTCACTCCTCCGGCTGAACCACCCTCCACCTACGTACAGAGCCAAAACTGTAAGGAACGCCCTCTTCCCTTCCCCCTTCCCTCCCCACGGGTCTGTTCTTCTTGGTGGGTGAAAAATGGTCTCTTCCTAGAGATCACCCCTGAATTTGGCATTGAGACTCAAGCTGTTTGGCACCTTTTTAGGACCACGGGTTGGAAAGCTCTGCTCGCAGATCTATTGTGTTGGCTTTTCGTTGGCATGTAATGGCTCCTGTGCAGGTGGGAAGGGGCTATTTGCTGCCCACTTGCTTTGATACACCTCCCCTCCCAGGAGGACGGAGTCCTTCCCCTCCTGCTCTCCACCTCCCACGCATCCAACAATGAGACATGCTGCAGAAAACTGACCAGCTACCAACCCGCCCACCTGCCGGGGAGGAGAACTAGCAGCAGCAGCAGCACATTTCTCTCTCTCTCAGCTTTTTCAACTCAGTTAAAAAGAGCTGTAGCGTGGGTGGAAATAGCTGTAGGGAGTGTGCGTGGGAATGGGGCCAGAGGAAAGTGCATTTTCTGTTGGTAGGACAGTTACTTCTAGTGGACCAAGAAAAATCCCCCAAGGATATCTTAATGCTTAATGTATTGTTGGGTGTATAATTAGTTCTTAAGGTTGAGTTTCTCAGGTCTGGAAAGAACGAAACTGAGGAGTTGTGTTTTGTTGTTGTTTTTTTTTCCCTGGCAATGCAAGTGATGGTGCAGTGGCAGCCAGCATTCCTCACTCGGGGAAGCTTGCCTACAAGACTTCAGAAATCTGCTTAGCAAATAATATTTGTATTGCATGCCCTTGTGTCTTCATGTCTCTTGTTCTGCTTACGATGTTACATGCTCGATTCTGTGAGAGTCAGAGCTGTCTGTATGTAGGAAGAGCAAAAGGCATGTGGTTTTCACACAGTGTGGGTCTATTTCAAAATAACATTCCCGTTGGACCTCTTGAAATAGCACTATTTCAGAATATCAGTTAATTCAAGATTTACTCTAAATTTGTGCTTCTATAAGGAATGAAATTCAAGTATATTTATGTTAACAGGGTGTTCTTTGAGGTGCTTTCCTTGTATTACATGAAAATAGCAGTGAAACCAGCACAGGAAAACAGAACTTGTAGGACTAGTGGTGTAGAGTGGCAAGTGGTACTGCTGTTTCTTCAGAAGTGTCTCTGATAGACTCCAGGAACCAAGGGTACAGAGCAGCTTTCAGGTTTTGACTTGGTTTGACTTAACTAGATGGAACACAGGTTTTACAATATGTAATCCTAATCCAATTTGTCCTAACTCGAGTTAGGTACATGCGCTCTTCTTGATCCAAAACTCTACCTATAAATTAATTTTGATTAGATTTCTCACAAGCAACAGACTTTCCATATAAAATGCTGATGCAGAATCTTATATGTACCGTCCTGTCAGGACACAGCAGTTTGCCAGACCCGTTTCACAGAGCAAGGCTGCAGCGTTGCCTTAGGGGGTGGGTGTGGGAGGAGGGCTGGGGGTCGGGTGGTGACCTAGAGAGCTTCTGGGGGGGGGCTGGCCTGGTGCCCCTCTGTCCTCCAGGTGGAGGAGTGGGGACTTCTCGGTCCTGGCTGCGTCCTCCTGCCTGTGCAGGAGGAGAAAGAAGAGGCATCTGTTGTGTGTGGAAGGAACCACAAGGCAAGAGTGAGAGGAGGAGCAGCAAGGGGAAGAAGGGGTAAGACAAAAGTACTCGAACGAAGGGGGATCTCCCATGGGGTCACCTAAAGCATCCCTGGCCCCATGGGGCTGCTGCCTGTGCCTCTGGAGCTGCCCCTTTCCCAGCTATCCAGTGCTGGAAGTTCCAATAAAGGGCTTTCTCCAGCGGTGTGTTCCCTGTTGAGCTCCTTTCCCACCCCAGTCTGCCTGGCAGGGCTGGGCGGGAGCAGCCGTGGTGCTGGGGGCTGGTGATTCTGGGATTGATGGATGGTCCTGGGATGGATCCTGCATGATCATGGGATCCATGCATCTGGGATCGATTTGTGACCCTGGGACCACTCGATGAGTCTGGATTGATTGGTGAGCCTGGGCTTGATTGGTGATTCTGGGATCCTGGAGTGCCTGGTTCAGACCTGGATAGTCCCTCTTCTGCTGCTGCCTGTCTCTGCCCTGGCAGGCTGGAATGAAGGTTCACACTGCTAAGAGCAGTATATAGGAATATGTCATTATTTCAGAAGTAACATGCATCACGGGGTGATTTATTCTTACTTTGACAGACTCCTGTCTGCCAAGAAAAAAGCAGGCACTACCTTACAGTACTGTTGCTAAGAGCACTTCTTTAGGCTCTGGGAGTGAGAAGATGCTTTGTTGTATGGTTAACTGCAGGAGTTAACAGCAGGGTTTCAGTCTGGGACCTGCCGAGGTATTAAAGCACACAAATCTGTTGCTGGAATTAAAGGTTGTGCTTCTGCCTAGGAGACATAGCACCATATAGAATTAGCGGGGAACGTTATTTCATCAGTTTAAGACACTCTGAAAAGTTATTTTATTGACATTTGTAGCCTCAAGAAAATTAAAGAGAACATTCTGGCCAGCACCAAGAAGAAATGTGGGGTTTTTTTTGTTTTAAGCTCAAGTTAAACAATCTTCTAAGAAAGCAAAGACTTCATTTTAAGGAAAAAAAAAAATCCAGAAAAAAAAATCTATATTCAGTCTGAAATATTTATGGAAATCCTTTTTTGTCTTTCCCTCCAGAACTCAGCAGGAGAATCATGAAGCACATTTGGACTGTGCATTCCTTTTCCTGTGCCACAACCAGCATCCCTGTAGCTTCTGTGAGACTTCTGGACTATTCACCATCGACGAGTTTCGTGCAGGTACAGCTGTCTGTCATCTTAACTGCAATAGCAACGTACCATTTTCAACATTCTTTAACTAGTCAGACAAAGCAGACATTGAAAAATAAGTTTGTAACTTTTTCACTTTTCTGCTTTATTTTTCCCTTCTGTAAAGTAAAGAAATTAACCTTTGCCCTCCCGTTGTGACAGCAACAGTAACTCTGTAGTTGGAGCAGTAAGATGTTATACACTGGTGGTAACAAAGGACATCTTGTCATGGCACAAAAGATAGAGCTAAAGCATAAGTAGAGTTTATCTGTATGTTTGCAGTGCACACACCAGAAAATGCCACGTAGCACGATGACCCAGGACTGTGGGATCCAGAGGAAGAGGGATTCAGATACCACATGCTTTGAATTTCTCTGTTGCTTTAGAAATCAACACATGGAATAGATTTTCTGCTTCTTAAAAAACACAAACAAACAAAACAAAACAAGCTATTCTGTAAACTGTTACAAAAAGACCAGAATCTCCAATGTATGATAGGAGGGACACATACTTTCTCTTGCTAACCAAATAACCTGGCCACTGCTCCACACTCAAGCCTGCAGTGCTGCCATCGATCAGCTGTTACCCACCTCCACAGAAGGAAGCACTGGGGTTTTTTTATCACAGGACAAACAAATCCATGGCACATTAAAATGCACTCACTCAGTCACACTCCCTTTATCAGGAGTATTTCCGTCATCTTTTCTTCTGAGGAAATTTCCCACCTATCTGAGAATTTCCCCACTTCTTCACTCTTTTAAGTAAAAAACCCCAAAACCCTGGTATTTACAGAAGTAAAAAATGCATAATTACTCACTACAAATTGTGACTTTCTCACTAAAGAGAAGCAACCAGAAGCAGATCTCTCAGGAATACATGGAGTTATTTCTAGGAGGTGAAGGAAAACATCCTCCCTGGAAGATGTCACTTCATGCTAAATACCTGGAAACATTTTGCCAAAGATTTTGGTGACCCATGTTGTGTAACTTTCACGTTTCTTGTCCAGGAAGGGGAACTGTTTGCAGATCAGTGTTACTCTTTCACACATATCTAACCTGTAGAATGTGGGCAGTATTTACCTATCTCATAAAAAGCTGTAGCTCAGCCATGGTTTTTAAGTGCTTCAGCTCAGTAAAGAGCTAAATGAAAGTTCAGCTCTACGGAGTTGAAAATGTAGTGCAGTTCACTTTCTGTCTCTGTTTACCAGATAGGCCTGAGTTAATTATTAGCCAACCTTCCAATACTTGTTTCCTCCTTTCAAACCTTTTGTGTATAAACCATGTGTATTTGTTCAGCCACTGTTGTTGCAAGATCACCCCCACCCAGCTCAGAGTCCAGATGTTTACCAGTTTTGTTTAGCTAATAAATTCAAAGATGGGTAAGATAAGACAGGCTTTGTAAACCAATTGCTGCCTTTCATTTTAGTGATACTCCATTTCGTTACAATTTGGTGTTGTTGGGTTAAAATTTAAAGTATATTACAGTTTGAGGCCTTTAAAATTCTTCTCCAGTATTACTATTTGGAATGGTAGTTAATGCTTAAATTAGTGATTTAGAAAGTAAGAGTGACATACAGCATAGATAGGCAGCCTATGTGTCATGTATATTTATGTCCACACACATCTACATTCTTGCCACATTAAATTATAAATAACCCAGTTTCCTGGGGAGTATTTAAGGTTAGAAGTCTTACTTCTGAGAGTGCTGTCTGAAGGGTTTTTAGGCACTTTTAATCACTCTTGTCCTCCATAGTGTTTAGGGTTCCACTATGCCATGAATAACAAAATAATCTACAGTTTTGAGCTGATGGGATTTGCACTCTTCATAGTGATATTATTCAGCACAGATGCTCCAAAGAAAGAAGGAACAGAGACCTTAGGCTTTCCTTAAACTTTCCTGCAGTTGCTGCTATCAGTGACCAAGGCTGTGGAAGACACAAGGACCATTTCACTACTCTGTTTTTAACTTAGATATGAATGTTTGACAACTATTGATTTTTTGTTATTCTAATCTCTTAACTGTTGCCCAGAAGATTACAGTTCTTAGAAACAAAAAGACATAAAAACAACCCTGCTGAGTCAGACAGAAGGGCTGACTAGCCCAGGACACCATCTCCCAAAAATGGCTCTGAGGGGCTGCGAGGGCAAAAGTAAGAACAGGACAAACACAGCTCACACTTGTTTTCAGGGGACTCCTGAGATGGATGTAGTGGCATCCAGTAACCTGGGGATTTCTCTTCCATGCATTTGTCCAGCTTTCCCCAGCTGATAATTTTGTAAATCCGCTATATCCCTGCTAAGCTGCCTCTTTTTCTGACTGGTGAACACTAGGCTACTCAGCTGTTCCAGGCAGAGAAGTAATTTCAAACTTTTAAGCATCCTTCTCTGAACCTTTTCCAACTCAAATGTATTATTTTTGAAATGAGGAGACGATGCTGTTTTTTTTCCTATCGTTCATATGGGATCCATGTCTGAATTTCACTCTGTGTGAAAAAAAAAATCCATATATTATACAAAAATAGAATCCCTTCTTACTTTGCAATTGGTTTTGCACTTATAATATTTTTTCTTCTTTTTTTTTTTTTCCCCCCTTTTTTTTTTTTCTTTTTTTCTCCCCTCTTAGGTACTTTGACAGTTTTGAACCTTCTGGCATTAAACAGTTACCAGCACAGTGCAGCAATGTAAGAAGTCCTACAAGCAGATAGAAATGTCCAACCCTGCAGGCAGCACACCTTTTCTCAGCTATTAACAGAAGAAAGAGAGTGGAAAGAAGAAAAGGGAATTAGTAAATGACTTTTAAAAGCACAGGTGCTTAGAATTCATAATTCTGTGCTGATTTAGGAAGTCATGAGACACTGTAAAGACAAAAAGGTAAGAAATGTTAATACTGTTACATAGACAAAGACTATTCTTCTGCTCTTGTCACACTTCTCTGTGTTTTTTTTTTCTTTTCCCACCCAACTATTTCAAAGGCACATCCTTACAATGACGCATCAGTTTTCTGTCTGCTTGAGGTTTAGAAATAGCTGAGCTGTTATAAATAGATCACAACCTGCAAGAGACAAAGAGGATGGAAATATTGTAAAAGGTTAGCTGAAAAAAATGAGATGTGGGTTGAGATTTCAGATGTCTCCCAGAGTGGAAGTGCTCAGTTTGAAATGCTTTGTTAACTACAGCAGAGGAACCCGTGCTCCTGGGGCAGCAGTGAGGAGCAGCCAGGTGGAATCAGGTCACACTTCTGGTCACGGTGCCAAGCAGGGAGTGGCATCCAGCCCCGTCTCTGCCAGGTCACGGGTCAATGACATGAGAAGGCACCTGGCTGTTCCTTGCTGTGAAGCTAAAACACAAGAGGCAACCGCTCTTTTAGACACTGTAGAGCCACTAAATCAGAACATATAACTTCGACACCATCGTTGTTCTGGCAGTACTCGTATGCTCCAAATCGGTAGTGTTCACCAAGTTTGCTTCCTCCTTCCACTTTGCCTCCAAATTGCCCTAACTTTAGCCAAGTGTCTTAGCATATGGTTGAAACCTTGTCCTTATCCAACAAGGTGGTGAAAAAGTCAAAACTGGGAAACAGTCTAATATCCTTTTGTTTCCACCTAAGTACTCCCTTTGTCATGCGACTAATATTGGACCTGGACTTTGCTTAACCTGTGCCTCCAACCATCACTGGTTTTAACAGAGGTTTAGGGCAGTACACACTGCAGAATCAGGTTCTTTAAACCTAAATAAACATTCTGCTAAAAACTAAACGTGTTGGTTTTTTCCACTGACAACAATTTAGTTTCCAGGTTTGGAAAAGAAACACTGCTGGGGAGGAATCCAATGTAATTATTAATGAGCTAAATAAGTATGGAACTATTAATATCTTCTGAGATTTTGTTCTTATTTATTTTTATCTTCAACTTCAGATGCTGAAATAAACAGATATTCTGAAGCTTTCCACTGAGAACACTACAGTCCTATCTTAAACACATTGTGATCTGCTCCAGCAGAGGCTGGAGCACCTCTGCTGTGAAGACAGGCTGAGAGATATACAATTTTATTATTTTTTTTTGGCCATGTAAATGGCAAGACCTATTCCTTGGATTAAAGAAGAAGAATAGAAAATGCTGTGTAAAATCAGAAGTAATTTTCTTGAACAGTCTTTCAATATGTAGAATACTCAACCTCAATTTAAATTTGTTTTGGTCAGGGAATATTTTGCTGTGCATTGGTATTGTATTTCCTTCAAAAGCTATTCTCAGAAACTTAATTTAGTTAAAAGCTGAGAACTCAAATTCCCATTGACCTCAAGTAATTGTCTAGTGATCAGGAAAACAGGGATATCGATCCTCTGTGCATTTTTCATGGATGTAAAAGACAATGTTATCAAAGAATTCCTTGTTTGAATGCCAGTAATTGCTGAGCCCCTTTGCTCTCAGAGGAGATAGAAGGGATAGAACTTCCTAGGGATCAGAGAGAACTGGTCAGCTTGACATTCCTCAGTCATATCCCTGCAATTATTAAAATGTTAGTACATGTTAAGCTCAATAGTACTTAGTACACTCAGAATACAGTGTAAAAGGCATACATTTATGTTATTGGAGCCAAGTGTGGAAGCAAGGACCCATCCTGCCAGGACATAGTGGACAGAGGAGGTGGGTGTCTCTCTCATTTTTAACTATTCCATCTGCCTAGTAATTTTGAATTTTTATTTTAACATTTCTAGGTTTTATTTAGAATAAAATGTGCATGCATGTGGGGATGGTTTAAGTTTTAGAAGTTTGGTCTTTTCTGGGCACCTGACTGTAAGACAAGGTCTAAGCAGATCCATCTCAAAGCTCTGGACAGCTAAGCCTCCCTCCCTCCATGAAGGCAGCCCCACGCAGAATTAATTGCAGGTTCAGTGGATAAATTATGTCAATTGTCTCTGGCTCCTGCCTGGATTACAGAGGCACTGGGGCCTTGCACACCCTCCAGTCTGTAGCAGTGGAGCTTATGACAGGATCAAGGTCATCTGTGTTTGCACATAATCAATGGCATCAACGTTAGCAGCAGCCCAACATACACAATGTGCTCTGTGGACAGCTAAACTAATCAAGTTTTATTTCATGTGGGTTTGTCTATTAATGCTTTTACAATCCACTCCCTTGTCTCCACCCCTCTAAAAGCCTGAGCTGTTCTGCCCCTTCCCTCCAGTTCCCTCCTCTGTTCCCTATACCTGACCCCCAGTTCTTCACAGGGTAACTTAACTGCTGCTCAGCTACAAACAACGATTCCCTGGCCAAAAGGAGCCCCTGTGGAGTTCATGCTGGGGGCTTTCCTTGCGTGGAGGACACTCCCTTGCCTCTCTCTCCCTTGCCAGCCACCAATGTTCACACAACCCTGTAGGAATTCAGTGTTTGTGAGACTGTCACTGCACATCAAATTTGATACCTGCTGGTGGGTTCAGGGGTTCTTGAGGTGAAAAATGTTTACAACTGTATAAGCAGACACCATGCAAACACCAATCTTGTTTGTTGGGGTTTTTCTGAGGGGAAAAGAAGACCCATGCAATAGGAAAAAGTATGTATATACACACACAGAAAACAATGATAGTAAATGGAGTTACTGTAACTAGTATTTGCTTTTGCACGTTGCTTTGCCTTCTCTGTGCTAACAAATGTCATACTTTAAGAGCGTTAGATTAAAAATCAGAGGAAGAGAATCCTCCAGTTCCTGCCAAACCAGACTGAGCACTGCAACAGTAGCTCTGTGTCTTACCAACTGTGAGTATTTTGTCCTCAGTCACCATTGCATGCAGCTGTGCATGATTTACTGATTCACTGGGTGACTACATCTCATTTCCTCCTGTGAGATTTTTCTCTTATGGGTAATATAATTGCTTTTAGTGTTTGAAAGAGTAGGGAAAGGCTACTTTGTTCCTCATCATGACTTAACTTCTTCCCAGACTTATGCTGGGATATGTATATACTGGTGTGTTATGAAGAACTTCCTAAAGAGGAAAAAAATAATGCCATAGTTGCCTTAATGTAGTGCCTCTCCTAGTAAAGGACTGACTAAAAAAGTTGGTTTGTTCATGCTACACAAATTATATTCAAGGTCTGATGGAAAGGAAAGCTTTTCTGTTGTGTGCATTGTACTCTGGAGCAAGTCCTAGCAGTACAAATCTCACCTTCAACTGATCTTTCTAATCTGACTGATGTAAAAGATTATTCCTTTTTTTCTTTGGCTCAGAGTTAAAAGCTGCTAAAGGACAGCAGGATATTTTGTGTCAACCAGAAATTCTTGATTTCCGAGTACAGCTCTAGCTTTTGAAAGAAACCAGTAAGTTTTCCTAAACATTAAAATTCAAGCTCCTAGAAACTGTTTCCATCTACTTTACCATTGCCACTACTGGAAAATAGCAGCACAAGATGCATATATTTACCAAATGCTTTTCCATGAAAGTTTTATGTGTCATGTTGTATTTGTTTTAATTTTCCTTTAACCTAAGGAACAAGTTACTGAGTCAGTGGACACCACTGAGTCCTTCACAAGAAAAATCTACTACGGTTAGCAATGTGCAATTCCAGGAGGTATTTGTATATAATGTTGTTTATATTACTTTTAAAAATAACCGCTTTATTTTTTCCGTTTATTTGGGGCTTTCTTTTAGACGTTGAAGGTTTTGTTTGGTTGTTTTTTTAAGCAGTGAGGCATTTATAACTATTTATGGCAAGTACTCATACCAGGGTATATAGTAAAGTGGTAAAGGACACGTGAATTGCAATCTTTATGAAGTAACATATGCATTGAACCAAAAGCCCCCAGAAATCCACAGGCATTCTTTCAATTTCATGGACAAGTTTAACTCGGGCGTGGGTTTACAGTGAAGAGTTTATTATATGCCATGCATATGTATTAATTGTGTGTATTTTATAAAGTATTATTTCTGAATATCCTAATATCCAGGTACATATTTATTAGTGTCACTTTGTTAGCTAAGAGAAAAAGATTGTTGTTTCGTAGTTTCTCTATATATCACATTTTACTGTGATTCAGAGCTTGATCCCAGAGGTCATTGAAAAAAAGAGATCCTTCCGTGAGTTTAAATGGTTTTACACCTGACTCAGCTTTTTATTTTCTGTAATGTTTTTACTAGCAACTGTTTTAATAGAAAACTTTGTACTTTAATTAGCTGCCCAAGGTGAAGGCTTTTTTGAAGTGATGCTCAGTGCAAGGAGGCAACAGACCCCAGTCTGAGCTATGTGACCTAACTCAGTTGGTACTGGGTTGAGCTTTTAATTTAAATAAGAAACCATTTCTATATTTTTATATGTATCTATGAAGAAAATACTGTGAATGACTCTGTATTGGTCATATTCTATATTCTGGTCATCAGCTGTAAGTTCTTGTTCATGTGCCAAGTTATGCAACAGCCTGCAAAGAAGTGTTACTCATTTTGTCCTCCATTCAGAGAGCAGTGCATTTGTGTTTTTTTAAATGAAATATCACTGGCCCTTCAGAAACCAAGTAGAAGGAGGGGGGATGATCAGGGTGTAACTCCTTAAAGACACAGCTCCAGGAAAAGATAATCCAAGCCAAGGTGCAGAAGGTGGTGACATTCTTTGTGTGTAGTGAGGGGGTCCCTGCGTACGCAATGTTGAGTTACCAGGGTTTAAGGAAAGATGGCTTTTATGGCTCCAGCCAATGTAGTCTGCAGCTACAAAGATCAGATTTTCCTCTTCAGTTCACAGACAATGACTGGAAATTACTTGAAATAACATGTTCTCCCTAAAAGCATTTGTAGTAACTTGCCAAAAAGTCTCCATTGTGATTAAATCCTTTTGGTTGGAGCTGACATCTGGTAATTACAGTGATGTTTTGCAATAAAACCCCTGCTCTGTGAGCTGGTAGCTGTCTCTCAGAGCTCGGCAGGGCTACAGGAGGCCTGCACTCCTGGGCTCCTCAGACGTGTTTTCTCCCTGCCATTAATTAGCTGTGGGGGAGATTCACAGAGATTAAGAGTCTTGAAAAATCCTTCCAGAGACAGATGATAAACAAGCCTTCTCCTGCCCCAAGTCATCTTCCTACAAAAATTCAGCTTTTTGTCTCCCGTCTCCCTCACTTAGAGGCCTTTACTGCTTTTAGTCGGATGGTGTCCTCCATGGCCTTTGTATCCGTATGCAAAAATCATCCCCCATCCTGTGTTAGCCTGCCAGGGGAACAGCCGTGGGAGAGCACTGCTTTCCATGGGGACTGGTAAGGACTCAAACAGGTTGAACAGCCATGGTGCTCCCCTTCTGCTCTGCTTGCCTCAGTTATGCAAACTTGTAGTTTTCTCTCAGCTTCTTCCTTTGGGCAAAATAATGTTTGGTTTGTTTCCTTGAGGAAAGGAGGTAAGTGTCAGAAGATGCCAGCAGTAATGCATTTTCCCTGTGCTGTCCCTGGTGTCTGCAGGCTGGTCCGGTGCCCCTGAGAGGGGTGGCCAGGGGAGTCTGCTGGCTCCAGTGACTCTGCTTGGACCATGGCCCGGTCTGAGATCTTGAAGGTGATCACTGAGCGCTTGAGCTTACTCCTCAAACAACTTCGCTGCCTCCCGTTCCGTGTGGGGCCGATAAGCACCTCAAACCTCAGGCTGGCCTTGCACTTTCGATTATTCCCCTTCTTTCACCCAGCACGGCGGAGGGCTCAGCGGCGCGGGGGGGCCCAGCTGCTGCTCGGGAGCTGCCCTCCCTGCCTCTGCTTCTCCGCAGTTACTGGAGGGGGAGGGAAGTTTGTGTCGTTGTTTTGAGCCTTCGTGCCTTTTTATTTGGACATCATTCTCGAAACGGTGCTGCTGAAGGGATGATGCCAGCGGCCGTGGAAGACACTAGAGGTAATAATTTCACTCTTTACGCTGCAAATACATCTTTGAAACTCCCGAGGAGCAGGAAGCACCGTGCACGGTCTTAAGCTTTTTTAGGGCCCACGAGCGCTCCCTAGACGCGGTTTTCACCCCCCGCTGGCCTCGCGGAGGGGCAGGGCCGGCTCGGCGGGGAGCCGAGCTGCCTCCCGCCGCTCCCCGCCCCGCAGCCCCGCCGCTCCCCGGGCCGCCCCGCCGCTCCCCGCCCCGCAGCCCCGCTGCTCCCCGGGCCGCCCCGCCGCTCCCCGCCCCGCAGCCCCGCTGCTCCCCGGGCCGCCCCGCCGCTCCCCGCCCCGCAGCCCCGCTGCTCCCCGGGCCGCCCCGCCGCTCCCCGCCCCGCAGCCCTGCGCGACCCGCGGCGGCGGCTCCGGGCGGTGCCGGCCCCGTCCCTCCCGCAGCGCCCCTGCGCGGCGACGCGGGGCCTGGCCGGGGGGCGGGCGAGGGTGCGCGGAGCCGCCCGCAGCAGCCGCGGCGGCAGCGGGAGGAGGAGGAGGAGGAGCGGGAAGGGGCTGCGATGCTGCCGGCTGAGCGGCCCCCCGCAGCCGCCCCCGGGCGAGGTGAGTCAGCGCGGCCCCGCGGTGCCGGGCCGGCAGCCAGGCCCGGCTGGAGGCCGCCCCGGCTGGAGGCCGCTCGCCTGCCCGGCCCGCGCCCCGCGGGGCTCCGGCAGCACGGGCCCGGCCGCGGGTGCCCAGCCGGGGGTGGCTGCGGCGCGTCTGGCGCTGCCGCCGGGAGCCGGGCAGGCAGCGGGAGCCGGGCAGGCAGCGGGAGCCGGGCAGGCAGCGGGAGCCGGGCAGCCGCCGGGCGGGTGCGGCCGGCCCCGCTCCCCATCGCGGAGCCGGCACCGGCTGCAGCTCCCTCCCCACCGGCGCCATGGGCCTCGTCCCCGCGGCCGCCCGGGGTGCTGCCCTCGGGCCCCCGCCTCAGCGCTCCCCTGCCCTCCTCAGCGGCCGCCCCGTTCTGCTTTGCCTTTCCGGAGGTGCCTCCCGGGAGGGACGGAGCCGCTCAGCGGCTGCTCGGAGCGGGCTGGCTCGGCTCCCTTCGAGGTGCCCTGGGGGTGGTTAGTTGCGGCTGAGCAGCCACCCGGTTAGAATGCCAGCCCGCATCGCCAGCCGCCTGGCTGAGGGGTGACCGCCGAGACCCGCGGGAGCGGAGCGCGCAGTGCCGGGGGCGCCGGAGGGGTCCCCTGTCCCCGGGGGTGTCCCCGGGGGTGTCCCCTGTACCCGGGGTGTCCCCCGGGAGCTCCCGCACAGGCACCCCTGCCCCTGTCCCTGCTGCCAGCCTCCCGGGTGGCTGCCACTCCGTTGCTTTAGTCCGTAAATTACGATGTTTTTTAGTAAGCAGGTGGTCATTTGCCGCTCTGTTTATTAAAACAAGCGTAGGATCAGGTGCTTGTTTAATAAAATCAGTACCATAGGTGTTACGGGTGCCTGTTAAGATGGAAGTGAAACCCTGTGTTGACACCCATAGGTGGTCGGCAGCTGTGAAGTTTTAACAGCAGCTCTTTTAAAAATGTCTTCTTAGTGAAAAATGCAGTGTTGAAGAGTGATAAACTTGAGTTTAGCAGAGAGGTGAGTGGCTGTTTGAAGACAGCATTGAAGTATTTCAGTAAAAACTCACCCAAAAGATGATTATGTTGCTAGGACATAGAGGTTCTAGTTGTCCACTGTGTTTAGTAATGATTGTAAAATGCTAGTTTTGTACGTTGGCTAATTTTCTTGTATTTGTTTCCCTGGATAGAAACAGTGGACAAAGAGGACATCAATGTTATTGTTTGTATTCTCCGAAGACATCTATCTTATTGTTTGTGTTCTCCCAAGACCCACAGGGCAGTAAGGGAAAAGAAAACAATCCTCTTTTTAAGAATGATGGCAGCGAGAAACCTAGTAAAAGTCTGAAGAAGGTTTAAATAAAATTAATTCACAGGTGGAGTGAGAATATGAGAGCAAAAGCTGCTGGTGTGAGGACCTAATGTGAGGAAGCTGTGGTTAGTCATGAGCTGTTAGCAGGCACAACTGAAATGCAACCTAAAATTCATCTCCATCTTCAGCTACTCCGGGCACTTCCCTGTGCTGTGGTTGAAGGCAGGTTTGTTGTTTACCATCATTCATGAAGTGTAAAGCTTGGCAGTGTGGGTCTGTAGTTGGTAAATCAAAAACTGGTGAAAAAATTGGAGGCGAGTGAGGCTCAAAATAAACATTAAAAAATAGAACCTACTGGGGCATCTTAATTTGCACACATGAATCAGAAAACATGATTGGAAAGCAAGAGTCGTAAGTTGTTTTTCCTTTAGCAGATGAGGATCTGATGGTGTTCTTGGCTTCTTTGCTGTTAATACTAGCACTATTATATCAACTTAGCAACTTCAGACCTATGAAAAAGTGCATTAAAACTATTATAAACCTGATCTTGACATACTGTAGTCTCTCGATCTAATTGACAGTGTGTCAAAGTATGTGGGGTTTTATAGACATATCAAACGAAGTAGAAAAACCTATAGACCAACACATTTAGTGCAGTGAATGCCAAGCATCACAAAATAAGAGATAAGCGTTTTAGAAAGAGGTGGTTTCACTTCATGGAAACTTGGATTGTGGTGGTTAATGTTACAACACTAATGTCTCATTTGAGATTCAAAACAAATATATTTCTCAGCACCAAGTTACTTCACTAAATGTGACTTCTTCCTGATTTTATGAATTCTGAGTAAGGTGTCTGTGCTGGGGCCTCACAAGAGCACTGCTTACCTTTAGAGGGCAGGGGATGGTGATGTGGGCAGGTGGGTCAGCCTGACCTGAGCTGGTCTGTATGGCTTGGCAGGGGACAGCCCTTCCAAGGGCTCTGTCTGGAGGCTGGCACACCTGAGAGAGGTCTGGGGACATGATGCAAGAGCAAATGTGAAGTCTGTGCAGTTCTCTGTCTTGATGTGAGTTGTTTGCATAACATTCTCCTCCTTTTTGGCATGGACACAGACAACAGCAGCAGGCTTTTCCTTAGGGGTGAAATTTGCTTGGAAATGGAAGACATGGTCTATTATTTATGTTTATTACAGTGATGCCTTGTAGGCCTGCTCAATGTGGGGCTTAATTCTGAGAGATGCTGCACAGCATAGCAGAAAGCCTTTAATCCAGAGGTTTTGTAGTTTAGATCAACGAGACAAGGGGGTGAGGTGAGCTTTCTTTGGAAGACAGATAGTTTTTAAGTCTACTTCTCTAGCACAGACCTCTTCTTGAATCAAACAGTAACTAGTGACTGAAAGGTTTATTCCAGAAACGTTTTTTCTATTAGCAGATTTTTAAAAATGTTTGTGTGAAAACTGGATGTGGAATTTAATGTGTTTGCTACAAAGTCAGTTTGCTAGTCAGTGGAAGTCTGAAAGGGGTTAAGTAAGATGTGGTGCCATGTTGGCTGGCTTTGATTTATCCACACAATGCAAAGAGCAAGCTGGTCTGCCATGTTCTTACAGCTGCACGTTGCTTGAGAGATTAATTAATGATTCCTGTTCTGAAATTCTACTCTTAAGAGTATGTTTTCCAAGCCTGTATACATATGAATCTTCTACAGTGATTTCCCTACATATTAAACAGGTTGAGCTACTCTTGTTCATTTGCACTGTCTTCTGATGAGCTGTCCCGTGGGTTTTGTTTGTTCTTCTACATTCAGTATACACCCAAACCCTGACTTTGAGTCTCTGCCTTGTGATTCTTAATTATAATTTAATTCTCAAAACTCAGTGAACGGAATATACATGCTGAATAACACTTATTTCAAAGCAGCAGTACTCCTTCACCCCAAATCTGACTTTCTGTTGGTCTGCAAGTGAAGTTTTAATGAGTTTTAATGCTGTAAACTGTATCATGATGTTTTCCCTGAGAGGTTTAGGGATTTGCTACCTGAGCCTGACCTGTTCATTGGCCTTTTTTTTTTTTTTTTTTTTTTTTTCCCTGAAGTACAGTGCAAAGCAGGTGTTTTGAGGTGTTGTGTTTTTTCTTCCAAGGTTTTGGGAAGTGACTCCAAGGGAACAGCTGAGTTTTTGATATAATATGTTATTATTGACCTTATTATAATTTGCCTTCCTTTTTTAAGGAACTCCTTGTAATGTTAGGTTGTCTTGAATAGATTAGCGTTTTATCCTTTCTGAGCTTGAAATCCTCTTAATTATTAGGAGAGCTAGTGTAAATGAGGATCGATTTAAGAAACAAAAAAGGCAAGAATGCCAAGAAGATACTTAACTAAAAGCAGAATACCCATTTTTGCCTCTTTCCACCTACTCTCCAAATAGCTTCATTACAGTCATTAAAATGACTTTTGTCATCACTGAATTCCTGGGACGAATGCTTTTTTCTCTGTTCCTCAAATAGTTGCTCAAAGATAAAAGTCTGTAGAAAAGTTACTGTAGCTGTTTGCAAAAGATGACTGGCTGAAAGATGTGTCATGGAAGGGTTTGAAAGTGGATTTTGACTTGCTGGAGGAATAGATAACAAACTGGGTGGCAGCAATCTGTATCAGGAAACAGAAAAAATAATAGACTCTAGTGCTTATCTTAAAAAAATTGTATCTGTGCAAAGCTTGAAGGAAAAATAGTCTTGTGGTTAACAAGTATATTCTTTACATCTGAAAAGAAGCGCCTGCACTTGTGCATAAACTCTGTTCTGAGTTTTGTAGTGGTTTGGAAACATAAACCTGTGGGGAGACAAAAGCTTGTTTGTCAGAGGACTGAGGTGCTTTCTGGTGATGTACATCTGCTGTGCTGTCTGCTTGCTAAGCCTCTTCACTTTCCCTTTGTGGGGCTTTCTCAGGATCTTTGCTGAAGTTTCTTCCAGTTTGTGTGCTTGGGCTTTGTTGATTGTTTGTGTGCTTACCTAAGTTTAGGGAAGATAGCTTCAAAACTGTTACTCCTGTTTTTCTGTGAAATGTTACTACTCTGCAAGCTCTCTGGTCTCACTTTTCATGGCTGGACTGGTGACATTCAACAGTCCTCTATCAAAACTTTGTGCATGTTCTGTCTCAAAAGAGTGAAAATTTAAATTGATACTGAAATCTCTTTACTCTCTGAAGCTTTCTTCCTCACTCCTGTTCTCTATTGTTCTTTTTAAACTTGCCAATATGCTTTGTTCTATCCTTCTGTCTTGTGGATCTGCAGATGTTTTTGCAAAAAGGGAAGGTGTAGCATTTGAAAACTATGGTTAAAATAACCAGTGGGTAACTAGTCTCTTCTCACTTAAAAGTATGTTGTTTTTCCATCTGTTTGACTTGCTGCACATTCAATCACTGAATGGCATGGCTATTTTTTCAGTAGAAGGAAAGCTCCACAAATTAAGTTTTTTGTAGCTTTTTCAGTAACAATACTGCTTTGTTGGTTTTCTCATTTTCAGTCATTTTTTTTTTAGAATTAAAAAACCTGCTACATAAAATCACTTTCAAAAACCTGACTCCTAAACAAACTAGCGATCAAAACATTAAAGAATGCCATATGGCTCCTACTAGTCTTGATGCTGTTATATTTCTGGAGAGTACATTCTGTGTTATTAATAATACTCAATGAAATGCTCCCAGGGTGGGAAAATATTTACTGACATTATTGTGAAATATACTTTTCATAGTGTTCTTACCCAAGATGTTCTAGTCAAAATACTAGGAGTGTATCTTTTGGATTAATCCTTGCAGTGGGTTAGAAGCAGATGGATACTGGGGCAGAGAAGAGTTAGGGAGGGAGGAAGAAGATGCAGTAACACAAGTGTTGAAAGATAGCTGTGTAACAGTTTTAGTAGAGCTTCTTATATATATATGGATGGTCTCTGAAGGAACTGGAGAAGAAAGCAGTCTGTGTGTATGTCCTGGCATCGTTTTGAATAACTTCTGACCTTGAATACATGAATATTTAAGGTCCAAGATGTTTATGCAACCTTTTCTCTTGAAGTGAAACCAGAGATCCTGGTAGATAGTATCCCATAGAAATGACATTTAAAAGTGAAAAACACATGCAAACCTTGTGAGCGTTCGGGTTTTTAATTGTGGTATTTGTAGACTTGTCTGTCACTGAACTGTGTAAGGTTTAGATTCTTTTAATGGACTGCTGGTTTTAGATGCATCCACGGCTTGTTCTGTCAGCTGTCGTGCGTGTTGGATCAGTAAGAAACAATTGATTTAACGTACTTGTGAATGTAGGCATCTCTTTTCTGTTATTAGCCTTGCCTCAGTTTGCAAATCCATTGTCAGTATTTAAACAAATTCTGAATTAAATAATTTAGAGGCACTGGAAAGAAATATCAATGCATGACTAGTTTGAAGGGGATGATGCTGAGCTTTGGAAGAGTGCAGTTTCTGTGGTGCTCTTTGAGGGGGAATAAGGTACTGATGTGCAAAAAAATACTTCAAATTCCTAGAGACTTGATGATACCATTGTAGGGCCTGTGCTTATTTTCTGTCCCTTTGTTTCTTGCTTTCAGATCTTTGATGGCTTTGAAGTTGTTATCCCCGTTTTGAGAGTCCCTTGTGTTAAAGCCCCATCCTAATTCCCACCTCTCTTCCCATTCAGCCTAGAAGCTGAAGCCTCCCATCAATTTCTGCAGTGGTTGTGGAGTGTTTGGAAAATCATGTTTCAAGAGGAGATTGATTACTCTTTTGAAGGTCATCATGAGGCTTTGTATAATAATTTGTTGCAATAATTAAAAAAAACCCAGATACATATGTGGCTGTATTATTTAATTTTGAAATCATGGCTATCCTTTGGTATAGTATGGACTACTGGAAATAAAGCAGTTAGCCTTGGGGGAGAAAAGGCAACTTGAAAGAAAAGACTTGCAAATGCTAGCATTTAAGTGCCACAGTACCTTTGAATATATAAATCATTCTTTATCCTAAATGTGAAAGGTGCTTTATTGCACAGTGTTAAAGATGCTCTTGGGAGAACCACATAGAATTGGTTATGAAATATTTCGTGATGCTACCATGTACCAGCAATCTAGACAAAAGGCCTACCCTGGTATTATGTTTATTGCTCAGGAATGTCACTTACAAAAAAGAAGCTGTCTTTGTCCTTGGTGACTGTCATTGCAGGTCTATTCCCATGTGATACCTTTATCATCGTGTGCTTTATTTGTTTGCAGGGTAGCTCTAGTTCCTTGAGAGGTCACCAGATACTGGATGCTTGTGGTAAACCATGGCAGCTGATGATAAAGTTGCCATTCTAACCGACGATGAAGAAGAACAGAAGAGAAAGTATGTGCTTGCTGATCCTTTCAATGGCATTTCCAAGGATCAAGACTTGCCACCTCAGAACGAATCCCCTTCAACGGAGACAACCACAGTCCCAGATGAAGAGCTAGACTGGTTAGAGAAGCACTGCGTCAAAATAAACAATGATCTTCTGATCTCAAAGGTCTTTTATTTTTTCTTCTATTCTGCATATGGCTCCCTCTACCCCTTGCTGCCTGTGTATTACAAACAGCTGGGTATGACACCCGGTCAGAGCGGACTTCTGGTGGGCATCAGGTACTTTATTGAGTTTTGCAGTGCTCCCTTCTGGGGAGTGGTGGCAGATCGCTTCAAGAAAGGAAAGATTGTCCTCCTCTTTTCGCTTTTGTGCTGGGTTTTATTTAACCTGGGGATTGGTTTTGTTAGACCAGCCACCTTAAGATGTGTACCAAAGGGCCTTCCCCCAGCACATCCCACCAATGCAAGCAGCCTTTTAACAACAGCTTTGCAAAACGCCTCGATGTCTTCTCCAGTAACCACAGTGAGTACTTCATCCCCAAAAGTTCGTGGCAAGAGAGACCTGCTCACTTCCAGTCCGGTCACTTTGGAAACAACAGGGACAGCTAATCCTGAAGTAACATTCCTATTAGCTACACAGAGCAACGACGTGGCGTTGGTCTTGGAAAACAGTACCCATTTAATTTCGAAGAACGCCACTGCTAGCCCAGCCTTACCAGGGAATGTGACGCCGAGTACCTCTCCAGCTGCCATCACCACCAAGCCAATGCCTTCTGACCAAGCTGTGCTCGTTTATGATCAACAAGAAGTTGAAGCCATCTTTCTTCTCATTCTGCTGGTTGTCATAATAGGAGAATTCTTCAGTGCTTCCTCTGTTACTATTGTGGACACAGTAACACTGCAGTACCTTGGCAAACACAGGGACCGGTATGGATTGCAGCGTATGTGGGGGTCTCTGGGCTGGGGGCTGGCCATGCTCTCTGTGGGAATTGGCATTGACTATACCCATACAGAAGTTGTTATTGAAGGTCAAGGTTGTAAAGCTCCTGAGTACAAGAACTACAGGATAGTTTTCATCGTTTTTGGTGTGCTGATGACAATGGCATTGATTGTGGCCACTCAGTTCCGATTTCATTATGCGCACTTCAAGCAGGATGAAAATAAGAGAAAAGAGGCAGAAATCTCACAGGTGGACAGAAGTGCCTCCAATGAATCCTCTGATAACACTCCTACCAGTATGAGCCAGTCGCAGTCCTTCAGTTTTTGGGACCTAATTAAACTGCTGTGTAGTATCCAGTACGGCTCAGTGCTCTTCGTGGCATGGTTCATGGGGTTTGGATATGGCTTTGTGTTCACCTTTCTTTACTGGCACTTGGAAGACCTGAATGGCACCACCACTCTCTTTGGAGTTTGTTCTGTGCTCAGTCACGTGTCTGAGCTGACTGCCTACTTCTTCAGCCACAAATTGATTGAATTGGTTGGTCATATCAGGTAAGATTGTTAGCCATCCTTAAAGAACTGTACAAAAAAAAGTTGAATTTCAGGCCCAGCTTTAGTTACAAAGTGAAATTACAGTTAATGCTTTTTCTTTTTTTTTTTTTTTTTAAATGCTGAGTCCTGCTTGCCTGTTGGAGTTTTTAATTATTATTTTAAGAGCTGAAAAAGCTCTGAAATGCTTGCTTTGCATTTAAGTTGCATGTTGGTGTGTGCAGTATACCTGGCACCACAACCTTTTGCAGACAGTTCCCCAAGACATCTTAGTTCACTGATACAGAGCTCTGTTAGAGATCTTAACACATCACCACCTGCTCAAGGCTTGTCTGTTTTGACATATGAATACTATTCATTCTAGGGTTTTTTTTCCTGATGGGTAGCAGCATTCAGGAAACCTCCTTTAGCCTGCTTCTCCTTGTGGGCAGTTCTTTGCCCCCACAGTAGCCTGGAAAGGTGTCACTTGCACACCAAGAGGGGAGGAGGACGACATGATGAATTGAGGCAAGCACCTCCTGTGCACATGCCCTCATAATCAGCTTCTGGGTGTTGGCAGAATGAGGTTGCAGCCTGGTAGTGTCACTTTCCAGTTCAGTTCTTGCTCTCTTTTGTTGGAGCTCTGTGTGTTAGCTGCTGAAGGGAGGTGGCTGAGCAGGGCTTCTGCCGTTCTGCTTGCCTTGTGTAAGCAAACTGATTCTTCCAGCATGCTAGTGAATTCTCTAAATTCACAATTGGCTTAATTTCTGTATATTCTAAATCTCTTTACTTTTCTATAAGAAAGCTCAGGGGAGGAAAGATGGGGGTAATCTGAATTAATGAAGTTGTAAAGGTTTGGGGTTTTTTTTATATATATTTACTCAGGTACTCTGTGCAACTGAGCGCAGTATTTTTTAAGTTATCTGCTGTGCATTCTGTTCTGTGGCTTTGCTCTCTGTTTTTTTGTTTTGCTTTTGTTGGGATTTTTTTATTCATTTGACCTCTGCTAGAAGTTTTTAGATGCTGAGCACAGCAACTCGAGAGATTAATTAAAATATGGGGGGTTTTCTGCCTTTAAGCTGAGGAGGATCTTTTACTTTGAGCCGGTCTTTTAATCTCTGAATCTGACAATAATTAGTATGAGAAAATACAACATCTTGCATGCAAAGACTGGAGGAAGGAAATGATGATGGAGGA
The DNA here is from genome assembly GCF_020740795.1 of Apus apus. NCBI lineage: Eukaryota > Metazoa > Chordata > Aves > Apodiformes > Apodidae > Apus > Apus apus. The sequence goes on along the minus strand of NC_067287.1, from coordinate 32,147,111 downwards.
GTGGTGAGAACAGATCACAGTCTTGATAGCTAAAGATAGCTTGGATGTAATCTTTCAGTGTGTGTTGTTATAGTACAAAATTCAGGCTTAGACTTCTACTAGAGAAAAAACAGAAAACACAAAAGAATGGCAGGCTTGTGCATAAAATGAAATATAATGGGATAGGAGCATTGGCCAGTAAAAAGAAAGATGTTGTACAGGATTAATGCCTTTTTATTATTTTTTTCTTCTTCTTTGCATTGTTAAGCCTATGAAGCCAAGACTGGATTAAGATTCAGTTGTTAAAACACTAGCTCCTATTTGCAGTGAAACAACATTCTTTATACGTACACCTGGGAAACGCATATTAGTCATAATTTAATGTCATCTGATGCTTACTTGTGTTTAGTCATCACAGTTTGAGATGTCTCCTTCTGTTTGCCTTTCTCCTTTTACTTTTTGGACTTTGTATAATGCATGGTTTGTTCAAGAGGAGGCAAAATTTTTTTTGAGTAATAAATATGAGTTCACAGCTCATTCTTTGCTGGTGTGTGTATGTTATACACGCTGCTGGTGTTTCTAGCGTTGCATATTAGCAGGTCATGAGATGAATCTGGAGTAATGACAGTGATTGGTTTAGCTAGAAAGCTGTTAGTGTCTGTACAGACTTAGGAGAGGAGGGAACGTTGCAGATGTTAGAAGCTGTTAAAAAGATAGAAGTCATCAAAAAGTGGGGGGAAAGCCACAAGTTCCTTGTGACGGAAGAGCGTACAAAACTGGCTATCAAATGTTTAGACAGAATGGTGTCCTGCATAGAAGCACTCATAACTGCCATTGACTTCAGGAAGATGATGTTAATATCTGGAAGTAACCTCCCACTTGAGGTTAAGCTTGAATGTGTTTGACCACAATTCCAGAATGTAAGTTTTTATAGGAAGCAGACACCAGTAGTCATGGCTGTAAACAGCTTGCTCTCCTTGGCATAAGTACAGATTCAGTGCTTTAAATGTTTTAACCTGTAAATTGAATATGGTGTTTCTGTGTGTACTGTGTATAGGGTTCATAAGGATCATCTGCTTACATTATCCTGCTCGGTCTGATAAAGAGCCCAAGTGATTATCAGAAATACATTTTTGAAAAGACTGTAAAACACAAAGGTTCTCAAGCCACATACGCCTCCAAAAGCACAATTAAAAAAATCTCTGTAACCTGTAATTTACCTAAAACTCTGTACATATGCCAACAAATTAAAAGGTAGAACCTGACCAAATTTCTGCTCCTAATCTCTGATTCCAGATCTTTCTGCAAGTGTAGCAAGGCAGAAAAGCACAGGTAGCTAAGTGTGTTAGTGATGAGGAAAAAACTTTGAAGCCGGAGGAGACATATTCACATCTCTGGTCTGGCTGTGATAGGAAGGAGCTGAGATGGGGAGAAAGTTCTTGGTGCACAGTTTTTCCTGGGCAAAATTGAAATTAAGCTGGCAAGAACTGGTTCTAAACAGAGTGCTGGGCACATCTGTACTGCTGAGGGGAAAAAACAAGTGTATGGTGAGGTGATTCCTTGGTATCCCCAAGTGTGTGCATCACTCTGCTCCTTCCCGGTAGGGGAATGAAGAAAGGAACCTGCAGACCTTGTGTGTTTGTTTAGCTTTTGTGGCAAATGTGTCCTAACACACTTCAGAAATGTGATTGTACCTAAGAATTACATTAAGCTGTGGCTGTGAAAGGAACAAAGTTATTTGTTTGGAACAGAAGGCATTAATTAAGGAGATAGGAAATTTATGATGCATGGCTCAAAGAACAAGTTTGTTCTCTTTATTGTGTAATATCAAACTTTTTCATGGCTTCCCATGTTTTCTTCGATGAATGCTTGGGCCTGTGTTGCCTAAAGGCAGCTTAAACCAGCTGTTGATGGACATTACATGTATCTGGAAGCCACACATACTGGTCTGATGTGTGATTTGAGGGGGGGAGTTCCTGTAGGCTTACCAAACTGGCTGAAATCTGTAAATCCGTGTTGCTGTAAAATGCATAGACCTGTGTTGATAATTTGGAATGGTGTTTGATATCTCTGACATGATGGAAACTATAATACTGGTATTTCAGCTGTCAACATGTGTATTTGGAGACCTCAGATGTTAACAAGATGTTGCATTTGTATTATTGCATCTCTGGATTTTTCATTGGCTATGTGCCATTTAATTAAATCTCTGTGATTTTGTATGCTAACTAAATAAGCAGCACAGAGAATGATGAGCCCTTTCACAGTATCTGTCCTTACACCTTAATTATCAATTGCATTTATTTCACTTGTGCCAAAACGGGTCAACCAAGAAGCCAGGTTTGGACAACAAATAATCCTTGTCTCTGAAAAAAATCTTTATAAACGTTGCAGTAACATCTTTTCTCAAGCTAAAAACGTTTCAAATTAAGTCTTTGTTTCCTAAAAAATAAGAGAAAGGTAGTTTGATGAATAAGCACCCTGGAGGTAAGCTAAGCTAGAAAACTTGAAGGGAAAAGTCATCAGGTTAAACATGTGATGGGAAATGCACTGCAGAAATAGTCTTTGTGCTTAATTGTTTAAAAACTGGTTTAAGAGTGTTTTTTCTCCTCCTTCTGATCTGCAGCATCTGCTGCTTTTCAACAGAATGGTTAAGTTTTATCCTGAGGCATGTTGCTATTAACCATATTGCTTCTGTGGGATGTGTTTTTAGAGTAGCTCTTAGCAGTTTGCAGATACTGGGACTACAAACTTATATTAATTGGGGTAAAATTAATTAATACAAACCTGCACCAGGCTTACATTAAAATGGAAGATTGAATTTGTGCATGATGAGAAGATTGTTTGGAAGGGGTGTTGAATGTGCTCAGAAAAGGTCTCTCTGAAATATGCAGAGCGTGGCATGGAACTACAGAGTTGAGTTACAAGGGCAGCAGACCCTCTGAGCTTTTGCATTATTATTTTTTTTCCATTTGGATTTGGAAGAGAGTCCCAACTCTCTCAGTGTGAATGTGTTTGGAGTGGGCGAGAGGAGAGTTTGAGTGCAGGACCTGGAGTATTTATTTTGTGTTGAGCAAATGCTCAGCAGCAAATGTATTGGCAAACAGTACGCTTGCAGATGATTTCTGAAGCAGTAAGGTATATTATGAAATACCAAAAAAGGAAAGTGCAGACTGTCCTGACTTCTCTTTCCCTTTCTTCCTTCAGAGTGCTTTATATTGGTCTTGCCTGTAATACAGCTCGATACATTTACATCTCGTATCTGGAAAATGCCTGGACTGTCCTTCCGATGGAGGTTCTTCAAGGTAAGACAGGGCAGTCAACCCTTCAGTGTAAGATCAGGTGATTCCATTTATCATGTTTTCATGTGAACTGTTATTAAGTAAAAATCTGGTATTGCTCTGTTTTTTTGACCATAAATATCCCAGAGTGTCCAGGCTTATAAAACATGACTGTTTATCTTGGGAAATATTTGACGTCAGAAGGGTGGGTTTGCATTTGACTGTGCACAGTTCTCTGTTTATTCAAACAGAAAAGTGTGAGACCAACACACCCTTTAGCTAAACAAAGGCAGAAGCACGAGCTGGGTACACACCTACTGCAGATCCTGTTTGGTGGTAAATGTGATCTTCATTAAATGCAAAAGGTTCTTGATAGGTTGTCGAAAACCAAAACAAAACATAGCTGGGTGATTCTGCCTCTGTTAAAATATTCTTTAGCTTTTCAGTGACTATAGAATTTCCTTTTTTTAGTAGCTAGAGAGGAATTTCATGCAATAGCTTTGTCTGTGCTAGTACAGCTTCTTTAAGATACTTGCCCTTTAACTAATTTAAATAGGACAGAGGTGTGGTCTGGGAAAAATAATTAGAGCTTTGTTTTCAAGTCGTGTTATCAAAGAAGTCTGTATGATCTTCATTGCAAAGTGAGAGTGTACATGGTTCTAACTTAAATTTTACAACATTTTTTCTTGTCTTTTCCTGTCACTTCTCAAAACCAGATAACGTCTGAACTATTTTACTTGTTTTTCTTCAGGATTTGAAGAATACTGAAGTATTTGGGTTTGCAAGCTTACAAGAGAATGGTTAATTTAAATGCAGAAAATGTTTTCTCTGCCTTTAAAAATAATTGTACCATCTTTTTTAAAACTAGTATTTTGGTTTTATACAGTACTACTTAGAAAATTTTCCACATATTATACTTAGAAATTTTATTCTTCTATGTCCAGCATAATTGGAATTTGCATTAACTTTTTCTACTATGTTTACAGAAATATTTGTAAGGTAGATTTTTAGCTTGAGTTATAAAATGCCATTGGAGAGCACTGTGTAGATGTCTACATTTGCATAGAAAATAAATGTGTTTGTGTCCTGGCTCCTTCCCTCCCTGCTAACATGAATAGTTTGTGTTAAAACTGCCACAGCAGCAAACTTCTGAATTGTTAGTGAAAAAATCCCAAACCACAACTCTTGAATTGATACTTCATCAGTTATACCAAGTGTTAAAATACAAAAACGTTGCAAAGAACCTGAAAAATGCCTTGTGGTACTGAAACATCTCGGGGGAACAAATGATGAACACAAAGCTTTGGGTGTTACCTTCTAGGTAATCCTGTTTCAAAGACACCTCAACTCAAAATATAGGAAAAAAACCCTTGTGTCTCAACAATACAGCCATAAATTTGTGCCCGGAAGCATCCTGTAATAATGATTGAGAAAGAAGTTTCTGTTACTTTGAATCCTGGTTTTATTCTTCTGAAATTTCAATACGAATTGCTTAATATGTAGGTTTGGTTTTACAGCAAGGCTGTGAGGGAGCTTTTTTGGTGGTTTTTTTGTGTGTTGTAATCTTCAGTAATTGAGATTTAAAGAAAGAACCGAGGACCTTCAAAATAATACTGCCTCACGTGCACTTTTGTTAATCTTGCTGTGTGCAGTCATTTGTAGTCAGCAAATGAAAAGGCTGAAAGGCAAACACACACAATTTCTCAAAAGCCTTTGTGTTGTACATGCTCTTCTTACCCTGCATCTGACATGGTTTATTAGTGTCCACGATGTGCATAGGTGTACTATATGTGTGTCTAATTACTGCTGGTACATTTGTAATGTGCCAGTAAGCTCATTCAGTATTGCTAAATGGGAGATCAAGTTTATGTTTTTAGAAGTAACGTTGAGGGTTTTTTTTCCTCTATTACTTTCCCCTCCTCACTGTTACCAGTTTTGATCTTTTCTAGATTTGTTATTTCTTTTGCAGCAGTTACCAAATCCTGTTTCTTTGGGCTCTTCTTTCTTTCCTACACAGCCACTGAATCTGTAGGTAAGGGAGAAGAGGTGACTCCTTAATGAAATTTGCTGAGGTGGAAGCTGTTATTTTTGTTAAGTGAGTTTGTTGACAGAGTTGTAGCTGCTTTCCATGTATAAGGTTAGGAGTATTTAAAAAGAACAAAAAGAGAGTAGATTGTGTCATGAGGGCCATGTGACTGCATCAAGTTGATGGTCTTTTAATTCCTTGAACTTTTTCCAGGAAGCTGTCACGTTCTACATAATTCCAGTTCCATCAGCCAGAGGGATATTAAGGTCAACAGCAGTTTCAGCTGACTTCTGTAAAGAATTTATTTTTCTGTTTAATATGTCACTGCAATACAAGAAAGATTGTCTCCATGTGCTGTGCTGAAGGGCATGGAGAGATTTCTGGAAGATGACTCTGCAAACTGCATCTATTGATTGTAATAAGAACCATGCTGTGCTTTAGTTGCTGCCTGTAACTGGGATGGGGAGGACTCTAAGTGCGTTGCACTCTCGAAGGAGTGGAGGAGAAGATTCAAATTCAATTCTTAATTTAGAGTTTTTAATCTGTATGCTGTATTGACTTGCACATGCAACAGATAAAAATAAGAGCCTAGGCTGAATCTTTAATAACTGAAAATTTCAAGATGTCCTTGTAGGCAAATGCATTCAGCGTGTGCATATATAGAGAGATGTCATGTCATCAGTTTGCAAACATGCAATAATTCTTGGTCATTTCTCACGTAACAGATTTAAGTTTTGATATGCTTGTTAGCTGCAACTTACTTTTCCAAAGCAGTGGTCCAGGTTCTCTGGTAACAGCTGTGCTAGCTCACCAATTTGCATAACAAGAATTTTCTAAATTACAAAACTATATTGATGACCCCCAAATTAGCTACTTTAAGTCAGCAGATACCGAACAAACTCCAAAACAAGGAGTTTTTAAGAAGTGTCATCTACTGATGCTGCAGCAACACCATTTTGTCTAGAGAGCAGAAAGCTTGGGTATTTAACAGATACATCTCCCTTGAAGTAAATTTGGATCCCAAAATCTTCAGCTCTTGGTTTATATGTAAATTATCCTAAGTTTGCTAAAGATTATTATTCTAAGCATAACACTAGGGTTTTTACACTTCTTGGAACTACAGTCCAGATGGTGAAGTGAGGGTTAGTGGTTTTAGCAAATAATGTGTGTGTGTATATGTGTGTGTGTGTGTATATATAATGAACAACTTCTTTTTAAAAGAACTGTGGTTAGCAGTAATCCAGACCAGACTTCCTATAAAAGTAGTTGTAATAACTTCCAAATAGTTACAGTTGCATAAATAATTATTATAAAAATCACATTAGTGATGTACACACATTAAAAAACCCACCACCCTCCCTGTACTTTTACAGGCGAGTGAAATAAGCTGGTTTACAGGTATGGATTTAGGTTTCAGAGGAACTGGGAGCACTGTGTTCTATCTGGATTGTCTAGTAAAGGTGAAAACATCCAGGAACCTGTTTGTTAAGTTATGGCCTTTTGTTTTCAAACAAATACAGTGGTATTTTGCTCCACAGTTCAAATAATTTCTGGTGTGTTTTTGATTTGCCTGGCTTTAAAACTTGACCTACTCTTTAGTAGCTGATAAAGCTGAATGTTTTACATTAATTTATATCCTTTCTAAAACAAAAACCTCATTATCTGTATTAGATTAGCTTTGCTTTATTAGGACAGTTCTTGGTTACTATTTCCATTGCATATGTGGGTCTGCATTTTTAAAAGCAGACATTCAGTGAGCTGTAAAACTGAGCTTTTTGGATGGAAAAATCTGAGTTTTAAAGCCTTAAATTGTAAATGGTGAGGTAAAATACACTCGTCCTAATGTAAGCTTTTTATTTTTCAACAAGATGATGTGCTGTTACCAAAACCAGCTCTGCAGTGTATAAAAGTAGCCTTTACAAACCTGAAGCTTGAGACATTTTTAATTAGATTTGGAATGAAAATTAACTATACAGCCTTGTGGACATGTAACATCTATACCTGAATACAGTGCTATTTATCATTCTACAACTAAGTAAAATCCAAGGTATTCTGGGAGTATATTACAAAATCATGTCTTTTCCTGCTCTTATGAGTCTTCAGTCTAAATGCCTAAGTAATTATTGAGTGTCCAACTGTTCACTAATAAGTCAAGCATAGAGGACAGAAACATGTTGACTGAATCATCAGCTGTGCCAACATTTTTTTAAACTGAGGCAGTAGAGTTTAGGCATTGGTAAGCTGTGATGACTATTTTAATACCACTCAAGTAAGAAAAGAAATATTCCCACACAATCTGAGGGTGGCAAAATAGATCAGGCTTATTTAATGTGCGATGAGCTAGTTTTGTTTTTCCAACTTCTCCACAACCCTGCCTTTTCCCGTCCTCTTCTTCCCCACTCCACCAAAAAACCCCACCGAGCAGGTGCTTAAAGCTGAGGGCTCCACCTGCAGCCTGTTCCTGAGTGCTGGTGGTCATTCACTGTCCTTCCCCTCATGGGAGGAGAAAATGTTCCTAGCTCTGAACCAACAAGGCAACTGCCAGAAAGAGATGGCCGCTCCCTGAGGAGCTTGTGTGTTTGCCCATCCAGACCACTCAGTGTTAAGTACAGTCAGTGCTGGTGTTGAGTTCAGAGACAGTTTGCTTGGAGGCAGTTGGTCTGGGGAGGGAGGAAGAAGGGCAGGAGGGGATTAATTCTTGCTTCTGAAATGACATGGATATCTCAGATACTGTTTGGATTTTATCACCTTTGCACTGCCATCACTGTGGCAGTGAGGAGGCTGCTGAGAGGCATCAGTGCTTTCATTGCCTGCAGCTTATTAAATCAGGACTGTATTTCAGAGGCCCTGGGACATTTTCCAAGGGACGAGGAATCTGGCAGAGAGACTTTTTTAGGGTGCTTTATTCCATCTTCCTAGGGACTGTGTCTTGAGAAGAGAATTGAGGCCATCTTGGAGAAAGAGCTGTTGACAGACTGCAGAAGGAGTTGTCAAGTCTCCCTGCAGCTCGGTTGCCAGCATCACGTTACCAAAAGCTGATTGGTACTCCACAGCCATTTGTCAAGGAAGGGATGTTGTTGCTTTTCTCCAAGGCGTGCTCCAGCTGGTGGGGGCAGTGGATCTGATGTTGCGTTAGTCTGCTGTGGACCCCGTGCTCCTCACAGTGTTCCATCCCTGCAGGTGTCACGCACGCGGCTATCTGGGCAGCTTGTATTTCGTACCTCAGCGCGGCGGTGCCTCCGGAGCTGAGGACGTCAGCCCAGGGAATCCTGCAGGGCCTCCACCTGGGTCTGGGCAGAGGATGTGGGGCTATGATTGGAGGGGTTTTGGTCAATTACTTCGGTAAGCAAAAATTGTGTTGAAGGTTTTTATTTTCTTTATTGAAACTCTGGTTTTACTGAGCTATGAGTTTTAAGCTTATTTATGCATAAGGTATTGTTATGTTTTGAAGAGTAATACACTCTGTGTAAACCATGGAATCATAGCACTGCTTAGGCTGGGAGGGAGCTCAAGAGATCTCCAGTTCAGGTCCCTATTCAAAGCAAGGTCAGCACTGAGTGCAGGCCAGGTTGATTATGGCTTTGTCCTCTCAGCATTACAGGTTGATTAAATACATTATACCTAGATATTTTTAGTTTTGTATGAGCAAATCTCCAACCTGATCTGTAAGTAAGATGAATTAATCCTTTGTGAGAGAAGAGGTTGATACTATGCAGCCTCTCGATGAACAAATGAAAATCTAATTACTTGGTTAAAAATCCTTTGCAAAGTCTGTTGAAGAAGCGTTAGGGGAGGACAATGTAATGAGACAAGCTAATAAGAGTCTACATGGGACAACACATAATGCTGACTGATTAAGTTAGTAGATTCTCAATTTAGAACAAAAATCTCGTTACAGGTCCTGCTGCCACATTCAGAGGAATAGGGATGGCTTGTTTAGTGATTCTTCTTCTGTTTGCACTGATCCAGTGGATGTTGGTTCCTGATGAAGAAGAAGGTAAATACTTATGTCACTGAGAACACTACAAAAATAGAACTTGTGCAAAAAAGTGTCTCTGAAGCTCTCTGCAGCTTCAGTTTTGTGGGTGTGGTGTCTTTACTCAGATTTTGATAAAGCAGTTTGTTGTTGAGTGAGCAGGTTTTTCTTGAGCAAAGATAGAAATTGAAATAGTTGTGGTGCTGGTTGAAGAAGGGCAGCACCAAGTTTGGGATCTCTTCAGGAGGAAAGTGTTACATATTTTACTACCTCTATGTCCTCTCAGTTCTGGGTTAGTCTTAACAGCCATTTCAGTTGCATCTGTTCTTTAAGGTCACCCTGACCACTGTATGCTCTGAGACTCTACAGTCCAAGCCACCTCTGCCAGAAATTGTAGAGATGGCTTCAGAGGACACAGACTATTGTAGCTGCCTCAGTTCTGTTCTGGCATCTGAGAAGTTTCCCGTCAGGTGCAACTTGAATTTGTACATCTTCACCCTTATGAATATAAGAGCTAACCAGAAATTAAATACTTGGTGCAAAGTTAAGGATTTACCATAAATCTTATTCTTACAAAGACAATAAAACTGAAAAATTCTGGAAAGTCATGATTTTTTGAGCTGCTTTTTACCAAAATGTTACTTTCTAGTGTGAGCTTTGTGTATGATATGAAAGTTAGTTTTATTTAGCTGGAATATTAATGAATTGTCCTTGACTAGTTATCAAGTTGCCTGTACTGAAGTGTTCAAGTATTTGTTTTGCTAGAATTTTCTTCAACTCTGCTCAAGTGATAATGGCAAAAAATTGAAAGGTGAAAAGGATATTTGCTGCTTCAGTTTCCCATCAACTTTTGGTTAATTACACATGAACCTACAAAAAAGTAGTTTGTTCTTAGTGGCCTTATTCTGTTTAGTTTGTTTCAGTCTTGAGTTTTCATTTAATACACACTACCCATCTCAACAGCCTGTCCTTTCATTCTAAGTTATGAGGTTGCTCTTGACCAGACCAGCTGCATGAGTGAAACTCAGCATATGGTCAGGTGTGTGCAGGATCAGTCTCTTCCTTTCTTCACTAATAGAGAATATCCAGCCATGGCTCAAAATAGCCAGTACTATCTGAGAGTCTATAAACAAAATACAATTTTATGATTTTGAAAAAAATTACAGTCTTTTTAATTGGTAAAGTATTTCTACTCAGAAGAAATATTTTCTCAAGATTTACTGTATGTGCTGTTTATACTCACAGACAGCATACAGCTGTTACTTAAAACATCCAACAGCTTCTAACTATCTGTTTAATTACTTTTCATATATAAATACTCTGGCTCTTGAGACTGTAAGGCACATTTTGTTGGGTCATGACAGTAATTTTATGGATGATGTTTCCAGACAGTTGTGAAAACTCTTTCAGATTACGAGAAGACCTTAGATATAAAGATCTGTTGGGAGGATTTCTTCCTTTACTTGACACTCTGCAACAGATATTTTGTCTCCTCCAATATGTCACTAACTTGTTATTTTCTCACTAACCGTGTAACTTCATTTCGGTAACTATGGTGGGATGGTTTGTTTCTTAGATAAAAAAGTGAAGAGGCAACTTCTTTAAGTCAAATCAGTAGGTTTAGGAACTGTTCTGATGAAGTAGGCTGTGGGACTTCACTGAATGGCGCCTGTTTGAAGCTAGTGTTTAGTTACAAGTTGCAAGGTACAGGCTTGATGCAGGTAAGTTTGCTGCAGGTCTAAAAGACTGATTTTCAATTTGCATGTAACATGAAAATTACTTAAGTTTCCATGTAGCACAAATAAACATATTTCTAAGAGCTAGCTGGAAAAAAATGGGCTGCCTCATGCTCATTAGCTCCTCCTGTTCCTGCAGCCATCTAAAATACCTGTCTGCAGCTGCAGAACAGCCTTGCTTCTACGGCCACATCCACCTCATATTTCCCTAGCTAGGCTGTGGCTTGTCCCACTCCAGGCTGTCTGTGCCAGTGCTCTGCTTTCAGTGCAGTGATAACCATATTATGAAAGCAAGAAACACTTTGTTTTCATTGTCTGCTTCACATTTCTTTTTAAGCTTGTTGGCTTTTGCCAGTCATTCTTACTTTGCTTTCAACTTCAGAAAAGACAATGCTGGCAGAAAGGATCCCAGTGCCTTCCAGTCCTGTTCCCATAGCAACTATTGACCTTGTACAACAGCAGTCAGAAGATATCATGCCTCGGACTGAGCCCAGACTCCCTCTGAAGAAAACTAAACACCAAGAAGAGCAAGAGGATGTCAACAAGCCTGCCTGGGGCATCAGCTCTTCCCCTTGGGTCACTTTAGCTTATGCTGTCTACCAGATAAAAGAGATGGTTAAACTATCCAAAACCAATCCAATTCCTGAGAACCAGCCTTTGCAGGTAAACTTTTAATGTACAGGAAGTTCTTATGTATTTGTTGGGTGCTTGAAAACCTTTATAGCTGTGTCAATCTGTTAGTGCCTGGCAGGTATTCTCCATCAGCTTGTAATAAGTTTGGAGTTGTGAAACAGTAGTTGAAATGTGGCATGAAACAGAGATGATTTCTGAGTATAGTACAGCAGGATTAACTATTTTTGCAAGTATTATCTACCTGAAGAGGAGAGGAAGAGACATAGAAATACACTGTTTTACAGGCTTGGATATACTTGAATTCCCTGTAAGTTTACATTTGTTTTCATATTAGGTGAAATGTGTGGGTTATACATTTTGCAGAATTTCTAAGTTGATGCTTAAGCATGAGAAGGCACAGCTGCTTACCAGAGTGTAAAATGGTTCTTACTGAGTTTTGCTTCCTTGGGTAATGCTGTCAGATGTCTGCATTGTTGCAGCAATAGGCCTTCTAGACAACTACTGATAAGGATGCAGAGCCTTCTTTTCAAATCAAGTTCATATCTTTTTTTAATCTAGACTTATACCAGAGAAGAGCCATTTCGTGACTTAAAATATCTGATTGCTGGTGCTTATTTTACACCATTTCCCTTCTGACCAGTCTCCCCTCAGAATACCTTTTTAATACCTTCAGCTTCATCAATGATTGATGGGCTTGGATTTTGAGCTATCATCTGATGCTTTGGATGTGCCTTGCAGAATGAAGCTGAAGCATACTGCTTGAGCAAAGTAGGGAAATGCTGTCAGTGCAAGTTTTAGAAGAGCAAGCATGGTTAATGTTAAAATCTCTGTGTTAACCTGTCTGGAAGAGTGGGTGAGGTTCCTTCTTCTGCACCCGGTAGGCGTAAACACAGAAGTGCTTTTTCCACAACTGCCATCTTTAGAAATGGGTCATTTGGGATATGAGTATGAATCAGCAGAGCACGATGGGTAGGAATTTCACCTGGTCAGTGATCTCCTGTTTTTCTTATTTGTCTTTATTCTTGAAAATGTATTTACAGGCACATCTGCTTTAGGTTGGTTAAGTTTGTGAAACAGCCTCCTTAAAGTGAAAATAGATTATTTGGAAGGAGGGTCAGTGCACAGAAAATGGAATTGGTGACAAAAATTATTCCTTATTATTTATTTAAGATTTTGAGTTGATTTTGCTATTGCTTGCCTGTACTCCTTCAAGCAAAGGGACATACTTGCCATATTGTCTGTTCTTCAGTGGAAAACAAATAATCATAGATAGCGTGTCACTTCCTAACGTGAAGTGTAGTAGTGAGAAGACTTGCTGTTTGAACCCTGGGGAATGTAACTGGTGTGTAAATGTGCTCTTCTGTTCTGTAGTGAGGCCTGTTTGAGTAGACTGGATGGAATTGTACATCAGTACTGCAAAAGTTGTGCCTTTCAGCAGGTCCAAGCAGTATGTTGGGGAGGGAAGGAACTGTTGAGGAAAGCTGTGTTTAAGTTGCATAACCAAAAAAAAAACAGAATTGTTTGGTCAAAAGAATGATCATCTTTGAACATACTGAAGTCCAGTTAATTGTTTTTTTACCCCTTGAAACACAACAAGTTTGTTTTTTGCATGCTTCTTGGGAAAGTGCAGTTAGGAAAAGAGATGGAAGGTAAGCTACTGTCTGCTTGCTGTTAGTGTTATCTGGATTTAAATGTCCTACTTTTGCTTGGCTTCTTATGTTTGATTTGTTATGTTGCGGGCATTCCAAGTAAGTGCTTTGTGAAATTCCAGGAATGCCTGGATGCATCTGGGGGTATGTCACTGGGGATAGTGCCATGAGTGCTTGCATTCACTTCTTGCACACAATCCTTTCCCCTCTCTTTAGAAAATCAATGAGAACTGCAGTGCTTCATCAGCCAGTTCAACGAGTCAGCCCCCAAATCCGACAGATTCTGGGCAGTCCAGAAATTGTTCAGCACCAACACCTACAGCAACATCAGATTCCCAACTAGATGGCGACCGCGTTGTGTCGGATCATGATGCTCAGCCTGCTGCTGCCGGGCCCTGAGATATGCTCATCTTATCAAATCCAGTGCATGGAATTCTGCTTCTCACCTGGGAAACGCTGGAGTAGGAGCTCAAAAGTAGGACTTCCTTCATCTTAATGATCATAATATGATGCAGTGCAAGCTTTTAACTATATAAAGAATATTTATATGACTGCACAGAGCAACACGAGCAGGGAAGCCAAAAATTTGGAATTCTTGAAGAAAGTGGTGTGGCTGGATCCAACGGTAGGAAGAATTCTTGGCTGCTTTGCTAAAGCTGAGTCAAGTGATATGAGATTTCTTTGCCACCTAGAAAAAGGGAGTTTGCTCTTCACTTGTTGAGGCACAGAGTGTCTTGACTCGGTGGGGTGATTTTCTCCTTTGAATTTGTTCTCTGGACAGAAGTAAATGACTTTTTAGTAGAGAAACTGAGTTTCACTGCATAGTCTATGAGAAAAGATCCAATAAATACAGAAACAGCTTGAAACTGTCTCTGTAAAGATTTCTCAGAAACAGATCAGTTTTAGCAAGTGTATCTTCATGTTATGGATTAATTAAATACATATTCAGAGAATATGTTTTTGAAGGTAATGTTATCTTGTTTGAGATAAAGGTTTAGTTCTGCAAAGAAAAGATTCTCAACTGGTGTTTTAGTGAAACAAAAAAGCTGGAGGAAGGCTTCTGAAGAAGTTAACCTCTGTGCTTGCAGCCCCTCAGTTGGGCATAGGTTGTGTGCATTTGGGTAATTTTAAGTTTGATGTTGTATTGAGACAAGCATATTTGATGAGATTGCACAACCTGAGATTTATCAAGGGTTTCAGTGGACACACTGTCTTTTTGGGTTTTTATTTAATCATCTATACAATGGTTTATTTAATGCAGTGTAGTTAACATAGTTATTTATTAAGAAAACAGTAAGCTTTAAGTGCCTAGGGAAGGTGGGGGGTAGGGAGGAATCACCTAAAAATCTTTAGGATTATAGGGGCAAAGTTGTTGATGCAGAAGTCAAGTAGAGTGAGAGATTCTCAGGAGGAAGCAAACATAACTAAATTGCAGTATGTTTAGGAAATGACTTTGCCCAATGGGAAGACACTGGAAGACTTTGCATTGTTTTGTGACACTTTTCAATATTAACTGCAGCCAGCTCACTCGCTGGTGCACAGTGAATGTTGCTGCTTGAGAGATGTCCTTAGGCTCAAGGAGGAGTCTGGGGGGTTTAGTCAGGATAGTGTTTTGGCCCATTTGCTTTTATTAACAGCTTGTTCGTGGGAGATTCTGAGCACTCAGCTTCTACGGGACTGAGTATTGCTCAGCCCTCCCTGACATCAGATGCATGTGATGTGTCAGGCCTGCCATGCGGAAGGTGTGTGCTGGGGGACTGTACAGTGATCCAGAGGGAAGATGAACAGGAGCACAGGCTTAGGTGAGAGGAAGATGGCAGCAGCTAAGCAGGAAATCCAGTTTGCTTGATTGAAGAGGTGTCCCATAGCTGTGCTTTAGCTGTGCTTCTAAAACAACCCATGCTCTGGTGGTGCCTGGGACCAACACCATAGACAATAACAAGAAACATCGATGACTAGCCACTAGTTACTTCTTTTGCACTTGAACTTAAATGTACTGTACTCACATAAATCCTCATGACTTGTCTAAGTGTCCTTTAAAATCAGAAATGTATTTATTGTATGTTTGTATATCTTGGGGGAGAGCTAAAGACTGAACAGGTGACAGGACAGAAGGATGCTAAAAATCATCTTGAGGCAAACCAACCATTTGTTGAGTTCATGCTGTTATGGTGTTACCTCAGCTGCTACTGCATAGCACCTGGATTGTGAAGTGAAGAGCTTGTACACTGTGTTTACACTTCAGAATTGTGTATTTGAAATGCCTGCTCTTTTTGGAATTGTATAGTCATTCTATGTTGCAAAATGGACATGCACACCTGGATTTTGATATTTGTGAAACTGTAAAACCTGTGGTAAGAAATATATCCCTAATGTATTTAATTCTATCAATCTGAACTTTTATTACATTTGCTCATATTACGCTGCCAGCAGTAAACATAATAACTTGAGCTGAAAAGAATTCAACTTTTTGCTAGGTTCACTGCCTGGAGGATAGTGAACCTAGAGCCTGGGAACTACTCTGGAGCAGCATTAATATCTGTTCCATGATAAAATCTGATAGTAGGCACAAATGTCCTTGTGTGGGGCAGGGAGGGTGTAAGGACTGCACGCTGATGGGCATCATAAAGAGGCTGACATCGGGGGAAGAGTCAGAACTGGATTACATTTGTCCCCTGGCAGTTTTGAGAGAGAGGCTGCTAAGTGCTGGTCACGTCAGACCGTATGGCAGTACATCCCATTTCTGTTTCTGATTAGATTTCCATGGTTGCACCTGCCCTGTACAGTGGCACATTTGCCTGGAATTTGTTTTTATCTCAGGCATTTGACAGTTCAGTTTTTACGGTGTCGCTGCTTAACTTGTATGCATCCCAAAGTGACGATGAGGAGAGATCTTGCATGTGTGTACTGTGACCTCCCTTGTCACTTCATGAACATGGCTTTGTGGTAGTCTGGCTCCGTCAGAATGGGAATGACAGGTTCCTTCAGGGAGATGCATTTGAGGTAGGGGGGACACTTATTTTGGAGCAACCTCAGGTAATGCAGAGTTACAGGTTCTTACATCTGCAACAAGGGATGAAAGCTCAGGACATAAGTTTGCGTGGCTCCTCCTTGTCGTATGTCCTGCTGTTCTGAAGACAGTAAATGCATAAGGGAGAAGAACCACATATTTGAAAAATACATTTATTTTTAAAAACCTTGGAAGTACAAGGCAGTATATCAGGAATGCTGTACCGTGAATACAAAATAAATACGAAATTCTAACTTTTTTGAGTGCTGTGAAACAGAAGATAAATGTAATTCATCCTTCATTAAGGAAGAAAGGCTTTTGTAAAAGTTAAAGACAATGGATTAATACCCAGATTCTGTTCCAAGATATTCTGGCCGAACACCAGACAATACTTACCAACTTCTTAACAACTGTGTTTCAGTAAACCTGTGCAATCTCCATATATCACAGGAGCACTGTGAGTAAGCTCCCTGTTGGCAAAGGGCTCATATGACAGGGGTTGGTTTTGGCACATTTTGTTGATCAGATGCTTCTAATGTCAGGACAAGCTTATGAGGACTTTTAAAGTAAGTATCAACTATCCACTAAAGCAGTCTTCATCTTTCTCACATGCATAAAACCTGGTTTGTTCTTTTTTCCTTCTTTTTTTTTTTTCCTTGTTGGCATCCATATACCTGGTATTGTTCCAAGTAATTTAGAAAAAGGGGCAGTGTCTGAAAACTCTAATTGCCTGCTTTGTGTAGGGGTGTTTTTCCATTGAACATACTGCTTAGGTAAAATACTACCTTAATGTGTTACCTGGGCTATTGTATATAAATACACATTATGTACTTAAGGAAGGATAATCACCACTGCCTCAGTAAACAAGAGGAAATCAGAAGCACTGTGTTTAAGCTGATTCTGCCCCGTGGCCTCAAACCACATAGATGTGAGTTCTTAAGTAACTACAAAGTACACTGAAAAAAAGTGTACTTTAAAACATGCAAAAAATATATAACATTAAGACATCTCTTCAAGTATCCTTTTTTGACTAATCTGTAATAATTCTAAGTACCTCTTTTTCATGATGGCAACACAGGCAAATGCTAAATAAATCCTTATTCTACAGTAAAGATCATTGTTTGGGGTGAGGGAGTTTCCATCCTTCTCCCAAACCATCAAAGGTCATGAGGCTTTCCTCAGTTTTCACAACAGCTAATGCTTCTGGCTTCCTGCTAGTGACAGAACCCCAAGCCAAGCCTGACTTTGGGGTGTGCATGGCAATTTAACTGTGAATTTGGTAATAGCAGCCTCTCTTTGAAGTGACTCCTGCTGCTAGTGGCCTTCCTGAACAGAACTCTCTTGTAGTTTTTTAATGTCGTGGTCTTACCAGTGAGTGTATCTTGGATCATCTACATATGTATTTATAAATTTCTGGCACAGAAGGGTGGTAAGTGTCTCCTTCCTGTAAAATGGAAGTTTCTTTTCAAATGAAGCAACATTGAAGTTCTAGGAAGGAGGAAGGCCCATATAAGTAAGGCTTTCAAGCACCAACTCCAAGTCCTGCTTTATACAGAGGAGCTGTTGGAATGTACTACAGCAGCACTTCTTAGCACTGTTAGAGGTAACAGATTTTCTCCCTTGTCCAGCAATGGACAATGAGAAACCATGATAGTGCAGGTGCTGCTGAAGTCACACTGCATCACTCTCTGTGTCACAAAGAAAATATATCCCTTTTAAAATTAATATATCCTGCTCTGAAATGCCCTTCTGGAGAGCTGACTGCTTCCCACCACCCATACTGGTGGGTCTGTAAGATCAGATGGGGACAGAATTAATAGTCTTATGTTTTCTGCAAGTTGTACTGGAAGGCGAGGCTAGAAGAATACAGGGATAGTGTAAAGAACAAAAGAAGGAATTTACCTGTGCAGGTGGATAAACTGAGGGGACATGATCTACTCCCTAGCTGAGGATTGTGTAATATATAAGCTGAAAGATATCTGCCTAAATTTCTGTCCCTGCTCTTTTCTTTTCCTCCCCACGCACCTCCTGTGGTAAGTCCCAAAGAGGGATAAAGAAGGGGGGAGGAAGGAGCAAGGTAATGCTCCCTCCCTGTTTTGCCAGGAATTACTTTCCACTTTTTATTGAATGAGCAAACTACTGAGTACTCTGAGGACAGTGAAGCTGTGTGTGGGTTATCTGTATTCCCAGTTACATGGTTACAGCATCACTCCAGCTCTGCTGACAGCAGTTCCTCCAAGCAGCTGAAACAGCCTCAGATTTTGTCACCTTTTCTGGGCTGTTGAGGCCTAGAATAGAGGGCAGTGCCCATCGGAGGTCAGGTGACAATAAAATTGAAAGCAATAGTAAAAATACATTTGGGGATGGAAGTGCTCTGCTGCATCATCTGTCAAGAGACAAGCAGAGGTCTGAAGGGTTCAGCAGCGAGGGATCTGTAGAAGACAGAAGAAGAGTCTGTGAAGAGACAGAAGAACAAAGTACAGTGTCACTAGAGCAGAGACCAAGAACAGAACAGTGCAAGCAGAGGGTGAAAAGTCATGCAGGGCTTTGAAGAATAGTAAGCAGAGCTTAAAACATATGTGGAGAGGCAAAATTAAGCTAACAGACAGCAACCCCAGCCAGAAGCGCAAACAAACCTTGTTCAACTGTGTTAACTCTCTGAATCTTTAACATTGAAAAGTCCAGCAAACACTAAAAATAGTTTATCAGCACATTAACAGCATTATTGAAATTGTTGGCACATAGGCTACTTAGTAATTACTAAGTAGAGAATTAAAAATGGCTTCTCCTCCTAGTGCTCAGCACAGAGGACTTGACGATGAGAAGGGCCAAAACAGGTTCTCTGTTCTCTAGAGGTAGTATCCTTGGAAAAACATCCTGGTGGGACAGGCTGCTGTCAGTACTTGCTTTGGAAATTGGCAAGGTTTACTTCCCAAGTTAAAGTACCCATAGCACTTGAATCCTCTTCACTTGAACAGCAACATCAGTGATACAGGAAACTTTTTTTTCAAAAATCCTTGTTTGTCCACCAGCAGCCACAAGAAATCACCAAGCATAAGTTTGCAGTCTGCATCCTTTCTTTCTAGCACAAATGTGTTTTCACTCTGTTTGTTGGTTATTTCCCAAAGCTCAGAGCAGCTCAGTAGCATATGGAAATGGAAGGTGTTTATGCATTTCATCTTCATCCTCCTCCTCCCCTTCATGGATGGAACCAGCTGGATCATCTTGCTCAGATTCTGCCAGCATCTCAAAGAGCTGCTCTTCCAGGAAGAAGCTCCCAATGCCATATTCCTCCTCGTGTGCCTTTGTTTCTGCAGGTGAGACGTGGGGAGATCCCAGAACAAAACCTGCAAACCTGCCAAATTTTGAAAGGGAGAAGTGATCAGCTGAGAAATGAAAAAATTACTGTAAATGCAGGGGATGCTGCAAGGTGAGCAGGGATGTTGTAACGACAAGCAAACTTGACAGCGCAGATGAGGGGAAATTGTGGCATGAGCAAGAGAGGCCTGAACCATGGAGAGCAGATTGCAAGGGATGGCAGCAACCCTGAAGATTTGTTTTCCTGCCTCATCTTCTTTTCAGTCTTTCCTAGAGAAGTAACTTTTGCTCTTCTGGAGGCCATCTGCAAGGTCTTGTGACTAAGCAAGACAACCTAACTTCATTTTCACATCTTGTCAGTACTCGTGGGGTAATCTAGAGTAAGCACTTGTACAGTGGGATAGATGGTACTTCAGCTTCTAAAAATAAATTAAGCTGTAGCATATTTGAGACAAAGGCTGTCAGGATTCAGGTAAATGACATTCCTAATGGAAGGAAAAATGGTGAGAAATTCACATTCCTACATTGCTGTGCTATCACCTTGCTTCTGGTGCTGCATGCACCAGGGCAAGCTGAGTTCAAGTCTTGGCAAAAGAATTCCTGCTTTTGGTGAACTTGGAGCCGCAGACTGGCAATTCTGCAGCTGCTCCAACTAAGTGCCAAACTGGAGGTCTGGAAGAGCAAAGCATGAACTTGGCACTGTCCCTACCTTTCACAAATTGCCACAAACCTTACTGTCAGTGGACAACTACACTGAAGAGAGAGAATGGAGCTGGAGGTTTCTGGCAAGCCTGGGGAAACAGACGGCAGTTCTGACACCAGGGTAAGTGTCGACAGCATCACAGAAATGTAGGAAAAAGGCAAGGCAGCTATATTCTGGAGTTCTGGTAAGCTGATCAATAATTTACACTTTAGACTTAACATTTCTGTGAGATGAATGTTGTCACCTCTCCTTGGAAGCACCGTTAGTCTAAATGGAGAACAGAGTTGGACTGGTTGTGCTTTACAGGTTTGCCTTCTGTTGGAACTGTCTTCTGATGCTTAATGGAAGCTTGCAGGGGTACTCAAATTTAAATCAGCCTTCTGTTGGTTCTTATTTTTGTATCTTATAGTAGTTAATACAGTTCTTATGAATTATTTAAGTGATGGCTAGAAAATGCATGTCTTGCTTCTTTTGTGCATTTGGCAGTATTTTGTTTTGCAATACTGCTCTGAGTTGTCACTTTGTATCTTTCTTTCATGCTACAGAATGCAAATATCTTACTATTATATAATATGCTTATATATTATTATATATCTTGAAAAAGTACATTATACATGAGTATAGTGAAGCTGACTGTAGCTCCTTAGAAATTGTGATACTTGGTTCTATGGCAAAGGCCAAGTCTTTGTGGCTGCGTAATATACAAAATATGGAAAAAATACATTCAGTTTTGGGCCCCTCACTACAGAAAGGACATTGAGTTACTAGAGCATGTCCAAAGAAGGGCAACAAAGCTGATGAAGGGTTTGGAGCCTGTGTCTTGCAAGGAGCAGCTGAGGGAGCTAGGGTTGTTCAGCCTGGAGAAAAGGAGGCTGGGGGGAGACCTTCTTCATCCCTGCAGCTACTGGAAGGGAGGCTGCAAAGAGGTGGGGATTGGTATGTTCAGTGAAGTGACAGGACAAGAGGTAATGGCCTCGAAGTTGCACCAGGGGAGGATTAGATTGAATGTTAGGAAGAACTTCTTCACTGAAAGGGTTGTCAGGCATTGGAACAGGCTGCCCAAGGCAGTGGTGGAGTCACCAGCCCTGGAGGGATTTAAGAGTTGTATAGACACAGTGCTTAGGGATATGGTTTAGTTAAGGACTTGTTGGCATTATGTTAATGGTTGGACTCATGATTTTAAAGGTCTTTTTCAACCAAGGTAATTCTGTGGTTCTGATGTGCTTCTGATACCTCGAAGTTTCAGTTTTGATGAAAATACTCTGCTACTATGATTCATTTTATATTCTGCAGTATTTTCTGGGTGCATTTATCTGACTCTTACCTTCCTAACCCATGTTTGTCTAAAGTTTGTCTCTTTAGCTCTATCTGGTGTAGCTACTTGTTTGACATCCTAGGTGTGGCCACTGCTTTTTTTCCTGTGTTCTTAGTCTTAACTATTGGTTGCTACTTCAAGTAATAGGATTTTTTGGTGGTGCAGGCTTGTAGTTGGAGAGTTTAATGCAAGTAATATTTAAGCATGAATCTTCAGTATGCCCCAGTTTTATGCATTGCAAAAGTGCACTGCTCTAAAAACAGAAAAAAGGGCATTTCACTGGGTAGACGGCCAGCTGAGTCACTATGTGGGAGGTTGCAGAGGCATCGTAGGAAGCCTGTACATTTTAGAGAAAGCTGCCATTACCATGAATTAGCTGTGAATATCTGCAAACTCTCAGAGTAATTTATGGCCAGAGAGGAACAAACAGGCAGTTTAATACCACCCAGAAGTCATATCCTTGAGAGGTGTGGCTGTGATCTTTCATGGGATTGCTCCAGTAGATAAAGCTACCTGCACGTCTGGCTGCATGCAAGATAAACACACCTGGAACGGTGCCTGAAGCAGCGTTTGGGTCTGCTTTGTAACAGTGTCTGCACACTGTGTCTCCTGTTTTAGAGAAACCAGGTTTTCTTACCTGTGTGGGGACTGGAGTCTGGATACAGCTACCCATGATGGGAAGTCAGGGTTCCTGCAGAATGAGCGTAGCTCCTCCAGAGCTCTGCTAGTTTCTGCTTCACCTTGTTCTCGATACTCCTCTTCAGTAAGGCACTTAAACACTAACTTTTTTGATTTGAAGTGGTTCTTCATTTTTCTAGAAATAAATGAGAACAGTGTTTTTTGAAGTCTCTGGCACATCAACATTGTTATCCTTTTTCTCTACCACCTGCTATTAACATGCATTAATCACCTTTATCCTTTTAAGAGGACAAGCTACATTTCTGCATTCAAATTTTAGGACAAGGTGTTTTATGTTTGCTAGTCTGTTTACACTGGTCTTAACCAAAGTTGTAGAATTCCACAGAATGGTATCTAATGAGCTTCAGATGAGCCTTGGATCACATCCTTACTGTGTATGCATGGACTAAAATCTCATAGAATTAAATGGATGGCTGCTTGCTCAGCCATTTTTAGGTGCAATATGCAAAATGTTTGTGGCGATACGGGCTGAATCAAAACCCAGTCTGCATATATAACTTTGAAGATAAGCAGTGCTCTAAATCTGTTATGAGTTGTTCATGTTGTTTACTAGATCACTTCTCTTAAATCGTGCTTTAAATTACAAAACTGAGTAGTCTGAGGCCAAAATGTTTACAATCTGATGTTTTTTTAGCTGCTGCGTAGCAAAGTATAATATAATTAGCTATCAATTAGAAAGTGTGCCATGTTCTGTTCCCTGCTGTCGACTGCTTTCAGTTTAAATGTTGTGATGAGTTAAGATAAGCAAGGGCTGGATGCCTGTAAAACTTTCAGCTCTGTATAAAAACACCTGCTCCAGCCAGCACCCTTCACTTTCCTCCCATTTCCCTGTAAAGCAATGATTAAAGGTCAAATTAAATCCCTTAATCAAAGGTCAAATGGTAAAGGCCTGGCTGGCTCAGTGGGATTTTAACAAATCATGCAAGATTCTTAGTTATTTTGATGTATCTGCTGCTCTGAACTGTGTATCTGCCATCGTGGCCTTACAGTTTGGTGCTACCACTTAGAACTTTGAAACAGTAAAACACTCTCTTATCATCCTCCCAGGAGAAATCTGTAGTGCTGTATTTCAGTGCTTTTAGGCTTTATAGAAGCATCAGTTCATGAAACACAAAGAGGTCCACATGGAGAACAAACTACAGTGTTTCAGGGTAAAACAGCTATGTTCTGACTTCTGTGAACTTGTAGCCAAATCTTACTGATCTCGGACCAGCTGAACCTGCTTACATCAATAAGTATTCATCCTCTATGTTGCTTTTGAAATAGTGCTTCTCAGCTGCAGGAAAAAAATCAGTCTTCAACAAATGATAATTTCTACCTAAAATAAAAATCTTTAGCCCAGTCCACATTTCAGCATCTAAAAAGATCAGAAAAGCAAAGCAATATGTTCTTCAAAACTAAACAATATGTAAAAGACTAAAAAATAGATTATTTGCTTTTTATTCTTTTGGTTATGCCAGTTCTAGCCTTTGCCTCTTCCTCGTTCTCTGCAGTTCAGCCTAAGTCCACAGCTACAGAACAGTGTGAACTAAAGTCTCTTAATATGGGTAACATCACTGAAGGTAAAAAGCAGATTTAAATTGGCAGGATTTCTTAGAATCTTCACTTGAGTGATGTATTTGTGACAACACATGCTGCACATTCAAGAATGAGCAAACATCTTGTTCCCATATTGCTAATGAAAATACTTAGCACTAAGGTCAACATACTGCAAGCAGTTCCCCTTCCTAATGCCACAATATCAGTGGGGCTCTGGGAATAAGGGGGGGATGTCTCTGCAGTGACAACAGATTTGTTTCCACAAATTATGTACATCTAGGATAACAACCCTGGAGAACTAAAGTAACGGACACCGTTATTTTTGTGGACATGGATTTTTAGTGCCTGAACTCTTCACCTGCAAGGACTGACACTTTTTAACACCTGCTTCCTAGCTGGTAGTGGACAGTTTTGTCCCATAAGGTTCAGTACCAGGTACCTGCAGATCTTCTCACTACACATGAAACCAAGGCAGTATTGGTGCAGTCCAATCATTCAACCAAACAGAAATGTTTTGGTTACCATATGCTGCAAGACTGGAAGGTGCTATATTTGTACTTAAGAGCCCAGTCACATTCCTTCATTCTCCACAGAACAAAACTCGTGCTTAAAACTGCAAAATGGGAAATAATTAAACTCCTGCATCACAGGGATTTTAACTTTTTCTATTGCAGTTTTACATTTTATAAAAATCTGGACAGTATTAGAAATTCAGAAATCATTACTGACATACAAGGGCTTTTTTCATTATGAGCCTCCAGTACTTCCTGGTGATGCAGGGACCTGGACGTTCACAAATACACACCTACCTGCCTATGTGACAAGCAGCACCAAGGGGGTAACACAGGCCTTTGGAGCAGAGGCTGACTGCTATAACTGCATATGCAACTTGAGGTATGGTGACACCACAGTAAATCAAGACAAAGGCTGTTAATTGCAGCGTCCAGGTGAAGAGGGTTATGCTCAGTTCAGTGGTAAGTGGTCCATGCTGATAACAAGTGGCAAAGCTGATGATTCCAACAGTCAGAAAATACCCTGTAGAAACAGAAAAGAAGGACATGGAGAAAAAGGTGCAAACTGTCCCTATAAACCTCATTAGTTCAGTTCACAAAGCCTGCAGCTGCTGTGAAGTAACAGTCTGCTGTTTTGTGTCTTCTCTCAGACACCTGAATTACGTTGTACGTGCTCTGTATGAGGAGATCTGTGAACAGCCTTTTAGCTAATGCTGTGAGCTGCACGAGTTCTCCCCATGCAGGAACGTTGAGGGAGATGCCAGAGCAAGAGCTTTGTCAGCCCCTGCAGCCACATCCAGTTAGCAATTTATGCATATGCTGTTCCCAGATCCAGCAACATCCATCCTGGCATAGCTGCCCTTTTGCTGTTGCAGGGAAAGTATGTAATGGCAAATCAATGAACCTACAGGCAAAATCTGCTCTTAGAGCTGCTACTGGCCCACTACATCAAACTCCTTATTTAATGATACAATGTGAGTGAATGCTCATTGGAGTGGATCAGCAACCTCAGGAATATTCCAGTGTCTGTGGCTTAGGAGAAAAAACTACTCCATAAATGAGTCAGTTATATTGGTTTTTATGGGCAGGTATTCATCCAGCCACTAAATTAAACCAGAATCTGCAGCACATTTTTTTATAATTTTCTTACCCAACAAGTAGTTTCTGTGTTCAGACCACAACCACTGCATATTCTCTTTGAAGCAGTAAATAAAATAGAGGGAGGACATCCAGCAGCCACTCATTAAGATCCAGAAGGTACTGTGCTATAAATTTAAAAAAAAAAAAAAAAATTAAAACCTTAAAAAAAAATTCAAGTCAGAATCAGGACCATTGTGTGCAAGGGAACTCACAGGCCAAACCAGGTGTGGTATCTGGGAGACCTGCAGGGCTTAAGACTTACACTGTACAGTGCTTTGCACATTACAACTAAACAATATAAATTCTAAGTGGAGCAACTGCATCTCTGTGTTTGTGTATCATGTCCTATGTTGTGGCAAAAGCCTATTGCAGTGTATTTCCAATTAATGCATCTCAGCAATATTGTGGGAATGCACCGGCTTTGTAAAACTAAAAGAAAAATTCACATCTGCTTTGCAGTGAATTGTCTCTGGTGAACAGAAGAGAATCTGTCCCAGTTGCCACTAAAACTACACTTTGATTTAGCTTGATTCATAAAAAATTCAAAAGCCAGCTTACCTCCAGTCCAATAAAAATAATTGATGCTTCAGAATAAATTCTTCTTGTACACACCACCAACAAACTTTAAACTCAGGAGCAAACTAACTGAAACTTTATTCTGACCTAACTATATTTCCTTGACACAGCAAACCTATAGTCATTTCAGTGAGGCTACTTGACCACAAAACCAGAGCAAGATTAGAATCTGGCTCTGTACTCTTTGATTCCTTTATTATGATGCTAATCATTATTATTATTTTGTTTTATAAATGTAGATTTACCCTTGGAATAAACCTTTTAAGTGTCAACAGGACAAAGACTAGCAGGGCAAAAACACCCAGTATTACTCCAGAAAGGTAGAAGAACTTGGTACTCCTGTAAGAGAACAACAGAGAACATTGTGAGAAGTATAATTTCTAATTGGTTAAGATGCCAACATTTGTAAAAACAGCAGTGATCTTCAGTAAGAACTGAACACAGCTGTAAGTTAAGAGTTGTAGTTACATGATTAACAGGCCCAGTTTAGATATTAAATCCATGTAAAGAAAAATTCCCAACAGATCCTTAAAGTCACTGAAGATGTTACAGGCTAGGAGATTGTGTTGGGTGTTTTAAAGATCACACCATCTCTGATTTCATTGCCTTTCTAGTTTCTGGTAATTTCATTTTCTTCTACAGTTCTGTACTGCAGGAAAAAGTTTTACATTTAAAATGTAGAAAAACCTCCACAAACCCCCAAGTTTTTTCCTAAGCTTATTCATGTATAAAGCCTGAGTCTTTTAATTCAGAGTCAGCTCTATAAAACCTATTGCTGCTGTGCTTGTTTTAGAGGTGCCTCCTGAAAAGTAATTAGTGACTCATTTTGCTTTGAACTCATGGGACACGTTTTGCAGTAACATTTAGTATCCTCCCTTACAATGCTACACAATGTGCATGAGAAGAACCATGGGCCAAGGTTGTCACAAAGTTGGAGGCAGATGAGGCCCCAGATAACCTCATCCTAAGCATTTCTTGTTGCAGGAAGGCATCATTTGTCACACATACAGCATTGTTTAGCACTCAGCTAACCTAGCTGGTCTACAAAGCAGAGAATTTTTCTGAATGCACACACTTGCTGAGGATTGTCTTGGAGTCTGCCCAGTGCAGGAAGCTTGGATACAAGAACCCTAACACAGCTAAGTGATTTAACAGTGTGCAGCACTCCAAGATATGTCACAATCTGTCCAAACACAAATGGTATGAAGAAGTTTTAAATACATGTTCAGTTTCCTTATTTCACTTTCCCAAACAACTGCCTCTTTAGCTTAGAAAACAGACCAAATATGCACAAGCTTTGGGAAGGAAGGTCAAGAACCAGGAGTTAGTACTCACCTGCTCAGGCTGTTGGCAAAATGGAACAGAAAAATCCCAGCTACAAACAAAAACAAGAGCTTTCCATCTAGCACTGAAAAAAGGGGGGAAAAAAGGGACTTTAGGCTAATTCAGTCAGACATGGCTTATATAAAATAACAACAGAAAAGTCCCCAAGCTTCTTACAGAAGAGATGGTACGTTCAGTAACTGGGAACACCAAGCAGTCTGTAAGCTAAACTGAAAGCTGTTGTACTCACTTTCCCGCTTCACGCTCACGGTGTACGGCTCGGCTTTGGAGGGCTGTATTTTGAAACAAATATCATCCCCATATTGTTTTATGCTCAAGAAAGTTTCTGTAGATGTCTCTGGCTTCCAGAAGACTCGAACAGCACATGCAGCAAACTCAAAAACGGTTTCCGAATTGCGACAGTTGCTTTTTTCTGAAATAGGCTCAAACCTGAATATTTCTCTGCTGTTAACTTTGACCTAAAGACAAACCACAGAACACACAGAGAAGCAGCTCAGAATTGGGGTTGTTTTTCTGAACTATACAGCATGTGAGCCATGTGATAATGAAAATCAAGATAGAGAGCTCAAGAATAAAACTGAAGTGCAATTCTTGTTGTTTAATACGGGTTATTAATATTATGCAAATATTAATTGTTTAGGTGTGACAAAGAAAAAATCAGCAAAGTTCTAGAGAGGGGCCTCAAGTTCGTTCACAAGCTTGATGGGTTTGGTTTTACCATACTTGCCCAACACACAAATTTCTACCAAAACCAGTAATGTGACTGACCACAGTTTCTTTTGTGGATGTCCACAGGCTTCCCCATCCCCCTCCTGACCTGCAAGAAATTTGGCTTGTTTTCTTGCAGTTAATAATGCAATGTTCATGGTAGGGACAGAAGAGGGATAAGGAAAATTAAAAGATATTACCAATATATTTAAATATAAGCAAGTTCCTGTGGGATATTTTGGGGTTTCTTGCTAGTTCCTAGCACCCTTCCCTGCCAAACTGGCAAAAGATCTTGTCTTCTGACATAAAAGATCTCATCATCTGAGACCAAATGATCTTCCTGAAGATTGTGAGAGCTCCTGATCAGGGCCTATTAGACAACAAAGACCCATCTACCAAAAAGTGATGCAACAGGTAATAAAACAGCTTCTACTGGGAGAAAAGACAACATGTCAGCAAAAAGCAACTTGTTGTGGTAAAAACTCTGAATTTCCTGCTTTTAAACAATTATTTCAGGAAAGTTTGTGTGGCAGCTGGAGGGTTTCACTACCTGAAGTTTGCTACCATTCACAGAAACAGCTGCAGCATGTTCCTGAGGAAAAAGGTCCTGGGAACAAAGAGATGTTCTCCTTTCTTATATCTGAAAGCAAGTTGCTCCAACAGATATGAAGTGAAACTATTTCCATCCCTCAGCTGGAGACATACTTTCCAGGGAAAAAAAAAAAAAAAAAAAAAGGAACCACACAGCTTTCAAGCTCATGTCTAAACATGGTTCTTATATGATGACCCTCTTACTCAGAAAAACAGAAATGCACTGTTGCTGCTTTTTCAGGAGTTACAATCGAATGCACCTGTACTGTGGCCTGGCATGATGTCCTCCTCATACAGAGAAACCAAACTTCACTGCATCTGAAGTGGAGGATCACAAGGCTGCATTTTTATCACGGTCCTTCCTGTAGACTATTCAAACTATCAATTACACAAGTGATACTGCTTTGATCATGCTAATTGATGCTAATTGCTGGCAAGAGTTCACACAAGATATATTGCATTATCGGAATGATCCCCAAAATGGCCTCTTACCTGAAGAGTCGACCAAACGTACTGTAAGTGAATGGTTCTGTTTTGGACATAGCAATAACAGTTTTCATCCCATTTCTGGATGACATCCATTTCCTGCAAAAAGCTACAGTTTCTACCTGTGAGAGGGGCAGAAAAGTTTATTTTAAGCATGTATGAAGTGCAGATGTATGAGTCTCCTCCATCGTTGGGGAAACAAACATAAAATTATGCTGCAGGGTAGCATGTTAAATATGATTTAGATGAAAATTCAAATTCAGACTTCAAATTGAGTCATTTATGCCCCAGAGTAAACTGCAACACCTTTGCGGAAAAAAAAATAGAAAATCATTCAGAGTGAAATTTTTTTTTTAATGTAATCCATAAAAGCTTGGCTTCTGTCTTCAGTGTTTTGATGGCACTGGAATAGGGCCTGTGGGCCAGAGTCACTGCTGGCACGGGTGGGTGTAGCTGTGTGGGAGTTGATGCCTGTAGCAGTGGTGAGCACAGCTGTGGGAGGGTGTGCAGGTCAACAGGCTGACGTACTGAAACAGTCACTCAGCACGTGGTGCGCCTGCTGGTCGCAGAAACCAGCCCCCCCTCCCTCAGAAACGTTCCTCGTGTTAAATCACCAGCTCTTTAAAACATTTTCCTGACATAGTCCAGCAGTGACATGTAGTAAAGTCAACTGCACTGATACCTTGCCGTAAGTCATTTAATTAAGGATGCTGATTGGCCTAACTCTCCTCAAATGTTAGTGAGCCCCTACACTGACTGGATTTGTACACTCACTAAATTGTACTTTTGAGCAGAAATGCACCTAAAGGATGTATGGAGCAAATTTTGAAGAATAACATACATTCCCATCTATATATGTGTGTGTGTATGTGTAAAATATACCCTACAGTGCATTTACCACAATGTTCCAGGAACATAATTAAAGGGAAGAATAAAGGAAAGAATTACAGATCTGAACAGAGGGAATCATCTGGCTCAGTGAATAGAAAATGTAGGTCTGAGCCAAGCTCAGTAATAACTGCTAAAACACTGTCATACACGCAGAACAGCAAAATTAATATGTGCAAAACAGTCTCAATCTGGACAAGAAGATCCTGTTTGCAGGTAAAAACCTGCCCTGGTTCTACAAGGAAGCTGAACTTAGGCTAAATTATTTTTTAACCAATGTAATTAAGCAAATGAAAAATACCTGTGTGGATGTTCTTACCAAAGTTTATTAAGTAATTCCAGAATTAAAGTGTCTACAGATGATCCTGCTAAAATAAATTGGTTTAAACTTGAAATTTGGGCATTTTATCATGAAAAATTAACCATCTGATTAATTTTAATCCATGGCACATCGAGGAGGGAGCACAACCCTTCAGACAAGGCCTGGCTGTGCCTCTTGACAGGCACTTTAAGTCACCATTTAAGTCACCAGCTGAAGGTGCAAAAGGGTTAATTTGTCTTTGAAAAGTGCTGCTGGCTGAGGCAGCAAGCAGGTGAGGCTGGGCACGAAGATGAAGATAATCCAGTGATAGGCTATAGCAACATGTTAGCAGGACCAAAGTGCAGCCCAGTGCCCACACCTTCCCTGCAGGGTGTATTTGGGTTTTCTGCCACTAAACCATCGATCCACTTCAGAAATAATGGCCTCCATACACAATGCTAGCCAATACTTTTTTACACCCCTTAGTTTTAAGGCATTTCCTTGAGAAAAACAGATTAGCTTCAAACATGGCATCAGCTCCACAGAGTGTAACAACCATGTTCCAAAAGGAAAGATGCTTCTGAACAGGTACCTGTGAGGTGGAGGAGGGTTTAGCTACCATGAGGACACACAGTGCAACTCCTAAGTCTGGAGGTTGCAAGCACTGGAGATAATCAGCATCTGTTGCAGAACCAGGAGGATGCCCAAGACTTGGAACATCAAAGCCAGGGGGGAGGAGTTTTGTGAGCTACGTATCACTCCTACAGCTGCGAATAACCTTTAGGCTTTTCGCTGCCCTGATTAGCAAAGGATCTGCTCTGCACCCAAGCTTCCCGAACCAAGCTGACGAGAAAGCCCGAGGGAGCAGCACACCCGGGACCCGTTTCCCCTGCCCGTGCCACCCGGCCTTCCAGCCTCGGCCGCCAAAGCAGACGCGGGGCTCTTGGCTCTCCCAGGCCAGCCCCGGCGCCTGCCCCTCCCGCTGTTCTCCTGGAAGCTGAGCCGGGACGCGACGAGCAGCAAAAAAAACCACCCAGCAAAACGCCCCAGGGCCGCGCCTGCTCCCCGAGACGCCCCGGGCGGGGAGGCCGCGGGCACGGCCGGGCAGGAGGCCGGGCAGGAGGCGGCCCGTCCCGCAGCCCGGGGAGCCGGCTGTCCCCCCGCGCCCTCCTCCCAAGGGGACGGGTGAAATCCCGCCCGCCTTCCCAGCCTGCGACCGGCCGGGCAGGGAGAGGTTCCCAGGCCCGCCCGCCAGCCCCGCGGCAGCGAGGGAAGCTCGGTACCTGCTGCGGGCGCCTGCCCGCGGCCCCGCACGGCCCCGCACGGCCCCAGCAGCAGCAGCAGCGCCAGGACGAGCGGCCCCGGCGCGGCCCCGGGGCGCTGCGGCCCCGCCAGGCCCATGTGGCGGCCGCCGGCTCCGGCCCGGCCCCTCCCGATGGCGGCGGAGGCGGGGACGGGGCGGCCTGCGCTGCCGGCCGGGCGGGGGTTCGGCCCGGCCGCCCGGTGCTTGTTGGAGGAGCCGCGGCCTGGCGGGGGCAGGCGCGGCCCGTGGCGCCGCGGAGGGTGCGAAGCCGGGTGTCCCTCCCGCCCCGCCCGTGCAGGGTGCGCGCCCGGGAAGGAAAGGAAAAGCCACACGAGCCGACGAGCTCAGCAGGTGCTCCCGGGCTGCGGTCCCTGCCCGAGCGGCCGGGCAATGCTGCCTGTACCGGCCACGGCCCGGGGTGGTCCCTGCCCGCAGGCGTGTGAGCAGCCTGTGCCGCCCGCGGCCCGGGCCGGGGCAGCAGCGGGGAGCGAACCTTCGCCTCCGCAGGCACCGCCTGCCCGAGGCCGCTTCCCCGGCAGCCCGTGCCGCGCTGCAGCCCGGGGCCCTCGGACCCCCCCGCCCAGCGGGGCTCCCCGCGGGAAGGCTGCGGGGCTGGGTGCGGGGCTGGGTGCGGGGCGGGCTGACGGCTGCCCTGGGCTGCCTCGGCAGCCGGAGCCGGGCCGGAGCAGGACGGCGCGGCCCCGCCAGCGCTGGGCAGAGGCGAGCGGGTCCGCTCGGCCCGGCCCGCTTGCTCGCTGCGGCCCTTTCGGGCGGGCTGTGAGTCGCAGCGTTCGGGTGGAAAGGGCTGAAGCGTTTTTCCTGTTCTATAAAAACCAATTAACACAGTTTTGCCAAGGCATTCTGGCATCACCAGCGTCTATTTTTACCCCGAGCCCCACTCGGCCTTTCCAGCCCGCTTGCTTGGCAGCAGCGCGTTCTCCTGGCCGCGGTGAGGACGAGGCCGCTTTGTTTTTGGATTGCTTAGGGCTGGATCCAGCTCCCGGGGGGTGCCAGGGTGGGCTTTTTTCACACCTGAAGTGGGCTGCCCACTGCCTTGCGCCGTGTCTCGGCGCTGCGGGGAGCGGGCGGTGCGGGGCGGCAGCTCTGCCTGCCCCCGCAGCCGCTCGGCACCGAGCTGGGATCCTTTCCTGCGAGGGCTGAGGAAGTGGGGAACGAGGGCAAAAATAGTTGGGATTTGGTAGCATGTGCAACATCTGACAAACTTCAGTCTCCAGAGGAAGCAGCGACTGATTTATATCTGTATTTGTCTTGACGTAATTTGGGTATTGTCTTTATATAACTTTTCGGGCTCTTTCTCTAGCAAACGTGAAGAAATAAATGCTAGATTTTGTGTTTACCAGCTTCCCTAATTAACCCTTAAAAAGGTGTTACCTCTCGGTTGTGTGTCTAAACAGCAAAAGACAATATAGCCAAGTTATGAGTGGAATCCCTTCTCACGTTTTTCAATTTGCAATATTTTTTCAGTTATGTTAACCTTGTTGACAGTATTTTTTCTGGGAAAGCAGACACTCCACGTTCAGATCTCTCTTGTGTTTTCATTCCTAGGGCTCTTTGCACTTCACTGCTAATTAACTTCCAATAACTGTCATAGGGTTACAGTCAGTCAGCATGAATCAGACAGAAAATGTAGCTTTAGGGGACCACACTCTGTCAAAAACTATTATAAACCTTGCTTGATTTCCGAGGAGAACGTACTTGCTCAAGAAGAAAGAGCAGCTATTAGGCAGCACACAGCCACAGTAAGAAATCCTTAATAACAGAGATTCGGTGCTTTCGTTAGAGCCTTCCTTCCAGAGCAGCTCTGATTAATTATGTGGCATTTTCCTTGCTTCCCATTTGTTTGTTTGGCTGCCTAAATGGTGCTGTTGCTTAGGCCAAAGCTTGGGTTCTGAGCTTAAAGGTGGTATTTTTAACTGTTTGCTCACAAATATGATCTGAGAAAGGGGAGGTCACTTAGAGCTTCTGTGAGCTGAGTTGTACCTCTGCCCTTCCCAGATCTCATAAGCTGGGAAAGTTGAGTGAGACCAGCTTTTGGCTGGGAGAGCTTGGGTGAAGACCTGGCTGTAGCAGGCAGCGATGCTGGTGGCCCCGGGAAGGGGTCACATTCCCAGGATGCAGGGCTCTCAAGCCCAATGCTTTTGACAAATTGCCACTTCAGGATTGGAAAGGCAGCAGGTGATCCGTGCAGAGCCACATCCCAGGTGTGTGCTTTCCCCTCAGGCTTTTGGAGCTGTGGGTTGTGCCACCCAAATACACTCTGACCCCTGAGACACTCCTTAATGTCATCCACAATGCCCTTGTCTAGCTGCTTAAAAGCTGAATGCAATGTTAGATGTAAGACCAGATCCTCTTCGTGCCACTGAATCCTTTTTGTTCCACAGAGACCTCAGCTACTGGCTGAGGAGGATTTGTTTGGCCTTTGCAGGCACAGAAAGAGGCCCCAGCTGCGCAAGGAGGTGGTGGGAAGGACCTCTGCTCCTCAAACCCCACCTGCCCCGGGCCCCAGTGCTGTTGGGACGGCCCCTCTCCCCTGCAGCATCTGCCAGCCCAAGCCAGGGACAAGGCACTCGGGGTTACAGCTCCCACCCCACAAGGTGATGCTCATTACCCAGTTACAGCCTGCTGGTTACTTTCTAATTAAAGCTAACAGGCTTTTAATTTCCTGATGTGCCATTACAATCTCCATGCATGCTCCTAAGGATGACTAAGGAGGCTTCCTCTGATTTCCCCCCCTTTCCTCTCACCTCCCTTCTCCCCATGCCAGCGATGGGTGTAACATGTTTGCAGAGTTACAGGGTGTTTTATCTGTCTTTGACCAGCCCCGAGTGGATGGGGGTTTGTTGAAGCCATGGCATTCTTGCTTTCTTAGATCTGGCAGGTAGGCGTTGGATTGTGTCATTCGTAGGAGGTGAACGTCAAAGGAAGTGGGATCAACTGCTGGAGGAGGTTTGTAAGCCAGGTACTTAATATTTGGCTTCCTGGAAAAGCAAGAAAAAAAAAATAATAGCAAAACAGGCAGCCTTTGTGTCTTTAGTTTCCCCGTGTAGTCAGAATAACACAAATGTGCCTGAGAACAGTTGGGGTGTTTTTTGCTTGTTTTGGTGTTTTTTGTTTGTTTGTTTTTGTGGTGGTTTGGTTTTGTTGGGGGTTTTTTGCCTTGATTTATTCAGGATGGAGAACTACTGTATGTCCCTTTAAATAGTTTCACATGTTTTTGTGGATTCTGTTGAATGTTTATTCCAGTAAAACAAATAATCCATGTTCTGTAAGTGCCCTCACAAATAATGCCATTTATTATCTGGTGCATTGTGTTGTCTTTTTTATCTGATGTAAAATGGTCTCTTAGAGTTAAAATTAGACAGAAGAGCCATTTGAGACTGTCTTGTTCATCTCCAGTTGTGGTTTTTTTTCAGAGGTGCATTAGTCTAAAGTTTTTCAAGGGCTAAACACTGAGTTATTTTTAGGGGATAAAAATGATCTTCAGAAGAAAAGTATAGCTACTTATTTTTTGGTAATTGCTGGTTTATTTGACATGTATAGATACTGCTCTACTAGGAATATTTCTTTCTCCTAAATTGCTCTAGGTAAGAGGTATCTTTTGCAGTCCTTGTTCAGGCTAAGCTTAAGAATTAACATGAGAAATGTTTTCTCCAGAGGTTACCTGTGTCCTGTCTTATATGGATTAGGCAAAAGGACCATATTTTTTTCATGATGCTGTTTTTTCCTAAACCTTTGCTTATTTAATCACGGTGCAAGAGGCTTATTCCAGCTGTCCATGCTTCTGAAAATGTGTGCCATAACATGTTCTCCCACTGCCTCTCAGGCTGGGGTCAGGCCTGTCTGAGATGGGAGCAATAGGAATGTTTTTAGATAAACCCTTCTGAGTGAAGCAGCTTTTTTCCTGCTTGCATGGCTTCCAGTCTACACAGCTTTCTTGGCATTTAACCCTGCACTTGTTTTCCCACTGCTATCAGGAGGAAGGAAAGCTCAGTCAGCCCACGGTGAAGTGTTCATGGGAGGTGTTGTCTTTAACACAGTCCCTCCCTCTGGCTTCAGCAAAGTGTTGTGGTATAAATTCATTGATCTCTTTGATATTATTCCTGATTTACACAACAATAAGCAGTAGGTAAGTCAGCACAACAGTAAGTTAAGTAGCAGTGGGCCTTAAATATTTATCTGGTTTATTTTTAGCATGCCAATTGCAGCTATTTATATAGCAAGGAAGCAGTGATACAATTCTGACTGGATTCCTCCTTGTCTTCAAATCTGCAATGGGGAGGCAGTATTATTTTTTTTTTTTGCCATGAGCTCTTCTTTATGATGTTGAATTGGCTCTGATTAATATGTTATTGACTTCATTTTTCAAAGGCCTCTTAGCCCCCATTTTTAAGCGTAAGGGATCTCATTACTCATCTAAAGGAGCATCAGTGCAGTCTAAGAGCAGCTGTGAGGCTGTCCCCTGGTGCTGTGCAGGCATTTGTGCCTTACATGGATTTAGTCCCACGGTTGTGAGGATGCTCCACAGTAAAGCACACAAAGCTGCTACTCTCATCTTGTACAGCAAAACGAAAAAGCACATTTATGATTGGTTATTTGCTTGCTACTAAAATCCTAGAATAAAACATTGTCCTAAGAGAGGCTTTTGCTGGAGGTAGGTCGGGCAGACAGTGGTGCTGGTGTGAGTGAGCCCAAACCTATGCTAGTGTGGCAGGGAATGACATGCCCTCTAAAAGACACATGAAGGATAAACTAGGCTGGTGGATGGAGATGCTAGAAAGCAGTGTGTGGTTGTACGTGTTGGCTCAGAAATTAGTGCTTTTGGCTCTTAGGCTGCTGGTTTCTAAGTGGCTCAGCTTAGTAGTTACCAAAATGCATTGCTTTCTTTTGATTATGGATGGGCTGTGGTAAACAGGTTGGTGATACTAGCCTGGTCTTTAGTTGGCAGATAACCTACCGCTAATGTTAGTGTCCTGATGGATAGTCTGAGATTATGAAATTATGAGAGCCTGGGAAGGAAAGAGAGCTAACTGATGAAGTCAAGCCCCCTGAGTCTGCTACGAGCAGCCACAAGAGGTGGTACCATCCTGTAAAGAGGCCATGTGAACAATGGAACAATGTCTTATTCATGGATGAGTGTCTGTCTGTCCTACCCTTTCAGCTTTACCTTTGTATTAACTGTTGTTGCTTTTCTTTACTACATTTATACACTAATCTCCAGTAATTGTTCTGTTATTTGGTGAAGCACTCTTGGAAAAATGAGTTGCTAGCAGTGTTAAACAAATGCAAAAAGAATTATTATCTTTCCAGTGTTTTTTTTAAATGAAATCTTAGTCCTGATGTGCTCAACTGCCTTCATTATTAATCTCTGTATTGTCAGAGGAGCCTGTCAAGCTCTTTAAGATTAAGAAGCTCTTTTTTTGTATTAAGAAGATTGTGATAACATCTTCCAATTACTTTATAATCACACTTTGGCACAAATGCTGCTGCAGTTGCTGATGTACCATTGGGCTGGTCAGGCAAAGTGGAGCCAGGTGCATGTTTGGTAGGCTCCTTTTCTGATCTGAGCCTGTCCACAAGCCAGTGGCAGAGCTAACCTGGCTCAAAATTAGTCCTTTATGTTGATGCTCTAAGCTTGAGTAATTTGTTAATAGCCAGTTGGTTTGTGGAAACTTTCTTGTGAGGCTTCACGTGAGAAAATGCTCCCCAGCAATTTTAAAGAGAGGTGCTAGCCTGCCTTGACTAAGGTATGGAGGACAGGACCTGCTGCATTGCCTGATATTATGCTGAGGAAAGCATGGGCACCCCAGCAATTGTCACCGGATTTAACCACAGAAATGGTGAGAAAGAAGTTACAGCAGGGAGGCTAGTGCATCTCATGGCTCTTGGGTACAAGACAAGGGTAGCCTGTGGCTCTCTGCTGCCATGCAACCCATGAAGTTCTGGGGTGTCTTGCTGAGTCCTGTTCTTTCCTACATGCGTGCTCTGGCTGGTCCCGCCCAGGCTGGCAGCTTTTTTAGCACACCCATAACCAAGCACTTCCAAACTACCCAAAACTTCTCCTTGCTCTCTCAGAGCCTGTTGGTCTGGGTTGCTGACTGTTTCTTTTCACAGCCTGCCATTGCTCACCCGTGCACTTCTGTGCCCCTTCACCCCACACCCACGGGAAATCCACTGGTGTGGAATTCCTGTTACCAGCAAAGCCTGCCAGCTTGGCATGCATCCCCTCCCTTCCCAGCATGCCTGGCATTTTTAAATTTCTGCTTTTCCTGCCTTCAGTTCTGGCCCTCCTTCATTATAAAGTTTGTGTGCATCTTCAAACAGGCTGCTTAACAAATTATTTTTATTTTATTTTATTTTTTTTTTTCCTCAGCAACTCAGAGTTTTTTGACTGCTGCATTTTTCCTATCTAAAAATAAACATGGGAGAGACTGAGAAATGTGCTAGTGAATGAGTAGGTAGAGATATGTCGGTGGCTTTGCTTGATGGATGGGTTTACAGTGTGCATTACCCACAGGCAGCTTTCCGGCGTCTTTCCCTAAAACAAGGTAATTTGCTCAAAGGGCAGTGTCCTGCAGAGAGCCGATAAGCAGGAGGTACCTGGGGTGTGTGTGTGAAGGTCTAGGTGGGGCGAGCCAGGATGTACAGTCACCTTGCCCTGCTGGTCACAGCCGCTGCTGCAGGCTCTTGAGGAATGCAGGATGTGCCCCAAATAGGTCTTTACAAACGTTCCCCGCTGCAGTCATTTCAGCCTTTCCCGGCATTCCTATTAGCTCTCGCTGACAGCAGCAGGATTTTCGTGACCGGCACTGCAGCAGAGCACAAATGCTTTATTTCCTTTTTCGTGCCAGCCCGAATGTGAAGGTAAAGACTTGGCTATAACTGACTCAGATGGAAGGTTGGACAAGCCCGGGCTCCTGTCTCTGGCAGTGGCCAGAGAAGCTCCAGAGAGTCACAGAACAAAGGAAGCATAAAGTAATCCTTCTCCCCACTCCGTCCTCCTTGCAAAGTGAGTGTCTCCAGCTCTGGCATCTATTCTAAGATAAGAAAGAGCAACCTAAAGAAATGGGGTGGCGAGGCGAGAGGCGTTCTCTTCAAAGTACCAGTTTTTTGATCTGGTGCCAAATGCAACAAATGTACCTGCCAAATGCCCTTGTGATGGGACTTGTCCTAGGGCTTTACAGCATCACACCTCACTGTCTGTGCCTGCTCTTCTGCCTCTGTTGGAGACAGTGGGTTCCTCTGATGTTGAGACCACTGCCCAGCCTGAGCAAAATTCCTCCTGCTCCTGACTGCAGGGCATGTCTCTGGAGCGTGAAGGAGCAGGAGAGCCCTGTCCATGCCTTTAGCAGGGCAAGACATTAGTGAGAGCTGTAACTTCTTGGCTAGCTGAGACTGGTGAAGGACACATAGGCTGCACAGGGAGACAGCCTGTTTCACAGTACTGTGTTCTTTGTCACAGCCACTCGTGGATTCAGACCCCCTTCTTAAAGTTAGGGTAGATGCTGGGCTGGTCCCTGCAGTTCCTGTTGTCTGCTTATGACCAGCCTTGCACCATACTGCTGTTTCCTCAATGTGTGGAGCCACACTCAGTCTGGTCATAAATCTGCTAAAGGTTGTGGCATCAGTGCCATGCTTCTCTGAGGCACTGGTGCCTTGACAGTCCCACCTCAGGATAAGGCCTCCTGAACTGCCTGTATGTTTACTGCAGAAAATGCATGAGAGATGGAGGCAGAAGAGTGACTCCAGGTTGAAAGCCAAAACTCTTTGTTTCCATGAGATGCCAGGTTTTTTAATTGCACAGTGCTCTTCCAGCCTTTCAGGTTGTATAACGTGGGTATTAAAGCAAAGGAATTTTTTTTATCTGTTCACTTTTTTTTTGTCAAAAGGTTTAAAGTTCCCTGGATGGTGGTCTTCTGTCTTGGACATTTTCTTTCACTCCTGAAAAAAAAACTTCTAAAGCTTTTAATTTCAAAAGCAACCACAGTCTGGAAGAATCAGCTTTTCTTCTGTGTCATTAAACCTCAAGTCTGAATTCCTGGAATTGTGTTTCCAAAAGAAAGTGTCCATAGGCAGGTGCTATTTGCCAGCTGATTCAGATCTTTGGCAGTTCCCACCTCCAAGCAAGCTTCCTTGGTGCAGCGACGCTGCGGGTCTGTTAAGCAGGCAAACACCATTCCCAGCTTCAAAGAAGTTTCAAGTACCAAACACACCAGGGTGTCCTGCCAGCTCCATAAGCCAGACTGCAGGCTAAGAAGGTCAGAAACAACTTAGACACACCTGGAAACACTCCTAATGAACGAGAGCCTCATCTCTGTTGCTCAAGGTGTCCAGCAGCTCTGCAAAGATTTGAACGACGTGTGAGCCAGACAGGTGTGGCTTCAGCAGCTTGGATGCCCCAAGAAACTCAGCAGGCTAATATCACGCAGCCAATGCTTGTGCATGTCTTAATTCCCTTGCATGTATCTCTCTCTAGCCCTTGTGTAGGGAGAGAAGATCTTTGCTCTTCCAGGTAGCTAGATGCAGAAAGAAATAAAAACATCCAAGGTTGTGCTCAAAGAAGGGTGAAAAGCCATGCCTGCTGGCATCAGGTTGGGAGAGGCTCAGAAACATCCTGTTTCACAGGAGGGTCACTGCTGCCAATGGCACAGCTCTTCTCCTGCCCTTCCTGTCCACCCTGCCCACCATCAGCAATGGCATCTTCCAGGCCAAGATGCCCATCTTCTCTGAACTGACCTTGTGTGGCTGTGGAACATCTTTAGAGTAATGTTAATTTTGGAGAAAGACTTTGACTGCTTTTGAGAATTAAGCACTTTTAAAGCATCTCTCAGTGAGCAAAGCTTGCAGTGCTCACCATCATTGGCCGATGTTATGTAGGCCTATATTGCTCTGTACATGTGTCCCATGGTTGGTTTTATTTCCTAGCTGTGTGTTCAAGAGTACTGGTTTCTTTTGCTGTGAGTCATAACACCACCGTCTGGAGAGAGAGCATTGCTATGCCCACTGAACGTGGAGGTTTGACACTTTTGAAGAAGAGCAGTGGAAATCAGAAAGCTGTGAAGGGGTTACCTATTGTATGCATAGAGACTGGCAGCTGGGGGGAAAGGGCAATGGGGAGTGTGCACAGAGGCAATGGCTATAGAGTTCCTCAGCCTCTTCTAGCAGAAGGATGGAATGCACATGGGCTCACTTTACTCCCTTTATTTGAAGGATAACTAAGCTTTGAAGTCTTACCTAAATGTAGTTATGATGCTCAGAAATGGAGCCCAGTGCTGAGATGTTCCCTGCAAGTCAGGGTTTCCACAGTTGTACTGCAGGTGGGACCAGCTTTGGGCAG
Organism: Apus apus; assembly: GCF_020740795.1. Classification (NCBI taxonomy): domain Eukaryota; kingdom Metazoa; phylum Chordata; class Aves; order Apodiformes; family Apodidae; genus Apus; species Apus apus. Next base: position 32,106,043 of record NC_067287.1, on the reverse strand, counting down.
GCATCTGCACCAGTTGCTGCCACTTCTGTTCTGATCCCTCATTAATAGCATTTCCTCCCTCATGAGAAATACTGAAAGGAGGTTGTAGCAAGGTGGGTGTCGGTATCTTGTCCCAAGTAACAAGGGATAGAACAAGAGGAAATGGTCTCAAGTCACACCAGGGAGAGTTTAAGTCGGATATCAGGAAAAATTTATTCACTGCAAGGGTTGTCAGGCACTGGAACAGGCTGCCCAGGGCAGTGGTGGAGTCACCATCCCTGGAGGGATTTAAAAGACCTGTAGATGTGGTGCTGAGGGACATAGTTTAGTGGTGGATTTGGCACTGCTGAATTAATGGTGGACTTGGTCATAATGGTCTTTTCCAACTGATGCGATACTGATGAGATTTAAATTATTTTGGTGGTTTTGATGCAGAGCAATTGTAGATCCTGTGCTGTTATTGATTTACTAGTATTGATTTTCAGCACGGCTAACGGGCAGCCAGCGCTAACCTCACCATTCATCACCTGGCACTTCTCAGAAGTGGACGTGCTCTGGACAGTTTCTTGCTCACTGATGCTGCAATACACCCTGCTCCCTCTGGTGCAAAGGCAGCGTTCCTCCTCTGCATCTGCAGGAAAGAAAATCTTCAGTTCCAGGCTGAAATAACTCCTCTTCTGTGGTAGCTTTATGCTTTTGGTGTATTCGGAGCAAACATCAGACTAGAACCAGGCTTTCTGCTTAATTTGCTTTAGAAATGGGGTTATTACCACTCACCATGTGTCTTAACAGCCACAGGGAGGCTGAACAACACCTTGGCAAATGAGTTCTTTCATATTTAAGACCCATGTTTTTACAACTGGTTCCTTGTAGTGTCACACCTTGAAATCAGGCTCATGGGTGTTGTGTGGGACATGGCAGGTGCATCTACAGAACCATATTTGACTTTTGGTACTTTTTATTACTGTAAGTGTCAGTGTCACACCTGAAATTAGATGATGCTTGTAAGGCACACCTCCTTCTGCTGCTCTCAGCCCTTTTACCAGCACTGCTGGAAGAGGCATTAGAGTGTCTCTAAGGAAGCAGCTGGGGCAGAGGGGAGGTGATGCCAGGGCTAGGCATCTTGGTTTGGTTGCCAGTCCTCTCAAGTGAGGCTTGACCACAAACTTGTGAACCTCGGGCACCTAGGAACTGTGATTTATTCCTTAAAGCTGGTAGATCCCCTGCCACAGAAACCGCTTTAACCCCTTTAGTTACAGTTTGTAGCACAAATCCTGGGTGCTTAATTTGATTTATCATGGCTATTGGGAGCATAAATGTGTTTACAGATTTGTTGTGAAAGCTTTTTTGTGTGTTTTTCTCATAGCAAGTCAATTTCCATGTGGTGCAATTATGCTCAAGATGTTCCCTGTAGCCCTGGAGTGGTGTCAGATTATACTGTGTGTGCATGTTGTTCTTCAAAAGGATTTTGTCTGAGCCATGATGGGCTGTGTTGAAGGGAGAAAGGAGCTTTGTCTTTTATTAAGAAAAGCATGCAAAGCTTAAAACACAAGAAATTCTGTCAAATCCTGTTGTTTTATTAAAGAGAGATGCTTGTCTCTGTCTCCTGAAAAGTGAAACTTTTTCCCCATTAACTCCCTTCCTGCTCCATCCAACTCTGCCAGAATGAAGTCCAACCATCTGCAGCTTGCTCCTTTTGTGCTGCTGCCTTTTGTCTCTGAAATGTTTGCTTCAGCACTGAAGAGTCTGGACGGGGGGAAAGAGATTACTTTAGTTTGGTTTGCAAAGTTTCTTAGTTTTCATTTGGTTTGTCATCCCACATAGTTTGGCCTAGAAACTTGCAGAGTCTTTGATGCAGTGGGCCAGGAACCCCCTGTGAAGCCTGCTCACCGTCCCACCAAAGGATGCTGTGGCACAGGAACCAGCTTGGGTGTCCGGGGCTCCAGCACATAGTGCTGCTCCAGGGCTAAAGCTACCAGTGCTCACTGTCAGCTTTATTTTCTCTCTCTATTAGCTTGGGGAACAACACAGTGCAATTTAACAATGCAGTTTCCTGCCTGATGGCAGTTCAGATATTAAATGTCACATCTGCCTAATACTTTCATTCTTAACTATGACAAGTTTTCCCAGCACTTCTAAAGAAGACAGTTGTGATGTGTTTCATTTCCTGATGAATGATAGTAAGAACCCAGAATTTGTTCTGTAACCCACGATTATCATAATTGTTATTGTTATTATTGTTGTTAATAATTACTGTTACTAGTTGTTATTAGTAAGCCTTGTAGAGGAGTTACAGGGAACAGCAGCAGAATTCTCCCTGACGTGGGAAAGGTCAGGGCTTTCAGATGCCATCATTTGGAGTCTATAGCCTGTTACTCTGTGTGTTGGTTGCAGTTTTCTTTTTCAAAGTCATAGCGAAGGACCATCCCCAGGGCTGTGCCTCTGCTCTCTCTGGCTGCCTCCTTAGTCTGTCCCCTCCTTACAAAGCCCCTCTGTCCCAGGGGAGGTGGCTGAGCCCTTGGCTAAGGTTGGCACTGCAGTGAACAATGCAGGCGTTTGAAAGCTAGAAAGCTCAAAACTCGTGTTCCTGTGGCCAGAGAGATGGTTGGAAAGATGAAAGGAGACACACACACAGTGTGAGAGGGCGTAGGGGGCTCTGGTGTTTTAGGAAGTGAACAGAAGATGGGCTCAGTGCCTGTGATGCCCAGAGCATCACTGTTGCAACCAATAGAATATCCGTGCTGCAAAAATGTGTATAGAAGGACATGAGAAGCTTGCAGCTCTGCTTATTTTGCTTCTCATTGAGGAAGTCCTGGCAAATACCTCCTAAGTGCTAATGAGGTAAGAGTGCAGGAGAAAGGACACAATAGATTGAAGCAAAGTAGAAGGGAAAAATCTATATGGCAATTGCTTACTAGAAGTAAAGGCAAGGGATCTCTGACAATCAGCTTCCTGGTGGCCCCAAGAAGATTCACACCAGCTGAGAGTCTGGTGCCAGAAACTGAGAGTGGAGCTCAGAGAGCAGAGTAACAGTGTATGGAAGCTTCAGGTAATATTTCTTATTGCCTTAGTAATTCCAGATCTGCACATCTACTTTGCTGATGGAAAAGTTGGCCTTTATTAAAAAAAAAAAAAAAAAAAAAGCCTGAAGCTCTGTGCAGGTATGTAAGAATGTAACCAAGAATGTAGAAACACACCTTTGCTGGCTCAAACAGGTAGATATTTGCCAGATTTTCCAGAGCAGTTTCTTTCTTCAAAAGAACATGACCATTAAAAAACCACAAAGGATATTTTATGGAAGCACAGTGTCCAAGCCATTTTACAGAATTCAGGTTTTCACTGCTTCAATCTGGTTTAAAAGCCTGAAAGATGAGCCATTTTTAAGTGTTTCACAAGACTTGTGAGTCATGCAAAATCCTATCACATTTTTCCCTCTGGTTGAAATCACAGAAGTTACAAATGGTAGAAGAGCTATTAAATCACAGATAAAGAATGCTGCAAGATGGGTTGGTAATAACAAATAAATAAAACTCCCTGGTTTTTCTTCTGGTTTATAGTTCCCTGGGCATGAATGCAGCAGGTAAGAGCACAGTATCACAGCTCACCCTCAGGAAGGAGTGGCATGCAGCTGTATCCCCTTGGAGAGTCGCTATTCCCTCTCTTGGTTTCTTCACCGCTCCAGGCGAACAGAGATTTTAATACCACTCCTTTATCTAGCACTGTTAACTTCCCCACCCTGTACCAGCTCAACTTCTCTGGCAGGTATGTTGGGGGATGGTGGACCCAAGCTTTCATCTGCTCCCAAGTCTTAGGCTAACAAAATTGCCCATTCATGATCCCACAAAACATGCTCCACACCCGGATTGCTCCGGGCAGGCAGGTAAGAGGTGACAGCTGGTCCCTTCTCTCGGCCCTCCTGGTGCTGCCACTTCTGTAGGGTTAGGATAACTGTATCCTCTAGGTATTTTTATTACTAGAATAAATCCTGCCTGGAACTATTGCTGGGGTATGTGGGGAAGGGTTGGACTGGCCTTTAAACTTTTTTTTTTTTTTTTCACATACTCCTATGCCACTGTAATTGTTGAGATCCTTCTTTTAGCTTCTTTTCCCTGAAATGCTGTGGTAAGGCTTCCCAGATGTTGTGTTCTTTGTTGGCTGGGAACTCCTAAAGATCAAGAAGGAGCTGAAGGAAAGCACTAGCCAGGAAGGGTCTTAATCTGACCATAAACCATAGTCAAAAGAAAAGTCTCACTTTCTATTTCAGTTACCACTTTTGGAGAATGTTTTTGAGGTAAAAAATTACTTTTGGCACAAATAAAAGTAAATTCAAATAATAGGAAAAACATGCCAGTTTTGCCAATATTTTTTTTTGTGGGGGACAGGGGGAAAGAACAAACTAAAAAAACCCCACAAACAAAAAACAGTATCAAACAGTATCACAGCATCATTCCGGTTGGAAAAGACCTTCAAGATCATTGAGTCCAAACACTACCCTAACTCTGCCAAGTCTTCCACTAAACCCTGTCCCCTGGCACCACATCTGTCTTTTTAGATGTCTCCAGGGATGGCGGCTCAACCAGCTCCTCAGACAGCCTGGATCACCAAGTCCACTCCCACCCCAGAACAGGACAACCCCAAAGTTCGCACCATGTCTTTGAGGGTGTTGTCCAAATGTTTCTTGAATGTTGTCAGGCTCTGTGCCATTGCTGCTTCCCTGGGGAGCCTATTCCAGTGCTCCACCACCCTCTGAGTGAAGAATCTCTTCCTAATCTCCAACCTAAACCTCCCCCTGCACGTCTTCCTACCATTCCCTTGGGTCCCATCATTGGTCACTAGAGAGAAGAGGTCAGTGTCTGCTTCTCCTCTTTCTCTAATGAAGAAGCAGTGAGCTGCTTCCTCAGAGGGGAAATAATTCTTTTTCATTGCTTACATAATTGAAATCTGTATGATTAAACTGTTTTTTAGCTGAGGGAAAATAGCATAGTTCAACGACTTGGCTTGTGGCAGAGAGAAGAATAGTTCTGCTTCTCAATGAACGTGAAACATTCTTGCTATTAGATTTCTGATGACTTCCCCTTGCTACTTTTTTCAGGTTCCCATTTTCACACATTTTTTTTCTTTCCCACAGTCACTAAATCTTCTCTCTAAACAGCTCCTGCTGGAAGATAAAAGAAAATAAATCCAAATCACAGTAAGTTGGAGCTGTGCACGGTGTTTTTGGTGTAGGATCTGCCATCTGATATTTCCTTCAGCAGTACATGTGAAAGGTCAAGAACAGCCCTGAAACATCCTTCCGTGTAAAATTAAACAGGTCCTGCTTTCAGGTGATTCCATATATTGTAACGATCTAATTTATTGTCATACGAATTTATTATAAAAGATCTTTTGTGTACGTTAACTTAGCTAGGTCTTGCCAATGCTAAAAATAAGTCTCAATACAGAAAAGGCTTATGAAATGAGCAAAATTGTTCATTCCCACACAAAAAAAATTCATCTGTTGTGAAAAACATTTGATCATGTAACATCTCTAGCTCTCTGTTTCTTGAGGAGTAACAACAGACCTACTTCGCCCTGCTTCTGCAGGTAGTGGGTGTAGTAACTAATGTCTTATATAGTGAGGATGCTGACAACAGATACAAAGACTTGTTGATTTAAAAAAATCAACATAAATATCAAAGGATCTCAAAACAGAGTTTCGTTACTGGAAATGTTAGGTAAGTGATGAAGCTCTCAGCCGTGCTACTGCTCATCAACTTGCTACAGATGGATCAGCAGCTTAAGAAGATCGTATCTGGTTCTGTCTTTGAGAAGCTGGCAGATCATTTTGAAAACAAAAAGGTCTGTACAAAGATTATTGGAGTGAACCTTGCAGCTTCCACGTATTACTCAAAGGTGACGATGTTTTTTCTGCTTTGCTTCTTAGCAAACCCTTTGGAAGAGGTTCCGGATGTATTTTGGTTGTTTCAATACCTGCATGTGACCTTCCTCACTGGTGTCAAACTTGCACAGAGGAAAGCAAGCCCTAGGCTTGCAGACAGGCAGGTCTGCTTGTTGCTAAAGCCTGGGTCTCACATGTCTGTGCTGGCCACCAGTTGCTTTCTGACAGATCACAAGGCTAGTTGCTGTTCCAGTTCATCCAGCTGTTACTGGTGCTCTGAAGCACCACCACCTGGGTCATACAGCAGGAGAGAAGACTGATTTTGCTGCTTTACCTCAAGGAAGAAGGTAGAAGAAGGACATGGTGGGACTCCTTACTCTACATCCAGTGGAGGTGGCTGTAAGACTTGTCACAGCAGTCAGAGCCAATGATGCTGTGATGCATGCTTCCAGCTGTCTCAGGAGGGTTTGCTTTCACCAAAGGCTGTGAGGTGTCTGGCTGTCTTTGTGGATTAGAGGAAGAAAAGTTGTGGTTTGTGTGTCAGTAGCACCAGAACATCCCCAGCATGTGTGCAAACTCTGTTGTGCTGCATCCCCTTGGCTAGACGAGCCCAGTTTTTGAAGACAGGAGTATGCTGAGTGGTTTCAGCAGGTGCAGATGGTGGGGATTGGTTTTATGAACAGAGTTTAGCAGAAAAAATGAAATCCCCCTTTCCTAAGAAGCTTGACCTGTAGGCATTGTGGCAGGACTGCTTTAAAAGGCAGCAGATGTCTGCTTTATCCCTTTGGGCAGGATGTTCTGCCATGTGAAGAGCACTCTCTCTGAAATGCAAAATGCATCTTGGTTATTGTACAGTGGTTTTTCCCTGCACTGGCTTGTCACCATGGCACTGCACTGGGAAAGCTGCAGATCAAAAGCTTGACAGTGCTGCACAACTGAAAGGTTTCTGCTTTCCTTGTCCATTAAAAAAAAAATCTAAATGGAAGACAAGAACCTGCCAGCCTTAGGTTACTCTGCAAGTAATTATAAGAGCAAGCAACAGCAAGATACTTTCTCAAAGGTGAGCAGATGATTGGGCCTCTTCAGTAAAGCTGCAGCAAAGGGGTCATTCAAAAAGAACTTTTTGAGGCCATGGAAAGTGGGTGAAAAGAAATAGCTAATGAAAAGGAGAAAATGCTCATGAAAGGAAGTGTTTTATCTGATATCAGAATCTGTTTGCTTTCGTTTTGATCCTTCTGGTTTTTTCTGTACATAGCTTTTAAAGGGCCCTTGAGTTGTCTCAAAAGGTTGTTACTTTTTCAGTGGCATTAGAAAGGCTGAAATTATATTTGCAGTGAGGGTAAGTGACTCTCTTGAGGTTTTGGCACCAACAGCTCCAGATTAACAGGAAATGCAGGCTGAAAATCAGTCCCTCTGGGCCCTGGATGCTCCAGAGAAGACAATCTAAGTTTTGTGAGTAGGATCAGAGCAGGAACACAGTATTTGCCATACAAGGATTGTCTATCTGGAAAAATTAAGCCACTCAGAATGAATGCCAGTTCATCAGCTGGAGGCCTCTATTCTTTTTGTTCAGACCATCTCATCTGTGGAAATCAGGGAAGCCCTGCTGTTGGTTGCATCAATGGGAAAAGCAAGAATTCCCTTTCTGGTATTAGTTTTGGCTGACCAAAGATGTATTTCTTACCAATATCTGTAATTTAAAATCGCCTCAGGTTTCTAGTTCCCAAAGTGAAAAGAGTCTGGAGTAGATTAAAGCAATGACTGCTGATCCAAGACTGGTTCTTGAGATGCTCCATGAGTAGGGAGGTGGCTTTAATCCTGACAAAGTGAAAGACCAGGGAGGACCTGGCAATGGAAAACGAGTGCAGGGGACACAAGGACAATAACAGTGAGGGATGTGTATATTCATACACCCATATGTACAGCTATGTCTCAGTTACACAGAAATGTTCCCTGCCTTGCCAGCAGTTACTAACTTGCTGTTTTCCTTCCAGAAAGAAAATCCTTGACAGACATGAAGCGATGAGTAATGACTCCACTTTCTTCCATTCCAGCTGCCACACAGGCTGGTCCCCCGTTGGCCCAGCCATGTGAATGTCTTAACCTTTCCTTGTTGTCCCATGTCTGTCCTGTCACTTACGGGCCAGTCACTGTTGCACTGTGGCAGGGCTGCCTTCTCTCTGCAGACACTGTGATTGTTTTTACAAGAAGAAAGAAAGAAGATAAGCAGTGTTATATGTCTGGGGAAAATGTCAGCACTTAAACCTGAGTCTTGCTTTTCCCTCTGAGTCGTCATTGCTGGATCCTCTGCCCTTCCTTGCAAGTGGGTTTGAGGAGGTGGTTGTTTTGGCTGGAATTGGAGAGGCACAGGTGGTACCACCAGCTGTAAACTGGAGGAGGCACTTCCTGATTGTGACCACTGCCTACACACCGATCATTGCCAAGAGAGGAGCTGGAAGGCACAGAAGCCTTCTCCTTACTTGGAAAAAGGGCCTGGAGGATAATCATTGCTCCCCTCTCCCACGGGCTTTCACCTGTAGGCTTTGGGCTTTGCAAGTGCTTGGCTTCATGGAATGCTGGGATGTGAATAACCCTCAGCCATCACCGAGATGTGGATAAACTGAGGTGCTGAGTATTTAAATTAATGCAACTTACATTTAGGCTCTTGGGTCCTGAAGCTCAGGACCTTGCTCATCCTGGCAAGGAATTTGGGATGTTGCTCTTAGGGGGTGTTTTCCTGCTGGCTATCTGCATATGCAGGATTATCCTGGTCTCAGCTGGGAGCATACACTGTCATTTGCAGTTATGTTTATTGCCAAGTTACAGTTTTTTAAATTATTGTCTGATGCTCAAGTTTCCACCTTCACATAATGGAGGCCTCTTGCTGGCCCTGACTTGCCTTGTCTTTAGGAAATTTGGGGTGCTTTGTCTTCTTTGCTGAAAGCCCTTTCTCTGCGATGATCCCTTGGCCCGTTGCTGCCTCCTGGTCTTAGTTTTCAAGTAGTGTCCCAAATGTGGGTCCACTGCCCAGGGGACAGCAAGTGAGGGAGAGCCACCAGAGGCCTGACCTGCCACTGTGTGCTCCTCACCCACGGGTGAGGAGAGAGCCAGATGAAAAGATTAAAGTTACAATCTGAAAACCCCTTGGGCTGCTGATGAGAGCCAAGCAGCTGCTGCAGAGCTCAACGCCTGCTCCAGAGGTGCGGTGCCACGTGCTGTTCCTCCTCCTGGATCTCACCCTCCCTTCCTGACAACTGCTCCAGCTATTTCTATAGACCAAGAATTATATAATAAACCAGTTTTGTCTTGAAGGAGACTCCTGGGCAAAGCCTCAGCCCTGCCTGGCAGCACGGGGGGATGATTTTATGTTCCCCCTCGTGCTCCTGAGACTTTGGGGTTTGCAGCCTCCACCGGTGCCTGGTTTGCTGGTGTCACAGCTGCTGGATCCTCTTGGTTGGGATGAGGGCCCTGCTGGCAGCAATCAGCAGCTGCTGATGAGGAGAACAACATGGAGAGGTCACAAGTCCTTTGATGCTTTCCCGTCCCTCCACAGAGGCCTCATATAAGCCTCACCCTACTGAACCCACTGGTAGATTTGCCCAGTTTTATGTTCCTTTCTCTGCTTTTTAGTGTATTTTCTCACTTCCCACCCTTGCCCTCCTGGATCTTCAGTAGGGCTGGGCAAAGACTGGCCTGTCTGGCTGAAAGGCAGAGGAGTAAAACTGTGTCCCAAACTGCAATACCTGTGTCTGTAGGTATGACACAACATGAAATGAAATTATTTTTATTTGACTAAAGCAGAGTCTGAGGCAAGATGATTTCTCCATTTACTACTTGGTGTACTGAGCTCTCTGAAGTAATTTTTTCCCAATTTTTTTTTTGTTGCCATTGTTTTTAAGTTTTGGGGTGTGTGGTTTTTTTGTTTGGTTGGTTTTTTAAAATCAGAAACAGGGCATTTCAAAGCAAAAAGCTCATCTGTGCTATTTTGATAATCTTGAAATGGTATATTCTGACATCTCAGAAGTTCCTTCTCCTCTTTTTTGTACTTTTCAGATGAAGCTCTTCATCAGACACAAACTGAACCTGTGAAGATGTTCCCTTCCTCCAGGGCTCCCCATTTCCTCACAGTTCCCAGCTATCAGATATTTTGCCTAGCTCTTCCCCAGGGCTTAGGTGTCACCAGAGAGGAGGGAGCACTGGTGACTTGTCACTGTAGCAAGAAATGGTGTGGTGGCCAGACAAGCAGTTGGTGGTCTGACTATCGTGGGCCAGACATGCAGCACTCCCCCATGTTTGGAGGTAGACCCTCCTCAAGGGAGGACAGCAGCAGGACCTGTGTTTCCCAATTGACTGAAACAGGCTAAAATACCTAACAGGCACAACTCCAAAATGGAATAATTTTCCAGGTTAATGCCTGTTTTGATGAAGAGTAAATGAGAAGATTTAGCCAAGTCTTGTTTTATGACCTGTATGCTTGCACAAGTCTTTGCCTGTGATGAATCTGTATCCTCAAACTGGTTATAATTAGCACACTATTTTATTTACATAGGCTTAATGTTATTCAGATGACAAGATGAAATTCTTTGATCTTCAGGGTACAAGAGGTGAGACTATGATGACTTTAAAGAGTTGCTCCTGGCCATAAAATCTATTTATTTGAAAATCAATAGAAAGATATCACTTGTAACGTTGATGAGATAATTTCTTTTGCTACTCAGCCCTGACCCTGTTCTCCTGGTTTTCACCCTCCTGTCAAGTTTAAATGTCCTTCTTTTTTTTATTCTTTTTTTTTTTTTTTCCCCTGGAAGCTCTGCTCTGTTCTGCTCCACCCTGCACAGCTTTCCCTGGTTGGGGGGGGTCCTCTTAATTTGTAGCCACTTTCTGATTTAAGTGCACCTGGCATGCACTCTTCTTCAAATCTCTTTTCCCAACCATGCCTTCAGCTGGGTGCTGTGACCACCAAAAATGCATCCTGCTCCATCTCCTGCACGTTATGGGATGAATTTGTAGAGTGTTTTGGAGACTGAAAACTTTCTGGGGCGTGGTCTCCAGCAAGTGCTGTCATCAATTCAGCAAGTCCTGCCTGCTGCACAATGGTATGAATATTTATGATGATAACTAATAATCCTGGCCTCTGACCCAGCACTCTTCTTCAGCAGATCTAGAATTGCTTCACTGAGGAAGCAGTCAAATCATTATCCTAATTTCCAGATGGGGAAACTGAGTTGCTGGAAGGTGAAATAACTTGTCCAATGTCAGCAGAGGAGAGCTAGGAACTCAGTGCAGCTGTCTCTGGTCCCAGCTATGTGGTCCAGCCACTAGACCCTGCAGCCTCCTCAATGACAACTAATGAAATCCATGCTTGTGCAGTGCCATTTTTGTCTTCTCCATCAACAGTGAGCAATTTGAGTGTTTTCTTCAGAGGCATTAATAGCCTTCCAAAAAAATATGCTTCAACATGCATTTTCAGCAGTGCTCCAGCATGTGCCATGACCCAGCTAGCAGCTGTGACCTGCTGGAAGGAGGCAGATGGAGGTGAGGGGGAGAGGTGGCCCCTATGCCTCTGCTCTCTGCTCCTCCTCTGCTGGTGGCAGTCAGAGAGCCTGGGGACCGACCAGAGATGTTCCGTGTGGAAGCTCCTCAGGGAGCTGCACCAGCTGCTGTCTTGGCAGCCTTAGAGCTGCCTCTGGGCCTGACTTGCCATTTTTCTCCTTGAATATAATTGCTTGCTGCTGATGATCTTTTTTTTTCTTTCTTTTTTCTTTTTTTCTTTCCCTTTGACTCTGTGGCCCTCATATCCTACTCAGATTCCTCATCAGTCTTGGAACCTGGGAATCCTGAGGAAATGGAGAACTGATCATCTGCAGATTTCTACTGTGCATTATGGAAGTGTCCCTATGCTATGTGTGAGTTCAATCCTTATTTTGGTGCAGTCAGGCAGAACATCAGAGAGTCAGGCTGTACCAAAGAGGTCTGTGCGCTGAGTGGGGAAGGAAGGAAGGAAGGAGCCGCTTCTGCTCCTGCCTCCCTAGAGGTGACAGCACATCTGGCTCTTCCCCCTTGTTCACCCCGTGCTTCACCTCCCCGCGCCCGACACTGCTCAGCCTTGCCAGTGTTCTGTTATCTCTTGCAGAGGTGTCTGGGGCAGGACTGGTGGGACAGCAAGGGCTGAGCACATCTGCCTGGAAATCTGGGTGTGCTGTGGATGAGCCTGTTTCTCATTCTTCAGAGGTCCTGAGGAACCAAGTCACTTTGTGGAAGTGGCCAGAATTTTAAGCAGAGGCTTTTTTTTCTCTTTGTGAAATAATACTCATGCAGGTACCTTAGCATGGTGAGAGAAAAAGTATGTGTAGAAGGTTGGGTGGGTTTATTTGGGTGCAAGGGCATATGTGTTCCTTGTACATTACACTGAATGCTCATCACAAGCTTTTCAGCACTCTATAGGGCCTGTGTCATGAAGATCAGTCTAAATAGTACTCATGCTAAAGAAAGGTCTTAAAATTGTGCATTTATTCCCTAGCTTGCAAGCTTTTTAGGAAAGAAAGGAGGTCTGATATAGAAGTTGACTTCTGAGCTGAAGTTCTGCTACGTCCATCATTGGATCCACCTGATCTGTTTACTTTCTTAGCATTACAATTTCTTGCTTCCACCTACCCACTCTTACTACACTACAACCATTTCAAAACCAAAATATAAAAGCATGAAAACAGCTGAAAAATCACCAGGATTCTTTCCATCCCACCCTTCCCACTTGTGCAGGGAAGACAACTTCTGAAGGAGACTTCTACCTCCAGGTGTTAGGACATTTGTGAGAAGGCTCATCCCCTGTGGGATGTAAGAGGAAGCAGTACCTGGGCAGGAAGGGATTTCAATTTTTAGGATAGGACAGGGCTAAAAAAAACCTCTGTGAAAACACTTCCCTGCTTTTTGCTGGGGAGTCTCAATTTGTCTCATCGGCTGCCTCTGGCTTTTTGCCTGGTGTTCTCAGATCTGCTGGTAAAGGGAGGCAGCAGAGCTGTTATGTCCTATTCCCCTTCTCAGCACAGAGTGCCAGACAGGAGCAGATACGGCACCATTTCTGGTCTGAGGGGCTACATCCTGCCCAACCCTCTCCTGCATCTGCCCTCATACACCTTCAGTAGCTCAGGACAGGGATGAGTTGCACCTCGTTTGCTTTCCAAAGCACAGCTAAGTGCAGTAACATACCTGCAAATCAATTTGAATGCTCCCGAAGAAGTGATGTTAGTGTCTCTAGGACAGGCGTGTGCAATTCCAGGTGTGCAGGATCTCTCTCTGAGTCCCAGCACAAGATTGCACTGGGTGGACTTTATAGATGTCCTGGGAACTTCTTGCAAGAGAAGGGGTTTGCATTGAGTGTCCTTGGTGAAAATTTGACTTCCTGTCTTGACGTGCACCTCCCCTGCTCCTTTTCCACAGAGAAGTGGCTGCATTTCTGTTGCACTGTAGGCGTGGCATATAAAGCACCTCTCCTTTGGACACAGGCTGGGAGAGTTGGGGTTTCAGCCCAGAAAAGAGAAGGCTCCAGGGAGACCTGATGGTGGCCTTCTGGTAACTGAAGAGACTGCAGGAGGGCTGGGGAGGGGCTTTTTACAAGGGCATGGAGGGATGGGACGAGGGGGAACGGATTAAAACTAGAAGAGGGGAGGTTTAGATTAGATATTAGGAGGAAACTCTTTCCTGTGAGGGTGGTGAGACACTGGCACAGGTTGCCCAGGAAGATTGTGGCTGCTCCATCCTGAAGTGTTCCAGGGCAGGTTGGATGTGGCTCAGAGCAACCTGGTCTGGCCAGGGGTGTCCCTGCCCGTGCAGGGGGGTTGGGACTAGATGATCTTTAAGGTCTCTTCCAACCCAAACTATTATTTGCTAAAACATTCAGGACAAGAAGTCTACAAAAGTGTGATACTAATAATATTTTACAGCTTTAATTACCATGATTGTAGTGCCTCGAGGCATATGCAAAAACATTTTGAGTGGGAGGAGAGGAGGCAGCGCTGTGAACATTTTTGTGGCTTTGCTGGGCACTGCGCAATTGAGTTTTCTCATGGGAACAGCGGCGTGCCAGGGAGAAAAGCGGCCTGTGCCTCCTCGTCTGCTCGTCGGGAGACAACCACAGTCACTCCTGCCTCAAGGCTGACCATGCCTCTGCTTTGCAGAGGGGCTCCCAGGGCAGGTGCTGCCCGTTTCCTGCCGACAGCAGGTAATTTTTCCTCAGGCAACGTCCCTTCTGTGCACTGTGCAGTTTGGCCCCTGGTGAGACTCCAGGATTGGGCAGTCGCTGATCTGCGGCACGGATCCGCGGTGGCCTGAGGCGCGGCCCGACTGCTCCCGCGGCCTGTGGATCCCTGGCTCCTGCCCTCCTGCCGCCCGGCCGGACACATCAGCGGCTCCAGGGTCACGTCGCCAGTTCTTAGGGCTCAGGGGTTACGAAATAAAAGTATCTTCCTAGCTACAGGGCGCAGCCTTCTTCAGCAAACTTAGTGAAGGCTTTGTTCCTAGATAACGTTAATGTTCAGGCACATTCACGCGGTTTCTGGCAGCGTTTCGCCGCAGGTTCATCGTGCAGCCCTGTGAAGCCAGCAGGCCTCCTCTGTGACAGACCCCGCGAAACCCAGTGCTCCCTGGTTTCCAGAGCCAGGCCGAGGCCTGCTCCCCGTCACCTCACGACGTGCTTTGCCCGCTCTTGATCTGACCCTGGGTACATTGTATGGATTTGTGTGCAGACCTCAGAAACCTAAAGGAGGATACTCTGATGAAACCCCAGAACACAGCAAGGGCCGGCTGCCGCCCGCAGCCCGCGGTGCCTCCCGGCCTCGGGCAGGAGGTTTTACACAGAGGGTGGGCAGGGGCTGCTGGAAGGGCCTGCTGGGGTCACCCTCGCCGTGGAGCCCGGGGCCGGCGGGACCCGCTGCCTCCGCCCGGCTCCCCCCGGGCAGGTTCGGCCCGCGCGCCTGTACCGGGCCGGGCTCCCGCCCCGCTTCCCAGCGCTGCCACCGCCTTGGCCTCCCTCGCCCTCCGCCCCGCCCCGGCCCGGCCCGCCGGGGAGCCCCGGGGCCCGCAGCGCCGCCAGCCCCGCGTGTGGGGGTGGGGGGTGGGGTGGGGGGGGCTGCCCCGCCCCGGGCCCCGGGCCCCGCTCCGCGGCGGCGCGCGCTGCCGGTGCCGCCCCCGCGCGACGGCGGCCTCCGCCGGGCGCTGCGTCACGCGGCAGCCGCGCGCGGGCGGGATCTCCCCACGTGACCGCGCGGGAGGGGGCGGTGCGTGTGTGTGTGCGGGGGGCGGGGGCCCCGCAGGCCGCTCCCTCCCGCCCTCCCTGCCTCCCGCCCGCCCGCTCGGCAGGACGGTTCGAGCTGCGCGGGGCGGCCGCGCGGGCCCCCTCCGGCGGCGGCAGCAGCAGCAGCAGCAGCGCGCAGGCGGAGGCGGTGGCGGTGGCGGGGACCCGGACCGGCTCGCCCACCCGCCCCGTCGATGGGAAAGGAGGAGCCAGGGCCGGCGGCGCGCAGGCGGGAGGGGCGCTTGCGGGAACTTCGGCGGGGCTGAGTTTGCGGCGCCGGGACGGCAGCGAGGGAAGCCCCGGGCAGCTGGCGGCTGCTTTCTGCGGGGTACGTGCGGGACGGGCGGGGGGCGCGGGGCCGGGGAGCGGGGGCAGCCCGGCGTGCCCCGCGGGGGACGGCCGGAAGGAGCGGGCGGGTGGTGCGTGGGTGATTCCCAGAGAAATCCGGCGCGGGGGGGACGGGGGAGTGGGCGGAAAGTAGAGAGACATCCCTGCCGAGCCTGCTGCCGCGGGGCGGGGGCGGTGGGGCAGGACGGGACGGGCGGGGGCGGCGGTCTGTGCGGGGTGCCCGGGGGCCTGTGCGGGGTGCCGGGGGGGCTGCGCTGTGGCACCCGCCGCCCACCCTCCGCAGGCAGCGGGGTGCCGTGCCCCGCGGTGTTTGCCGCCCCCCGCGCAGCGCTTCCCCCCCTCCTCCGGCCCTGCCGCCGTCGGTGAGAGATGACGGGCTGTCCGGGCCTGGAGGAGCCCTGCAGCCGCCCCGGCACTCGCCCGGGTCTCCGCTCAGCCGGTTCGGCTCGCTGCTCCCAGCACTCGGTGTCGGGACCGCAGCGCGGCCGCCGGGCCCGTTTCCTTCGGGGCCGTTGCCGTTCCGAGGCCTGCCCGGTGCCGGTGCCGGCTGGGCCGGCAGGTAACCCTCCCCGGGCCGGGCGGGACCCCAGCACCGGCCGGGGGCGATCGTGAAGTATTTGGGCTCTGTTTTTAATCGTTCTGCGATTTCTTTTCGCACGTCTCAAGTTTCTTACTGGTTGAGGCGAGATACGCATCTCTGTTTGAATGTGAAACTCGCTTAATAGGTTGTATTTTGGCACATCTCGCACCTAGACAAGACTATTTAATTGGCTAAGTCTAATTTCTGCAGCTACATGTAATTTTCTTCTGCTAAAAGTCCTTTGGAAAAGCTGCAAAAATGTAATGAATATGCAAAGCAGCCAACTCTCAGATCGAAATCCGGTTTGTCTTCAGAGACTTTTCAAAACGCCCAGAGTGATCAAGATATATTATGAAATAATCACTTTTCCCTAAAATACAGGAATGTGATGTTTCGCACTTTCTTTTTGTGTGTGCTCCTGATTTAATTGGTGGCAGCTCGAACGTCATTCACCTGAAATGAAAATCTCTACAAATCAGTTAAGAGTTGCTCAGTTGCTCTCACTTGTAGTGTAACCTTAAAAAGCAGGAAACCTGCCCGTGAAGTGCTTGCCCCGTGCTTACATCCCACAGCTCCCGAGCTTTCCTTCTCCCAGTACTTCACCCACATCCCACCACCTGCTTTCTGCGGCCGTGCATCTTCCTGCCTCCTCCGGGAAATGTGCAACTTTGAACTCGGACCAGGCAGAAGGGGAAGAAACGGGTGTTTTCCTGCGGGTGAAGATGCTGAGCTGGGCTGCGGCCACCGGCGGGTGTCTCGGTAGAGGGAGCCGGCTGCAGGAATAGGTTGCGATTCCTGCACTGATCGTTCGCTAATGTTTAGTAGCCCCGTGTGGTGTCTCTTTGAGGTTTTTGTTTTCTTTTTTTCCCTAGGAGTTGTGTTTGTGGTCAGAGTTCAGGTGACATCCGGCGTTTGGAGAGGAGGGCATGGCGTGTGGGGGTGATAGGCTGTGAGTGTGGATGAGGTAATGTGAAAAAGGAGAAGGCAGGGTTGTGGGTTGCAGGGACTGAGTGAAAAATCTAACTTGTGATTTCCTGGTCCTTCTGTGGCTATAGCAGTATGCAACCTTGCATGTATTTTAAATGGTTTTGTCTGTTACAGGTAATTTCCTAGTTTCTTTGTTTAGAATGTATGTGAAAGACAGCTGCTGTGTGCTCCCGTACTCCTTACTGGTAAGGACCCTGAGCACAGGGGGGGTTAAGTAGCAGCTCAGCAGGCATCACTCATTTATTCCTGCCGACCTTTGCATACCAGCGAGGGTTTGCAGCTGGCCAGGTCTTAGAACATGCACTTGATTGCTCCTAAGGCAGCAGATGATTCTGGGTTGCTTCTTGGGCTTTGCCAAAGGGCATTACCAGGCTGTTATCCTGAGCCAGGTTTGTTTGGGATCACAGATAAGAAAGCCAAAGATGGAGCAGGCTGTAGGAGAGGGGAAATGTGCATGGTGCCCAGAGGTCTTACCAAGGAGCTTGTGCTGGTTTCCTTGGCTCTGAACTTGCCTCGTGTCTTCTTGTTGTGAAACCTCTTCCCGTGCTTACCCTTTGCCCAAAAAGCAACCGTCCCTGGTGCGCTAAGAAATGAGAACAGGGGTGGAAAGCAGTACTTTACATCTCTTAGTTGCGATGAAAAGGTCGCCTGAAAGATGCATGGCACTGAGACTTGAGTGGTGTGCTAGGGCTTGGCCATGGCTGGGTAGGCAGGCAGAGCCAGGCAGCAGCAGTGCTGTGGTGCCTTTGGGTTAATGGTCCCTTCTCATTCCAGCAGCGTGGGGAGGCTGTCTGGGAAAGGGGAGGGAGGGAGCCTTCCCCTTGTAAAAGTTCAGAAATACTTGGGATGTCATTGAGGTGAGTGCAGAAGGAAGTCGGTTTGGTGAGAGGAGAAAAGAGGTCAAAAGGAGGAGTGTTTGAAAAAGTCCTCTCTGCAAAAATTGGTCGCTGTCTTAAGTGGAAAATTCGTGTAGCTCTCTCTCAGGAGTTACTGTACTAAATTTGGAAAACAGAATTGGTCTTCAAAGTGCGAAACAAAGGGATCTCAGTCTTGCTTTAAATGCAAATCTCAATGCAGTCTGAACTGTGGACTCGCTCCTGACGCCTCCGTAGTACATATTAATCCAGTTTTATCTGTCATGAGGAGATTGGTTGATTAGAAGCCTCTAGGTAAAGGCTTGTGGACTCTTCCAGCCTGTGGGCTGGAAAAATGAGCTCCATGTCTTGCCTGGAGCTCTTAGGCTGGATGTAATTTCACTGCCACCATCCTTCTAGGAGTCAGTGTAGCTCTCTGCACAAAGTCCATTTATGCAGATTTTGTGCTAAGATGGATGAGTTTCAGAGTGAGCGGGTATTCTTTAAACAGTTATGTAAGTTAATTTGTGGTATTGATGGTAGACAGTCGACGTCAATTGAAATGGGAGGGGAGGAACAGTGTGCTGAAATGCCACTAACTCATAAGCTGTTGGTTTTGTTTTATCTTGTCAAAGTTTGTATGGAATGGGAGGGTTTTTCTAAGAACTTGTGTGAAGTAATGACATTTTAAAAAATACTGAATTATGTACTGTTTAAAGGATTACCTTAAGTGATTTTCCTCATTTTCCTTGTTGCTGCTCACATCTTTGAGTGTAGACAGTACTCAGTTGTTTTTCTGCAATTAACCATTATTTTTGAAAACTAAATTGTATTTCTAAAATATGTAGCTCTTAAATGTTTCCAGTTTCACCCTGAGTTCCAAAGTGCAGTTTAACTCTTGAGCTCGCCAGCAGCTCCTCAGGGTGGCTGCTCAGAGCTAAATGACTATTGCTGTCAGTTCTGTTTCACAAATACCAGCATATAAAGAGTGATGTGTGCAGCTGGTGGTTTTGGTTTTTTGTATTTTTTTCCAGGGCTTTACTTCCTGAAGAGATTGTTTATAGGTATCCTGTTGCTGCCCCCTAGATTTTTCTAAAGTTTCTCCTAATTTCATTTTTCTCTAGTAGAGTTTAATCAAAGTTTTGTAGCAGAAGCCTGATCTTTCAGAGACCTCCTGAAGTTATGTTTGTTATATCTGTACATTTATTTTGAGTTGCTGAAGTGCATGTTGTAAAATCATTTCTTCAGTAGTTTTACTTTTGATTACCAGTCTGCCACTGCCCCTAAGCATACAAATATTCTTGCATCTGAGTTTGGGGGCAGGGGTACACATTATTAAAATAATTTCCCCTGAGTGTGTGCAAATAGTTCTGTAAGTTCTGATTTTTAGGTCACTGCAGTGTTTTTTCCCAAGTGCAGTGTGATAGTAGAGTCAGAGCAATGGTAGCAGAGCAGCTCCATGTTTTAGTTCTGTTACTTTTCCCAACCAACTATAAATTACAGGCTTTAGATCTTATTGATTGGTGGTTTAGCTTAATACAGTAATTCTGGAAATTACCCGCTTGTAGTTGTGAAAGCCATGGTAGAGTGAGGAGGTGTGTGTGAGATCTTAGAATTTTCTGGAGAGTTTATTTCTTGTGGGATAACTGTGGATAACGGGTTTTATGAAGTTGAAACCTGTGCAAATGTTTTTTCTGCAGACTTGAGGGTAGAACACGGCTGCAGTTTGTCTGTTGGGGGCCCTTGGAGTGCAGTTGCTGTAGTACGGGATGGTATTTCATGTTGTAAGTGTCACTGACGTGCAGGCCTGTTAGCCAGTGGGATGGGCAGGTGAATTCACAATAACATCAACTGTATCCCTTGGAATCAGTCAGTGTTTTTGCTTTTGTCTGCAGATGTTGCTACCATAATTAGAATCAGCAGATGCATTAGATCCTTTTTACATGAAATGTGGAAAACTCTAGAAGTACTTGGTTCCAAAACACCCTTTTACTGATCCTGCTTCATTAAACCCCTTGAGATCTGTGAAGCACTTTTCTGCCTTCCTTTCCTTTTACAGTCCTCCACAGTGCTGTGGGGTGAAATGATTTGAGAATTAAGGAGAATCAATTGAGCTTTTGCTTTTTCTTTAGGGGATCGAGTATTCAGTAATTCTGAGTGTTTTGTTATCGTTTTGATATAAAAGAGAGTCAAGTAGAAGCAGTGAGCAATATTGAATGACATTCTTGGGAACAAACATGAAGTGGGAATGCTGAAAACAAGCTGGCTTCATGTTTGAATCATCTTTATTGTAGGTGCATCACAACTATCTGCTGATACTTTTTTTCGCAAATGTTTGCATTAAGTTAGCTAGTCAAAAATGGAGCTATAGCCCCTTTTTTAAATTTCCCTAAGTATTCTTATAATGAGAGAGAGAGAAATCTGTCCTCTTGAGTTTACAGCCTTATGGCAGGAGGGGCAGCGGGAGGAGTGTGTCTGCGTGTTGGCATTTTGGTGCTCATCTTCTCTCTGTTTTTGCTGTTTGCAGGTTCTGTCATCCGTGATGGCATCAGCTCTACCGAGAACCCTTGGGGAATTGCAGCTGTATCGAATACTACAAAAAGCAAATCTGTTATTCTACTTTGATGCCTTCATTCAGCAGGGTGGTGATGATGTCCAGCAGCTTTGTGAAGCAGGTGAAGAGGAGTTTTTGGAGATAATGGCTCTTGTAGGCATGGCTAGCAAGCCGCTTCATGTCCGAAGGCTACAGAAGGCGTTGAGGGACTGGGTCACAAACCCTGGTCTTTTTAACCAGCCTCTCACCTCCTTACCAGTCAGCAGCATTCCAATATATAAGTTGCCAGAAGGGTCTCCAGCATGGCTGGGGATATCCTGCAGCAGTTATGAAAGGAACAGCAGCACCCGAGAACCTCACCTGAAGATTCCAAAATGTGCTGCCACGACGTGTGTGCAAAGTGTGGGTGCAAGCAAATCCGACGTGGGGAGCTTATCACTGCAGAGTGGCAGTGAGCCGAGGCTCTGGCAAGGACACCACACCACAGAGAGTGAACACAGTCTTTCCCCAGCTGACCTTGGCTCTCCAGCTTCGCCAAAGGAAAACAGTGAGACCCTGGATGCCGCCGCTGCTCTGTCGGTTGCTGAATGCGTAGAACGTATGGTTCCCTCCCTGCCCAAAAGTGACTTGAATGAAGTCAAGGAGTTACTGAAAACAAATAAGAAACTGGCAAAGATGATTGGTCACATCTTTGAGATGAGTGACGAGGACCCTCACAAAGAGGAGGAGATCAGGAAGTACAGTGCAATATATGGCAGATTTGACTCAAAAAGAAAGGATGGCAAGCATCTCACCCTCCACGAGGTAAAATACCTTGAGCGACAGTGGCTTCCTCCCCTATTTCTACTCCCTTTATGAGGTGCTGTTCACAGGGAACACTTTTTGTACAGGCTCTTCTCACCACATGATGAGAGTCATGTGTCTTAAAGGAGCCATAGACAGTCCTGCCCTGGGGTAGAAGTCTCGGGTGCAGTAGGAGTACCCTTGGATGGGTGTGTGCACTGATGACTTCGGCTTGGTGTCATCAGGTTGCTGGGTCACTGGCGTGGCCTGTCCGACAGAGGGTTTAAAGAGTTTGTCACTGAAGTAGCAAACCACTATTGTGCTGAGCATGGCCCTTGGGGTTCTAGGCATTCAGCACATTTTTAGGGCAGTCCTGTCTTGCTACTCCCTTGCAGCTTTGGGAGTAGACTGGTTGGTTGGAAGATGAGTAAATAAAATTGCTTGTGTCTAGTAACAGGATCACCTGGTGTGGTTACTACCCTCTGCTATCTTCCTTCACCTTGAGGCTCAGCTCTGTAGCTTGTGCCCTCAAGGTAAAAAGGATTCTGCTGGTGAGGTCCCTAAACCCTGTGGGATGGGATTCTTTTTGTGTTTGAATTGGGATGAAGCTTAATTATACAACCTGTGGGGTTTTTTGGGCTCAGTGGTCTTAAGCAGGTCAAGTGAAGTGTAGACTGTGTGAGGAGGATGGGAAACAACCTCTCCAGTACTGATGGGTGGCTGCAATTTGAAGGTTTGTCCTTTAATACCTGTGTAGCATCTGTTGCCTCTTGTCCTTTAAAGTCCGTGCGGACCTCCTGTGCCTTTCTTCTGGCATTCTTGAGGCTCACACGGCATGTGTTGTAATGCAATAGGTGTGTCTGTGTGGGGAATAGTTTCCTAGTGCCAAAGCAGAGTACAAGAGGAGAGCAAACATTAATTGAAAGCAGTGCCAAAACGCTGTTGATCTGAATGCTGCATCAGCATTTTCACGGTTAACAGTGATTGCAAAATTTCAGTTGGATTTAAAATCTGGCATGTAAAGCTCAGCTCCCAAAAGGAAAGGCAATGTTTATGTTACAGGAGTGCCAAAAAACTGTACTGGCTTTAGCCTTTTTTTGCTTCAAGAAGTTTTGTAGGTGTGTGATCCATAGCATAAGACTAGCTTGCCTTTATGCTGCTGATTAGAAGGGCAGAAGGCAACAAGGTGTGTTTTTTTACATTTTTGTTTACATATTTACATTTATAAGGCAATTGCACAACACCAGCAGTGACTTCACTAGGGCTTTTACTATGGACTGGGTAGATGCTTCCAAGGGAACTTGTCAGTAGTGTGCATTTCTACCACACGGGTTTAGTTGTGCAGCTCTCACGTGCTTTGTGGCTTTATGTTGAGCATGTATAATCTATGAATTCATCCAGTATGCAAGAGCAAATCTCATCTTACTTCTCTGACCTTGTGGAAGTCTCTCCCATAGCAGAACAAGTTGCTTATGAGATGGAGGCAGGATTTGAAAGGATTAATTGTGTACCTTGCTGCAGAATCAGGATTCAGAGAAAGGGAATTCTCCCCACCTGAGGATGGAGGCGGTCATGGTATACAAAGTGTATAGCTGTGTGCTTTTGCAGTCTCTCTCTGGGTTAGTGGCTGCAGAAAATACACCTAAATCTGGGCAGACTTCTCGTAGGATAATTTCCTGGCATCCAGCGGCACAATGGAGGTGGACATTTGGAGCAGCTTTTGTGGTAGGCTCAGGAGTGGCACTGTGAAGCTGGAGAAGTGAATACTGGGGTGGTGCACTGAAGGAGCAGGGTAGCAAGGAGCTGGAGGAAAGGATGACTGCTCTGCCCTGTTGATCTTTTTTTTTATTATTTTATTTTTTAGTACTGCACTACAGATCTTTACTACATCCTTGTAAAACCATGCTTAAAAATGGAATGAGAGCATGGTTTGGCTTTAGGAAATATTTCTATCGCTCTTATGTTTAAGGGCACAAGATCAAAGGAGTATGTGTTTGACTTATGCCTCACGCATGTGGGGCCTCGCTGAACTTGATGGGAACTGCATGCATGCAAGCAAGAAGAATTTGCTCATAACTGGTTTATTGTTTGCTTAAAGAGGCTGGATTTCACAAAGTTTTGTCCTGAGCACTTTTTTTCTCCATTTCCATTTTAAAGCAGAAAATACACAAATAGCAGCAATGAGACATTTTTCTTTTGTTTAAAATCTTCTAAACCAGAGTTTGCCTCATGTAAACTTACCTTCATTGGATTTTTTGTTTTGATGGCTTAAACCATGTGCTGCTCAGAGGGAAGGACCTTAAACAACCAGGGAGGTAAGTTTCTGCTTGTCCAGAGACTGTGTTCCTGCACATGTTAATACATCCCAAGGCTGTCATTCTGTCTCACAGTTCAAGGTTTCTCTTTGCAGCTGGCAATGAACAGCTGAGTAAACTTTACTGAGAACTTAAAAAGCTTAAGTAGAGGTTAGCTTCTTAATGTACAGATCCAGGGTATCTCTGACTCATCAAGCCGAGTGGAGTTGCATGCACATTTAACTCAAACTTGATGAAATTATTAGTGGTGAATTACTGAGAATGTTTTCTGTTTCAGTATGAACAGTAGTATGAGCACTGGAGTGCCTCAGAGGGCTTGAGCAGCCTTCAGAGGCCAGTGGGAGCTGTAGAAGCTGAGCTGGTTTGGAAGTGTGTGCTGTTGGTTGGATTATCTGCATAAGACATAGATCTAGCATAAGGTCACATGCAAAATCTTTTAAACAAAGAGATTCCAAAACTAATACACTTACCGGCCATAGTCAATCTATTGTCTTGGTATTGCACAGCTTTTCCAGCATGGAGAGCACTTCATGTTTAAAGTTGGACTAGAGGGGGGATAAGTACAAGGCATGTCCTTGAACTTGGTGGCCTGTACATGTTTGAGTCAGATTTGTAATTTGGGTGTTAATATTTCGGTGCTTGTTTAGGTACCTATAAAACTGAAAAAAATCCTGTTTAATAGTGTGAGAAACAGGAATAAGAAATGTAAGTACTAAACTTTGTCTAGCTCAGTCTCTTTTGCTGACTCACCAAAACCTTAGGGCTTGGTATTTAATTATGTGTTTTTAGTGGGGAAATCTATAAACCCCATCAGATGGGAATATACCCATCTCTTTCTGTAGCGCCTGCACGGTTATATGCAGCTCTATATCATTAAGGCTTTCAGAAAACAAGTCTTTATTTTTAGGCATGCAACACTTTCTATCTGCAGTGTTATGCCTCCTGAAAAGGCAGGAAGCCATGATGCACTTCATTAAGTCTGGATGTGACCTGAAAGAAGAAACCAGGAAAAACAAATATTTGCCTTTTTTCATGTATTAGGATGAACAGCATTTGCCTACAACTACCCAAAGCATTTTCAGTCATTTCAGCTCTTTGCAACACTTCAACACTTCATGGAGGGAAAAGAAACATCTCAAATGATTTTGTAAGCATTAGCCATATTATTCATCCTCCGCAAAGTAACAGCTGTCACTGTTAAATTAATGCCTACTTTGGATGGTAATTGTTTTCATAGATGTTGTATTCATCTTTTGGTTTTTGTATCTTTTTTCCCTCTGTGTTTTTTCTGAAAAGATAGACGTTGTAGAGCAACTGTTCCTGTCTAAGGGATAATAATTTGTTATTTTAGTACATTGTATTGCAACCTAAAGATGTTTTACTGGTTAAACTTAAACTTCCCACCCTTGTAAATCTGACCTCCATGAGTTTTTTGTCTTTTTCTGTACAGAGATTAAAAGACCAGCAGCATATCTGGTTTGCCTGTTTAAAGACATGTTTGCACTCTGATTAGCATTCAGGTGTTGCAGGGAATGCCCTACTCAGATCAAAGGCTTTTATGCTAAACTCCAGGAAAAAGTGCTTGTGAAATATTTGGAGCAGCAGTTCAGTGTGAGA
This sequence comes from Apus apus, assembly GCF_020740795.1. NCBI lineage: Eukaryota > Metazoa > Chordata > Aves > Apodiformes > Apodidae > Apus > Apus apus. The sequence continues at coordinate 32,080,859 of NC_067287.1, read as the reverse complement.
TTTTACTAGAAATACTCCATGAGCACAGGCCGCTGAGAGGGTCTCAGCTCTTCTGATGCATGTTTTTGTCTCTTCAGCCTCCCTGGAGAACGAGTGTTGCATTAGGCAAAATGTATTTTTTCTAATTTGGCTGACATCAAGCAGGGTGGTGAAGGACAGTATGGTTGGGTGGTGTTCATGTCAAAAGACAGCTTCCATTGTGCAGGGATGGAGCGTGCAGTGTTTGGGGTGAGTTGCTGCCCTCTGTGGCTTAATCCACGAGTAACGTTCTGCAGTGTGGTAGGCAGCAGGGTAAAGGAGCAAGTTTCTTATCCCTCTCCCAGGAGAAACCATTTAACTGCAGGCCTGTTGGTCTGCCCTCAGATTCACCTTCTGTCTGCTTCCTTGAGAACTGCTTCTTGTATGAGCAGTGTTCTTGGAGTCTTGAGGTCACGAGTGTGCGGTCCTGCCTGTCCTCAGCCACCTAACCCTGTGTGCTGCACTGTGGCTGTTCTTTGCACGGCCAGATCAGGGGTTGGTGATGGCACATCTCGGTCCATCACCAATATGCTGACTGTGCTGTGGAAAACCTAGCTGCTTTGTAATATTCACTAGCCTGAGACATACAGAACGTACTGTTGACAGTAGCCACAGAGCAGCTGTGCTCATTTGCAAGAAGCCAAGCCTGTTCAAAGCAGCTTATTTCCTAGAAATAAGGAGCGCAAGAGTTGTGGGCACTTTGGAAAGAAAACACCTGTAGTATTCTGTTGGCCTCTTGGCTGTTGTGCCTCATTACAAGCGCTGGCTGTTGTTCTGCAGCTGAGGAGGAAGGGCAAGGGTCTCTTCAGCCCCTGCTTGCTGTGGAAGGAGCAGGGAACCTCCTCTCTGGCATCTCAGTTTCAGTGTCTGTTGTTAACGATAATAATTTTGTTGTTTGTGCTGTTGATCATAGGCTTTCAGGCAGCAGTGTTGTTAAGCTGGTGCAATTCACGACAGTATCACCGCTTCCCGTGGGCTTGCTGAAGACCATTGTGAAACATTTTGAGCCTTAACTTAAGGCTTCTTTCTCCCCCCCACCATGAAACTATTACCAGCAGCAGAGGCCCTAGATATGTGTCCCAGCAGGCTGGGGAAAACATCCCTGAAACAAGTTACATTTGATTCATGTCTGAAGATAGCCTTTACAAACACGAGGGTGAGAAACAAAGCTAAAAAAAGTGTGATCGTTTCTTAAACCATCATCTTCTACAGAATTTATGCTGTATTCACCAGGGAAAGCCATCTGTACCCACACTGTCAGGGTTTGGTGTTGTGTTGTGTTTTTTTTTTTTTTTCCCAAGTCCTGGGCATATTGCGTTTATAAAAATAGTATTCCCTGTAAATCAGGCTTTGGGAGCCAAACACTGTGAACATTCAGAGCTACTGTTTTATGCTGAGATTTAATTAACGCTGGGATGAGGCACAAGCAGCACACATTGAGAGAGTCTTACAATCATGTTTTACTTTAAAGGACATTAAGTGCACCAACTACATCTATCTCTTTTTTTTTCCTCCCAGAAGCTAACCTGGCTTAGTAAGGGTATAAATAAACTGAATAGACCCTCCAGGGTAGAGTATGCAATTCTAGACAGTTTTACTTGCAATTGAATTTTTTTATTATTGCAGAAGGATAGGTACTTCTACAAGTATGCAGAATCATGAACCCCTGTTCTTGTGTTTGATTTCCAGCTAACAGTTAATGAAGCAGCCGCTCAGCTGTGTGTAAAAGATAACGCCTTGTTGACCAGGAGAGATGAACTCTTCGCGCTAGCTCGGCAAATCTCTCGAGAAGTTACGTACAAGTATACTTACAGGACCACCAAGTAAGGTTTTAATTCACTCAAAGGACCTTTAATTTCAGGGAACTAATCAGCCTGATAACATTTCTTTTGAAGCACTAGGGATGCTTTCTTCTTGCTCTTTAGTTAGCGAAGTGCTCTTCTGAGGAAGATTGGAAGGTGTTGTTTAAGTTGTGAAGCTTTCAAGCTGCTGATATTCAGCTGTCTTGAATTACCTTTTTATTTGCTCTCTAGTTTACCAGATTTTGTGGTGGTTAGTATGTGTTCAGAGCAATCTGAGAGGCTGGCATTTTGAGTATTTGAGGCGTTTGTGGATTTCAAGGTTAATGTAAATAGAAAGAGTAGCCAAAGCTGCTTAATATAGTGATTATTTTTTCCCATATACAGATTTGGCTTGTTAGTTTCCAGGGAATGAAAAAGGTACTGTCATGGGGAATGGCTTACAAACTTGGTTTAAAGAAGCTGAATCCTAGTTTCAGTTGTTACTATTCTGTTAAATGAACTGCTGTTACAAAACAGTAACAAAGGCTTAACAGCTTTTATATACAATTAAAACTGTAGAAATACCTTTTATTAGAACCTTTTATTATTTCCTTTGCTCCTTTTTCTTCATGGTGGTTAATGTAAATATACATCCATTCTGGGTAAGCAATGCCAAAAGCATTTCTGTAATTCTCTGTGCTCAGGTAGCTTTCCTTTCTGTTTGGAAGAACAGTGCATGGGTCTCTTGAGACTTTGGAAGAAAACACAAGGTGCTTGTATTCCTCGATACTTAAGTGACATTTACTGCTATGTCCAAATGAATTGGAGGCTTTTTCTGTGTATCTCACTTGTTCTTGCCTGATTTTTTGTCTTGACTCTATTTTCATTATTATTTCTGATGGTCAGGGTTACTGTGCTATTTACTACTGTGCATGTGTCTTTTCTTCTAGATCTAAATGTGGCGAAAGGGATGAGCTGTCACCAAAGAGAATCAAGATAGAGGTACAGTGTTATGACTCCTGCATTTTGACCTGTGTATGCTAATTTTCACTTGTTTTGAAGCGATCTGTCTCAAGGAAATTTGTCAGAAAAACATTTGACAGTTGATGGGTGTGAGGGAGGGGGAGAACATCACCACTGTCTCTGCAAATGTAAAAGCTTAATGGAGAAACCTGTAGGAGCAGGGGTTAAGAGTAGGATTTGCTTAATGGTGAAGTTACTCTCAGTGTTTTGCACTCTGAGTAATTAGGAGGGGGAGGAATGGGACTGACTGACTTCCTGTGGTGGAATAAGCTTGAGCACTATAGGAAACGTCTTCCTGTAAGTTTTTAAGTTGGTGTGAGGTGGGGTTTTCTTAATTTGCTTGAGTCAACTTTTGATCATTGTCCAGAATCCAGAGTTCTGGATAAGGATTGGTGGTGCAATACTAGTCATCTCTGTGCCTTAATTATAAAACTGATCGTACTGAAAAGTCAAAAACTAAAAGCTATATATGTCAACACAAATGGTTGTGCCAGTAGATATTAATTTACAGGGTTTTGTGATTAGCTTTGTGTAAAAAGCATGTGTATACACGGCTAATGTATATAACTGCAACAGAAGTTGCTTAGGGAGATGCTGGGAGTTTCTTATTTGGAGTGCAGAAGCAACGTGTATGTGGCTTACCTTTTTCTTCAGCTACCACTGCTGGAGAGTTATTTGAGGACTTTTAAAAAATCACTTTAAACATTTACAAATTGTAAGTATGTATATTTCTATTCCTCATAAGAATAGAGATCTTTCTTTTTAGTCTATTTTTTAAACAAATTACCGTTTCACTGTTACCCGGGTATCTAATTCATCCTTAGTGTTGTGGGTTTTCTTACTGTCCTGTATTACTACTCCAAAAGGTGTAGGTTAAATGCTCATGAGGAGGTAAGACAGGTCTGAGCTAGGTTTGTGTGGCACAGATAGGTGATATATTCTTAAACTGTAGAGGAAGGTTGCAGCATATTGTGAGATGTGCTTCTTATATGTAATTCGATCTGTGATAAATGAGAAGCCGAATGCAGGGCTTTCTTTTTTTCAGTAGTGCAGTGCTTTGTTACCTATATAAGGGCTTTTCCTGTGAGGCAAGTCCTGTTGAGAGCAGTTAGTTTTGAAAAGGAAGTTATGAATATGTATATAGAGTAGTTAATCTTATTTATTAAGTTCCCTCGGTCTGTGTTCAGTTGTAGTTTGAGTTTATATAATACAAAATATACATGTACATTGAGTATTTACTGTTAGCTTTGGTGATAAGTCAGTAATGCCATATAGATGTGTTGGGATTTGCTTTGACCTATGCCTGTTCCTCAGTCCAGAAAAAGTGTGGAGAAAAGCTGCATTAAATTATTTTACTGACCTTCACCATTATCTGTCTGACCAACATGTTGCAGGGTGGTTGCTTAAGTCTTCCTCACTTTTTTCCAGTCTAGTCCTAATTTGTAAGAGCTTTGCTTGAAGTAGTATTTCACTATTAGATTTCAGCATAAGGAAGTTTTTCCTTCATTCATTAATAATTGATGATGAGCAAGTATCTAAAATGACACACTGGAAGGGAGGTGCCTTTTTACACAGGGTCTTCATTGAAAGAAAAAGCAGAATTAAAATCCTGAAAAATACAGGCTGAAGCTTCAGGTTTTTTGGAGAGCAGGTGATTGAACAGGCTTAGGAGATGGGCATTCTCTTATTTTCTGAAATCTTAAGAGTCTGACAGGCCTGCTTACTCTAGCTCAGTAATTCTGAGAAATGTCTGCTTGGTTTTCTTTTTATCTGAAATTACCAGTCATATTTTAAAATGCTTGTGAAAAGTTAATGTCATGACTGCACAAAATACTGTTTCAGAAGTAGGACTTTATTCGAAAGAAGAAATTGAAAATTAAACGAAATAATTTTTAATTTGGTAGCATAGCATTCATAATTATGAAATTACTAGTGTTATCAGTGTAAATTGTTCTTTTTCCTTACAAGTTTGGGAGTCTTCTAAGGAGTAAACTGTTACTTCAGTGTATTACAGTTTGGAGTTGCACTGCAAATCATGGACTTTTCTTCAACAAAGTTTAAAAAAGACACAGTACTACACAGTAGATAATTTTTGCATCTGGTGTTTCAGGTTTCTGGACTTGCATTTTGGGGAAGAAAAAAAAAGGGGACCTTTTTTTTTTAGTAGTAGTATGTGTGGGAATTTTGTGGGAGGTTTTATTTTAAGAAAGATAGGGGTAAAAATAGTAGCAAATGCTGTCGATTTTTCTTTTCTGGATAGGTATTCCTTATACTGTTTTTAAAGTTAGCTTGCTGTTATGCCAGTATCATGCAGAGCATCTGAACATGGGGTGAGTTTGTTTTCGTAACTGTCTCTAGCTTTTTTCATTTTTAATATATATATTTTTTTTGTAAAGGTAACTTTCCCTTTCTGTTTTAAGGCTAAACTCTGTGTTTTGATTCACCATTCCTTTACCATTAGTTCTTAATGTCTTTGCAAAGTGTGGTCTAAAATACTAGTGTTTGAATTTGGACTTTACACCCAGTTTGATTCCTGTAAAAGATAACTTAAAAAAAAAAAAGAAGATAATTTCCTGAAATTTATTAACACTTAAAAAAGCTCTAGAGAGACTCTGAAGGTCATCCTGGAGCAGAGCTGTGTGTGAAAGCTACAGCATTGCTGGGGTAGAGCCACCATTGTGAATTTACCCTCTCCATGAATACGAGACGCACACAAGCATTACAAAGAAACAGTATGCCATGAATTACATCAAATTACCTGTAAGAGCCTTTCTCCCCCTGTGAGCTCTCCCCCTCTTATTCGTAGAGTGGGTGGGCAAGATGTGGGAGTGAAGCGTAGGGAGGAGAAGGGAAAAAATGCCAGGCATATGAGAGACTTAAAGGTGCAGAGGGAGTGAAAAAGGGAACGGAGTGAATTGGGATTTAGAAGCAAATTATTTAAAAAAGGGGTTGTGGCTCCTGTGTCTGTTCTGGACCAGGAAATAGGGATGGAAAAGGTGCATCCTCTTGCAGAGCAAGGATCTCTCCTGCATGGGTGTTGTGGGGTGGGGGCACCCCTTATTTTTGTCATGTTCTGTGACTCAGTGCCGGCACTGCTCAAAGCAATGAGCTGTTGTGGCAGCAGCTCAGAGAGCAAAACAAGTCTCAGGTATATCAGACAGAAGGCATGGAGGGAGAGGCTGCTCATCCCTTTGGGGCTGATGAGCTTTCCCTCAGAGTTAGTGCAAACAGATAAAGAGCAAAGAAGAGAGTTTAAAAAATATTCTTGGCATCTGTTGTATAAAGGAATCGTTCTGTGTGTCAAGTGTCTGTGCTCAGCTGAACAAGTGGGGTGGGGAGAGCTTGCAAAAGCTGGTTTCATGGAGCTCTGTGGGAGTCAGGGGGCACAGATAGGGAGACCTGAGCAGAGGCTGTGAAGAAGCATCTTCCCTCAGTGCCAGTATGGCTGGAGGAAGAGGAGAAGCTCACCTCCAGGTTGCTGGGGAGGCTGGAAAGAAAAACGAGTCGAGCGGTGGGATTTGTGTTGTTCACAAAAACAGCAAAAGCAGTAGAAGCTACTGTTTGCATAGGGAAAATGTCATTAGAGGGAGCAGAAAAGCACATGTGGGACTGACAACATCTGCTGCACGAAGCTGCTTGAAAAACAACTGAGCAGTAGCATGGCAAAACAAAACTGCTGCGCTGCATGCAGCAGCCCCTCCAGACTGCAGAGGGAACAGGAGCCACCGGCAAGCGTGGCACAGAGCAGGTTGTCTCCTGGTCCAGCCTGCTCCTTGTCAGCCCTTACTGATGGGATGAGGGGGAAGAGGACAGTGGTAGGGAAGGGCTTCAGGAAGGTGATCCAGAACAGAATCAGCATCCAAGCGTTGTCTGCCTGATTGATGGGTGACAGTCATGGCAATGGGCAGCTGGGCTGGCTGTTAGAAAACAGCCTTTGGTTTTTTGTATTGGCAAGTGTTGACAGAGAGGTTACAAAGAGCCGTGTTACCTGTTTTGTTGCAAAAATAGGATCCTGAGTGATAGGTTTTTGTGTGTGCAGTTTTTAATCTTCTTGCATGTAATCATTCTCTCCCAAACAAATTGAAGTCTAGCTATGAAAATGGTCAGTGCTCATGGAAATGAGCTGCGGAGCCTTTGTTTCTAGAGGATGAGGTTTTGTGGCAATTGAGTTGGTTAAGAAATTTTGCATACCTATCATGTTTATTTTTTCCCTGAGGGAATATGTTGGGTGGATAAAAGCAATATGCAATGTTCAGACAGTTTTATTGTTGTTTTTTTTTTTCCCTGAGCACAAAGAACATCTTTATTTGTGTTACATGGCACTGAGGGTCTGACCACTGCCGTGCAGGTCGGTGGGTGCCTGCCAATGGCACGGACCCTGTCATCCTTCCCCTGTGTTTCTTCTGAAAGATGGCTTTTCTTCTTCTTGGGTTGTAACCCATTTGTTTAGCTGTTGTAAAAAATGTTATTGCTTACATGCACGTGCCTTCAGAATCATCAAGGAAAAGATATCTGTTTTAGCCTGCTTTTGATACCTGGGCCTATAGATCCTCAGTGACATGTCACTGTTCCCAGGTTTGGGTCTGTCTCAAGATCTCTAGCTTCTTCTCACATTTTAAGTCACCTATACCATGCTTTTGTAAACATTACTGGATGATCCTCTGTTTTACATGAGCTTTCCTTTTATAACGCTGAGCAGGATAAATTTCTCATCTTGAACCTTTGCTTCGATGATTAATTTATTTTAATGGAGTCTGGCAGGCTTTCACAGGTACTTTATTTGCTTTATTGGTACATATGCAAGATGCAAAATATTTTTTTGCATGTCAAAACCATTTGAGACTGAAAGAAGTCTTTGCTAGCCTGCTTTTAAAATGGTGGTATTCCACTTTGTGATACTAGTATAGGTTCTGTGTGAAGTCCTTTGAATTTTTGGATACTTAACTCAGTTTCTCAAGGTTAGTGTAACCAGGGACTTTAGTCTTGACTACATATAAACTTGATTCCTTAAGAATCAACAAAGCTGCTATATGTAATGAGTGACAGAAACCATAGTCCTAAATCTGCCTGGCAAGGCTGAATGTAAACTAGTTTAATGTCAGTGACAACAGTAGTCTGGATTCACCTGAAACTGTGAGAGATGAGATATGATTGTCTGTGTATGCCATTTTAGATACGTGGCAGTTGTAGAGGGGCGGGGTGTGTTTTATACACAAACTTAGATGAAGTGGATGCATGAACATGTAAATTCCAGTCCAGAGTTTTCACAGAATTTAAGGAATGTGTTTTGGGTTTTGGCAGTTTTTTGGGTTTGTTTTTATTTTCTTAATTTGAGTATATGGAGAGGATGAATAAAAATTAATAATGTGTCCCTCTTGGTGTTTGGTTTCTTCTTATGCTCAATAGGATGGTTATCCTGATTTCCAGGACGCAGTCCAGACGCTCTATCAGCAGGACAAAATGCCACTTGCTTTAGCTAAAGGAAAGAATGAAGACTCAGCAGCTTCCCAGGTAAATAAAATACAGAACACACTGGATAATACAGGTCATGTCTTTGTAGATTTATTTTGATGTATTTTTTTGATGACTAAAGTAATAACCTTCAATTTTCAAAGGCTACCTAGCTTAGCTGTGGTTGCATCACTCTTAATTTGGGTTTACCTTCTGAAGCTGTTCTGACACAGTGCTGCAGCTTTACCCTTGTTGATTTCCAGGAGGTAAGATCTAGTGTAGTAAGCTTGAATAATATGTGATTGCCTGTTGGGAGCAAGTAGGGTACTATTGGTACAGCATGTGCTGAGTTACTTGTGTGATTAGCTATAAATGGAAAGTTCAAGTTACTGAGCTGATAGGAATAGAGTAGGCGATCTTGGAGTCCTCAGTTCTGACATTTCTTGTAAGGAGAAAGGCCAATATATGTAGGAAATACTGAACCTCTGGATCCAAGAGGATAAATTGCTTTTCTAAATAACATCTAGCCTGGTGGAAGTGCCATGTATTCAAGTATCTAGAAAGCTATTTGTAAATGAAGACAGGTTTCCGATTTTATTTTGTCTTTTCTGTAGTGCATCCCAGCCTTGGGACAAAATCTGCATCTCCTGCTGCCCATTGTTGCCAAGGAGGGATTTCATACTAAGTTGCAACAAATTTATTTTGTATAGCTGATTTGGGCAAACATAATTTCCAAATTTTCAGAGATTACATTTAGGAGTTATCTGAGACTAGATGTGTTACTCTGTCTTTTACCATCTTCTGTGGCAAAGCAGTGGACAGTCACACCAATCTGGTCATCGTGATACCTCTGCAAGCAGTTACGCTACGTGTTCTGATGTCACATGATGAAATTAACTTGATTTTTGTAAGCTTATTTTCATCTTGTGGATGCTTTGAATTTTTTAATTGGTCACTGCTGCACAATGGCTAGAGGCTTATTTTAAGCTTCAGTGTATTTGCAGCTCTACAAGTTTTTTATGGTGATCAAAACCATTAAACCGTTATTGCTGTTTAAAATACTTTGTTTTCATCCCAATTAAACCCCAAAGATGGCATGGGTGAGAAATGTTTTTTTTTATTTTATTTTAAAAAATGGTATTACAATTACAAAGTTTACGGGAGTGACAGAACAGCAAAGTTAAAGCACACTTGAAGTCAACTATTTGAAAACAGCTCCTTTTTAACCTACCTCTCAACAGTAGGCTTGAGCTGTCGGTGTTCTTCTGCAGAACAAACCTAATGAGCTCTAGGAGTAAGTAAATATTGGTCATTACCCTGCTGTCGGGGTCATTGCTGTGCTGGAGAAGCTCAGATTTTGCTGGTCTGTCGTGCTGTCACTGTATTTGCAGAGTGCTGAACTGTGCTGAGTAAGCAGACTTTCATGGGAAGTCTGGGCTTTCATTGTCTCCCAAGTAAAGTTAAGTACTCTGCAATTAACAGGCCTCTGTACTAGTTGGAACAGTTACAGCATTACCTGTCAGAGAAACTGTTGTTTTTTCCTTTTGATACAAAGTTGGTGTTCTTTCTGTTCTTCATTGTGGCTCTTCTAAATCAACTTTCTTGACTTGTGATTTGCTTTTTATTTTTGCAAGATGCTTATTTACATTCTTGAGAACAAGATTATATGGAAAGTTAGAATTCTCTTGGCATTAAAGTCAATGACAAACATTCAGACGGCATTTCCTCCCACGTTGCGCTGCATTGTTTAATTTCACTCTCTAGAGGTGGATAGGTCTTGTTCTTCTTCTAGACAGACATTTCACACCTTTATCCCCCACAAACATACTGTCATCCTACACTTTCAGAATGGCAGATTTTTAAGCTTGTGTAGTGTTGTTTCCTAAAATAAAGATTCCAAGATGTCTGGTGAAATCTTGGCATAAGTTTTTAGCAGATGTTGCTATTGCTCTTGGAATACTTTGTGAAGACATAAATTTTAACAGAGCTAAGTGGATAATTAAGACATTCTTTTTTGCTATTCTTGAGATTCTCTTCACGTAACCTGCAGGCCTAAAGTGCAGAAAGTGATTTTTGTGTTTTCGAAGAACAGAATTCCACATTGCATTTTTGTGAGGATGAACGACAGGAACTTGAATTTAAAGTATTCTAGAGTGACTCAGATGTAGAGTATGAAGATCTTTATGCTTGCAAAAATATTTTGTTTGCTTGATGGTTTTGAAGAAACTGTAAAGCACACATCTGTACATATGAGTCAACAAAAACCTATATCTAGGCTTAGTCTTGTCTGATGCTGTTTTTTTTCCCCTGCGTTTTGACTTGCTCTATGTATGTATATAGAGGGAATTTTTTTTTTGCTTTATTTGCAGTCAGAAAAGGTGATGGCAAAACAGATGGAGTTTCTTTGCAACCAAGCTGCATTAGAGAGACGTCTTTCCACAGGGTGTTACAGACAAAACTCTGAAGAGCACAGTCCCAATGGCATGTCATTAGATAATGCTGATGGACAAGGTATGGTAGCTTCCAGGCATGGAGTTGCTGCCAGCAACTGCATTTCATGTTATGCAACCTTTGTCAGTGGTGTTATTTATCTAGTGTAGCACCAACGGAACACTGAGCACTGAATGGACAAGACAAGATCTCTGCCCTGAAGTGCTTACAGTCTAAATAGTGGGATCTGATGCACAGTCAGATTCTGCTGTTACTCTAATGTATCCGGGCAAACTGCTTTCCCTGTGGATAACGTGGGGAGGGAAGAAGGTAGGACACACTATTATTATTGTGGGCTTTATCCTGAGTTGTGAAAATAGGACAGAATGTTGAATTTCTTGTATGTTCTTGCTTTGTGGAAATTGAAAGTAAAGCAGATAACGTAGTTGGTACTCCTTTTTGTTTACCTGTTTGTGCACTCTAGGAACAAAACCTGAGGAGCTCGCTATGTAAATTACTTACAACTAAGCAGATTCTAATGATGTTCTTAGTAGCTTGTTGATCTTCAAAAAGCTTACAGTTTTGTGGTTTTCACTTTGATTTACCAACTGGCTATTTTGTAGCTTGAATTAATTTTAGGAGTGTTTGTTTTGTTTGAGTGCTTTCTGTTTGGATTTCTCTTTTTGCTGTTGTGAAATGAGACAAAATGTTAAAAACAGAAGAAATACAACCAGAAGTTCTGGTGTATGTTTTGTAAGAGCTAGTTTGTTTAACAATGGGGGAGGGGAAGCAATAAAGAGAGGAACTAAGGGAACTGATACAAGTAAATGTGAAAACATAGGTTCTCATTTGTACATGTTGGTCAAGCAACACTGTACACAAGTATACAGGAAGAATTAGATGTGTGGTTTCAGCTCTTCTTGATAGTGCAAATTTCTTTATACCATATATCCATTGTGCAGTGAGAGTGGAAATTTTTAGAATCTCAGAAGGGTTTTTTGAGCAGAATAAGAGATTTGGTGTTTGGGTTTTTTGTATGGCTGAGTGTCCGTCTTTAGCAGTGCCTGAGGAGTAGTCTGCAAAGCAGCATATTTACATAAGCCTTGTTTTGCTAGAAGTCTTCCCTGAGCAGCTGGAATTCAGGGTTCACTTTCGTTGATAGAATTATGATAGATAGATGGAATGTCTTGAAGTATCTACGTGATTTTTAATATTGCTGTGCTGTTAATGCATCAGTGTTTCACTGTGAACCACTTGCAGGTGAAAGACCTCTGAATCTCCGCATGTCAAATCTGCCGAGCAGGCAGTTGCAGCACATGGCTCTGGATGGAGAGCAGCACGTGGGAAAACCGCTGTGCAGCGATTTGATCCGGCTCTACCCCAGCGGGGAGGCCAAGTCCCAGTCCTCAGGTTAGTGCTGTCCCTGCTGCATTACCCACCATTTCTTACAAAGCCTGTGGTGAACTCTCTTAATACCTCATGTCTCAGGGTGAAGATAGTTGGGGATTTTTACCAGTTCCCTTTCAAAATGTAAGTCCAGAGTGCATCTCTGCTAAGCCCTGCTTCTGCAGAGAATTGGAAGGAAATCTGTGGGGATTACTCTGTCATCACTGCAATGTAACTGAAGTGGTTCTAACCCGGTGGAGTTAAAGCCCTGTAGGAGTAGGGAGAATTGCTTCAACTGTTAGTATCCATGTGGTTCATGGACCCTATTCTTGAATTAAGAATATCATATTTTTGTTTCCAAGTAATGTTTTTAACATCCATCTTTCTTTCTTTTCTTAATGCAGAAGGCCTTGGTATTTTAAAGGATTTTCCTCATTCGGCTTTTAACAACATAGAAAGGAAGGTCATAAAAACAGAACCTGAAGACACAAGATAGTCATTCTGCTGTGTCGTAGTAAAGAATGAAACTTCAAGAGAAAAAAAAAACACAAAACAAACAGCCTTAATAACCAGTGTTGCCTCATCCAAATAAGAGATTTCAATAGCCAAAGCCTAAGAACTGGTACACTAATCTGTGGAAACAGGAAAGCAAGAGACACTGCAAACTAAAACAGTTAATACAGGTGGATAAACATTCCTGTAAAAGTGGTTTTATAGCGTGGGAAGATTCACAAATTAATATTGTGGGTCTTCATTATTTAAGAATGTATTATGTATCTGTATAACTTATCAAAGTAAATCTAGATGTCGGGACGTGTATTGAGTCCAGTAGATGTGGCTACAGTTCATTTTACTTGAAATTTCAATGTCTACTTTAAGTGTACCTAGCGTAGATATGGTTGTTAAACATTTGAATTAAAAATCCTTGGAGAATTAGGAATGCGAACCTTGTGACACAATTAACAGCAAGTTTGCAACAATATTTGTAGAAAAAAAAAGGAAAAAGCATAAAATATTTCATGGTTTAAAATGTTATGTGGAATATAGCATTTGATAGACCTAGACCCTGACTCTGTATTATAGCGGACGTACTTGACACTTAACTAGCGTTACATTCAGCAGCCTTTGTGTAACACACTTACAGCATCATGCCCACCTACAGTCCAGGAGTGTATGGGACAGGAGTATGGAACAGTCCATATTACTGGCTCCCATTTTGGTTGGGGAAAACTGTGGTTTGATGTACTGTGCAATTACTAAAACCTCATTTGGTAGGAATCCCAAGAGACCAAGTAGCATGGATAGGGCTGCAAAAATTGTGATTCAGACCATTTTAACTTTTTGGACTTCTCTGTGGATCTTTAAAAAAAAAAAAAAAGAGAAAAAAAGAAAAAAATGCATCCTAGGCATGGCAAAGATGAAATATGATGCAAGATTTATGCATCGGTGTAAAAGGTTGCACTTGATATCCAGAAACCGTAAGATCTTTTGGAGGAGAGAGACAAGGAGTTGTGTCTTTAGCATGTGACTCCTTATTAAGTGCTGTCCAGCCCACATGATTCTATGAATATACCGTATACTGCATACAGTATGCCAATACCTTTCTTTATATATGTGATTAATTAACATCTGTATTCTTTATTTATTTGACAGTTTTTATTTTTTGTACATTTTCACTTTTGCAGATGTCATTTTATCTAAGGACAAATAGCTGGCGTATAACTTTGGAATTCACCAGGGTGTGGTTTGTGTGCATCCATTTTTTCCTGTGTGCAACTCCCGCAATAAGAGTTGCTCTCCTGCAGTCAAAACAGTTATATGCCTTAGTTTCTGAATACAGTTTTTGCCTACAACGTGTTCTGGAGAGGAAAGGGAGGGCTGAAGAAAGTGAGTTATCATGCCAGTGGGTAAACTTCCATATTCAGGTGTGCACTTCATGTCTGCAGTTTGCTCTGTGTCATAGATGTGTATTAATGATGCAGTCACAGTCTATGTTGTACTGTCAGCAAAATGTGAGCTGAAATGTCTACACTGCAGTCTCTTACCACTGTAAACATATCTAATTATTTTATCACTTTTGATTTGTGGAACAAAGCTTTATAGTAGAAACACCAGTAAACAACTTTTTATACTATTAAAGTATTTGTTTTTTTAAAAAAAATGTTTCTTGAACTGTATGGTACTGTTTCACTTACTGAAGTATCTGTAAGCAATGGAGTTTGCAGCTTTGCTGTTAGAAATAAGAGATTGAATGTGTAGTTATATTTCCTCTTTCCTGTTGTGTGAGCTAGTAATACGGATATTTCTTCAGTTTGTAACGTTAGCCAGTGCCCTGGTTAGTATCTGAGTAGCTTTCATGAGATGTGTATGGAACTTGTTAAAGGACAGCTTAAGGTTTGAACTGTTCAGTTGGAGTGATAGAAGGTACCAAGCAACAAGACTTTAGAGATGCAGGAAGTGTTCTGGTTTTTTCAACATCTGGCATGATCAGAAGCTGTGTGTGAATCACAGAAGAAGCTCATAAGCTTGCTGGTCTCTGATTAAAGTGAGAGGAAGGAAGAACTTGCTAAGCAGCAGGCTGTTTCAGTTGAGTCCAGAATTTATTTTGTAAACACTAATGTATTAAATTTGCTATAAATTAAAGTATATAACAGTTATATTTTTGAGTTGTAAATACAGTACTTTGTGTCACAACCAGTTGGTTATCTCTAGAATATTTCAGTTTATAGTCCAACAGGACATTTCAGTCTCAATAAGCCGGAAGCAATTTTTTTTTTACGGGTTTGCAGCTGTATCTTTCCTTTTTTAACTGGGGAGGGAGGGATAGGGAGGGGGTTACATTTCAAGATTGCACATACATTTGGTCATAGCAAATATTCAAGCATTGGTCTTTCCATGACAAAGGTCTTGGTGGACTGCAACTTGGCTAGCATCTGGAGCTGCAGGTGAGGGCTTGCCCTCATCTGCTCTCGGAGGGTTGCTAGATTCAGGATACTATGGATCAAAGCCCAGCCCTGCAAATGATGCCTGTTCTTATTCACTTGTTTATATTGTTGCTTACAAAATAAAATTCACCGTGAGAACTCTTTAGTTTCCGCAGGGTTTTTCCTTTTTTTTTTTTCTTTTTAATTGTTTTCTAAAAGGAGATGCTAATTTTCTGGGGCTATGGGAGGAGGGAGTAGCTTAAACTGCAGCTCTTGCTGGAGGAAGCCTTTTCCTGCTCTTGTGGTTGAATCCTCATTTATGGATGGCCTCATGTGCACAGCCTGTGGGGAACCCCACCAAAAACCTTCAGAAAACTGGTTGCTGAGATGACCCAGAGGTCAGGTGTCCTTCAGAGCAGAGGGAACAATCAATCTGCTTGGCCTGGTAGGGTCAGAGTAGGGAGCAATCCCTCTGCCTACTCCCAGCCCAGAGATTAAATGTGGGAGATTTGAACCAGTGACTTTGCTGTTTTCTGTCTGCACTTCCAGTGTGATCTTGCTTTATTTTGGGAGCAGCAATAGGAGAAGGAAGGAAGGAGCTAGGCACTGTTGTTCTTGAAGGTGCAATGATGGGACAGAATATACCACAAGTTATTTATTGATCTTCCAGAATGCACACAAGTATAACTGGAAAATCTTTTTTTTTTAGCTTAATCTGGGCTGAGCAGTGACTGACAGAAGTGATGTTGTACCAGTGAGGTCCTACTAGGGCCTGCAGCCTTCTGTCAGGCCCACCAGATTAATTTTCTCATCAAGCTGCTGTGAAGCTCAACACTGTAAGGTCCTCAGTTGGAAAGCACTGTTGGATTGAACAGACATTACAGAAGGATCATTAATGTTAATCTGAAATTTCAGGAGATTCCTCTTTCTCAGGAAGCTGAAAAAACTCATTTTAATTTGTATTGCTGGCTACCTGCCTAAAGCTCCTGTATCTTAATTTTTCCAGCGAAGCAATTTATACGAGGGTCTGCAGGGAAAGCACCTGCTCATGGCCATGCCTTTACTCCCAGTGAGGGCTTTGCCTGTGGCACCCACTGCAGAACTAATTTCCTCCACATTTAATTTTCTTCTCAAAACAGGGGAGATGTCCACAACCCCCGGGTTCAGATGTGGGGACGGGTGATCTTCCAGTGGTCCCTAGTTAAGGCACAAACGCCTGTTGCTGCAGTGCCTGGGCTGTGATCACGCTTTGGCTGGGATCTGGACTCCCAGGGCAGTGAGGAGAGCACACTGTGCTCAGGAGCCTGTGCTTCACTCCTTCCCTTGAGCAGGGAGCGATTTTCCAGCTGAAAAAGCAGCAGCAGCAGCAGCGTCCCTGGCAGCCCCGCTGGCCGCAGGGCGGGGGCAGGGGGGGGTGCCTGGGAGCCCTCCCGCTGGGCTGAGGAGATCGCCAGCTGTCTCCTGAAGCGGGAAGATGAGGAGAAATGCCACCAGGCTCTTTTTCTGCTGTACAGAAGGGTTGAAAAGATGTTGTGCTGCCGTGATTCAGTGGGGAAAGGATAAATCCCTCACACACACCTACGCACCGCCACGAGAAAGAACTCCGTGGGCGGAGAAGGAGCAGAACACGAAATACGAATTTCCTCGAGCTGCTGAGGAGAGATGGCTTCCCAGAGCCCTCCCTCCGCTGTCTCGGCGTCTCGGTGCCCGGCCCGGGCAGGCCCCGCGCTCCCCCGCCCCGCGGCCGCAGTTCCCGCCCAAAGCCCCGGGCTGAGCTGCCCGCGCATCCCTGCGGAAGGTGGTGGAGGTGCCCCCGCTGTGGAGAAGCGTGGGGAGCCCCAGGGTAGGCTCCTGCCGGGCCCGCGGGGCCCAGGCAGCTGCGCAGCCCCAAGGCCGCGGCCCGCGGGTGAGTCTGCGGCGCTGGGCGCGGCGAGGAGCGCGGTCCCGGGGCTGAAGGGGCTGCGGGGCCTCCGTGCGCGTGTAACAGCACCCTGGGAGGTCTTTGGAGGGGTGGGACCGCCAGAGATGGTCTCCAGTGGAGCAGGGGCCGGGCAGATCGGGGGGGGGGGCTCAGCCCCTGCGGCCAAGGCACTTGCTGCTGGTTTGGGGAGGCTTAATTTACATTGCCAGGCTTCTTAATTTTGTTTGCTTTCTTAAATATTTTATATTGCTCCTCAGTACATTTGAATTCCTCTTACATCATTAGAGCATGTGTGTATGCAGTTAATTTCCTATTACCTTGGGGATTTCAGACAGCTTCGTTCTCAGAGCTGTTTTAGAAAATCATTTAATCACCTTGGAAAATCCTGTGTAGCCAAAAAATCTTGTGTTTACTTATTACTCGGTTGTAAACTGGTGGTGCAAAATATAGCAGTACTGGGTTGTAAAGCTGCACAGAAGTCTCTATTGAAATCCAGGAAAAGGAAAAAACTTAACTCTTTGCATGCAGTGACATGGATGCAAATGATTTGTTTCATCACAAAGTTGGGCAGGAATTTCCAAGGTTTCTGCAGAGCCGAGTAACCCCCCCAGAATCAGGGCAGCTCATCGGTGACACACCGAGTTAGGATGTTATCTTATTTACGCATTTTGAAACCCTGCAATGACTCACCCGTGTGCCATTAAAAGTTTGCACTTCAAAAATGTGCTTGGCTGCAGACAAGGGGACATGTTGAACACCCCAGTGAACCTCAGGGAGACAGCCCTTCCTTTCCCCAGGCACTGGGGGCTGCTCGGCCCCTCATCCCTCTGGTCCCCAACAGGGGATTTGCACCCACATGGGATCGCTGCCCCTGGGGCCCTCAGGTTCAGCATCGCCCTGCTGTAAAACAGAGTGAGGTGGTCCCTCCTTTAATGCAGATATGTTGGGGGAATATTCTTGTGCTTCACAATGTCATGTCCAAGTCACTTGTCTCTGTGTTCAGCAGCTCAGGTTACGGACCCAGGGTGAGTGTAAAACCCACCCTATTTTTAAGAGATAAAATCCAGCCTATTCCCTGTGCACAGAACTAATCCCCCCGGGTGGCTGGTGAGCCCCAGCTGAGCCCAGAAGGGCACAGCCCTGGCCAGAGGGGACACGGCCAAGGGCTGCTGCTGGTTTCAGAGGAGCAGGGTCAGCCTTGGGATCCACCTCATGCTCATTCAGGAGCTTCAGCTTCACCGCTGTGCTCTGCCTGATCCCAGCAGCATCCCGCCCATATCCCCCCTCCCTGGCTGGCTTCCAGCTGCTTCCCGGTTATTACCGTAGCATCCAGCGTGTTTTACTTCATACTCATCTCTTTTGCACATACCGGCCCACTCACGTATTAGATCCGAATCTTTTTTTTTTTCCCCCCTCTCTTTTTTTTTTTCTTTTCCTTTGGCTTGACAAAGCGGTGAGGCACGACACGCTGCCTGTTGTGACACATCGTGACAGGTCCCGTCAGTATGGGATGGCACAGAGCAGCCGTCTCCACTGTGTCCCAGCTGCACCCCCCTCCCTGGGCCAGACCCACCACCTCTCAACAGCATCCCACCTCCAGGGAAGCAGAGGAGAGTGTTGGATGCTGTGGATGGTGATGGCACCAAAGGCATCCTGGCTTTTTATACCCTTCCTGCCAAAGCAGGGAGAAAGACATGGAAACCTGCAGCTCTTTGGAATGCCCAAAGCCTTGCTGCCATCTTCTTAGATGATATTTTGGCTTTTCTTCCTCCCAGGTGGTGGTGGCCACATTAGCTGAAGGTGGCTCCGTAGGGTTGGTCAGGACCACATAGTATTCCCTGCTGTATCGGTAGCATTGAAAGGTGAAGTGCCAGAAATAGCACAAAACCAGAATTCTCAAGTTATTTTGGTGGTGAAGCATGTGGGGAGTCTTAAAGAGCTATTGCTGTACTTCTCAGAAAGATAAGAAAAATGTTAGAGCTTAATGGGAGCAATGAAGCACAAATGGAAGGAGGGCAGATCATACCTTCTTGCAGAGGAGCTGAGGTGAAGCTGGGGAAGATGGGACCAGTGCCTGGCTCCAGCAGGGCTGGCACCTCTGTGGCTGCGTTTTTTTCTCTTCTTTGTATCTGCTGAAATCTTATTTTTCTATCTGCTGGCCTTCCTCTTCTAGAGTGACCTACTCTTAAGGCTAAAAACGTGCTTCTACTGGCTGGTGGACTCTGAGTTTTATTCAAATTTGTAGAGGAAAAAGGTTGGAGTAACATTCAAAGTGGCCATTTTAAAGTACACATCCACTGCAGAAGATCTCTGATGTAACGGCAGGTGTTGTAATTATGAGATAGAGAAGAATTCATGTTGGTGCCTGAAACCAAGTTTAAATCTCATCCTCATGCAAACTGTTTCCTCTTCATGTCCAAAATGTTCCCTTATGAGGAGAGGCTGAGGGAGCTGGGTCTCTTTAGCTTGGAGAAAAGGAGACTGAGGGGTGACCTCATTAATGTTTACAAATACGTAAGGGGTGAGTGTCAGGGAGATGGAGTTAGGCTTTTCTCAGTGATGACCAGTGATAGGACAAGGGGTAATGGGTGGAAATTGGAGCATAGGAGGTTCAAGGTGAATATACGAAAAAATTTTTTTACTGTGAGAGTGACAGAGCACTGGAACAGGCTGCCCAGGGAGGTTGTGGAGTCTCCTTCACTGGAGACATTCAAAACCCACCTGGATGCGTTCTTGTGTGATGTGCTCTAGGTGACCCTGCTCTAGCAGGGGGGGTTGGACTAGATGATCTTTCGAGGTCCCTTCCAACCCCTAAGATTCTATGATTCTATGATTCTATGAAAACAATGCCCTGGGTGCCCATGGAGTGGGGTCCCATCTCATTTCCCAAAGGCATTTTGTTTCTTCCCTTGAATGTAGATCAGCAGGTTTGAAGAGCAGTGGACATGGTGCCAATCACCTTTCAAGCTCCCCGTGTTTCTGGATCTGTTTCATTTCACCCTTGGCTCTACTGAGTGCTGGCCACATGGGGCTGGATCTCAGGTTAGGCACTTGTTAGGGTAGGTTTGGGGTTTTTTTCTAGCCAATTCCACACAGTTGAGGGCAATCAAAGATGTGAACTGCATGGCTGAGACGGAGCCGGTGAAGCAGGTGGCAAGCTTGCACTCAGTGCAGGGAGGGAAAAAACCCTGCAAACCAAACTGAAAGGCTTTTAATTAAAACAAAAGATTAGATCAACGAAGTATTACAACAGGTGGTTAAATCCTGCGGCTAAACAGCCTGTACTTTGTTCTCTGAGTCTGATGCATGAAGAGAAACTTTCTACAGGGCAAACAAGGGATCCTGAATACATGGCATTAAAAGTAACACAGCAAAATTGGCACCCACCTCTTACAAGCAGAAAGCAGAGACATGTAAATGCACGGCTTACACCAGCGGGGCCTCTTGAATGGTGTCAAAAGTTTGCATTCCCATGGGATGGGAAGAGACTGATGGGGTTTGCCCCTCGCTGCAGCTGTGCAAAGAGCTGCTGGCCCCACTGTGCCTCCAGGAGGGGTTGGGGACACTGGGAGATGTGGGTCCCAGGTCACCCTCTTCCCTTGGGGCTTATCCCCAGCTGGCAGGGAGGCTGGGTACAGCCATCTACCCTGGTACAGACACTGTTACGTTAGTGTGAAATGTTCTGCTCTTCACTGGCTGTAATATTTCCAAAGTGCTTTGAACCATGCGTTGTTGGCACAGGCAGTTCTGCAGCCAGGTTTGGGAGGAGGTAGGAGGTGTTACCTGCTGCTGCTTACCTGGCTGCCAGCCCCATGAGGTGCTGATGAAAAACCTAACAGACATGCCCTGTTCTTTGTGGATGAGCTACCCCTTGATTTTCAGAACTGTTGAGCAATATTTCAGTCTCCTGATCTTGGACACTTAACCTCATATACCTAAAGGGAGATGATGATGAGAAGCTACTTGCACCCTAAGGTGCATGCACCCAGTCTTGCAAAACACCCGTGTAGGCATCTCCTACAGCTGGTTGCTTTTCAAAGCTCAAGACGAGAAGCTTCCTGGATCATGCTGGGCATCATGGTCAGCATGACAGGAGACACCCGGGCCACCAGCATCACGCTGGTAGGTTGACACCCTTCTGAAGGTCCTGTCTGAACAATGTCCCCTGGAGATGCTGCGGGTCACCTTGGTGGCCCAGGGTGCTGCTGCCTGCCCAGTGAGCGCAGGCAGGGTGAGGGCAGGTGCTCCCTGGGCGTTGGCAGCTCCAGGGGGTGCAGTTGGTGCATTTGGGATGTGCCCTCTCTGCAGCTGAGCAGCACAGATGAGCCCAGGGGCATTCCCAGCATGGCTTGAGAGCCCTTCTCCAGTGGGGCCTGAGTGCCAGGATGTAGAGAAATGGGTGAGTGTTCTGCCTGCTCTCACAACCACAAATGGTACCAGGAAGAAGAATCACTATTTGGGATCGATAAAATTTTCCTTTGAAGTAAGGCTGGAGGCTGCAAAAAAGGAAAAGAGAGATGCACCACCAAACTTCAGTTTGGTTGCTTTGCTCTACAGTCTGCACCCAACAGAATTTAGAGGAACGTCTGTCTTCCTGAAAGACAACCTTTCATCAGACAAAAATCCAACCCAAACCTCTCTTTAAAATGTTCCAGAGGGAGTAATTGGATTAGCTATGGCTTTGCACTTGGGGAAAAAAACAAAACAAAACAACAAACCACACAAAAAGACCCAGAGCTGTCATCTGATGCTTTTAAAGCATCTGCTGAGCCACCATTTTGGAAGGCAGGTAAATATGGTAGGTCCCAAAGGAGCGAGGCTGCTCTCCCTAGAGTGGATACCAGCAGGCACAGCCCCAGGTTGGAGCAGAGCTGCTGGAGCAGGAGCCCTGAGGAGCGATGCCATGCCGAGACTCAGCACCGCCTGCTATTTTTCGCGGGATGAGGAAAGCGCTCTCGCCTGACCCAGGGGCTCCTTCCCCCCTGGGCGAGGACAGATGGTCTCCCGGTGAAGGCGTGGGACTGGGAATCGGGAGCTCTGGATGCCTTTCCCGGCTACATCAGAAACTTGCTATGTGGCACCACCTACTTCTGTGCCCACGTTTCCTCCTCCTCCTTCCCTCTCGCTCGCTGCTTTTCCCAGACCTTTCACCTCACTGCTCAAGTGTATTTTTTCTTCCGCAGAGTGCTTTTCACAGACTCGAGAGCCTCCTGGCATGCTGTCACCAGTACCTGGACCAGACACCCACTCCTGCCCAGGCTTCTCCCCCCTCCTCACTCTTCCCATCAATCTCTCCTTTTCCCTTGCAGAGCTGCTGCCGCTCAATGTCTCCTCCAGAGACTGCTTGTGGCCAAAACTTCTCCTTGCTCCACTTTTGGAGCACGGCTCTGGATTTTGCCGCAGGCGGTGTGCTCAGAGGCACAGGAGATCTGGGTGCTGAGGGCAGAGCTGGGTGGTGGGAAGGGTCCAGCCCCTGTGTGGGCAAACCTGCTGGCAGTAGTATCCTGCTATGAGTGGATGTGACTCATGGCAGAGCAGCCTGATTCAGCTTACGGGTTTTCTGCTCTGGACTGAACAAAACCTCAGCAGCTGGGTACTGCTCATCCTGTTGGGTGCCTTTGTCCCAAGGCTCTGGGGTTTGCTGTAATTTGCTGTTTCAAGGTGATGCTCTCCAGTTTTGGACAGAGTGTGTGCTCTGTGCAGCAGGCACTGCCTAGCTAATAAGTTTAGGGCACGGTTTTTTACTCCCTTCAGACTATCAGTGTGACATGACATTGTGCCTCCCCTTCCTGTGCTCCTTGAAAATGTCAGTTGATGTTAAGGGACTAATTGCAACATTTAGGTTACTTACTTCTGCCTCAAAAGGATGAGGTGCCTATTCCAAAGCAAAAACTTCTACAAGATTTCTCAAGCTGAGTCTGGTCCAGGCTGTCAGTTTGTGTTGCTGCTCCCAGTCACCCAGGGGACAAATCAAGGTGACAAGCCACAGAGCAGAGCCAAGATGTCAGCGTTGTTAACTCCCCCCAGCAGCATCCTTGGCAGCTGCTGGTACTGCCCAGAGTGGGCACCAGAGATGGGCTGAGGCTGTGTTGGAGGCACAGCTGGGGTTGCACAGCTGATCCCACTTGAGATGAGACTTGGGCTTGCTCGTGCTCCAACCTGCGTTCACACAGCTTGTGTTGTCCCAGCAGCCCCATCCTTTGAGGTCCTGCTCCAGGGGTTTCTGCCGTGGGTACACACAGCCAAATCCTGGTGTAAGACTCCCTGCTACACATGGGGCATAGCTCTGCTTGGGTACAGCAGCCACTGATTAATTCAGGTTTTCAGTGGTGAAGTGAGGGGAAGCAAGAGATACTGTGGTCAATGCCTTCAGCAAAGCTGTGGCAGGTCCTAGTTAGCAGACTCATGAGCAAGCTGGGAGGATACCTTCTGGATGGAAATGTCAGAGGTCCACATCCAAGTAGGATTGTGCTTAAAGAGGAGAGCAGATGCATTTCCAAGGACCACTGGTCCTTCACCCAGAACACAAGGGTAAGGAAAGCTGGCTCAAATATGCAGAAAAAAGCTGGGGATGAGGGAGAGGAATGATGCTAGCAGGATAAGGGGATGCCAGCTTACAAACCTTGAACCTACAGCTCGAAGCTTTTAGACCCAAAGGTGGGATGAGCCCCATGGTGCTGAGCACAGGGGCTGACCCTGGTGATGTCCCCATGTGCTGCGGAAGAACATGCAGAGCAGAGCAGCTTGTGAGCAGACCAAAAGGTGAACTGTAGGACTGGTTGAAAATATCTCTACTTTTCATAGCCTAATAATATATCTTGCATGTAAATTAGGTGTCTGATGTGTTTCCACCATCATCAGCAGGATTTTTATCTGCCTGAGAGAAAGGGATCTGGGTAAGAACCTTGCGTTACTGAATAAACCTGCAAGAGAGGAGAATGTAAGATCTAATTAAATTAAATCTTATTTAATGCTTGGCTCAGGATGGTAATAAAAGAAGAGAAACAGTTTCCTTGTTGTAATACGGTAGAGCGTTAATTAAAAAAAGAAAAAAAAAAGACCTAAAATTGTTGTGATGCCAAGTTGCATTAATATCCAGCTGTTGTGCTTTACATCTGCTCAAACAGTCCTTTAAAACATATGGCTTTAAGTTTGCTTAAACAAAAGCCATGATCAAGACTGATGGGCATCAAACAAAAGGGAAAGCAGAGATGTGCTGTGGTCCAGGGGCAGGAGATAGGGTTTCTCAAAGCTTTGTTCTCCAGAGGAAAACACAAACTCATAGTCCTTCCTACCTCCTGCTGCCACTGCAGCCTCCAGTGAGGAAATGTTTCTGCATGGTGGAGATGGTAGGGCTTCTCCTTTCCCTGGCCAGTAGAGCTGATGAGAAAAGGAATAGTAATTCATAGCTAAACTTGTAACTTTCTGTGAAATGAGGGATTCTGAAATGTTTTTGGACCTTCTTAAAACTTTATTTGCTGCAATTCATATAAAAATACTTTAATCTTATATTCTTATCAAAATAATTCTATTTTATTTTTATATTTTAATCTACAAATGTATCATAAATGTAAGAGAAAATCTTAAGTTATATATCTTGGGTCCTTCTTTATGAAACTGAAATGTGACTCTGAAATATTCTGGATTCACTAAATCTGCTGCTTTGTTGTTTTTGTTTTCCATGGAGATTTGCAGGTTTAGAAAGAATTCAGCACGTTTGTGTGCTTGATTGCTAAGCAAATTAGGCTGTAGCAGAAGTCATTTGAAGTCACCAGTAAGTGACAGAGGTATAAAGTTCATCAGATTTCAGGATTCTTATGAAATGTCACAAAGCGAAATAATCTGTAGCTGCTGAATTAGAACAAACCCAAGTATTTTCAGTGTTCCATAAACGGATTTTGGAAAAAAAATCCTTTTTTTTTTTTTTTTTTTTTTTTTTTTTTTTTTTTTTTTTTTACTTTCGTGGAAAATTTGTTAGGGTATCTCAAAACATGGTTAGTGCATCGGGATGTTTCCCCAGTCCAACTTTTCATGTCATACCTGCAAAGGCAGCACATTACAATTACTGACACATCATAATGTGACGTAAGAGCTTCAACAATTTTTTTTATTTTTTTTTTTTTAATTAAGAACTGCTTGGGCTTGATACAGATTAAACTACCTTGCTTTTGTTTCTAGATCAAAGCATCTTGTGTTCCTGTTGTAACAAAATGGTTTGACAGTTTTGCTGGGGCACAAATTGGAGCCACTTTGATCTAGAACAAAGAAGAGATGTCTCAAAAAGTACCAGATAACAGCTGCTCTTTGTGATTATAATGCAAAATAAAATGAGAATATTTCAACTATTATTCTTGTCATAATATGACATGATACAATGACTGCTTCTGACATGCAATTTAACAGGTGAAAATAATATTATTAGAGGGAAACTCCATAAAATAAGAATGATTTTTTTTTTTTTAATGGAGGATCCTTCATTTATAAAGTGGAAATTTTCATCAATGTTTCATGAGCAACTGAATTCTGTTGCAAGTGCCTTTGTGATGGCACAAAGACTTAGGTTTGAACAGAAATTAAGAAAGGGCTCTTGTTAGCTTGGAGCAACCACCTGGGGTGTGGAGACGCTCTTGCAGCATCCCCTGTGTCACAGGACAACATAAGACTTTGGATTTGCTGGGAACAGGAGGGGGATGCTGGTGTCCATTAGAAAAAGTGGGGAAGCTGCAGGGTTTCTTCCCAAGAGAGACTTGCTTGTTCAGGTGTTTTCCAAAGCTGCATTCAGATATCCTCTGTGGTCTTAATTTAGGATTTTGTAGTCTTAATTTCTGGTTTGGCCTGATGTCTCTCCATGTTGAAGAAAGCTGGTGTGGGATGGGAGGTTTCCTTAGCCTGCTGGAGCTGGGCTCTTGTGTTCCTCACTCTCCTAACTCGGTCTCCAGGTTGCTGTGGCCTTGTGTAGCCCCACCCCCTCCTCAAACATGCCCCCTCAAACATCCTCCCCTGGACCCTCTGCAGGCTCCTGGGGCAGGCAGGGACCAGCTTGGCCTTTCCCAGTGCCCCACAGCATCCTGCTCCTGCAGGCTAGCTGCTCAGGGGCACAGCCAGGAGCAGAGGAGCTTCCTGGGATTTGGGGAAGGAGCCAAAAGTCACAGTCTTGCTCCCAACCAGCTGGTAAAGTGAACTCAAACTTCGGGAGGTGTCAGCGGGGTTTCTGGCCAGCCTTAGCCTCGGGTGCTCTGGTGAGGAGCAGTGAATGAAACACAATTATTTTGTGTATGTAAATTGTCTCCTGAAACAGGCGTTTGGCAACCCTAATGGTTTTCTGCGTGCCGGGGTGTAGCCAGGCACTAAAATAAGTCAGCCTGTAGGAGGGATGGGAGGTAGGAGATAGGGAAAACTCTTTTTATATTACTCCCCTTGCTATATTAAGAGGCACTGTTCCCTTTCCTGGCTCGAGAAGAAGCTCTCCCTCAGCTTGCAGTTGGTCTCTCGTCCTGGTTTAACTGCTCAAAACCTGGAATTTAGAAACCCTTGTTCTTGGCGTTGCCACCTGCATCCCCGTGCCCTGCAGGCACACAAGGAGGCTTTGGCTGTGTCCCCTGGGAGCTGGAGCAGGAGTTTGGCCTCTGCCACGTGTCCCATCTCGGTGGCCAGTTGCAGAGGGAGAGAATACAGGAGCTGGGTGTGACACAGAGGTCCTGCTTCTCCAAAGAAGGGTGTGATGGCCAAGGGGGACTTCAGGCACCAGGGTTGCATCTTGTCTCTGCCTTAGGGCTTGCAGCTGGGGGTGAGGCTGCTGGGGGTGGCTAACTTTTGCTACATGTTTTTTAAATAATGGCACTGATCTCAGAGCTTTTTTGGATGGGCACTGCCTTAGCATTGTGGAAACCCAGACAAATAAACAGCAAATAAGTGGCTCTGACTCAGTCTCTGCTCACAGCTAGTGACTCCTTATAGGTGAACTTCATCCCATAACGACGATAATTCAAGCACTCCTGTATCATCTGTCCTTGGAAATGAACAAAAAACGTTTAATGTGACCTTCTCAGGTATATAGGGTTGTTCTGCTCAGCTGACACAACTTCCCTGCCTGGCTGGGAGCCTGGCATGCTGCTGGAAGCTGACTCTGAGGAGGAACCAAGAGCAGGCTGTTTGCTTCCCAAAGCGAGTGGGAGTAGGCGGCGGGTGATGCTGCACCCCCGCTTGTCACGGCTGTTGTTTTCCGCCAGAGCGAGGGGGAAGAGATGCAGACACCAGTGAGAAAGCTGGATCTCACTGAAATGCTGTTTCTTCCCCAAAGCCTAAACACACCCCAATCCATCAGGCTGCTGGGAGCAGAGGCCCTGCCTGAGTCTGGGGGGTGCTGAGTAACACCCTCCGAAAGCCATTCTGCTGAATGTAAAGATTTGTTGTTTTTCTACAGAGCCTCAATACTGAGTGGCAGTGGAGGTGGCCGTGCCTTCTATTTCACCAGGTTTTAGGATAAAAAGCAAGGCAGGGGAGTGATCCCACAGAGACATATGTGTATTTATTCACCTACTGAGAAGCATAGATGTTTGTGGGGTACCTACCACCTCAACCCTGCATCTGAGATCACTCTGCTTGTCTAGATGTTGCTGTTAACATCCACCCAGAACTACAGCATCATAATTTCTACACTAATATGACAAAAAGCAGAGGAGACCCTGTGGTAAAGACTGCCTGGCTGGTGAGCCAGCTGCTCCACCAGAGCCAATTTCTGCACCTCAAAACCACCCTCCTGCCCTTCAGCAGTGCAAAGGGAGTAAATGGAGAAGATATGGGGTCTCTGCATTTTGGCCTCATGCTGGGACCCAGGGGGAGTCCTCGCCTCCTCATCAGGGTTAGGGCTGTTGTGCTGATGACTGGGCTGTGAGAAGGAGGAGGAGAAGGGAGCGGGATGCTCTGACTCCTCCTGCAGGAACGAGGGCTTATTGCTGGGGCTGGTCGTTGTGACTCATGGCACCTGGGGCTGGTAGGCACCCGGTCCCTCTACAATGATGGTGACTTCCAGGCATGCAGGAAACACATCAAAGGGCTTCCATCAAGACTAACTTGGTAATGACAAATTCACTTTGTAAAACAGGGCTTTTCCAATGAGCTCACTCCTCAGTGGTGCTTAGAGAATTCTCCCCCTTTGCTCACATTGTGTAAACACTGATTTACTCATGAAACCAAACATGTATTTTATAGCCTAATGCAACATTATATTAACTTTGAGTACTAATTCAAGAAATAATCCATTTCCGTTGTGGAAACAAACCCCCACTAATTTTCCACCGTAGGAACGTTTACCTTGAGCTCTATAAAAGAACCAAGTGTCTAGCAGGGCCTCCCGTACTGGGAGACAACTGATCCAGTATTTTTCTACAGGCATGTTTCTACAGGTAGCAAGTAAGCCATGTTAGCTGTTACATCTATATAGGTGTCACCCTGTCTTTTATTCCCTTTTTTGTCCTTCTTTCCCCAATCACTCCCTCTTCATAAGCTCTTTAGAAAGGGCTCCTGATGCCATTTGCAGCCCCAGTCTGACATTAAGAATATTGAGTACATCCAAGACTTCTTCCTACAATATCAGGTGGGCTTCGCAGATTAGGCAGGAGAGTCCTCACTAGATGACTTTGCTATAAATCCTCATGAAATCTGCTCTGACAGGGACAGGCGATCCCTGCACAGAGCCTGCTTGCAGTGCTGCCTGCCTTGTGATGCTTGGGTTTATTTTTGGAGTACTTGGAGTCTTGAATGTGTTAGGCTCTGAGATGCCATTTTGCTTCCTCCCAGAATAAATTTGGAGTCTTTGTGGTTGAGGGAAAAACCGCCAAGTTTAGATTTTTCTTTCCATTGTTAAATAGAAAACAGAAGAACCATCCTTTAAAGCTATTCTTTATATGTATTTCAGAGAAGAAAGACAAGACACAAGCCTTTTTTGCTCTGCAAGTCACCTTGGATTTCCATTTGCCATGCTCACACCACCCTTTTGTTGCTTGGTGAATGGAACCAAATACAGTAATTATATTTTTCTTTTTTTTCTTTTTTTTTTTAGCTCTCCAGCTGAAACCAAAGCAGTGATACTGGCCCAGCTGGGAGAGGGGCAGCAGCTGGACCCCATTCTCCCAGGGATTTGCTGATTACATTTCCTTTGGGCAGGGCAAGATGCAGGTTGTTCCTCCTCAGGCTGCCATGTTAGGGTCTTTGGTAAAGTTTCTCTTCTGAAAAGAAGGCAAAGCTATATTTAAGCAGTTGCTAGTTTGACTTTTTTTTTTTCTTCTTCTTCTTTGCCGTGTTGAGAAATTTCCTTGGTAAGGACAGAGAAAGAAGGATACAAGAAGATGGATGCTCTCATACCACCTGAGGCTTCGGTGAGATTAAAGCTTTCCTTGCTGTTACTGGCAATCATGAACAGAAGCTAAAGATGTGTGAAACTGGCCTTTGCAGTGCTGCTTGTGTGTGCTTTTCCTGTTGTCAGCTTCTCCTGTGCTAGTCTGACCTTCCGACCAGCAGGACACCAGCAGTCCTGTCATACCAGTTCAGGTTCTGTTGGGGCAGAGGGTACCCAACAAGGGGGGTTGTTTTGCCATGCAAGAAAAAGCCACTGAACTCATTGTGGACAGAGCTGGGTCATGGATCTCTACAGGAGATGTTATGGGTCTCCTCACTGTTGTAACCAGGTGGGGAGTAAGAAGATAAATGGTGCTTAGGGACATGGTTTAGTGGTGGATTTGGCAGAGTTATGTTTACAGGTGGACTTAATGGTTTTAAGGGCCTTTTCCAAAATAAATGAATCTATCATTCTAAGACAAATATGAACCAGTATTCGGCTATTAGAGAGGTGGGATAATCCCCCATGAGGCTTTCACTGCCACTGGGGTTTAATCTCAAGGACTGACTGAGGTGTGGCTATGCACAGATTCATGGAGGTGTTTAACTTAAGAGCATGTAATCAGGCTCACTGTAAGCAGGTCTACTAGTGTCAAAAGCCTTTCTGGCTGCCTTTGTTTGTTTAGAAATGGCATATATCAGTGTTAAGGAAATAATTTAATAATTAAATAGATTTGAAGTTAAATCAGCCATTCTCAAACTAAAGAAATGTTTGAGGAAGATTTTTGGGCTTGTTTAAGAATTGCTGGCAGTGGAGAGAAAACCACCACCCCCATCATAGGGTGTCTGGGGGCTGGCTCCCCTCTGCAGGACAGTGCCCATGGCTCTGATAGTGCGGAGCCTCCCAACAAGTGTATTTTCACTCCTCCAAATGGATTTAACTCCTGTTGTGAGTGGTGTTGCCAGCTGTGCCTGTGCTCACACACCCATGTTGTTAAAGGCTATGTTGTTTGGGTGTTTGGGCCCTGTATCGACCTTGTTCCCTGACATGCAGCTTTTTCCCTGTGCCATAGAGTGGGAACAAACGTTCCCAAATATTTAGATGTGGCCAAGGCTCTTTCAGCAGCTCTGAATGGAGAGGGAGGGCTTGTGGTGAGAGCAGCCCAGTGCCAAGATGCTACAGCTGTGGTGTAGAGGCAAGGCTGAAAAAAGGTGTTCAGAGACCAGAGATGTGCAAGCCTCCACCAAAGGGAAACAAATATCCCATCATATCCCAAGAGAGGTTCAGCCCTGAACCCCAACAAAAGATGCATCTTGATCGCAAAATTTGCAAAGAAAATAAATTTTAAAAAATCACCCTAAATTATAAATAAACAGGGAGTCTTGTGCAAGACCCTGGGAAGGCTCTGAATGGGAACATTCAGGCTGGCTTGCTGCAAACCTCTGCTCCAACAGGCAAACGCCCACCTCCGTGCCCACCCACCCACCCACGCACGGCTGTCACGTTCCTTCCACCTCCTGCATCCCTGGTAGCCTGGGATATGGGACATGATTAATGCTGGGAGTGCAGGCATGTGAGTAGTATTTGTCTTGATCTTAAATAAATAAGACACGGATGGAAATAATGGAATAAACAACCATGTTTTAGCTGCAGCTCCTCTGAGGTGTATCATTCAGAGCTGATGTGTTAGGAGCAAGAGGGGAAAACAGGCAGTTTCCATATGTGTTTTTAAGATTCTTTCAGATTCTAGCAATATATTGCATATAATTTATAGACCCGGGAGACAAAAAGTCTCCTTCTTGAGCCTTGATTGCTTTACTGCTTCCTGCTTGGAAGCTCTGCAAGGGACCAGCAAGGGCTGCATGCTGCTTTCTGAGCACGATGCTCAGCAGTGCTGGTGGCCATCAACATGCTAAAAATATTTGAAACTGTTGAGACTTGAGCTGCCATATAATACCTTGTTCTTAAAACCCCTGGTAGCACAGATTGCAGCTCTGGCTATTCAAAAGACTTGATTCAACTTCAGCGAAGCTGGTGAAAATTTGGGTGAGGCCCAAGGCAGTATTTTTCAGGCTGGTGAAATGTGCTGTTCTCTCTGACTTGCACGTGTCGCTCCCATCAAGCACAAAAAAGCAGAGGGAAAGTGCAATGCAATTGAAATCAAATCACGAAATGTTTTTTCTACCCCTTTCTCTTCCTCCCCCGGTTCTCCTGAAAACAAACAAAAACAAAATGAAAGAAAATGAACAAAAACAGGCAGAGGAAAAAGGAAGAAGGGGTTGCTCAGTACCTAAGTGCTATATAATTATAGGTTTCCTGGAAAAAACACCAGGTGAGGTGTTACTCTTGGCTCCTGAGCCCTGTTGTGCTCCCTGGGCCACTCAGCCTATTTTTTACGCTTTTTGGGCTGTACAGGATTGGGGCACAGCTGTGTTTTGTGGTAAGGGCTGGTCACCCTCCTGGTCATCATATCACAGAATCATAGAATAGATTGGGTTGGAAGGGACCTTCAAGCTCATCCCCTGCATGGGGAGGGACACCTACGAGATCAGGTTGCTCCAAGCGCCATCCAACCTGGCCTTGAACACTTCCAGGGATGGTCGCATCCACAGCTTCCCTGGGCAACCTGTTCCAGTGTCTCACCACGCTTAATGCGGATGTTATTCCCATGAAAAATTATCCAATTGAAATTCATGCTTCACTAGCACAAGATGCTTAAAATAGTAACCATCCTACTCCACCTGGGCACAGTGTTCCCTGTGATGTACCACACGGTGCTCATTATGACATATGGCTGGCAGATAGGGTCCTACCTCTGTCACCAGCTGCTGGGGAGAGCTGTCACCAGCCACACTGGGTGCCCCTGCTGGCTTTGTTTAAATAAACCTCCAGCTCCTGGAGCTCCCTCACTACTGGGCTGTGCTTTGCAGGGGAAGATGGATGGGCACGGGTACCCCTGCCCTGCTGGTGGCAGGTGTGAAGGCAGTGCTGAGAACCATTAGGAAGATGGATGGATGGATGGATGGATGGATGGATGGAGAAAATGAAAGGGTGAGCCCAAGCCACTGGGAAGCTTTGAATCTAGCAGCAAGACTTGGCTTTCAGTTACTAATCTGCTGTGCGGAAAGGAGTTAATCTGGGTTTATACCCAGGGAACAGAAGGAAGCCATTTGGCCCTGGGTGGCCCATTTCTAGTTGCATGCTTGCAGCCCTCTTCTTGCAGGGAGGTGACAGGAGCTTTGTCACTGGCTTCAGGAAGCTCAGGTGAAGGCTCCAAGTTTCACATTTATATATTTTTTCTTAATATTTAGCATTTTCGACATGTCTTGGAATGATCCTTGTGACAACTTCATGAAACCCATCTGCCTTCTCTTTTTATTTTTTTAATTATTTTTTAAATGCATCCGTGCAAATCTAAATAAGCTATTGATAGTGACTTAACATACCCTCTGTAAAAGTGTGAACTCTGTGTGCTCAGTGCCTGTAACCACCCAGTGCAAATCCACTAAGGTATTTCTTAACTGGGCCTCCTGTCCTCAATAATTTAGGTGGTGTTTTTTGCAGATAAATCAGGGCACCAAAGCATTTATTTGCTTTCAGTGACAGGCACCATCTGCTACACGCCTGCAAAGTGTTCAGGAAGGCCTCCTGCCTGGCTGCTGCGCGCAGTGAGGCTGTGGCAATGAGAATATTAGCAGTGGATTTAGCACCAATGTTTGCAGGCAGATGAGGGCAGAGGGGGTGTCTGCAAGGTCAAGTGCGGGCAGGGATAGCAGTCCTGAGAGTGGAGGGTCAAGGGGGTGAGCTCAGGCCTGTGACGTGGCAAACAGCCTCCAGGTGGGAAGGAGCATCCCCTAGGTATCCACACTCTTCTGCGTCAGCAGCCCCTCAGACCTCGTCATGGCTTGAGGAGCTTCCAGGCTTAGAAGTGTTCCCCTGTAAGTGCTACCTGTGGAGAGATTGCTGGCTGAAAATACCCACTCGGGAGGAATTTGGGTACCCCGGGGCACAGCTCTCAGGGTTTGGGATAATGAGGAACCACAAATCTGCCAGATAGTAGGTGTGAAGTCTTTGATGAGCACAGCATCTCAGTGGCACCCTGTGTGTCATTACTGCCTTCCTCTGTGCTAGCAGCCAACTCACGCAGCCCCTGAGGTGCCCAGGACTGATCATCCCTGCCACCTTAATTAAGCTGTGCTGCTAGTGGCAGCCTGGCTCCTGCTGAAAGGGGCATGTTAAGGTCTGGCACCACCATGTTGCCATCCGTAAGGTGAGGGAGAGAGTATCAGACTGGTAGGGGTGGGAAAATGTTGCTGAGCATCACTGTGTCCTTACATCTCAGAATAACGTTATCCTCAGTATATATATATTATTTTTTAGAGCACAATTTGACATTTAATAGGAAATAATTCCTCTTCTTTTTTTGGATAAGTAAGCCATTCACTCCTGGAAAGGTGTTCCCAGGAATTTTCTACTCGCTGCAGCAGGGTCAGCTCTCTGTGCAAGTCAAATGGATGCAAAACAACATACATGTAGGCTCTAGTCTACTGGGTTTAGATCAGAGACGGATCAGATGACTCACAGGAATCTATGGAAATAGATCAAAGTAGCAGCACACGTTTGAAGGGAGCGTTTGCGTTCGGCAGGGAGCGGGTTGGGTTTTTTCCTGAGCGCGGCTGGGAGCGTGAGTCAGAGCGTGGGCCGGCGTGGGCGGCTGCATCTGTGGGTGTCGGGCCGAGACAGACGCAGATAGATGGCTGCAATTAAGTAGTTAGCAAAATGACTGTAATAGTAAAATGAATTTAAAGGCACAGCTCGCAAACGTGGCCTTCCCAAGCAGCTCCTTTCCCAGAAGTTTGGGGGCCGGCAGGCATTTCCCATCGGATGCTCCGCTCCAGGAGCCAGTTATCCCTTGCTGACATGGGAGGCAACTCGGGTGGCTGCTTGCTGGAGGATGGATGATTTCCAGGTGCTGTGCATACCCTGAGGAGGACACAGGATGGGTGGTGAAGGATGTCCGGAGAAGGACAACGAAGCTGGTGAAGGGTCTAGAGCACAAGTCTAACGAGGAGTGGCTGAGGGATTGCTTAGCTTGGAGAAAAGGAGGCTGAAGGGAGACCTTATTGCTCTCTACAACTACCCAAAAGGAGGTTGTAGCCAGGTGGTGGTTGGTCTCTTCTCCCAGCAAACAAGCTTAGAACAAGAAGAATTGGCCAGGTGAGATTTAGGTTTGATATTAGGAAACATTTCTTCACTGAAAGGGTTGTCAGGCACTGGAACAGGCAGCCAAGGGCAGTGGTGGAGTCACCATCCCTGGAGGTATTTAAAAGCTGTGTAGATGTGGCACTGAGGGACATGGTTTAGTGGTGGCCTTGGCAGTGCTGGGTTAACAGTTGGACTCAATAATCTTAAAGGTCTTTCCCAGCCAAAATATCTTGTGACTCTAACTGCCTCCAAGGGTTCTGGCTCAGCTCCTTTGCTATTGTTCTGGGTGCCCCTGCAGTGGTAATAGCACCCATCTGACATTGGCTAGCCAACTCCATCCCTGCAGGACCCACCTCTCTGCAGCTTCACGTGGGAGCTTTTGGGGGGAAGTAGAGCAAAGCTCTCTTCCTCGCCGCTGTTTTTAGGTATTGCTACTTCATGCCCTGCCTATCAGATTTTAATAAGTCTGCATGACATGAGAGAAATCTGATTAAAATAAATAAATCACTAGAGCCCTCATTCAATAAGTGACAAAGAAAACCACATCTTGCAGCCACAAACCTGCATAATCAGCTGAATCTCTGCGCCTGACCTGGGCGAGAGATACCGTGGTGCCAGATACCTGCTTGGGACTGATGTCTGTGCTTGTGGTGTTTGAGCTTAATTTCCCCACATTAGTGCCACTGACTTATTCATTAGTATCAATTTACTGAAGTCTGTTAGTAACTTTTATGTGGTTTTTTGGGAAAAAATTGTAAAAGTCATCCTCCAAGGCCAGCTTTGCCGTTCTGTGAATTTAAGATGAGAGGGAAATACTTCCCTATGCATTTTAGTGCCACATTTAATGATGAACTACAATTAGATTTGCTGTCAACAAGGGCAAATGGCTCAGGGTTCTCATGAGCCATGAGGATCTCATGTGCCCAAACAGAGGGATGTCCTGCTGCATCTGACAAGCAGGTTCCTTCATGTTTCCAGACTGCATAGATCTGGCAGTTTAGGATAACCTGTGTGTTCCAGTAAACCTCTTAACTTCTGCTAGAAACCATGCATGTTTATTAGTAGTATTTTAATACAGAACTTACATGGATCCTGTTTAAGATATTGCTTGGTATGGTTGCCCTGCACCCCCCTATCTGGCCCTACACAGAGACATATACAGCAGGGATTTCCTTCTCCAAGCAGATGGCTGTGGAAGGAAGGTTTTATAACTTATTTGGGGGGTTTTATTTGAGATGTTCTGCATAGATGAGGAACCAAAGTATGGCTCCTCGCTCTAATTGCTACACAGAGCACATTTTAGCTGGGAGAAAGTGTGTTGTTTTGAATAATTAAAAAAAACCCAACCTCTTGAAGTAGTAGATGTGTAAAATTAATGTATTTTTAAAATTGTCAGTATAAGTGCTTCTAAATGCGTCCATGTAGCACATGCTGCCCACGCAGTTGCAGCATCTCCCAGTGTGTGTGAACAGCTCTGTCCCCTGCTGAGTGTCATCAGAGCTGCACATGGCCACTGCCAGCTCCAGTGCCCAAATCTCACCTAATTTCTGAAGTCCTGGGTGCAACACTTTGCTTTTTGCAGCTAAACAAGGTTGCACTGTTGTCCATTCCAATACCCTTTCAGCTATCCCTGCCAGCAGGAGGAACAGCCAGCCAGTGGTGAGCTGGGAGACATTCAGGCTGGCTGACAGATCCTCTGTATGGAGGAAGAGGGGCTGCACGGAGGTGCTCACCTTACTTGCTGGCATTCCTGGCACATTGTCTGCAAGCAATTTCATGGAATCTAAGTTACTGGACATAGCCCAGTATGTATTACATATGTATTACATAGCTTTTACTTTTGCTTTTCATTTTCAAAAACCTTTGGACTACAGAGTTATCAGCTATCATAACTTAAAATACTTATGTTTCAAACTGTGGTTTACAAAGGGAGAGAAGTCAAATTGCAACACGATTTTTTGGAGGGAAGTTTCTATGCCTGTCTGTTCTAGGACTGGGGTGCAATTACAGCTTCTTGGAGCTCAGTTTCATTTACCACCCCTGATTGTCAGGCAGGCAGATGTGTGCCATTCCCCACTTCTCAGACCTGTAATTTGGCTGCTGCTCTGCCATGACACTTGTCTCTGTTTTAATTACAGTGATCACTCAATCTGGAAAGCTATTTCACGGGGGTGGAGGGCTGGGTGTTCTGAGCCCTCTCCTGCTTCCAGGCTGTCCGTGGAGCTGGGGCTGCTCCCCAGAAGCTTTGCCCTGCTAGTTGGGCTGTGGTGGCCATGCACTGGGTAGCAGTGTAGGTTTAAAACCAGGTTGAGATGACTGCAAAACTGCCGGAGGTCTGGGATGCTGGATAGAGCCAGGAGCTTTTAACCAGTGGAGTTTTCTGCTTTCTAATTTTGTGTGAAGTCTGATTTTATTATTACCAGTTGTTGTTTTTTTCCCCCATGGCAATTGATGATGTGTTTTGCCTGGATCCCAAGTGAGATTGTGCCAGCTGGTAGCTTCCCTGAGCGAGGGGTGTGCTGTGCCTGCCTGTATCCCTGCTGCTGTAGACCCACACTTGTCCCTTGCCTTGTCCCTCCCACCCTGATTGTCCTGCTACTGTGCCCTTGCACACTGCTCTTCATTGCCTCTCCATTCCCTGCTACTGTCTTTGGAATCAGTTTGGCTGGAAAAGACTTTTAATGTCATTGAGTCCAACTGGTAACCCAGCACTACAAAGGCTGCCACTAAACTGTGTCCCTCAGCACCACATCTACACATCCAACCTAACCCTCCCCTGACACAAGCTGATGCCATTTCCTCTTGTTCTACCACTTCTTCCTAGGAAGAAGAGACTGACTACCACCTGGTTACAACCTCCTTTTCGGTAGTTTGAGACAGGTAACAAGCAATAGAACAAGAGGAAATGGCCAGGGGAGGCTTATGTCAGATGTTAGGAAGCATTTCTTCACCGAAAGGGTTGTCAGGCACTGAAACAGGCTGCCCAGGGCAGTGGTGGAGTCACCACTCCTGGAGGTATTTTAAAAGCTGTGTAGATGTGGTGCTGAGGGACATGGTTTAGTGGTGGCCTTGGCAGTGCTGGGTTAACAGTTGGACTCAATAATCCTAAAGGTCTTTTCCAACCAAAACAATTCTATTATTCTGATTCCTGTAGTGGAAGCACAGAGCCATGGACCAGCTCGTGTCAAAGCCACAGCAGGGATGGCAACCCAACCCTGGGGGTTTGTGCATGCCCCAGCCCAGTACTGCTGCTCCTGTGCTGCAGAGTGGTTCAGCAGCCAGGAAGAGGTGCTAAAAAACAGCAACAAAAATGTCTTGGAAGGTCCAGGTGAAGACTTGGCCATGCCTAGCAGAGATTGTGAAAGGAAAACAAATCCCATGACCAGTGAATAGAGCATTGGCCAGAAATTTACATCTCCTTTTTACCATCTTTTCTTTCCCTCCAGCTGTAGTGAATGTGTTGGTCACCCTATTATCTTATTATTAAGTTTTAAAGCTTTGCCAGAGCATTTCATTTCAGTAAAAGATGCTTTTCTTTCTTTGTTTTATTGAAAGTGTCTTCTCTTGCTCAAAGCAGGTTTATGGAAGAAACACTAGCCACCACTTCTTACACAAGTCATTTCTGTTTCAAGAGTATTGCAGGTTACCTTAGGCTGATGGAGCCTGTAAGCAGTAGATGGGTCTCAGGATGCTTGAAGCTCTGCAAGGCAATGTCAGACAGTCATACTCACTTTCACAGGGCTGGTGAAAATTGATTTCTACAAAGCAGCTACCCTCTCCTTTGTATTCAGTCCAGGAGGGGAACAAAATATAAGGCCGTATGGATTTTGGAAAGGATGCCCGCTTTTCTGGGAGCAAAGTTAGAAGCAAAACCTATCTCCAAACAAAGATAACATGGCATAATTAAAAAAAGAACCTCCTGGCTTTATGAACTGTAGTAACCAATGTTCGTATTTAATAATGTTACAACCGTCTTCATTTGTGTCACTCCTAGTTGCTCAGCAGATGAGACCTGGTGTTCCAGGGGCTGCTTGCATGGCAAGTTCCCCCAGGTAATACTAGCTTAGTGGTACTAATGAAGGGAAGCTCAGGTCTCTTAGGCAAAGCAGGGTTTGTCACACCCTCCCACCAGTGCTCCAGCAGAGCTGAAGGCACTTCCTATGGCCAAATTCCCTTCATCCTGGTTCTGCTGTCCAAGAGGTTTCCCCTGCAGAGCTGAGGTCTTGCAGCAGTCTGATTGAGAAGATATTCGGGCTCCATAGTATCCCACTGAGTAAGAACAGCTGCTGAAGTGTTTTTAAAAATTACCTAGATAATGTTACTTGAAGCTTAGAAATTGTTGAGGTGAGAAATTGTTATTGAGTGTGGTTTTTGCTCACTGTTCACAACTCACATCTTGGAAAGGGGCTCTTTGGGGCTCTTGGTGCTTCCAAAAAGAAATACCACTCAAACCCTCACCTTCATATGTCCTGCTAAAATCCCCTATCGGTGTATTTAGGCAGGGCTGGGCAGCCTGTAGGACCTGGCTGTGACCCTGTGCGAGCAGCAATGCTGTCTGAAGTGGCAGGAAATAGCAGTATTTCCTGGAAAAAAAAAATTACAAGGCACGTGTAAGATAATGTTAACACCCCTAACAAAGACGCTGTTGTCAGACGTCTTTGCCCTGCATCAGTAATTCCTCACATGAGAAGGAAGGGTGGTGTGTCCTGTTAGAGAACTGCCTAGTGAGAGGTGGCTTCTGAAACGCTACCCAGGTCCCCTGCGTGGCATGTCACACATCTTTGAGGCACCATGGTCCTCGCCCTGCTGGAAGGTAACTCCATTTATGTCCTCCTCAGGACGATGTACCCCAGACACCTTCAGCCGAGGACAAGCATGTTGCCTCCAGGCAGGGGATGCAGAAAGAGAGGGACCTCGGCTGAGGCTACATCTTATTTCCACATGACACCTGCTGGTTAGAAGGAGGCATGGCTGCCCTTCAGAAACAAGATCTATTTTGTGGCTTTTTTATTTTTACAAGAAGCACGTGTCTCTTTCTGCTTGCCTGTCCGGGGTTTCTTGATGCTCCAAGTCAGTATTCTCAGTTTTCTGACTAATTTTGGCAGGTTGGAAAGAACTTGTCCCAAGCACACGTGTGTACGGGACTCATGTCGCTAGATGTTAGATTTCTTTGATTCTGCAAAAGATAAGCTTTCATAATATCTATCCTTAAACTAATTAAACTTCAAATTATTTCAGTGGCAACAGAAATTGCTCTGAATGTGAACTGGTGCAACACAGCTTAATGCCATTACTGTAAGGAAAGGTGACCATAGTTTGACATCAAAACAGAGCTCTTGAACATCACCAAATTTTATTTAGTGCTTTATCACTTTGCTGTAGAGATATTATCAGTTTTGTGCAACCTCTGCCCTCTGTGTTACCTTAACTGTCTGCTGCATTTGCAGGAAGGAGGCAGGAGTGATGGAGAGTAGGAGCGTGGAGATCCCTGTGACTGAGAGCTTGCTTATCTCTGTGGGTCCCAGCAAAAATCTGATGGAGTGCTCTGGTGCAGGAGTCAAATTGTACTTGGCCAATGTTTCGCAGGACCCAGAAGTGCTGTGTGTCTGCAATGCATATTTACACCTTGGTTTTCTGCTCCAGCTGGAGAAGCAAGGCTGGAGCTGTGTAGAAACTACCTGACCTGGAAGCAGGGAGCACCTGGCCTGTGGAGGCTGGCTTTGTGTCCAACTGTGTTTGATGAAAAAAAATATAAATATGGGAAAATATATTCTGTGCCCAATGCTTGATAATGTTTGTGATGAAGGCTGCTCTCTGGCTAAACAGCAAATAATGACTTGCTGAAGGCCTCTTTCTGCTCATACAAATCCTCCTAAGCTTATTCTTAAATCCAGTATCACCCTGAGTGCACTGGCAGGTTTGGAGCGTGGTCCTGAACGTGCAACCTGAAAAGGTTGCAAAGCCTTGATTTATAGTGTCACTATATTCTTTGTGTGGCTGTTTAAGAATAATATAATTCAACAAACAGTAGTTGAATGTGTTCATGTCAAGTGAAATCATTCCTTTAAAAGGTTTAGTTGTCAGGTATTCATTAAAGAGGGTTTCACATCAAAATGATAGTCACTAATACAGTGAAAACATCTTTTATAGCTTTCAGGATTTTTATGTGGCATTGTGTAAATGCCAGATCTCCACAGGCATAGAAATGTCTTCCTGGACCTGCACAGTAGTTACAAGACTGCATTTCTCTGGTCCCCTGTGGAAGAAAATCAGCATGGTGTGTTTGTGTCGTAGGAACAAGGATGTTCCTGAAAGGCCTTATATAAATAGGGCATGAAGGACTGTAGCTGCCAAGTTAGCATAGCATTCCCATCACTTCTGCAAAGTGTTGTTCACCTTGTAAACACTAAAACTGGGGTTTGTCTTTTATTATGTCCATAAGGTTAAAATTACCAATCTAACTTTTTTTTTTTTAAGTGTCTGAGTTAAAATGTGGTTCTGGCTTAAGCTATGGAAAGACAGTAGCAATCTGGTTTCTTCAGACTTTCATTATCTGGATGCTTTAGAGAATTTCACTAACCTTGAAGACTGCTAAATCAGCATTTAGCACAAACCAGACCTTTTTTGCTAATCTCCAGGCTGGAGAAACCCAGAGGAAACACAGTTAAGGCTGCAATGGCAGAGACATTGAATTTGGGTTCAGGTTAATGGGAGCTGGGCCACACTTGGCTCTCCCTGAAAGTCAGGCAAGTGCCTAAATATGGATGGAGGCTTCTCACTTTAGACTAGCTATTTTTGAAGCTCCTGGCCCCAGTTGGTGAATTGATGGAGTTTCGGTTGCAAAGAGCAGATGGTACTCACTAGTGATCCAGGACGGCTTTTTTACATTGGTGTCAAAAATAGCTCAGATGCCAGCTGCAGCTCTTTTGGGTCAGCGGAGGTGAATTCACAGAGTGATGTGCACAATATTGCAACGTGCAGTGGCAGGGAAAAATCAGGTGCTCAATTTAGCAGCACAAAGTGCTTTAAAATGGCTTAAAACCCTGTTTCTCTTGTCTTTTTGCACAGCTCGATTCCTTCTGCGTTTTGCTCAGCAGTAAACCAAATCACCTGATGCTATCAAAGTGCTGTTCTGCATAGATTTAGCTTTCAACTTGCCACAATTCAATGTTTTCATCCAGTTCTTGGAGGCAGCTTTGGCTGTGCCACTGATGGGGCACTGCCCGGAGGCGGGGTCTCTCCTGGACCCCGTGAGCTGGAGACCTCACTCAATTTTGTGGTGCTAAGCAGGGGCTGGAGGCACTGGGCTGGAAGAAGGAACTGCTGTGCCCTTGTTTGCCTTCCCAGGAAATCTAGTTTTCAAGGTCCTGGTGGGAAGGCTGCCAAGCGGATCTCTCTAAGAGCAGGCAGCTTGAAGAGGAGTTTAAGAGTACTTCATTTTTATTAGAAAACCAGAAGTGATTTCTCTTTCTCAGCTTATTGCTCATTTTATGTATTGCTGAAGTTTAGTTGTGATCTTAATGAGAAACTACAGGAAGGTGGTGTGGTGTCAGCAAGGATGATCCTTTTTTGTTAGTTTAACTGGGTGTGTGGCCTCTATTTTATTTTTATTTTTTTAAACTGAAGTAAGCTGTGATGTATAAAAAAGGGAGTTGGCATCATTTAAGGCAAAAAAATGTACTTGTGTAAGAAAGCTGGTCCACAGGCACACCCTGCTGGTTTGCAGGGAGAGTGCAAAGGAAATATCTATATATATACCGTTTATAAGAAGGCATGTTTCCTGTCTTTTTATAATCTACATGAACTTTTTTCCATGTTATCTCTTTGTTTTCCTTTCTGAAAACATGAGCAGTGATGCATGAGCTGCTAAGGAGGGATCTGCAGGAGGTCACCTGACCAGGAAAACTTCCACAGCAGATCCCAAAGCTTTTGGGAATCTCTCTACCAGATCTGTATGCCTACCATTTATCATATGTGCAGCTGAAACAACTCAAATCTAAAGTAGGTTGTATGTGACACATCTCCATGCCCTGAGAGAAGTAAGCAACACTGCAAGCTCAACGGTTGTCAGTATTTTTCCACATGAAGAAAATTACCGGAATAGCAACAGAGGAAAAAAAACCCAACACAACAGTTCTTTGATTCTGATCTGGAATGTCTCCCAGATGCCCATGTGATGATTGCCTCCATATGACTTTCCACACACACATCCCCCACCCCCCCCCCAAAAAAAAAAAAAAAACCACAAACCAAAAAAACCCCCCCACACACACAAAAAACCCCTCTAGGAAATAATGCTCCCTTTACCCCTGAATAAAATGCCTGCAGTGGTTCAGAAATAGTTACTCCAGTCGATCTGCACACGCAGACCTGCTGCAGTTGACAGCATGACTGAATTACTTGGGAGCAGTAAAGTGTCTTCAAATTGTATCTGGCCTCCATGGGGCAAATATTAAGGCTGATATTTTGAAGAGTTGTAGGTGATTGTTGGACATCCCATTTGAAAGCTCTCAAGTAAAGCCAATTTTGAAAAATTGCTATGCAGCTGGAAATTAGGCTTTTTTAGAGACATCAGACCAGAGATAACCTTATTTGTTAGTTCTGAAGTGGCTGAATGCCTGCATTTTTTGGGAGACATACTGCAACTCATATGTTTGGGGGTCGTAAGACTGACATCTGAACCACAGAGACATGACCCCTGGGGAGCACAGCTGGGAGCACCCACCTGGGTCTTTAACCTTCCTCTCATGATTGGGATAACTAGGGCAAGCTGGTATGAGCACAGCCCTGTCTGTGATAGGTGGGTGTCTTATGGCCCTCTATTTCCCTGGCTGTAGCAGCCTGCTGAGGTTATGCTTGAGCTCTCTGCTCCTGAGTATGCCTGTAGCACTGGAGGAATTCATTGGGGCACTCTTGCGGTCACCTGGTAATCAAAGTGATGTGCCAAGGAGGTGGGAATATGGAATTTGGACCTCTCCTTGTGAAATCGTGGTGGAAAAGGGGATGGAGAAGGAAGGGGTTGCCAGCAGGGCAAGCGGGCTACATGCAGAGAAGCTTGGGAAGCTCACTGAGGACCAGAAGTCCCCCTTAGAGATAAGCCACATTTTCTTTTGGCTATTTATCCT
The DNA here is from genome assembly GCF_020740795.1 of Apus apus. Classification (NCBI taxonomy): domain Eukaryota; kingdom Metazoa; phylum Chordata; class Aves; order Apodiformes; family Apodidae; genus Apus; species Apus apus. The sequence goes on along the minus strand of NC_067287.1, from coordinate 32,037,258 downwards.
CTCCATATCCAGTGTAAATACTGCTTGTGTTGACTCAAAGTCTTCCTGACTTGTTAGAGAAGGAGGTGATATTACAAATTAAGGTGCCTAATTCACTCTCACTGGACAAGAACTGCAAGGAAAAATCATTGTTAATATGATGATTCAGCTTTCATTCACCCTTTTTCCAGTGCTCCATGCTTGTATTTTTAGAAGCTCTCTTTCAGCCTCAGAAATGGTCTATGAGAGACCCTCACGCCTGGCAGGGTGCCTTTGGGTGCTGTGCCCCGGGAATGGGGAAGCTTGGATCCCTTCACCTCCGTAGCCCTTTTTTATCCTGTATGGAGGGCTTTACCTGTGTGAACAAACTGGTTTTCCACAAGCTGGGTTCGAGCCCTGCAGCGCAGTTATCAGCTTGCACCTGCAGGCTGTGCTTCTGGACAGCTTTTCTCATGAGCTCTAACTGCTCTCCCGGATCCCTTCTGTGAAATGAAATGACGCACTTTCTGTCTTACTTACTTTCACAGGTTATATTTGTCGGGGAAATTATTAATCACTTGCATTTGCTAGATTACCTTTGCATTTGTATAAACCTATAATGAGCTTATAATGAGTCAGAGCTAGATAGCCACCGCATGGTAAAATAACCAGCAGATTACAGGCACAGCCTCACTAGTAACAATCTATGTAGAGATATGCTCGTGGGTATCTTACAGTGCTTTTATATGGTGCCAGTAGCACTTCAAAGCCTTGGAAGACAGATCTTTGTTCTGCAGCACCTGCAAAGTAAACAGCCAGCCAGGGGAAGGGCAGCAAGGGAGCAGCAAATGAAGCCGAGATGTTTTAAGCAGTTATGTTATTGCTTGCATAATTAATGTCAATGGCATGAGGAAAATGCTGGGGCAGGTACCTTTTTTTTTAAGGTTGAGGGGTTTTGTTGGTTGGTTTGTTTTTCATGCGGAAAGATCCCTGTCAGTGGCCACGCCTGGTCACGTGCCAGTTCTCAAACTTTGTGAAATGCGTGGAAAAGCTTGAGCTGCTTTTGTTGTTACAGCAGGGAAGGACTATTCCTTGTGCTGTTAAAAGGAGAAGTAATTCGGGTATGGCAGGCATGGGAGGAAATAGGGAGAGTGGCTCAGAAAAAGTTCAATTTAGTTACAACAGGTTTTATTTTGTTTTGACTTTGTAGAAGAAACAAAAATACCCCTTGTTTCTGCATATCCAGGTTGCATTGTTTTTACAGCATGTTCCTTTTTCAGTCCTCCTCCTCCTCCTCTCTCACACACACAAAATGTTATTTTGGATGAAGACGTCACTGTGGTATGCATGGGGGTGCTACTCAAGGAAGTAAATAACTTTTTAAAAAGTGCCCCACAGCTGCTCTTTTCACACTACAAACCTACCAGTCAAAAATATTTCTGTGGTCCTCCAGTAGCTTTAATGATCTCCTGGCCTTCATTCTAAGAAAGTGTTTGCAAGATGACCATGAAAGCAAACAGGAGGTACTACACACCCTGCCTGACAGACAAGCCCCCTGTAACATGACAGCCCTGATTGTTATCTACAGTGGACAGCACGCTGATGTACAAATACCTTTGATTATTATGAGATTAATTTGGGGTGGAGTGGTAATCCCCGGCGTGCTCTGCACACGCCTGGGTGCTCACGGAACAGGGCTGACGTGCCGCTGCCACCGGCTGCAGCTCTGCTCCCCCAGCCCCACTCCCTGCACTGCTGGGAGGGGAAAAAGGGATCCCAGGACTCTGGAGGGAGACTCTGTTACATGCTGTCTTTGCAAAGTGCTCCTCAATGTCCCTGCAGAATGGAAATGCAAGTCAGTAGGCAATGTTCTACCAGGCAGAGTAGTGAATAAAATCGGGCAGCAGCTGCAAGGTGACGAATTGCAGCTTGTCCCTTCAGCTAACATGACTTCTTTTTTCCCCCATGACATTACTCCAACTGAATGCTCTTGAGGTTTGAGAAACCACCACATAACTAAGGACATTTCAGCTTTGGAAGTGAGTCATCTCCAAGCTAAGGAACACGGCATGACGCCTTTTGGTTGTCTGGCAGAGCAGGGTGACTTCATTTATAGCTCCAGTTGTCAACCTTTGAGCAGACCAATGGCGGGTGAAAAGAAAAATCAATGGGAAATTTACTAATAACTTACAAATAAATGATACATTGTTATTTCACTATGTCAAAGTAATTGCTGTTGTTTTGGCAGAGAAGGCTGAAGGCTAAAGATACACTTGGCCGCTGGCTTGCTATCCTTGACTTCCCTGTCTGCAGAAGATTATCATAATCTCTGTCACCTTGCTTCAATAACTCATTGAATCTATGCCTGAAACTGGATCTGGGCAATAGGCTTTCTTTAATAAAATGTTTTTTTAGGCAAATGCCTAAGCCACTTTACATAGCAGTGAGGTGTTAGTTATTAAGACTTTTTGTGTTAGGACGGTTGACACAGAGTAACTTTACCCAGGTCATCACAATTGTATGCAGAACCAAGTACAAACCTGCATCTCTGCAGCTCCTTTGAAAACGTAGGACTCAAGTAATCTGGGCTGAGCTTTACCAATTCAAGCACTAACGTGGTCAGGCTTAAAACCTGGCTTCTAATTTGAGTGTAGTATAAATATATATGTACCCACTGTCTGAATATTCTTCTGTCCCTTCTTCTTGCTTCTCAGGTTTGCTACTGCAGTACCTGAAATTTCTGTGGTTTTCAAATTGCTTTGCAGTCCCTGGATCTGAGGCAATAGTTGTTTTTTGCTAAAGGCTCAAGTGGGAGTTAGTTGTGCCAGTGTGCATGTTACTGCTGATTCTCTGGTACAGTTTGTGAGAGGGGTCCTGGGAGAGATGAGCAAGGGCCCAGCCCAGTCTCCTGGGAACTCAGGTCATGGCAGGGACTTGTTTGGTGGGGTTTTCCCTATTTTCTGTAACACTTGCATGAATGCCATGCTGGGGATCTGGGATGAGGGGCAGAGCTCTGTCAAGTGAAGTGGTGTATGAACATGTGATAATGAGGGAGGTGCTGGAGAGTTTGCAAGCAATTGTTGGTGGGCAAAGCTTGGGTACAAAGATCACATGTTCTCTGCACTGTTTAATTTGGGGGGAGGGGGTGTGACTTTTTTTTAATGGTGAAGTCAGCTAGCATTTAGCAAAGGAAAAAAGAAAAGAATTCTCTTTTTCTTCCCAGTTTGACACTGGTACAATGGATACCAGAGCATAGGTCTATTTTTGCAATGAAGAATAAAGACTAAGGGAATAGCTAAACCCAGTTGAGCCTGAAGCTTTGCCTTATAAGGGAACTGCCAGAAAGCACAGTTCTCTGGCGAGCCGCTCCTCAGCAGAGAAATCCATAAAGCAGTGATGTGTCAGAAAGGAGGCTGCAGGGATGGCCAAAAACACAACACTCCTTGAAATAACTTCGCAAAACTTCAGTGAAGGAGGCTACCAGCTTCCTTCTAAAGAGTGGTGTGTGCAGTCACACCAAAGAAACATCTACAGGTTTGCCTGAACAGGAGTGCCCATTGTCACAACCAGTGCAGAGTCTCTATTGCAGACTGGTACTTTAGCTGACTTCTCCTCAGCTGGAAGTTAGAAACAGCTTCTGGACCCCCATGCACTTTCAGCTGGAGGGAGAGAGCTCCTTCCCCTGGTTTAGGCAGTGTTCCTGGCTGTAGCTGCTGGTTGTGACCCTATCCCTCAGTCTGAGCTGTCCTCTCTAACTCCTGGGACAGATCATTCATACTGTGGTTCCTAAGAGCCCCATTCTCCTGCAAGACGTGCCCCAGCAGCCCACAAGTTTTGAGAGGGGAAACCGGGCTGATAGGTTCTCTCCCTGTGGCACAGGTCCCTTCCTGAGTTAGCGTGGTGTTGGAGGGAGTGGAGGTGCTTTGCTGGCTCAGCATTGAAGGCAGTACATTTTTTTTAATTAAAAGGGTAACTGGTTATGAAATGTTACTGCAACCCTAATGTAAATAGACATTGGCAGCTCCAGTTTTTTTGGAAGCATAATCAATTTAAATAGATCTGCTCCTGCCTGCCAGGCAGCCACATGACTCCCCTGAGTTTTGGCGTCTCAGCTGCGCGGCAGCAGTTGTGGAGGACTTGCTGGGACAGGGCAGGATGAACCACAGCCTTGCTGGGTGAGTATAAGGTTGTCTTTGTGGAAGGCAGCCTCCCAGAGCAGAGCATCATGGCAACACTCCAGCCCCCAGCTCTCCTTGTGCTTGCTCTGGTGCTGCAATCACAGGCGAGTAAAATGTCCTGTCTGACAGAAACTGAATTTGCGAACGAGCAGATGTGGGAAAGTTCCCTTGCTCTTTTTGGAAAAGAAGGGGCAAAACCAAGAAACCACTGCCACCTTGCTGTGCAGGGACTGTCATCCAACAGACAAGCTTCACCTGATCTTCCCTGGTGTTGAGCCCACCTTTGAAGACCACAGGGCAGAGATATCCAACGCTTTATGAATCCAGCTTGATCAACCTCCCTGCTCTGGAGTTAAACATATCCTCCCTGAAGGGCAGAGGTAACTCGGAGGAAGGAGCTTAGTGCGAGTCATCAGAGATGCTTTGAACCTGCTCATTACTTTTGGGGGAGCAGGTTCAGCTCCAGAATATACCCGGAGGGCAAGTTGTCATGCAACATGTGAAACCTGCTTGTGAGAACATTTGTGTATATCCACTGCGACTGCTGTCACTAGGTGCAGGTGATGTTACTCTGTCCCACATCTGTAAATCTGGGATAATTTTTAGGTGATAAGAAGCTGGTGTTATTAAATGAAAGCTACAGATCCCCTCATTTAAGGGACTGATGGTCTAAAATGGTAAATATATATACATACTGCTGTGCATGGAAAAGCTTTATTTGTACAGAAACATCTGATATCAAAGAGTTAGGTCTGATTAATGAGCCTAAAGTTACACTTCCAGAGCAGTCTTCAGAAGTGCATGGATGTTTCCCCACAGTAAGTATGTCCATACGTAAGCGGCTCCGTAGAGCTCTGAGACCTCATGTGCTGGGCACAGGTGCAGAAACCCTGCACCTTGCCAAAAACTCTCAGGCTTTAGCAAAAGTGAAGCCCTAAGAACAATAAATCCTTTTCCACAACACTGTTTCTAGTAACACTGTAAAAATGTGAATTTAAATTAAATAATTCCCTGTCTTATCCCCACCAGTTCTCAGTGCTGTGTCCTTGCTACCAGTGGGACCACTTTGCTGGCTGGGGGTTTTTAACCTCCTGCATGGGAGCAAGCCCCACCAGAACCTGTCAGATCCAGAAATGCTATGACGAGCCTGTCCCTTAGGCATGTTTTGAACCTGTGCAATTCCATCTCAGGCTGCAGTTAATCATTGATCTTTCTCAGGTGTAAGCTACAGTCTTCTGAGAAAACAAAGCCAAACATACATTGCTGCCCCAAACACAGGGGAACTGAGTGGGAACTCCTAATGAGTAAAGTTAGCACCTGGTTCAGGAAATGGGCTATAGCCTCTTTTGTATGAGCCTTGGTTAAAAACTTCAGTTTTGTCTCTTGAAAGTATGGTAGTGTCTAGAAAAGTATTCTTGAGCATCTTTTCTCTAACCTGTGGTCTGTGTGTGCTTTTCCTAGCCGCTTGTCTCCAGCTGGCATCTATCCCTAAATGCATAATGGAGCTTTTTGGAGTGGACAGTCATACAGCTCTGTTGTTTCAGGTGTACAGCATGACTTGCCCTTGACTCATAGGCTCATCTGGGCTGATTTTCCACTCAACTTGTGCTCTTTCAAGCAGCAGTGACTGCCAGGTGGTGGCTGTTTGTGCTGTCCTCTCGAGTGTCATGGCTACATGGGCTGGGATCTGCTACTCGTGTTGCTGGTAAAAAGCAGTGGCCGACATTCCTCTGGCATCCACCAGAGACACTAAACACCTTGGGCTGCCAGCTCCTTGGTGTGGTGGTCCCTAAATGCTTGGAATGCATTTGGCAGGCAGCACTGCTGCTGCTCACAGCAGGCCCAGGGCAGCCACTGCACTGGCTGCAACACTAGCCTGGTAGCCAGATGTACCTGGAATACTATATCCAATTCTGGAGCCTCCTACCCAAGAAGCTCTTGGAGTGAATCCAGAGAAGGGCCACAAAGATGATCAGAGGGCTGGAGCACCTCTTCTATGGATACAGGATGAGAGTTTGGGGTCAGTCAGCCTCGAGAAGAGAAGGATCCAGGGAGACCTTATAGTGGCCTTCCAGTACCTGAAGGGGGGTCTACAGGAAAGCTGGGGAGGGGATTTTTATGAGGGCATGTAGCGATAGGACAAGGGGGAGTGGTTTCAAACTGAAAGAAGGTAGATTTAGATGAGGTATTAGGAAGAAATTCTTCCCTGTGAGGGTGGTGAGACACTGACATATGTTGCCCAGGGAAGGTGTGGAAGCCCCATCCCTGGCAGTATTCAAGGCCAAGTTGGATGGGGCTTTAAGCAGCCTGGTCTAGTGGAAGGTGTCCCTGCCCATGGCAGGGGGCTGGAACTAGATGATCTTTAAGGTACCTTCCACCATGGCTTTTTACATCTGAAAAGATATACTGTACATGATCTGTGTCACTGTCTTCTCATTATAGCTACTTGCCTATTAACATAATACTTTCATTGTTGTTTGGTTGACAAATTACATGCTGGGTGCTGTTGCACACTCCAGCGAGACAGTTTTCCTTCCAGTCATGGCGTTTTTTACTCCAGGTTAACTGGCAGTGCCTCCTGTTTCACCTCACTTCCACTTCTTTCATCTGTTGGTTCCCTGTCCTTGTTCCTGAAGCAGTGTCTGCCCTCTGGTGCATGCGGTGTTGGATTTTTTTGTTTAAGTTTAGTCAAAATTCAGGGGGGTCCGGCCTAACTTTAGTCTGAGACTATAATTTTCACATGTAATTGCATGGTTTCTTTGCTGTTGTTTTCTTCTTCCCTTGCTCACAAACCCCTCTGCTCCATCTCCTGCCAGAAGCTTGACTAGATCTGCACACACTCTGGTATTTAAGCATGGACTTCGGAGATTATGGATTAACTAGTTGATCTGGGGTGTAAATCTTTATTTCTGGTGTATGTAGGTATATTTTGGCTTTGATGATACAAGCATCTCCAACTGGACAGCTTTAAAGATAATGTTTGTGATCTGAATCTTATCTTTTCTGGTGCTGTTGCTCTAGGAGGGGATGATGTGTAGCGAGACAGTCAAGTTGCCATACATGTGTCTTCTGGTGGCTTTACCATCTTGTGCATTCTGTAGGGCAATATTGACTCTGGGCAGAAAGATGGGAGAAGGAAGCTCCCTCAATGCTGCCAAACCACATGAGTTATGCCGGACACAGGCTGTATCAGGGATGACTCACAGGATGATGTGTCAGCTATGTGACCTTCTGAGCTGGGGCTTGGAGCCAGCCGGAGAGCATGGGCTCGCTCAAGATAACTCGTGCTTTCTTTGTCATTGTTGTGCAGTCTCTCCAGTGCTATGGCTGATGTCACTTGTGTGTCCCAAAGCAGATGATGGTAGTACTGCTGGTAGTCACCTCAGCAGGGCTGGAGTAGTGAAATAAATGTGGGGGTTTTGGTTGTTGTTCTTTTGTTTTTCTGTTGGTTTGTTTTTTTAAATGTCTAGATGAACAAGGAAGGATCTCTTCTACTTGCCCTGTGTCAGAGCTCTTGGGGTGATCTGGCATATCCAAAAATGCAAGTTGGTTAATCACTTCATCCATAGGATTGCAAACACAGGACACAAGACATTGTACTTGTGGTGCCACGACTATAGTATTACAGCACTTTTGCTGGGGCAGGAGGTGCTTGCTTTGTGCAGTTGCAGCACAACTGGATTGCTGAAAGCCCCCACCTCATTTATCTTCAGCTCCTTGGAAGTGCTGATGGCTGTCAGGCAGGCTGCAGGTGGCTGGGAGGTGAGAGCAATCTGTCTCCTCCAGCAGCAGCTGGGAGGGGTGTTTGTGTGGTGAGGAGGAGCCAGGCACAGGTATGTGGACTCTGGCTGTGCACACCTGAGAAAGCTGAGGGGAAGCCTTGTGTGGGTTTGTTTTAATCCTTAGGGTTTAGAGCCAAATAGCTGCACTGGTTTGGAAAAAGCACGTTGGTCCTGTATGCAGGAAGGCTGCCCAAAGCATGGAAACGGGCCAATAACTCTTATTTCAAATGCTGCAATAGGTCACGTCCGTGGTATAAATGGCTGAGCCCTGCTCCTGCTCGCTTGCAAATCCTCCCTCTGTCTGACCAAACTCTGCCGTGGGCATCCAGGAAATCCTTTCCACTGAGTCAGAGGAGGGACCCTGTTGTGTAACACAGGGTTTGCACTCTGGCGTGGCTTCCACACGGGATTAGGGCAGCATCTGCACTTTCCCTGAACTAATCTTCAAGTATGCTGGCAGCCAGCCTTTGTGGGGGTGTCCCTGAAAGTGTAAAATGAGTTAAAGGGACACCAGAGCCCCCCTTTGCAGGGACAGGCAACAGCCGCAGGACTTGTCAGGGAGAACCAGCGGGCTCCATTTTACAGCTGCTTCCAATCATTGCCATTTCCTGGATAATGGTGTTCATTTCCTTCCAGATTTTGCTTGCCTGGGAACACAGGAACATCTGCTCCTCCAGGTTTCATGAAAGATGAACTTCCCCACAGCAGAAAATGAGCTTTTTTTAAATTATTATTGCTTTTTTTTTTTTTTTCTCCTTGGAACAGTTGCTTTAGGCGAGGTTCAGCTCTGAAACATGATGATAAAAATCATAATCTTGCCTTTGTGCCTGGTTATCTGCTAAACAATTTCTTCTCCTGCTGGCCCATGACATCAGCCCTGATGTTCAGGGCAGCACCCAGAGCTGCATCCATGCCAGGGACTGCACTCCCGTGCGCTGCCTCGTGCTGCACAAAAGCTGGACAGATTGGCAGTGCAGTGGAAACTTGCCTGCAGTGGAGACAATCCTACTGAGGACGCACAGAATGCTATGGAAAGAGGCCTTTCCCTTTCCTAGGTGTGTACAATCTGCTGCACTAGTGTGAGTGAAAACTGAAAAGGTTGACAGCAGTGAGAGTAAAGAGACTATTTGCTTAGGAAAATACACCTCTTTAAATGGTTGTTCTTCTGTGTAAGATTGCATTTAGACTTCTGGATGTTTTTTTTTAATAGAATATGACATAGTCCATCTCTATAGGATCACTTACAGAACATAGATCATAGGTTTTTTGCATAAAACCTAAGCTAATTAGCTTTAGTAAAAATGCTATGTACCGCACAGTTACTTGTTGCTTTTCTCCTCTCATCACTGTTGCTATACGGTTAAAAAGTATCTGTCCCTTTAAGGAGAAAGAGAGAAGTGGTTAAGAATGATCTCTTTCTTGTGCAGCCCAATTCTAATTAATTTGAAGCCCTAGCTCTCTTACTACCTGCGGTGCAAGCCTAGCATCCCTTACAGCTTCCTCCACCTTTGAGGAAGCATTTATACAAAGGACCTCTCTTCTTTGGCCATCTCATGGCCTTGCAAGAAACTCGCCCAAACCTTCACACACACAAGCCGTGACCCAGGGGACTGCAGTTTCCTGGGACCCTCCTCCCTGCTCCAGACAGGGCACCCAGCCATCCCTCTGCCCATGCCCCTTCGAGATAGTGTGTATCAGGATGCCAGACCATTCAGAAATGTTCTTCTCCATTTGCAGCTCTGATGTGAAAGCCTCTCAGAGCTGAAGGGAACAAGCAGGCTGATTTCATACATGAACTCCGAAATGCGCATTCAGAGGTTACACCTGTGACTTCCACAGCACAGCTGCCTTGTACCCATGCCCTTGAGCTCAGAAGACCAACAGGGTACAGAGACTGGCTTTGTCCTGCTAAGGGCAAGCTGAAGCCAGTCTGCTCTGCTCCTACTCTTTTTGGAGCACAAACTTCCCAACATTGAGTTTCAACAGGCTCGTGACTGTCCATCTGGGTGACAGCCATCCAGTGACTACACTGCTTCTACCCCTCATCCCATGCTTGTGATGCTCTTCCAACATTTAAGATGTAAGTCTCAACATGCCAATGAATGTTGCCCAAACGTTACAAGCATCCAAGGGACTGAAATAAGCAGGCGAGAATGCACAGCTGTAACACTACTGAAGGTGCTTGTCCCTTTTCTCCTCCCTGTAATGTTTAAAAGACCATGTTGGAGCCAATTGTGTGCAGTCTATTCAGGGATGCAAAAAAAAAAAAAAAAAAAGCTAGCAGTCTTTTTTCAGAACTACTACATGGGAAGAGCACTGTTGCTCATGGTTTTCTTTTTCCAGACAACTGCTTAAGCCAATGGTAATCCTGAGCAGAGCTGAATGGCGTTGTCTAGGCTGCACCAGGCATCCAGAACTGGGCCAAATCCCAGGGAAATGATGATCAGTGTTCCACTGCACACATCCCTCAGCTTTTCTGTAAGTACAGGGTCACTGGAATGAGTTGGTGGATGTATCAGTTCATTAACTTAATAAGTTAATGGTACTCGTTATGTAATTTGGTATTGAGATGTAAATTAACCTTTTCCCTATTAGCTGTTAAAATAAACGGTATAATCTCTATATACAGGATGTTTGTAGAAGATTCTTAGTTACTAGCATGTGGATTTTCATTGATTATTTCCAGTGCTAGTAATCATTAACAACTACTGATAGTTTAAGAATTACTTTTATTTCAAAGGGTAGAATTTATTTGGCTGTACACCACGGCAGATTAAGTGAGCCACACTGAGCAGTTATTACCTCTGCCTTCAATCATATTGCTGTGTAAAGAGGTAATACATCTTACTTCTTGTGCTTCTTCAACTCTGAATTTCACCTTTAATATAATTATGTTGACATATCAAACAATGTAAGCAATAGTTAATTAGAACAAAATGAGTTGCTATTTAATAAAAATCTTTTCTGCATCATTCTTTCTCTATTAAAGTATATCAACCAAAAGACAAAGAGATACAACTTAGAAGATAAATAACCAGAGCAAAAACTTGCAGATATGCACAAAGTGAAGATAAACTGAAACTAAATAGAAGAACTGCATCAGAATGCACATGATGAAAGTCCAAGAAATAAACTAAATTAACTTATTGATTGCCCATGACTAATAGGAAGATACGTGCCCTACCTTGAGGATCTGTAATTTTGCCCCAGACGTGATGTCAAAATCGAAGCTGAGAAGGAAACTGAAAGGTGTTTGGGTGATGTTTTCCTGAACATAGATACATGAATGTGTATGTTCTGCATCCCTTCTTCTCCAAAATACTCAACATAATTAATTTTTCATTTTTTCTCTTAAAGGCCATTTAGCCCAAAATATCCTCCCTAACATAGCTTGGTTCTGGTCTCATTGCTCAGACTTTGCTTCATCAGAGCCAGTCCTCAAGTGTGTAATGAGTTTAGCCTAATCCAGCACACATAGCAAAGAGCCTGAAGACAAAAAAAAACCTTGTATCAGATGGGCTACTGGTAGGCTCTATTAGATTTGTTCTCAGGTTAGGCCCATGATGTCTTGGGTGATGATTGGAGGGTGTTACAAGGTTATTTTGTGTGCAAGTATGTGACAGAATAAGGGATCATCTAGTAATTCCAGAACTGCTTGTATTACTCCTAAAAGCAATATATTCATATTATCCAGACTGACAACTGGTTTGGCTTCATGCTATGTTATAAGGATATATAATTGCCTGGAGTTCTGCTTGTTGATTAAGCTACCAAATGAAGCTTTATATAAATATTCAAAATACCCAAACACTTGGTCATCGTTTAAAAATTGCCTGTGACAGGAAGGCTGTGAAGCCCGTTGTCTGACAACATCCCTTTCCTGTGGGACAAGGCCAAGTACGCAGACAGAAACAAAATTATCAAAATTTTTTTGGCTACTGCTCTTTCTTTGAGCCATCCTCTGGCACTTCTAATCCAAAGGTCCTTGAGATGTTTCACAGATTTATTATGTGAAACTCTCCTTTCTCCAAGAGGACAACTATTGCTCCTCATTTTTGAACCCAGGTTGTTTCACTCACACAGTTTACAGAGTGACCCAATTCAGTAGCTGTCTCAGAAGAGCTGAGGGGGTGACAAGCCATGTGTAGGAATGAGTGACTTTGCCACCAGAGATTGTGTAATGTTAGAAACGCTCCAAATTCCAACAGCACAACCCAGTCAGTCAAGGCAGAAACCCACATAATTGGGTCTAAGACTGCTATGGAAACTATGCTGAGGACTAAAAAGACTAAAAAGTAGAGAATCTGTTCTTGCATGTTTTTCCATCAACTCCTCACTTGTTTCAAGCCCTCTTTGAATAGATGAAGCATTATGGAGCAGTCAGAGATGATGTGAAAATGTTCTCAGACAGCAGCTAACTCTAAAGAAACATGAAACTTTTACTTTCACAGAAGTTCCAAATGCACCAAAAATACCTTACAAGATTTTTCAATGTTTACTTGGAAGTTAGGATGAACATACAAGCATTTAAGTACTAAACTAGTTAGCAGCAAAAATACATGTTTAATCTACATTTAGGTTAATTTACAACTTGGATTCCTCCGTGTTTTTAATCTTTGAATTCAGTTTTGCAAATCTTCAGCCCCCACCAGCCTGCTGGTGTGGAACTGTTTGAGAGACCTTGTCTAAATATTAAATACCCTTGGAGTGTGATGGTACATCATGTGCTACTGGGAGGGCTGCTGGTAGCCTGTCAGCAGTCACCAGCAGCACGCCAGCTTGCCTGCTGGTGCTAAGAGTATCTGCTTTGCTACGTGTCCTTGCCTCCTTGCTTTCAACTCCTTAAGAAAGGTGTTTATGAAGAGAGAATTAGATAGGAAAAAACCCAAACAACCTCTCTTCAAGGTTACATCCTTCAAGAATTAAAAAACACTGGATGTTGTTCCATTAGTCTCTATGGGACTGTTTGTTTTTAAGTCAACAGGGCCACTTAAACAGCTTGCAAGGAGACTTGGAAGTCATGGTGGTTGCAAAGGAAGACACCTCAAGTGTCCATTCCTCTTCCCTCAGTATGGCAACAGAAATGAGGTGACAAAAATACCAAGGCAGAAGGAAATCTGGTGATTATTTTGCCATTTCAGAGGCAGTGGGGTTTTGTTGGTGCTAATGTTATTCCCTGCCCGTGATCAGAGTGGTTTCTGTGTACTCCAGAGGAGCCTTCTGGAGGTCAGAGAGTTTTAAACTATCTGGATTACCACTTACAAGGAAACAGTTTCCATTACAGTTTGATTGCTTATTTTGCTTGCTTGATTTTTATCTTGTTTTGTTTTCCTCCAGGAAGAGTACTCCTGCTCCTAAGGCTGGATGTCCTTGTAAGCTTAAGCTTCTACATGGCCACAAGTAATTTCAGCCTCAATTTGTGAAAGGGCAAAATCAGATGTATGACAGAGGTGTTCTCCTGCATTAAAAGGGATTCACTTGTGTGTCTTTGCCTGAAAGACTACATTTCTCCAAGTCCCTTTTTGTAACGTGCTGGAATTCAGAGCTGAAAGCAACCAGCTTAGGACGAGGTGTGGCTGCCACACACTGTCATCTCCATCACTTCAGGGCTGGAGGTGGCAAATGCAGATGCTGGGCAGCCAGGGACTGCTCAAGCCAGCCTGTGGTCAGCTCAAGTGCCCTGTCCTTTGCTGACACGCAGGCAGCAGTTCTACGTGTCTGGTCTCAAAAGCCGGGAGGTGTGAGTTCACGGGCTGCCCTGAGCTCTCAGGGGACCTGGTGCGTGCCTGGCACAGACATCTGGGCAACAATGGAGCAGCCAGATGATGATGTTGCCTGTTCTCTTTGCTAGCAGGAGGTTACTTGTGGATTTGGAACACAAATAGAAGATCCAAGATTGCTCCCGTTCCCTGGCCTCCTGTAGTATCACGACCTGGATTGCAGTTTGGCAGTTGTCGTCAGAATTAAGCATGAAATAGGATTGTGGGTGGAATGCATGGGGTTAGTAATTTTTGTCCTGGTTGGATTTCTGAGCTTATTACACCTAAACATGTTAACCTTCATTTTCTTAGATTAAACAGTAACTTTACAGGTTATGCTTCTATGCTCAGAGGAAGCTGTTTGGTATGTTCTGTACAATCCAACTGGGAATGTTTCTTGTGACTGAGCACCTTTCTTTTTAATTGGTTTCTAAATGCTACCCAAGTGTGCAGCAAGTTAGCCTCACAACATAAAAAAAAAAAAAAAGAAAGAAAAATTAGAAACTGCTGCTAGAATAGATTCAAAATTGCAGTGTCTGGTCCTCAGTTCTCTTTTGGAAAGCATTACCCAGCAACAAATGAAATGGAGCCAACATAACCATTTAAAATAGCAAAGTAAACAGTTCATGTCATAGTTAAGATAATCCTTAATTTCTGCTGCTTATCTGAGATCTGCTCTGCTGATCTGCTGGGAGGACTTAACCTTCCTGAAAGCTGTTGTTGGTGTATGTGCTTGAACCGGGAAGACCTCTTTCCATTTCAGAGCCTGTTCTCCCAGAAGATTAACACTGCTATGCCCCCTCTAAAAAGAAAAACCTCTGAAATACAGATTAATTTTAGAGGGAGATACTGGGAATAGTTTGCTGCAATACAGCTTAAAGGAAATACTTTAAAAATATTGCCTATTTAAGACTCACTTTTTCCGTTTTCTTTTTCTTTACAAAGGAGCTATGTTGTCTGAAATTCTCATGATTTTCATCTTACAGAAGTGCATGTATAGTTACAGAAGGGAAAAGAGAATCATGGCTTTATGCTTTCTGTGGGTCGTGTAACCAACTCAAAATGAAAGCTATAGGGAATTTTAATTTCAAATTTCTTTGCGCTATGTCAGAAACCATTTTTGTAATTTTTTTTTTTTTTCCTCTCTTGGGATGTTGTGTGAAACACAGAATGGCAGAGCAGATGGCCTGTCTTCTCTTTCCAAACAGATGAGCAATACCACTTTGTTCAGGAGGGAAATCTGAAGGGGGTTTCTCTGAGGTGTGGGAAAGCCCAGTCTAACACCTGGATCAGAACAAAAATCACGAGTTGGTCTAACAGGTTTTAATGTATAACACTTTTCACAAGCAAATGGATGTATTTCTGATATGATCTTTACTACGTTTCTTATGGCTTATTTTAAAATTAAAAAACAATTACAAAAATCCATATTTAAATTAAGACTCTCTAGTGTACCTGTGCCTTAGGGAGGAAGTGAGAGAATCACTGGGTGCAATGTCTTAGGCTTAGTCATAGCAGGAGCATTGAGTGCTGGCCTGAAATTTGCAGCAAAAGCTCTCAGAATAGGGATGAGTCATTATTGCCCTTGAACTTTGTGAATCTGAAACTATATTTATCATTTTGCATTGTTCCTGAGCTGTGCATTTGTAGTTTCACGCACAGAGCAACTTGCCACTTCTGCCCTGAGGAGCTAACCCACACACAAGGGGATTTCCAGGGAGAGAAGTTGAGGATTAATTTATGGGAGTGAATTTTAAGAATAGCTTTATTGAAGAATACTTGTGTTGTGAGGTTACTGATGTGAGAGTGATACTAAAAGGTTAAATAAATTAACAAGGCAATAGCACACAAAGTTAAAAAAAAAAAAAGGAAATAAGTAAAATTGGAGAGTTCATGTAGGGTCAAGAATAGGTAACATGGGGTACTGTAATGAGAGGCAAATATTTTTGTGAATCTAGTACTTTTTCCTTTTCCTTCCCACAACCTTATTTGCAATGTTCCAAACAGAAACCAGAGCACTAGAAGGAAAGATCCAGATCATTACATTTTGCTTTCTTCCTCTTCTTTCTTCCCCTCCCTTCCCACATAGTATAAGAGATGAATTAGATGAGTTTTTGAACCAAGTCAGTTGCTGAGCAGCTGCCTTGTGAAAGAATGCAGCTGTAACACCAAAAATACCACCTGGGCACTAAAAACCAGCGGGGAATCTTGTCAGTGTCTGCAGAACGTGTGTTCAATTAGTGACCAAATGCACACACTAGAAGTGCACTTTCTGTCTCTGGTCTTACAGCAGCAGCCCCTGCAGAGAGGATGGAAAGGGTGCTGAAAGAGACTTCTATCTTTGTAGTACAGTAAGGAATTAAAAAAAAAAAGAGAGAAAAATTATTATTGGGATGGCAGGATACAGGAGGCAGTTATTGGCTTGCCAAAAAGACTTAGCAAATGGAAATCCAGAATTAGTTCTAGGTAAGGTAATAAGTATGTGAGAACTGTAGGTACTTTGCATTTTTGTATGTGAAGTAACTGTAGGCCAGGATTACACATCCCACGCTGGTATTCCAAGTTTCCTTGTTCAGTGGGAAGGAAAACCATTGGTGTGCTGAGGCAGAGTATTACCAGCTATCTTTAAATCTGCTTCCAGAAACTCTCATGGCTGCTGTGACAATTTCTTAGCAGGGAGAACTCCTGAGGGCATTTGTGCTGTGGTGCAAGTATAAAGCAAAGGCTATTCTGAATGTCTGTTTGTACTGATCATCTCAAACTTGGCATGCATGGAAAACAGGTAACAAAAAAAAACCCTCTGTGTTTTCCATGGTGCTTTAAGAGCAATTTACTGTGCCTGGACAGCTGAAACTTTCACTCTGAGGGATGGTGGAAAAGAAAGTATCTTCAGATTAAAACATTTCTGGTATAGTGTGCTGCAAGATCATTTCAACTCAAGAACTACAACTTCTCCACCTCCAAGTCCCCCATAAATATACCAAAAGAAATAAACCTCAATGCATGGGGAAATTCTTCACAATTCAGCAGTAATAGAACTCCAGAAGTATTTATACTTTTGCTCAGAAAAGCGTGGTTCCTAAGCTGAGAAAGCTAGTGGCAACTCAAATACTGGTTTCCATGGTGCCATTACTAATGAACTAGGATGTCAACAGATCTCATCTTCTACTGTTACCCATAATGGATTCAGTTTACTGATGCAGTTTTGTACTCATCCAGGACCAATTTAGCAATGGGTTACGTGAGCAAAAAGTTGCACAGGCTAACTGCAAAATCCGTTCCTTTCCAGGCGCTGTGCCCTGGCCCCAGCAAGCCAGGACGTGGCGAGAAACGCTCCGGGCTCTGTCAGGAGCGACATTCCCGCCTGGCCGGGAAGCCCGGCAGCCCGTTCCCTGCTGCTCTTCCCGCCGTGGCCCTTGGCGTGGCACTGCTCCTCAGGCCTGCAGGTGAGACCTGCAGGTGAGACCTGCAGGTGAGACCTGCAGAACGTTCCCCCCCTGGTTAAACGTGCCACGTGGACACGAAGAGCAGCCTCCCCGGTGCACCTGGGCATCTCCAGCGGGCTCCCGAGCCCCTTGGCCAGAGGGGGCTGGATCATCCAGCCCGGATCAGGGACCGACTTCACCTGCCACCCGCTCCTCTCTGCGGGCAGAGACGGTGCGCTTGGTAGTTGAAAACGTTATTTTTTACTAAAATCGCCTGTATCCATGGCAACCTAAACCTGACAGGCCCGTCTCCAACCCCTCCAGACGGAGGGAAGCGCCGCCGGGAGCGCCTCACGCTCCCCGGGGCCCGTGGGGAGCCCAGCCTGCGGGTGCCGGCCTCGCCCCGCGGCCCGGCCGGGGCGACGGCTCCTCAGGCTTTGCCCGCCGGGGAAGCCGCGGCCGGCAGGAAATGGAGGCGGCGGGCAGGGCGGCACGACCAGCCCGCTACAAGCCGCCGCCCCGCCGCTCCTCTCAGCGCGTCACCGCCGGTCCCGGGCCGGACCCCCTGCCGGTCCCGGGCCGGACCCCCCGCCCGGCCGGAGCCCGAAGCGCCGCGGCGGGACCGGCCCCCGCGGCCCCGGCCGCCCCTCCCCGCGCGGCTCCCGCCCCAGACCCAGCGGCCGGCGGGCGCCGGGGGGGGGGCGTGGCTGGGCCGGAGTGGCGTGCCGGCCGGCCAATGAGCGCACGGCGTGCCTGACAGCTGCGCGCCGCCCGCCAATGGGGTGCGCGGGGCGGGCGCGGCGGGGCGCGCGCGGCGCGGCGGGCGGGCGGCGGGCAGTCGGCGCGGGGCGGTGGCGCAGCATGATGCGGCTGTGGCGCTCGGCCTTGCTGCGGGACCTGCTGCTGCTCGGGCCGCCGGGAGCGGCCGCCGCCGGCCCCCCGGGGCCCGGGCCCGGCCCCAGGCGCCTCCCGCCGCCGCTGGCCGCCTTGGGAGCCAGCCCCGCCGCGTCCCGCCGCGGCCCGGGGCTGCCGCCGCCTTCCGCGCGGGGTCTGTGCACTCGCTCGGAGGGAGCCTTGGAGGAGCCGGGGAAGGGGGCGCAGGCGCCGCCGCCGGTCCCGGGCGAGCCCCCCGCCGACAGCGGGCACAGCAACAGCCACGGCGGCGGGAAGGAGCTGGCCGGAGGCGGCGGCGGGGGGGAGAAGTGAGTGCGGGGCGGGCGGAGGGGCCGGGCCGGGATGCGGAGGCGCCATGTGAGCGCGCGCCTGGCGCTTGCGGGAGGGCCCGGCGGGGCCCGGCGGGGCGCGGGGCCGGCAGGTGCGAGGGCCAGGCGGCCCGCAGGGCGCTGCTCCCCGCAGGCATCGCCGCTCCCCAGGCCCTGCCGGGCCGCGCCCCGCTGCGGGACCGGCTGCGTGTGCCCGCGGGTGGGTGCCGCGTGTGCGGGGCTGCGCGGCCCGGGGGGGCCCTTCGGGTGGGGAGGGGCGGGCGGGGAGCGGCCCGGGGCTGCCCGTGGGTCGGGGCCCCTCGCCGTGCCCGGGTCGGGGGCTGGCTGTGCGGGGGGCCCGAGCGGACAGCCCGCCTGGCTGCGTGCTCCCCGGGGCTGCTACCTGCGCAAAACGTTTTCCAGGAGAAGTGAAAGCTGCGTCATCGTGCATTAATTATTAAAGGCGATGCTGTGTGGTCTGTGGTTCTGCCTCGGAAGTTTTGTAGCGCTGTCTTCTCCACGTCTGCGTCTAGCACAGTAGTCAGGGATCGGTGTCGCCGCCAGCCAGTGGTGTGTACAGATGTTTATAGGTGCTGCAGAACGTGTCCCTGCACCAGAAGGTCCTGATCTGGCCCTGAGTGACAGAGGTGCATGCATTAAATATAACGATAAGACTGTGTATGTAGAGTTTAAATTCCTTCACTAAGAACCTGCAATATTCTTAAAATAATTGGTCAGGACAGGGGTACTGGCTCCAGTTTGTGTCCCTGTTGCTGACCAGGAGTGGATACCAGGGTTAGAGTATAATAGTGAGGTAGAGGGATTGGTGGTTCTCCTTAGCACTGTGCTCTGTTAGTCCTTAGCATTACACAGGTCATGAAAAAGTCTTGTTCGTTTCCCACCCCCCCATCTGACAGTCTGCCCGTGGCTTGTTTGAGCCTGGCTGTGCTTAGTGTCTCTGGGAGCCTGTTGTAGGAAGTTTGACAACTGTAAGCTGTAAAGACCCATCTCCTTTGTGTGTGTTTGGAACATGCCCCTTAGCTTTCCTGTAGGCAGTCCATCTGCTGCTTCTGGGGTGGCATGATTAAAATCTAAAACCAAGCCACTTTCCCAGGCTTTGCTATGCTTATTACCTAGATGAAAAAAGCAAAAGACAGAGGAAGGAAGGCCAAGAAAGGAGTACCTTGTTTTAAGGCTGAGGAAAGTCTATATTAGCCAAATGCTAAGGGGAAGTCTGGAAGAGATTCCATGAGGCTGGCTGGGAAGGCCTCAGCTCATTACTAGTTCTGCTTTTGAGTTGTGTATGGGTTTGTTGGGGTTTTTTTTTGGTTTTTGTTTTTTACTCCTTCAGGCGGGGCAAGAAGCTGCCTTGTTCTGCCCCCCTTTCTTCCACCAAATGTCTTAGCTGCTGAGCTTGGTTCAGCCTTTTGTTTCAGTGGTCGTCTTTAAGGGCATCACTTGTAATTTCTGCTGCCAAACTCCTTAAAGAATGCATGCATGTAAAGTTATATAACCGTATACAATATTATACACACAGTATTTATACTGTTGTTCAACTTATATGAAGTCTCCTCTTTGAAACAAACAAAAAAACCCTGTATGGAGCAAATTAAAAAAAAATAATTCAGCTGTGGCTCAGGTAGGTGTGGTTTATAAAGGTACTTCCATTTTCAATGAGAAATACAGATAGTACAGTTAAAAGCTTATGAAATACCATTATGTCAACTATGAGGGGTTTTTGAGGATGTTGAAAAGGTGATTTAGTAAAGAGGTGACATTTTCTTAGACTGAGCTTTTATAACAGCTTCCTCCAGCTAGCATAAATTAGGTGAATCCTATAATTTCTGTTATGTCTGGTAATGTCATCACAAACCAGTTATAGGCTTTTAATCAGTTTTAGCTTTTGACAGAAGGTTATATTTGAAAGTCAGATGCTTGTTCTTTGACCCTTACTGCAACATGAACAAGGAGCAGTTCTATAAAACATGCAGCATATAGTTACGAGCAAGGAAAAATTTGGAAACAACAGTTTATTTTCAGTTCAGACTGTGCAGGAATTCCTATGACACATTAGCCAGCCTGATGGATACTTTCATTCTTATTCTTCTTAATGCAGAATTATGAAAATCTTCCTTAAGTATTTGTAAGTCATACGTTACGTGTGGAAATCTGTGCTACAGTGAGAGAGAGTGCAGGATTTGGAAGAAGGGGGAAGTTCTTCAAAAGACAGGTTTCTGGTCTAAAGTGACAACTGGGCTAAGTCAGGGTAGTCTGTGTGTTCTGCTGATGCCAGTGCTTTGCCATGCAGCAGTATATGATGTTTCAGTTTTGATTGTCAGATGGTTTGTAAGCCCAAGACAATAGGCCTTTTTTAGCCTTTCTTTTTTATTTGTTTGCTTTGGGAGATTATTTATTTTTTTTTCAATTTGGTTGTAAGATCATAGTTCTAGGATACTGGAATAACCCACAGTGTAAAAAGAGCACTGACGTTTTCTTGCTTGTATGCTTGCCTGGCAGTCCTTGTGTACAGAGTAGGAGTTGCAAGTGAAAACCTGAGATGTTCTGTGCAAAGACTGTGCTGAAATTTAGGACAGTTTAATCCTTCATAGAGGGAATAAATTATGTGATCTTCTGGCTGATGAAATAGCTAGTATCCTATTGCATAACCAGAACCTCTTGTGCGTGTTTTTCTAAACATCTTCCACCACCTCCTTATCCCTGGTATCCAGCCTCCACTCTCTGTATCCACATGAAACTTACCATATTTTGGAAAGGAAAAATATTTGAGCTTAAGCTGAGATCGGTCATAGACTGGCAATTCTGATTAATAAAGGCTGTGGATTAAAATGCAATCATACCTATGTTTGTGCCATACTAATTAAAACACAATAACCTAGTATGCTCCTGTGTTACAAAGTTGTATAATATTTAATAGTGTTTACTTCTGCTTTCAATATGACTTCCTTGTTCACTTTTGCTTTCAGTATAAGTGTGCAGTGTTCTGTCTTAGGCTGGACAGTTGTAGGATCAAACAGTTTATCTTAGCTAGAGCTATTTCTAAGTTACAAAATCATTGATTTAAGATGAGAGGGAGGAGCAAAACATGAGCAACTGATTTTTAAAGTGTAGCTAAACTGCAGAATGGTTCATGGAAGTGTTTTATTTACTATTTTTTCTTAAAATGACAAGGTAGTGGTAGGTTCCTTTTTAAGGACAAGGATGAATTCTGGACATACCTTTTAAAATTAATTTTGCTTTTGCACCCAGGCCAGGTTCCAGAGGAATAACTGTATAGTAACCAGGCAGTGGTTCCATCTCAGTGTTGCTTCTGTCGGAGCATGGATGTAATACTTGCAGATGTAAGAGACTGTTAGAAGTGCACTTTCATTAGACCTTTCTTAACTTCCTTTGAGGCTAAGGTTTTGAAGCAACAGTTCTTATTTTAGTAGGCATCAAAGTGCCTGTGGTAAAAACATGTCAATTTTTGGTGTAAGTACATAAATACGTAGTTTTGTCTGAATCTTGGTAGGTTCTCAGGTGAATGGTTGCATACCACTGTTGATGGGATCAATGTCTAACTAGGCAAGTGGACAGGAAGTGGTTATTTAGTTACTTGATGGGTGTTTCTATTTCTTAGTTGGAGATCAGTTATCTGTAATATTGTGACAGGATACCTGTTGTAGAGGGGCTGCCGACTCTGGTTTGCAGCCCTCAGAGCTCTTAGTGGTTGTGACGTCCTATTTATGTGACTGGTATATTGTAGTTAACTATGAGCCTGCTACTATTGTTAGTCTTACTATTAGTATTATATCTTTGTATCTTGTGTTCCTCTGTAAACCTTGTCCTGCATTTTGCCAGTTTCATCTTGTAAGTGCAAAGCAGGAATATTTCACTGGATTTGAAATTTAATCTCTTTCATATTGTAGGAATTATAATTTGGCTTTTGTTAAAGTGAAATGCTCCTTGGAATCTTGCATAAGCATGGTACTGATGTAAAAGGAGGAGCTGAAAGAAAGAATGGTCTGGACTGCAAAGTCCTTTGCTTGAACTGCCTGCTTTCTGTTTTTCCTTACATTGAAAAAGTGGTGTGGAGCATCTACCAGTATTCAAGTCCACAGGTTAAAAGACATATGGTTGTGTAATAGCCTAGTGCTTAATTTTTTTGTTTTAGTTGTTGTGTTGTTTTTTTTTTTAAAGGGAAATAAATATCAAAAGTCATTATTCATGAAATGGAATAAACTGGATTTTCCACTTCATCTGTGGAAACTGCAAGTTCTCTGACTTGCAGAACACGTGCTAAACAGCACTATCTTGCTAAGTGTGCTCGTGGTGCCAAAACGTGGCTTTTAGGTTAAGCAAACATTAGCTACTGACATCGCTGACCCGATAAACTGCAGAGCAAGCCTTTCCACCTCTGTTTAGCTGATAAACTTTATCAAAAGATGGACTATTTGACAGAGCAGTTTTCTGTAAATATAGATATATAATGCCATCCTCTTTGCTTTGGCAGTCAGTGCAGATCCTCTGCTAAATTAGGCTGACTGACCTGATACTGAAAATCAGCAGATGTGAAAGATAAGGAAACTATGTCAAGAGAGAATGTATGCTGTGAAAGGTGCACATCTCTTTTAATAGATGAAAATCTTACAGAGAGGCAGATAAAAATCTTGGCTAAATTCTAAGGTTTTTTCTGCACCCTTCCAGATAGAAATTCCACATTTGGAACAGCTGTAAAATTCTGAATATCAGCTCAGAAACTTGTAATTAAATAGGCTACGAGGTAAGATTTCTTGGTATGTTTGTGGTCTTGTTTTGTCAAAGTGAAGTATGGGAGTTTCCTCTGTCAGACCTTCAGCAATCCAGTCATGTAGCAGAGACATCCCTTAAAACACAAAATTTCAATGCTTTGGGGAGCTTGGTTAAACACTCACCGTGAAATGGGGGCAAATGTAGGGGTGTAGGCTACTTAACTCAGCATAACTTTAAAAACCAAAGTCCTTAGCTGTAGAGTTAGGATGCAGGTACAGGACCAAGCTGCAATAGGTGTGTTAGTAGTTTTGGTTCTGTTGGCTTGACTGGACATACTGTTTTCAAAAGACTGAAAGCACAATATACTGTGTGGAAGACTTGAATTTTCTTTAGGAAAAAGGGTGTTCAGTAATTTGCTTGAGGTAGTTGCAAGCATTTGTTTTGGTTGAATTGCCAGTCTGTCTGTGCATTAGTCAGCCAGCATCATTTGAAAAAAAAAAACAAACCCACAACCCTAACCAGACTGGGAGACAAGGAAAGTTCTGTTGGCTTATAAAGCTGTCCTCTGTTCTTAGTATGCAAGTACAGTGTTTTAAATAAATTGGAAAAATGAGCAGTGAGGGTTTTTTACTACTGGTTTTTACTGCTGGTTATAAGGAGGAGAGGGAGGTGAGTGCAGTCTAAAGGCTGTCTTAAAATTGAAAGGGTGTTTGGATATAATTAGATCTTTATTAGAAATAATCATAAAGCTGACCTGTTGTTGAGGTGGAGTAAGCTAGAACTGGGAGAGGAAGGGGCATTAGTGTCAGTGTGTAAGGTTGCATTGGCCTACCTAGGTTCTGAGCTTTGTTGTAGTGTTTTTACTTTCATACTTAACCCTGAGTACTGGTATTAAAAGAATTACTAACCTTATTGATACTTTCATGACTAGAATTTAGACCTGCTTTTTGTGCACAGATGTATAAAAATATGTAAATTGCTACTGAATATAATATAATAAACTAGAATTAGTTGCAGTATATAACTCATATATTATGATACAGTAACAAAGTACTGCAAATACTATTAGATTATAATACTGAGCTTTAAAATTGATGGCTAAAATAATGTAAGTCTGCATACTCTGCATTTCAATTAGTTTCTATCTACATTTATAGAGAAATTTTTAATTTTTTTGCTTGCCAAACATCAGAGTATGGGCTTTCTCTAAATTGACTTTTGCTTAGAAACAAACCTGAGCACTTCAGAAGACTAAAATAATTGATCCAAAGCCCTTTGCAGCCCAGTGCCCCTTGCAGTTTGGAAGTGTACATGCCAGGTGTATGCTATGATGCTGTACTTACAGGGGAAGCATCAAGAGCTGAGTATAGTTTTGCCCTCCTGCCAGCTGCAGGGTGCTTTGGAATAGCAAGGAGAGGTGAAACTCTGAAGTTAAACCTCTAGAGAATTTCCAAAGGCTTTGAGGGAAAGCTGTCAGTATTAGAGCTTTCTTTCTTGGAAGGAAGATGATTTGGAAATGTTGATGATTTATCTGGTAGGTTTTCTTCACGTTTCGCTTAAAATGGAGGTGTAAGTTGGAAAAATAAAATAAAAAAAAAAGGAGGCATACGGGAAGCATATCAGAGAGTAAAATAGTTAAGATATGGAATACTTGGAGAGGCAGTGTATTTACATAGATAAACACAGTGACCATTGAGGACGTATCTACGCTGTGTGTAACTCCCTCTGCGAAGTGCATGCAGTGAGTTTCTGCTTCTGGTGCCTGAGCTGGTTGGGATTACTTCATTGTGCTGCTGGCTTTGGTGGCTTTCCCTGCAACTGATGTGGCTTACGTCAACTTCTAGGAAGACAAGGGCTTTAGGACTCTTTCCAGGTGTTCCTAAAAGCAGAACAATTTTGAAGAAAGTAATACGCATTAATCACCTCTTTACTTTCTCTCTGAAGCCACTGGATCAGTCTGCTCTTGAGGCATTATTATGAGGCACGTAGGTCTTTGAATCTTATAAATAATTTATCCTCTGTGCAAGCATGTGTCTGTCCTCTGTAACATCGAGAGGGAAACTTGATGCATCTGCTCCAAAAATTTCTAAATATAGTCTTGGTAGTACATGTATGTCAGTAAAAACATTGCTGTGTTGCAATTAAAAATGTTTGCTTTGTGAAGTACTTTTAATATTACAATTTTTTTCCTACTTCAAGCTGAATTAAGCTTTATGTTCACTAATAAAAGCATTTTTTGAGGTTAATGGCAGCATTTATGTTGGTAGTGAAAATGCTTTCTTGTGAACAGTGCAAAAATATGTATAAATTAAAATACGCGCTGAACTAATCTATGTTTTTTCTTTTTTTTTTTTTCCAGTAAAATAAAGCAAGGTCTCCTTCCTAGCTTAGAAGATCTACTTTTCTATACCATTGCAGAAGGTCAAGAAAAAATACCAGTTCATAAGTTCATAACTGTAAGTTTACTGTTCATGGTGCTGTGTGAAAGCTAAGTACTGCAGGGGTTTTTAACGTTCTGAATGAAAGCAAAGAATTTCTGTTATGCATGGGTAGCTACAGCAGTGAACATAACTATGTTTCTCCCTATGTTGGTTCTGTAATTAAGAAAGAGAACAATTGTACTTCTATTGTTATTCACTACTTTACTAGCAAAAGAGTGTGCTTGAAAGCATCTGTGTCTATGGCAGGGCGGGGTAGGAATTGCACTTGTGTAAGGTCTAGTTGGACCACTGTGGATTTCCAGTTATGTTGATCTTTGACATCAGATGCAGCCAAAATGGCAGAAGGATCAATGAGGTGTCAAAGTGTTGGTGTTGATAACACAGTGGCATATGTCTCTTTTTTTGATAAATCAGACTGAGCAGAAGAGAATTTTATTGTAATAACATGTTTTTTCATTTTAGTAATTGTTGTTTTATTGTAATAGGCACTTAAATCCACAGGATTACGTACATCTGATCCCCGACTGAAAGAATGCATGGATATGTTAAGACTGACCCTTCAAACAACTTCAGATGGAGTTATGCTGGACAAAGACCTTTTTAAAAAGTAAGCTTCCTGTCAGTGATGTCACTATGTAATCCTGAATGGCTGTTGTGTGTTACTGACTGCTGTCTTAGAAGAGACATAAGATGTATAAATCTACGTGTTTTGAAAGCAAGAAAACCACACACTCCTACTGATGCTGTTTTCATATGAGTTTGTTCTCTGGCTTTGTGCAGCAGACAGGTTGTGTGATCTCAAGTGTCTCATGTAGCAGTGTTTGCATCTGACCCCACACTGCAACTCACAGTCAGGTGGCAGATAAACTAATGCATGCAGCATGAAGTATTTAGTGTGAATGCATAAAACTTCTCTCTCACTGTGTCAGTTTTTACTGTGAAGTGCTGCTTTGTAGTAGTGAGATGTTCAGCGTATGTATGGAGTTAGTTCTAAAAGTGAGTATATGAAAACAGAGTGAAGTTAAATTACAAAATATGTAGAGATGAGAGCAGTTAAGACTGTAGACACTGCGTTGGTCTGTTTTGGATAAGATTTACGTGCCATATTTTCATGATACTTTTTTTTTTTTTTTAAGAAAAGTCTGTGGTCACTTAGCTGAACAATATAAGCTTTCCAGGTTGTCTTCAGTTCATGCCAAACACACTCCTTTGCTCCCCTACTTAACAGTTTTGTGTGCCAAAAGATTGGTAGTTCAGGGCTCTTAAATCTTGAAATGAAATTATGAGACTATTTTTGAATCCAATTTTATTCCACTTAGAAGGTAAATGATATAATATCTAAAACTTGCTTTTTTTCATGGAGAGTATAGTTTTTTGAAAATTGTTATGTTTTTGTTGTCCTGCAGCATTTTTTGAGTTTATGAAGTAATGCTGTTTAGTGCTATTTCCACTCAAGTTAGAATCGAAAATATAAATGTGTGTAAGAAAGGTGTGTTTACATATATAATTGGATATATGTTATATACATGTAAGTATACAAAATACATAGTATACATCGTATACTTATACTGTTGTATATTTGCATAGCGTATGTAAACATAATCATGAAGTATGCTATGTGTTTTTTATATATATATATAAACATTTTCAGAAGTACACTGAGAAAAAAAATGAGTGTCTGTGAGTGTGAAAAAAATAACAAACCAGTTAACTCTGTAATCAAATGTGGGACACTTCTGAAAGTTATAACATGGAACACCTTCATTCCTATATTTAAGTTCAAGACCAGGTCTTTGCTGGTTATTTGTCAGCACAGTAAAACCTCTAAATTGTTACAGAGTCAGAAACCTTCCTGGGTGTATGTTTGGACTGAAAAGGAAATGCCTTTGCTATTATGCATTACATTGATACTAGAAGACTTCTTTGTGATAGTAATCTATGAATTATTTTCTAGATAAGGGCTCTATATTTAAAAAAGGACAAATTGTTGCTGATTAGAGAGATGAAGATTAGCCTGTGTTCAGTGTTGTACCTCTAGGATTTGATCCTGTGTGTTAGGGAAGTGATTGTTACTATGAAAATCTGTGGTGAGTTTACATGGTTACTTCTTGTGTAGGAAGAGTTTTAAAACAAAGACTACCCAGAGGGTGGAGAGGTCAGTCTTTTTTCACATAGCAGATTTTCCTTCACAGCAGCAGGTACTAACCTTCTTTATAAATGACTACTGCCCAGGTTCAGTACCCCTTCTTCCTAGGCACAATGCATTTTCTGTGTAGGAACTGTACAAGGTTCCTGTATTGTGTTTTTCTCCTAATGTTTAAGGTGTGAAATACAATAATGTATCTATTTAGCTAAACTTCCCTCAGAATGTTGAAGGTTCAGTTCCCTAAATGTGAGTCAGTGATGTCGTTCTCCTGTTGAATTTGAGTCCAAAGGTGGTAGTTCAAATAAAG
Source organism: Apus apus (assembly GCF_020740795.1). NCBI lineage: Eukaryota > Metazoa > Chordata > Aves > Apodiformes > Apodidae > Apus > Apus apus. Next base: position 32,009,311 of record NC_067287.1, on the reverse strand, counting down.
CATCAAGGATAAGCAACGTGGAGTAGTGATAGCATAAGGTTGACTAAATCAATCAAGTTCAGTAGAAATTACCTGTGAAATATTTTAGCTCCTCTGTACAGTCCACCATTGTAACAGAAGTTTCAACACCTTTTTGGTGGTTCTAAGCATTAGAGTCAAATTTGACTAAATGTGCTTTATTTGGAAGGCTTTTGTCTCTGCAGGGCTCTCCGCTTAAATAAAAACTTGGGGAAAAATTTCCATGTGACAGGAAAACAATGTGGGTTTTTAATCTTTAGTCTCCAGAGTTTCTTGAATTGAAGGCTTCACTTCAGAGAATGCTTGTGAAATTTCTTGAATTAGCAGTTAATTTTGCATCAGTCTAACATAACACATGGCCTTTGTAGCATGGATACCAGCCTGCATCCTGGAAGCAGCACAGCACACTTGTCAGCTTGCTATGTGCATATTTTCTTGTTTTTGGTACCCTGGCTATAGTACTACATAATGAAGTTGTACTAATACTGTATAATTAGATGAAACTTAACAGCAGCTTAACAAGTCTTCCTCATGAAGTGTGCACATTTTAAGATAACCTATTTTTAGATCTCTTTCTATGGCATAGTAGCTAATTTGTAGAAAAATTTCTGATATTCTTTGTAAGAAATCCTCCTACCCTTCAGCTTTTCCTTTAACTCACAGCTTGTTCCTAACAAAAAAACAGAAGACTTCCAAAAGTCCTATTTCTTAACTTACTATTGGTTGTGGATTGGGAGGAGGAAAGACATGAGGCAATGGGAATTATTTTGAAAATGATGGACACCTGTCTGAGATGGTAACTACTGAGTAACAGTTACAACTCTGAGGTTTAAACTTGATTCTTACTCAGAATAACTTACTTGGCTTTGTAAGCTTAGTATTTGTCACAAGGTGCTGTCTGTCCCTCTTTATTTACCTAGAAGTGTGGTCTTGCTAGCTGTGTCTTCTCTCATCTGTGGGTAGGAAGCAACCATCTGGGTATGTTAAGTTCTAAGCATAAATCTGACAATCTGTTGTGGATCTTAACAGGTTTATCTATTTGCTTCTGAGTGACTGTGCTGCTCTCTCCATCTAGGTAGCAAATCCTGAGGAAATCTTCCATTTTAGATATGCTTAACCCAGATATTAGTAAAGGTTTTCATCTTATTTGAGCAGTTAGAAAGCTTTTGACAGAAGATGTAGAGGGCTTCCACTAAGTTATAATATTAATATCTCATTTGTCAAAATAATGTTCATTTTTTCCCTAAAATGTCTAGATGTATTGAATATTTCTACAGACTCATTCTGGCTAGTTGGAAATGGAGTTCCATATTCCTTTTTGTAATGTTTATACTGTAGCTTTTTAAACAGGAAAAAAAAGGTGTGTCCATTCAGCTATATAGATAGCCTAACAGTTCTTCAGAATTGGTGGGAGTTCAGACTGTATTTTTTTGCAGACATGTACTTTGTGTAATCCTAACTTTAAGCTAGAGACCAAAGATTCAGTTTCAAAAAAAAAACAACCCCAAACTTACTTTTAGGTTATACAGCTCACTGAAAGTTATTGATCATAAGGCTTGCACCCTGATCTTCCTAACCTGAATGTATTGGAGCAGTTTCGTAGTTTGAAAATGTTTTAAAATGGGGAAGAAATGCTTGGATTGGGATTTGGCAAGACAGAAATGTTTATGGAAAAAAATGCAATTACAGAGTTTAAAGAAATGTAAAATTTGAGGTAGGAAGTTTTTTATGTGCCTGTCTTGAACACTGCTAAAGTATCTGGGGTGTATGAGCTATGTTGTTTGTAAAATTTGACTGCAGAAAGATTTTTATGTACTTGAATTCCTTCCTGTGATTTTTATCCTCCTCTTCCACTTCTTCTGAGCCTCAAACTATTTGTCTCCAAAGGGTTACCTGTAACATAAACCAGTGAGAATCTCTGATGGGGAGATGTCAGTTGCATGATATTAGAGGTCATCACAGCTGGTGTCCTCCATTGACTAAAAATACTGCTGCCCTGTTAATTGGAGTTTACTGAGACCCCTGTCATGTCCGTGCAGAAGTTGTTCCGGATACCCATCTAGATTAACTGAAACCCCATTTAATGTCTGTGAATTGGCATGATTTGCCTGGGCTAAGCAGTGCTGGGAAAAATACCCAGACACTGACCTCAGCCGAAGTCTGGGAACAATAACTTCTTGCAGAAATAGGTAATGTCCTTAACCAGCACAGCTGTTTCTGTAGTGAGTTTTAATCTCTAGCTTAAAATGGCTGAAGCGAGCATCCTAAACTTGGTGTGAATTCCTAAGTGTGTAAAGGTCCTCCCTGTTTCAGAAACATCATGTGGTGCTAGAGGTTGCATTTCAGTGCCTGCTGCTGCCTTGTTGTTTTCCATGGTCTGTATTAATTCTTGAGTTGTTCTAACAGGTTTAGGAGCACTTAAAATATTTTTTGTTTCTTACAAGAGTGCTCAATATTGTCCAGGTGATTCAGACAATGTAGAAGTGCATCCGAAAGTTATTTCTTCTGCACCCGTAGCTGCCATAACTTACTAATTACTTTTGAAAAGAGGTTATAGCACCTAGAGTAGATAACTGTAATGGAAGTCTGGGAACAAAAATAAGCAGGGTTTTTTGCAAGATGTGTAAAAAGGGAGTGGATTAACACAAAAATTAAAATAAAACCAACTCAATTGCTGTTTTAACATAGAGTAACAAAGCAATTTATTGCAGACAGAGCAAAGCTTAAGATGCCAAAGTGTACAGTGCAAACTTCTCTAACGTTTTGGTTTGACCCCTGGAGATTAGTGCCTACCAGCACTTGCAATTTTTGTCAGTTGAATTTGGGATGAAAACTATTAAGTACAAAACAGTTCAAACTGGAGCTTTGTAAGAGAGGGATATTCAAAGGCAAGATAACGCTCTCTATTCACTGGTCTTTGTGCAACTTCATTTTAAACCGATTATGACTTGTAATAATAGGAATTATCTGTTCCAAGTGACAGTATTTCCCTAAAAAATAATTTTCCATTATTCCAAATAAGTCATTATTGGAAGGGTACATCTGAGTTAACAGTTTGTTTCTGCAGAGTGTGAGGGTGTTAATGAAATTGTTTGCTGTTAAACCTCCCTTTCCCTTTCCTGCACTGGGAGAGGGCTGTTAACACCCTTTATCAGGTCATATTTCAACTGGCTGATAATGGCTCCCAGTTCCTGCTCATCCCCCATCCAGAGACACACTACTTCCAGCAGCGTGTCTCAGCTTGTGTTTTGATCCTTCCTTTATTCTGCTTCTCCTAGATAAGTCCTTTCCTTTTCACCTCATCAGTTTTTCAGATGTGCCAGATGGGCTGATGTTCAGAGGGTGTGGGCGATAATGTATTGAAGCTTAGAAGGCAGCAAAGATTCCTAAGTGGTGATAGTTTGAAGCAAGAGACTTCCAGTTCTGCTCACTGTCAACTTTAGTTAAGAAGATGTTACTAAGTACTTCCACTGGGTTTTGTTCTGATCAGAGGGGAGACTCATTCCAGTTTGAGCACCTAGTGGCCAACTTGTTCAGTTTATGGAAGTGAGAGAAACCCACTCTGAACCTCAGAGATCTAATCTAACTCTGAAATCAGCACTCCTTTGGACAAGGTCTGGGTTAGATGGCTGTCACATGTCTTGATCCTAAGAAGTGTGTGGCTTGTAAGCTTAGATGCCGCTCAAAGTGGTACCACCTTGCAATGCAACCTGATAGTTGAAACTTCAAATAAGAGCTTCAAATCAAAAGGCATAAAAGCAAATGCAATGGTACAGTTTTAAATATTTTTAAAAATAATTTATAACTTATGAAGTGGAAAATTGAAGAGTCTTTATTCTAATAAAGACCTGTTCTTCTAAGCATGTAACTTCAATAGACTGACAGTACTTAAATAGTATGTCATTGCAATTGACAGTAATTTTATACTAATAAACTTTTAAAACTTTTTTTTCAGGTGTGTACAAAGTAATATTGTGTTGCTTACTCAAGCTTTCAGGAGGAAGTTTGTCATTCCAGATTTTATGTCATTTACTTCACATATTGATGAGCTGTATGAAAGTGCTAAAAAACAATCTGGAGGAAAGGTAACCTGTTTGTAAATTCAACTTCAGACTCTGTAGTTTTCTTGATAATAACCAAATAAATTCTTTGTTAATTAGACAGATTTTTCTTAACATTTGTAGCAAAATGTTAAACTGGCAACATGATTAAATGGTTTTGGAAGTTCAACTTGTAAACTGTTAGAAAACAGCTTGTTACCTCTAATCATCTTTTGTAACAATACTTTGTTACAGCAAACAACAATCAATCTTTTGAGGTTAGAACAAGAAAATAATGTTATTTCTTTATTTTGCATAAACTATAAAACTGCTATGTTGCTTGTCAGATTAAACTTAGTCTGTAAAAGAATTATGCTACTCTACCCAACTGGCTGGGTTGTGTGACAGAAGTAATAGTCAACACCATAGCTGTGTTAGTAATTAAAGTTTATTGTAGTGCTACTTCCAATAAATTAATTGAAAACCCTCAAACTTTGTTGTAAGCCAAAACTTTAAATGATTTGAACATGCTGAACATGCTGTAACATAGAACAGAGATTCTTCTTAGAATGTGCTGAAGTTAGTACTTCAAAACAATGTTTTATTTGATAATGATCTACTGAGTATAGTGACTTGTAATGAAGTTTTAGATATACTGGATGATTATTGGTAGAATAAACCAATTGTATCTTGGGTATCTGTCCATTGGCATTTATTTTAATTAACTTACATTAACATATAGTGAAATATTTTGGATGCTGTAATGTCTCTGTTTTTATTTCACATTCCGGTAGGTTGCTGACTACATTCCACAGCTGGCCAAGTTCAGCCCTGACTTGTGGGGTGTGTCACTTTGCACAGTGGATGGACAGAGGTAAAGTCTAAATTCTAGATTTTGATATTTCAATTATTTAAGCTACCTGACACATACAGCACTTCATGGTATCTTATGGTTTGATAAAGAAAAAGCTTCACTGGAGTTAAGAAGTAAAACCCATGTGGTCATATTTTGTAGCATTTTTTTTCAGTTTCTGGGGTTAAGTGTAATTATTTTGCTATTTTTAGAAAATAGTATTTGTAAACTCTGTATTTAAGGCTGGATTATATTGCATTTATGATCCAAACACAATAATGAAACTCCGGGTAATTTCCGTGATTCACAAACTACAAGATAGAGACTGTGCTTATGTAGTATTAATCTTTGGAAGCTGCAGAGCTTTGTCTAATAGTACCCATGCCTTGAGCTGTATTCTTTTATCTGTAGGTCATGATAAATTTAAAAGTTAGTTCCTTTTCTGCATTTTAGCATTCTTACTGCAGCATTGTTACATGATTACTATACATCACTGAAAATTTTTAGATCTATAGCCATTAAAAAGAAAATGAAGGCGAAAACGTCACAGAACAGAGCGTGACTTTGCCTACTCAGAATTGCTTATGGTGACTATGGATTGACATGTTATCTGTTAGGATCTGTGTCTTAGTTTCTTACTAGCCATACACTTTATAGGGGAAGAGCTGTACAAGGGAGGTGAGGTATTTTCAGCTCCCTGTATATATATCTGAATCATAACCTACAGCTTTAAAAGTAAAACTTATCTCCTTTTTGGATATTTTAAATTAGCTTTCTGCTTTTTTGGACATTACAATATGTACTCATTGAAGTTTTTATAATGCTAATTTTTCTGCTGTTTAGTGGTGTGTAGTGTTATTGTTTATAATGCCAGAATGGTTTGGTGAGTTTCTCTGAAACCTCACATTTTCTGCAAAGAAAAGAAGCAAATACAGTTCTGATTTTACCATCAGATAAGTGGTTGTTTGGAGCCTTCTGCTCTAAGATGGGGCATATGCTGCTTGTATGAGTCATTCTTCAATGCAGTCTGACTTAGATATTGAAAGCAAACTTTCCAAAAGGTGGCACTGAATAATTGTAATGAAGTACCAATGCCTTTATTAAAGGGAATCTAAATACAAGTATAATGAAAATAACTGAATTGGATCTCATCTTTATTTTTATCGACATAAATATGTATAGTGGCTCTGTTCAGGTCAGCTGTACCCTGTTGAGCTGGGGTTTGATGCTAGAGCTCTGAGGTGATTTTTTTGCTCTGTTACAAGCCCGTTTCTGAACTTGCTTTTACTGTGTTCCATCTGCAGAAATCACCAGCAGGTAACTTTGCTAGGCTTATTTTATGGAGGCAGCTGTTAAAACCTTTATATCTTTTTGTTCTGCTCTTTAAGGTTAGACTTAAGAATATGCTTCTTTTTTTTTTTTTTTTTTTTTTTTTTTTTTTTTTTAATAGTCCTAGAGTGTTGAAGGGTAAAACCAAGCATTTAACACTTGCCACAGCTGGCAAACAGGACATTTCAAACCTCTTCATCTATGTTTTTCCCAGGCATTCTGTCGGCGATACCAAAGTTCCATTTTGTCTTCAGTCCTGTGTGAAGCCTTTGAAATATGCTATTGCTGTTAATGACCTTGGCACAGAGTATGTGCACAGATATGTTGGTAAAGAGCCTAGTGGATTAAGATTCAACAAATTGTTCCTGAATGAAGATGGTAAGAGATGCATAACACTTAGTAATGCAAATACTCAAATTTCAGAAAATAACAAAACAATCTCCACAGTTTGTTCATTCTTTTCATGTTACTGTAGCCTCTCAAGTCTTACTAGTAGACAGTGTCCCAAAATATTTTGCCATCAGCAAAGCACAGTTATCCTTTGTTGTTCACTTGTGCCTAATTTAGAATGCTGGTAAAAGAAGCTTTATTACTCCTGTTGTATTTGCTAGTATCCAGCTGTGGGGAAAAAGCAAGGATTTTGATAATGCAGGTATTTGAAATATATATTAATTTGCTTGACTTGGTAGCAAGTATTTCTTAGTCATGTCTTCTGTAAAATGATGGTGGAAGAATCAAGCTCGTTACATTGATTTTAAGAAACGTGTATCTCTTCTCATCCCCCTGAGAAGCAGGTGCTGGTGCCAAAGGCCAGTGCTGGCTTGTTTCCAGAAGATGACATTGAGCACATCTTCCCACAGATTATTCTAAGCTGAAATTTGGCTACTAATTCAAAACAATGTTGTTTTTTATTGCCTGTGGCAGGAGTCTTGCAGCAAGTATTTCTCATCCAGTATTATGTGGATTATTTCTTTTTTCATATTGTATGAATTCTTAAGCATGGAAATGTTCTTTCTAAAAACATTATGGCAAAAATCTGAGAAGAATGACTCATGTAGCCTTAGAGGAAATGCTGGATGTTATTTCTCAAACACAAATGTTTCTTCTTAGCAGATCTTTCTCTGTAAGAGAACACACAATGTTTCTGTTGCCATAGTATTGCAATTAATATTTAATTCACTACATAAGACTTGGATGATATTTTTGTCAAAGACTATTCAATTTTGACTTAAATATCTACATTATGAATATATAAATAATACAGAACTATGTTCAGTACATACCTTAAAATAATATTTCCAAACTTAAAATAGATCTTAACGATTTATTTCTTCTTTTTATTATGTTAGTGCTAATGAAATACCAACATGCCTATATATTGCTAAGAAGGAGTTAAGTGGTCAAGTTTTGCTGTCTTGTTTTTGCTTTCCTAGTTTTTCTAAATACAGTGTAGTACAGTGTGTAGTAAACTGCTTTTTATATCCTAAGAAAGCTTTCGTACAAAAAACAGTTTAAAAGTGTGAAAAATTGTATTTTTTTTTTTCTTTTAGATCAATATAGGTGTTCTGTTTTTTAATGAAATGACAGGAAGTGTAGTGCTTATTTTCTGCTTTTTCCTACTTTTAAAATTGAGCAATGAGAAGATTAATTGTTAGGTTATGGTGTTTTATGTTACTGTTAGACTTCAACAGTGTTTATAAGACTGTTACGCAATAAGAGAATTGGGATTATTGAAAGACTGACCCAGTGTGCATGAAAGTAATAATCAGAATTAATTCATACAATAGAGATTATAATTTTTAAGTATGTGCTTGTGTGGCTGTTATAACTGACATGAGAAAAATGTGTTAGCATTTTATCTGTACAGTCCTTAAAGGACTAAAGCAGAAGGTAGAAATGTAATAGGATCATATTTTAGTTACAGGGAGAGAAAGGAATGTTTGAGTGAAGGAGGAGGAGAGAATAAGGGCTTTCACTTGTAGTTTTATCTAGATGTATGAAGCTTGGATATGCAGAGTAGTTGGCAGTTTGAACATACGTCACTACTTTGAAGATCAGATTTCAAAATAAATAAATAAAATATAGATGTTTAATCTATTTGCTTTCTGTTTATTCTGAAACAGTTGAATTTTGTGTTTGTAATCAGGATTTTATGAAGTGAAATACAGGTATTTGAAAACGGGTTAGACATAGATCTGAAGGTATTTTTTACAGTTATTACATTAAAGAATCCTAAACCAGGGTGTTCTTTCACTTCTTTGTTTACTGGTATTGAGAGTCAAGCTGGAACAATGGAGAATGTTACAATTTTAAGTCATAGCTAAAACTGCCAGTTTGTAACAAGAAAGTGATGCTAAATATCATGTACATTTTCAGTAAAATCTGTGCTGTGCAGTAGAAATTTAGAAACTTCTGCAGCCTTGTGAATATTCAGTTTTAAAACTATTTTGTCAAAAGGAACATATGGCCCCCCTAACACTTCAGATTTCTGGAGGATTAAAGCAATTTCTGTGTTAATAAAAAACGGTCAGATTATTCTAGTTGATTGAAGGCGATCAGGAATTTTCCATAGTAAAATGTGTCTGAAATAGGCATCACCAGGAATAATTTTTATGATCATTGAACAGCTTGCAGGTGTTTTCATGCCTATTGAATTCATGATGGAACTAGTCTGACAGTACCTGTCCATATATACAGTTACTGTCTGTTATCCATGCATAGGACTGCCTCAAGTGATGATTATTTGTAGAATTAGTCTAGTAAAAAATGTTGCATTGTACTTGAGGGATTGTCAGGAAATGGTTTATTCTGCTGAAGGATTTTGTTAACCAAAGATGGATTTATTTCTTGAAGTTCTGTGTATGAAAATGTCTGTACAGTGTATGTATGGCAGCATCTGCTTTCTCTGCCCTGGGACTGCAAGCCAGTGGTACCAGAAAGGCCTAAAGCCAGTGATGGGCAAAAAAGGGCAAAAGATCTGGCAGGGGAAAACACTGTAATTTGAGATTATTAGGGGAAATGTCTAGATTACTTATGGCATTATTGCATGGCAGGTTACTACAGCAGTCATATTAATTGTCAAGCAGTTTTGAGGTATTAAAAATACCTATTGTACCATTCAGTAGTGATATATACAGAGGAGATTTTTTTTTGGTAACTAACTAAATTGTATTTTATTTTGAGTTTAGATATACTTGTTCAATAAATTGCAGTTCTCTGTGTAAAAGTCTGTTCTAGGCAAGTATCTCCTTCTCACAGGAAAAAAGCAGAGTCCCGTATTGGTGAAAAATATATTTTATATATATATATTTATATATAAATATACATTTATATTTACATATACATAGGTTATTTATGCAAGAGGCAAATTGTTGAATCAGTGCTAGACTTAATCAGGACACACCGCATGAGCTGCAAGGGTTATTGTGACTTGTGTTTTTCATTGAAGGTAAGAACATGAATTTACCCCAGAGTATAAGGAGATGATACAGCAATATGGGATACTTGCAGAGAAGCTTCATAAAAGATTATTTTTTTTCAATCTGAGCAGATCATTGCCTTTATTATTTGATTATACAAAGAGAGTGTATATGTGTGGTTTTGTTTTTAGTGGTGTGTGTCAGTTAGCTTTTCAGAGTTCAATACCTCTTTCTGAAGATTAGTTGATTAATTTGTTCACCTTTTTGGCAAACTGTTGTAATTACAGTATCAGTCTTCATTCCTTTTGTACCATGTGCAATCCCCTTGCTGATGACACCTGCTCTGAGCTAAATTGGTAGCTGCTCCCACTTTACAAAAACACCTATGTATGACTTTCCTTAAAAAATAATGAAGTGATGGAACCTATATGTCCTTAAGAGGTGGAAAAAATGCCTGGGAATGGAAGTATGGAAGTTTATTGATGGGAATAGAAGACATCTCTTTGAAATTCACATGAATCTTTCAGGATGTAAGATTTTATTTAGGTATTCCGGCCCTCAGAAAAGACCAGTGTATCTTAAGCCTATGGGAAGGTTCTTAGTTGTAGAATATAATAGACTATTACAGATGGAAGGAGCCTACAAAAATCATCTAGTCCTGATGCCTGTCCACTTCAGGGCTGGCCAGAAGTTAAAGCATGTTGTTTTAAGGTCATTCTCCAAATGCCTCTTTAACACTGTCAGGCTTGGGATGTTGACTTCTCTAGGAAGTCTGTGGCTATTGTGTCATGATAGAAGGCTTATCTGTCAATTACAGATATCTCTGAGAAGTGTTTGGATAGTATTATCTCGTGCTATCCAGATAATAATGAATATTGCTTCCCTGGAACCTGGATAGCCTGACAAGGTTTATTCTGCTTAGAAGAGGCAGCAGTGGATTTTTAGAAGGTGTCCCACTCAGCTCTAAGATGTGCTGGTGTTAGGCAGCAGTAGGAGAGACCCTCCAAGAAGAGCATTTGTTAGGGTGTGAAGTCTTACTACTGTACCTTCCCTTAGCTGTTAGAGCTTCCAAAATGGTTGTTCCTTGCTTATTTGTTAAGGGGTGAAATAAAACACAACTTCATTTCAGAAGCACATTCAGGAAAGTCCATATTTAATTTCATCAGAAGGTTCTTGCCGTTCTTCAGGTGAGGGCAGCAGGCAGTAGTGTGTTGATTGTAAAGTGGCCAAAACTGGTACGTGCAGTTTTAGATGTTAAACAGCAAGAGACAGGAATCTTCAGAGTAGAGGAAAAGGTAACCAAGATTAACATGTGACATTCAAGGCAAGTGGAAATGTCTTCAAGGAAATGAGATGCAATAGAATTTCTGAGGGTATTTTCTGCATGTGGATTTACCATATTGGTAAGGTTTTGAGTTGCTGGATCCTAAATAGGCATGACATATCCTTTTTATTACAATATAAATGTTATGTGGGCTTTGGGAGTTACTTTTTTTTTTTTTTGCTTTATACTGTGTGGTAGGTTGAAACCATAGAGATGTGCAAAAGAATCAAGAGCAAAACATTTTTTGTACTTCTTGAATGGTCTTTATATGATTTAAGTCATTAATGTATTTATAGACTGAAATGATACCTGATATTGAGATGAAGCTGTGAAAAAGAGCAGCATGTCTAGAGCAAGAAATGAGGGTGACTGTGTTCTCATGCATGACACCAGTGCTGTGCTGGACTACATGTCTGGAGTTCAGATTCCCAATTGAAGGAGAATATTGAAAAGCTGGAGAGGGTTCCCGTGGAGGGCCAGGGAGCAGCTGAAAGGGGAAGTTAGAGCCTTCCCTGGGAGCCACTTAACACTCTTGAAGAGCAATTACAAAAATGCAGGTTTTGTACCTCTTCTTGGTACTGGCTGATAATATAACGAGGATCAGTGGCCCCACACAGTGGCTTGGAAGGTGCTGGTTGGATGTTGGGGTAGATTTGCCCTCTAGGAGGAACAGGATTGCTAGAGAGGCAAAGGATTTGCCATGTTTGGAGGTTTTCCTAGACTCGGCTTGATAGAGGCATGACTGACCTGGAGGAGATGATGTCCAGATATCACTTCTGACCAGCAGTATGTAATGCTGGGATTAGTCATTTTACTTCTGTCGTCTTAGGCTGGTGTTCAGGTTTTTGGTCCCTGAGGAGAGACAGGAAACAATGAAAATGTTGCATTCTTCCTACTCCTAATCTGGTTTTAATCAAAAGTTGAATATATTTGAGCCGATTTGCTTGTGTTGTTGACACATGAACAGAACAGACCTTCAGTATAGGTGGATCTTAAGGACAAACAGGTTAAATCAGAACAATTTTTATGTCTGTTTCAGAGAGATTAGGAAAGGCACTAACAACTTCAAAAATAGTATATAGACATTAGGTTTGTATTTTAGGGGAGTTTCACGTTTTTGGACAGAAGGTATTGGCCTTACCTTCTCAGTAAGAGAATAACTTGATTTTTTGAAGTTTCTTTTCATACTGACTTTCTGAAAAACACTTAAGAGGAATTTGAGTTTATTAGTTTTTTGAGGTTATCGGATAGCCGTAGACCACTAAGTGCCTTTGACCATGACCAGTGTGGTATTAAAAGGAAAGTGAGTGTGTGTGTGCTGTGAATATCAGGCTAATCTCTAAAAAACAAGTTCCTTTTGGTGTACATGTGTGTGTATTGCATATAAAAGTAGTGAACACTCTGGTTTTTTTAATGACTGTTTTAAAATTTGTTGATAAAAAAAAGTACCAGCAAATAAAAAATAATTCAAACCTGTCACAGTATGAATGTATTGAGAATTGGTTGAGGTTTTAAGATAACTGTAGGAGGTAGATTTTGATGAATAAAAACTTTTACATTTGGGAAAAGACAGCTGATAAGGATAAATTCTTTTGCAAAAAGAGGGAAAAGGAAAAGGTGATTAATTCACATGAGCAGCCAAGAATGACTGCAGTGGAAAATACTGTGATTATAGAGATCAACGATAAAAAGAAAAACTGAAATGTTGAAGGTATATGCAAGTCAATTGTAACATAATTTACATTCTAGTGAGGATGAGTCGATTGTTACTTGTATTTCAGAAGCTGCCTATAGAAATTTCTGATTCTTAAAAGTAATGAGGATTTTGTAGTTGTGTACAGCAGTAATGAGATTGAAGAACTGGCATTCGTTTTAGAAATGTTTTTAAAGGATCTCTATGAAGACTTTTAAAATTACTGAGACTTGGTCACTTGGAGGAAAAACTGGGAAATCCCTTAGGTCTTGTTCCACTTGCAAATGTCGCATTGATCAAAATCTTGTAACACCGGAGAGGATTCAGAATTGTCAAGAAAAGTAATGATGTCAGACCAGTTAATTTACTGGACTGTTAAGTAGTATTAGACTGAGTGTTCTAAGCTGTAAAATACTTTGCTCAGAATTACAAAAAACTGTGTATAATATATTACAATATTTTAAATTTATTACTCTATTCCATAATCATAGCTTTAAGTCATACATTAATGTTAATAACTTTTCACTTACACACATGACTGGTTTTGTTTGACAGATGTGTCTTGGAATATATTAGTAACTGAAAACTTTGTTTCACAGACAGGCCCCATAACCCTATGGTGAATGCTGGAGCAATTGTGATCACATCTTTAATCAAGGTAAAAAGTTAATTTTTAGTTTATCTCAGAGAATTTTAATAGAATGTAGAAAAATTATCTTGTACAGATTATGCACTGTTTTCATTTTATGTAAGCAGTATCTGGTGGCAGTTCACTCATTAGCAGGAAGACAAGAGCTGATATTTTGGAAATAGTAAAACTTCCAGTGCAATATTAGACTAGCAATTTTTGAAGAGTAAGAGTGCAGCTGAAAGACTCTTCTCTTTCTTAGTGTTCTTATATTTTGTTTCCTTCTTTAACTGCACAAGACTTGGCATTCTCTTGAGAGAATTGCCTCATACTTCTTAAATACTAAGAGTATGTCTTCAAGAATATATTTTATAGCACTCAGAATATGTTTCTGAATGTCTAATGCTCACATATAGCATAAAGTTACAAGAGTATTTCTTGCTGTGTTGAAGAAATTGAATATAATGTACTTTGTACAGGAGCAATACAGCTATATTTGCATGCCAGTCTTAATACTGAATTTGTCTGCTATTAACATACTGTACAACTAAATTAAGTTTAACTTCTATGTTACCTATTTTCTGTTGGGATGTTAAATGTGCTTTCTTAAATAAGTGTGTTTGGAAATAGTTACCCATATTTGTTGAGTAAACTGTAGCTGAATAATGACTTAATGTCCTTAGTCCATGGTCTGTTTTTGGATAGCTGTATTTTGTTTTTCCTTAGAATAGCTTTATCTGTCTCTTGAAGTTGTAAATGGCATAAATTCCATGTAATGCTAGTATTTGTTAGATGCTTTTTTACTTGTATTCTCTGCTTTTTTTGGTAGCTACTGGTAGAAAAACTTTTCTAGAATTCTCAGTCCCCTGGAGTTTTGAAGTAGAAAACTTAATAATGTTACTTCAGAAGTCTAAAAATCTTCTTTACAGCCTTGTCTTGATTATGTTTCAAAGTCCACTAGCTACAGTGTGTCTTCTACTTCCTTTTTCCAAATTGTTGACTTTAAAATTACTTAGATCATGATTTTCTGTTATTTTATATTTAAAGAAGGTGTAAGAACTCCTGCTTAAAGACATTTATCTTTAATAGCTATAGGTGAAAGAAAATGGCCTTAAGTATGACAGGTAAATTTATTCACATTTAATATTTTTTAAAGGTTGACTGAGCATTGAAATTCACTTGGATATCAGTGAATTTTAAAATCTGACTTACCACATTTGTCTGAAATGTCAAAATGTTAGTCCTACTACAACATGCCCTACTGGTCATAAGGCAAAACCCAAGCATGTGCCTCTTGCAGAAGGCACATAGTTCTTGATAAACAGTCTACTTCTAAATAGAGAACATGGATTTGTTTAGTGCATGCAATTGTGCCATTTGTTAGAAGGTTGGGGGATTGTTTTTTGCGGGGTGTTCTTTCTTTATTTGTGTATTTGCTGTAATGTTCTTACAAATAGTATTGCATTGCACTGACCTTGTTGCATGTGGTAACTGCACGTCTGATGGACACATACTTATTTCACTCCATTATTTGTTTTTAATGTGATTGAAATGTAGATGATACTATGTAGTGCTTTCAATAAGACACCATGTTATCATTTGAATAACTTAACCAATCTAGACATTTTCTGGAGAAAATTACATAGGGGGTCACAGGTTCAAAGTCACTTAATAGTTACGTTTTTTTGTGAAATAACTTCTTTACCATCTGCAACTTAACAATATTCCTGTGAACTATTCAGTGATTTAAGTAATTCAGGTTTATATTTGATCTTATCTAAGACTTACTTTTTTCTGGAAGAAGTGGCTTCATTAACCCATGTTTTGCCCTCAGCTCCTCTGCATCCATTCTGTTTAAGGTATTACTTGCATATCTTGAAGACTGTGTATGGCTCCTAGAGTCCAAGAAAATTCAGGGATTATTAAACATGGTTGAATTCACCATGTATTCGGATTAGTCTGCTGATAGCATGTTGATAGCTATGGAGAGATTGTTGTATTTCAGTGTTAAGAATGCTTGTATCTATTTGGTATTCATTATTTTATCCCTTTCTGAGAAACTGATACAAGGAGTCTGTCAAAATGTACGTATGTTGTGGTGCACTTACCAGCTGTTAGTATGCATGATCTTGCTCACAACTGCTCTTAGAATCTGACATAAATTACGATTGTTCGTGGATAGTAGATGATGCTTGGTGTAATCTTTTTGTCAGAATATGTAATATATTAACATTTTAGGGAAAAACAGGGTTCCTAGTATCACATAATCAGTTCTGACTGCCTTAAGAATTTGGTATTTGAACCTTAGAACAGAGCGTAGACCTAAACTGTCATGTTATGTTTAGTTCTTGCTACTCATAATAATAAATAATAAAGGGCATGTGCATGTTAAATTGTACATTTATTTGACCTTCTTAGCTGTGACTATATCATACTTTTACCAACTTCCGTGATTCTCCCACTGTCATTTGCTTGGAACTAGGTTGCATTTAGGTTTTGGTGCCTTAATGGCTCTCTTCTAACTGTACTTGCATCACACTCCATAGACTGCTCCAGCAGTTTAAAGCATATATCTACAATAAAAAAAGGTTAACCTGTGGGCCAGTTTTAATGAAATAAAATTTTCAAAAAACATCAAGAGCTTTTTCCCTTGTTTGTAATTGTACAGCCATTTGCCTTTATTAAATTGTTATATAAATTAAATAGTTATAACAAATTTTTAAATAACAGTTATCAAAAGAAAATTGTAGTGGCAATTACAAGAGTTTCTGGAAAAGTGATTTTAGATGAAATGGTAAATTCTTCTGTGTCTCCAAGGAGTTACAGGTGCTTGAAAGAGGATTCAGCTCCTATACAAATTTAGTACAGATTTAGTGTTCTGTAACGATGCAGCTTTCTGTACCTCACATTGACTGGGAGAAGTCTTTATTGCCTGTATTATGGATAGATTTTAATGCTTTGATCTGTTGTTTTGTATTAAACCTTAAACTCAGTTCTCAAAGCATGTCAACTCCAGACATGTCAGTGGCTGTGTCAGGAATTGCCCACTGACACATACCTGTGCTGGCTGGGGCGAGTGCTGTGTTAGAGGAGCAAGTGAGATGAAGAGGAAGGGTCTGGAGTCAAGTGTGTAGGGGGTGGCATGTGGCTGTGGAGTGAATCACCAAGGCACAAGGGATTAATCTTAAGTAACTTATTGTATGCTTCAAGATTCTATCTGCAGTTAAAAGCTTTCCTAGTGTAACAGCAGAGGTTTGGGCAAATGCAGTGGATATAAATCCTGTAAGTGCCAACAGCCACAAGCACTGTCTTACGCAGACAGTGAAGATGGACTCTAATGATCAGTGAAGCATATTCTGTGCTAATTAACTAATGTGGGAAGAATTTAGACAGATGTGGGGGCATAGCAATACTTATAGTCCTTGCAAAAAAATTGGTGTATAAGGAAATGGGAACCCTGATCTTACTGACCCTGAAAAAAATTCAGTGAAAGTCTGTTTTTTTGTGCTGAACCTAGAGAGGTATCTGATACACTTCAGAGCTTTCCAAATATGCTGATAAGTTGTAAAATAAAGGAGTGAAAGAGTGGTACAAAAATTTGTCCAGCTGTGCAAAAGGTCTGTCTGCTCTTGGGCTCCTATTAATTAGGAAACATACACAGTTATAATATAATACTTGAGGAGTGGGAAAATGCATGGTTTATTGGGTTTGTTCAACCATATAGTTAAAATAAACAGTAGATATTTATCTTAATTGCTCTATGCTACCCACTCCAGTTCCCCTTCCTGATAGACTGATGTGTAGATGTACATACATACCACTTTAAAACGTGTGTTGGTGTTGTGATCTTCTCTGACAGACACTTGTCTTTATTTTGGTGAAGTTTCCTCTCTTCCTGGGTTACTAATTTTCTTGTAGTAACTGATTTTATATAGAGCATACTTTAATATTATTCTGCACTTGCTTTTTATTAAAACTCAAGTATATTGGATGTTGTGTGACATAGAATATGTAGGAGTGATCCTTGAAATTACATGTATTTAGTGGTCATGTCTGCATGTATTTTAATACCTGAAGGACACAGAAATAATTCTTACCTGTATTTGAAATAACAATAGCATTGGTCTTAGTGGGTCATATACTGTCTGTGACAGTGTGCTCTCAAGTATTTCAGAGCTGAAAATGGCATGCTAAGCAGTCAAGACACCAGTTCTCAGAGAACAATCCCAGTTTAACAAATAAAGTTATAACCTGTGTAAGTACAGAAAACTGAAATAAATACATTAAGAGTTAATGTAAAATGCACAAATGTAAAAAATGCTTTCTTACACTCTAATGATTTTTTTTTTTCCCCCTGGATGTTTTCATCACGGTATAGTGTTAGGTTATAAATTTGGCTTGAAAAAATTCCAGAAGTTAATTTTAAACAATCTGCTGTTCTTAGATTATAAACTTCTGATGTTTTGATTAGCTTGGCTTAGATTCAAAATTGAAAAATTATTTTAACAAGAGACACATGGCAAGAGCTTATGTGATCAAATCATATAAACACTGAATGTAGATCAATGAAAAGTGGCTAATATTAATGACTTTTCTAATAAATACTGCCTAATTTTGTTGCAAGCTCTGGTAAGTATCCATGGGTCTCTCCTGTGTCCATGTAGGCATGAAACCTGTGCAACTTCTTGTATGTTTTTTCTAGTAGAGATACAAATAATGAAAAGTATCTTGTTTAGATTAAAAAGGGGGAAGATCACTAAAACCTGACACGGTCAAAAAATTCAAATTTATGATTGACAGCCATAGTGTCCATTGTGGTTTTAAGTGTTCACAAGATGGTATTGAGCTGTCTTCTGCAAGTTTGAATTTTCTGCCTATCAAACTGCCTCAATCTTAACATGTTTTGATTTCATTTTGTATTCATTTAGAAGTGTTTTATTCATATGTATATACACACAAGCATGTGTACAATAAGTGTGTATATGAACATATGTCCCAGTACATGTTCTGTTTGTGGAGTTAGTGCATGGAACGTTTCCTTTGATGTCCTAGGCAGATGAATTGCATCTGCACTTCCATAGAAGTGCTTTGAAAGCAACGCTCTCACGGTGCCCCTAACCTTGTCAGCTTACACAGTCAAGCTAAAAACAAGAAGCACTTGTGCAACAAGTATTCTTGTCTCTCTTACATTTCTTTAAATTATTGTGTAAAAGTTACTCAGTATCCTTCATGTTAGGATTTTGTGTTGGCAATTAGTTGTTAATCCTAGACTGTGTGTTGCCTCTGTGTCTCTAGGTTTTTAGGAGAAGCAGCAGTTCCTCTGTCAGCTCCTGGAAGGGGAAACGTATCTTGGGTTTTTTAGTTGTCACCTTGTGTATGGCAACAAAGTTTTCTGTTTTAGTTACTTGTTATGTTAAATCCATTCTGAGGGCTTGGTCATGTGATTACTTAGGCAAATATTTTTGGTATATGAGCATTTTAATGTCAGTAACCAAGTTTTTGTGTTTGATATAACATACCTATGCAAGTGTGTGGTACGTCAAGGACTAAGAATTCATCATCTGAGTTGGAATATGGAAGATTTTCTTCCCAAAATATGAGATTAGATGTAAATTTTAGAAAAACCTTTTTTATACGAAGTTGATGTGGAAAAAGTTTGCATTGAGTCTTTTGTCCACCAATTTTATATGCTCCTATTAAAGTCAGGCATTTATTGCAGGACTAGGAATTTTTTTTTTTAACTGGGAAAAAAAAAAACCTGAAAAAGTGAAATATTATGTATATATTTTTGCAGAAAGCATGATCCTTTTCTCCCTCTTTCTTTTTTTAACAAAAGAACTTGTTTCAATTTATTATACATGTCTAACCATACAATTATCAATGCAGCATCCCATAACTAATGCTGACCCACTTTCCCAGAAAAAGATGTTCATTGTGCATTTGAAAGGTTGAAAAGGTTTTTGTGGTTTAAATGTTGTTACATATTTTACAGCATTAGGATCTATGGAATATTTTGACAACTGCAACAGTTCAATGAAGTTGGTAATTTCTTCTTTTAATTATTTTTCATTGAACAGATTTGGAGTTAAATTTTTAAGACTTGTGTTCTGGTATATCATACAGGAACATTTTGATGAAATGTGTCATGAACTTTTTTATCTTATTGCAAGTTAGCTAGAGTTTATTGCCTTTAAGAGTGAGGTTGTTAGCCTTTAAACATAAGGTAACCACTGATGCATAGTTCTGGCAAAGCAGTGTGGTGTTCCTTTCAGCCAGTGATCCTACGTGTATGACTGCACATCCTCTTGTAGATGAGCTGATGCACGGGCTTCAAAGATTATCTGCAACACCCTAATCCACACACAGAGTGGGAAATGAGACTGGCTTTACCCATTTCATTAAGTAAAATGCTGGTTGATATAAAGCTTTAGTTTTTTTTTCCACTTCCCTTCCCCATTCCAATACTAAACACAGTGCAAGAAGTGTCTTGATTTGTTTGAGATATGTTCAACAGAGTTTTGTTATCTAAATAGAGTGTCTTTAATACTAAAATTATTTATAAAGCTATCTTCTCCAGATACATTGTTTCCACTTGTGTATGTGATGCCATTTTTTTATTTTTTTAAGCTTCCTCACCAAATTCTACTTGGCTACTTCAAAAACCAAAAATCTCCCCCTAGGAGACCGTGTGCTGTTTTTTACTTCCCACCCCTGTTTCAGTGTTTTGCTATAGGAATTTGTAAAAGATTGCCTGTCAGAGACCTGTAAAGAATTAATACATCTTTTAACTGGCAGCTGCTGAATTTGAGAATGTTCTTAAATGGGGGAGGGAAAATATACACCCCCAAAATTATAGTTGTCTTCCTCCCCCAAAAAACAAACCAACCAACCCTAAGAAATAAGTTTCACTAGCATCTTTATTAAGTTGTATTTAGATTTTTCCATACTTTGTTAGCACAATGATGTACTGTGATGTGAAATTCTGTTTTTCCAACTGTTAAATTCTTGATAGTTAGGACATTTAATCAGATCTTAATCAAATCAGATCTTTTTTTTATGAAATGCAATTATTTTCATAGTAAGGGGTAACACTTTATTTTAAGTCTTCAGTCTTAAGTTCTTAGTATGGACACTAGCCATGGAAATATTTTAACTTCAGTAGCCTGAACTTTCCTATGCTCAGCTCTGTTGGTAATGTAAGAATACCTTTGGGTTACTAATGTATAAAAAGCTAGTGTTTTCATTATGATTATCCTGATTGTAGTTACTTTTGTATTCTTTAACTGCTCCACTTGCTATGTAATGCTAAACTACTACACTATGTTAAACATAGAAGGTTGAATAGAGAGCACTTAAAATAAAGCATACCTTCTTCAGTTTAAATTAATTACCACCATACTGGTGTTTGATAATAGTCTTAGAGGATTATTTAGTTTAAATGATAGTTAAAGATTTACTTATCTAACTCTTAAATTTTTTCATTAATATATTAAATGATTGTAGTACCTTAATTAGTCCCATACCTTAGTTATTTGCATTAAAAATCCTAATACTGTTTAAGTGAACTAACTTCTTTCATATGTTAACAATTTTTTTAAATTATTTTTTCTTTCTTGCAGCAAGGAGCAAACAATGCAGAAAAATTTGACTATGTAAGTTCATGTTACAGCATTCCTTTTTAAACTAAATTCAATGATAAAAGTCTTGATGGCAAAGGAATTGCAAGTGAAATTTTAGTAATTTCAAATGTTTTGTCTTTTTATCTGCATTGGGTTGTTTAAACATTTAGTGATTTGGGTGGCATTTGTAAAATTTTGTTACAAGGTTTAGGGTAAGGCTGGAAATTCATCAGTGACAACTTTTTCCTGTCTGAAAATGTTACCATGTGGTTTTTTTTTCTCCCCTCCTCTCTGTCTCTTAACAGGTGATGCAATTCATGAATAAAATGGCTGGCAATGAGTATGTTGGATTCAGTAATGCTACGTGAGTCTTTTTTATTTACTTAATTAAGTAAGGTGGAAAATGCCACAACTGTTGGTTGACTCGTGGCAGAGTTTAGTTATTTACATTGAAACCATCATTTCGTCCCTAATACTAGAGGGTGTCTTTGGCTTAAAATTGACAAGAACTAAAGCTGTGCATGTCTCTGACATGGGTGTGGCTGAATCTCACACAGAAGTGTTGGTTACCTCTTTGAAATGTCATTACTCTGTCGTAGTGCTCTGTTGGTGTTATGGCAGTGAGAGCTGTAAGTGCAACTCTTCTTTTCCTGGCATTCATGTTAATATTTAAGCTCTGCATAGTCATAGCTTTGTATCAAATGTTCAGAAATGGTACTTTATACACTTGGGACTCTGTGCTTTTTTTACTCTGCGTATTTAAAATATTTTTTTAAGACCCTACCCCCCATTAACTCAATGGATAGCATTCTAAAAATCTTGAGAGCTTTTTGAGGCAGCACTGGGAAAATCATAAAGGTTCCACATAGCAGAGTTGCTTCCAGGTTGCTAGTTGGCATGTGTGTGCAGAGAAACAGAGAGATAACTAGCATTTTTCCAGAGCTTTGTTAGTGTAAAAGTGTTAACCATGGAAGGAACCAGACAGGCAAGAATTATCTGTCCTTGTATCCGTACGGATTCCTCCTTTAGGTTTCAACCTGAACTTAACCATCATGATAAACTGTGCAGCTTTCAGCCTCAGATTCCTCTCTAGGGTGGTCTGTGTTGTAAGGGAATTACCCCTTCACTACAGCCTGCTGAGAGATGTTTCCTTCCACTGTGGCCTTTTTAGAAATGTTTCTAAGAGCAGGATCTTGCACTACTTGAGTAGTGTATTTGGATGGATCTTGAGTGTATTTGGATGTCAAAGCTCATTTGGTCCAACAGAGTGTAGTGGGGCAAGCAATTCCTGTCCCTTTAGTAGAATAGAATGTGTGTGCTTGGAAGCAAGGTATCCTTCACATGCAGGTTTATTGAATTACATTACACATCCTGAAATGTTGGTGTTTGTTGAAAATTTGACGTGTTGTCCCATCTTTATACATCTATTTCTATTTTAAGGTTCCAGTCTGAAAGAGAGAGTGGAGATAGAAACTTTGCAATCGGCTATTACTTGAAAGAAAAAAAGGTTAATATCTTCTGTTCATTGTATTTTGGAGGCTGTGTGGTGGTTTTTTTTTTAATATTCTGTAGAGACTTCTATTTAATGTACAGTATTGGCATAAATTACTTAATTACTTAATACTGTTTAGGTTTTCATACTGTTACTCAAAATTCTTTAATTTAGGAGGTATGTCGTTCTCATAGAACACCAAGAATTTTTTTTCTATATTATAGCAATGATAATTTGTTTTATTTGTCATAAAATGCTTTGTTTGTGTTATACAGATGACTTTCTATGCACCTAGGTGCATTTCACAGTTTGCTGATTTAAAGATGTTGAAAGCTGTGCTGAAAAATATTTTAATACCTAGCTTATTGATCTCAGTGCACTGAGCTGTTTTCAAATCAGACATAATTTATGACATTTAAATAAATACTTAATTTTAAATCTGCCTTATACTTCATATGTTGACAAGAATATAGCTTAATTTATGTCTCTCTAAAGGGGATCTTTTTTTTAAAATAGTCTAATTTTACCTGAACAGTCTCTCTGTTTTTCTTCCCCAGTGCTTTCCTGAAGGCACGGATATGGTTGCTATACTAGACTTCTATTTTCAGGTAACTAATTTTAAAATTGAGACTCATTAAAGACTTAGAACTACTATTATAAGCAGGAGAAACTGGTTCCTTCGTATATATGAAGTCTTTAATGGCTTGTAATTAAACTTGTCAGCTTCTGTTAAACTCCGTTTGGAAATGAACTATGTGCATTTGGTACCCAGCTTTGCTTTTGTTTAGGTGTTGTACTGAGGTGTCTCTATTGCTAATGCAAACTAGCAATAGCCTTTAAAACACTACTAGTTAAAAGCTTAAAACGTCTTGTATTGCTTTAGTGAGTCTGACAAAATATTTCTGCTTCTTTGGGTTGCTGTTCTTTATTGTGCCACCTGTAAGTAAAATAGTACATAGTGTTAAACTCTGTGTGTAACTAAAATAGTATGTGCATGCTCTATTGTAAACTTAAGGGTGGTTGTTATAAGTGAAATAGTATGGATATCTCCTTGTTTTTGTTTAATTCAATGCTTATGAGTAAAACAAAGAATCTAGTCATATATCTCCTCCCCTCCCCCATTTTTATTTCACTTTTAGCAAGTGTCACAAAATGAGAGCTTGGCAAGTGTGAGGTATTTCCTCAGAATGGGTTCCCTAAAGTGAAAGCATTCACAACTCACTCAGCCCTGCTGCATGTAGTTCTCAGGAGGCAGTTCAGGTTCTTAATGATTTTGTCTGCCTGGGATAGTTTAAAATACCTCCAGAATTTATTTCTCAAAGTGAATCTGGTTTTGATTCATGAGGCTTGCTGTTGCTTTTGCAAATTATAAAGAGGGTTTTTTTTAATTCAAATTTTATCTTATTTTTTTTGTTTGGAATGAACCTGCTCTAATCTTTATAAATTGAATTACTATTTCTGAAGTAAGGTATATGTGATTAGCCTTAGCTGAGCTCTTGTTGGGTTGGAAGCTAGGTGCAAGCTAATAGTGTACTCTGAACTTCTGTTATTACAGAACAAAACTGATTATTTGAATGTACTGTTTAAACATACATTTTAAATGCTTCTATCCCACTGCTTCATATCCTGATACGCTTCTGAGTGCAAAGTTCACAGGTTAAGAAACATCCACAACTTAACTTTTCTGATGTATTTTAATTTAGCCCCATTTTTGTGCATTGTGATCTCTTAATGTCATGATTCCATGTCATTCTTTTATTTCCCTTTGCAAAAATCTCCTTTCCACCGCATACTTAGAAAAAAGGCCACTCATCCATGAGTGGCAATTCTGTTTTCTTCTTACTGTCTCTACTTCAGTTGTACTGAAAAGGCTAGTTTTTTCTTTTCTTTGCATTTTCTGTAATGCTCCTCCCTTGTGTAAGTGGGAACTTTAAGAACAGGAATAAACTTATTTTCCTATTACCTCTGTAAAGTGAGGATGGGTTATTTTCATTTTAGAGACTCAAGGTACAAAATGCAGGTGCTTAAACTGAGAACCTAGAAACACTTTTTTTCAAAGTAGGTGCTATTATGTAATACTTCATATGTTTAAAACACAGTTGCCATTTTAGATGCGTCTCTGACAATCTCTTGATTTGCAACTCCAGTTGATTGGACTAGGATGTATTGAGTTTGGCACCCGGAAAATAAGAATTCCAGGTAGTAACTACTCATGCAAACTTGGCTTAGGTAACTTCATGAAGTATCATGTAATGACTGTTTGGCAAAAACCAAGAGTACAAGCACTAGTTTGTTTACTTTTCAGAGTAGCATTTCAGGTTGAAACCAGCTTATCTTTTGGTTTCTGCAGAAAAGAGGCAGCATCAGGTGATGGCATCACATCACATTTCCTGATGTGTCACCAAAGTATGTATAGTCTGTACTGAAGCAGGGATCCTGGGAGAAATTGTTGTGTGGTCATATCATTAATATATCAAAAATATACCTGAGAGAAAGGTGAAATAAGGCTGCATCAGCAGAAGTGCTGGCATTAAGACTTGCATGTGCTAGAGCCTGCAGCTTTGAAATGTACTTTTAATAGATTGTGTGTTCTTTTAAGGCTTATAAAAAGCCACACAAAAGAAACTCAAATTGAAAAAAAACCCAGAACGACAGTCTTTCTGTGGCTTTGCCATTTAAGCAGATGCAAAATGCTGAGATTGTTTTCCAGATCTCTTCCTCTCAAAGAACCTAATGGGGGGGTGGGGGGAGGAATCAAGCAGAGACACTAGCTGATGTAACATGCTGTCCCAAACCATTAAGAGGGCCTGCAAACACTATTGCTGGGACCTTTATAGTAGGAAGATACAGACCATATTAATTGATGCTACTAGCGTCACCTGTAACAAATCTTATGCTACAGGTTTTTATGAATTTTGTTTCTGTAGGGACATATTGTTGATCCTGCTATAGTTGGCCTTCTTGTGCTACAAGTATCAGTGTTTACAATCTCAATTTCTTTTTCACAAGCTCTGCTCAATAGAAGTAACATGTGAATCGGCAAGTGTGATGGCAGCGACTCTGGCTAACGGGGGCTTTTGCCCAATCACTGGGGAAAGAGTTCTGAGTCCTGAAGCAGTCCGGAATACCTTGAGTTTAATGCATTCCTGTGGCATGTATGACTTCTCAGGGCAGTTTGCTTTCCATGTAAGTAGTTTTCAGTTACTAACTGTCGGTGACCAGGAAGATGAATCTGTGCTATTATTCTCCGAATTCCAGAGCTTCCTTGCTTGCTTCTGGGGTAGGGGAGGGGGTGTTACATGAATTGTTTTGAAATGGAATGCACGGTATGAGGAAGTCTCATCTAGAGTACACCTCTTAGTACATCATACCTTAGAGTACTTAATATTCACTGCCATGTCATGTTTGGGAAACCTTTTCACATTAAACATAAAATCTGTTCCTTAAGAAGGGCTGTTTATGAGAGAAATAGGTGATGGATGTAGGTGTAACTGGAAACAGCATAAGTGAAGATATCCTGCTATATGTTAGGGAAGCACAGCAGAAAGCCTTTGCAGACAATTGCTTTTCCTTCATCAACTCAGGCTGTTTCATTCATTGCCCTGAGATGTTATAAAAATGGCTGTCATACAGTGTATGTACCAAGCTTCTGTTTTCCAGCACTATGTTTCTTACATGTAAGCATTTTAAGATGTACTGTGTCTTACTTGTGTTTTTAGTAGCATTTTGTTTTGAGTGTTTTTAGTTTTTCCTCGTTGCACACATGTGAAGTTGATGATGATTTGTGTGACCTAAAAGTTACTGCTTACAGAGCTATGGGGATGTGTGACATGTTAGTTCCTGTTGAAAAAAGCAATACTTTTATCCAGATTGTAAATAAGTAGGTTATTATATTACTTTATGGCCAGACTTTGCTGTTTTGTTTTTTTGGTTTTACCTTTTCCAGTCAAGGTGTTTTTTAGGTATCTGGCTTTGTACTACTGCCTTGTTGCAAACTATTCATGACAGGTAGACTTGGGTACTACTGCTTAGTCATAATTGCTTTTCTATAATAGATTTAAATTACCTTTTTCACTCTATGACTGACTCTCTGTTTTACTGAGAGCAAATAACTTGATGATCACATACCTGAGATTGCCATGAATTCTGCTTCCGGTTATTGTCTGTCTAAAAAGAGTAATAATGCTTTCCCAGCTTAAAATGCTTTCCAGATCTACAGTTGATAAATGTTGCATAGTAATATTCATTAAATGCTGATGCATTGTGTTACAATAGTAAAGAATGTTTGCAGAGAACAGTAATTATGTAACTATTCTATAGGTTGGTCTTCCTGCTAAATCTGGAGTTGCTGGTGGGATTCTTCTGGTTGTTCCTAATGTCATGGGTTTGATGTGCTGGTCACCTCCTTTGGACAAGATGGGCAACAGTGTTAAAGGAATTCACTTCTGTCATGTAAGTGGCATTACCTTTCTTATTTGTTTGTTGTTTTTTGTTTGTTTTTCTTTTTCTTTTGCAGTTGATATTTATTGAGCTCCCATTAGTACAGCTGAGATCTAAATGAATTAGTGATTTGTGACTCTTCCATACATACAAATTTTCATTTGATCCAAGGGTGAAAGTCCAACAAGATACATTTGCACTTCAATCATAAATAACACTTTAATTCAGTGAGCATTATGAAAATATGATGCCAGAAACACTGGAGAAATCTACTGTGGAAAAGCTTTGAAAAGGAGCACTTTGTGAAGTAATGAAAGAGCTGGTCTCTTGTACACTGTGGTAGAAGCTGTAGTGCTATTTTTAGACTCCTTTTTCTCTCCAGTCAATATAAACAATTTTCAAAACATGGGGAAATGCAACTCATGATAAAAGAAAAATGTTCTAACCAAGTATTTTTGTTCTGATGTATTTTTAAAACTGCTTTTTGAAAACAATCTGACCTAAAACGTCTTCATAGACCAGCCCCAGTTGCTGGGCAAGCTCTTCCCTAGCTTCATCTTCTGCTTTTGAAAGCGTTGTGTGGGTATGATGTCAAACATAGGTGGTAGTAATGTTATAATCTCACATACGTTTTACTGTCATGTGCAAATAGTAATACGCGTTCACTAAATATTTGCAGGATCTGGTTTCTTTGTGCAATTTCCATAACTACGATAATTTGAGGCACTTTGCAAAAAAGCTTGATCCTCGCAGAGAAGGTGGTGATCAGCGGGTAAGTTGATGTGTGTGTTTAGTGAGTATTGCTTGTAGACATCAGAAGAGATACTATAAGTTCCTCTCCAAATGCAAAACTGCTCAATGACATGTATTGCATCAAAGCTTTCAGATAAACTAGCTAGTTTACCAAACTAGTGGACACTTACCTGGGTGGACCACGCTATCACAGGGTTTGTGTAGTAGAATTTCATGTTAGATTTGAACTCCATTTCGTGCAGTTCATCTCCCTTGCTAGAGTAAGTATGTGGTTTCTGAGAGAAGTTGCAAAGAGTTCTACTGTACTGGGTTGCCTTTAATAAAGTTTTGACCAGCTGGTAGGCTTAGCCTTTCTGTGCTGCAGTTCATGAGGTGTATGTTTAGCATTTTTTCACAGTGATGTGTCTGAGACCACCTGACTTGCTGAGAGCTGCACAGGCAGTGAATGCAGGTGACAGAATGCTGTAGGCAAGTGCCTGTTACTAAGCAAGCAGCCTAAGCAGTCTCTGGGAATGAACTGGATCCACTCCAGCTACAAGTACTAAAGATAAAAGCGTAAGGTTCCTTGAGATAAGAAAAAGCTTTTTGCCTTTATTACTGTTGATGTTTTTACTAAGGCATGAAGGTTTCAGTAAGAGAAACTGCAGTAGAATGATTTTTCAAGTGCTTCAATTTGCATGTATACATCTAAAAAAGACCCAGTTTGGAGTCTGAATTTTTCCTGATTGGAAAAGAGAAAATAACAGTTTATGTGAACAGGTGAAAAACATGAGTCTGTTAGCATTGACTGCAAGTATGGATTTTTTTTCCTTCCAATACACTAATAAATAATGTATGTTGCTTGAACAACTAGCATTCCTTTGGACCAATGGACTATGAGAATCTCCAGCAAGAACTTGCTTTAAAAGAAACAGTATGGAAAAAAGTGTCACCCGAGTCCAACGAGGACATCTCCAGAACCGTAGTGTATAGAATGGAAGGTCGGGGAGAGCAAAACTAAACAAATGGGTTCTAGCTTCATTAAATTCTGCATTTTAAAAACCCTCAAGCATCTCTAGATTTGACTTTGATTTGAATATTGTTTGCTTGGTGTTTCATTTATATATACATTTTGTGTAAATTCTGTATGTTATACCAAAAAGACTGTCGAAGTTCAAGGTGGGGGAAGAAAAGCACATGCAAACAACAAAAAAACCTGTTAACTGACTTTTTCTAGTTACTTAAAGCACATTTACTTTAAAAAAAAAAGGGCGGGCTAAATCTGAATGTTTTCAAAGATATACCACTTCTGTGTATATCTGTTTATTTTTGTTTATATCTGAGAATTTTAACTAAATTAACATCTAAGCAAGACGTTACAGTATGTCCTCTGATCAGGGTCAGCATGTAAAGATAGATTAATTTTAATGAAATGTATAGTAAAATAGTGTCAGCAAATTACAGCCAATTCATCAGTCTCTAAATAGTTTATATTAAGTGGAGATAGGTTGTGAGTCATGTTATTACTGTATCCTCTCTCTTTTTTTTTTTTTTTAATATGAGCTTTCAAATTGCTTTGAACAGAAATGCATCCTCTGGACATGCTAGTGAAGATGATATATATATAATTTTTTAAAATCAGAGCTTTAATAATTATTAGTGCTAACATATAAATTAAAAGAGCAAAAATGGCTGGGGAGAACTGGGAGAAAGAGGGGAGGAAACCTGCCTGTTTGCAAGTTAACTAATGCAGGAGAAAGATTTCTTGCCAAACTATTTTGAGTGTCTTGCTAGCTGCTTGTACTGCCAGCTGGTAGTTATGACTCAGAAGTCTGTCTTACTAATTATGCTTGCTCCACCCTAGAGAGGAATGTGAGGAATCTTGGGCTGAGAGTGGTAACCAACTGAGAGTAGTGAGCAGAAAATATATTCAGAGCACAGCATGTATGTAGGTCTTATTAAAACTGTTTACAGTTAACTGGTAGTGTGCATGCATGGCCATACTTAAAATCAGAGGTTTTCTTTAAGTACACATGAGCAAATTTTTAAAAATATAGCATTAATTTCTACGTTTTACAATGATGGTGAGTTTACACCTCTGTCACCTTGCTAAGAAACAGGACTTTCTTGCTTCTACAGGTTACCACATTGTTCATCTGTATAATTGGATAGTTTTGAGTATCTTGAATAGAGTGTATCCTGAAAGGGTGCATGTAAGCTTCAAATAGGGTCAGAGGGCACAGACTTGCTAAAATCTTGGCACTTGTAGCTATCAGATTCTTAGTGATGCTAAAATTCTTAGTTATTATCAATTTTTATAGTTTTCCCCTTTAAAAGCTTGCAGATAATTTGATCTGTCCCACTCCCTGTACACATACAGAATCCTGTTGAAAACTTGTCCAAGTAACAATAAATGGTATTAGCTGGTTCTGTATTTTAAGAGACAATGACAGATGATTCCTTTGCAAGGGTCCACCCCTTCTCCTCACCCTCTCCCCTAGTCCCTCTATCTAAAACTCATTCATATGTGAGTTTTGCAGGAGGGGAGAGATAGGTTTGTCCTGCCCCTTTTTGTCCCATCTGGAGGTAAAACATGTAAAGGGTAATAAAGCAAAGCTGATGTTCTCTGAGCAAGCAAGCTGTTCTTAATTGCTCCGTTTAGGTACTGTTAGTTTTGCATAAACATTTGAGATAAGCTCTGACTAAACCCTGAATAATCTTCATCTGGTAGTGTATTGTTAAAGGATGGGCTTCCTGTCTTTGAAGCCTAGGATTAAGATGTTTAAGCAAAACAATACAGAACATAAATTTCCAGTGAATTTGAAGTCCTGCTAGGATGAAGATTTAGATTTCTGGTGCATGTCAGTAATAAATCAGTCATTATTTGTTGAATAACAGGTCTTTTATAATCTTGCCACTGATGATAAGGTCAAGTTTGTCAGTTACTATCTTGAAAAGAGAGTAAAGTAAGTAAAGGCAAAGTCTTCAATTATAAATATCTCTCCTGATTGAGGACTTTGCAATAAACTAGTAGCTACAGAGACATAACTAGTATTGAGATCCTGCAGAACTACACATCTTTACCTGAAATACCCTCAGTTGCAAGAGGGAACATAAAGTGTCTGGGCTGCTGATGAAAAGTATTTACAGCGGTGACATTGCTGGGTAAATTGCTGACATAATTGAAAAATGTGTGATGCAGAATTTGCCTGGTCTAATTTTACAAAAGTTATTTTCTGATTTTTAAGTACTACTTGAAGCTAATTTTAAAAACATGGCTGGAGATGGAGAAATTGTTCCATCTGGGTTTCAACTCGAAAATAAGACTCTTTATTTTTATTTTTCAGTTATGTGCAAAACTTATGGTAGAGGCAAGTCCTGCATGGGAAATATAAAATTAAAGCAACTACTAGATCTTTAATATGCATAACAAGAATACTTGGGGTACAGCTTACACAGTCTTTACTTTAGATATTTATATTACAGTTCTGTAATACATGCTTTTGAAGCCTGTCTCGGAATTTAAGCCAGACTCTAGTTAGGAGGGGTCAGGAAGAGACTCCGTTGGACCAATTATTTTGAAACATGCCTACACTCAGTTTCTCTTGCTCTGGCCTGCTGTGTCTGCAGATGGCTAGTGTCCATGGCAGGTACCAGATAGCTGGGCCACAGCTAGTCCTGCCCTGACCACCTGCCCCTGCCTGCGTGGCCTTTGGTGAGCGGGTTGGAAGGAGCGCAGTGCTAGGGGCTGTGCACTGGGTGTCTGGAGTCTGCAATGGTTTTGATCTTCACCTGTGCTACCAGTAATAGCAATTCTTGATATTCAAGCATTTTAGCTGTTTGTTTGTTTTTCTTTGTCAGCATCATTAACATTTCATTAGAAATGTAAATGCTTTTTAAAATTTTATTTTAGCATTTGTGTTGTACTTTTTTGGCTCAGTTGTTAAGTTACCCTGTCTCGTTTTCCATTTTTCATTTGCATTGTATGTTATTTATGTATCTTGATTTCCAGCATGCTTATTTTTGTATTGTTTAATAAATTTATTTTAAGCTGATTTTTATTGTATTTTTTTTTCAATGGAGAACAGATTTGTTTAAACACGTTTTTGAGGCTGAAGTGAGATAGTGAGCACTCTAAACAAGATAAAGTTCTGGAAAAGTAGGTGGAATAAGATTTAGTTGAACCAGTCATTGAAAACCCTCCTAAGATTCCTTTAACATTTTGTACAGTAATCTCATTATTTTTTCTCTTTGAACTGTTATCTTAGAAAGTTGAAAGCAAAAATCAAGTAGCAAAACTTTCTCACTGTGACTTTTCTAATCAAAATGTCATGGTACAGTAGGATATTAATGTCACTGTCAATTTGTGTGGTTTTGAAAATACTAATAAGGTCACTTGAAAAATGTGTGGTTAATGGTGCCAGTGCCAGGGTGGTAACTCTTGCTCCTGATCATGGTGAAGTGAAAAATACAGCTTGTAATAAATCACACGTAGCAAGGAATGTGTCCAAAACCCACATGCTCATAGTAGCAGCAGCAGGGTCTGAACAACAGCTGGTTGAATCTGGGTTCCTGGTAAAGCACTTGCCCTTTTGATACAGGCTTGCTTTTTTCCTGTGAAAATTTATTCAAGATACTAAATAGTAGATGTATTTATAACATGATGATTCCAAGGCAAGGTTTTGTCACTAGAGACATGCCCATACTGAGGATGGCTGTAGTTAGTAATTCAGCTTTTCTGTAAAATGATTTTTAAACTGCAGTTAGTTACACTGGTTTTAAAATTACCTGTATGTTCATTGTACATAAAATATAACGTATCGGAAAAAAAGTCTGTGACTCTTAAAGTCAGAAAGAAAAATAAAGGTAGAAGAGCAGTAGATAGAAAGAGAGAAGCACAGCTGATTTACTGTTGATTTATTTTGGCTCTTACATTTTGGTTTTCGTTGTTTGTGTTGAAAGACTGATGGGTGGGTAGATGAATACAAAGGCAATGGAGTCAGAAGAAGGTGGCTGGGAGCGGGGGAGACAGATGGTGTTTTTTCATTGTTCTTATTTCTCTTGGTCTTGATACATACATGTCATTGATGCACAGTAGTTAGCTGTGAACAAAGTAGTTAATTATGAGCTTCATAGTATATATGTGTGTTTTAGTATCTTAAACATTGTTTGTAGACTTTTAGCATTTTATTTAATAATTTTGTTTCAATATTTCTGTAGTTTCCTGGTGGGAGTTCAGATCAGTTACTCCAGTGAAAGAACAACAGACTTTTTTCAGTGGAGTTCTTGTTGGGATGACTAAATACTCCTAATAATTTCTCTTCAGTGCAGTCTCTTTGGGGAATTTGTCACAAATGTCTATAGTAGTTTCAGGGATGGCACAAGGCTTTAAATCAGGCAGCAATCTAACTAAAGCTTAATTATTTCTTTAATCAAGCTAATGTCTTCTCTGTTCCACATTTCCTGTCCTGTCCATAAAATGCATGATTAAATAGTGTGCATAAAAACATGCTTTTAAAGGATGGGTTCTGCACAGCCCATTTTCTGTTGGGAATTTACGTCCTGGCATATTGAATAGCTTATTGCAGTCTAAATTATTAGTAACTACCTAATTTTAATCAAATGTACATTCCAGTTTACCATTTGCTTCCTCTAGACAATATTGTGTGTGAAGGAGAAATGTCTTGTTTCCTTTTGCTTTTCCTGCAAGTACAAGTTAATTTTGTTACTGGCTTCTGATATGCTTTATGCAGACTTGAGAACATCACTGGACCATGTAGCATTTAAAAGGTTTTGCAAGACTTGAGTGACACAGCTCTCCAGATAGTTACTTCTGAAAATGCACATGCATTTCTGCTGTGTGTAGCAGGCCTTACATCAGAGTTACACCTGCAGCTGCAGTTGTAACTCATAGAGCCCTACAACAGCCTTTAGGCTGGCAGGAGGGAGGTGGCAAGTTGGGGTTTCTTGAATCGGTTGAACAGAGTTTAATTTAGGCCAAGAGGCTAATGTGGATACGTGATGTGTGATAAGGGTGCTAGGCTTAAAGGGAAGGTTGGTGAGGAAACAGGGTTGAAGAAAGGACAAGTGGAAAAGGAAAGAACTTTGGAGTGCTGTTCTACCCTCAGAAGTGTGCCAGCCCACTGCACTTGGATGTGTCTCACTTGCGCAGTGGGCACGTGGGGCGCGCATCTGTGGGCAGGTGAGGCTTCCGGCTTCAGCTGCTGCTCCGCTCCGGGCACGTAGCTGGTGGCTTCTGTGGTGTCATCTGCGTGATTTCCTGACACCAGGTACGCTTGCAGAAAGCAAAAACTGTCTTCTGCAGATCCCTTGTTTCCAGATTTCCTCTGACATCTTTATCTGATCAGCTACAGCAGCTTTTACCAGCTTGAGTAGGACTGTTATTCTGTAAACTGGGGGCAGCTGGCAGTGCTTCTCCTGTTTAGATATCAGCCAACATTAATTTCATGAACTTGGAATGAAGGCTGACTTCTCTGTGCCCCGTCCACGTCTTTGCACGTTCTTTAACCTGTTTGGCATCATGATTTGATGTAATTGTTTTGATAATACAGTCAATAGATATGTTACTTTCTTTGGAAGGTTCTTTCATAGCTGGGTGCTGGTTTTAGGTAGGGTTTTCACTTGAGTTGCCGAACAGCTGCTATACAGAATTTGAAGTATTCTTGTGCACACACTGCAAGTTGGGAATTTATCTTTCTACTGTATCTTTCCTTAGATCAGATCAATTTTACTTAGCTTTGTATGAAGTGTAGGAGATGCTAGTGACTGTAAGCAACCTAACAAGAAAACCTTGAGGTCATAGAGCTTGGAAGGGATCTCTGAAAATGGTTTATTCCATCCTTGGCTTAAAGCAGGATCTAACATCAGTTAGACCATGTTGCTCTCAGGCTTTACCAGTCAAGTGTTGAAAACCTCCAAGGATGGGATTACTGTAACTTCACTGGGTAAAACCCAGCCTGGTGCTTTACCACTTCCATCATGAGGAATTTTTTTCTGACCTCCATTTGCAATTTTCCCTTTCTGCAGCTTGT
The DNA here is from genome assembly GCF_020740795.1 of Apus apus. NCBI lineage: Eukaryota > Metazoa > Chordata > Aves > Apodiformes > Apodidae > Apus > Apus apus. Next base: position 31,974,672 of record NC_067287.1, on the reverse strand, counting down.
GATGCAGTCTTTTCACTGCACATGATGAGGTGACCATCATGTGGAAATCTGGCCTTTAGAGGATCCTACAAAGTTAAAAATGGTGCTTGGTCGCCAAAACCTAACATTTTCATCTCCTGCTGTATTTTCCATTTGGATCCTAAATGTTTTCATTGTCTCATTGAAAAGAAAGTGATTTAAGGATTTGAAAATGCTTATATGCCTTTTGTTTTTCTAATCAAGGGTAACAGGCTAAATGCAGGCATGAAGGTCTGTTATTTGCTGAGGGACAGCATGTTACTGTTAGGACCCCTTGTGATCAAAGAGCTTATCAAAACAATGAATTGAGAACGCAAGTGGAGTGATAGGAAGAGCTAAAGTTGCTTGCTTCCTGTTGATGTCATTCAGTGGTTCAGCTTTTTCCTTGAGGCAGGAATTACTAATTCAAAATACTGTTTTTTTTTGACTGGTAGATCTGGTTTTGGTTATATGTGTAGCTTTGGCTTTCTGTATGATGGGAGCATTTCTGCTTCTTTTAACGGACTTGTCTTTTAAACTTCTCCAACCTGTGATTGTTTCAAAACAACTCATTAAAATTTAATCTCTGTCTGAGAATAAACTTCTGATTGAACGTTATATAAAAAAAATCCAACAAAACCACTGATGCCATTGCAGGAAAAGATTAAGAATTATGATTGAGGACATGGAGAAGCAGCCTAAAACATCTGAGTACGTTTCTGCCCCATATACCAAAGGCTGGTGGAGAATAATACGACTGTTCCCAGGGTATGTAGAAAAAAATGGAGGCAGAAATTCTGTTTAATCTAATAAATATTTCTGATGCAACAAAAGCAGGTACTGAAAAAGTTAGAAGAAGGTTTCTCGAGACTTGTTCCTAATAGTTTAGAAACAATCCTCTCAGCAAGAGTGGAGTGCATATTGCTGCTAAGATTTCTTCTTTTATACTTTCATCCAGTAGAGTATAGTCAGTATCTCACTCGTAAAGTTTCAGTAAATATCTTTTGAGAACGTCCTCCTTTATTCTGGGAATAATTCCAGCTCCCAGTCCCCTAGGTAAGAGTAAACTGTTGTCCATAGATTGCGAGGTACCTAAAGCCCGGAAAGCGGGAGCATTACTTGGTTGTGGGGATATTAGTCATAATCAATAGGTCCTTGAAAAGGCAGACATTCTTTTGTCCCCTCTGCTTAATACAGCTGGTGTCACTAAAGCACCCGTCAGCATTCTGCTTTATGTGTGGAGCTGTCATTGATCCCAGTCCTTTGGTGCCAAGTCTTGCAGCGTTAGTAATGTCTGTATCCACTACTTCAAAGGCTCTCGGGTTTTTTCCTGCATCCAGAGTCAACTGGTCAGTGTTCATTCCCTTTGTTAAGAGTTCTGTATGTATTCTGTATGCTGTTTGTTGCAGAAGACCCTACAGGGGTTAGCCTATAAGAGAACTGAATAGAACTACCAAAGTCTTTATCATGAGATGATGATAACCCTCAAATTCCTGTAATAGTTTTCTGCTAAAATTATTTTACTGTTTTGGAGCTTCCAGTCATGATAATTTACTGACAAAACATGATGTTGTTGCTGGTAAGAAGTGCTGAAAAAACTTTGACAGCAGAGTAAGTTAAAGCCTTCCAGAGAGTTACCATTTATTTTTACTGTGTAGCTTTGATGCTTTGAACATAACAGCAGGATTCAAGTATTTCTGTTCAAAATACTTAAGGCAAATGTATACCACCTAAAAATAAAAATTTGTCTAGCCTTCATTTTCTGACTTGCAGGGTGAAAGTCTTCATGCCTTAAATATTTCACTTGATATCTAGTAACTTATTTTGTCATCAGGACGGGAGCCAGGCCGGATTTTTCAGTTGTTCCCTCTTGTTAAGTCACAGTTTTCTGAACTGTCTGATTCTCTGTAGTTATTCTAACTTGGTTTTACTTATTAGATCTTCAAAAATTGTCCTTGTTAGCCTGATTTAAAAGTTCATGAATGCCCATGAAAGATTTGTTTTGTATTTTAAAAGTATGTTGAATCAGTCAACTTATGTCTTAGTGAAAGATGATTAGATTTTTACTTCCTATTTTGGGAGTTTTGTGATTCTACCAGACTTGTCTGTCCAAGCATGCCTGTGCATGGGGAGGGAAGTTCTCTAGTCACTGCATCATCATCTAAGCCCTGGTGAAGCTTCAGCATTATTCACTAAAGGCCTTCTGTGTTGAAAAATTTTGCATCACCTGTGCATTGTTCAGGGGTATCTTTGACAGACCCATATTGGCTGTGTTCTTAACACTGACCTATTCTTAACGTTGCTTACCATAGTAGTGTGTAAGGGAATCTTGAGGCTTATTTGCAGGAATTGTCTTCCAACTAGAGAGGGAGAGGCTTCTGTTCCTGGGATCTTGTTCTCTAGTACTGATGGAGTCGATGGCTCTGGATCTTTAGCTCTGACTTGCTTGTTCTTTTTTCTGTGTGCTCCTTGCTCCAGTTCATCTTTAGTGGTTTTTTTCCTGCTGGAAGGGGAAAGACACTCCTCCCACAGCTTTTCCCACCACCATGCTGAGTACTGCCTGTCCCTAGAGATGGTGCAGAAAGGGAGAGGCTGCCCCATCTGTGCGCCCCAGACATTTCTGTGCTGTTACGTACTATCTTCTAGATAGAAATGAGTTTGGATGCCCTGGTTGGAGGGAAGAGGCTTTTATGCAGGGCTTCAACTAAGCTTCTCTTTGTGTAACCAACTCTCTACCTCTGGAGCTCAAGTTCTGGAGTTGGTCTTGGTGAAGGACTGATTCCTCTGCTTCCTCTGGGGGATGCAGTGGTGGGAGTGTGGGAGTGGAGAAGCATGGCTGGCTCACCCTGTGGCATTCACACATCTCAGGAATGGAATAGATGGGCATGGTTTTTCTAAAAGGATCTCACTTACTGAAGGTAAGTAGATGTTTCACTTAATCAAGTAAACACTTTGTTTAATTATTTAACTTTTAATTAAATACTCTTATCTGTAATTTAAACAGAATCAGTTTACTAATACTTTAGAATTAATTGATAATCAGAAGAATGTAAATGCAATAATCTCTGAGCATGCATTGGCTGAAAACTGGTTGTGGAAATGAGCTCAGTCCTTTCTGTGACCTTTGCTTTTTCTCTGTATTAGTTAATGGATTTATGTTTTTTTTACTCCTTGAGCTTCCTCCTCCTGCCTGTTACTATTTAAGATGAGTGAGCCTTTTCACGGTAGAGAGGTGGTGTTTTAAGGAGGCAGACTCAGAGTAGGAGACTGAACTATGTGTGCACTTGATCATCTTGAGAGCAAGAGGTTGGTGCTGAAGGAGGTGAATTTTGGTTGAGTCTCTTTTATAGCTCCAAATGTAAATGGAAAAAACCTTCTGCTCCCAAATACTGCTTCTGGTGTCCCTGTTAGGTTGTATTTTATGCAAAATATTATGGTAGTAGAGCAGAAATAACGGACAAAAAGTTTAAACAAACCCTCAAGATTGTGTTTTTTCTGCTGCACTGATCTGTTTGTCAGCAAACAGTGACACCTGTCCCATCACTTCCCCCTCTGCTCCTCCTCGCTGTCCGAATGCTCTGCCTGGTGCAGAGAGGAGGGGCAGCAGCCTTCCTGGGCAGACCTCGGTGTTCTCCTCACACACTTGCTGCCGGGGAACTGGGCAGCCCTTCCTTCCCCATAGCCCATCTGGCTGCCCTTAGCAGCTGCTGCCATCCCAGTCAGTAGTTAGATCCTTAATGTAAAGGTCAAAAAACCTTCTAACTTAAAAAAGTTATCCATCACATTTATATAATTTTAAATCAAGTTTTAAGTTAATCGTAAAGCAGTAATATTGCATAAAATGACATGTTCCTATGTAGTCAGCTCAACCCTCCAGATGCAGTCTGGTTACAGAGCACTGGAGCAAGTCTTTGTTGCAGTCATATAAGCAATTAATGCATCTAAATAATTCCAGACTGAAAGCTGTTAGTACTGTATTGCTATCTCAGCCAAGGGGGAGCAGTTTCAGGCTGCAGGAGGGTAGATTTGGTTAGACATTAGGAGGAAACTCCTGTGAGGGTGGTGAGACACTGGCACAGGTTGCCCAGAGAAGATATGAATACCCCATTCCCAGAAACATCTAAGGCCAGGTTGGATGGGGCTTTGAGCAGACTGATCTAGTGGAAGGTGTCCCTGCCTGAGGCAAGGAGGTTGGAACTAGGTGAGCTTTAAGGTCTTTTCCCACCCAACCCAAACCATTTTGTGATTCTGGGAGAAGCTCCTCTGTGATCCTTGGTAAATAACTAGCTGGCTTGCCTGAGGCTGGTGCAGCCGTAGCAGTATGGTTGCTTTAAAGCTGCATTGGATGTGTGTATGTGAACGTACAACCTCTTATGTGGCTGCTGTTCTGGAGATAGTTTGTGGGAGAAGCAGCTTTCAGTATATACATGAGCTGTGTTAGAACATGACTGCTAAAATCTGTAAGGCAGTTACTGAGGAATAAATGTTTTGGAGCAGCGGCACAATGTGAATAACTGCCATGCAAGTGGCATTTTGAGTTAATTCCACTCCAAAACTAAACTCTGTGGCAGTGGCTTTAAAAGTTACTGTCGCAGCTTTGGCTCCAAAAATAAATGCTGCACCCATAGATGATAAAACTAATGGAGCTGGGGTTCATAATCCCTCTGAGCTACAGAGAGGAGCTTGCACCATCTAGAGGAAAAGCAGTGATGGTTTGTGTACTAGGAAGTGGGCTGGAGAGAAAAAAATTACAGTCTGGTTTCCTGTGTTAGTTTCAAAACATGAAAGAGTAAATATTTGCAGACTACAGTGTTATTTTTGCACTTTCTTCAAATTGCATGAGGAAACAAGGATCAGCAGTGCAGAAAATAGGCTAAAGAGCTGGGGGGAAAAACCCCATAGAGAGATGACAGTTTTATGGAGCCTTGTTTGTATTGACAGGTATTTCTGTATGTCATCTGTGTGTATAACTGTGTATTAATTTATTCACCTGTCCTCTATTTATGGTGTAATGGGAACAAAGACTCTCACAAGGAATTTCAGCTTGATACATTTTTGTGAACCTTGTGTTAATTTAAGGTCTTCTGGGCAAGAGGCTCTGTTAGAGGCAGCTGGCATTTGGTTGCTGTAGAGGTAGCTGGGGTTGTGCACCACTCTTAGTAGAGGCAGAAGACTTCTTTTTGCATCTTTCAGAACGTTCTTTAGAGAAATTGTCTTTTTTTATGTAACTGATAGGGTTTTTTGATAGAACAAGGTAATGTTGTGGCTTGATCTGGAAACTGTTTGAAGTGCCTTCATTGACTGTCCCTCCCTAGAAATGCTCAGGGGCAGAATGTCCCCAGGCAAGCTCTGAGATGGCTGCAGAGCAGGCCCTCACCTGGGTGGCCCCTCAGCTGGGCTTGAAAGCAGGTGAATAAAGCACAGCACTGAAGTTGGGGTGCTGTGTCCCAGGAGGCCCCTGGCAGTGGGTGAGCAGGGTCATGGGCATCCCTGCTGTGAAACCGAGGGAATGCTGAGCTGAGGTTGGAGGTGAGAGGTGCTACACGTGCATGTCTGCAGCACTGGCACTGTGGGCATTCCTGAAGGCTTTAAGAAACTTCAGAGGAAGGACAGAGGAACACTTCAGTGCTTTGAACAAACCTGTTTTGTTTTGGGTGGGTGTCCTGGTTTGAGCCAGTGTTGTTGTCGAACCTGAGTCAAATGGAGACAGTGGGTAAGAGTTTATGGTTCAGCCTTAGTTTTTACTTTTAAATGTTTTTCTTATCCTTAGGCAATAACTTTTAATTTATTTCAGAAGCTCCGTTGACTCAGTTTTGTTTGAGATTTCTTTCCCTACAAAGTGCAGCTTATCTTCATGCTGAAGAATGGTATTCTAAAGGAAAACTGTGATTGTCTCTTTTAGACTTCAGCATTTTTTCCCCCAACACTAGCCTTGTCAGCAGACCCTGGAGAGCAGATTCCAGTTTATTACAAGTTAATTGTAAATACAAAAAAGGTCAATCTTTAAAAAAGGTGGTCCTTTCTAGTGTCTGAATGTACAGACACCTGCATTCCTCTAGGATATTCATCTGCAGTTTATCTTTGTTCTTTTAGGGACTACTTGCATTCTAGGTTTGATTTCAAAGTTGAAGCTTCCATTTTGACCAGGTTTGAGGTTTTGTTGTGGTTGGTTTTTTCCAATTTTATTTTGAAGCCTTACATGCAGGGAGAAAGGAATCTCTAGGCTATGCTTTGGGATAGTTGAATTGCAAGTACCATGTGTAAAAACTAGATCACTCAATTGTTCAGTTTATGCCCTAGTTGTTTTTTTTTTTTCTATTTTTTTATGGGTCACTACTGCTGTTTCAGAATTTATACGGGTGTCTTGGATTTCAGGATTTTTTTTTCCATTGATAGAATAAGTGCCTAAAAGTCTGCAGCTTTTCCAGGGAGCGGGAGGAGAGATTGCTTTTTGCTGCATACTGGGATGACCCCCATCAGGGGATCAGCTCTGGGACAAGTAGCAGGACAGTGTTACTGTGCAGTTGAATTGATGGTGATTTGAGAGCTTTGATTGCTTTGTGTGGTCCCTCTCAGCTCATGTAAGGTCAGGAGAACAGGAAGCCTTGATGGCAGCCAGTCTCTTCCCACCATGAAACGTTAATCCTCGCTTGCTAGACAAACGCTCACCTTAGGCAGCTTAGAAATCTATTTTTTGCCTTTCAGTGTTAATCCAGGGCTGAGCCGGATGAGCCCAGCCCTGTGCTGTTGGCAGTGGCTGTGGAAGCCCAGCGTTGCCCAGGGGGAGGGAGGTGGGTGGCATCCCTGGGCAAGGGGGGACTTGGCTGCTGTGACCCAGCTGCTGTCAGCGGGGTGAGGAGAGAGCCCCAGTGCTTTCTGCTGGTCGTCACAGTGTGCTGCCAGGATCTGCAGTTTTGAAATGGCATCTCTCAAACTTTGCCTATGAATGGGGAAGTTGTGCTGTCTCATCCTCAGGGGTTGGTGCAGGGGCCAAAGGAAGAGAGCCAAGGTGTCATGGATGCAGACAGACTGTGCTGCAGCCCTGGTAGGTTTGAGTGGTGCTTGAGAGATGCTTCCAGGCAAGTCAGTCTGATTACTCTGGTGCTTTTGGCACTAGTAAAGAACTGCAGAACTTTATTCCCATTTCAGTGCAGCTCTGAAGCTGGGAGCATTTGTCAGGAGACTGGGTGGTACCAAGAGTCTTGTTTACCTGGGACCTGCTCTGAGATCCCAGTGTGTCAGGACCGGGGGTCTGGACAACAGTTGCTTGTCACTGGGGAAGTCCTGAGCTGCCAGAGATGAAGTTTATATCCCAGTTTATCACACCCCCTCTGTGCTGTGCCAGGGAATGTTTAAAGCTTTGTTCTTCAAGACAGTTGGTCAGGAGGGCAGGGTTCCCTAAAGGAAATGCTGCATTCCATTTTAAGTGCAAAAAATGAGATGTGAGAGAAGAGAGTGGTGGCCATTTTTTCTCAGTTAGCTCTCTTGTCTCTTCCCCCATATCCTACCCCCTTCTTAGTTGTTTTTGAAAGTCTTCTGTCAGCATGTGGGGTCTGGTGCATGTTGAAGTTAATGGACATTCAAGTTTTTGAGAACAGTGTGCATTCAGACAACTCGTTTTCCTCCAGTGTTTTGAACATCTTTTTCTGAAGGCTAACCTGTGACATCGCCCCTGAATACCATTTAAGGAGCACTGGGAAGATTATAGGGGGGTTTGTTTGTTTATCCTTGTTTATATTGCCTTTAGCAACACCATTTTAAACTATTGTGCTTGACTGTATTCCTTAGCCACCTGGAGAAACAGTAAGGTTAGAAGTCATATTTTTATAGACTTCAAATCCTGCAATGCTTTCTAAGAAATTAGGGAGGGTAGGGGGGACAGGACACAGCAGGAAATTAAAATCCAGATTCAGCGACCTTTTCAGCTTAGAGCTCCTCATGGAATTAACCCAGCTCTGAGCAAATCTGTTTTCTTCTGAAGGGTTTGTTTTCTTTGCCTGCACAGCTGTTGGGCTTTCCTCTCCTGCCCCGAGCAGGGAGCGGAGGCTCGCCCGGCAGTGCTGGAGTCGCCCTGACAGAGCAGAGCAGGACAAGCAGCCCCGTGGTGACAGGGATGCTCAGGCAGGCACAGAGCAGGGGCTGGTGCAGCCAGGAGCTCCGGGTTGGTCCCATCTTGAGGCTGGGTTGTTTTATAAGAGCGCTGAAGAGTGTGTAGTGGTTTGTTTCCCTCTCTGGGCCTCAGTTTCCCAGTGGTGCTGGTAACAGTAGCAGCTTGCTCGCTGTGCAGTGCTGGGAGAGACCTGCTGTTGATAAGCATAAGAAAAAAATCCGCTACACTGGTCTATGTGGAGAGAAGTGATTCTCCTCTCAGTCTTGTGTGAGGATTCTTTATTAACCATCATGAGACTAAGGCTTATTTAAATAAGTCCTTTTGTGTGGGCTGGATTTGGATGTGCAGCCCAACTAGGAAAGGAAGATTTAAGGAAGACTGTTTTGGTACAAATGATCTTATCAAGGCTGTTCCCACATACCAGTCAAGCACTTTAGGTCAATTAGACCTGTTAAAATTTCACTTGTGATAAGTAACTTCAGGATATCAATACTGAAACTGAACCGAAACTTTTTTTTTTCATTGGGATTTTTTTGTTTTGTCCACTGAGAAATTAAAACAAACCAAAATAAACCCAAAGCTACCAAGCAACAAACCAAAGGCCGTGGTGTCTGACCACAGTGCTGCTTTGGCAGCGTGTTGCAGCAGCCTGGGGGACAGCAGAGCCTGTGCTCCCACAGCACCCTTGTGTTCCTGCCCCTTCCCTCTGCATGTGCAGCTGGTTTCACACCAGAGTCCTGCTGCCCGCCCGAGCTTCCAGGCTTCCGGCACCCGCAGGACGAGGAGGCCTTGGAAGTAACAGCAGTATGAAAGCTTTGGACTAGGAGTCACTTTGATGCTCAGTTTCCCTTTGTAACTTCCAATGCCGTGTCTCACTCAGTTTATGTTTTTGGGATGTGGGTTGGTGCTTTTTCCTGTTTTTTACCTTTAGGCCCCCCATGTTTATCTGAAGAGTCTGCGGCAGCGGCGTGGCTTCCTGCTGCTCTGAGCTCCCAGTGTTTCCTTCCTTTCACTTCACCTCAGTGTAGTTCTTCAGCATCAACAGCCTTGATTTTTTTCTTTCTGGTGCTGCTCATGTTCTCACCCCCAGACTCACGGAATGGTTAGTTGGAAAGGACCTCTGGAGGGTTTGGTCATCAGGTCCCCTTGGACGTGAAGCAGGACTCTTGCCAGCACTGGACTGAGTCAGTTGTAGCTTCATCCAGCTCAGTCCAAGACCTTTAAGACCTACTAACCTGAAGGTGAAAATAGAAAGTGTGTGGTCTGGCACTTTTGATCTGTAATGCTGAGTGACACAAATACTCCTGAGGAACTTTTCCTTGCTGGTTTCACCACCTGGATAACAAGGCTTATGTCCTGCGTTGGGGAAGAAGTGTTTGTGTACAAAGACGATTTCATTGTAGCTAAGTGAGAAGTTCTCTCTATTTCTGAGGATTAACGAGGGCTGTTCAGTTACACCAGTGCAGGGAGAGCAGGTTTTACCTCCCATTCGACACAGGGTGGAGCAGTTTTTGCTCTGGATTTGGTGCTGCTGTAGATGTGTGCAGTGGTAGGTACATGGTATGTGTGTGGTTTGTTCTGTAGGGTAAGGTTTGCTTCGGCTCAGGTATAGCAGAGGGACTCCAGCCCTTCTGCTTTTGTTACAGTTTCATAGTTAATTAATTCTGTGCAGGAGAAAAAGGTCAGGTTGAAGGTAAACTTTTTGTTCCTGTAGAGAAGGCAAAAATTGTGTTACAGAAGCACCAGTACTGAATGGGGCATATAGAAGATGATGAGCCACTCAATGAGAAACTCACTGACAGAGCCTAAACACTTAGATTAGTTACCTTATCCATGGTGCCCTGCTTAGTTTGAATGGATGCAGCTCACAGGTTGTTGCACAATGTTATTTTTTTCTCCCCTTCAGTTAAAACCCCCATGACCATGTGTTTGCTACTCCCACTTGGAAGTTTCTTTGGCTCTTGATTTTTGCAGTGGCCTTGGTATTTCAGGCTAGTAAGATGTGAGCTGGGGGGGAGAGAATTTTTTTCTTGTACTTTCAAAGTCTTGATTGTGCTTGATTTTTATGGCAGCCTAAGTGAGATTTTTTGCAGATACAAAGCCCCTGGCAGCAATATGTTTTCACATAGTAACTTTTTCTCAAAGTGAATGATAACCTCTTACATGATGGTTTGATACAGATTTCAATATAATATTAATCTAAGGAGCTTATAAGAGGTGCTCCAGAAGATGTTAAAAATGTATTTTGTATTTTCAGGTTTTAAATTGTGTTCTTGAATTCCCTTTTTATGTCTATCTTTGCTGTTTATGGCTGCCTTTTGAGCAATTTCATTTTATACATTATAAAATTTGTTGAATTTTTTGCCTGGATGATGCTGCTGATAGAGTAGGCTGCAGTTTCAGAGTTGAGATGGGTTTTGTTGCTAGCAAATGCAACCTGATTTTTCCATAAAATCATGAAAGTCTCATGTGAAACAGGGGCAGCAGATAGCCCTGTGAGGGTTTGTTTCAGCAATGATGGCTACACTCTGTCTGCTTTTTTCTAGCCTAAGTTAATTCCTGACTGGTTTAAGATAATTATTCTATGAATAATTGTCCTGCTGAATTTGTCTCCTGCTTTTTCTATCCCATTACCTTTAGTGTTGTTCAGAAAACAGATGTATTTCTTCTCAGATTTCCTTCTGAACTAAAAAAGCAGAGATTTTTGGTTTGTTTTTTTTTTTTCTGTACTTGAATTTCTTTTCATTTTGATCCATCAAGAAATTCATCTTTATAACAATGTGACCTTGGATTTTGCATTATTTATCTTAAGAAAGGAGAGGATTTAACCTTTTCCAGCTTGTTGAGAGATATGGCATAAGCTGATTGTGTTAGAAAGCCTCAGGAATCTCTAAATTATGTTATGTCATGATAAAAAAACCAAAAATGGCTTCTTAGCAAAATGTTCAGCTGAATCCAGAGGGATTCTTGGCCCCCCAGCTGCACTCGGAAAGTTATTTTTTTATAAGGAAGGAGTGTTTGTTATTTTTATTTTATTATTTTAATAGATATTTGCATTTCCCAGAAACATAGAGAAGCCCAGCCAAATGTTCAGTTACACCTGAAGTGCTTTTTACTAAAGACAGAATGTCCTTTGCTCATCCTAGATACTGAAAAAAGGAGAGTATGCAGCACCTGCAGGACCTGAAAAGTCTGAGTGCAGGCAGCCTGCTCTGCCTGCAGGGCACGAGCAGCAGAGCAATGCTCAGCTTTGCTCTCAGCAAGGAAAACTGAATCATCCTGATGAAACTTACAGATTATCAAACCAAATTCCCCTTTCCTGCCCATATTTAAATACAGTCTGCAGCCCAGTGTCTATAAAAGATGTACATTCTTTTCGGGAGGTGCCTTCAGTGCGTTGGGGGCCTTTGAGGAGAGGCTTTGCAGGACTCTTAAGTCTGTCGAGCCTCACTGTGCAAACTGGAAGGGAGCTGCAAGAGTTTGTGGATACTGGAGTAAGGAGAGTGGCTCTGTTTCCATCCTGGCTCGGTCTCATTTTGCTTCAGTCTCTCTTTGCGTCAGCGCATGTTTGAGGCGTGAAAAAATAACAAGGAATCGTATGACTTTGATTTAGGAGAGGCACAGATGTTGGCTTTTCTGTGGCCCTGTGAAAATATGCCTGTGTTTTTGCAGAAATCTGTGGGAAACTTGCTTGTGGGTGGTGTTTTTTGTTTGTTTCTCCTCCTTCCTGTGAAAGGTCAGTTCAGCATCGGTTTTCTTCTTTATCTGTTGCTTGGCTAGTAGCAGTGACAGAACTTTATAAACTCAACTTAAAAAGCAACACAGCACTTAGGAATTCTACTGGAAAATGCTGTGAAGTGGTGCCTGGAAGTGGCCGTATCATTTTATGAAATAAGCTGATGTGGGATCCTTAATATGATCTTTATTGTCAGTTTTGGCTCTTGTTAAAACTTGTATGGTTATTATAGCCAAGTCATGCTAAAAATGTTCCTGGGATGAGGTTTGTAACCTAACAGTGTTGTTTCTTATTAGAGTAATTAATACAGCTGAGAAAAGCACAACTTGCTTAAGATTTACAGTATTTGGTCTAAAAAGGTGCTACTTTTGTTTGTCTTTAAGCCTTGCTTTTGTTGTAGAGATTCTTCATGTGATAGAATCATTTACAATAGCTTATTTGAAGAAAGTCTGCATATTAGATGTGTGCAAGGAATATCTGTGACACAGGAAAGCTGGTACCATTTCTTCTCTTCTGCTAACACGGATTTCTCCTGGCATTGGGAGTGTACTCTGGAAAACAAAAAAAAGATCCAAGCACACAAAAAAACCCCAACAACAAAGGACAGAAAGCAAAGCTTACTATTCCAGAGTTTGTCTTCTGAGGTGTTTATGGTTTCTGAATTGGACACAGCAATGCTGTCCTTGCAATTCAGTGTCACTGCTGTTGGGCAGTCAAACTGAGAAGTAGTTTGTCTGTACAGCAAGACTCGTGCTTTTTACACTAAGTAGAAAATAAATGCACATTTCATGATTCTCTTACTGTCCTCATGACTTCAGCCGTGGAAAGGCAGACATACAAGTACTGATGGCAAAGCAAACTGGAGTGAACTCTCCCAGTGTTTTACGCTGTAATGCACAATGTGGCCAGGGAAGGGGATGAAACTTAACAGGTTCATCAGCACTGGACTGTCTGGCCATGCTGGGGTTTTCTGCATTCTCCTGTTGTTTTCTTTTTGAGGAGGTGTCCCTGCCCATGCAGGGGGGGCTAGAACTAAATGATCTTTAAGGTCCCCTCCAACTCAAACTGTTCCGTGATTCTATGATTTGAAAGGAGCTAAATAAATTGGACTTTATCTGTCTTTGTAGGTGAAATCTGTGATAAATCTGCTGTTTGCTGCCTACACAGGGGATGTGTCTGCACTCCGGAGGTAAAGATTGGTGCGGGGTTGGGAATAGACAAGCTACTTGTTTGGTACCTGCTGTTGTTGTTTACTAATGATTATAGTAGTCTGTGTCCATGCTGGGGAGGGACATCCATGCTGCACCCGAGATTCAGAATGTGCTTTTAACACAGGCTTAATTACTGCATTTTAGTAGTTATGTTTTCCTGCCTCCTTTGGTTGAATGCATTTGGAAAGAAAATGTTTGAAAAATCATTTCTGTGCACAGATAGAGAAGTGCATGTCTTTAAACAAACAAAACAACCCCCCTAACCCAAAGAAAGAAACAACTCCAAAACCTAACCATCAGAAGGTGCCCTCACACTGTCCTGTGATCCCATTGTTTTCTGTTTCTTTTGATTGTAGTGAAGTAATTTCCTTCACCAATTGTTTGATAGTGATGGCAGAAAATTCTGCCTGTACTCCAGCCTGCTTTGTAAGTCAGTTGTGAAACTGCCACAACAAATCAGGCTGGTAAATGCACATTGTTGTTGGAGAGGTTAGGAAATCCAGCTTTGCTTTCTAAACCTGGAGCAGAATCTGGCAACATTTAAAGTAATAATAGCAGGAGACAAAATGAACATCATAATTTAGCTAGAATATACCTGAATGTAGTGAGTAGCTGGAAAACTGTGAATAATTTAACTCTGCTGTCCTGGAGCAGCATAGTTTGATGAGAGATTTCCCCCAATACTGTAACACTGTTCAGGATTTTCAGACAAGGGAGTCCTCCCTGGGGTTTCCTCAGCTGGCATAAGTTTATTTTGCCTTATATGAACTAATTTGTTCCTGTTAGATTTTAAATCAGATATGTTGACTGTTATGTTTCTTGCAAAGACATTTTGTTTTCTTTATAACTAGAGACCAGGAAGAAAGTTGAGCCCCTACCTTATTTTTGAAGCCCCTGCCATTATAACTTAAGATATGATGTGCTCTTGTTACCATTTATATCCCCTTGCAGCAGATGTTTAATCATTTTTAGCATAGGGGTATTGTTTGTTGCATGCAATTTTGAAACTTGCTTTAATTATGTAAGACTGCTCTCTAATAGTTTGGGGGGGTTTTTTGGTTTTGTTTTCTTATTTAGATTTGCTCTGTCAGGAATGGACATGGAACAAAGAGACTACGACTCAAGAACAGCCCTGCACGTAGCAGCTGCAGAAGGTAGTCCTTCCTACTGTGTGGATTTGCTCTCTGTTAATGGAACATGGTCAATTTTCTTCAGAGTTTCTTCGACTCTCCATACATGCTTACCTACCTTTGAAAATTTTGTGTGCATATATGTATATACATAGATATATATATAAATACATACACTCACAGTCCTGCTTTTCTTACAGGACATGTGGATGTTGTTAAATTTCTGCTGGAAGCATGCAAAGTGAATCCCTTCCCCAAAGACAGGTGAGTAATTTTACTGTCAGTTTGGAGGAGAGATGCTCCTCTGCACCTCTCTAGCCCCTGTGCTGGGAGGTGTCCATCAAATAAGAATGGAATGCATTGGGCCAGTACGTTGAAGCAGAAGGAACAGGTTCCTACTGGTTCTCTGTAGGTTCTGCAGAACAAACAGGAATAAAAAAAATTTGTGACACCATTAAAACTGCTGTTTAAAAGATGATGCTCATCTTAGAGTGTTTTCACAGGTATTGAACTGTGTGGTCTGTGTGCTTAATTGTCATCGAGTCTTAAGAACTAGATTTTTGGTGCTTTTGGCTCTGTACTTAGGTGCTAATTGTAGAAATACTGTTGCTCCTTCCTGTAGGTGGAATAACACTCCTATGGATGAAGCTTTACATTTTGGACACCACGATGTTTTTAAAATTCTTCAGGAATATCAGGTCCAATACACGCCATCAGAGGATTCCAACAACGGGAAGGAGAACCGAACGGTTCATAAAAACCTGGATGGCTTACTATAATCTTCAGCTAGATCCTAAGAATCAAATCACCTATTTAATTGTGGTATACATAAGTAATGAAGAGCGTGTGTGTTTCTATCTGATAGTGGTATATATTTTACAGAAGTCTCTGTTACTTCAGTGTTATGTTACAGGAGTTTCTATACGCACAGGACAAATCCAATCTCAAAAGAAACAAAACCAACTAAGAATCTCCCTCCATAATGTGAGCAATATTACCTCATGCTGCATATAATTGATGTATAAAAATATTTAGCTATTGTTGGCTTTACTGTGCACTACTTAATTTATTTTTGTGTTCTATGTGAATTCTAGTCTGTGGTCAGGAATTTTTTGGCTGAGTTTGTTGTTTCTATAGCCCTCTTGTTTCCAGTATGGCCAGGATGAGCCAGGGTGCTGTCAGGTGTGAGCGTCAGTGAGGTTTTCAAATGCTGAGGATGCTGATGTAGATTTAGACTGGGTGTGTTAGGTAAGGATCTGCACCTATCTTTGGGAAAAAAGAAATAAATACAAAAAATTTCCACACCACCTTGTTTACATAATATAAATATCAAGAGAGTATGTAGGTGACACTTGTCAATGGTCTAGGCTCGTTCTTATAGTCTTGTCAGGGAATTTGTTTGAAGGTTTGTTTGACCAAATGGTGTAGGGGAACGTGACTTGTAACATCAAACAATGTGTAGTGTGGTTTTTTGGGTTTTTTTGTTTGTTTGTTTTGGAAGTGTTTCTTCCAGTTCCCTTTGTCTCACCTCCCTCCTCTCTCTCCATGTTCAGCTGCTAAAGTCCTTCCCTGATGCTGGGGAAAGCAGGTGCTTCCACTCTATGCAGCCCTGTTCCTTGCAGGTATGTTTGCACTACAGCAAGTCTTGACAAGCTGCAAAAACCTCTTTCCGGGTCACGTGTGGGGTTCTTGGCAGTTGCACCAGGAACCAGCAAGGGGAATGGAAGTATGTGAAGGGCAAAGTACTAAACCAAATATTACATGGAAATCTGACTTAAACTAGGCTGGTAGTAAGGAACACGGATGGAGTGAAACAGCTTTAAGGAGCACAGAGCCAATCAAAGCATGAGCGGAGCAGGAGATAAGCCACATTTTTGGGTATGTTCTCATCTTGCACTACCATCAACCAGGGAGCAGGATATCCCGTCAGTAGGATTCTGCTGGTGTAGCACAGGAGTTCAGCAACAGGAGCACAAATTGTAGGTGTGATGCCTTTGGGGGTGAGTGGTGGTGTTGTGGTGCCACGCGGGAAGTGTCAATGCAGGAGCTTGTTGTTTGCAGAAGTACATTAGGACAGGAGCAGTTGCTTCTGCCAGTTCTGTGGCACACAGCCTCGGCAGTGAGCAGTCACTTCAAGTTAAGAGTTTGATGTTCACCAAACGCCACAATTGTTGGACACAGGCAAGAATTTTAGCACAAGAATTTTAGGCAAGAGTTGTTTAGCATGTGGAAAAGCAGGTTGTGCACGAGAACTGTATATGTGGCTGTTTTTATCCTAGCACGTAGTGTACAAGTCCTGAGTAGATATCGAAGTTCAAATTCTCTGTTTAGGCACCAAAATCCTCCTGAAATAATACCCAAATTCTTTTTAGAATGGTCCAAGCACTTTATAAAGATGATCTGAACCGCATTATCCTCCTTTTGCAAATGAGTCTGTGAAGGCATAGAGAGAAGTAACTTCTCAAGAGTGATCCAGTAGGTCAGTAGAGTTGAAAATAAATCCAGTCAAGTTCCTGTACAGTCCCTTGTGGATATGCCATACTGCCTCCCTGGAGGGAGGACAAATTGCATGGAAAAGTGCTTGATACTCATCACAAGCAGTGACTGTCTTTGTGATGATGAAATCTTGGAAGAGTCTGAACGTTTAAAGCCTTGAAATCACATTTTGAATCTGGCTGGCATGGTTATCAAACACTTTTTCTCAAGAATCTTACTGTTCTTTTTCCTTACTGGTTTGTTTTTTTTTTTTCCTTCTCTTTAACTGAAGATCAGCTGTTTTTCTGAAGGCTTTTAACCCGTTCTTTTCAAGTCCTGTGTCACAGCCACCTTAGTTCTGATCGAGAACTAAACAAAATGGCCTCTTGACTCTTTATTGAGCCACATTGGTCACTCAGTAGCACAAGGGCCTCTTCTCTGCTGCACCCTGAACTAAATTCCAACATACTTTCTTTGGCAACCGTTCTGTTAACTTTAGTGTAGAGGAGTGTTTTCAGATGGACTCCTATTTACTATTCTGTATCTCAGTGCTAATCTGACTTCTTCCATATTTTTTTCCCTATTAAAACATATCCTTTGGCTTCTCAGAAAAATACCGGATTTAGCTTTATTTGATTGACATTTGCATTGTTCATACTGGCATTTGTTTTTAAAAAGACGTATATTACATCCTACACATGTATACAAAAAAACCAAAAGAAGGCATTTTAGCTGAGTTAACATTAAAGATGTGTCCCTAAACTTAATGCTTTCCTGAATCATGCTGAGTGCTTTTAGCTGGTCTTAGAGCTTCAGTGCATTTTTGCTGGTTAGTTTTAGTATTTTCTCACTGTGAGAGGATGCATTCTTTTGTAATGTCCAGTTCAGCAATGCAGCTATTTAGAGATGGTGTTATTTATAAATATATGCAGTATATGGTTTGGCTGTTTATTATTCATGACACTGACATGTAGATTTTACCATCAATAGCTTTTGGTTATCTCCTCAAATGCTGACTTCCTTACGCTCCAAAGAGGACTCCTCCACTCTTGTTTTTATGTCATATCTGTTTCTTCTGTATCACAACCCGAAATCGTTAAGTTAACTTAATGCTTTGTACTCAGAAATGTTGTGATAGTCTTAGCATTAATTAGCCTATCTTTGTGAACAAAATGTGTTGTACCAGGTTTTTTTTGCTTCAGAGCTGGACTATCAGTGACTGTACTTCCTGGCAGTAGCTTCTGGTCATTGTAACTGACTGGGCTGATCTTGACTTTTAGATTCTGTGTTGTGGGGAATGGACGTGATGAATGTATTTCTAGCAGTTTCCCATGAATGAATCTAAACTTCAGCTGTACTGGTTCTGAAAATGAAAGTTATTTATTTTAAGAAATAAAATCCAGATAGTGTTGCTTTTTACAGCATAATAAATGGAAATACCAAGGTGATGATGATGATGGTTTGGGTTTTATTGGTTATGTGTCTGCCTGACATTGAATTAAGCCTCCAGTCGTGGGGAAGGCTGTCCAGGAAAATCCACTTGGGTCATTTCCATTGTGCAAAGCTTAAAGGAAACCAGAATGAGTTTATCCATTAACCTGCACTTTTAGAGCTGTGTCCTTTCACTGGCTGCTTTTTGTTAGTGCTGGAATTCCTAAGTGGATTGGCCAAGTGCCCTCAGCAGCTCTGGCTTTCACTTGCCTACTCATCATTCCTGCTGATCTTCATCTCACCAAGTTTCTTTCCTTTTGTGTAGTTAGTCTGACAAGTGTTAGGTCAGGGATTGTGTCAATAGCCCCAGAGAAAAATGATGCAGAAGTGGGACAGCTTGATAGTTCACATAGTGCAGCTGCGGATCAGTTATCCTATTGATTAATTCAAATTAGAAATTCCAGCTGAGTTTATTGAAGTTTGGTTGGGGAAGAAAAATCAGCTGTGTGATGCAAGCAATAATGAAAAATGGTATTTGAACAGGCACCTTCTAGGAACCCTGTAATACAGTCTGTCCTGCAATGGTGCTGTGAATTAAAAGTATCTATACTGCCTTAAGCTTCAGAACTGTAAGTGTTTAGCTCTACAAACAAGCTTAAAATGAGAAAACCAGAAAACTGTTGGCAGACACATTATAATGGAACTACCCAAAACACAAGAAAAAGGACAAGTGTCAACTGACAGTTCCATTTATTTAAAATGGCAAAAGAATATTTTATTGGGGAAAACCCCTTGCTTTTAGAACTATTGGCCATGTAAAGACAAAGCCATGAATAAGGCCATTGCATTAACTTTCACAAGAGAATTTCACCCTGGTCGATGAAGTATAATAGTAATGAAAACAAACTGCTGCATATAGAACACAAGTACAAGGTGCATGTAGCTCAAGAAACAAACACTTGATTTTTTTTCTTATTACAACAAAGATACACATTCAGCTAGTTACAATAAAAGTATTAAGTCATCAGTTGTGAGATTCTGTAGCACTGTTAACCTCAGTAACCCAGCGCACCAAAAATAAGTCAGTTTAGCAGTACTTTCCATTTAAATACGTTATGTGGTCTAGGTCCTTTGAACTTTCTTTCTCCCTGATTTTTGCAGGGGGTACATCAGTCTTCCTGGGCACAACACACTACATTGAACCAGTCATCTTCTAAGCAGAGCAGTAGTTATTTTCTAAGTACAGAAGTAGCTCTGCAATCCCTCTGAGTTGCACTGGGCACCACTGCTCCAGCAGGCACTGGGAATAGATAGCAGTGGGCTGAGAAGCTGCAGGAGCAACTGTGTCACAGAGTCACAGCCAGGCTGAGGTTGGAGGGACTGCTGGGGGTCATCTTGTCCAACCCCCCTGCTCAAGCAGGGCCACCTAGAGCCAGCTGCCCAGGTCCTGTACGTGACCATGCAGGATCCAGGGTGTTGTGCAGCCCCTGTGCTCATCAGCCTGCACCAATGCATGCCCTTCATCCAAGAGACCTGACACTTAAGACAACCCCTCCTCTTAACTATGAGTTGTTAATCATCTTCAAACATGCTGAGAAACAAGCATGTTCCTCCTCTGGTGGAAGCACAGCTTCATCCTTTAAGTACTAAAGATTGCATAACCTGCAGCCATTACTCAGTATACACTTTGACTTTGCTTTCCTGTTCCTCATTTCTAATTGCAAAACCACTTCATCATCAAAGCCTTCTAGCTATTCAAAGCAACAGTTAAAATAAATGCCCTGGTTCACAGTGCATGAGAAAATTAAGTTCTGTTCCACCTGTTGCAGCCTAAAGGGGGCATGGATTATTGTAAAAGATAGGAGTACCCAGAGCCACACCCTGGTAGATTAAGAACAGTGAGTAAAAACATACTCGATTTAAGAGTAGGCTCTCATTTTGTCTGATAGTGCTGCTAGACAGCATGATTGCAGTCTGTAGAGGTTTTAATCTTGATTGTACATGTTGAGTTGCTAGCTCAGCATGTGCCAGTGCAGCTTTAAAGTGGTGTCCTAAGAACTGCTCTTCATGAGAAAGATTGTGCTAGACACCCTATGCAAAAAGATCTCGCCTTGAGAAACAAGCAAAAATGAAATGCAGATAACATTGTTGACACATGTTCTGCCAGCATGCCCTGCTCTTAGGAAAGATAAAACCAAGACAAACTTCAGCAGCACATGGATTCAGTGGGGCATATACCTGCAGAGTGCTTCTCTTCTGTGATGCAGATGAAAATTCTTCCATCTTCAGAAGTAACTATGCAGAATATATAGAATATGTATATAGGCTACGCAGCCTCATGAGCTAGGAGACAGGCAGGAGGTGCAGAATGAGGTCATCACAATTAAAAGAGGATAGATTGGATCGTTGGGCTCATGTCAATGGTCTGGGCTTCAACAAGGCCAAGTGCCAGGTCCTGCACTTGGGCCACAAGAACCCCAAGCAATGCTCCAGGCTTGGGGAAGTGTGGCTGGAAAGTGTCTGGCAGAAAAGGATCTGGGGGTTCTCATTGACAAGCAGCTTAATATGAGCCAGCAGTGTGCCCAGGTGGCCAAGAAAGCCAATGGCATCCTGGCTTGTATCAGAAATAGTGTGACCAGCAGAAGCAGAGAGGCGATTGTCCCCCTGTACTCAGCACTGGTGAGGCCACACCTGGAGTATTGGGTCCAGTTTTGGGCACCTCAATTCAAGAGAGATCTCGAGGTGCTGGAGCGAGGACAGAGGAGGGCAAGGAAGCTGGTGAAGGGCCTAGAGAATCAATCTTATAAAGAACGCTTGAAGGAGCTGGGAACGTTTAGTTTGAGGAGGAGGAGGCTGAGGGGAGACCTCATCAGTCTCTACAACTACCTGAAAGGTCACTGTACAGAGGTTGGTGCTGGTTTCTTCTCACAGGTAATTAGTGACAGAACAAGAGGGAATGGCTTCAAGCTGCACCAGGGGAGGTTTAGACTGGATATTAGGAAACATTTTTTCACAGAAAGAGTGGTTAGACACTGGAACAGGCTGCCCAGGGAGGTGGTGGTGTCACCATCCCTGGATGTGTTTAAGGGTTGTTTAGATGTGGTGTTGGTGGATATGGTTTAGGGGAGAACTCTGTAGAGTAGGGATGATGGTTGGACTTGGTGATCCCAAGGGTCTTTTCCAACCTGAACAGTTCTGTGATTCTTAGGTGCAAGCTTTCTAAACAGAACCTCTGCAAAAGAACTAGCTTTCCTTTGAAACCTTCTACATACAGCCAACTGTTTTAAATGTTAAATTTAACTAATTCTCTTAAGCAAAAAATGCCATGTTTCTCCCATTGCTCTTGCTGAGGATCTCTCATTACTTTCCCTTCTTCCTCCACTCTGGCATGGTATCCCAGTAACTAGCAATTCTTTAATAAAGAACTTCTAAACAAAACCAGACTGCTGTTTATTATTTGCATTAGTTAAAAACTGCTACTGGACCTTCAGGTTGAGAATCCAAAGAATCAGAGGGAAGCGTGTCACCAAGTCACTGACTGCAGAGCAGGATGCATAAGCTGATCAGCTGTCTTAATGATGCAGTAGAAGACTCAGCCTTTAAGTTGAATATGCTGAACACATCTGCAGCAAGAACAGTAAATGTAAATTAAACAAGCCAAGTAGAGCTCTCATGGTCTACTCTTGGCTAAACACACAGCACAACCAGGTCCTCCCTACATAGCACCAGATTCAAATCTTTGGGTCAAACTACCATGGGGAAAAAAATAAAAAATCCATGCTTTCATTTGGAATTTTTGTCTGAAGCATGTGCACCCCAAAGGCTGGCAGTGCTCTGGTAACAGGCAGGATCTCAACAAGCTTGGCAGGGCAACACTTCCAAGCTGTACCCCTGCTCTAGCTTCCCTCCCCACCCCAGGTCCCCCCAGGCAGGACTACAGTGTTACTCCTCCCTCCCTTCCTGTCCTCCCTTCCCCTGCAAGATACACCCTGGAACATTCACTGTCCTGTTCTTCACCCCTGTCTTTACAAACAAGTGTGAGGAACAACTGATAGCAATTCCAGTCTAACTCTGGATTCCCAGTTTTTCCTATGCATTTGGAGAGACACGTTCTGATGTGTGAAGGGAAAAAAAGAAGAGCAAGTTCTAGCTCAACCCTCCCACAAGAGGCTGATGTGGGATATGTACCACAGTATCGATCTCTGCTGAGCCCACCATCCGAGACACCTCATCAAACTCTTCAGGAGACATTGGGAGCAGATTTTCTGGAGACTGGAGCCTGGAAGGGTGGCTAATGGAAAGAGAAGAGCAAGGGACAAACCTTCACTAAAGTGGGGCACAGCTGGACCACCATGTCTGGCTCTGAGCCCTGAAGGGCCACTAATGAGGTCTCCTGTTAAGAAGACCTAGCCTGTGAGAAATACATCATGCTTTGCAAAGCCAACATGGCTTTAAATGGAAACTGGGACTATGCAGTGATCTACATTATAACCAGACAAGTCCAACAAGTCTTTAAAAACTTGCTTTTCAAGAAATTATTTGCCAGTACCACTACCTGCAAGTTTCTAGGGTTTTTACCTTAAAATGTGTTTCAAAACATAGCACTGCATGAATGTGGTGTGATCAGATTCTTCAAGAGAAAGAGAGGAAAGATTTGACAGAGGTGCCTACACCTTAAATATTATGAAGGGGCATCAACTACAGCTAAAAAGTTATTATTAGATCCTAAAAATCCAGCATTTCTGTGGAAACTTACACTTCAGATACAGAAATTAACTCAGTCTTGATGTAGCCTGTACCCTTGGGACCATCTACATCCATGGGTTCTGGTGCTTCAAGGAAAAAAAAAGAAAAGCTTAATGTTTGGTCTTTTTTTAGCCAGGTTACTTCACATTGCCATCTTTATTGTAGCAAAAATAAAGCCTGTGACCCAGATAATGTGCAAGTCTCTTTCTTACGCATTTTACAGCACTAAGGTTAATTTATTCCATTTTTTGGGGGTCAGATTTTCCTTTTCACTTTTTCCCTATAGAAAATAGGGAATAAAAACAGCTGTAAAGTTTGATGTAACTGTATCAACACATCCTGCCATGCCCACACAGCCAGGATCAGTCCCGTGTAATAGTCAAATGAGTAATGGTTCCAGCAGTTAGTGGGAACATGCATCTCTGAAATATCTTCCAGGCTCAGATGAAAGCTGAATTAGGGGGCCAGGGACAATTACGTTTTCAGTTTTTGATCTGACTGGCTCTCATGTTGTGCCACTTCAAGAGCAGACCTTTTCTGAACCTACTTAGACACTTTTCAGCTGAGCAGCACTCCAGTGCAACTCTCCAACTGCTACCCTTTCTTTCCATGCCACAGAAATTATCCAGTGCCCACGTATCTCAAGAACAAACATCACACTTACACTCTATGAGCCATTTATAGCACTCACCCTCCTTAGGCCTGGAGTAGTATTTTCCAAAGGCATTGTCCTTGGGTATATCTGGGTACAGAAATCTCAGTGGATTTTCAGGAATGTTTTCAGCTGCCATCACTTTGTAGTTGCGAATGATATCGGGGAAAGTGACAGCACAGAGCTCCTTCTTGGTGTAGGGTTCTACCGAGTGGAACTGGGGCTCTGCAGATGAGAGACACAGCAGCTCTTCAAGTCTCAAAGTTTTAGAAAAAAAACATCCAGAAAAGCTGCAGCCACTGCCAGAAATTCAGATGTCAGGTGAACAAAGGGCTTACCTGGATGGCACCTACTGTGATGCAGGTAAATATTTAATAACTGTCAAAGGGAAAGGACAACTGTTCTGTGGGGTAGGAAGGCATGTGGGGGAGAGCACATAGTGATGGCTTTTGGTGCATTTGTATTCAGAATGACTGGGCTGTGGAAATGAATGTGGTATTTCATTCCCTAATTAAAGTTGTGCTACCTTTTCAACATGATGTGATTCAAACCTTAATGCCTATTAGGAAGTTTGATCCCAATCCACCACTCGGAGCTCTTATGAATCATAAAGGGAGATAGATAAAACCACCTTAAATGCTCCAAATGCTATCATCCTTTGCTCAATTTTTGGATGTTTCAGCTGCAAAGGCAGCAAAGGAAAAGGAGTAATTCGGGTACATGCAGCAGTTTTCCTCCAGGTGTTCTAGATTCCGGGCTCATCCAAGTGAAGTGTCAACAACTGCATCAGCCTGGCAGGTGGGGTTGATTCAAGTCGGATGGTAAGGGAAGAACCCTGATTGGATACAGGGGAGATTACAGCTTTTTGTGGCTTTTAAGTCTCTGGGCTTCCTGGAAATAGGGTGAGAGATGCAGCTTTACTAAGTGAAGAAGTAACCTTTTCATCAGGCCTTCTGGAAATGAGAAGAGGGTGACCTGCTAGGAAAATCAAGTAAGTGAATATGTGGTTACCTGAGGAGAATGTGGGAAGGTAGGAACAGATGTGTTGGACTGTGAGTTAGAGAAAGCTTTCTGAGAAAGGAGTGTTGTACACCAGGTGAAGTACTGTGAGAGAACAATAGTATAGAGGGCTGAGTTTGGCTGTATTGCACTTTTCCTGGGAAAGAAATCTTTTGATGTGGAAGGTCATAAGACTTTGGAGGATGTGCAGGTGTGTGGGTACTAAAGGTCTCTTGCTAAGAGAGACCTCAGGGAGGCAGCCTGGTCATCTTGTCCTCAGCAAACTTCCAAGCAAGAAGCAGTACATGGGAAGTGTTACTAGTCCTAGCTGGAACCTTGAACAATTTACTGTGTGGCTTATGGACTACACCAAGTAAGGCTACGGCTTGTGGCTTGTAAGGGGGAGGTGGAAGTGCTGCTAAGGTGGTGTCTTGTATTGGTTCTCTGTGTGGAAGAGAAGAGCATAAAGGCTTCTTGCTCTGGTGTGAGCTTATATTGTGAAGACCAAGATGTTCTCTGTTACTGACTTACCATTTTGAGATTCTTCTACCCAAGTAAATGTGATTGCTCCCTCTTTGCTGCTTTCACTGAACCTTAGTAAGAATGTTCCTGGTTTCTGGTCCTTCAATAAAGCACGTTCTTTCTCTTTGCTGATGAAACCCATGATGCAGCTGTAATGTTGAAAAGAAAAAGCTGAGTTTACTCCTCAACATAAAATCTAAGCTGTGCTGGGCTAGCTGGGAAAACTAAAAAGCTAAAGTACTTGTAAAAGCCTCAGAGAAGGCTTTGTCCTGTGAACAGCTGGCAAGTTAGCAGTAAGGCTGCTGCACTGTGGAAGCTGTGCATCACCAGACCTTCCCTCAGCACCCTTCCTTTTGCCAGGTGGCTTATACAATCATTTTCCTGAGCTTGAATAAGAGACTATTTTCTGTTGTCAAAACTGGGCTGTGGAAGTAGAAGTAAAGTTATACGTGTGCAATGCGGTTAGATTCCAGTTAGAAGTTTTAACTTCAAAACTACATGAAGGTGTTTCTCAGCATTGGCTGATGAAACAGTCTGCTAGCTACCAGACTGCACCCATAAAGTGTGGAGTTTGTTTTGTTCCTTGTGTGTGTTCTCTAGATGAGCTGTTAAGATTGTGTGACTTCAGCCCCCCACCAAATATACTATGCTCAGCAAATGTTCCTCTGTAGGCAAGGAGGCCAGCGTGGTAATTTTAAGAAATTGATTGGCTTGAATAGGTATTGTGGAGAAGTTGTACAAGCCAGAGCTATAGCATCAACCAGGTCAAAACTCGACAGCTGTTTTTAACAGGTCAGAGCTTCTTTGTGCTGCTGGTTATTCCTTAAAAGTATTCCACAAATAATGAAGCTTTGAGTAGTATTTAAAAAGTACTACTACTGTCCTCCTGTGCATTAAATTAGGGAAAGTACTTCTAGGACAAACTGCTAAATATATTTGATTTTGCTTAGAAATTTCAGGTGGTGTGGGCTGTGCAGAGTTATGGGTGTTTGGGGTTTTGTAGGTGGTGTGGTTTGTTGTTTGTTGTTGTTTTTTTTTTTTAATGGCATGCTTAAGGTAGCAAATGTGTATAATGATGCTCTTTAGCCTTCCCATGCCTCAGGCATGAAGAAAGGTGAGTGTTATTGAGACTGTAATACTTATACTTTTGTATACAAGGGGAGTCTATAGCCTCATGAATACTATAGGTTGGTGTCTTGCAAACTGTGAAGACATTTGAATAGGAGTTTTCAGTTTCTATTTTTGCCTTTAGAAAACCAAGCTCTGTGACTACCCAACAGAGCCAGCCAAGAGAGGAAAAACTAGTAGTACTGATCTGTGGTTTTGACTACGTTCTGGATTTAACTTGCACCTCCTTTTTCAGTTAAACCCTGGAGAGGGGCTTGCTCTCAACCTAGAGCAATGAGTAGTGCTATTAAAGCCTGTACTGCCGAAGCCATGTGCAAAACCAGTCCTGGAGGCACACATCTGCACTGAGGGAGAGCACCAAATGGGAGAGAGTGGCAACTCTGCTTCAGTAATGGTGCCAGAAGTTCCTGCTGCACTGGACTCCACTTAGCTAAGAA
This sequence comes from Apus apus, assembly GCF_020740795.1. Taxonomy (NCBI): domain Eukaryota; kingdom Metazoa; phylum Chordata; class Aves; order Apodiformes; family Apodidae; genus Apus; species Apus apus. The sequence continues at coordinate 31,948,098 of NC_067287.1, read as the reverse complement.
ATATGTAGGCTTCAGGCAGGGAAACAAGGCTTGTAGTGTGAAGGGCTTTGACAGAGCTCATCTGGAGCTAGGGGGTAATAATTTGAAGCCTCCTGCTGTTGTAGATTTTGCAGACATGGGGGATGTTCCACTGAGTGCACTATTGACAGGGTTTCATAATGCAGCTGAACTTAAAAGGCAAGACTGTGGCCTTGGCTAAGCCTGTTTCTGGCAGCAATTTCTTCTGAAATCGGCAATACCAAAATCTAAAGTCTACTAAGTCAGTATTAAAAGGCAAATGAAACAGGTTTTCCATCTGGCAGAGTCTTCCTACTTAATACTCTATTAAAATTGGTAGGACTTCCTTCTGGGCTCCTGTTGCAGACTCAAGTTCAGAGTCTGGCTGCTGCCACCCAGAGGAGGTTCAGAATTAATCTTTGCTTGTCGGTAGGTCTCTTGTTTGTTGTTTTTTTTCAAGATGGATGATCACTTTGACTTATGCTTTGTGCACTTTAGTTTTCCCTGTCAAACACAAAAGAGGCTCTGTTCTAGGGTGTGGAAAGAATGGCAGCAGAGTAAAAAAAAAAAAAAAAAATTCAAAGCCCTGCTCTGTGACTTAAATGGGACAGCTTGGTCATCTGGCATTCTTGCTTAAAAGCAGTTGCCTCATTGGAGGCTTCCTCACTACTAGAATTCATTTCCTCCAGATTTTCTGCTTGAAAATTCTACTTTATTTTATCCCAAGTATCTGCAGAACCAATTTCACAAACTGAGGATGAAACTGCTAGTTTAAATAAGGCAATAGCTACATCTTTGTTAACTTCACTCAGGTCTTACCCATCATTCCAGAGACACAGGAGATGCTTCTTAATAAGCTCCAGGATTCCCTCAATCCACAGCCAAAAGGGAAAACTTTTATCATTTATATTTTCCTGCAATTCAGAGTATGGAAAGGTATGGGTGGGATGGGGGAAGAACAGGGATATTGAAGCATGAGTTTTATGAAGTAGAAGGGAAGCAAGCTCTCAGTCCTGACAGCATCTACTTGTTCTTGCATTTTTCTCACCTTTTTCTTCTTTCCCAACATCTCCATATTCTCATAGGTTTCTTTCCTTTGTTTCTCTACTCTAGAAGGACAGAAACTATTGGGAATGAAGTATGTACTGAATCTTAAGGCAAGAGGCAGTGTGGGAAGCCTGCCTGAGCCTAAAATACCCATAAACATCTAATCCATCATCTCTCCTGCAGCAACACTGGCCTGAGAACAGAGAAAACGCTCTGGTTCCTGCCTAGGCACTACCCTTACTGGAGCTCTTGGACATCCAAACCATCCCATGGGGCCATCAACCAGGCTGGCTAGCAGGACAGCTTAGACACTTTCTCTTCAGACTCCAATTTCAGTTTCTCATGAGACTCATATTAATGAACTTGAGTGCTTGTAGGTCACCAGAGCTATGCTCTTCCCCTGGAGTCTCTTACTGTCTGCTGTCATCTCCTGCTTATCTACACCAGCTTAGGGTTTAAAGCCAAAAAAAGTGTCAAGGGTTCTCCTGTCCTGCTGCAGCCAGGGTTACAAAATCTCATGCTGTAGCCTTCTGCCATGGTGCTGACCCTCTTGGCTGCCCTGTGCTAACTAAATCCTTGCCCTAATTCAGTTGCCCCTGCTCTGGGAAGTGCCTTTCACTATGAGAAAGAATTGCTCATCTTGCTGGAGTTTTTGCTGCTTGCTGTAATAGAACAGTTCTCCTTTTCAACTATTGATAGCAATTGCCTTAATAATGATGAAGATGCTGTGTTTAAAAGATGCCTTTTTTCTGTATAGTTTACACAGCTCGAAATCTCAAAATCATCTACTCCTTGCTCTTACAAGCTCTTTTTCTTCCTGCTGCTACTACTTTAACCTCACCACCAAAGCCTCCCACAACTAGGAAAGTAGAGAATAATTAGGGGCTGCTGCTGAAAAAGGGTTAAAAAACAAAACCAACCAAAACCACCAACCTTCCCTCCACCAAAAAGAAAAACAACACCCCAAGGCAAAATTTCCTGTTCCACCTTCAATTTGAAACTGCAGTCATACCTTGCAGAATCTTGTCCAGGGGATAAGGCCATCCTGAGATCCTCCACTTGTTGGCCCTGAACAGAATAAATTTACTTCAGTCATGTTCCATAAGTTACTCAGTAAGGCTGAAAGAAAAGTACTTAGAGCATCCAGTTCTGAGTGTTTGCTTAAAATCTGAGCTGTTGGACTAAGAAAAGTGCAAGGCTACAGTTTGTCCCCTCTGGAGAAGTTCACTGTGTAAGAATGACCCAATGTATTTGAACCAGACCTTGTGTAAGGGGAACAAAATAATAATGACACTTTCTGCACTGTGCTACACCTCACACCTGCCAGTTTGAAAACTCTTCTGGGAAGGAGACTGAAATCTTGTGCATCTCTTCTCCAGCAGAAGAAAATTGCCATCCATAGGCTTTTCTGTAGGAGCTCGATAGACCATACAACATTTTTGAGGTTAAGAGCTTTCCTGTCTCAACTTTGACTTGTAGGTTTTTTCACAGAAATTCTTCCTAGGTCTACCCCAACCAAAGAGTGACTTCATTCCTGTTGCAATCATTTTACCCTGCTTTGGTTTTATGCTAGCAGTGTTTCATAACCACATCAAAACAGCAAAGAAAATCCTACACTAGGACTACTGTAGCTGAAGCTTTCCAGACCCTGACTGTATTCAGAGCCATGGTCTTTCCATTCCAGATCATGCTATGGATTTCAGTAGTCAGGAATTTGCTGCTTTTTCCTCCCATCTCTCCCAGAATAAATTGGGTTAGGGAACTTGTGATACCTGAGACTGAGATTTTGTCAACTTTCACATCACAAAAGCAGCAGGTCAGTTGCATCCTGGCACCCTGTTAGATTCTGTGTCCCCTTGCACTAAGGGATCCTAAATACATAATGTTCAGCGACCTGGATTTTTTCAGTAGTGTAACGTTTCTAGCTGTAGAGAGAAGATTTAAATAGCATCCCTACTGTTACTCAGAGCTTGACAAGGCATCTCAGAAGTTCTGAAATGAAAGTTGACCATAGAAATGTGTCAGTGGTCACTTTTTCTTCCTGATGGTTAAGAAGAGTAATAGAAATTACTCTTCCTGTGGAATTTGGATAACTAACCTCTTAAATCATTAAGCTTTTTTGTCAGATCTTGTGTCTTGTGGAAATTAGAGGAACGGAGTTAGAGACTGCAATGTTGTACTTACCACCTAGAAACACAGATGGTAAATCCTTTTAAATATGAATGCTTTCTGAAACTTAAGGTTAGTGGAATATACTGATTCAACAGTATTTTATCTGTAGTGTACTATGCAAACTCAGTAGCTATGTCAAGTGCTTTGCCTATCAGGAGAACTGACAAGGAGTTTGGAAAACAAAATTCATGGACAATTAGGCTTTTACTAAGGACTCTCATCTGGGATCCATCCAATTTAGTATCCTTCATAGTGCTTGCACTTTAATATTGCAACTGTGTTTATGTGGATAGAATAAACCCCTGCCTGTACTTGGGGGCATGCATGAAGTTCCAATTGATGGTGATGGATTTAAAAACTGACCCAAAAAAACCCCCCAACAAAATGTCAAGAAACAGCTACCTTCAAAAAGCTCTTCAAAAGGCTGAAGTAGCCCCAGTCTGCACTGCCCTAATGCATAGAACTCCTTCCTAAGTTAGAACTGGAGGTTTTCTTGTGACCTGACCTCCATTTGCAAACTCTACTGAAAACTGGCAAACACTCCATTGCTATGAAGTGATAATATACGAGGCAAAAAGGTGTGACAGTCAACGAAAGCTTTAAAATAGTTAGCAGGACAGATGTAGAAATAGCTTCAATTGAAACAGTAGAACCAAAAGGTCCAGAGCCCTGGAAGCAGACCATACCAAGTAGCTTCTCTCCCAGCATGCTCAGCTGATCTGGGTTAAGTCCTCTCTTTGTTACAGATGAAAACTGCCAACTCAAAACTTCAGAAAGTGTAGACCACTTTGCATAAGGTGGATTCAGAAAGAAGGACAAGTTCTAGAATGGAAGGGAAAATACAATCTACAGTTCATAAACATTAGTTTTGGAATGTCACTTGAATTTACAGAAGTATATTGCCAAAACAAAATGCAGACTTAAGAATGAATGTCAGCTTGAGACAAATCTAGAATAGCAAGCTGCTATTCTGGCAGGCATGCCTTGCCAGGAAAAGCAGTCTCTTGGACTTTGCTTTGGGCATGTCTTCTCCCAGTGGGCAGAACTCCTAGATTACTCATGTATGCTCTATTTGAATTCCTGAATGTTTATTTTGCTTCTCACTGTATATACTGAATACAGTGTGTAATTATGTGAGTCTTAAAATTTTTTCTGCTTAGGATAGGTAAGTAGGTCACTGTGATTCTCCATTCAGTCAACTGATTGGAAAAAATGCAGCAGCCACATATATGGGCAATGCTTGAAAATTATGTATAGTATTTCTGATACAATTTTGGGAACTGTGGAGGCTCCTCTTCTTGCACATAAAGAGGTAGAAGTGTGTGTGTGTTTGGAGTTTTCTGTGTTTGGGTTGTTTTTTTCAATACCTTGGGATCAGTAGACAGCATGTTGAACCACAAAATGGAGGCCCATCCACTTGGAAGCTGGCTCACATTTGAGATCACAACAATGGGAAGGGATGTGGTCTGAAAGGGACACAAAAGGAAGCACGTTAGATGGCCTGTACCCCTGCTGCAGTCCTTCTCTGCATTACTCTGCTGTAATTTTCTGCTTGCATGGTCCTTTCACTTGAACTTTGTATGTAGAGGAAAAAGTGCAAGTATGATGAAGTACTAGAAAGATTCAGGTGATTTTTGTCTGGTAAAGACTCCCATTTAATGTTGGTTATGACAGCACTGTTGGGAACATAGTTCCTAGCATCTTGCTTCTGAAATAAATGGAAGCAGATAATTGGGAGAGCTTAAAACATGGGTTGGTTATGAGATACTTTGCAAAGCACATCTACTCCTCTTTATCCAGAGGATTGACAGCATTCTCACATTATATGTGTATACAGAGATGTTGGGAATTGTCACATTTTGAAATAACAAGTGTTTGATATCAAAGTACTTCTAAAAAAAAAAAATTAGGTTTTCAGTATGAATGACACAGAAATTTAAGTCCATCTGTTTAACCTAAGACATACCTCTAGGTCTATTACCAAGCCAGGCTGGCACAGCTGTGTCTCAAAACTCAGAGAGTGAAGTTCTTCTGTTACAATGAGAGGACCCTTTAATGAAAAGCAAGTAATTTAAAAAATAAGAACCTTTCAGGGACTGAAAACTGCCTGGGGGGAAGGTAAGGCATTTATCATGAGGGAGGGAACCTCTATAGTCCATGGTTACTTGCTCTGGATCTCAGAAACAGCATATAAGTCAAAGTCAAGTGTCAATGCTAACTTCCTAAAACTGTTAGAATGGGCATTCTCTTGGTACCTTTTTGATTCCTACCCCAAAGCCACAGAAAAATCTGTCCTTGTCAGAAAGCCCTGTTAAAGCTAGCTGTCAGTGAGGGAGAGTCCAGAGGGACACCACTCTGGCAGCAGTTCTCACTTGTAAACACCTCCTACCTCCTGACTTTTTTTCCCAGAAACACTGAACTCCTCTCCTATTGATCTGTCATCCTATGTATTTCTTAATGGCACTAAGTGGAGGACTATCTTAAATGCATGAATACCTTTTTAGCATTGGGCAAAAGCTTTACAAACAAGGTTAGTGCTGCTTACCTCATTTGTTCTGCTTCCTGCGTTTTTCTGTTCTTTCAGTTGCTGCAAAGGAACAAAAACCCTGTCACTCATTTACTTCAGCCACAAATGAAAGTGGTAAGGGATGCAAAGGTTTGCCTGCTCCAGTTGTTCAACTGCTTGCAGACTTGCTACACTAGCATCTGATGTGATTTGGTTCTGAGGAAGCCAAGGGATTAAGCTATATGTAACTGCTGCACTTTTATAACCCATTCATCTGTGAAAACAGATATTGTACCCTTTTGATGTAATGCCTTTGTGAAAGATGCTGTAGAAGAACAGAAGCAGTGTGCAATCTGGAGGAATCAGAAATACTGGTTTGTCAAAGTACCCCTCTAAACTGGACAATAAACTTCAGGCAGTATCTCATCTGGGCAAGGAAGGGAGACTTCCGTGTTCACTGGTTCAGGAGTTGCATTTTTAATTTCTGTTGTAATGATGGAACCAATATGATTTATCTTGCAATCTGCGGATCAAGTGTTGCACAGTCTGTTGAAGGCACAATTTCTTGTAACTGCCATCTCCTAGACAATTTTTCCCTTCCAGTTTCAAAGCTCTTTAAACTATTCCAAGATCTCCCACCTAGCATTTTTAATAATCTTCTCATTCTCCTCCAAAGAACTCAGTGCAACATAAGCTGTATGGCAGCAAATACTCTTGTTTGCATCTATAGCCTCATTTCAGTGACAAAAGCATTTCAGTTGAAACAGGCCAAAAACTTCAAAAAGGGAAGAACAAAGGAAGATGTTCAGTTCCTCTTATGCAAAAGTAAACAATGACTTCCACAGCAATAGCAATTTGTTTCCATCCTACCACACCCTCTACCCACAGAATTACATGGATGTGTCAATAGAAGAAAAAATCCCCTACCAAGTGCCTGAATTCTGCTGCTAGACTTCCATTAGTAGATTCTTCCATGTTCATTACTTTTGTGCTCGTTCCCAAAATATTAAATTTCCTGAACCTTCACAAAGAGAAAATAATAGTCTCAAATTGATTGAAAGAACCCAATATTAATATCCCAAATTGTAACGTAACCTGTAACATACCCTTTGACTGAGTTCTTCTCATTTATGTCTCTGTCAAAAAAAAAAAGACAAATAATAAAAACCTCTTTAAGATTCTGCCACAGATACAGAAAATGTGGGTGTGTGTTTTAGTAGCTGCCTGAGAACTGGCAAAAAGCTGCTGTGAAATCCTTTGTGCAAAGGAGAAGCCAATTGGTTCAAGCAGTCAAAATTGTGCTACACAGGTTATCTCTTAGTGAGGCTTAAGTTTTGCTATAGAGGCTTTGTAATCAAAGTAAGTCCTTTTTTTTTAATACATAGGCTTTAACTCTTGCTCTTAGAAAAAGTATACAGTACTGTCATTCTAAACCTACTTTAAAAGCATCCAGCTTGTTGAATGAATTGCTGCATCACTTGAATCAGTTTTCCCACCAGTTAGGGTTTTACAGAGTTGTATTATATCTGGTGCACTTCTCAAAGCCTCAGCTCCCACATCCACATAAGTATTTATTTTTCCTTTTCTCCATTTCAATCAAGTTTCTGGACCCTAGATCTGTCTCAAATGAACAGAATGCCTCTTAAAAACTTGAGTGTGAAGACAAAAACCCACCTGCTTTCTAAAAGCACAGGCCTCTCATGACCTTACAGCCACTGTTGTTATTTTGGAGAGCCTGTTATCTTCTTTCCCTACCCTTAAAGCAAATGCTGAGGTCTTCCGTGCTTTGTGACAGGTCTCTAATGACAGAGACCTAGAGCAAGGACATGGGTAAGAAAAAGGGAGGATGCACTTGCTGCCATGGAGAAACAGCCTGCTCCTGGCCAGCTGAATACTTGTCACATGAGTGCCTTTTGGATTTCTGAACACGAGGACTGTTTACCACTAACACACAGGGATGAGAAAAATGCAACATACTTATCAAATAGAACTTTCACTTTCAAGTTGTAGTTCAATTCCTGCAGTTTCACCAGCAATCTGGAAAGAGAGGGTTTCTTAAATGATGACAATTGCAAAGGACAGGTTTTCTTCTATCACTCTGCTTATCATAGGTATATTTATGGTGCACAACTCAGGGCCCCATATAAACTCCAAGCTCACTCCATGAGACATACCATACTTGCAGTGACAGGACAAATTAGCAAGGCCTGTAGACACTGATCCCAGGTCCTACTTTAGAGAGGAAACTAGGGCAAAGGAGTTACTCTTCTGCATGACAAAGAGGTCTGCGTGTGTGTTCTGCTGTTCCAGAGTGTTTCTTGTACATGTGGTAACTCCTGGTGAAGAGTAAAAGCTAAATGCAAGTTAAACTTTGCTAGAAGACATCACTCTGCCCCATGGCACTACCCTTCTCCTGACCTCAGCACTTGGGCTACTGAGTAAGAAGTGCAATCCCCTTGGCTGTAGGATGGCAATGACACAAAAGGCTAACCTCAAAATAAGATGGGGAAGGGGAAAACATACCTCAGCTTTACAGTGAACTGTACTCCTGTCTTCAGAACTAATGGCCTCTGAGGATGCGTTGGCATGCAAGGCTGCCTCTCTACCACAAAAGAGCTAAGGAAAGAAGAGATTAAAGACACTTCAACTTATTTATGTTGTCTTTAAGGAATAAGAAATTACATTAAAAAGTGAGCTTTAGAAGAATGGTGATTTACCAGTAGTACTAGATCCTTTATTCATTCAGTTTCAATCTACAGAGGTCTTTGTGTGGATTTCTTTCACTTGCATCAACACTAGAAATATTGCAAGTATGAAGTGACTTCATGAGGGCTGGCTTTTCTTAGGCTGATGGCTTGAGGAGGGAAAGTGCTACCCTGAACTTCCCTGAAATCAAACAGCATGTGAACATGGTGATGCAACTGGCATAATCCAAGTGAGGAGTGTTGCTTCACTTGCCACTTCCCAGTGCTTGCTACGGTCTTTTGGTTACGGAACTGTGAGACAGTGCTCAGTAACAACACATGCCCAAGAGCCAGATAAGCTAGCTAGGGATTTGATGAGGGCTAGCTAGCCCCATGTATCAAACTCCTGAGGCTAACCTGTTCTGATATACTCCAAAGTGTTGCTGTCTTGGGCATCTTTTGTGCAGCACACTGCTGTGGAGATATAAATTCTGAAGTATTTTTACTGTTTACCAAGTCCTGTGCAGCATGGACACTTTTTTTTCCACTATACTCACAAGTAAGACAACTAAAGAGCAGTTGACAGATAATTAACTGTAGCTGGACTTCTGTAGTTCTTGTTGCCTTCACTTAATTAAAAAGCAGCACCTGTGCTTTCTAATTGAAGATTAGTGGTCAAAACATCTGAATGGGACTCTGGACACCTGGGTTTTAGCCCCCCATAACAAGGTATTGCCTACAGTATCTAAGCCCCTGCTTTTATTTACTAGTTTCAAGTCTTCTGCAGCATGTATTCCTGTATACTGTATATTGAAAGGATTCTGATCTTCTGTGGGACAAATACGAGTTACAGTAACTTGCATTCCAGAGGTGGTACAGCAATATGGCTGGCCTCTCCATGCTGGAGACAAAGAGAAGGCAGGCATCCAGAGACAAAGGGTTGGAGAATCTAGTGTGTATTTATCTTGAGCATAGCTTGTTGTGGATGGCTTCTTGCCTCTGTTTACTTGACCTCTGCAGGACTGAAGCTTAAAGCAAGGAAAGGACAAACAGACTAGGAGTTTAATTCTCTAAGCAGTGCATATTGTGGCATAGCTCCTGCTAACTTCAATGATGACTGATCACAAACCCTTTCAGTGGGCCTAAACTTGTGGAAACCCTAAATAGGATAAATCTCAAAACCAGTTCTTTAGTTTAATGTTTGTGACAAACCTAGGAAAGCCTCAGAAAATGGGAAGCTAGTGTCCAGGACACTGAGGGAACAGAAGGAAAGGTGGCCTCCATCCATTTACTCACAAAAATGCAAAAAAGACCCTTTTTGTCTGTTACCTCTGGATGAGTTGTTTGAAAAGACTGTGTGTCTGATCCTGCAGAACTTGTTTATTTTTTGTGATGGGATCAGGGTCATAGGTAAACTTCTGCTCCAGTTCCTCAAGCTTTTTGAGCTGCTGACGAACTTGCTGTAGACTTTCAGCAATGGTGGTGAACCTAGAATTACACAGTTGTATTACTTTTAGCATGGCTTTGTATTGCAATAATGCTGAGACACCAGCCAGGAGGCTGCCTAAGGACTAGGCAGTGCACAGAGAACACTTCTTGCTAATTTGAAACGTGCTGAGGTAGTAAAACCAATGAAATGTAGTTATGCTGTGACAGAATCAAAATGTGTAATATGCATAATTAGTGTATTTCACAGATCTGGTGTTACAGAATCACACACTTCAAGCTCCCAGCCAATGCAGTCATTGACTGGAGACTTACCAGTTCTGTAGCTGGTCAAGACAGGCATTGGGTGGGCCACCAATACAGGCAGTCTGTTGCCTGTGTTTCCACTCCACCAGCTCTTCATTAATAAGAGCACTCTGTGTGTGCTCTGTGGCATTCAGCAGCTGCACTATCTTGTTCACCACTTCCTATAGAGAATATTAAATTACTCTGTTAAAAACACAGGAAAACTAAGTACTGTTTTTAGCCTTGTAAAATTCTGCAATGATCTTGAAGTAACAGTTTGTCAGCAGAGGGTGTTTCCTAAAACACCTGCTTCTTTTTAGCTTGTGTTTGCTATATTAAGTGAAGAAACAATGCACATTCAGCATTGCTGAATCCTAAACAGCCAGTGTCTCACATTCACCTGTCCCAAGTGTGTATCTGGGAGCACCCAGTGCTTGCTGTAGATTTGAGCACTGCAATGAGAGAAGCACCTTTTAACATAAATCTGTTTTTCCTCAAAAATGTGACACCAAGCTGGGAGGAGTGGCTGACACACCAGAAGGCTGTGCTGCCATTCAGAGAGACTTAGACAGGCTGGAGACTTGGGCGGGGAAAAACCTGATGAAGTTTAACAAGAGCAAGTGTAGAGTTTTGCATTTGGGGAAGAAAAACGCAATGCACCAGTACAGGTTGGGGGCTGACCTGCTGGAGAGCAGTGTAGGTGAAAGGGACCTGGGGGTCATGGTAGACAGGAGGATGACCATGAGCCAGCAGTGTGCCCTTGTGGCTAAGAAGGCCAATGGCATCCTGGGGTGTATTAGAAAGGGTGTGGTTAGTAGGTCAAGAGAGGTTCTCCTCCCCCTCTATTCTGCGTTGGTGAGGCCACATCTGGAATATTGTGTCCAGTTCTGGGCCCCTCAGTTCAAGAAGGACAGGGAAGTGCTTGAAAGAGTCCAGCGCAGAGCCACAAGGATGATTAAGGGAGTGGAACATCTCCCTTATGAGGAAAGGCTGAGGGAGCTGGGTCTCTTTAGTTTGGAGAAAAGGAGACTGAGGGGGGACCTCATCAATGTTTACAAATATGTAAAGGGTGAGTGTCAAGACGATGGAGTTAAGCTTTTTTCAGTGAAGACCAGTGATAGGACAAGGGGTAATGGATACAAGTTGGAGCATAGGAGGTTTAAGATGAATATCAGGAAAAATTTTTTTACTGTAAGAGTGACAGAGCACTGGAACAGGCTGCCCAGAGAGGTTGTGGAGTCTCCTTCTCTGGAGACATTCAAAACCCGCCTGGACGCCTTCCTGTGTGATGTACTCTAGGTGACCCTGCTCTGGCAGGGGGGTTGGACTAGATGATCTTTCGAGGTCCCTTCCAACCCCTAGGATTCTATGATTCTATGATTATGTGATATTTTCCCTCTCACTGTTGTTTCAGCTTTACATGACAGAGTTGGATAAAGGCTATTAGAAGAGTTGCTTACAGAGTTTCTAGATTTTCAATCAGGATGGAAAAAATGAAATCTTAGTTCAACTAATAGTAATAGAAAAGCCTTCTTCCATATAACTTATGCCAACCCAATGAAAATGAATGTGTGTTCAAAATGAAGTGTGGTTGCCTTCTGAAAGAAAACTGGTCTGTTACCTTTCTCTTGAGGTCAAGTGATAAAAACATCATCTTGAGATTCATCTGTTCCTTCTTATATTCCTCCTGTGACACACCATTGGAGTCATGCTCTGTAAAATAAGTCCAAATTGTGAAGTTGAGGCTGAAGGAGTGGAGCAGGTAATGCTGGTTGAGAACAGGGAAGCACTGGGGGGAAGAGGGACCCTGCCTGGCTAACAAAGTGAAGTATACCTTGAAAGCTTAAGGGAGGAAATATTTACTGCCTCCTAGACGTTTTTGTGATTTCTCCTTTCCCCTTTCTGGAAGGACAAAGCCTACACTTAGAGCACGAATGCAAGGAAAATCCATTACCCCAGTGAAGTAACTGCAGAGTTGCTTGCTTTTTAGAGCAACAACCTGATTTTTTAAAAGATACACACAGAGCAATTTGTTTTAATGCTGACTTCAGACATGTGTGACTCCTATTAACTAACCTGGCAATAGAAGCTAACTCTTTGAAGGGAGGATGTTTACAGCCTCCTGTGAGTAGCCCAGGCAGACAGATCCTACACAGCTGCCCTAGCTGCTACCTCTGCTGCTCCCTGACCTTAAGTTAGAGGTAGTTTTCTGCCTCATGAAAGTGTTAACCTGCCTTGGAGTACAAAGAGGAAGATCACGGCTTAGTGCTCCCCTTAGCATCTTCTGAACGTGCCCCTCTTCTGAGGGACAGTCAACTGCCATCATGTGTTGGAAACTGAAGGGGTGTTTTTTAGAACAAAGTAATGAAAAAGACCAAGATCATGTAATGAAACCAGTGTGGACTACAGCTCTATGTGCCTCCCTCAGTACACAAGGGCCTACAAAACTTGAAGCAGGAAAAGCATTTTTAAAATACAAGATGGCAAAGAGAAGCATAAAATGAACTACTTAGATGTATGGTTGAATAGTCAGTCTACAGGGTTAGCTATTTCTAGTAGGAAAGGGATGTAGAAGACAAAGGAATGCTGTGTTAACAAAGGTACTAACTCTGTTAGAGTAATACACAGATTTTCAGGAATTTAGGTTTCAGCATAAAGAATTAATAAGGGAGGGACATTATTAGCAACTCTGACTACACAATGTTTGGTTTAGTGTTCTGACATAAGACAGCAGAGTTACAAACCATATGCAATAGAGTATGTCCTTGATAAATTACTGACCTCTGTTCTGTGAGGTTTTATACCTAAAGTCATATTCATCTTGCATATTCTCTAAAGTCTTGATGTCTTGCTCCACATCCTATAAAGCACAAATGAAAGTGGCCACAATGGTTAAATACTTCCATGTAGTGCAAGATTTCTGATTGGGAGCTGCCCCAGAACCAGCCATTTACAGAGATGAAGTCCAGTTGTACAGCAATACTTTTTCCTGTAACTCCCTAACAGGAAATACCCCTAGACTTCACCTTTTATTTACCTTTCCTTCTCAGCTAACTAAAATCTGCTAATTATAAAATACAGAGGAGCCATCACTGTCTATACTGGCTACAGCAGAAAAAGTTGGAACAGCACACAGCATTTTAAACAAACACTTTCAGACTCTTAGGCATTGCTTGCAGACAAACACCTACATGCTAAATGAAAATAATAAATAGAAAAATAACTATCTTCTAGTTAACAAAATGGTCAGTATATGATTTCTTAAGAGTTCTTTCTCAGTTGCTAGTATTTCAGATAAAAAGGTTTTGTTGCTGAAACTCAAGCACAAGAAATTTGACTGATTTAAACCAGTCAAATCTGTCTCTACTGTGGTGCTGTTAAAAATAATTAGTTTCTATTTTCAAACAGTCACTGATGATAGAGTTAAAAAACAAACCAATACCTTGTTTTTACTTGTCATTTTAGAAAACCTTATTTTATGTACTGAATGCTTTTCAACAGGTATGAATCAACAAACACCACTTTAAAGAGTTACACTGTACTTACCACAACACTGTTTTTTACAGCCTTAACTTTTGCATCAAGCTCCTTCTGCCTGTCCAGCATCCCAACCACAGTGTTCTGTATGCTCCCCACTTCCATCTGAGGGAAGCAAGAAGAACAAAAACAAAAGTCAAACCAGAGTGACTCAAGACAGCAAATATTTTTCATTAATGTAACTTAGTGTTTTTCATTGGCAAAACAGCTTAATGAAAAATGTTCTGATAAATCCTATGAAGGCTTTATAATATAAAATCAAATTTGAGTGAATTTGCAAGAAAAAAAGGATTAAAAATGGCTGGTGATGCTGCATTTTTTCATCATAGCAATAAAAAGCTATAAACATATCCTCTTTTCTCTTTGCACAAATCTATTCTCTTGTTTATTTTGTGCATCTTTTAAATGTATTTAATTAAATTGGTGACCCTGTATGTTGGGTGACATCTACATTAAATGTCAGACTCAACCATAGAGGATATGGAGAGAAACAGTCTAAGAGCAAGAACAAGATAGGTCTTGGGTACAGGCAAATGGGGTAACCTGGTATGCATTTTTTTTCCTAGAAGGCATTCAAGCACACTGTAGATCTCTGTATAACAGAGCTTCTTTCAAAGCTTACCCAGTATCATTCAGGAATCTTACTGCATGACATCAACTCAGGCTTACAGTAATTTGAAAGACAGATTTTTCTTTTCATTCCCTGTATTAGCATTACTATTGGTGTCAGAAACTTGCTGTTTCTCTAACATGGGACAGTCAGGTATGCATTTTTGCTCTGACTGATGCTTCAACTTAAACTAAAGTCATCTACAGTACTTATCTTGGGAAACTAGCAAAGGTCCCCCTATCACAGATTTTAAACTAGACCACTAAGGCAATATGAGCACAGTCTAACACTTGGGGTTCTCCTTTGGTGTTTAAGATGCTTATAACAGTGCTTGCTCTGCAGCTTATCTTCTGAGCTCTGGGAAATGAGACTGCTTACCAGAAAGCAGCAGTAGGGCATGATGCTGTACCTAGTGCCAAGAGCAAGTGTGGGAAGACTTGTTTCCCTTTCTGATGATGCAAATGTACTGTGTGCTGGTAAGGCAGCTGTGTGTGCCTTACCTCATGTGCCAGAATAGAAACTGAACAGCTCAGTGCAGCTACAAGGGAGCAGGGAGTGGCTTTGTTGGCTTTGACAGTCACGTTTTCAGAGGAGCTGCTTTTGGACATGGTAGTTTTAGAACCCTTGTTGAAAGCCTATGCCTTTCCACTCTCTACAACATGCATTCAAAACCTTGCTCTAAAGGAAAGCATTGTGGTATCAACACTTACTATGCTTGGTCAGTCATTGCTTTATTGCATAAGGGGGTTACATCTAGCTGTCTAGTTTGCATGTCTTTTCCAACTGCAGAATTTCTCTTGTAGAATGGTTTTTGCCAAGGAAAAATCAAAAACATGAGAGGTCAGAGAACAGCCAAGGAATGTGGTTCAGAGGAAAGAAATGGGCTTCATTTAAAAAACAATACCAAAAGAACCCACAACAAAACAAACAAAACAAAACAAAAATACTTTGAGATAACTGGGAAGGAGAATGATCACAGAATGATTTGGGTTGGAAGGAACTTTAAAGATCCTCTACTTCCAACCCTCCTGCATGGACAACCTGTGCCAGTGTCTCACCACCCTCGCAGTGAAGAATTTCTTCATAATGTCTAACCTAAATCTCCCCTCTTCCTGCTCTGATCCACTACCCCTTGTCCTGTTGCTACATGCCCTCATAAAAAGTCCCTCCCCAGCTTTCCTGTTGAAAAAATAATTGTAGAGATCACACCACTCAAGGAATAAAAATTGCTTCCTTGCCATTTCCCATCTAAATGCCTTGCATAGCACGAACAAGATGCACTATCCAAGTGGTATTAGATTTATACTGGATATTAGGAAGAAATCCTTTACTGTAAGGGTGGTAAGGCACTGGTTGTCCAGTGTAGCTATGGCTTCCCCCTCCCTGGAAGTCCTCAAGGCTGGGTTGGATGGGGCTTGGAGCAACCTGGTCTAGTGGGAGGTTTCCCTGCCCATGGCAGGGGCTTGGAACTAGGTATCTGGTCTTTGAAGGTCCCTTCCAACCCTAAATATTCTGTGATTCTATGCTACATAGTACTTTTCACTTTCATGTCTTTAAAAAAACCACGTTGGGCAGAGGGAGGGCAGCATGTTTCTTCATTCAATCTTTTTCCACTCCCTCAGTCCCAAATAATAGGAAAGGGCAGATACAACTGCAGCAGGTATTCCAAGACTAAGTTACCTGACTTGACAACTGGGCACTGTTCAGTATTTTCCTTTCTTCTTTCAGACAGTTGTTGATGATCATTGCCATGTGAATTGGGTCTTCTTGGAAGTTATCCTGGCATTAGAGAGAGCCTTGTTAGAACTTGTAAGTTCATACTTCTCATCTCTTGTCCTTCAATGAGCTGATTGGCAAAGAGATTAGTGAGTGGCTGTGTGTGTGTCTCAGGGCACACATGTGCCATAGCATGCTCCCAAGGCTACAAGAAGTGTGACAGCTGCAACCATCTCCAAGAATGAGTTTCTGTTTTAGTTCCTTAGTGGATGAGGAGATGGGCATTTGCACAAAACAACAGGAAAAGGCCAGAGATGTTACTCAGAGAACTGAGACACTTCCCTGTGGTTCTAGAAAGCTCATCCTCTCTCAAGAGCCACCATCCCACACCCCTGAAGTAGAGCTGCTGGTTTTGAAGGGTGGGTGTTCTAGTTTGACAGGCACAGCTCTTGCTCACTGATGTAAAGTGCCACTTATGAACACAGTTGAGGCTTGATACAAATTCAGTCTTGTTTCACATGCACAGCAAATTGGTTGAACCATGCTCTGAATGGTGTACTGCCCTGCTCTGCCCAGGAAGGTGCTCCCCTGGGGGTTGCTGAGCTGTACTGGTCTTCTTGACTGATCTTTCATTTCTGGTCTATAGTTACTATGGGCTAAGTACAGCCTGGTCATTTTCTCCTCAGAGAACACTCCCCTAGTCACCAAGTTGTGGTGAGAAGTTAGGTGAGTGGGAAGTAGGCTGTGGAGAAGGTGACTGTGGAAAGATACTCATGGAGTATAGGACATGGAGTCCTACAAAAAGGAGGTGAGGACTGACTAATGAAAGGAAGTCACCTAAGAGTGTGTTCTGGACTGGTGCTCACTGTCAGTTGCTTCAGCACTTTTCTTTGTCAGTACAATATCATGCCCTGAAGTGCATCGTATTGTTCTTTGTTATTAACTGTAATTCTGCAGCTACAAGGGGAGGATTTCTTCCCTGTGTGTGTTCTGCATCAGAGGCTTGTTAGGACACTGAGGAAACTGGCTGGGGAAGGGGTGGTGTAAGTGAAACTACGTTTGAGTAAGTGTTCCAAATACATACAGTAAATACCTCACAAAAGACAGCTTTCTAGAGTTTTCAGAAGCTGTACCTGTACTGGTAGTGAAAGTAATTTTCTAACTGTAGAGAACTGAAATAAAAACAGACAACATCTGAAATTTGGCTTTTAAATTAGGAAATTCCCTGGGAAAACCACTCATGGCAGGCTAGTTTGTTTAGTGGCATCCAATTGCACTATTGCAGCAATTCAAGCATATATATATATACACACATATACACACACACACCCTCCCCCAGGCATACCTGAAGATTACGTTTGCTTTTCCTTATGTTGTGTTGCAGCAAAAAGTTGTTTTCTATCAGGAATCTACTAAATTGATCATCAAGCTGTGACAGCAGGTCATGGAATAACACTGTAGCAAATGATACATCAGTGGCTGCATGTTCCCTAGAATAATTTAAGGCATGTTTGTGTTAAATAGACTTTCAGTACAGCATTCAGAAAATGCGTACAAGAGTACTTTATCTTTAATCCCCAAGTCCTGTTGCAGTGTATGCAAGCACTAAACATAAACCAGTTTTATTCTCTCAACTTTATTTTCCTTTATACAGAAATGTTTTCATTTGTATTGTTGTTGGCACATTCTGTGTAACTTAATTTATCCATTCCATGCACATCAAGAAACTAAAAGTGAACCTGATGCATGTGCATGTTGTACCACTCTTCTAAAAAGACACTCCACATGTATTGGCAAAATTTGAAAGCAGGCAAACAGTGAGAGTTGCCAGGGTAGGAGCTGATCAGTATTAAAACAGTTGCTTTTGTTACAGACCAACTGAGGGAAACATGAGTTACTCTAGGTGTCAGGACCCTCTGAAATCCCTGAAAAGGGGTAGGAACACAGGCTACAGCACCCACAGAGCTACTGAAGTGTCCTACCAGCAGCAAAGGCTCACCCAGCGGCTTGCTTCCCCAGTATTTTTCAGCCTGTAACTGTGTGTATGAGAACATGGCTTATCACACAACCTGAAAGCAAATTCCTGTGCTTACCAATCCTGGTTTTCCAGCCACTGTGCCAGGTACTGCCTGATTTCCATAGGAAAGCTGTCATCATACAGCTGGTGAACTTGCTCCAAAAACTTGGAGTCAAGTTGCTGTAGCTGATACCACTGAGTCATCCTGAAGAGAAAATGATGCAAATGTTTAAGCAATATTTGGAATAAACTGGTGAAATGCAACTAAGTTAAAGTTTTCATGAACAATGGCAAAATTGGAGGAGTAGGGAAGGAAAAGTGCTTCCTGCAAGCAAACGTTTTGTTTTCAGCTGTAACAGCTTCACAAAGCTATTCATTAAAACTGAATTTAACTTCCGTGCTTGTTTTAAAAGAAATTTCTTTTTAAAATTGCAAAATAAGACAGTGTACTACTTAAGGAAAAGTAACTTGAAGCTAAATCGCCCTTTTGTATGAAAACTTGCATTTTTTTATTTTCCTTTGAACCCCTTTTCAGAGCATTTAAGGTACTGGTAGTGCTACAGCTCTCTTGCTTAACAGGGGTATGGGAATGAGGACCTGTGCATTTGCTATCTGTACTCTGCAGGATTGAGGTACAAACGTACTCCCGACCACACAGAGGTGGAAAAAGTGAGAGTGGAAAACTAAGAAACCTCTATGGGTCCATTTTCAGGTGTTGTCCTCAGTTACCTGCGCTGAAACTGTACTTGGATCTCCAGTCACTTTAAATGGAGAAGTATTGGAGAGCTGTTTTTCCTTTTATATGTTTTAGTCCCCACAATCAAATTTTTAGGCTAAATTAAGTCATGTCTGCAGTAGACACAGGTTACTTAAAATGAACCAGTATGTCTGAGAGAAGCTACGCTGTAGGATAACACTTCTGACAGCGTGGCTGTATGTTGGTATATGGGCCCTGCTGCAGACCCATCAGTGTCTTCTCACTGGGCTGCAGGTGATCATCTTGTAATGGAAATGGCATGTGAAGAGATATGTTCAAGGAACAGTCCAGGCTGAGAAAATGGGTGGTGAGATGCATGTGTGCTTGGATCTGCAGCCTTTAAAAAAAAAAAAGGGGGGGGTAATAGGACCTATCCAAGGAAGAGGGCAGCAACAGGGTGAAGGACCATCTGATATGTGGCTTCCTGACAAATCCCTTTATGTTTATATGCCAGTTCCCTCAGCTGAGTGGTGTGTGCTGTGTGTGAGAAGTAAGCATGAGTAAAAAATGCTATTATGTTTAAAGAGAGGGTTTTTAGGATTGTGATTTGCATGGGATTCAGACTGCAGGTAACACAAGGCTTGAGCATGCTGTGGTGCCACTGAGGCAGTTCCATGGGACACCGGTTGAGGAAAGCTGGAAGAATTTGTCCCAATGCATGAAGTTAGTCTGCTTGGCTATTTCCCCCAGGTGCCTAGATGAAGATGTACTCTAATATTCCTGTGTCTAAAAAGCAATTAGACTGGAAAAGGGTTTAGGAGCAGCGACAGAGAAGCAGCCGAAGAGGCTGGCAACGCAATCCTTGGGGAGGCAAGCAGGGAAACACTGCAAAAGCGGGAAGGCAGCACAGGCTGTGGAGGAGGCATCAGAGATGCCAGTCCTGGGATGCAGGGCTCAGCCTGCCACGGACACAGGGACAAGTGCAGGGCGCAAAGTCCGTCCTGCTGCTCTGCCTCCCCCTGGCTCAGGGCAACACGACCGCAGCCCACGGGTGTCTCTGGGGAAGAGAGACCCTGCTGCAAGCCCCGCACGGGCAGCTGCCTCAGAGCTGTCCGGGCCGGCGTGCCTCAGTACCCCCGCAAGGGGGGTGTCCCTCGGCCCCGCTCCTGCCCGCGCTCCCGCCGCCCCCCCCCCACCGCGGCAGCTGGGGACCAAAGGCCGGTGGGCAGCCGTCCCTTCCGCCGGACACCCCGCACGCCCGGGCCTGCGGGGCGGACACCGCAACCCCGGGCCGCGCCAGCCCCGGGCCGGGCCGCGCCAGCCCCGCCATGCCCGCGGGTCCCCCCCCCCCGGCGGCTGTTGCGGCCGTTACCGCCGTTACCCGCACTCACCGGTTGCCGAGCCGAGCCGCGCGCGCTGCCCGCCGCCCTCCTCCCGGCGCCCACAAATACCCGCAGCGCCGCCGAGCGGGGGGCTGGCGGCCGGGCCAATCAGAGCCCACCCTCGGCTATCTCGGCCAATGGCGGCGCGGCGCTGCCGGACTGCCCCGCCCACTAACCCCTTCGCTTCCGCCTAGGGAACGCGGGTGTTCCCGGCGCTGCGCTGCCCTCCCGCCGCCCGGCGCCTGCAGGCGGGAGCAGCGGCGGAGGTGAAGGGTGTTTAAGAAATAAGATGGGTGAACGTGTTGAACAGGTGAAAGGTGCTGCCCGGGAGGGGCGAGGGGAGGGCTGTCCCCGCAGGAACAGGGGTGGCTCCACCAGGGAGGCAGGAGAGGAGCAGGAAGGGCGCTCGGGTGTGAAGCCCAGGGGCTGCTCCGCCACGCCAGGCAGCGAGGGGCGGCCGGAGGCTCCCACGGCTTTACCTGTGCCCCTGGGCATTCCCCCCGCCGCCGTGTCCCGGTGCTGCCCCGCCCTGCGGCTCCCTCTGCTGGGGGCGCCGGTTCCGCCCCCCCGCCCCAGGCCTCCTTGGGAAGCCCGCTGCCCTGCGTGCCCCGCCCGCCCGAGGAGGGCTCGGCAGCCCGGGCGGGAGGGCGGCCCGGGCGCCCATCGCCTCAGGGCGCGGCCACGCCCCGCAGCCCCTGCGCGGCGGGAGGCGGCGCAGCCGGGCGGGAACAGCCGCCCACGTGACTTCGGGGAAAAGCGGCGGGGAACGGGAAAGGGGCGGCCGAGGGGAAGGCGAAAGCGAAACCTGCGGCTGCCGGAACCGCAGCCACCGCCGGCCCTGCCCGCCTCGGCCCGGCCCCTGCCCGCCTCGGCCCGGCCCCTGCCCGCCTCGGCCCGGCCCCTGCCCGCCTCGGCCCGGCCCCTGCCCGCCTCGGCCCGGCCCCGCCTTCCGGCCCGCGGAGCTCTTGGCCCCGCTGGCCCAGCCACGCCAGCCGCGCGGCCCGGCCCTCCCGGGGCCTCAGCGTCGTGCTTGGCGGGGGTTGAAAGTAGCTCTGAACTGCGAGCAGCAGAAAGCGACTCGCTTCGCGTTGTTGGAGGGAGAGATTTTGCCGCTTTTCCAGTGCTGCCGGTGGAAGGCTCGGCGGGTGAAGTGAGAGGCTGGCTCTGGAGAGCAAGGGCAGGGAAGGCCGGAGGTGGCTGTTGCTGCAGCTGTGGAGGGAAGGCGTGCAAGGTCCTTAAGGGGTTGTTCAAAGAGTTGCAGTTGTTTATGAACTGTAACCCAGATCGTCATCAAAGTCGCAGAAACTTCAAGAATCTTAACATTGCAGGCAGCACTTTCAAAAGTCCCTGGCATTTTGTCAGTTGAGAATTTCCTTCTCATGGAATATCTTTTGATAAAGAGGTTTCCTTTCGTGTCATCTTTTCTTTCATCAGTCCTTACTTGCCAGGATACAGCCAGTGCTACTTGGACAGACACAGTGCTACTTGGACAGACACAGCAGTGTAGGATGCGTCAACAAGGACTGGAAAAATGAAAGTTTGGGCTTTGGTGCAGGACTCTGGGATACTTGGATCCTTTTCAGTATCTCTTTCCTCAGATGGAGGAGAAAAATCATAGTCCATGGAAGAAACAAGTACGTAGAAGGCCTCTTTGGTAAGCTTTGTGGCATGAGATGCTACCGAGTAGTGGATACAAATGTGATTATAAGTAAAAGCTATAGCAGAAAGCAGCTGAAAGTTTTTACATTAATTTAATTAAAATCTTTACAGTGACGTGGCAAGACACAAAGCACAAAACAACTGTGAGCTTCCTCCCTGTTAGTTTTGACTTTGCTGCTGCAAAATACAGTGAAAGCACAAGCACTGTTAGTAAAAGTACTCAAAAGCAGATGTTTGGTTTCTTCTGGCAGCATCTGAGGCATCCCTTTCGAGGTTTTTTTCTTTCACACACACACACACCCCCCCCACCCTCCTATCATTTTACTAGAGAACCCTATAACCCTATTACTTGTAGTGGCATAAGGACAAATTTTTCACTTTTTTATGGAAAGAGGCTTGGTCTGTATACATCTGTCTTATAGAAAATTAATTCAGTGTTCCTTTAAAGCAGCAAGCTGATTTGAAGTCATAGGCCTTTCAGTTAAATGTCAAACCTAAACCTTGCACAATCTCTTTTAAAACTACAGTAGGAACTGTAGTGCCAAAGCCTGCTCCACAATGCTATTCAGTAACAAAACGTGTTGGACTCAAGGCTGGAGAGTCTTGGAGAGTTGCATTGCATGGGGAGCAGGGAGGAAGGAGATAAGATTGAGTCATGTGCCATGTTTGTACATTTTTACAATGCTTTTTGTGAGGTTTAGATGGTCCAAAGTATGGAATAGCCCTCATTTTCGTTGTAATAAGACTGTGAGAACAGGTTAGAATGAAAAGGCATGCAATAGCTGAAGCAAAGTTATGTTTGCTGCTTTAGAAGCTCAGACTTGAGATCAACAAGATGACAAGACCCTGTTTTTGTTGTATCTAGAAAAAATTCCACAGAGGAGTCTAGGTATCCAGCTTCAAGCCAAAACCTGTTTTTTATTCATACTGATCACATAAATTATAGATGTTACCAAGCTATGTACACAATTGCTCTTGTTGTTCTGGAAAATTATTTATACATTATGCTGAGAGAAAATTACTTTGTATCTGCAGGCATGTAACACTCTGTCTCACAACACATATTGCCCAGGGGCCGGTGAATTTTGTAGCTCTTCAGTAACTGTTTTTAAAAACTGCTTCTCAGCCTGCACTTACCAGATAGTATCTAAACTCTGACAGGTCAGGATTTTTTCTTTGTAGGCTTTCTGATACTACTTGCTGTAGTATCTGAGTGCTTCATGCATAAATTGATTTACTTCTGCAACTATTTTGAGGGGGGTAGGTTTTACTAAACCTCTCTTCCAGTGCCAAAATGGAGATGGCCTTTTTGACATGACAGGTTTTGTGTCTGTTTCCTTTCTGGAACTCCTTTCTCCTCTTTGCCTTGCCTGCCTTCCACAATTTCTGCAGTGGTGGCAGATAAAAATCTATGCTAAAGTTCATTCTTCGTTGGTAAACAAGCAAGTCCTGGACACTTACGGCATGTTTGAACTCAGAGGGGTGAGAATCTTCCATTTAAAACAGAAACTAAACCAGTGGTGTACAAGATGATGATTAAGCAAACTTTTTAACATAATAAATCTGAATTTCCCCAAACATGTTAATGTATTTAGTTACCCTTATATGCTGTTCTCAGAAGCAAAACATATTGTTATACTCTTGTATTTACAGCAGTTCTGTGGATGTTAATTCTGCAAGTAAAACTTATCCCTGCTGGATCCCACTGAAGTCAAACAACTTCTAATCCAGAAAAGATCTGGCCTTTTATCAGTGAGGACAGCAATTCTGACTTGCAGGAGGCTATTGATAATCCCTAGGGAAAAGATTCCTCATTTACATGGTATTTATGAGAGTAAGAGCCCCAAGAATAACATCGTATTGGTTTCCAAGAAATGCTCATTTACAAAGATGGCAAGAAAAAAGAAAATTCCGTGTCTTTAACCCATCCAGAGTTCACTTGATCACTAATTTTTTCAGTCAGTTGAGTAAGGAGAACTCAGCTAGAAGAAAAGAAAGAAAATATTAGTCTTATTTCAGTAACTCTTTTCATTCAGAAATAACTGCAGATGAAACCTTCTCTGGCTCAGGATAACTGCAGGGTCACTTTGACAATGTGTAATACCAACTGGTAAGGATCTGAGACTCTTGTTTCTAGTTCTTTACAAAATATAGGAATACTCATTAGAAAACACTGTGAGAAACAGTTGCAATAAAAACTATATATCATTTTTATATGAAGTTTTGAGGTTCTTGCAGCCTGCTTACTGGAGTCTGTGTTTTCCTGGTTGGCAGGGGAATCTGGAGAGGAGGGAAACAAGGGAATTCAGTAAGACTGCAGGAACTGTATCTTGCTAAGACTGAGTTTGCCGAGTTGTAGGATGTTTTGTCCTGCTGCAGATTTCACTCGTTTGCTGTATCTCATACAGTGCTTTTTATTGGCATCTCATGGAGAAAAAGAGTTGCTGTAATAATGCAGATTGCCTGCTTACTGTGCTTAACCAGCTCTTGCCCAGGGTAGATTGTCCTGTGAGAATTTGCAATTATAAAGAAAACCAGTCTCCATGTTTTCCTTAATTCCCGTTCAGCAAGTTAAATAGAATGCAGAAAGGAAGGAATTCTTTAAAAATCTTCCAAATCTATTTTCTCACCTAGCAGAACTTGAAAACATTTCTAGCAAGAGCCTCTAGTAATCCACCCACCATCTAGCAGCACCGAACCACTTTCCTAGTATCCTTAAAAAGTGCTGCATGATTGTATTTGACTTTTCCACTTCACCACTGAACATTTGTTTTGGATGGTTGTGACCCCAAAAGACAGAGATGGTCACAGCTGGTTTGGAAGTTCTGGACGGAGCTGGTTTGAGAACTACTGCCTATGCTAAAAGAAACCAAAAACGTTTGGAGCCCAATGATAAACAAAAGTGAAGCCAACTTTTCTTTTCACTGCCACAACTCTGGGAAATGAAAATGCATGCCTAGTTTAGAATGAAGTGTTTTCATATGTATCAGTCAAACAACAGATGAGTGGGGACACTCAGATTAGGTGGGGTAGCTTTTAATGCAGACTTTTCATTCGGGCTAGTATTTCAATTTTAGCTTGTCAATTTTAGTGTGTCATCAGCACTATCATAGAAAAAGGTGAAGCAGAAAAGACAGGTATTTTGCTCTTGAACAGATCTTCAGCTTTGTCTACATTAAATAACTTTGTTTGCATATGAAGTTTAACTGTGCTTCTAGTCATTGGCAGTTGGGATTCCGGTTTAGTTTTGCTCTGTTTGTGTGTCAGGAGGAGTGTTTACAGAGAGGCACTTGAAGGGGAGTTGACTGGCCTTTAAATACATAACCGTTTTAAGATCACAAATCATTGAACATACAAAAAACTAAGAGCTAGTATTAAAAAGGAGGTTTTCTTTAAAGCTGTCACGGCCAAACTACTGATGTGTTTCCTGATAGGAGTCTGCGAGACATATCACAAGTGGGCATACACCAGTGCTATGAGTTCACTAAGCCGCAGTGATTCAGAACACAATTTCTAGCCAGTAAGTAAAAGAGGAAGATACTTTTAATAAAACATTGGTTCAGTATTTTCCTGATCTTTTTATATACTTAGTGAATATTAGTTTTATTTTCTAAAAATGTTCCCATTTACTTTTAGTTTCTCGCTTGCGTACCCCTTGTAGAAACGTGCGGCACTGAAAAGTTCTGCAAGTTTGCTGAATCAGAAATTATGTTCCTTGTGGAGGTTCCCTGAGCAAGTCAAGTCCTCTGTGCTATCTACAGAATTAGTAGAATTGTTATGTATTTTTCCAGTGTAAAGGATTCATTTCTGCAATAACTCAGTTCTTTCAATTATGCCATTTGTGGTTCACTGGCCTGCGTGTCAGATCATTTCACATAACATCCTGATCCATTTAGACTAGGAAAGATCTGCACTGTTGTATCAGATTGTACTATGGCAAGTTAAGAAAGAGCTCTAGCTTTTTTCATAATTGTTTAAGGAGCCTTTTTATAACCAGCATGTGTGTTGTACGTGTCCTGTTTGCTTGTTATTAATTGATGAATGGAAGAGTTTGCAACATACAGCGGTTTCGATCACTGTGGGGCTCAGGTGTTCTCTCAGCACAGCATAAACACTTGGAGACATTGGAAGAAGATCTGATGGAGAATGTGGATCTGTAGAATCATTTAAGCTTAAAAAGAAAAAAAAGAAACAACAAACAAACACAAAAATGATCTTAAAAGCAGCCTAAATATCTCTAACTTGATGCATAGCAGTGGAGTATGGTGAAAGCTTAGTAAGTTAGTTCAGCCTGTACTTGGGCTTGCTGGTGGCCCTGTGAGCACAAGCCAACAACCTGGTATATGTTTAGAAATGCAGGTGATAAAACCAATGGAAGAGAGGATAAACCTGACGCAGAAATACCAGCTGCTGGAGAGGAAAAGGAGACAGTGAAAGATAAGTAGATCAGAGTAGTGTAAAGTCTACATTCAATTTTTAAGTGTTTTGCCACATGGATAGCAAAATAACTAGAGAAGTAAAATCTTCCCTTTCTTGTAGTCCTTGCCCAAAATACAACCATGCCATGTGTTGCTATCCCAAACTATTTGAATGAGGGAAGGGAGGCAGGGAAAACTTTGAAAACAGTATATAAATTTAATGAAAATAACATTTGATGTGTAATACATCTATAAGGATACTCACATTTTGGAGACTGGGATAAATACAGAAGGAACATAACCTTTAACTCCTCCATCTGAGGGCTTTGAGACTAAAAACAAATATTAGAGAAAGTAAATATTGCCCAGTAATTTTATGATTTATTTGATATTTATTATCTGCTTTAAGTGCTGCAGATCATAATATATTAAAAGAGAAATGTTTATGTTTAAATAAGCAGCCATAAAAATGAGGGGAATTCCTGAGATTAGTCTTGGAGTTCAGGTTTTAGTCACATAATTGGCTGTGATCCCTTGGTATGAATCACTATTGCAGAAAATAATAGAGTAACTGACAAGAGAGACCTTGTTAGGGCTTCGAAAAGAACTACACAAGCTTGCTAATTGTGATCCTCCAGATTTCAGTTCTGTAAATGCTTGTGTGGAGCTCTGTCTCTACAGATTCAGCTTCAGCAATGTCTTTTACATGAAATTATGCATATACATAATACATGAAATTATGCATATACATAATTTTTAGAGGATTGGAGCATCAGAAAAAGTCCACTGAATTGAAATGAAGAGGAAAAACATTTGTAGCCTCTAAATATGTTTGTGTAGGAATCTGAATTCAGGTGGAATTGTAACCTTTTATATTGAAAGTCCAGAAGAATCTGTATTATCTCTTTAAAAAAATCAAGGCTTTGAGGGCTTTTTTGAGAGAGAGCAAGTTTGATCTAAAAATGGCTTGGCTTTTAACTTGAACAAGAAAGAGCATGGGCCTGAATACACTTGGAGCCATTTTTGTGTAGTCTTTTTGCATTTTCCAGTGCAGTATTTCCAGTGCATTGTATTTTCCAGGGGTTGTACTGCTGAAATAAAGCAGGTCTTCCAAGCTGTTTGGAAAATACAGAATTTCATTGAAATTGAAGAGACAGCATGCTACAGTGTAACACAATTGTGAAGCTGATAAGCAGGATGACTTTTCAGTTTCGTTTCCTTTAAACACCTGAGCACTGAATTTTGCAGTGTTAGCAGTCAGGAAAAAAAAAAAAATCCTATTTTTTTGAGTCTTCTGTCCTAAGATCTATTTCTTAGCTTCTTTTAAATATTGTTGTCATTGCCTCTACAGTAGCCTCTAAGGCCAGGGATGTATTTACAGTATGAAGCTGCCTAAATGACAGATGTGTGTTAAAACAGTTCTCTTCAAGATGCCTATTAAAGAAGGCATCTTTGCAGCTGCTTTGTAGAAAGGAGAGATACAAATGGAGCCCAACCTTCATTTGGCTGACAGCTGTAGTGTTTGCCAAAGGCCTTATCTTTGGGAATGTCTGGATACAGGTACTTCAGGGGGTTTTCAGGGACGTTGTCTGCCATAATAACTTTGTAATCGCGCAGAATGTCGGCGAAGGGCAGTGCAGATAAGCGACCTTTGTTATAGGGCTCCACCGAATGGAATGTCACGTCTCCTGCAGAAACACAAAGGCACCGTAACTGCTGATAACTGGTGCAGCAGCAGCTGCAGTTGGGGTGGGGTTTTTTTGCCTTTCTTTTGCAGTTTATAGCGGCGTGGGTTTTATACGTTCGTGCCAATGTTAGTATCTTTCAAGTGACACTTGCTGAACACGTGGAAACAAATGTAAAGTCTGCAGTAAGCATGTACTCCTAATGAACTCATAGTTAGTATAAGGAACCCAGATGCAGGCTTTCAGAGTTTTAGTTTGTGCTTCAGTAAATATGATGCTTGCCCAAGACCATACTAAGTAAGACATGATACACATGAATTTTGCTTTTAAATCAAAGAAACCATAGCTCCTGTATTGCAGGTGTATTGCAGAGTTTTCAGGTTTGTTATTTTTTAAAAACTATACTTACCATTCTCTAACTGATCCACCCAGGTAAAGGTAATTCCACCCAGATTGCTTTCACTAAACCTTAATAAAAATGTTCCTGGTGTCTTGTCTTTAAGTAAAATTCGTTCCTTCTCTTTGCTGACAAATCCCATTACGTACCTAAAGTATAACAGGAAATCACAGGTTTGCTTAT
Organism: Apus apus; assembly: GCF_020740795.1. NCBI lineage: Eukaryota > Metazoa > Chordata > Aves > Apodiformes > Apodidae > Apus > Apus apus. The sequence continues at coordinate 31,919,660 of NC_067287.1, read as the reverse complement.
GGGAAAATAATGGAGACTTCAATCTGTGCAAAGTATCTGGTCAAACTTTATACAGGTGTCAAAGCCTGGCTACAAAAGCTTTGTACGGTCTTGAACTGTGACAAAAGCTTCTCATGAGCTACATATGGCATCGAGCTCAAAGTACTGTGAAGCATGATGAGCTTTATCACAGCACTTGACTGTACACTGACAGGACAGATAAACAGATCTAAAAATGCATTTCTAAGAGATTGAAAGGTATTCCCTTTTAGCAAAAATTTCAAGAAGTTATAAATGGGAAGAGGGAGACAGAAGTATTAAATGCTTTGCAAATTGTCTTCTGCATAGCTAAAACTGAGATTAATAAAGAACAAAGACACAGCAGAGAGGGATCAAGATACAGCCCTTTCCTCATTGCTCACCCATCAATCCAAAGTGGAAGAATGTGTTTTTTAATTAAGTCCAGGATGGCTTCAAGCCAAACCCAAAAGGTAAAAGACTTTCCAGGCAAATGCTCCTAAAGATTAAAAAAAAAAAAAAAAGAAAAAACAAAATAAACAACACAAAACACTAACAAAACCAACACACAAGAAGAAAACTGTAATAGTGGTGTTACCTAACATCCACATGACATAGCTATCTCAGATTCTTAAGAATAACCTCATCTGTTCAAGTGAGAATGACAAATCTGAAGTGCTGTTGGGAGTACTGTCTTTCAGCCTGACATAAAACCAATTGGTTTTGATTTTTAAGACATGCTTTGGAAACACCTTATTTTTCAAGGAAGAAAACAAAAACTAAAAAACCCCCTAAAAACCCAAACAACAACAAAAAAGTCACACTTGCTTTTTCTTCCTGGTTTTGAAACCACATTTTGAGAGAAACAATGATGAGAAAATTGAACTTCCTTCCAAGGTTCCTTAGGTGTTTAATGTAGTTAACACGGTAAAATGTGTTTGCCCTCCTTCCTCAAGAACTCTTCTGTTCCTCATCAAAGTTACTAAATATATTGACTGACCTAAAATAATTTAGGTCACAACTGAACATATGAAAAAAACCACACTACTGCATGCTTTATGAAAAATGTATTGTCTTCTTCTGTATTCTTCAAGAAATTCTTAAATTTATTGATCATTTACAGAAATATATAGGGCACCTTGTAATGACAGTTTCTGATCTCTAGCAATGTAACTAAGTAGATCCCAACCATTTAACTTCTGGAAAGAAAAATTTCCTATTTAAATGTTTATAATGAATGTGATTATGCTGAGCTACAAGTCCCATGTATGGCAAGTGGGAATCTTACCAGTAGAATCAGAGAGACACAGAGTTAGCCCCCTGTGTGTGTTAAGAGAGAGAGAAGTCTAGTTCGACTTTTGGAACCATACCTTGCAAAACTTTGCCCAGGACAGCTGATAATCATTGTAACTGACTTGTTGTCCTGAGAGAGAGAAAAAAAACAAACAAACACAACAAACCACAAACAAGCACCAAATGGTGAGTCTATTTTTCTGAAGTTTTGAAATAAGATGCAGCTTGTGGGGACTACATTGCATCCAAACTTGGAGAGGCATTACAAGGAGCGTGCTAAGGGGCTGTAGATCAGTATTTCTGTATGTCTTTGGAGTGGCTGATAATGGTAGTTTTGGGAATATTTGCCTAAAGTAGTCTTGGACATTTTCCCCAATGCTTTGTGCTCAGTTTCAGTTTTTAGCCCAAGTTTTACTTCTCTCACCTTTCACTCTATCCTGAGCTTCCATATTTTAAGATAATTTATTTTTTCTTTCTTATAATTCTTGCTGATTTATGATAGCACCTCTCAACTCCACTATCTCCACTAAGCAAGAATCTCCAAGAAACCATCAGAAAAAGTGACTGTTACCCAGAGAAACCAGTCTTTGCTTCTCAGCTTTGAAAGCAAGAAAAGTAAACATCCCCCCAGTCTTTGACAAATGCTTTTTTTCTTGCCTACCAGTAGAGGTATTGTTACACCCTAGGCTCAGAGTTTCTTACAGCTTACAATGTATTTTTTAATTGTTTCTTCTCCAGAAACAGGTAAGACTTGCTTTTTTTCTGCCAGCTCTCACTAAGGCCTCTCCTTTCTGGGAAACAGTCAGATAAAAGTGTTTAATAGTTGCTCTAGTTGAAGTTACAGGGCCTCTTTGCTCTGCTGTCACCAGTGAAGGATGGGTCCCCAAACTAAACCTACAAGGACTAGCACTTGAAACAAACCACGTAGGCAAGCAAAAATGCTTCCTTTTGCTTTCAGAGGTATGAGATAATTACTTGCTAAGAAAAGAAAATAACATCAGAGATCAGTGTGAGTCTGATGCCCTCTTTCTTAAGTTTTGCAATCTGGAAGTTCAGAAGTTGAATCACTTTGTGGTAAAGAATAAGCCGATGCGTGCATTTCTTTAAAGAAAAAAAAGTAATCGTGGCATTTTTGAAGTCAGCTCTGGAAGTGAAGGTCATGCTTAAAGTTATTACCTGTGACTATCAAATGTAAGAGCCCAGAGGCAACTAAAATCTGTATATTTCTATAATCTTACCTATTAGTTTCTCTGCCAGCATGCTGAGCTGATCAGAATTGAGTCCACGACCGACATATGATGAAAATTGCCAGCTGAGTACTTCTAAGAGCTGACTTAAAGTGGCAGCAGGAGGATTGTTGAAGAAAGACAAATTCTATAATAGAATTAGTGCTTTGTTTAGACAGTTAGCAACAACAGAATACACTACAGGCTGTAAAAGAAGGCTGTAAGTACGAGAGCAGAATCCAGAAGTGTTAGAAACGAGGCGTGTGGGGGGGACACTGGGGTAAGTGCTGTTGCTCCCACCTGCAGCCACCCAGTACGATTCATTTGGGTGCATGGGGAGGGAAAAGGGGAGGGAAAGTGAGAGTATGTGTGTGCATAAAATACCTTCCTATGCTTCTCATAGTATTGTATGTTAAGAGAGTGAAAATATGTTTAAAGCCTATCCCATACATGTAGATGCTCTCACTATGATACTTAGTTCACAGAAATCCCAAATTGTTAGATACTCATATAAATGATATGTTATTGAATTGTTTGGCTCATCTTTTTAATTTGGTTTCTGGACTGCACATATAATGAACATACTGAAGACTGTGCAGGAGTCACTGAGTGGTAAGTCCAGGCTGCTGGACAGCTGCCCTGCCACCATCCTTAGGCACACTCCATAGTCAACTATCTCACCCTTTCCCTCCTCCAAACATCCATGTGACTGCCACAGATCCCCTGCTGCAGGCCTGAGAGCTATTGAGAGTGCTATTCTGTGACCTGCAAATACAGTAACAGTGACTGAATCTAAAAGACCTGCTGAGCCAGCAGGAGCCTCAGAGTGATTCTGCTTTTGTTCATGGTTAGAGCCACTAGAAGGTGCTACCTGACACTTAAAATCTCCATAGAAAGCACTAGCTCCTATAAAATGCATGAGAGAAAGCAGCAATACAATACAGACCCATATATCCATCTACTTGGACAGCCTTGAATTGTACTAGTACAATTACTTTGTATCATGTACAGTTTTGGTTAATCACATCCAAAAAAGACAAATTCAAACTAGAAGAGCTGTGGAAAAGGGCTATCACATTTCCTTGGTTTAAGAACTACTGTTTTGCCTACAAAAAGGAAGGATAAATGTGCATATGGTTTTATATTTGGGCAGAGAACAAAAGATACAAGCAAACATTAAAGTATGATGTTTATAACAGTGTATATGATAAAAATAAGGCCAGTTGAAGAGGGAAATGCAGCCTTTTCATAATGAATATATTAGGTAACCAAATAATAGAAATGTTAAAATGCAGGAAGTCAGTATTTGCATACTGAAGACCTACCTGAGGATCGTTGGTTGATAAATTGTACCAAATAATAGAGGCCCATGCATTGGGTAACTGGCTGACATTGGAAATCATCACCACAGGCAAAGAGCTGGTCTGGTGGAAAGAATAAATGCAGTGTGTAAATGCTGCTAAGGAAAAGTGTTAGTGGTGTGTTATGCTTTGTTTTCTTTTATTCCCTTTTTTCTTCCTCTTTAGTTCCTCCACCCCTCAAAATACTGTTCTTTAGCCTGTGGAGCAGGACTAACTGTTGGTAACTGCATTTCAAGAGAGAGGTGGTGTTTCAGAGGGCTTTCAGGACTGGGCTAGCTGGACCTAGACAGAAAGCCTAGCTGTAGCTGCATGAAGCTAACCTGCAGCCAGAAGAGTGATTTGTGGCAGTCCTTATAATTTGAAGCAGTTCTAAAGATCCATGTTAGGTACAAAGGGATGTCTGTAGCCTGTGACTTGCAATTAGTAGCATAGACTTTCTCTGACACGTAAATTTATAATGCTAAATGGAGAGATGTGCCTGCCAGTGAACATGAAATTTTGTGAATGGACTTTTTTCAGTGACCTCAATGGGTAACAAAATTGTCATGAAAGCCAGTATTTGAGCTTCTGAAGAGAGAGGCTAACAGTATTGCTGTGTGCCTGCCTGTGTTGCTTTCTGTCCAGAAGTTCTGGAAGTCTGTCTGCTTATGGTTACTGCTGAAGACAAAATCTATGATAGATGGATTTGTGGTCTGGCCCCACATGGTTGTTCTCATGTAAACTGCTGGAAAATGGTTTTTAACCCAGAAAATCTGGCTAGGATACTCACTTCCAAATTTATAGTCAATCCATACAGGCAGACTTGGGTTTCAAAGCTGATGGAGTGCAGTTCCTCGGTCACCATGTGAGGGCCCTGAGGGAATAAGGAGGTTTTAAAACACAGAGTTAGCATGTAGCTCTGCTATAGTGATCTGACTGCTGAGATTACACAACTTTCTAAGAAAACATGTATCAAATACATAAGTAAAGCAGGAAAATAAGGAAGTGAATGAAACCATTTGTTTCTTAAATGCTGACATGCAGTTATTCCAGAACTGGTGGTTTTCCTAATGTCTATTAAAAAAAACCCAAAACCACAACAAAACAAACAAACAAAAAAACACAACAAAAAACCAAAACCCAACAACTCTTGATTGTTAAAACAATGCTTTTAAACTTCTAACCTTCGCTTTCAATTTGTTTAAAGCATTGCTTTAAAACAGTGTCACACACAAGAAATTAATGGATTATGGCTTTGATAAATGTTATTGAAACAGTCAATTAGTAAAGCAACTTTAGGAAAAGCTGGAAACAGATGTTAAACTTCAAAGAGAAACCAGAAACAAAACAAAATGCCACAGCATTAATGACGAGCAGGCCGCCATTTTACAAGAGATTTGTTGTAAGTATATGTAGATGATACTAGTTGAAGGAGTAGAGACCTAAATCATTAATCAAAGTAAAATTGGTATTAAAAAAACCCTCAACTTTTTCTTGGATGAGATAGAAAAAAATATAATCTCTTTGTCATAGTTGATTAAAGTTTGTAGTGCAAGTATTTTGTTTTGATGACAAACCAGCATAGCTCTGTAAAGATCCAAATCTCTGGCCCTTGGGAGACAGATCTTTTAAAATACATTTCCATCCCCAGGAGTCAAAGTATAAAATCCTCTTTGTCCTTTTTCTGTTTAGGTTTTTTCCTTCCATCACATGTTTTGTCAGATTATTTAAAAAAGAAACAAAATAAAAATCCCCAATCAAAATGTTTCCATTTACTGAAACATTCTGCTTTCAGTCAATGTAAAATAAAATTATTCCTTGGGGTAATGTCTCATACAGGACACTGCAACAAAAGATATTGTATAAATGAGAGGCTGAGACCACAGGAGATCCTCAGCCATCTGAATAATAAGACTGTCTTGCAAAGGGAAAATCCAACTTAGAGCTGAAGGCTTTTGCATGAAATACTCAACCCCCAAATGAGCTCAAATGTTTTAACACAGGTAGAGTCAACCCAGCTCAACCTATATTGCTCACAAAGTTGAAAATGGTTGATGAAACTCCCCCTCCCCCTATTATGATTTTGCAAATACTTAGTTTCATTATAGAAAAATCATCCGGGCAAAAAAGCATAAGCATGAAAGGATAAATCTCAAATATAGAGAGCTTCCACTTTTTTTTTTTTTTTTAAATGAGGCAAATCATACTTTACAATGACACTCTCGGTTTGCTAAACATCCTGTAAGCAAACCAAGGTTTTAAATCACTCTAGTCACTGTTAATAAAAAAGCTTGTTCAATGTTAATAACGATTTGACCAAACAGAAGCTCTAATTGAGGAAATCAGTTAGCAGTGAACCACGTCACAGCTCAGCTGTCCTAATTCTCCACAACCCTGTATTTTATATAGTTAAAAAGGCACCATGTGTGAAAATAGGAGTGAAATGCTACCAAAAGTAGAGCACCAACAGTTTTACATCTACTTTTTTGCTTTTGCTTGTCTTGATGCAAATGACTTTGCAAGTAGGAAAGTAACTGGGAGGTGAACCTTGAGTTTCAGTCTTGCTAATCAGGTTGCAAGTTATTCTGTTCAGAAACACTGTGTGAAGCATCCAGAAGTACCTTCTGCTTTTGGTTAAAATTCTCCATGCTGATCATACCTTTGCTTTGTATTTAAAGACTGCTTGTAATTGCTTGTGCATATATAACTACACCTGTTTGGACTTTGATATGAGGGATTTTATAATTATTATTTATTTTGAAACTTGCTATTTTATGTTCACCCTCAGTGCTTCTACTGTGCAAAAAAATTACACTGGTGTTGACATATCTTAAACCACTACAGGCAATTTTACTTATTGGGAAATAGGTGGCATTCTTAGAAGCAACTAATGATTTGTTTTTTCCTGGGAGACAGTAATTGTTGTGGGAGCACTGGAGAAGGCTGTATCATTGGCTGCAAGCTTCTAACTCTTGCTTCAGTCAGAGGTTTATCTGCAGGCTTTCTGTTAAATAGCACTGCTAAACGTGTGGTGGTGGTGGTCCACTGCCACCCTAGAGTTTGTGTGAACCGGTGCCCTTCCCCTCCCTGCCTTCACTTGCAGGATGAGGACATCCTGCTTCACCCCTGCTGGGGCAGTTCCTGTGCCACTGATGCAGAAGGTGAAGGAAAAAAAAAAAAAGGCAGCAACTTTCTTGGCTGTGGCACGTAGGGGAATCACAGTAGGAAGCCAGAACTAAGGAGAAGGGTGTGGGGTAAAGCTGTGCAGATGGTGAGGAGCTGGGTGGGGGATGAAGCACAGCGCAGTGCTCTGGATGTAGGCAGTGCTGGAAGTAACACAGGAATGCCATGAGGACTCTGTGGTGGAGGTGGAAGCAGGGGCATGGGGTTCTAAGTATAGGTGAGCACCGATGCTAATACTACTGATTCCTACTCTCCCCAAAAGCAAGAATGTTTGGATTTTAAGCTCCTCTATGAAGAAGCAAGCACTTGCAATACCTGTTCACCTTACAAGCCAGGTGGCATGTCTCTGCAGTCTGGGTACTGCGAAGTACCTGCTGGTTTGTCTAGGGCTAACCTGTCGTAGTAGAGTCTCACCACAAGAGGGGAACCTACGACCGGAGTCGCCTGAGTGTTGGTGAACTAAGCACCCTGGTCCTGGTTGAGGCAAGCAACCTCCCTTGATGTAAATACTACTATACCCTTACTTCAGCTGTAATCTTGGCTAATAGAATATATATATATATGTAAAAAACAGTTCTTATCGGAAAAATAGTTTCAGCATAAAACTCAAAGTTTATTTTTTTTTCAAAATGTAAATAACCAAAAAGGTGGCCTTAAAGAGGAATGTGTATGTTCAGATTACTACTTCTACTTTCTAGTGGAACTTTTCCATACACCAATTTGAGGCATGTAATTAAAATTTGAGTACTTAATCCTGACAAGTTCTTATTTTACTTACACTATCTTGTGATAATTGGTCCTATACTTAATATAAGAATATTTTCCAAAATCTAATGGCAAATGGTTGCCCTTTGATTTAAATAAAACCTTATGTGAAATACTTTTGAGAGTAATAAAAAATAACATGTAAAATAAATGCACAAACCTCATTTCCTTTGCTTCCAGCACTTGACTTCATTTCTTTGGGTTGCTGTATAAAGGAAAACAGTATTTATGTGGCAAAAAAACTACAGATAGAAGTACACATAAAGACTGTCACTTGTAACCATGTTGTTCTTAGTACAATAAGGCTTTGTTTATAATTTACAAATACACTGTAGTGAAGGCTCTAACACCATGCCTTGGAAAATCTATTCAGTGAATAGTCTTGATATTTTTAAAGAAACTAAGTTAATGTAAGAAAGCATTAATTAGGATGCTTGCGATGGGTATGACACCTAAACAGCACTAACGACCATTAATCTCCATTTCTTTTTGCAAAACTGCACTGAAGCCCAGCATCTGTGCTTAAGCAAAAAATCCCAACCCAAAACACAGGTGAGGGAGTCTAGTCAGCAAGTGTGATTCACTGGGATACTAGAGAAGTTACAGAAGCAGTATTATAGTTTCTCAAAATGCAGTTAATGCTTGCAATAATTTCAACCAGATCTAAAGCATTCAATTAGATATTCCTCCTAGACAATGGAGGTGTGCTTTGGTTTTCTGGTTTTGTTTGTTCTTTTTTAAACAAAACTCAATTTCTGAGAAGCTCTGTAATTCAGCATGATTAGTTTTTTTCCTTTTCTGGCATTGTTAGGATTTGCTTTGTCATTTCTGTAAAAATATCTAGTCTGATTTTATGGAACAGATAAAGTACGGAACAGGATAAAGAGGTTCTGGGAGTAAACTTTCTGCATAAGAAAAAAGAAAATGGGTGTAGACTCGACAATAATGCAGTTCTCCCTGCATAGATTTTAAGGAATCTGTTTCTTCAGACAGAGCACTGGAACAGGCTGCCCAGAGAGGTTGTGGAGGCTCCTTCACTGGAGACATTCAAAACCCACGTGGACACGCTCCTGTGTGATGTGCTCTAGGTGATCCTGCTCTGGCAGGGGGGTTGGACTGGATGATCTTCAGAGGTCCCACCCAACCCCTAAGATTCTGTGATTCTTTGCCAGAGGTGCATGAGAGGAAAAAAGCAGCCAAACTCACCAAATGCCGGAATTCCACTGACAGGCTTCCGTTTGCAGATTCTTCCATGTTCATTGCTTTCACGTGTGTTCCACACAGAACAAATCTACGGTTACTACGGAGGACGTGACACTTTCAGACTCAAATAATATCAGATGGGATAAATTAATAAATCAGATATTTTATTTTCTTACCTTACAGTTGAAACATTCCTAAAACAGAAGAAGGGTAGGGGGAAGAAACAGGTTGTGAATCAGTAAATGTGTAAGCCATCCTTGCACTGAGAAACTTACCTTGATAGGGCAGATTTTGCCTTGTTAAAGTTAATTCATGTTACCAATACAACTGCAATTTGAAAAATAAAGAACTGAAATTTGTACTGTCCAGTTAGATTTTTCTGTCTTGCCAGATGCAAGTAGTTTATTTAGCTTGTTTTCTGCCATTGCAATGATGTGGGTATCAAAATACTAAACTTTTTTAGAAAGAAGGAATTTATGTAGAAGTGCTGGTTTCAGGCCAGGGTAAAACTCTAAACTTACTAGTTTCTACTTACAGCACCAGGTTTTCAAGCACAATTTTCATGTACTATTTAGAGCAGTTGCATTGAAGGTACTGGGCCTATTAATGCAGGCAAAGCTAAGTGCTATTTCAAAGGTAACTGTCCCACTTTCATTTACATTTTTGTGTGATACTGCTATTTCAGACTGATGGATTTTATCTAAGCCTATCTTAAATGGACTACTTGCCTCCAATTTGAAAATATCAATTAGAAACAGCAAGTTAAAAAAAAAAAGACAACGAAGTCTTCCACATTAAAAAAAAAAAAAAAAAAGAAACAAAAAAAAGAAACCAAAACATTACCCTGATGTCTTAACTGTTTGGGGGGTTCATTGTTGCTTATGTTTTGGGTTTTTTTTTTTCTTTCTAGAGCAACTTCTACATTTGATAGGGTAAAAACTGAAAAACCTGTGTTGTCTCTGTAGGGGGAGAGAAAGAGAGAGAGAACATTTTCACTTGAAAGTTTCTTACTTGTCAATGGTTGCTTTCACTCTGATCTGGTAGTTTAGCTCTGGCAATTTAATTAGCAACCTTCAAAACAGAAAACGTGAAAGTGAATATTAATAGAATAAATTTATCATCAGAAAATATTAGAGACTAGTAGCTCCACAACAAAGGATCTGAAATTATTATTACCTGAAAATGGATTAAGCATCTAGGATTATTTTACAATTTATAGGGTTGTGTACTCAGAAAGAGGGACTGAGCTGTGCCAGTGGCAGGTGTTCTGCTCCCCCTGAAAGTATCTGGAAGAGTTAGTGTATGTTTGAGGCAATGGCTAGAGAGCTAATTAAGAGATGAGTATGTATAATCAGTGACTGCATAAAGGATGTATGTTTACTTTCCTTCATGTACCCTTTCCATGCCCCAACCCTCCACGGATTCTTTTTGCTACAAGGTGGAAATGAGATGCAAGTTCCTCTCCAACCTTTGCTCTTTTCACAAAGTCAAGCAAGGAGCTGGTGGGAGGGAGCGAGCTTGTCACTGACTCACCAGAGCCCCCCAACATGCAGAAGTTTCTCTTTCCTACACACAAAAACATTTCTGAGTATTCTGACAGTAGCTTGTATGATGTGGAACATTATTTACTCAGTTTCCAGAGTCCTTAAAAGAAGAATTCAATAGAATCCTGAAGGTGATGAGTTTTGGCCACAATCTGCTTTTCTTCCTCACGCTGATTTACTATTTATTGCCGCTTCTTAGGAGTGACACATTCTGTGGCCTTTATAGTCCCAATTCAGAAAACTCTTCCTGGAGTCAAAAGGATCTCTAACACAAGTTGGTCTGCTTTGCTTTCTAAACTCTGAAACAGCCTCCTAGGATAAAATGCAGTACACAAATGAAGGAATTTATATCAGATTTCTTTACCTTAATTTAACAGTGAACTGTATTAATGTTTTAAGAACCATTGGCCTCTGGGGATGTGTTGGCATGCAGGGCTGCCTTTCAACCACAAATGAGCTGTGTCAAAAGAAGTGAAACAAATAGCTTGTTAGGAATATGCATAAACAACAAGCTGCATTATGGGAAAACAGTACTGGTATCTTTTAGAGATTTATTTCTCTATAGATGCTGAAGTGGGAGGTATGTATTCCAACACTCAATTCTCAAAATGATCCAGTAGTCTAGCATACAGCAGAATTGTTTCCCTAAGAAAAAATGTATTTGGAATACATTAAAAATAAAACCAAACCAAATTGCATAGTCCTAAAATACCAGGCTGATAAAAGTCTGGAAGACCAAGGCTTTTATGAGAACTGTAAAACAGAGCAGGAAAACACACTGATCAGGCCTGAGTCTGGTTAAAAGAAACCATCACTTTCTTTTTTCATAAAAAAAGCAATTGACCATGTTTTGCTTTCAGATAGTTACTTGTGGTATATTTTGTGTATGGCCAGTATAAAAGGCAAGAGGAATTAAGATAATATTTTGTATATCAATACAATGTCTTGGTGGGAAAGAGGATAGCCAAGGAAAAATCAGCACCTGCCATTTTACTTAGAAACCAAACAAACAAGCCCCCAACCTTTCCTCAGTATGTACATGACTTCTACTGAAATAAGTGGATTTTGTGTTCACCTAAAGTCAGAACTTGACCAAAACCCCTTTATTACACAAGAATCTGCTTGGTACCTTCAGCTTCTAGGAGTTTTGGTGACAGCTGTACATACATTTTATACTGGAAACTCTGCCCTTAAGATCCTCAGACTCAAACTTGTTTTTGTTTTTCTTTTAATTTTTTTGTTTTGTTTTTAACAATATGGTGTCATTGTTGCCAATAAGTTGGTGGCAGCTCAGGCAAAGTTGTGTTCATTGTCAAGGGCTTACGTACTTTTGGAAAAGATTGTAGAGCAGGAAGTTGACTTTTTCTAGCAGCTGAGGTCTTTGCACTGGAATTGGGTCCCCGTCATAAGTCAGTCTGGTCAACAGTTCATCCAGTTTTTCTAGTTGCCTTCTAACTTGAAAAAGACTCTCTGCCAACAGAGTAAAACTACAGCAAGAGAAAAGATTAGCATGCAATCCTTCATGTGAACAGCTGCTTAGAACATTATGGCTACTGAAGGTTCTTCCTTAGGGAAATCAGAATCAGTGCTGACTGGTGCTTTCTAGCTTTATCCAGACTTGTGTCCATTAATCTTTTATTTACAGGAGTATATAAATACCTCAAGGCAAAACCTTCTTGATTTTTCAAAGATAAATATTTTTGCAACAGGCATGGTCAACAGCAATGCAACACTGTCTGAGACACTTTAGAAGAAATGTACACAGTTCTGACGTTTTACATGCAGGGCACTGGTGCCAATATTTTCTTTTCTACAGCTTAGTGGTTTTGCAAAGTGCACTCTTTAAAAGGATATTTATATAAAATGAAAAAATTACAAAGACTGAGGAAGAGCATTTCTCTGAAATGTAAAAACAATAACAAAAATCAAATCCAAACACACTTGCTAACAGTTTCATAGGGTACGTGTGTATAAAATCACGTATTTTAGCTATTTTTAACATCTTCACTGTGAAAAAAAGTACTTCAGTGGGGAGGAAAAAACCCCAACACACAAGAAAGGCAAAAATTACTTTTTCTTCAAACCTAAAAAGGTTCTTGTTTTTTTCCTTTCTTTTTTTTCTTATCCTTCACCTTCTCCAGAAGAGAAGTTTGATGAGAGAGAAATGACATTGACATTCTCTGGCTGCATTATCTTTTTAAATATTATGCTATTCTTTAAAATTATTTTTTTTATTTGCAATCATCCTTAGAGCTAGCACCACAGAGACTACTGCTGTTCAATTCCTGTGTAGTTTGAAGACTGGAGGAGTGATGTACCTAGTGAGTCAAAGCATGAAGTGTCTACCCAGCTCCTGCCTAGCTAAAACTCCCTCTGTCCTCAGTGACAAACTCAGTCAGCACAGTTCTTACTCAAGCAAAACTCCCGAGAGGGCTTGTATCATGAATCTGGAACAGCTGTCAAACAAAAAAATTGACTGATTGCCACAGCTCAGGCTCAGTAGTTCACTGTCAAGTTATTAATTCTGAAGAGCAAATATTGTCCACCAAGGCAAATGGTATTTTTCTGTTATTCATTTGTTTAGCTGCTAATGAATTTGCTGCTGTTGCAAGGTAAGTGATCTAAAGGAAAGATCACTTCATGTGTAGCAGACTTCCTGTGGTTTTCACTGGAAACACAGGCTCAGGGCAAGTTTACCAGTTCTGTAGCTGATCAAGCCCACCATGGAGAGGACCCCCAATGCAGGCAATCTGCTGCCGCCTCTTCCAGTCCAGCAGCTCCTCAGTCAGCATGTTGCTCATAAGCATATCAATTTCATGAATCACACGCCCTATTTTACTGAGCACTTCCTGTAAAATAGGAAAGATGTCACAAACTGACCACAGGGAACAGCCACAAAATTCAGCAATTATCATAAAAGTGCTGATTACACTTCTTTCAATTACTCTGAAAGTAGCCTTATTTAGTCCCTATGTCTTTAGTCTCTTTAATTCAGAGGGGACTGAATTAATCCTGAATCTCTATGAACTCTTCCTCAGTAAAACTTCTTGTTTTGGGGGTGGGAAAGAGAATTGTTGCATTCTCTGTGGGTATAACACCTCCAAGAAGTCAGCAAGCACTGTCAAGGTAAAAAAGTCCTCCTTTAGTTCTGTAACTTATCCAGTGCACTGGTTTGCTTCTTGCTTTTATCCATAATAAGCGTGTGGACTCAAACAAATTGCCTAAATGCACTATTTTCTGTGCCAGCAAAGAAGCAGTTAGGGAAATATTTGTCATATTTGCAAGTCTTGGTCACTGAATGCAGCAAGGTACCATTGGTGGCTTGTGTTTTGTTTTGTTTTGGGTTGTTTGGGTTTGGTGGGTTTGGTTTTTTTTTTTTTCAGTTATTAATTACATTTACTCTGAATATTTTCTGCTTACTTTAAAAAGGTGTATTTTGCCAACTCAGTTGTCAGTTTAGCACTGTACATAAGAAGTCCTGTGAAGTGATGGGCTCCCTTCTTCTAAGACCTCCCTCCTTTCTAAGGTGTGTAGAGCCATACCCTTCTTTGAGCCCTTACTTGTCAATTTCTTAATTCTTATTCAAAACCACCCGCACCCACCCAAAACCTTTGGTGCATTTGTAACTCCTGTAACTTGTCTGTTCTTCTGGGAGGAGAATTTGAAAAGGCCTATGTATGCATCTGAGTATTCAGTGTGGGAATAAGGAGAGAAAGCAAACAAACCACAAATGGCAAACTTGCCACCAACCTTTCTCTTGTAGTCTAAGGTGTTGAGCATCGCCTGCAAGGCCAACATTTCCTGTTTAATGAGGGTGCTGTTTTTGTCACTCTGCTCTGCAGGAGGATGAGAAAAATCCGTATAAATGCAACGTGGGTACATGTTCGTGCTTATCAGAGGAGGGAGGTGAGGGGGAAACCATGGCCAGGTGGCAGCATGAAAAATAGTGAAAAAATAAACTGCAGACACAAGTAGGTTACGTAATGGTGCGTTTCATTTGAATAGATTAACTTTAGTACAGGTTAGACATAAGGCTTTATGATTCCACTCTTTAGATGGGTATGTGGAACAGCGAAAGGTAGAGAACACATGGCTGGTATCTAGAAATCTGCAAATTTCTCATTTGTGTGCATACTTGTGTATTATGTACATCTGGCTTGGATCAATGACTGGTCTGTGTGCTGCTGAAATATGCTTGTGGTGTCAGCAGTTAGATTTAAGCCTTTTGGACTTGATGTGAATTGCATGTCTGAGTAAATGGAGGTTAGGCATTTGAAATGGAGATAGTGTGCATCACTGTGGGGATTTCAGCAGCCAGGAGTACTCATCACTGGGTATTTCCTCCTCTCAGTAACTCTTCCTTCTCTGGATCATGCTTTAGTTTCAAGCTTCCACAATCTTGCCTCATGCTCTTCCACATGCAGCTCTTCCCCCTCCACCCTCACCTTCTCCCACCTTTGGCTCTTCTTGCATCTTTCATGCTACCTTCAAAAAAGAAATTGGTGCCAGCTGTGTCTCTGCTGAGCTCTGGATTGAGATCTTGCCATTATGTTAGGGTAAGTGTTTCAGTAGAGGCAGACAAGTAACTGATAGGTCAGCCACAACAATTGCTTGCAGACATTGTAAGGTACAGCAAGCTGGCTCTGCTGGTGTAGAGCATTTGTTGACACAGTGAAATTTTAAGCCCTGAAAGTAATTTATGTAAGCATGTTTTATTTTGCAAGTGGGGCAGGCTTCAGACATCTGTGTGGTTAATAATTATGACTATCAACTCATTAAACCACAGCAAATTGATCTCTTCTGATTGCCTGGCTGTGTCCAGCCTTAAACATATAGGACTGATGTGTCTCAGAACTTGGACACTTCAAGCTCAGTATCTTTGCATGTTCAAAGGGAGATAATACAAAGATATCTAAGCAGGCACAAGTGGACATCATTTTCTTTTCTGAAAGAGATCATGCAGGGGCTGCTGCCATGTGCAGATCTCAACCATCACAGGCTGGTCAAACATGCATGCAGAGTGCTTACCAGCTGGTTATCAACACTGTCTTCAAAAGTCAAGTTAGAAACTAAAAAATCCATTTTGCACAACTCTACTCTGGGAAACAAGAGACTTTTCCACATCTTGCCAAGCAAGGGCCACTTCAAAAGCGAGGAAATTGAAAAATAGGTTATTTAAATTAAGAAAATTACTATTTTTTCATACCATTATCCAGCTTATTTATAGAAAACAACTATACTTGCTTCACAAGATCTGATTTACCCTCTTAACTCCAAAAGAGTCATTATGTTCCAACTTTATATAAACTAAAAATCTGTTTATGTTTATATATAAACTACATATAAATGAAAAAACACCTGATACTGAAGTCTAGCTGCAGAATCAGCCATTTTCTTAGATAATCTAAAAATTATCATGAAAACTCTTACCTAAGCTTTGTATTGTTTTATACCTGAAGTCAAATTCCTCTTGCAAGTCTTCCAAGTATTTGACATCTTGGTCAGTCAACTTTTGCGGGGAAAAGAAAGTAAAATTATTTGGGTGTTCATGGTGACATTGAAAGGAATTTGTTTTGTAATGGACAAATGCATAATGTAGTATTTTCCCTTCCTATCATTTGAAAATCACTAAGCAGTTCTGGGAACTCTGTTTTATTAACTTTTAAAAAGACAACTGAATTATAAGTGAACTTTTATAACTACAGATTTTTTTTACTCATTCAGAAAGCCATCTACTATCCTCTCTCCTACAGTAAAAAAGTAGTTGATACAGCTTAACCAATTCTTGTGTACTTAGTCAATGATATATTGGAAAGTAGGAATGATTACATTTAGCCTGAGCTAAACTGAAATGATTATGCCAATAATATAACTCTCCTTGAAACTTTAAAACAGGACCAATGGGTAGTTATGCATTGACTTCAATGGAAATTGGAATGGGGTGTGCAAAGCAAAGAAAGGAGGAGCCAGCAACAGGAACAGACTCTGGTTTTGCTCTTGTTTTTGTTGGGGTTTGGTTTGGTTTTTTGTTTTGTTGGTTGTTTTTTGGTTTGGTTTATTTTTAAGTGGGTTGTTTTGTTTGGGTTTTTTTAGAGAATTGCTTAAGAATTTGGGTGAAGAATTGAAACATTTTTGCTGCTTTGTTTTTTTGCAAGGGTTTGTTTTCATATGTAGTGCAAAGAGTTTAGAAGATGCTTTCTAGTAATGAAACACTAATTTAAAAAAACAAAAAGATAAAAAGAAGGAAAATAAAACTGTAGGATGTAATCTGTTTTACTTCAGTCTATTTCTGTGCTGTTTATAGGAAGCCTTGATTCAGCCAACAACTCATAAACAGTCCTTTTTAGTTCCCTAAGACATGCATGATAAGGGTCTGAAAATACAATACCTCATTTGCCAAATCAGTACACACAGAATTAGAAACATTTTTATTTCCTCTTTATTTTGGAGACTAAACTTTTAAATTATATGTTTAAGGTATGAAATTACATACACAAGGAGCTGTCTGATTTCTGTATTCAACTAAATTACCTACCAAAAAAACCCCTGTATATAGAAATACTTATTATTTTCACTGGTCTTTCAGGGATGCCTGTGCTTCCCCACAAAGGAAGCAGGAGCAGCATGGGAGGCTGCTGTCTTGCAGCTTTCTCTGCTTTTATCCTGCAATTCTTATAACTTTATACATAGATAGAGATCTAGCATCTCATTCTTTTAAAGCTAGCTTTATCCTTTTAAGGGTTTAATCTTTCTAACTCATCTACCCGAGGGAGAGAGACACTGTTGATAGAAAGCTAATAGGACCTATTTCTAGTACACAAAAAATGTTGCTCTCGAATGGCATGTGGCCAGGTATTTCAAATATAACGTCTATATTGAGACTGTTGCAATAGCTGAAAGTGGGGCTGGGGCAACAAAAAGGCCAGAGGTAATCTGAATCCTTATCCTCCTCTGAGCTGAGCAGGCAGGTATTCTCTGACTGAGCTCTCCAGGTCTCTGTGGGACATACCTAGAGGTTTGGCTCTGCCCTGCAATGGTATGGGAAACTCCTGCAGAATTGTTACCATCAGCTCCCAATGTTCTTCTTCCCTCCTGTCTCCAAAATGTGTAATTTTATGTCATGTAGCCTTCAGCTTTAAAAAGATCTTGGTATGTGACTCGGAAGTTATGAAGGCTGACCCAAGTAACAGAGGTAACGTTGAGGTGACATTGCAGAAATACATTTACTGAACCTCACATCTTTTTGGAAACATTAAGTATGTTCTGACTGAGTTCAGTGGTCTGTCTGCAACTTGCGTAGGGATTAATGTGATAATTTTAAAATAAGTAGCTCTCACACTGAACCCAGAGAGGATCCAGGTATGTCCCTAGTAGCTAGTCTGGGCTGAGGTCCTCAGAATAATAGGACATGGTTGGTGCATCTTGTTAGCAAAAGAATTTGTGCTGTCCAGCTTAATGGTTGTTCAAGTACGTTGCTATGAAAATCACGGCTGTGTAAACAGCAAACAGGACAAAAAAATACCTGTGCACTGTTCTTGATGGCTGACACTTTGTGTTCTATGTTTCGTTGTCGTTCTGAAACCACCGAGTTCTGCAGAGACTTTTCCAGTGGTCCCTGGAACACATTGAACAGTTAATGAGTGGATGAGTGATACTAATGAGTGATGGTAACAGTACTGCAAATTCTAGCATAGAGAAGGGAATTCAGAAGCTGGTCTTCAAACAGCTGGAGACTGGTGCTAACAAGACAAATCTGTTTAGTTCCACAGATTTGAAAAACCTGCTGCTTTACCTTTGAAATCCAAAAGGTGAAAGGTTTTGGGTATAGGGCAAAGATTAAACATCTAGTAAATTTAAGAAACTAAAATGTAGATTATTAGATTTCTGAAAAAGACCCTTGTCACAATACTTGTAAGAATATGTATTTCATCCGCAGATAATAAAAAAAAAAGTCATTTGACTTAAAAAATTCTATTTGGGTTTTAACCATTTAATTTCCCCAATAAAGGTTTCATCTGTAATTTTGAAGATTTTTCTTCAAACCACATGAAAACTATCAATGCCTTTGCAACTTATCAGGTGGAATGTGTTTTGCATTGCATAATTACTATGAATTAATGCATTGCATAACTTAAAATATACACATCTGTTTTGCAAAGAATAATCTCTTTAAAGCCTTTGCCACAGATTAAAGCCTTTGAAGATTAGCTGTGACACAGAAGTCACTCATAGCAATGTTAGCAGCAGTAGAGCCACTAATGAAGTATAAGTTTAAAGGACAACATTTGGCAAGCCCTAGTGCACACAATCACTCTAGTGGAATGAGAGGATGGGATTTGGTCCCAAAAGCACGTGAGCAGATTAACATGGAGCAAATTAATAAACCATAATTCATTACCTGCACAGGCATGCTAGCTGCAGCCAGTATTCTTCTTTCTTCTCTTAAACAGTTTGAGATTATTACTGCTATATGCATGGGATTTCCATGATATTTGCCCTGCAAGAACAAGCAAATACAGCTTCTAAATATTCAGAGTTCAGGGTGTCCCTCTGGAAATCACAATGTGTTTCAGTGTCTATGAGCTACAGCTTAGTGGGGGTGGAAGAGACCCCCTGTGTTGCTCTCAACTGTTGTTAGTGCTGGTTCAGCCTTGCAGGGCAGCATCAGTTAGTGCCATTGCCATAAAATATTCTTAACAACGTTCTACAGAGATCATAAAGATACAACTCTGAGATGTACATCATTGGAAGATCAAATTGCTCTATTGCTAACACAGCTCTTTTGAAAGGGTTTTCCTGTCGGCCTATTCTGTGAATGATTTTATCATGTTTTCCATTTTCAATAGGAGGTTGCTGTTAGTATGTAGCACTTCTGCCAAAAAAAACTGTAAGCATATCAATACAGTGGTGATGCAAGCAGAAAAGCTGCCTCAGCAAAAAGCAGAAGACTTACATTTCAATTTGTATGAACATTTTTTTTTTCTTTCAACAAATAATGTGCTTAAGATGAAAGAAGCAGCAACTCTCTCCCAAGCCAAAGAATGAAAAAATGTCTAGTTTTACACCACCATAAATAAGGTGCAGAATCACTGATGTGTGAGGGCTGGGCAAAATTTGAGCTAATGTTAGTTTGTGCTGTATTTGTCAATTTGGAATGATTGAGAGCTCTCAAGCAGCTTCTTTCATGGTGATGAAATTCAGTGTTTCTCAATATCCTTCAGGCCTTTTGTTCCACAGTCATGTATCATCCATTCAGATGCCCTTTATTCAGTGCTTGTACAGTTCTCAGCCATTCATTAGAATTAATCCAGTTCATTTCTTGTCTTACAAGGTTTCCAGATTTTTACTTCTATTTTCCCCCTCTTTGTGATTAGTTTTTATTCTCAATGTATTTTGCTGCCACCTAGAACTTAATTTATCCTTGCCTTCTCTGGATGTGGCACAATAAATTTATACATGCTTAAATTGATGTGGTGTTTTCCTTTGATATATCCTACCAACTGTTGTATTAGAAACAAGGGTGTGAACACATCCAAGAGGAATGTGAACACATTGCTTCTATATGCCAACTACTACCATGACAGTGAACTTACATTTCTAAGACTTTTTACTGGACAGACTTTTTGCAATAGGTTTTTAGTTTAATCACCAGGTAAAGAAATATTAAAAATTGTGATTATAATCATAGATACTTGGTTTGAGTTGCTCCGTAGTAAATCCCATGCTTTTGGTTACATTCTGGTTCCAGGTAAAGACTAAAATGAAAGAGACAGAACTCCTGATACTAAATAACCAGTGTACAAAACGTTCCCTTCTAGAGAAGCTTTGACTGTCATAGAGTTGCAGGCAATGAAACCAAGCTTTCAAGTGTTTCTAGGGTTTCTCAAATCTTCTCAGGACAAATAAAATACATGCTCCACAGTGCAGGCAGTGCACACACCCCGTGTGTGCCTCCTTTTATCTCTTTAAAAGAAGTTGAAAGTGGTGCTTTACTCCAGCAATAATCTGTATCAGTTACTCTGAGGAATGGGAGTTACGGACTAGACTGTGATTTTAGGAATTTCTCTGGGAAAAAGAATTGGTGAGTTATCCTACCCCACGACACACTATGTCTCAGATGAAACACTAAGAACTCCCTCCCTGCCTGCTCCTTACTGAGCAGTGAAGGGGGATGATTCAGCATCAAGGGTACACTGCTGACTTCCATGTCAAACAGCAGTGCCAAAGATCTGCTGTTACTTGTTTCTCTCTGCCAGCTTCTTGGCTAAAAGAGCAGTAACTGTTCTTGCTGCACACTTCCTTCAGCACAGCTGAGCTTCGTGTCCAAGAACAGATCCATAGTCTTCTTTATAGAGCATATTCCCAAGCTATTGTTGTGAATCTCCAGGGTTGGAAGGGACCTCTGAAGATCATCCAGTCCAACCCCCCTGCCAGAGCAGGATCACCTAGAGCACATCACACAGGAACGTGTCCAGGAAGGTTCTGAATGTCTCCAGTGAAGGAGCCACCACAACCTCTCTGGGCAGCCTGTCCCAGTGCTCTGAAGCATCAGCATGTGAATTTTGCTAGGGAGTACAGGAATGTAGGAAATGGCTATAACCTTCCTGCAAAAGATTGAGTGCAGTGGAGCTTCATGAACAATTAGGTAACAGTAGGGTCCAACAGCAACAGCCAAAGCAAATTAATTGCTGCAAAGCATGGCCATGCTCCTGGCTGTGCAGTGCCAGCCCCTGCCTCGTGCTAGTCCAGTGCCTGCCTGACTCCTTAGTGAGCCATTCCAGATTGCTAACTGGGATGGAAACCACTTGTGCTTTTTCATTGAACAGGTTTTCTGCTCCTCAGTGGACTGAAACTGCTCAGCAAAGGATGAGCTTGTTGCTAGGGTCTGGCACATGTGAAGTCAGGAGAGGCTGGCTGGCAGAGGGGAGAACGGGCCTGCCTCACTTCAGCTGCACTCAGTTGTGTCGCTGAGCCTGCCTCATCTATTTGCACCTTCAGCAGGGGAATAAAAAGTCCTGTTTTTAAGAAGGCTTGGGAATGAAGGCTGTGCTGAGAAATCTGACTGGTGTAAATCTACTGATGTGCGAATTAATTCCTTAGTTCATGTCTGTTAATTTCTGCTGCTTGTTGTTCTTTTTTTGCTGATAAAACAGGGTCCCACCTTCCCCACAGATGGCTAGTGTGTATGAGCCATACCACTCGTTGAGAACAGCAGGCTATCTGAAGCTACAAACCCTGAGGAGTTTTTAGTCCTGTTTTACCATTACCCAATAGAATTCAAGCACTCTAAAGGCTGATGGTTGCCCTGTGAAAGAAAGGGGTAATTTGGCAAAGTCAAGAAGAAATAAAAATCCTCTCTTGGAGCTGGAAAATGCATTCATGTAGAAGAAGCACTTCAAAAGTCTTCTGCCAGTGGGATGTTTTAAAATCCCCCACAAAAAATGCCAGGTATTAGGGACTTTCCTAGCATTTCCAGATACTATTAATATGCAAACCTTTTCAAAACTTTTCTTTCTTTCTTTTTCTTTTTTTTTTCATGAAGAAAAAAACATTTGAATCATGAAATGAAGTGGAAATTCATCTCTCTGTCTCTCTCTCCTAAAGCTCTAGTAATAAGCTGCATCTGTACTGATTCCTGTACTTCTGCTTGTCTGATGCTTGTTCAACTTCACACGATTCAGCATTCCCTTATTATCTGTCTACTGCCAACATTTGCTGTTCTGCACTTCCATTTGGTCTTTTGTTGAGGGCAGAATTTGCTTAAGATGACCTTAGATTCTGGTTGATTGATATAAAAATATTTCCTATCATTTAAATAGTAGTATAGATTGGAAAATAAAGGAAATTTAACCAAAAACAAGCTTGAGAATGGGGAAATCTAGCTCACTGTGATGTGAGCACTGGCAGCCAGGAAAGGAGGAAGGGTGTGGATTCTGTAGTTATGCAAAATTGTATTATTAAGTTTAGATGTTTATAAAGAAAACTTATAATTGTCTTTTAATAAATTCCAGCAAAGAGAAACTGAGGATTGTTTTTTAATCAGAAGTTTCAAATGGAAACATTAGTCTTATCTACTAATATTTCTGTAATTCTGTTCTTAGAGATTTTCTTTCTCCTCTCTTCTGTTTTGATGAGGTCTTCCATATCATGATTTATAACATACAACAAGTGATTTTATTTGGACTGGTGTCTTCTCAACAACTGCTAGCATAACCAAATGAGGGAAATTAAGCTTTTGTTCTGAAAAGATGAAAATTTTCTCTGAATGCTGATGTTTCCTCAGTAGAAAAACCTTCCTACCAGCACCCAGCATGAGCTCTTTCTGCTTCAGAGACATTGGCTGTGATAGCATCTTAATAGATCAGGAACTAAAACAGAGGCATTTCTGCATTACACAATTCATACATGATAGTATGCAGAGTTTAGACTCCTTAGCCAAATTTTAAAACAGCTTGAACTATTTGGGATATGTTAATATGCATGAAACAATGGCTGGAGAAATACAAGATTTAATGCTGTTTAAAACACTTATGACTTGTTAAAATAAATGAGCTTTTAAAAAGAATACCAAAGAGCTGTCTGTTTTAGTGCCTGAAATGTACTGCTTTTCCTGAGATGGACTAAGAAATCTAGAGCAGAAATTCATTCTCTTGCTCTTCTCTTCTTCCTTTTTTTTTTTTTTTTTTTAAATTTTCCAAAATTTAGCTTATTTTCCTGTGGGCAGCTCCATCACAAAGTAATAGAAACTCCAACCACAGCAATGCTGGCCAGCTTTCTATTCATGTGTCAAAGGTCCCTCTATAGTGTGTAGACCTAGGAGTGAATGCTATATATGCACCAAGTAGTGCATATATCTTGACTCTGTTTTCAGTGATTAAAGTAGAGGATTAGGGATTAGTGATTGTTGGTCTCTATAATGTAGAAGAATGTGCCCTGCAACCTTTAGAAAGTCAGCCAGGGTTTCACCTGGTTATCTCCTGGTTTTTCAAGGTGACCTTAAAAGGACTTGAGTAGGTTTTAGTGCTTTCTAAATCTGAAAAAGTGCTTCAAAATTGGGTTGGTTTTCTCCTCCCACTTTTTTTTTTGTGTGTGTGGCTGTGTTTAACAATCAAAAACATCAGCTGTATTTTTTCTTGGCTGTGCTAAAAAAAAAAACCAACCTACAAACTAAACCTGCTTGAACCTTTTAATTATATAGACTAGGAGCTTTACTGGAGGCATGCAACAGTTAACTAGTATGACTGTTGATGTATTTGTTGGAGTTGAATGTATAATTAAATAAGTTGATGGAAGGGAGGTGGGACACAGAGATAGGAAACACATTTACGGAGTCAAGCAAAAATACGTTTCCTTCCCTGTTGCTCACTTGTGATACACTTATTGATGCAGTCGGATATTCTGCATCTTTTTAGATAAACAGATATTCTATCTTTCATGGAATTAAAAAATAGGGAGAAAAAACCCTCTTGTCTGTCATTTTATTTTTGAAAGAAAAACAACTTTAATATAGTTGTGTATCTCAAAGAAATGTGTGGGTGGGAAGGCATAACCATACACACTTATTTCCCATTTTCACCTTCAAATATGGCAAACAAGATTTTTGTCTTGATTTGTTTCCTCCTTTTGTTTATGCATCTGGGCAGAAAGTCTAATGAAGACAGTGCTAGGATACACAGAAGGTGTCAGTCCTTGTGTTACCTTGGTATAGGTAAAGCGTATTTGGAACTTTTTTTGGAAGCCTGTATTCAAAGAGGCAATATTCATGCTGAAAAATGTTTTCTACTAGAACGATGGCTCTGTATTATCTAGGTCTTTAGGAGGAAGTCCTTGTGACACTATCTATTTAGACTGCTCTTGTTAGACTTTTATTTTTAGATTTCCCCTTCCCCCTCTCAAAATACATGAGAATTTCAAGGCAACCTCATTGTTTTAGATGACTTCTATGATGTGTGGGGAAGTCCTAACACACAGGTCTGTAGTGGCGTAGTTCTGCTTTTCTGGTATTTTACAATGTGTAACTTCCAAAGAATAGTACATCCTTTTAGGGCATGTGCAACCAAATTGCAATAGGCAAAGCTGTAGAAGCACAGTAAATGAGCTGTGAAGACAGGTATTTTTCTCCATCCCATAGTTTGCCCCGAGATTCCACTGTTGTACTGCCTCCCAGAAGACAATAAAACCAATCAAGGAACATTCTATAGAAGCAGCAGGTTCCTAAGCAGATAGGGTGATACACAGTTACAGAAAATATGTCTGTAGATCTCATCTGTGAGATGTGGGGGGGTGAATAATGTAGTGATTCTCCTTATTTAAATGAGATTTATTCAGAATTAACAAAAGTACAGTGTTTCCTATGAAAAAGGGTGACACAGCATCTCCCCTCCATCTTCTGGACAAAAAGACCTGAGTACCATTAACTAATCTCTTGGGAAGATGTTTGCAACTAGGCCCTTAATACTCCTGAATGAACGAAGGTCACAAGAGGTTGTTCAGTTTGTTTGCGTGTATTTTTACTTCTGTTTGCAAGTTAGCTGTTACTCATTCTACAAAGACATTTATAAACTTCTAAAGTTGCATTCTTTAAATAAATTAGTAGGAACTAAAAACTATTTTTCTTCTAATAAACAACCTCATTTTTGTTCAATCATTTAAAAAAATCTTTACAAGGTGATGTGCAGTCGCCAGCCAGTGATCACTGTGCAAGGTTTCCCATTTGTACACCAACATTTTTTGTCAACAGCTTTGATGTTGAACTGGAAAACTCACTGGGGCAAGATGCTAATATGAAAAATCAACCTGAATTGTATTGGACTGCAGAACACACTGGTTCAAAACACATTTCCTGCAACAGTTTGTTTCATTGTTGATCTGGCAGGTTATGTAAGCACTAAATATATGTAAATAACATTTTGAAATGGATCTTCTGTGGTGTATTAGAAACTTTCTCTGTTTTGTTCCATTCTCACCCTGTTGTTAAGCTTTGACAGGAAACTGCAACTTAAATAATGGCTAGGTTTCCAGTTTTGCAACTGCTTCTCAGCACAGTGTTTATTAGAGTTGTTTGTTAAGTACCAACTGGAATGTCCTATTTCAGACCTATTGCTATTTTGTCTGTTTTCTTTGATGTACTGAAATAAATGATCAGGAGGTATTTAGAAGACATGTAGATGTTTAGGGACATGGTGTAGCACAGGACTCCACAGACCTAGGTTAATGGCTGGACTCGATGTTAAAAGTCTCTTCCAACCAGCCTGATTCTGTGACCTTGGGATCCCCTCATGCATGTACCTTTGCTTGTGTAAACAGTGACCTGAACTAAAAAAACCTTATATGTTCATTTTAGTTCAATCTGGAAAAGCGCAAAGACCTTCAGTTCTATTACAGAAGGAAAGAAGCTGGGCAGTACAGCCAAGAACCTGAAACAGAATCAGGAACACCCTACTCTGCTACTGTTTTAAGTAGCATGGTGTAAAGTAAGTTGCTATTTGTTGGTACTACTTAGAAACAGGGTGAGTTTTATATGGAAAGAAGTGCCATAATGTAAATACATGTTGATTAAGATGACAAAAGATACTTTTGGATGCTATTCCAGATCTTCCCATAAAAAAGCAGGGCTGTGTAGAGAAAGAAATGTATTCTTTCCTAGCTCCATAGTATAACTATAGTGCTTCCAAAAGCTCATTTAGTTATAACTGGTTGATGTGAATCAGCAAATCTGGTGATTCTGTCTGACCCCTCTCTCCCGTTTTAAGCACACCCCTATGTGCTAATGTGCAGGCAGACCTGCTCATTCAGGCAGAATCCCCATTGCCCTCCCTTCATCTTAGGCTCTAGCAGGGCCAGTGAGTGGGTAAAGTTCACTACTACCTGAGGATCTGCTCTATTAAATGAATACCATAAATATACATAATTTACAGCAAATTGTTCCCCAGAGCACACAGAATACTCATTAACTCAGGCTTCAATGGTAAATGAGCAAAGCAGCCCTCCTCCTTATTCCTGAAATCTGTTATTTCACTTTTATAATGGAAGATGTATGTAATCAGATTTTCCCCCGAATACCGTAAGCAGCGCAGTGACACGGATGCACCTTGCCATTAATGAGAAGGGATTGTTTTCAAAAGTTATCTTGAGACTAGAGCATAAATAAGAGATACAGTTATGAGTAGGACGATGCTGGGAATTTCTGCTTTTTCCTGATGCAGTTGTCATGCACCCATTGCAGCATGCAGCACAGTTCCTGGGACCTCAGCTGAGCCCACGTGTGGGCTGGGCTGCGTCCCATGGAGCTGCACCTCACCTAGTAGGTACCTGCTGAATGCTCCAGCTTGGAGTGGGGAGGAGGGCAAGAACATCCCTGAGATGAGCATGACTGGATTACTCAGAGACCCAGAGGCAAGTGCCTGCCAGCACCATTCCCAAACAGAGTGGTGGGACTGGGGTATGGTGGCCATCTCTGATTCCCAGGGTACTCTGAGCCTCCCCTGTCTTGGCTGCTCCCCTGGTGCACTGCAGCCTGGCTTCTCTCCCCTAACCAAAGATTTTGGCATTTGAGTTAGTAACCTGGTCAGTGTTTGTCTTACAGGAGTGTCTTTGTATTTCACCAGTTGTCTTTGTGTTGGGATTTTTTGTTTTCCAATCATGTCCTAAAGAACAGGAGCTTACATCAGAGACAGTTAAAAACATTCCTTCTGAAAACTAAGATGTAATTGTTCATGGGTTAAGGTCACATAGACCGTTGTATCTGCAATTTGGTTCCTAGAAGTGCTGGGCAGCTCATCTGAGCTTATCATCTGCCATTAACATTTTGTTGTCATGGCAACAGCACCAACCATCTCCTTGTGACTAATCTGCTTGGCTTTTCTCCATCTAGGCTTTAAGCAGCAGAAAAAACCTCATAGTCGCCCTCCTTCTTTTCCCCCACTGCCTCTCCAAAAACTTTCTCTCTTCATCCCTTTCCAGAACCACGGCTGGGGGGAGCTGGAGTTCTGTAGGAAGGTGGACAGAGAATTTAACCTCCTCAGGCGACTGTGCTGTACTGTCTCTCACCGAAAAGCACAGCAGCAAAAGGCTGCTCTGCCATAAAAATGAAGCCGATTTACTGACTAGAGAAGTAGTAATAATGTAAGAATTAAACATAAAGGATTTTAACCTAAGATGTTGACTCTGGTTTTAATATAACATGTGCATTTACACCAGATTAGTGTCAAGAAAGGATGTTTCCATGAAAGCAAGGCATAGATACCGAAGCAAATTACTGAGAGCTGGCAGTAACCTCAGCTGCTTAGCAAAGTTTCTCAGCACTTTGTCAAATTGCAGGTTTCCTAGTCAATGTTTCGTTTTGCCTCAAGATAATTTTGGAAATGTCTGCAGTCTGAGCAGAAATGTCACGTTCCTTAGTTCTCTCTCTAATGGTGAGAGAACAGGGATGGTCCCTGTGGCCTAAAAGCAAAGGTGCCAGGCAGACCTGTCTTCCTGCCAAGACTTCTACTCTTTGCCCTTCATAATGATTGCCCAAAGCTTTATATTGTAAGCATGAGGCAGGCAAGTTCTTACTTCTCTCACTATTGTTATATTCAAGGAGCAAATAATATGTTTACATAAAGATGTTTCAGGTGAAACTCAGAATAGAACATTTTCTCCATTTTATAACAAAAAGTGAATCCCAGGGAGGTCTTTCAGATGGGCTGTGCTTGGATGTGGTGGTGGCGGCGTAATTATCTCTAAATAGCACCAGGAATCTTGATCCTAACAAGTCCTTTGTTGTAAAGCAAACAGCTTTATGAGCCATTTGCAAAGTGTGCATTGCTTCCTCTTCTAAGGCTGTTCTTCATTAATGATCTAGTTGTATTTCTAATTAAATTTGAGTCTATTATTTTGCCTTTTGTCAAATATTACAGATTGCTTTTGAATGACTTGTGTGTGTTCTGAAATGAGAAATGCTGGTTTCTACTATTATCTTGTATGACAAGTATTAATATTGTAACACAACTTGGCTCAAAATAATGAACAAACACTGCGCTCAGATAACGTACTGAGGTTGAACAGCCGTGTGTGTGCATGCATGCTGCACAGGTATGTCTGTGTGTGTGGTATAGAGGGGAAGGAAGAGGAGTGAACTGTGAAATTTCAAAGAAGTGCTTGTGTTAGAGAGCACAGCAGAGATAAAGGTGGGCTCATGGTAACTAACCTTCAGAGAAAATCAAACCGACGCCGTTCGCAGAGTCACCAGAAATAAAACTGCAGCTTCCTCTCGTATTTTAGGAGCCCAGTCTTTCCTCCTTCAAAGTCAGTGAAAAATCTTGCTACTTTTTACAGTTTACCCTCCCAGTCTCCCTTTCCTCTAGGTGGTATGTTGGGATTATATGTCAGTCACCTTTTTCTGGTGTTGTCCCAGATACGTCTGTCACAAACTAGCTCATAGTGCAAGGATCAGATATCTGCAAGCACATCCAGCTGTAGGTGGGGGGACAAATGCCCAGTTCCAAACTTCTCACGTTTTCAGCAATAAAATACAATCAGTAATGCATTAAAAAAAAATACAGAATTTGCCTATTCAAATTTAGGACATTACAGCCCATACTGTCCACACTATGTCATGTACAGCTCATAGGCCATTAATAATAGTTGACAGTTAATAGCAAGGATAGGATGACAGTGGGTTACAACTACCATAGCACTTTTTTCCTGATGTGCTTACCTACCCAATACAGAAATAATTTTAATAGTTGAACTTAGGAGAATGCCTATGCAGCTCTATAGAGCATGCAGCCTATAAATGCATTTATGTTCTAAAAATTGTAAGTTGTAACATAGTATTTTATACAGAAATCCAAAATACCTCTGTCACAGACTTCTTAAGACTTAGTTTTAAGACATAGTTTAAGACATAGTTTCAGTTATTTGCCTTATAAAAAACAACCCCTAAAAAAAAAAACAGCCCATTGCAAGAGTCCAGTCCTACTCCTGTCTGTAGAAACTATTTTGGAAATCAGAATAGACTGTGGATGATAGTGCTAAAGGTCATAAGAAATCAGGAAAAGCTCTAATAGTGAAAGTGATATTCAGTATCTGGTGGTTTTTGTAATGTGTATTTTGAAACTCATGGAGTAGCTTTTTTTTATCTAAATACAGGTTATCTGCTGTCTTCATGTAATGGTGAAAGGCCAGCATTATTAGTGTTGGAGAGAGCTGTTACTTTTTTTTTTTTTTTTGCTCAGCTGGTACCATTCTACTGCAAATCTCAAGACTGAGATCCTTCTTAATAAGTGGTATAATTCCAGCATCACACACATCCTCTCAAGAAGTTCATAACGCTTTAGACTGCAAACCTTCAGACCTTTGCAACCCCAGGGAGCAGAGGGACCTTGCTGCTTGGGAAAGCTTGCTAAGTCAGGGCCTGAGTGCTACAGGGCAATAAAGAAAACAAGTTAGTGCATGTTGTGACTTGTGTGGCATTGCTTTTCAGAGCCAGCAATCAAGTGAAATGATGGGTTAGGCTGCTCCACATGGTCCTTTACTGTTGCTTTATCTAGAGAAGGAAAAGACCAGCCAGGTTCTGGTGCTGCTGCTGTAACTAGAGTATTGTAACTGTTCAGCTCTCTGTACAGCTGTGATGAGTAGGCCTGAGTGTTTTGGCTTGTACTTGAATCATGACTCAGATCCTTGCACCCAAGAAATCACTTAATCAGAAATTGTTAAAAACTCCCCTTCTCCTGCTTCTCTGGAATAAGCCTCCTTTGCTCTTGTGCTCTTCCAGAACACACCAGGACTTAAAGGAAACGTTTTTCTTTCTGGCCATTTTCTTCATAGCCAGTGTCATACCCAAATGATTCATGCCTGTACAGTATTTGAATGCACACAGATACCTAGTTGCAAAAAAAACCCCAACAAACCAAGTTCTGTTGCAAATGAGGTCTTGTTTGACTCTTTTGACCTGGCAGACAGACAAACAATTCTCCCCTCTGTCATTACACTAAGGAGTGTAAACAAAACAAATTCAAACAAAAGAAAAACTTAATCTAAATGTAAAAAACAACACAAAGCATCTGGCAAAACAACCCTCTTTAGCTATGGATTGGAAGCCACAAAGTGGAAAAGGAATTTTACACAGACTGGGATTGTAAATACAATCCCTAGGATTTGGGGAGGTGACTGAATCTCCATCCCTGGAGGTGTTTAAAAGCCATATACATGTGGTGCTTAGGAACATGGTTTTACTGAACGTGGTAGAGTTAGGTTAACGGTTGGTAGAATTAGGTTATGGTTAGACTTGATGATCTTAAAGGTATTTTCCAACCAGAATGATTCTGTGAAAACTCAACTGTGTGTGTCCAAAGCTTGATTACTTGTCTTGGTGTGCCAAATTTCACAGAGCATGCAGACCTGCCACTTCAAGTTTTGGTAGAAATTTTAGAATAAAATGAACAGTGTGAAGAGAAGAAGTAACAGTAAGGGACATTAATTTTGTAGAGCTTGTATGTAAATACATATACCAGTCCTGCTGCATGTGCACATTGTGATGGTGTAGTCATAAATGCACCATGTTTTAAGCCAGGAATACATGAATTCAACTGCTTGTTTCAGTGCTCTGAAATGCTCTTTCCATGTGTATGCTACTGTGGGAGAATACCTTTACTAAGGTGATAAAGCTCTGTCTCAGCCCTTCTGTGGTAAAGTGTACCGAGACCATGACAGAAATAACAGGATTAACCTTTCTGCAGTTAGTTCCAAATACAGTTAGGTAAATCTGATGTTTGAGCAGTTCTGAAATTATGGATAGTTCTGCTACACACAGTAGAAAATAAACAAAATGCAATTTAATTTTAAGCTGGCTGAGACTGTTTGCATAACACTGTAAGAAAAAAAGGTAGAGGTGGAAATATTGTCACATTTTTAAGCATCCACCACTAGGGATAAAGAATAGAAAGAGAGCCATAAAAAGAACAAAATAATTGGCAAGGTCATGCTCAGATTTTCCATATCGGGGGGTGTATGTGTATCCAATAAAGAAAATGTTTTGCAAGCAATAAAATTGTCATTTAAGTACTGATGTAAAACATCATCAAAGAATAGAAAAAAACCCCAAACTTTCATTAAATTCAGATGCCTTTCTGTTTGGTGCAGAAGATAGATGTCAGGAAGTAGGTGACTAATGAAGTGGAACTCAGTGAGTATCCTTGCCTTAGATAAACAATCATTAGAGAAACATTCAGCTAGTCAAAATAAACATAATTTTGCAGAAACCTAACGGAAAATCCTTTAAGCCATTCATAACAAATAATCCCAGCTAAGCATAAAATAGCAAACATGCTAATGATTTAAAGAGTGTTTTTTTTCAGGGTCCTGCTTTAAGCCCCAGGTATGCACTTTCATTCCATAGTTAAATATCTGCATGCGTCTGAAAGACAGTATTTACATATGTAATAAACATGAACATCTATAAGTACTACACAGTCCTATTTTTAAGAGCTCAGTGAAACAGATACAGAGCTAAGAAGCCGCAGCACTTGTATCTGAGCAGTGTGCACTAAAATGTGAATTATTGTTCCACAATATAAGAAACAGTGGAATTATTATTCTGAATTATGTTGATGAAGGCTTGGTTTTCCCAGAGCTGCTTGGAGTCTACAGTGATCCAGACAGCTCTGAGCTGCTCACAGGAACAAACTGTGTTCAACGGGGGTTGGGCACTACCTTTAGAAACCAGTAAGAGTATGCAATTAGTCATCTGAAGTAATGACCCACCTGCAGTAGCTTCCTGATTCTTTTCAGGTTGTGAATCAAGAGAAGATTCTTCTCCTGTGAAACCCGGTCCAGCTGTTCATCCACTTGTATTATCAAATTCTGTAAAAGGATCATTGCCATTGCTTCATTGTTAGATGCAGCCTCCCTGAAAAATCAATGGATGAGAAGCATGCCTGTTTAAAATGTCATAAGAAGTGTCAATATATCTGTGCAGACAATTATCCATTCAGAAATCTAGGCAGCAAAAAAAAAGGCTTTTAAAATATGGTGACTTGCATATAGTTAATTTGTGAATAATCGATTTAATTATCTTTTTATCTATATTCATATAGACTATAAAGTCAGGGTGGGCAATGGAGTCAGGCAGAGGAGAGGCAATCAGGGTTTTCTATTCTCTGGTCTAGTCAATACTTATATTTTTAGCTCACTTTGCAGAGGAAACAGGGCTGATGCTGACTGTCCCTCTCACTCTGTCAGTCACACAGATATAATTTCTGAATTTGCTGCCCAGTTTCAGCCAAAGTTGACACTGGGCTCAAAATCCAAAATATAGCATGTTCTTACAAACTTCATAAGAAAAGTGGCAGGTTGGTAGAGGAGAGGGATCCAAATTAGTGCCTTCACTGAGGAAAATGGCAGTAATAACTTGCTCCAGGGGGCAACAGCCAGATGGCCAGTCAGCAGATATATATCTTCACACCAGGCACCAGATGAGCCTTTGCCTAGCCAAACTATTTGGGGATACAGGAAGACTCTGAAGCTACTGGTGAAGGGTATGTAGGGGACAACGGACACAAACAGACACAGAAACAGGCTTTACAGGTTCTGCTGTTTATGGAGCAGCTTGACACATGAAGGGCAATAACATTAGTGAGCAAAATAGAGGAAGATAGACTTTGGATTGCATGGCATCCTTGTCCTTGAGACATTCTCTCTCCTTGCACTCCAAATGGCAGGTGCCTGTCTGATATATGCCTGGAAATTCTTGCAAAAAGGAGATTTTAATGTTTCCCATGTTCCCATAGCCCCATAAAATACTGGGTTATAAACTGTAAGGAAAGAATATATTCCTTAGCAGTTGTGTGGTTGTGGTTTTGTTTTTTCGGTTTTTGTTTGTTTGTTTGTTTGTTTCAATAATCTTGTGGATTTAGCTTGAAAAATTGAGATGTCCCTTTCTGATACAAATAATTTAAACTTTCATGGCATTTAATTCCTGTGAATTTGATCCAAATTTGTGCATAAGTTCACATTCCAGACAACAACTCCTGCAAATAGGTGCCTTGTTTCCCAAAATTATATAGCCAACTTTAAGTGCAGTTTTGGACAAATGAATAATTTTATGCTGCAAGAAGTAAATGTCTAACATTTCCCTTGAAAACTAACTTGTATTTATTTTTTCTATGAAAAACCTGTAATACCATTAATTTTCTAGACATTTTAAATATAATTTTGGTTAGGAATAAGTTCAAATGACACCTTGTCTCCAGGCATTCCTTAAATGTAGAGTTTGACAGTTCAACAGACTAAATCCATAAATAGTGAAATACTGTTCTTGGAGTGCAGGTGCCTGCATAGTTCACAAATGAGCACCCTAAAATCAGCCAGATAGGTAAAAAATTGTTCATGACTGAAATAATAAGGAAGGGATAAATGTAATCCTACCAGTCTTGGCCTTCTATCCATTGTGCTAGAAGATGCCGGATTTCCATGGGAAAGTTATCATCATAGAACTGATCTACCTGCTCCAAAAACTTTATTTCCAGTTGTTGAACTTGACTCCATTGGGACATACTGCAAAAGAAAAGATTAAGCATGTTTGCCATTGAAAGAGGAATATGAATTAATAAACCAGAGTGCATAAATTACTTATTTTAATTGTAGTTTTTATTATATACTTAATGTTCTTGTTTATTCTGTCTTCCAAAATGGATGGTACTTGGCTAAAGGTAGTCAGTTTAAGGGAAGAGGGAGAACAGGGAGGAAGTTCTCATTGACAGAAATTCTAGCTCTCACTCTTGAATGGGCACCTCTGTCAATTTCCTTCCTTAATGCAAATGTTTTAGGGTACTTTGTGGTGCTTATAAAGCAGAGAGATTTACACAGTATCTTTTTCAAGACAAGTAGCTTTGTACTCTTCAAATCCGGATGAAACTACTCTTATGAAAGAGTAGTAGAAAGCAATTAATTTGCACTCTTCTTAGTGATTTCATACCACTCAATTTTTTCCTAAAGCCATGATGGTTGTATGTTGCTGTGCTGTTCATAGAGCCCCTCATCTTCTGTTTGGAAAGTACTGTTTGATTTACAATCTAAATTGTTTATCTAGTACACCTTTCTCATTCTTAATTGCCACATAATTCTGAGGTTTGACATTAGAGAAAGAAAAAAAATTTGAAAGTGTAAAGTCATATGAAAACTGTAAGATGAGCAAGAGTAGCGTCACCCAATGACAGGCTGTGATCCTACACCACAGGTCATCTTCCCTTTTGTTAGGATGTTAACGAACATCCTAACACGTTAACAAACTACACAAAATCCAGTCATGGATTAAAGATTGTGCTGCAGTAGGTCAATGTATTACATCTGCTTGAATATTTTTGATGGAATTTTTTACTGAAAAAAGAGGAGAGTTCATAAAACCTGACGTTTTTATAGAATGTTGACCTTTTTATAAACAGCTTTTCTATTTCCGATTCTGAATCATGGTTTCAGAATGTCAGTTTGAAGTAGAGAATACATAATTATTTTAATGCATTTGGGTCTTTCACTTTGCATCTTCTTAAGTCAAGAGGTGGTGGGGGGGGGAAAGATGAAGTAGCTCCAGGTGTAACAGAGTCCTGAGTACTTACTCATGCGAAAGTAAAAGTGACAGATTTTAGTTTCTCCTTAATAAAGGCTGGATGGGATGATTCTGTGTGCAGTATGTGTAACGTCAGTGGAAATGTGTGCTGTGATGTTTCCCTCCTCTTTATTACTTCCATTCACAGAGGAAAAAATATTGCCTGAAAGTGTACTGTGTTGCTTTGAATTGCTGAGACGGTTGTAATGTACAGGAGTGTTTCCCTGTGTTTGTTTCTGTTCAGATAGCTACAAAGAATCACAGGCTTTATTTCCTGAGATACATACAAGGAACCAAATCAGGATGCGTTAGTAACTCATGCTCAGGAAAAATAAAAACAGATTTATAAGCCTGTTCACTTCAGTGGGACTTTGTAATTGCAATTTCTGGTGAATTATGGTGATTGCAATACCCTAAAAAATTAGTAAGAAAAATTGGTATTGTTAGCTAAAGGAAATTTTAAAAAGGATGAAAGATTTTGTCTAGGCTTGCCCCTTAGGCCTTCTGTGTAAGGTGCAGGTACGAAGGCTTGCAAAGCATGTGGGTATGGGTTGTAGATGGGCTTTGTAACGTGCTGGGCACAACATATCCTGGCAGTTGTCCTCCCTTAGTGCAAAGGGAGTCACACAAGGTAAAAAGCTCGGAGAGCTGTGGTTTATTTGGGATTGCCCCTGATGGCAGCTGGCAGGAGCAGGTGACATGTAACAGCCAGGATAATACAGTCAATGGCAATAGTGCTAGTGCAGCTGCTTGATGTCCTGCGTTTATAGAATCAGAGAGAGAATCATTTTGGTTGGAAAAGACCCGTAAGATCACCGAGTCCAGCTGTTAACCCAGCACTGCCAAGGCCACCACCAAACCACATCCTTCAGCACCACAGCTACAGGTCTTTAAATCCCTCCAGGGATGGGGACTCCACCACTGCCCTGGGCAGCCTGGTCCAGTGCCCGAGAACCCTTTCAGGAAAGAAATCTTTACTAATTCCTAACTGAAACCTCCCCTGGCACAACCTGGGGCTGTTTCCTCTTGTTCTATCGCTTGTCACCTGGCAGAAGGGACCAGCCCCACCTGGCTCCATCCTCCTTCCAGGGCGCTGCAGAAAGCTCTCCCCTCCGCCTCCTTTTCTCCGGACGAGGCACCTCCAGGTCCCAAGGCGCTCGCCGAACAGCTGTCGGTTTTTCCCGTGACCCTCTCTCTGGCTCTCCCATCCCCACCGAGCCTTACCTGAGCTTTCTCCCGTCCTCCCGGCAGAGAAGAGCCGCTCCCGGCGCGGGGCCCGCTTGCCTCCGGCCTAGCCCCGCTGCTGCCGCCGGCTCCCTCCGGGCCCCTTCTTTCCTTCCTCCGGGCCCCTTCCTTCCTTCCTTCCCCCGGCTCCCTCCGGGCCCCTTTCCCCGCCGCCGGAGCCTTTATGAGGCGCCCGCCCCCGGGCCTGCCGGCAGCGCCTTCCGGTGCGTCAGGCGGCCCGGCCCGGCCCGGCCCTGCTGCGGGCTGCCCCCCGCGGGCTGCCCCCCGCGTCCCTGGGCTTCGAGGGCTTCCTGGGATGCAGGGGCATCCCTCCGAGAGGGAAGATGGGGTCCCTGCCCTGAGGAGACAGCCGTCCAGCGCCCTATCTGTAAATAAGGTTCTTACTGTCAGGGTTATGGCAGCGTGAGATGTGCTCCAAGTGTGGGGTTTTTTCTTGCAGATGTTATTGGAAACAGGTGTGATGCTACCAAAACCAGAGGGAGTGAAAAATGCTGACTTAGAGAGTCGGAGACTTGGTGGGGAAAGACCTTTAGATGACCAAGCCCAGCGGCTGGCCCGGTGCCGCCAAGGCCGCCACGAGGCCCGCGGCACCACAGCAGCACCTCTTTTACATCCCTCCAGGACGGACGGTGACTCCAGCACTGCCCTGGGCAGCCTGTCCCCCTGCCTAACAGCCCATTCCGTGAAGAATTTTTTCCTAATGCCCAACCTAAACCTCCCCTGGCACAACCTGAGGCCATTTTATCTTGCTCTACTACGACCATTTCAAATCCGTTTTACCTCAGCACGGACCCTGAGCGCGTTGTGGCTCTGGTGTAATGTGAAGCAGCTGTAATCTGCCATAAAACAGATCCTTTTGAGTGACTATTGTTTTATTTGTCATATTTTGTCTTACCAGAAGTCCCAGTCATGGGAGCCCAGTCCCAGGCTGTGCAGACCTGGAGGAAGTGTCATGCTGACAGAACCTGCCAGGGAGCCCACCAGGTGGTTTTACACTCTCTGGACACTGGGAGGGACATGAAGCCTTGTTCAAGAGAAAAAGGCAGGTGCTGGAGATGCAGTTAAGAGGAAGATGCCTGTCCCTGTTGATGTGTAATTATATTTTCCAGATAGACCAGAGGGAGAATTGAAAATGAGGTAAGAAGCTTTGATACATAGGCGTGCATAGGAAGCTATACAGCTGGTTTCTGATTTTGCTGATGGATATCCTGGCCTTTCATTCAAATACATACACTCACACACATTTTATGATCTTTCCACAAGACTGCATACTCTAATTTTGTATATGTGATAAATAGTCTTAGGGATCAACTGGAGTTTGGACAGTTTTTTTTTTCCTGTACCATGTGGTGAATCTTCACCATTTTCTGTGGTAGCTGGTTTTCACAGGGTTTACTGTCTACCAGTAAGTTTGTGCAGGTACCACATCGGGACTTTGAATTAGTAATTTGAGGACACCCAGGAAAGAACATTGACTAGTAATTTGATTTCGTGCTGTCAGCAGGGGGAAGTGTTGCACTGTACTTTGTTCTTTAGCCTTTTAAATAAATACTGGTAACTATTTTTCTTTTTAGATTAAGTACTCTTTTTTTTTAGTATCCTTACGTAACTGTTACCCATAATAAGGAGACAGGTAGTTCATACCATCCCAATAAAATAAGACAGTAACATGTTTCCAATTCCATTTTTGTTTGCTTTTTCTCTGCTTAAGCTAGAAAGGAAGCTGTCATTGCTATTAAGATGATACCATGCTTCCTATTATCTGATGCATATATCTTTCAGGCTTGCTTCAAGAGGCCATGAGAAAAAAGACAGGTGTCATTCCTGAAACTTAGGGTAATCAGAAGCCATTTTCATATGAGGTTCAGAGATCAGTTTCTGGGAAGATGGTTCCTATTCCCCTCTTCTTTCCTCCTCCCACTTTCATGGCAGTAAAGGCTGGGATGGAAAGCAGCTGTGGAACCAGCTGTTGGGGGGGCAGGATGCTGAATATAAGCCATGGCTGTGAAGGCAGAAGAACGGGGATGTGATCTTCATAGCAGGGGTGCAGGAAAATGAGTGTAGTTGTTTGTGACATTACAGTGAATCAGGGGGAGCTCTGGGGCTTTACAGAAGCTTGCTGAAGACTGTGAAAGTACAGTCTACTCAGAGGAGGGCAATAAAGAGGCTTTTGGTCCTAGGGTGTTAGAGTTGGGTGGTTGAAGAGGCTGAGGCATGGCTGAATGTGGAAAAGCCTGAGGTGTGTGTGGAGAGATAAGGCAGCCTGAGTGGGAGGGATGTTTGAGGAGCACAGGAGGGAGAGAGGATCATGTGGAGCCACAGAGCTTGCTGTCAGGCTGGTGAGGGCTTAGAGGTTCCCTTCTGAGACTAGAGGGATGGCTCAGCTCTGTGGTCTTGGAAGAAGGATCAGTGGAGTGTGTTTGCACACCATTAAAGATGGGATGATGTTTGGAGATGTGAGGGAAACTACTTTGGAGCAGGACCGAGATGAGAAGAAAGAGGTGATCTAGGTCAGTTCAAGGAAGCTATGGAGCAGAGCTATGTGGATCCTGGAGGAGATGGCTCAAGGCATGCAGTGATTACTGATGAGCTAACACATGAGGAGGGTGTGAAGGAGGCAGCTACATGGGCTGTAAGCAGAAGCTCAGGAGCAAGGACTTGTGGCTCACACTTGATGGAAGAGTTCAGTGAGACACACTGGCAAGGCAGGACAGGCTGAAACAATGCTTGTGAAGTGGAGGGCAGGGAAGAGCCTAAGGCAGCCCACGAAGGGGAATGGGCTTTTTCAGCTACACTGAATCACAGTAGTACAATGAAGGCACAGGCTGCAGCCCTGGAGAGCATGGACAGTTACAGGCCAGAAAAGGTTCAAGCCTCTGAATTTGGCAGGTCAGGGTTAATCTTCATTGTGTAACATTCCTTTTCACTTCACCGGTGTTTCAGCACTGGTCAAAGCAGAAGAATAAGAAGCAAGTGTCTAAATTGTGTGGGCTATTTAAGGGGAATAAAAGTCTCAAGTGATGGAGAATGAATTCAGGACACAGCAATCTTCTCATCAAAAGTTCACAAGGTTGTCTCTAGGAACACTGAGCCAATTTATTACTTTGATCTGTCTAACCAACCTGTAATCAATATTATAATCTCTTATGTTTGGCCTGTAGTCATCATACTCCTTGACTAACCTTTAATTAGAGTATGTGTCATCTATATTTTACATAAAGCAGACATTTAGCTTGTACATGCTCTACATGCATTATGTCTTGTATCTGAACTCTTTGTAGCTTTTCTTCTGACATTCAGAACATGGACTTCTGGTCTCCATGAGACTAGTAAACACTGTAATAATGAGAAATTTTCTTGCTGACAGTGTAGTTCCTCCTAGTCAGCACAGCATAAATCAGCAGTTGTACGTGCAAGTCACATCCCTTACTGTCCTTTATTTGGAGAACAAGACAGGAACAGCAGTGTTGTCCTGAAGTTACGTGTTATAACAAGTTGTTTATGAATACTGGAAAGAACTCTTAGCTCTGTTTTTCTGTGTAGCTAAAAGAAAGATTGTTATGCTTAGAAAAGATGGAGGGTTCTTTGCTGTTTGGTTGTTCTCAGTTGCTGAAAAGCTTACTGTTTTCCCTCTTCCAGTAATGAATGAACGTATATGTAGAAGTGTTTACATTCAAAGTAAAGACACGTATTCTCACCCAAATTCAAGATGATATTGGCTAGAAAAAGTAATTAACAAAGTAATTAATGTGCCATTTAGACAAATGAGAAATTATGGAAAATGAAGTTTTTTTCCTCCTAAGTTGGGCTCAGATCTCTGCTCGTGGCTGTGTGGCTTTTTGACACTGCAGTCTCTAGCTTTGCATTTTTGGCAGGTGCTGGTAGGGTGACCACTCAGCAATGCAGGAGCAGGTCAGAAAGAGTGCCCTGTAGGCTGAGGAACTTCCCTTCTCAGGCTTTTTTTGCTAAGGCTTGTGTTTGTGCCCAGACCCCTTCAGCCCTAATGGAGGGACTATGCCCATCCCTGCCACTGGGAAGGGGATGTTCTGCACTGGTTTGTAGCAAGATCCAAGTGACAAGTTCTTCTGCCAAGCTGGGGCATCAGGAGTTCTCTTTGTTTACTGTTACATTTGAATAGCAAGGTATGTTGCTTTGAGGCATGTCTTATTTATCTATTTACCTCTTGATGTCATATTTGCAGTTATGCACTGGGTGGTTTAATGTGTATCCTGGGAAAATTTGGAGGCATTTGCTTTCATGAGGAAAGATTTGGATATTCTTGTGATTTTTTTATTATTTTTTTTTCTGCAGATGAGGTACTCCTCTAAG
The DNA here is from genome assembly GCF_020740795.1 of Apus apus. Lineage (NCBI taxonomy): Eukaryota > Metazoa > Chordata > Aves > Apodiformes > Apodidae > Apus > Apus apus. The sequence continues at coordinate 31,878,949 of NC_067287.1, read as the reverse complement.
GAGAAAGAAGCCTGTGCATCTCTTGCTGAACTTAAGGCAAATGCCACTTGAGGTCCTACAGTCACTATGCAAACTAACACTCTGATGAAGTGAAGGTAGGAAAAAATTATTGGAGAGGCCTCAGTTCCACCTGAATGCAAATCTGTTTATGGAAGGGGCACATGTGGAGAAACTGAGGAAGCATGGAAAGAAGTGAGGGCAAAGAAGAGCAAGGAACAGGAAATGAAGTCGGGGGGGGGGGTTTATTAATTACCTTGTAGTGTAAAGGAAAATTCTTTTCGATAATGAAAAATTGTGTATGTGGAATATAATTGTAGATCTGCTTTGCCTTGTCTCTCCTCCAGTAACTATTTTTTTCAGTAATTTTCATTTCTTGATATATATGATTGCTTTAACCCTTCCACTTCCTAAATGCTATAATGCAAATTTAAGTTTTACTTTCTCTGAGTTACTTTAGAGTCAGGTTTCCTGTTTTGTTTGTAGTTATCTAGATTATTAGGAGTGCTAGTAGTGCTATTTTAATAGGCTTTTCCACTCGGTGTAGTCTGTGAGTGCTAAGAAGGCTTTTTCTTACTTCATACAACAGCTTCCCTCTCAATTGGTAATTATCACCTTTTGTTTGCATAGAAGCTGAGGTCTTTGTGATCAGTGCTTCCAAAGTAGAGTGTGAGAAAGGAATACAAAGTCAGTGTGATTTGGAGAATGCTGTGGTTTTGTATATGTATTCCTGTGAGGTACAGCTGGGAGGGCAAAACAGAGACTCTTGTTGATGCAACTTGCTTAGTATGTAGGGCTGGATGAGAGAAAAGAGAATTTTTCAGTAAGCTGACTTGGGATTTGTGCTGTCAATAGTTGCTTAAGTTCTTACTGTCTTCTTTGCCTGGGATCAAGATGACTATGCATAATGGTAATTTCTGAGCATACTTCAGAATATTTTCATTTTGTAGCCTCTTAGGTCCTTAGAGGAGCCCTTGAGTTGATTAAGCTTGCTAGTATATGCTAATTGCAGAAACCAGTTTGATGCTGAACAATGACTTCTAAATGAAAAGATCAATAATTTTAGCATGAGTAATAGATCATGCTCTGAGAAGATAACTTGGTTAATTAATTTAATAAAGTCTTTTCACAAAGGGAGCAATTAAACCCAAGTCTGATTAGCTCTGCTTCATAATACTTGAAATATTCTATATTGAAGTTACAGGTTCTAACTCTGGTACCAAAAAAACCTCCTGATTTTTGTTACCCTCTGAAACTCCTTACTTTTTTTTGTTATTTGCATAACAAAGCACACATATTCAGAAATATTGTCAGCTTTTTCCTTGGCTAGGCAATAAGATATCAACAAATCTGAAGTAATTGTACAGTTGACTGTAACTGTATTCTTGGATACCAGGAGGAGGATGGCAATCCCCTGCCCATTATGGACTCACTGTCCTCCTACTAGGATGTACAAAAGTGGTATTTGCTTGGATCCTCCTATTCCTCTCAGGCGTCCTGTAACAAATCATAGTCAAAGGACTTTTGTCATAGTCAGATTACTTTTCCTCTGTAAACTTGCTTTTTGTTGGATCTAAGCCATAAATTACTTTTTCTCCTGATCTTCTTTGACTCTCTAATAATTTCTAATATTTAATGATACATATTTCTGACATTTCTCAATACTTTGAACACAGAATACAGCTCTTCTTTGTACATTTTCCATCATTGACCCTAAAGCCAACATGAATGGGAATCTGTTATCTCAATTTTCCTCTTTTCTAGTTCAGGACCCTCATCTTCTGCCTGGTGACTATCCAAGGCTCTCAGATTTTCAGACAGGAAACCCTGATGGTTGGGGCCATTTAGACCACTGTTTTTCAAGTTGTGTTTTTTTTTATTTATTCAGGTAGCCTCCTAAGTTATTGGAAAAAAAATCTGAGAGTTGCCTAACTTCTTTGGGGGAAAAAATGAATTACAAATGCATTGTGGAGTGCTGCCACAGCAGTTATCATTTGCAATCAAAAAACAACGAGACAAAGCTTTTGAATTATTATAATTTTTCCAATGCTGATTTTGTTTAGTTCTTTCCATACCTAGGAATGCATGCATATCTTAAAAAAAAAATAAAATCTTACTTTGTGTATAGTTATTTTTGCAAACTGCTGCATGAAGTTTTATGACCTACTTGTGACCCAGAGGCTGAGAAGTGCTGCTCCAATAGCTATGGTGGTGCAGATAATCTACACCACTAACATTATCTCACGTCAAAAAAGAAACCACTGAGTTCTCTGAACTCCTGAGAACTGTTCAAGAGGTTCTCAGTTAAGCTGATGCTAATATTTCTTGTGGTATTTTTCTTTTTTTACTTTGTTTTACAAGCCACGTGTTCTTTTTTTAAGTGCTTTTACTGGGGAGGAAATAACCTAATGCCGTATTTGAACACACAGAGCATTCAAGCACTGGGAGGTGTGGGGCACCGAGCAATGCCAAAGGATGTGATATTGTTATAGTATATGGCCTGCTTTATGAAGCCTTAGAAAGAAAACGGACATATGAGAAGTTTTGCCCAACTCCTTTCCTTGTTTATGGCTTGTCTTGTTTGCTTCTCTTGCCTCCCTTTGCTGGGAGAGGTGGCTGTGCAATGGCTTGAGGCTGAGCCCTGTGGTCACCTTGGAAGGGACTTACACAAACATTTGGGGGAAGGAGGTTCAGCTGGAGTACACTGCTGTGTAGTTTGAAAACTACACCTTTTAAAGTGCCATTTCCTTCTTCCCTTTCTTGAGGCTGTTGGAGCGAGGAGTGTAAATGCACATCTGGGAGGACTGCCCTGTCTGAGGAAGCAAGTCATCTCTGCCCTTTGCAGCTCCAATGTCACCAGCTAGGACTACAAGCATTACATATCAAAGAATAAAAATACACTTCTTAGTATTAAAAGAGTATTTAGCAATAGGAATTAGTTATATAAATATGCAAAATTCAGTGGCCACGCTCAGCTGATTAGAAGATCTTGATGAGTGGTGTTAAATTTTGCATAGTTCTGCAGCTAGATTTGAATCTTCTATCCTGAGTTCACTACCAGTGTTGTGTAAATCATACCATATGTTAGGCATCTTCAAAAGAAAACAGAGCAAACCACACAGTAATTAAAGTGGTTTAAAAAAAAAAAATAGACTTTTTTTGCTTATTTGAAGATTTATTGTTTTGCAGTTCTGCTGAGAACAAGTATCTGTGTGTTGCTTTGTGAACTGCATCCTTTTTTCTCAGAGGATCCTAATTCTGAATAAATGCCAGAATCCGTGGTCTTTTTTTGCTATGTGCTTTATCGTTAAGAGGGGAAACAACTATGAAGGGAATTCCCAAATTCAGCAATTTGTAGCTAGAGGACAGCAAAGCCTACCACCATCTCAAAACTTTTCCTGTTTCATCAGTGTGAAGAGATAAAAGTGTTGATAGGTTTAATGAGATTCTCAAATGACAGGAGGCTGTGTGCTGATGTGGGAGCTGTGTGGTGAGTCAGAGGCAGCCACATTTAAGTTGCATGAATGCATTTGTTTTCAAGTAAAGTGGTTATGTTGTCTGAGTTCACCCAGGTAAAGATTCTGTTTTCCATGTGCTTTTCTTTACCAGAAACTAATGTGCTAGCTAGCAAGTAATTATCAAGAAAGCACCTATAAAGAGAGATCCTGATGAAATTATCAAAATTAGGACTGAGTTGCCATTCAAAAAGATCTTACTGAGAAAGACAGTATGTAAAACTAGGCTCTATCTTTTGTTACAGTAAGATAATATTGGTAGGATATAGAATCATAGAATCACAGAATCACAGAATGGTTTGGGTTGGAAAGGACCTTAAAGATGATCTAGTTTTAGCCCTCCTGCATAGGTAGGAACACAATCCAGTAGATCAGTTGCTCGAAGCCCCATCCAGCCTGGACTTGAACACTTCCAGGGATGGGGCATCCACCTGTTCCAGTGCCTCAGCACCCTCACAGGAAATAATTTCTTCCTAATATCTAATCTAATTCTACCCTCTTCCAGCTTGAAACTGTTCCCCCTCATCCTATCACTCCATGGCCTTGTAAAAAGTCCTTCTTCAGCTTCCTTGTAGGCCCCATGAGGTACTGGAAGGCTGCTATAAGGTCTCTCTGGACCTTTCTCTTCTCCAGGCTGAACAACCTCAACTCACTCAGCCTATCTCCATAGGAGAGGTGCTCCAGCCCTCTGATCGTCTTTGTGTCCCTTCTCTGGACCTGCTCAATATAACTTGTTTCCAAAGCAGGTCTTGCTCCCATAGCTACCTTTACTGGCCTTAACATTGGCTTGGTGGCTTCATGGTCTGCCAGCTGGGTGGGACATGGAGAACCTTCTGAAACTAAGCCAAAGTAATGGGTGTTCTGAGTGTGTTTAATTCCAGAATATCGGGAAGCAAGTCATGCCTCACACTGAGATTCAGCCTATCCAAGGAGCTGTTATCCATTCGAATATGAGATCAGTATTTTCTTTCATGAGGTGTAAATATTCTTTCTGAATATGGGAAACAGCCTAAAGAAAGTGGCAGCTGGAAAGGGTAGTTCAAGCAGGCCAGGAGCAAAGTTCACATTCACATTGTAGGAGCCCATTTGGTCTTCCATCAGTGTTCAGGTTTGTGTGTGTCATGGTGTCTGACAGATCACAACAGCAGGAAGCATTTTTTCACTGTAATACAATGTTTCATTTGTTCTAGTATCTGCTTTGTTATTTTAGTAATGTCTTCAAAGATATTTTTCTAATTCTGTTTCATTTTTTTTGTTCCTTATTTTTAGTGTTTATATCTTAATTTCTAATGGATATGCTCGTTTCACCTGGAGGAAAAAACATGATGATGACCACACAGACACTTCAGAGTGGTGAGACTGCATCATTTATGTAAAATAGAAGTACCAGGTTAATATGTAATGAGCTTTATTACAATAAAAATTCCCTCTTGCAATCATTCCTTTCCATCCATCCTATAGCCAGGCTTAAGACTGTTACCACTCTGATTGTGTGTGTAATCATGGTGCTTAGAGGGATATGATCTGTCACAAACTAAGAAAATACTGGTGAGATCATGCAAAAAATGACTTTTAGGTGTAATTTTGCCAGTTTAGTTCTAGAAATGTTTACAAGCATCTTGTTAACTTTACTAAGGGAAGACTTTCCAGATTATTCATTATTGGTTTAGTGCCTTAGTGTAGCTTCTACTACCGTAGTTTCTACTCTGTAGTTCTCTCTCATAGATATCAAGTTTTCAAGCCTTAAAAAACTAAAACATACAAAAAATATTAATTTGAATCCTGCTAAGATTAGCATGGAAATAAAGGCTTGTACGTAACTTTCTCAATACTCTTTGACATTTTAAGAATTCAGTTTTTCCTTCTTCGTCCCTATTGACCTTGACTGTATGGAGAGTGTCTTTGGAACAGATATTTAAAACAGGAGTTCAGAATCATGAGCAGATGCCCACATACACTCATCACCTGGAATTAAGTGCTTTCATGATGAAACAGGGTGTAGCATAGATCTGTTTGGATATATCATTTTAATTGAGCAAGGCTTGCTTGTAGAAACAGTGGTCAAGTTGTGTTGTTTTTCTTTAATAAGGGAAAAGATGATGCAAGTGCAAATTGTTCTAATGCTGAAATACTGTAGGTGTAGTTTCAGTGGAAGAATAATAGCTTCATCCTGGCTCAAACCAGGACATTCAGTCAGGACTCCTGTCTTTGGTATCTCATCCTGCTGAGTATTTGAAGGTAGTAAAATACCATGTCAATGCACATGCTGAAATTTGCCACTATATTCTTTAAGTACAACTGCTATTGTATGAATTTTTAATTCAAAGGAAATATTAAAAAAACACGAAGCTTATTTTTCAGAGCTTCATCAAATTATGCTCACCTACAAATGGTGCCTGAATTCCCTTTCAATTCTGTTGAAGTTAAATAAAAATGAAGCTTGTCAGGATTTTGAGGCTTGCTATGTATTCAGGCAGTTCAGCTCCTGACTCTCTGGCTTTGACACATCCTGAAGTCCATTACCTGCCTTTGTGTTGTCGTCAGCAAAAATTGATCTACCCTGATATGCTGGCAAAGCAAAACTTAAATTGTCTTCTAGTACTGCACTGGAATGTACATGCCTTATTTTGAGGAGATAGTCTTATTTGTAGCAAAATCTTCTTACAAAGCTGTGCAGTGAAAGAATAATAATGCCACAAGTCTGCAGGTGTGTCTAAATAGGAGTAGTAGCTACCCCTTTACTATAGGCATGTTTCCTGTATAATATTGAACTTGTCAGTGGGGACTTCAAAATTGGGAAAACCAAAGTATACAGTACTGTGATTATAAATCTAGGTGATATTAAGCTTTCTATTGAGAAATGGGAAGTGCTGGACTTACTAAACCACCTTATTTCAGTGAAGCCTGCTAATATATTTTCTTTGTTTCTTTTTCTTTCATCACAACACTTGAATGCCTTGAGCTATCTGTATAATGATTTCAGGCAGCAATCCACATTGTTAGTTTATTTCCCCTGGCTGTATTTGCTGCATTTCTGAAAGTAAATTTAAAAATTGCATGGATCCATTTGAAAGGAATGCAGCAGCTTCCATTCCATTTTACCTTACAAGTAGCTCTAGCAGGCTGAATTACCAAGGGCACACAATTTCTTGGAAACCTAGGGTGGAATGGTAGAGCAAAGCTCAACAGGAAAGGTGGTGTTAACACATCATGGCTCTGGAATTTGATGCTCTGGGTGAGGACTTGCAAGGCCAGGAGAAGAAAACCACGTATAAGTAATAGCACTTAGTCACCAAGTCTTATAGGCAAGTGCCTCTGCTTCCACTTAATGCAGTTGCAGCTAATTGAGCAAGACATTGAGCACAGTTAGCTTCAGGCATGCATTTTCAGTTGCACTTGGAAATCTGAAGAGCTGAACTCACTGAAACCTTAGTTGAGGTTTTGTTGGGTTTTTTTTCTGATTTTTCTTGCCATTAAATAAAACCACCTGGAGATTAACAAGCTGAGTGAGAGTAAATTTACTCATTTTGTGTTTTCCAAACCAGAGCTGATTAAAATGTTCAGCTCAAATCTGCAAGAAACAAGGTTGCTGAAGGTGCTGAGCTCTGCAAATGGCAACTATCTGGCAGTGGCAATGGTGAGCACCCTCCCAGACCTAGCTTTTCCTCTGCAGCATGACCACTCTTTCTGCCAAGCAATCAGCATGACATCTAGCCACCAAGAAGATCTTGCATGTTGCATCTGAACAGGTACACTGTGCCCTGTGGCTCCTGTCATGGCAACACAGCTTTTTGGTCGCATCTCGCCCAAAGACTCAGAGAACAAATTGCTAAACCCTGTGAGCACTTGTGTTCAGCCTTGCTGACTCTTACAGCTACCAAGTTCAGTGATGGCTGAGCTGCTTCCTGCCCACCCACCTGTCTTCTTTCCCCAGCTAAGCAGCTGCAAGCTTAGAATCCAAAACATGGCAGCAGGAGAGATGTCCTGCCAGAGTAACTGTCCCTTGAAGCTGTGCCCCATCTATAAGGACAATTCCTGTGCCACTCAGGACTACAGCTTGTGGATGATCTGCATTTCTGTATCTGGATTCCTAAAAGATTTTACGTATTTGTTTTGACATGGCCTTAGTATTTAGTTTAGGTCTTACTCTGTTCTAAAACCAAAAAGACTTTTTCTCATCCTTTACCAGGGAAAAGTGATTGAATGTCAGGCTTTCCATTTGTTAATAACTCTTGTGATAGCTGTGGAAATGCTGTTATGACTGAGCAGAAAAAGTAGATAAATAGTTTTGCAGTCCAGCAATGTGTGCTCATTCTGCTGTTATTTTTAGAAGACTTGTTCTTATTTTAATTAGGCTCCTTGTTCAAATTTAGAAGAAAATGTTTTGCTGTGTTCTGAAATACAATTGTTAAAATAAGAAATTGCCTCACTCTATAAGCAAGAGGAAGAATTCAGGTGCTCATCCCGCCATGTGTGTTGCTATATGCTAAATTAAAGAAATTGTTTTCTTTAATGTGTTTACATTTTCTGCAGAGACTTGAAATAGACACCAGCTCACTGGTGTATGAAATCAAGGGTAAAGCTGAAGTATTTCTTGCCTTGCGTAAGGAACAAGGTGATAATTATGAGACTGAATTTTGAAAAAAAGGTGGTGATCTGTTCATCTTATGGGAGAATATAAACAAGCTTCTCCTGACCAAGTGTGGGGAAATGTTGGACTTGTTTATGTATGTGTGTATTGAGGGTATTTCTTCTAAAAACAAACTCCACCTTTCTGCTAAGTTCTTGCACAGCTCTGGGAAAGCTGCACGTGACAGAGTCATTGCTGATGGACTTTACAATTAAACACTTTTGCTGACTTACAGAACTGTATCTCCTGATCAAGACGCATGACATCTCAGTTATTGCCATGTGGCTTGCTGATTGACAATTGCATAAACACAAACTGCATCAGGATTATTGCCTGGTTTTCATAGCGTCTTGCATGTTTGCCAGGCATGCAATCTGTGGATCTCAGGATGCTTCTGAAATTTGCATCTTTAGTGGCCTGGGTTGATTCTGAGCTTTGCAAAAACAAGCTTTCCTTTGTGTTCAGGTGGTGTAAAGATCTCACTGTTTGATGCAGTAGCAGGCTTGTATGTTTAGTGAAAAATGTAAGTTCGATTTTATGAGAATATTTATTTTTAAGCCATTTTGCAGAATCAAGAAAAACTTTGTGGGAAAGTAAGCTTAATTGCAGTGGCCATGTTGAGGATGGAGTGACTTGTGAGTGATAACATTTCGGATATGTTTGGTGACATATAATTCAGATAGGCTTATAATCCTGTTGGGACAGAAGTGATGTGATTTCTCCTAGTAAATGAGACATCTAAATGGAGTTCCTTTTTAAGGGATACACAGCACCAGTGGATACTGCAGGTGTGAAGTGCACACTCTTGGAGCTCATGCCAAGTAATGCTTCTTAAATTATACACTAGGGCACTATTTTATGTAACTTGCCATCAGATGACATAAATTCTTTGACAACTCTTAACTATACTCAAGCAAGCGTTCTTGGAATAGGTTGTAGTGCTGGAGCCAAGCAGTTAATCAGGTGTAACATGAGGCTTTGACATGATTTACTGCCTGCTGGTAGCTTGTACTGGGACTGTATTGTCCTTCTGTATGTACTGTGTAATAGTTTTTAAGCTGTCCTTGGACAGGGCCCTATTGTAAACAAGCTGTCTGGCTTAACTGGGATATCCTGTAAAAATATGTTAATAAAAACTGAAGTCATTGTAAGGGATCCTACTCCTACTATTTCTGCTCCCCAAGCTGTTCCCACCAGTGAAGTACAGCACATGTTCTTAACTCTTGCTGTGCTGATGCGTTGCTGATGCCTGTTAGTGTTGTAAGACTTGTTCCAGAACTGATCAATCATCACGTCCCATCTCTGCTGGCTACTGGTTTGTGTGAATTCTCTCCTGCCTCAGCTTACACAGTGCAGAAATTACCACCAAAATAAAGCTTATTCTCAAGGGGTCACATAATTTTATTAGCACTTATTTCATGTCATTTTGTTTCTCAGCTTAATCAGGTCTCCTGAGGGAGCTCTGAGATAGTTCCTTATAAAAGTTAAAAGATTTTTTTAAATGAGGTAACTTGTGTTCAATATTAGAATATTACATCAGGTTCTTGTAGCCTGGAGCTAGCAGGTCAAGATACAACGGTGTCTTATGGGGGTGTAATTTTTGAGGGAGACATCATCAGACATCATTCAGTGAGGGCAACCTCAGCTTAGACTTTCTGGCTAGTGACAGATGCTGAAAATGTGTGTTCTTGCAAAATGAGGTGTTGTTCCTTGAAACGTAAAGGTGTGCTCCAGTGGGTTTAGACATGCAGAATTTCTTGAGGAAACAGATGCTGAAAAGTGCATGCTGAGAGTCTTTTTACAGAAATCACTGAAGTTTATAGACAGGGTGAGATATTTAGGACACCTTCAGGGGAGATGGTGTTCTGCATGAAGGGCCATTGTTTCGCTGTCCTTGCTGCTGTTCCTGGAGGAGAGATGTCTTTGTTACAGAGAATGGCCCTCAGTCTGCAAAGAGTAGCACCAAGTGATAAGCAGAGAGTGATGCTCTGGAGAGGTTTCTGGTTCCTCCCTCTGTCCTGCTGAGTACTCTGCAGAGTACATTCCCCCTGCAATATGGGCTCCAGGATTTTAGCAGGACCTCAGAGGGACCCACTAGTGGCTCAAGAGAAATGCCTAAATCCCAGCTTGAAATAGCCCCCTCCCACCCCACTTGTTCTTTTTTGGTTAAAGACAAACTTGTGATATGCTTTCTTTTGTAAATCAATATGTAATTTTGAATGTTAAAGCAGGCATCAGATATTTTCAGTAAGGATTTGGATCATCCCCATAGATGGAAACAACACTTGTGGATTGTGTGGTGGTCAGAGAAGGAGGAGGGAAGATTTGTGTATGTGCAGCTGTTAAAAGCCATTAAAAAGTGACCTGAGCCCCTCTGAGATCAAGCCTGGGATTAACTGTAAATTGAGATCATGGATCTGCACAGTTTTCATCCCAAACACTAATTTCAGATTTCTACATACCACAGTTTTGCTAAATGTTCTTATTCCAGATATCCTGGTTGCACTAATCTTTCATGTACTTTTAAAAATAGACTGCACAGCAAGTCATTAGCTGTGGATACAATTTAGTTATTGAGGAGTTGATGTTTCAAATCTGAATGAGAAGAATTAATCCCCCTCCATGTGTTTCCAGCATAGCGGTCAATTTAAAATTTATCCTAAAAAATAAAGAAAAAAGAAAAACGTTACCATTTTTATTTTATATTACAAAGGAGACCTGAAAAAATGTTTTTGTTGCTTGGTTTTTAAATTTATATATATATGTAGCCTTTGGTCTGGAACACACTTGTCACTGAATGCAATGGGACTTGCTGTCATGATTGTGCTGCTTTTTAAAGGTTCAGTAGAGCTTGGAAAAACTTCTGGCAGTTTTGGAGAGAACAGGCTGGCAGGTACTAATTTAGTTTTTAAAAACGCTTGCAAGCAAACCTGCCATGGTGCAAACACTGCTTCCTTCGGTGTGTCATCTCCTTTTTTGTTGTTGTTCTTTTCCTTAATCTGATTAATTTAAAGTTACAAAAAGGATGGGGTGTCTAACCAGGCTGGGTAACTGTTGGTGTCAGTGTGGCCCAGTCCTGGTGAGCCCAGAGCAGCTGCTCAAGATACATCCATTCAGCAGATAACCTACATGCTCCTGTTGATGGACAAGTGCTCCCCCAGTAGCTCCAGAGATTTTTGAGATCTTTGGGTAAGCCCATGACATGCTTCATCAGGTAAGAGTGAGTAATTCTGAGGTGGCAGAGTTAGAAGGAACTAAACATCTCAAAGAGCTTGAAAATGGTGGCAGTTGGCCAGTGACTGGGGCAAGCTCTATGGCTTACCTGTATCTGCAGTTGTCTAAGTCTGCTGCTTGAAAGGAGGCAGACAAAAGGAGGTAGCATGTAGAAAACGAAATCCTCAAGTTCACAGAAGGGTTTCATTTTTAGGAGGCTGCATTTCATTATTTATCTTGATTCCTGTGAGCAGAAACAGTTCCAGAAGCTCTGGAAGCAGCTGTGCAGGACAGCAATCGATGCTTTTCAGTGGGAAGGTAGAGCTGATGGGTAAGTGTGTACCTTTGTTGTCTCCTTGTGTGATTTCTTTTTTTTCTTTTCCATTTTTGGAAAACACAAGGAACGGAACACAATTTTTACAAGAAGACTGTCTTCAGAGCAACAAGAACAAAAGCGATAATGTAACATTGCGTGTAAATTAGCATCAATGTCTGCAGGGGGGGAAATACAGACAAATTGCTCAGATTTAATAAAATAAACTATTGCTCTCCCCTAACATACTTCTTTTAACTTTTGTTCCTTAGGTTCTGTCTGTGTCAGTTTGTACCAGAGAGTGTTGCGCAACCTATTTTCAGCAAGGTAAAGCTGAATGCTTTCTCACTCATATAAAGAGATGATGAAGCATGACCTTCAGAATGTTGTTTATTCACTCAGTTGTGATAGTCATGGTAGTCATGTCTTGCAAAACATTTTGCCCTAAATTGTCTCTAAATTTTTCATTGTTGTAGTTAAAATTCATCATTCATTCCCCTTCCTAAGCCAATGAGACTCAGGAGGGAGACATGGCAGAAGGTTAAAGCCTCTTGTATAATTCAGTATTTAAGCTGCATGCCTTTTGCATACAGTAAAAGCATCAGGGATTAATGAAAGCATTTTAATGGATTTCTATATTCATGAGTCATAGCAGAGCCATGAGATCATTAGAGGCAGCCTGACTACCAGATTTTCAGACTGGGCAGTGCTACCTTATATCAAATATAGCATTTCTGTGGAGGTGAAAAATTACCTAGTGAATTAATGGTGGTTTTATATTCTGCATTGTACTGCTACATTGTATAAGATGCATGATAAGGCTAATCAAAATAGTTTTGACAAATAGAATATTGACATCTTAAATTTGATCCCAATACCAGTCCTTTGCCTCTAGACTAATGTGCCTTCTGTCCTTTTTCTGAAAAACTGAAGCTACTCTAGGATGTCATTTTGCAAGGCATGTAAGATACTCACTAGATCCACATTCATTCCCAGTTAGTGAGAAGATAAGTGATATTTTCCTATAAATACATTCAACAAAAAGCATCACAGTAAAATAATCATCTGTTTATTCAAAGTTAAGGTAATAAGATAGGCTCTGCCTGTATCAAGCAGGAAATCTCTTAGCATGTGGAACAATTACTCTGTGTGATGCCTAGAAACCAGACTGCCCAGTACACTGAAACAGGGGTGTAAGAAATGTCTGGCAGCAAACTGCAAACTGCAGGGATGGGCTTGCCAGTGAGTTTTTGTTGCCTCTGGGTTCTATGACTAGCAGAGTGGAGCTCAGTCTGCAGCCAAGGGCAGTGGGTCAGTAAAGCAATTTAGAATATCATGGATATTCTTGAATAAGTTAATACTTCTATTCGTTATTGTAACAACTTTAAGGTATTGAGCTAATTCATTATTGCCTTCAGAACTCTCTGAGGAGAGGCTGCAGGAAGCTGCTTCTGCTATTGATCTTGGGGAGTGCAGGAACTGTGTTGTAGGCTGGGTAAAGGGGGTTTTGTTTACTCTGTGTCTTGTATGTCATGCCTGTATCTTATCTGCATGGGCTTAAATAGCGAGACTGCAAAAATGCTGTGGTCTGAATTGTGCTCATTCTGCCACCAAATTACCAGTGCCTAAGCCTTGGAAGGCAGGGATTTGTTACTTCCCTGCTACAAGTCCACTATAGCATTTTGAGCAGAATAGTATACACTGATTTGGAATGCATGACTAGAAAGCTATTACTTAATATTGCTAACAAATACAGAATTTGTAGGTGAAATGTCACCATATGGATCCTTGCCACCCGTGAAGAAAATAGAATCTGTGTGTATGGCTTGTAGCTCACTTTTTTTTTTCCCCCTTTAAATTCTAGGGAGCCTAACTTCTCCCTTTCTAATGAGAACACTTCATCCTGGCATTGCCAATGGGCCTCAGTCTGGCTGAGTTTCATGCTATTCCTTGCAGATCCTCTATACTGCTGGAGAGAGTCATAACGAGTATTTAACAGAGCAGGAAATCAGACATAGTGCTCTGTCAATAGCTGTGTTCATACATCTGTCTACAGTCATTAGAGATTAGGGGTGTGACTTCAAAATAGCAGAATGAGCAGAAATATCCAAACTCCATTAGAAACCGAACAAGCTGAACAGAAACTCATGTTTTCTTATAAAGTATAATTGTTTCCCATAGAGACCATATGGAGCTTTACAAGAATAGCTGAGATGACCTTTATGGTTTTAGAGAGGAACTTTCCTCAACCAATCAACAAGTTGTTTAATAACATTTTTCTCTGCCACAATAAAGGTAAAGCAGCTACAGTGAAGCTCATATAGTGGATAACACTATGAACACCTTCCATGTAGAGTTTAGAAGTTTGCCCATCAGAGCAATGACATCAAAGTGTCTGACAATGTTCTAGAGAAAATGGGAATACATGCATTTAGGCAGACCTTGGTTGATGGCTTAAAATTCTTTGTAAAATCTTTGCATGTTTGCAAAAAATGAGTGGCCTGCAAAAATGAGGACCTATAGAATACAAGATTTAATGCATAGCACTAGTCCAAATTGACACTTTTAAGGCATGGGGGAGAACTGACATCCAATTACTACTATTCTTCTTTTTTTCTTCTTTTTTTTTTTTTCAGTTTTCCTCCTTTAATTTCTAAGCATAGAAATAACATTTCCCCCCTCTCCTGATTGCTCATGGCATTTTTACTATTAAAATACATTTTGTGTAATTTCTTCACTTAGCCTTACAATGCCCTCTTTGAGCATCTGTTTTAATTCTACTAAAGCAAACTATGATTTTGCTGGCTTGAGATTTCCAAGTCTGGATGTCAGTGGCAGTGTTTTTGGCTACTGCCTTACTCTAGTCTTGCCAAAGCAGAAACTCCCTTTTGATTTTTTTTTTTTTTATATATAGGGGGGGAGGGGGGGCATCAAACCTTAAAACAAGAGGCACATGATCCAGTGTTAGTTTTGATTTGCTTTCAGACTCATTTATCAACACATGTCCTTCATCTCTTCAAAAATAGGAGTTCCATAATAATGGAAAAAAAATTCTGCTTGAGAAGGGATGAGAATGAGAAAGGATCAGAATAGGCCCAGCATGAAAATGTTATGGTGGTGAATATTAAGCCTTGCAGCTAGTCTTTACAGCTCTAGAGAATGTTTTTTTGTAATCTTATTCTTGTCTTTATAGGCATTCTACTGAGTAAATTTGTTTGCTCAGGAGATGTCCATGTCTGGCATCCTGTGGAGCTGGAATATGTAATACTTTCTTCCTTTCTAGGAAGAGTGCACTGAAGTAAGAGAATAAGACAATATTTAACACATCCCTTGTGCAAATAAATTGAGTTACCATAGATTACTGTCATGTTTGAAATCAGTTATAGCTAACTGGTTAACAAGGAGGTGCTGCTCAAGATGTATCAACACAGATAATGGAAGGACACAAGCAGATGATCAGAATTTCTCTTTTTTGTGTACTCTTTAAGTGCCAACTGAAGAAACAAAATGTCTAAGATGAAGGATTATCCTTTTATTTAGGGTAAGACTGTAGGTAATCATGGTTTCCCTGGTTAAAATGACAAACAGCTTAGTATTAAATTAATGAGTGATTATGCCTCAAAACACAAATGCTAAGGGAATGCCTGCAACAAAGACTAAAGCATGACTTCAGCTCATGCAAACAGTCCTTGCTCTGCTCCATTCTGCCATGACTATACCCTCAGCCATATGGTTCAGAGGCAGACTGGGTGTTCCCATCCATGGATTCCAGCTGCTGTAGCTGATAGGTATTCTCCTAAACTTAAGAGGTTGGCTGGCATCTGGGGGCCAACTATTTGTTTTCCTTTCTCTTTTTCAGCTTACATTTCTGTGGATTTTTCAGGACAATACAAGATGAGGGGAGAAGTTTCCTCAGCTGTGTCATAGTCTTTTGCTCCTGACCACAGGCAAGCTGCATGTTCTAAAGAAAAAATTTGCTAGCTTAGTGATAATTGGGTGGTTTTGTGTTGGATGTCAGTATGATGGTGTTTTTAACCCTGTGTGAAGCAGTTTGTACAATCCTGCTCTGTATTTGGCCTTTAGGAAGTTTGTCTTGCTTATGTGCTTTTTCTTAAGCACAGAGATAAAACTATTCTAAACAAATTTCCCTGAAATGGGTGTTAGTTTTAAAATATTCATGCAACGTGGACAAGGGACTTTTATGTTATCAGTGACATTTCCACCACATCTTTGTGTAAACAGCTCCAAATTTGAGCTTTGTGATGTGTTTTATTTGAAGTGGTAGCAAGAAAAGAGCTTGGGAGCAAAACCAGACTTTCCTGAGGAAGTGTCAATGTAGCTGCAGGATCAAGCTCAAAGGTGAAGTCCTTCACCACCTGATACCTGCAAGATTCCAGTCTTAGAGCATGATTTTCAGAGAAGTGGAGTAGTACTTATGCAGGGCTATTCTCATTTCACAAGAGATATTTTAGTGTGTCATCTGAACCACCATATATGAAGTGTATGAGTTAAAAAACTTAATAAAATCTAATACTAGTGGAAACTTAGTTTCATTATTAAAAAAAAAAAAAGAAAATTTCAAAAAAGATTTTTTATTTTAAATTAAACACCTGTATGGGTTTTGCAATGATATTTCAGCTGTAGACTACTGGCATAATCAAAAAAACAATAAGAAAACTGATCAAAGGATAAAATTAACCTATATACATTCACTTCATAAATGAGGTGAAGAGACTGGTTTTCTGTTTGCTTTAAAAAATGATGTGATACTTAGTTTCTGGCTTTCAGTATGACTTTTAATTTGGAATCTTCTACTTCTAACATGCACAAGGAATAACTAAACCATAGCTAACATTAGCACATCCAGTTGTGTTTGTATTGTTACCTTTACCACAATGATTTAGCATATTTTTTTAGATTTTAGAGACAGAAGCACAAGCTAAAAGCTTTTTATAGTGAGAATGTGCCTTTCTGTTCTCCAGTAAGACTCTAAGACTACAGGACAGTTTTCTTTAGTCTCTGGGTTGACAAGGACAGTCCAAAACTCAGCGTAGATGGTTGACACAAAATTGCATCAAATCCTCATTGTTTTTCTCTCTGAAGTCCAGTTTTCAAGTTCAGCCACCACCATTTGGGATAAGCTCATTCCTTTTGGCCTGGCCAATGCTTAGCAAATGAAGTTTGGCTGTTCAGAAGACTGGGGACATGATAAACTCAGATCCTTGCCCATATCACAGTCTGGATGTTTAAACAGGACCGAGTTGTTCATTAACATTGATAGCCTTTAAAAGAAATCCTTCCTATGTCTGTGCTTGATTAAGGCCTCATGCCTCTCAAACTGCACTGTCAGGAGGTGAGCAATTGCAGACTGATCAGGGTTGATAGCCTAATTTCTGCTCTGAAAGAAAAACAACCAGCAATGCTGTTTCCTTACGAGGTTTGAAATCACAGAGCGGCAACAGTTGCTGAGTGTTTGTATGAAATGTGCAGTGGTTTCTGCAGTGCTTGTTCATTCCTCTGAGCCCATCTCTGCTGGAGTTTCTCCCATGGAGGAAAATTATCTGTTCTTTAAACCAGAAAATGTAAAATAATGTCTTTTGTAGGAAACGTGCTGAATAAGGATCTCCTACAGACCTCGTTCTGTATGTAGGCAGAGGCAGTTGCTGGACTCAAGCCATTCATTTTTCTCCTTACAGTCAAAAACATTCATTATAGCCTACATAGTTTTACTTGAAGTCTATCAGCTTTGTTTGTAATAAATAATTCAGCCTTCTGGACACTTTTCTATCTTTTCTGGTATGCTATCTTGCTAAAATTACCAGCCCTAATTCTTGTACAACAGCAAATATGCTTTATCTGTTCTGTCATTGGATCATAGAAACTCCCTTGCCACCCATGTTCTTTTCAAGAGCTTGAATAGCACAGGTATCCCTCAGGATCTGCTTCTCCATTGCCTTTTCACATTGCTTTCAACAGCCTGCTCAGTTCTGTGGCCTTGCTGACACATGGTTACCTTTGACAGCACGCTTAGTGTGATGCTAAACCATTGTACAGAATGGTCCCTTGTGAAGCACAGTCATGCATCCTATAGTGAAAGTTCTTCTGGCATTGTCCCTGCTGAGGTAACTGCTAGATACAAGTGGCACTACAACAAGTCACACTGACCAGTTTGGACCCTTCTCATTCTTTTTGTACAGGCGTAAAAAGCAAATGAGCTGGGGCAGAGGGGCAGGCACAATTTTCCCTCATCTGCTTCTCAGTATTTATAAGATGTATTGTGCTCTACTAAATACAACAAGTGTAACTTCCACTGGCTCCTGGGATGGGTGATGTCTGGAGGAAAGACTCCCTTTTTATCTCTTTCTCTCAGGACCAGTCTCTCATCAATTTTTAAGGCAAAAAGAGTAATCCTTTCCTCAAGCAGGTGCTTCAGAGCTCAAAGACAAATTATACAGATAAAACTACAGCTTTCTAGTTATTTTCTCTCTCTCACTTGTGCTTCTCTAAAGAGAATAATCATAGAAACCCTAGGGTCATGTGTGAGTCCTTTCTAGTTGTGTGTTATATTAAAGCAGTAAATCAGTTTCTTTCACAAATGTGCTTTTTCTGTGCGGAAGCTGTTGGGTAATTTAGTCCAAAGTCAACTGAACATCTTTAGTTACTTCAGAGATAACGTGTTCTACAGATGGCTTCAATTAATGTTTGTTCAGGGCTATCTAAAGCAAGTACCCAGACTGCTTGCTTATGAAGTGTCAGTTAGAAATATCTCTATTTATCCATGTGAAATGTGACCTTCAGATGTGTTGTGGTCTGCTGGGTAATACCCCCAGGATGGTGTGGCACAAGGTTTTGATTTATGTCCTACTCTCTTTGCCTTTTTGTACTTTACCCTGTGTTGGAAGTGAGCACAATAACCAGGGCTTGTGGGAAGCTCAGCCCCAAGCCTGTGCATTTGTTTGAGGAACAAAACCAGTGATCTTTGTCAAGCAGTCATTATGGATTTTACAGAGTGTATTTTCAACGTTCAAAGCCTGGGTCAGCCCAGCTCTCTTGCTTCAAATAAGCACAAATTTAGGAATAGTACTTAAACATGAACATGGTTTATGCACTGGCTGCAGTCAAAAAAGTAGCAGGACCTTTTTACTTAAACCAGTACTGGAGATAAGGACAGTTTATTACTCACATAATGAGTGTGTTTCTTAATGAGTGAATACAAAATAACAGAGTGGATCTTCTGAAGGCAGGATGGCCTGGGACTGCCTGGGGATGAGATCTATGAAAGAGAACAGTTTCTAATACATATTGTAGGATAACATATGCATAGCACCAAACACCAAACCCAGAATTTTATTAAAATGTGTATCTATAAATTACACAGAGTAATAATCACAGAAAATAGCTAAATCATACACAGTAACCAAATGCTGAAAGTTTGTGTAAGTTACATTTTGGCAGAGACATTAGTGATTAATCTGGTGACATTTAATGAAGTATATTCTTGGATCCACAGGTAGTGGAATAGCTTGAGTAACTGCATTGATGAGGAGTTAACAGGGCAATGTAGAGGAAAGTAGCACTGATGTTTGCTCTGTTTCTGTTTGGACAGTTAAAGGTTTGGCTGAGGCTTTCGTTACATCACTGTTGCCTTGATTCTTCCAGTAGAATTGCAGTTGGTGTAACTGGGCTGGATTCAAAATCCTTCCTTCAAGAAGGTTGCATGCAAATGGAGTCTCTTACAAGCACTGCATTCACCTATGGTGGAAGCAGAAACACACCATGCACATATGTTATGCATTTGCTTCTCGTTGGCAGAAATTTGCACTCCTAAAGAGTTCACTGTGTTGTAATAAATCTGGAGAACAAAGCAATTATTTCCCTGCATATAAGGCATGCATAATCCTCAGTGAGTAGTTAACATTTGAGGAACATAGAAAGAACTCTAGTGCTGGAAATGTGTCTCTGGCATATGCAGCCACATCCTTCACAGCTGGGTTACCTTCCACAGGCTTTTCTTCCACTTAAGTTGGAGCAAAAAATTGTCCTTATGTGCCCTAGATAAGCTGATCTCTTGTCTTTAGCTAGCAGGGGAAGTGGAAGACTCTCAGGCTTACAAAATTATTCAAATGAGACTTCCAGAAACATCTTGTTTCTGAGTTCTTTAGCCATTGATTTTTCCACGCTGCACTCCTCTTTATTATTTATACTACTCTACCATTCACAGACTGGGGGACAGCCAGCAAAGAGTTTGGCTCAACTGGCCATTTGTCTGCTCTTTTGCTTGGAGTCAAAAAGGTTTTGAATTCATAGCCTAAAACTTGCATTAGTCAGTTCCCCTTTAAATTATGTGAGGAAATCACAAAGGTGAGAGAATCATGCATAACTAAAGGAAGTACATACCTACATAACTTCCTAACTATGGAGGGTGGGGGCTGAGACATCTCTGTACCAAGGGTTTCTTGGCCATCACAAGAGCATTACCATGAGATATATCAAGAAGGTTTGGGGACTTTGGTAGCTTGTTGTGTAGCAAACTGTTTTCAAGCCTGAATTAAGCAGAAAGAAGTGAATTCTGCCTCTCAGATCCTGTCCTGTGCTTAATGCCAGCACACAGGGTGAAATCTCCCCTGGGGTGACATCTTCTTCTGAATTCTGATTCTATACCTTCTAGACCTTCAGGCCATCTTACACAGTCCTTTGCTGGAAAGGGGAAAAATCTTGTGCTGTTGGAGGCATATTGCTCCCCCTGGCCAAAAGGGAAAGTCCTTATTTGGCAAAATGAGGAGTCATTTTGGCAAAATGGAGAGTTGGCAGTGTTTTGACAGATGGGAATACAAATCCTGTATAAGATCCACAGTTGGAGAAGGCAGATTATCTATCTCAGTAGTAAATTAGTGGATGCTTCCCAAAGCACTTGAGGAGCATTCCAGCATGTGGCTGCACAGAGCCACTGCTTGTTTGTTCTAACTTGCAGGCAATTTGATTTGCCACAGGTGGGTGAAGGATGAATTGTATTCATGTACAGTCTTTGCTTTCTGGTTTTCCAGTCACAAAACTGGAATTCTCTGGACCATTGACAGCTTGTTTGTTGAATCATTCACATGTGTGCAGACAGAGCTCAAACCTGTGGCTGTTTTCCATGGCAAAGAGGCCAGAGACTATTATTGTTAAACCCCTGTGCTGAAACTTAGAGCAAGATTTCCAGTTGTTGTCTTATAAATACTCCTGCTTTTCCTTCTCTCTTCTCCTTCTCTCCTTCTTCTCCTTCTCTTCTCTTCTCTTCTCTTCTCTTCTCTTCTCTTCTCTTCTCTTCTCTTCTCTTCTCTTCTCTTCTCTTCTCTTCTCTTCTCTTCTCTTCTCTTCTCTTCTCTTCTCTTCTCTTCTCTTCTCTTCTCTTCTCTTCTCTTCTCTTCTCCCTCCCCTTCCCTTCCCTCCCCTTCCCTTCCCCCTTCTTGAAGTGAAGTATTAAAACTTCTGCAGGATATATTCCCAAAACTTCTCATATTGCACACAGTCCCACTGATTTAGATCAAAGGTGTAGCTGCAACATCTTATGAGAATGCAGAATTTTCTCACCGAGAGTTGGTTAAACAGCTATGCTTGGTCTTGTGGCTAAGCCTGAGATTAGAAATATGGACACCTAAATTATGTTCACAGCTCTGTCAAGGAATTGCTATATTTTTTGATTGTGTTATTCTTGCTGCCTCAGTTTCCTCATTTATGAACAGGAATAATTTGATCTTGTGTAGTTAATCTCTCCATATATGGGAATTGTATAGCCAAACAAACACAAAATAATAAATTGTGTCAATCAGTAACTATCTTTAATGTCTGAAAGAAAGATTAAGAAAAACAATTATTGGTTGTGTGTTCTCCTCCTTTCTTTCTTTCTTTCTTTCTTTCTTTCTTTCTTTCTTTCTTTCTTTCTTTCTTTCTTTCTTTCTTTCTTTCTTTCTTTCTTTCTTTCTTTCTTTCTTTCTTTCTTTCTTTCTTTCTTTCTTTCTTTCTTTCTTTCTTTCTTTCTTTCTTTCTTTCTTTTTTTTAACTATTGAAGGATAATTTTGAGTTACAAAGAATAATATCTGTCTTAAGCATTGATTTGTTAATTATTACATTTAAATGCATGGTTCAACCAACTAAATGCCTTTGAGAGCACTTCTATCTCCCATCCAATTTCATCTAATAATATCAGGTGTTTCTGCATTTCCAGTGAATTAACCTTATTTTAGAGCCAGGAATGCAGCTGAGACTAAATTACTGTCCTGCCTTGCTGCAAATCCTGACAGGCAGTACAAATGATGCTTCACAGTAGTTCTAGTTTTGTTCTCCAAAGAGGCTGACTCAGCTACTCTTCGCCTTCTTTTCTGGGCAAGGGTGGCCAGGAGGAATTTCGTGCCATTAACTAGTGCTCTTCTAGTTGCCTGGGACTGTCATAGGCAGATCTAAGGACTGTTGCATGCTTGATTTGTGGTTTGTCAGTCAAAATGGGTCCTGGAACCTCCAAGTTTTGCCCTTGCAATCTTAGCAACATCTAGTTTTACAGACAGTTTACTTAGCTTGGCTTGTGAAGCTGTTGGCCTTAGGACTGTAATCAAGAGACTGTAATCCACCCTGTGGAAATGTCCACAAAAAGAAAAGGGGGGGAGAAAAAAAAAGCTCATCTGTAAATAAGCAGCTCCTAAACTGCTCTGACGTACAGGCATTTCTGCCACAGCTTCTGGTGAGTCTGATTCCAGAGCTGTAGAACAGGGATGGGACCACATCCCGTTTTCTCCCTGAAATTGCTGTACACTGCTGCCAAGTAAGCCTCTGCCTGTGCCCTTTCAGAATGATGTGTGCTAAAGAAAGCATATTTAATGATTCAGTAATTGGAAATTCCACTTAAATATCCTCTAGGTTGTATCTAACTTTCAAAAGAGACCTGAATGTGTGTAGAATACTGATTATCCTTGATATCTCATATGGCCTAGGATATATCACCTGGCTTTAAGAAATTAGCCACTTCTTAAAGAAAAGATGTATACATATCTGCCTGATCATCTCTGAGCAGGATGATTTTTTAGTTTACTTCAGGTTTTTTTTGTTTTTTTCTTTCATTTACTGCAGATTGTGTCAGTGGTAATTCTGGTAGTCCAGTAGGTGTAGTAAAAAGAAAAAAAAAAAGATTCTAAATTGAGTTGTGATACCCTTTGTATTGTGCTAGCTTGTTTTAGGGAAAGAACATGGGTTTCAGGATCAATTATTTCTTTTTAAGGCAGGACAAAGCAAAGAGTGTAAAATATAGTGATGGGCTGCTGATTCACATTTTATGAAGCATGAGAATAGAAAATTGCCCCAGAATAAGGATAGATAATGAGATACCTTCTTTCACACAGATCTGAAACAAGGGGGGGATGGAGTGCTGAAAGGCTAGAGGAAAACTCTTGATACTTTTTATTCATTTCCTGGAGGACAAGGCAGCCTCACAATAGTTCTTAATGTTCTCTGTCTTATAAATGCTACCAAGTATCACCAGCTGTTACAGAAGGACATTCTTACTTGCAGGAATCTAAGCATCAAAGGGGGATGAAGAGAGTGTCTGAGAAATAGCCACCATTAACCCTTTTGAAGCCCAACAGTGGAACCACGGAAGGAAAGCTACACTGCTTTTTTCCTGTGCTGACACTTTGCTTTGGATGAAATGGAGAATTTTAACTTCTGAGGCAGAAACATTTCTATTTTAATGGCAACACAATGACATGATAATTTTAATGTGTAAAGTTGAAATAGATTCTTTCTCTGTGAAATGTTTGCAGTTACTGCCTTGTGATGCTACTTACTGTTCTGGGTGCATTGTTGGCAAAGAGGGTTGGCTGGACAGTAACTACTTTCCTTACAAAAACTTGGGTTTAGTTTTCATTCAGATTTGGGAGTAAAAGGAAATTACTTCCCCCCCACTCCCCCTTCATTAATTGGGAAAGAATGCAGTAGCTGTGTCCCAGAACAGCAAGCTGAGTCATGAGCAGGGCACTCACCTGAATGGAGAACAGGGAGAATAGAGGTGGGGTGATGGTGCTGCTCATGGATGGTTTGTGTCTGTCTCTCTCAGACCACCCCAGACCTACATGACCTTCCTGTGCATACCTGCACAGACTCATTATTGCCATAGAATCAAATTTTGACCAAGCCTTCAGTTTTTCAGTAAGGCAAATACTTTGTTGAAGCAGTTTTGACTACTTCTGATGAAAACAGTAATTATTTTTACAGATAAAAGCTTGAAGGTGGGACAAATCTTATCTGCTCTGAAAATCTACAGATAATAAAATAGTGATGAGTCCATGAATCAGCAGGGCTGTTGGACTCCAGTTCCTGGGATTCATCTGAAAGCTGTCTCCAACATCTGTACAGTTACAGATTGGAACAACGGCATGAGAATAAAATCCCTTTCTATACAGAGATGTAGCTGAAAAATGTTATTTGCTTTGAAATAACTGAAGTGTTTTAATGAGAGAGGCTTTGAAAATGCATTTTGCATCTTTAGTGTATGGTTCTGAAAATCTGTTGTAAGCTGGATTTCTTGCACCTACTGAAGAGTTTTGGCCATGTGCTTGCAGTTCAGGTCCTCTTCACTTTTGCCTATCAAATGTAGGGTTTGCCTGTAGCTGAATTGAAGCTTATTGCTGTTGAAAAGCAACCCACCTTGGAAAAAGCCTCCTTACGAGCATGAAAACAGTAACAAAAGGATAATGTAGTAATCAGGTTCTGAGGAAAAAAAGCACATGTAGTGAAACTTTGCATGTGGAGTATTTTGCCAGGAAGTGTGAGAGTGTAATAATATCAGTGCTGCCTTGTCTCATCTGTGCATTGGGCAGGGTTTATAGAGGTGGGGACGAACATCTGCTTACTTGCCCTCAGACCCAGTTTCAGGCCAGGGAACGGCTGAGGCACAGTATGAATGCAGCCCTTAGGGTTTTTTCTTTTCCCCCCTCTCTTTTCATACAATGGAGCAGTGGCCCTATATTGCTGGTGGTTATGTGCTTATCAGGAGCAGGGCGGGGCAGATAAGATATGTCAAAGCTTGCTGTAAATACTTTCAGATGCTTCCATTTAAAATGCTGGTATGTTTTGAGGAGGTGCTGAAAACATTGCAGAAAGCTAGTCAGGGATGGTCAATTTCATGCTAAAGAAGGTCAGTTCCTCTTTGTTTTGTTTGTTTGTTTTTTGTGTCCAGTTTTTGAAGGCTAAAGGTGAACTATACAGAAAAAAATTAATACCAGGGTGTAACTGGAGAACTAGAGCAGCTGAGGGAACTGGGTTTGTTCAGCCTGGAGAAAAGGAGGCTGAGGGGAGACCTCTCTCTCTTACAGCTCCATGAAAGGATGTTGTGCCAGGTGGAGCTTGGTCTCTTCTCCCAAGTGACAAGTGATAGAATGAGAGGAAATGCCCTCAAGTTGTGCCAGGGGAGGTTTAGGTTGGATATTAGGGAAAAATTCTTCACTGAAAGGGTTGTCAGGCACTGGAACAGGCTGCCCTGGGAAGCGGTGGAGTCACCAGCTATCCCTGGAAGGATTTAGAAGACGTTTAGGTGTGGTGCTGAGAGGCTTGGTTTAGTGGTGGATTTGGCACTGCTGGGTGAAGGGTTGGACTTGATCTGGAAGCTCTTTTTCAAGCGAAACGATTCTCTGATGTTAAGAACTGTAGCTGCTTAGAGGTTTGATGCGAACAAGTCAAGGTGGAGCAAGGACGGGTGGAACGCCCGCCCGCCCGCCAGGTGTGGAGGACTCCGGCTGGGAGCGGGCTCACCGGGGTCCCGCGGGGCCGGGGCGCCGCTGGGGGGGCCGGGACCCCTGGGCGGGGCCGGGCCGGCTCGGCGGGGCGCGGTGCCCGCCGGAGGGCGCTGCGGGGCCGGGCGGGCGCTGCCGGGGGCCGCGGGCGGCGCCGCCTCCGCCCGTCAGAGGCGCGGCCGGGCCGGACCGCGCCCCGCTCGGCTCCGCCGGGCTCCGTCAGGCTCGGGGCGGGAGGCGTCGGGCGGCCGCGGGACGGCGGGCAGCGCCCTTCGGCGGCAGAGGTACGGCTGCCCCCTTTGCTGCGGGGAGGCTGCGCCCCGGCGGGGCCCCGGCGTGGGCAGCCTGGCCCGACGGGACCCATCGCGGGGATGGGGCTTGGGGGAGTCTCGGATCCTTCGGGAGGGGGGGAGCGGCGGTCCCTCCCGGGCGCCCCTTCCCGTGGCAAAACGGCGGCTTCGGGGCGAGTTAGGGGCGCTGTGGCTTTCGTTGGCATCTGGTGGGTGGATGGTGGATGGATGGTGGTGGGTGGTGGGCTGTGGGCGGCTGAACTTCAGGCGTGAATGCTGCGGTGCACACGGGCGGAGACCGTCCGGATCTTGCCCTTTAAAATGCGTGTGTGTGTGTGTGTGTGTGTGCTTTTTCTGGAGGGACCGTGGCATCTGTTTCTTTTTTTTGTCTCAAATAATTCCCGTCCGTGCGAGGCTTCGCTTAACTCGAAAGAGCGGGCTCGTGTATGGGAGGAGGGCGGGACCGTGGGAAGAGTGTCGGTGACTTGGAGCAGGATGATGAATCCTGCTGTCGGGTAACTTCTGGAGAAGAGACTTTGAGGAAGGGCTTTCCAGTGCAGGGTCGTTGTCCTGAAGAGCTTGCCTGGGGGAACAGCTTGCTGTAGTCTCCCTACTTAGGACCGTGCGTCTGCGGAGGCTGAGGCTGCCTGCTGTAGGACATCTGCTGCCGCCGTGTTTTGGGAAGGGCATCCCTTTGTTCCTTGGAATAGCCAGACTCCCCCGCGCAGGACAATGGCCATCCTGGCAGGGCCTGCAGCCAGCGGGGCTGCGCGTGGTACGGACACCAAGTGCATGGGTGCAGTGCTTGCTTGGCTTGGCTGCAGTACCTGTCTGGTAGGTGTAGGCAGTATAGGTAGCACCCTGCACGCTTTTTGCTTTTTCAAGCAATTTAGACTTTTGCCATTTCAGACGATGTGTTTAAGTCAATTGCTGTGTAATCAGGACCACTATCCTAAAGGGCAAACGTAACAGTAATGAAATAAAAGCTACCTACTCTTCAAATATATGTTGGAGAAGCTATTTAAAATATATTCAGAGTGGAAATCATTGCTGGAAAAGATGTAAAGGTCAGGTAAAATGGCTGACTCTGCAATTTTTGTGTTGAATCATGAGTTTCCCATATCCGGCTGTCCTATTGTTAATTGTGAATTAAGGCTGGCAACAAGCTGCCCATGCTTCCCTGGATGAATCATCACTTTGTCAAGGCCCGTGTCAAAAACAAGGCTTTCCCCCAAAGTGTGCAGTGTTAGGGAACAGAAACAGCCTGACCCATCTGCTAAAGTAGTATTCAGTGCTTGGCTGCTTTTAGAGGTATTAAAGGTAATGACGTTCTTCTCTTTATGTGTTTCTATTTCCAGTTGTCCCAGACTCGAGTTTAAGAATGTCTTTAATTTGGTGCTTACTGCAGTGAACTGCCTCTGGCTTGATTCTGTGTGAAGGTGTAGGAGTTGCAGCATTCCCGTTATTCCCAGAGTAGCATCCAGTGCTCACCACTCACCTTGTCATTTACCATTGTGTAGCAATGTATTTGGTGTTTTTCGGTGTTGTATTTGATAAGCGTCTTCAAAGTTTCTGGCTCTGTATGAGCGCCACAAACAGATTGGGTGCTCCACAAGGCAGAGGTGAAAGAACTCACAAAAGCATCTTAGATCACAGAAACT
This sequence comes from Apus apus, assembly GCF_020740795.1. NCBI lineage: Eukaryota > Metazoa > Chordata > Aves > Apodiformes > Apodidae > Apus > Apus apus. Next base: position 31,851,570 of record NC_067287.1, on the reverse strand, counting down.
TACCTCTTTTTTTTTTTTTTTTTTATTCTTACAGTTTGTTTTGTGTTTTGTTTTTTTTTTTTATAAGAGACCTTGTTAAATCACATCCATGGGGAGGAACTCCATGAGGAAACAATGCCAGGGCATGGGAATTTAATTTAGCCCTTTAAAATGTTGTGCAAGACTTGATGTAACTCACTTTAGAAGGGCAAATGTACATTTCAAGCCGACTAGTGCTTCTGGGGGAAGGGAAAAGTCTGGCAAATGAGAGGAGGAAGTGGGAAAGAGAAATTGGAAACATAAGCAAAGCTATTAATTTTTCCCACTGTACACTCTTAAGAAACTGCTGGCAAGATACTGGTGATACTCTGCCTCATGGAAGTGTCATGGACTTTCTTCACATGATCCTCTGAGATCATCCGGTTTCTCTGAGTTCTGTGGGAACAGAAATTCCTTGTGTTGGAGTCTGATCTCATCTGCCTTCAGCAGCAGTAATAGCAGTGGCTTGGGAATCAGAGAGGAAGGTGAAGAAAGCTCAAGTGGGACAGTTTGGAGAACAGCCTAGTGCTTGTGTAGGCCAATTCAGACACTCTGCTTTCCCTCCTTTCGTTTGCCTTGTGTGTGCAGACCTGGGACAAATGCTACTATACCCACCAAGGGTAAGAGCTCTGGTTAAGCTTATTTAGTGCAGCTCGTGTGTCAGACCATCTTATAAATGTTGCCTTATGTTTCATTCATCCCTTTTATTGTGCTAATGAAGAACAAACTGAAATGGAAAATGGTGACTTGAGTGATTGTTTGCATCAAGCTTGGGGAATTTCCTGAGTTTGATGAAAGACAAAAGTAGAGGTGTTTTGGTTTATTTCCTCTAATACCTATGTACTTACTCTTTTAAATTCACAAAGCCATCTAAGTAGCTTCTCCTGTTTGTTGGGAGACTACTGGCAAAAAAATTAGGAATGCTGCATGATGGCCAGCCCTTGAGTCTGTAACCTGATCCACAGCTTTTTCTCTTCAAGGGGGAAAGGAAGTAACAGCTCTTATTACACCCTTATGTAACCTCTGTGCTCATATCCTCCAAAAAAGAAGGAAACCAGAACTTGATTTCTCATGTATAACCTAACATCAAGGCATGCTTTTTCATAAAGAAGCAGTAAAGAATATCAGTAATGTTCTTTTGTTTTGCAGTTCCTAGAATGAAGAGGGGAAAGAAAAAGTAAGGATTTTTGTTGTGTGCTGATGGGATAGTAGTAGAAAGGCTGCAACTGTCATAAGTGGTAGAGTAGCAGCTAAAGAGGATAAAAAGCTAAAGAGGAGCTGCAACAAGGGTCTTTTTTTAAATCTTCCTTGGTGGGTTTGTGCATTAGTCTCAAAACTTCCGTTCCTTACAGCTGTGCCCCTATTTGCTTGTAGATTTTGAAAGCTCTGCTCTTTTAGTTTGTATGACTCCAGATTTTGGTGTCTGAACAAAGTGTGGAGACCAGAATCTCTGTCTTTGTTGTTAGGTATAAGCACCATCTTGGGGGAGAAAGATGAGGGAAGAGGAAAAGTTTTCCATGTCCCTTCACACATGTAAGAATATATAAAAGAAATATAGTAGATGTTTCTCCCTTTCAGTAGGAGAAGTACCTCTGCTCACTGAGCAAATAAAGGAAGACTCTCTGTGACCCTGTCTGGTGTTCCCAGCTTCTATCCCTCACTAAGGATGTGAGCTCTTTCCACCAATACCTCCTCATTTTGCCTTTAGTCTCCTGCTAAGCTGTCTCTAACCAAGTGACCTCTGCTTCTTTACTTTTTTCTGGTACCTGTCTCACATCTTCCAGAAGCCACTGGTGTCTTGTGTGTGTTGCAATCGTTTCCTGCATCTGGAAGGCAGGTAATTGTGAAATGTGTGGCTTGATCCTCAGGGACCAGCCTGGCCTGTGAGAGGCTCTTCTTTGAGTAAAACTTTTATAGAATGCATGGCCGTTTTCAGTGACTCCTGCCATTTTTAGTCCTTTGATAGGAGTTTGAAAAAACTTGTAAAACCAAGCAGCTTCTCATAGCTTTTGCCTACCTTTCTTTTAAGTAACTGTAGAGTCTTTGGAGTTGCTTGCAGACTTGTGATTTTAGACTAATCTATCATCCAGCTGCAGGGCTAGAACCATCCAAATTGTCTTTTTCCATGCAAAGAGCTAGTGACAAATCTTTTAGAGAAAACCATGCAGACACTTACTCTTTTTTACTCTCCCAACTCGTTGTTACTGGGATATTTCCCATTTGGTTTCAGTGAGTAAACCTTCGTCCATTTCTTGATGTATTTGAGGTCTGTTAGCAAAGTCACTGGTGATGAAAGTGTTGCAGTGGGAAAGACTGGAGTTTCAAAATGCTGTTTCAGAGACCAAGAAATACTATCAAGTCTCCTTTTACAGATGCAAGTTGACCCCAGAGGTTAGAGCTGCATCTTTTCTTTCCAGTAGAAAATGCATGCACACACACTGATGCTCCAGCCTTTGGGTTGAGAGCAATCAATAGGTGGCCTCTGGTTTAAGCAGCCAGATGTAATGTTTCAGCAAACAAGTTGAAGGCCCAAGATAAGGAATCCAAATACCCAGAGTTCTGAGGAGTGAGGGTGAGAAACATTCACTGTCACAAAGATTTTTCTCCTTTGCACAAGGGTAGGGAGTGGGTGTGTCTTGAGGGTTTAGGTACTTGCCTTGTTTTTGACTTTGTGCAGTACTGCCTCAAAATTGCTTTGGTGTTGAATGTACTGATAAACTTTGCCTTGTTCTCCCTGTCATGTAGAGGCAGCAGTCCTTATGAGGGTCTTAGGTTAGCAGAAATCCTTACACTGTTGGCAAGAGGACCATGAAAAGAAAAGGTACCAGGAAGAAACAAAAGGCTCACAGGAAAGAAAAAAAGAAGAGATAATTAGGAATAGGTGCTGAGTAGCAGAAGGGTTGGTGGTTGCTGTACAATCAGAATTACTTGCTGTTGATTTATTTATTTTCTAAATACAGGCAGCAAGGAGAGACTAATTTTTTCCCTACTGTCAGCAGAAAGCAGTGAGTTTGTGACCACAGCCTGGTCAGCATTGGTACAAGTTGCCTGGGCCCACAAATATGTTCTGTCTGCAAGCTCTTGCTTTGCACTCTCTGCTTCTTTTTCTGTAATTTCCCATGATTTCAATAGTTTGTATGCTCTAAAGTCCTACTGGGGATACTTTGAATTAGGAATAAGAGTAATTAAACTGCAGGATTCTTTATGGAGTTTGTTCTTCCTTGAGGTCTACAAGAGCATGCTGATGCTTGAATATCTTTGTGAAGTCTTGGCCTTAAGGTAACCCAGTTTTATGCACAATGGAGCACATGTAATACCCTGATGCTGTGCTTTAACATTTTCCACTGATGTTTGCAAACCTGCACCTCAGAAACGAGAAAACCACTGGGTGATAATGTGTTGAATTTTGTATCTTGAGAAAGCACGAACAAAGGAAGTTGCACTTTCTGTATTTTAATGCTTTTGTGTTAAAACAGTTTGTAGGACAGTTAAGGGTGTCCTTTTAGATCAAAGTGGTACTGTTAAAGCCCTTATTGCATAAAGGCTCTTTGGATGGCACTGCAATGAGAAGTTAGTTCAGCTTTGAGGAGAGCTGTTGAAGGGAGGGAAGGTGGTATTAATCCTCTGCATGGTTCCTTTGCCCAAACAAATAAGCAGCTTGACAGAGAGGCACTAGTGGTGCTGGCTGAGAGTTGAAGATGGGACGTTTCTTCTGGGACCCTGAGGACCAGTTAGCCATCCGTCAAGTAGCTTTGCTACAGCTTCATGTTCCAGGGTGGAGAAAAAAAGCTTTGTCTAGTGGAACTTGTGCTTAACCACTGTGAATGGAGGAATACCTGGGATGTCTAACTTGTGGCAGGGATACCATCTGCTCTACCTCCTCATCAAGAGAGGCTTGGAGATAGGTCAAAAGGGAGATGGTAGGGGTTAAAAGGCAGATAATTTTTGGGAGTAGTTAAACTTACAGCTAAACTAGTACCCAGTTGGTTACTGAATGTCTGGAGATCCTTCCTAGTGAGAGTAGGTCTCTAACTGATGGAGCATTTGAGCTCAGTTGTGCAGGGAAAGCTAAGGGGAGTGCTGATTCCAGGTGAAGCTTTGGAGAAGGAAAAGAGTCATGGAAGGGGTGAAAATTACAATGAATCCCTCTCTCTGAAGGAATATTCCTAGTTGTGGTGAGGAAATATTGCTGCCGTGATGTACTGTGAGTCCTCTGTACAGCCTTGGTTAACTCTGCTCAACAAAGATGGGCTCAAACAGGAGTGAGAGCAGAAAAGGACTATTGGGGTGGTCAGGAAGATGGGGAAGCCACTGAGAGGAAAATGAGCAATAGTGGCTATGCTTTATTCAGAATGAGGAGCACGAGACAATCCTCTCTAAATATTTTCCTGGGAGGGAAAAAATACATTTAAGAACAAAAGAAAGACTCAATAGCATTCATGCAAGCAAGAATAATTGGATATTAGCCAACATGATGAAATTCAGACTAGAAATCAGGCGCACTGTAGGAATTATTTCTCATGAAACATTAGGAGGCTGAAAAATCACACTCTGGAGTAGTGCAGTATAGTAGTCATGATTGTATGTTACAGAGGTTTTGGCACCAGTCTCGAACACACAGAACAGATGTAGCTGCTATTGCCATTGTTCAGTTCACAAACTGTCAGGCTGCGGGAGTTAAAAGGGCTCTGGAGATCACCTTCAGTGATCAAAGAGCACAAGGCTGCCTTAAAGCAAAGTTCACTCCAGGAGAAACCCTGCAAAATCTTTTGGCAAGCAAGGATAGAGCTGGAGCTCCTCATACCTCGTAACAGATTTCTGACATGGGGAAATCTTGCCTGTATCCCATGTGAATAGATCTTTTTGCTTCCTACAACTGCCAGGTGATGGTTCTCACGAAAAAAAGCCTCAGTGCCTGTGAGTATGTCTTGAGTCTGTCTGCTGTTTTCCTTCTGTGGGAGGGAGGTGCTTTCTCTTGATGTTTTAGGAAGGTGTCCCTCTCTAAATCTGCAAAGTGTTAAATTGCATTTGGAAATGCCTTTCTTTATCATGCTAGATGTTAATAAAACCAGTCTGCTGGCTTCTCACTTCGTGGACATCTGGACAAGAGTTGATTATTGTGTGCTGAAATGCAGCTTCTTGAACTGATCTCATTGTCTGAGATATCTCTTGATAAGAGAAAGAGGAATAGCTGGAGATACCTTGATTTAAAAATTGATTACTTTTATAATGCGATTTCAGATGTCCTGCTGAAAATGACTGTTGATAATGAAAATGACAAAACTGTGGATATAGTTCAACACTTGAGATAATCAAATGTGTCTAAACGGTACACATAATTGATCTAAGCTTTATTTGTCCTTAATTAGGTGCTTTTTTAGCCTGGTTTGGGAAAATACTGCTTCTTTTTCCTGCAACACTTGCATCCAAAATTTTATTTTCTTTTCCCCCACCCTCCCTGTGTTTTTCATGAAAAGTGTTTTGCTGAAGAGAAATTGATATACAGAATAGACAGGGATGACAAATTGTAGATGAAACCTTGCATTGTTCTGTTACCTTGGCAGCTAGTCCTGGGAGAAACGGGATTTATCATGTCTGACTTCCTGCAGGTTTTGCTCTTGTGGAGAGAGATGGACCAAACTTACAGAGAAGCAATAGTTTCCATTTGAAGGTATTCTTGCAGCTATGGAATTTTGTGAGGCTATTCTTCTGCAGTGGCTCTGTGGTACTTAATAAGGTGTTTGTTCTTCTTGCAGCCCACGTCTTTGATGGGACCCTTATGCTTAGATCTCCTCTCCTGCCTGCTCTTACAGATGTGTGGAAAATTAGCTATCCCGTTGTCCTTTACTCATCTGTCTTTTGAATGAAATTCAACATTAGGCATGTATAAGAGAGTAGAATGTAGACCGTGACATGTAGAGCTAGCATGATTTGTCTTATTTTCGTAAAATCTTATGCTAAGAACATTCCAAATATTATTTAGAGGTATTACAAGGAACCCATCAGGTGAGGTTTCCAGCAGGGGAAAATTGCAATGGGCAAGAATAAGATCTCTGTGGTGGTAGTCAGGCAACTTGTTTTCCTTCTGTTTTAAATGGAAAAGGAAAGTAAATGGTGTGGAAATATCAGCCATACAAATTTCAGCTGTACCCAGACTTTTGCTGCTTGGAAGAGAACATGGTGCATGGAAACTTGGACCTTGCTTTGGGGAACTCTGTGAGTGCAACAGTGTCTGCCAGCTGCTGTAGGAGTTACAGGTGTGCTCAGTTATTGTGGTTGGCTTGGTGGTGGGTAGATCAATGCCTCTTCTAGGGATATGGATTTCCTGGACTTCCTGCTTTGCTTTGTGTTTGTCCATGCCAGTTTAAGTCTGGCTCAGTGGTGGCCATGATGGCTTTCTGTGGCTGCATTTCCTTCCGCTGCTGGCAGCTGAATCAAAGCTGTGGTGTTACCTGTTCCTTTATTTCATATTCTGCATATCTTCCAGGCTTATCACTGACTACTTAACAGGCCATGCACACAAGCATTTGTGGAGAAGATTAGTGTTTACTCTGGTATTTAACCCTGTAGTCTGAAGACATCTCTTAATACCCACCATACTAACATGATGTTAATTGGTATTTACTCCAGTTGCCTCACCATGAGCAGATGCCTTGCTTGTGTCGGGGATGTGTGGTTTGTGCTGGCTGAGGAGAGCAAGACTTGCTCCATGCCTGTGTGCTTATGTGGAAGGAGAAGTAAAAACCCTACTGAAAAAAAGTAGAAATGAAAGGTACAGATTACACTTGATTGCTGGATTGTTCCAAAAGGAGTGAAACCTCAGCTGAAAGAAATGTTTTCACTTTGTGAGGGCTGGTTGTTTTAAATAGTATTTTGTGAGCATCTGCTGCTGGGGGATCTTTTGAGTGCAGACTCTGGTGTGGTAGCAAGCTACTGGCGTGTGACACACAACAAACAAAGAAGATCCCCCAAAATAAATAAGTGCTACCTTGGGTTTTGTGCCTCTGTTCTGCAACAGCTATGCAAACATAACCTTTGAATTGGGCAGGATCCCAAAAAATTGGCAGAAAACTTCAAGCGGCCAGCTTTAAAGATGAAGATAATCAGCTTAAAAGGGCACCTCCTGCTTAGTGGAGTTTGGATATCCAGTAGTAAAAGCTAAATCATTTATTTAATTATTTATTAAGAATGTACTGTACAAACAACTTTTTAAAAATCATGTTGTCCAAAGAACACTGTGAGTCTGAAATCTAGTCTTTGGTTTAGGGGAAGAAGGCAGGATCTTTGACAGCTTTTGGTTTTGCATTCACATGTTGCTCCATATTTTGAAAAAGATTCAGGAGAATCTTAGCAAGGTATGTGCTAAAAAGAAACACTCTTTATTCCTGAATATTTTATCCCTTTCTGTAGATGTGGACCTGGAGTGATTATAAAACTCTGTGGTTAGACAATGACTAAGAAAAGCCTAATTGTATGAAACCACCATGTATTTTATTTCTGCTGAAGTCAGTGGGAATTTAACCAGAATTTTGGACTATGAACAGCCTTGTTAGTGAAGACCTATTTCCAGATGCATTGAAAATGCCCAGGGTGATCTCCCGATTAAACAAAAGCAATTAAAAATAAAAGAAGAAAAAAAATATATTCAGGCTCTAGAGTAATCAGATACAGAAAAGGCTACTCTACACCTATCATCCTTGAGGCCTGTTAATGTAATTCAAAATGTAAAGGAACTTCTGCAGGGTGAAAAGGGATCACCAAACATCTTTTGATTTTTTAAAGACTGTATTTTAGCAAGTGCCAAAGAAGGGTACCTTAGCAATTTTGGAGGGCCCAAATGCCTTTCCCAAAATGTAGTGTGACTATATGACCAACCCAGAAGAGTTAAAGGAAGGCTGGATGTTGACTTAGGAAGTAGATCAACCTCTGATTGCAGTTATTGGTGGCAGTTCTTGTGTTATGGTTGCGAAAGAATTATTAGAAGCAATTTGGAAAACTGAACTGCTGGCAGTATGAAGTAGAAATACTAGAATAGATATACCCCTTGGTGTCTTACAGCAAGCAATACCCATGCCAATGTTATTCAAACTAGTATGCAAAACTAACAAAGTAGCCTTAAAGAAATGCAAACACAGCCCCTTTCTCCTTCTCTCAGGCTTATGAATTAGTCTTTTATTAGGGAAGAGAAGAAGGGCAAAACTGTACCTTCTGCATGCATAGCTTCGGTTATTTTGGTTTTGTGGTGAGGTGCTTCTTTTATGTGATAGGAGTGAGGTGTGTAGCTTTGTGATGAAGGGCACAAACAGTGGCACGGAAGAGGCATCTCTCTCACTTTTGGGGGATTGATAACAACTAATTACTGCTTAATGTTGATGGCAACCAAACTGGTGTGAAAATAAAAAAACCTGCCTGAAACCCCCCAAAACCCACAAAAACTCCAACAATACCTCCCCAACGACTGCCAAAGAACTCCTGAAGCAACAAGCAAATCTCTCCCCTCTCCATTTATATAAAGGACCTGAGTCCTGCTAATAAAGTTTCAGCCACTGTTTATGTCAGTGGGAGATCATGTCCCAGCGAACATTTTGTACAGTTCCTAATGAGCTCTAATTATTACAGTCAGTTTTTCTGAACTGCAGGTAAGCCTTTGTTGTTGAACTCCTAAGAGATGATGTTGCTTCACATACTTGCAGCGGTTTGTTCAGCAGTGCTTTGAGTGGCCTGTTTCTTCCTTGAAAGTTGCCCAATCTTTAGCTAAATGCATGGTGTTTGGTGGCTGGAGCCAGCAGAGTGTTCCTTCCTCCTCTGGAATTCTGCTGGACAAATCTGTCATCTAAATTGCAGTCACTGGCGCGCAGCTCTCCTAATCTGATGTTGCTAAAGAGCTGTTTCCATTTAGCTGATGCTGCCTGCAAACATTCCTGCAGTCGTAATGCAAATATGCCCCTTAATGCTGCGTTTTACTTTTGCAATTTACCAGAGCTGTTTGTTGTGAGCTACTCAAGAAATCTGGTATGCATACATAACATTCAATCGCTAAAGGAAATTAATTGCACAAGGCTTTCAAGTAATAGTTCTTGCTTGGTAGGTCAGATGTGGGAAATGTTAGCTAATTCAAAAGCCCCAAATAATAAACTTTTTTCAGTTTGAAAAACACTTATTTGTTCAGCAGGACTGGGAGGAAAAGTAATTCAGGACATCCTCAGACACTGACAAATCCAAAAGGAAAGATGGGGAGTCGGAGGAAGTATTTTAGTTAAGAGTGCTTTTACTGCTGTCATAGTATCTATTAACATTGCTGCCTGCAATCTGTCTGTCAGATTTCTAAAGTCCATTTTCTTGCAGGAAGAAATTGTGGGCTGCACCATGATGCTGTTTTCTTCAGCACATTGGTGGTGGCAGAGCACCATCTGTGAGCAGCCACAGCTGGGCAGGAGGGTACTGGTGTTCCTGGCAGACAGTGGAAAGGAAGTGCTGGGTGCACTGCTCTCCTGGAGCATCCAGAGCTCGAAAAGTTTGGGGGTCTGGAGGCATAGCAAGTATTTTCTTTGGATGATACCAACATTTTTCTATATATGCTGATGTCAGGGAAATCTAGCTGTGGGTGGAAAGGGCACCATAGTAGTTCAGCTGCAGAGTCTGTCCCTTGACCTGGTGAACCAGCACAAGGTGTTTCAAAGGAACTTGTGTCTAGTGGGGATCGGTCAGAGACCAGGGATATGTAGGGTTTTCTTCGGCAGCAGAACAGGGTGAATTTAAATCCTGCCTCTTGCTAAATTGGTACTTAGGCTTGTCATGAGTAGTACAAGATGGCTGTAGTCCCGTTTTGTTTTGTTAGGGTAATGGCCCTCTGTCCCTAGCTGCTTTTTGCAGCAGTGGCCTCTCGGTGTCCCTGCTCTGTGTGGGCTGATTGCTCCCTGACAGAGAGAAAGGGAACGAGTGGGCAAGCGTAATTACAGCTCAGGATCAGGCTTGGAACACGAAATCAGTTTGAACTCTGATACTGAATTACTGATGCTGCAGGTTGTCCCCCATTAGCTTTTATAAAAGAAAAAGATGGTTATTTCCTACAGTGAGTTGGTGGTAGTAAAACCAAAGGCTTTTTTTTTTTTTTTTTTTGTTAATAGCCAGATCTGAAACATATGCCAGTGCTCCTATTGTGACAATTTTGATGGCAGGGAAATTGTCCTTTTCTAACAAGGCCACGAAAGAAGATAAATAAGTCACCTCTGCAGCCGGTGATAATTCCAATGCAGCAAATGCAGATGTGTGCTAAGGACTGCACATTTGTAGGAAGCTGGTGACAAATGTTGCTGTTTTTACAGTATGAGGGTGATGTGGAAAACCTTGGACAATTCCATAACATGCTGTATTCCAATAATGAGGTATTACTTCATTTCCCCCTTAGAGAATGTGTGAACTTAATTGGACAAGGCTTTTGAGGTTTTGCCTGTTCTCTGTATCATCTTCTATTTATAGTCTTCATTAGCTCTTGTTTCAGATTGGCTGAGGATAGGACTGCTGTGGCTGCAGAACAGTGTCATTTTTAGTTTGCCATCCTTGGGGCCAAGAGAAACAAGAAGGTTTTAGATTCAACTGGCCTAACTGGATGGCAATCCCAGGCATTGCAAGTAGTAGGTACAACAGACTGTGTTTTAAAAGGCTGCGTGTAACGTGGGAGTGTGTGGATAAAAGCATTTTACAGATGTAACATGCCCAGCCCTTCTCCTCCCGAGCATGTTGTCCAACATAAAACAGATGTGAAGGATTACTGAATAGTCTTTTTTTCTTCTTTTTTCTGAGAATGGAAATGTGTTGAAAGTGTTCTCACTCGGTTGAATTCAGGTTGAGATATGAGACCAAAGTGAGAAGGAACAGATTTGACAAATGACTAGAGAGCAGGGAGTTGTTCTGCAATGCTACTGGTGTTTGCTTTAGGGATAAGAAAGGTAAATCTGGGAGAAGAACTCAAGTGGTAAGTGGGTGTGGGAGTCATCAGGAAACATTTGAGAAAATCTGACTTGCAGGCTGCAAGCTTTAGATTTATTTTTAATATTTTTTTTATTTTTTCCCCAGAGCTAATTTGTTGCTATATTAAAATGTTAATAATTTGCAGCTATAATCTCTGTACAGTACTGTCATTTTTCTTAATGCCAACAGAATGAGATGTTACAGTCACAAAAGCCATTTATTAGGTCAATCGAGGGGTACCATTTACAATTTTAGGTTACTTTTAATTGAATTTCCAGTTTGAAATAGAGCCTCACTTCAGTACCTCCATATATCATCTCCCATTCAGCAATCTTAATTTGAAAATAGCTGGAGGTTTCCTTGTTTAAAAGGACACAACCCATTCTGGTTCTTTTCTCCAGCCTAATTCCCTGTTTGCTTGTGATCTCTCACCAGCACAGCCTTGGTTACAGTCATGGCTGAGCTCTCAGACACTGGGAGAGTTTTTAGTCCCATCCTTCCCGTAGTTCTGGTTCTTGAAAATGGTTCTTGAGAAACTTGAGTCTTTTTAGAAATGATAAAAGCATATATAGGGAGAAGCCCTTATTTTTATGTAGTGTTCTCCAGATTGTGGTGAGCAAGCTGCCACCAGCACTGCTGGGAGAAGATTTCCAGCTGCCAGGAGCCTTTGAAAATATGGCAAATACAGATACTTGGAGATGGATCTGGATTGTGTTTCTGAGCTTAGTGATTATAGCTAAAAGTCTTGAGTGAAGTTTAGCCTTGCAGTGTAGCAAATATTTGACTACTTTATTTATTTATTTTCCCTGTGTAGTGTGCTGATTTTTTAGTTTGTTGTTTCTGTTGTTTTGTGGGTTTTTTTTAAGCTACTTCTAAAATTAGAATTTGGTGCTTTCAAAGCACTATATAGTGAACTTTGATTACATTTTTCTAGTGGACTAAATAAGACAATTGACAAAATTAAATCTAATTGTTCAATATATGTGTAAACATTGCCTTTTCTTAACGGTACTTTTTTTCCCACGTGTTATGTCAGATAGGCAATCAAATTATTCCACAAGCTTGCCAGATTTTCCTTTGTTGTTAGCTAAACCCGAGCAGAGATTAATAATTGGATTCCACCAAAGTGAGGGCTAGCAACGCTGGTGTGGCAGAGTACTCTTGCATCATACATCAGTGTGTAAGGTAATCTTTAATGAATATTTTGCAAAAGCTAAACAATTGGAAATGACTTTGCAGATTCATTGCAAAACAAGAAGTCTAGGCATACTGTCCAGTTTTTTCATCACCTATGTTTCTAAAATTTTCTAGCTCTCATGTTAAAGGGAATGATTTAACCACAGTATGTTGTTAAACTGCTGTGGACAAAACCAAGCTGAAAATTACCCTTTGACCATAAAATGGGACTTTTCAAATACATTAATAAATAAGTATTTGTATACAACTTTCTGATGCAGCTTTTAGTGGTAGATACCATGTCTTTGTTCATCTCTTCTGCAAAATGTGCCCCTGAGCTTGGGAATACATGAATGTTCTTGGTGGGTTTGGCTGCTCTTGGTCTTGAAATTCCTGAGCAGTGATGCATGGAGTGTGGTAGGTGGTATGTAATTTCACAATGGTAGATGAGGTATACTACTTCAGACTGAAATTTTATGTTGAAATTGCCCATATTAGGATTTTTATGTTGGCTTTTTTTTGTTGCTCCCCTCCCCCCCAACCAATATTTAGTAATTTCCATACTTGAGAAGAACTTTTTTTTTTCCAGCCTTCAAAAATTATTTGAGCATTAGCTGATGTGTGAGAAGTAATTAGGTCATTGGAACAAGACTGGTAGTTTAAACAATTTGCCTTAATGGGTTACAGAAGTTGAAGTGTTACCTCTGAAAAGATTTTGTGCATGTTTAAAATTTTTCTGGTGATTCTGAGAGGTGAACTTTTAAGAATAAAAGTATCTTTCTCTACAGAAATATTTGTCCAGTGTTTTTGTTTAAAATAAATGCTGTTTTGTTTGTTTAGCAGAGTTGACTCAGCTTTGGTTGGTTATCATAGTTCAGCAGTGTTTTTGCATTTCCATGTGAATTTCTAGTAATTCCCAGGCTCGGTTCAGGTTTTGGGGATCTTGTTGTATCACTTCCGTTGGCTGCCTGTGGAGCTGCCCTTCTCTTCGTTGAATTTGGAGAAACATCAAACATGACTTAAGTCTTGATCTAATGTCCCTCAAATGTCACTCACTGCTCAAAAATAAATAATTAAATAAATAAAATAACATGCAATAATGCAGTGGTTGTGGACAGAAGCAAGAGATAAAAGGCTTTGCTTGTTTTAAATGAGTTGTCTGATGGATAGCTAGGATGGCAAGTTAACCCTGGTTGCGTAAGGTAATAGCTGTTCAAAGGTACTTTGAAAAAGGTATTTAGAATTAGGTATTTAGAAGGGAAATATGCTGCAGTGCTGGGGGAGGGCAAAGATAACCTGATAGCATTTCACAGCTGAGAGGTTGCTTCTGACTGCTGAAGTGCAGTTGTTGGTTTGTGCAGCTGTAGCTGTGCAATACTTTGTGTTGTCTTGCTTGTTCCCTCACCTCTCTCACCTCTGCTTCCCTGTTTGCAGCCACCACTAACATGTTCATTTTTCAGTCTTGTGAAAGCTGAAAGAGTAACCATGTGCCTGGGGTTCTTGAGGAGCTTAGTCAATCCTCTGTAGCGTTTGGATTGGAAGGATAAAAGGCTGGGACAGTCAAATTAGTGTTGAGTTTTGGCCTGACCTTGACCTCTTTGTCTATAATACTTTGTTTTCCAGACTTGGTTACTTTGTTTTATCCTGGTTCCTGGTTCAAGCCTGGTTTCTGCCTCTTGGCACTGCAGTTATATAGATACAGAATTTTCACTGGTCAGCTTGATTGTTCCTGCCCGACAAAAAGGCTCTCTTAAGCAATAAAATTAAAAATAAATCCAAATACCTCTGGTTAGGAAATGAAGTGATTTGGTAGGCTCATGTAACCAGGAGCAGTACTCTACTGGAATATAGACACTCTAAGAGTGCAGGGTTTATGAATTAAGCTGTGTGGGGTTTGTCTCTGCATGAGTTGACTTAGTTGATTTTCATTTAAATGTTGATGGACTTGGAGAAATGCAAGTAAGAGAATTGAATTTCAGGTTAGGTTATTGACAAATTTAAACCATTTGATATGCTGGAGATGTTGATGAAGCTTTTGATAAAACTTGTGTCTGTGTACACCTGAATGCTGTGTTGGGGCAATAAAAAAAATCTGGATGTGGCACCCATTGGAATTTTTATTCCTGTTCCTTGCAGTTTCATAATTAATATATAGTGGACCAGAAGGCACTGTTGACTGTTAGAAGTTTATTTTTTGGAGTTGTGTGGACTACCTAGGTAGATAGAAAAACTCTAAGAATGTTACTTGGAAAAATATTTTAAAGCAGTGTCATACAATGAGCTTTTAACTTGTGTTCCTTAACTAATGTTACTGGATATTGCCTGTGAAACATTAGAATAATTTTAAGCTAACTTTGCTCACTTTTTTTTTTTTTCTCTCTCATTTCTTTATTTGCAGGAGAATATGGCCAAAATGGAGGTCAAGACGTCACTTTTAGATGACATGATAGGGGTGGGAGATATGGTTCTTTTAGAGCCACTGAATGAAGATTCGTTCATCAATAATCTGAAAAAGCGCTTTGATCACAATGAAGTATATGTGAGTATATGTTAACAGCATCCTGTGAGGAGCTGTGTTGTTATTCTTCAAGTATGTGTTTGTTTGTTAAGGACACACATAGACTGAATGCCTGAGCATAATCTATTGTATTAAGGGATATTTTAAACCTTACCTGTGCTGTAGTCTTTCCTGTACTGCGTTGTTTGCATTTGATCTTTTCATCCGGGATATTTTTCCTTTTACCTGTTGCACAATGTGGTGGACCTCTTGATTTTCATAAAAAACAGTTCCAGAACTGCTGATGAGTATCAATGAGGTTGATACTCCTGTTGTCAGAGGACATTGCAGTTATAAATAATTCACTACCAGGAAAGAGACATCCAGGATGTTAAAGCAGGTTGATGTAGAAACATTATATACTTGAAATATGCTAGGGCTAGCTTATATGTTGCCTGCTGCCTTTGATTTGCAAAAAAAGTTGTTTATTAGAATAGTTGGATATGAAACTGAAACAGTGAGCTTGGATATACATGGAAGTAATAAAAATTTTCAGATATATGAATCTCTGAGTAGTGATCAACAGGAGAGATGTTGTGAACTGACAGTTGAAACACAGACTGGGAATGAAGAGAGAAATTGTGATTCCAGTTAAGCTTTTCACTTTCCTGCTTCATCTCTCTTTAGTCCATTTTTGTTAAAATGTGCACAGGATTGTATCTGTCGTACTGCTGATGTGGGAACTTAATGATTTGTAGAGACTTTCCAAGACCACTGGTGAAAAATAAGTCTTTTAAGAGTAAGGCTGAAATATTTAAGCCAAAATATAGCTACGATCTGCAAGCAGTTGTGTCTGCAGCTTATTACAATCAAACAGATGTGTTCTGTAGTTAATTATAACTTAGCTCCTTCCCCTTTGCTTTTAATTTTCAGTGTGACTATATTTTTCCTTCTTACTAAGCATTTGAACCGTCATGGTTTCTTTATATTTTTTCTTATAAATCCTCCAATATGGGAGGATCTGTGTTATTTTTGTTTGCCTTTTTCTGCAGTTATAGTCTGTGCTTTTGTACCTCTGGTATTCAATGTCTGCCTCATCTTTATTCCAGAGTCATTTTCCTACTCAGCTATGCCTGTTCCCTTTTCTTTAAGCATTAGTTTGGTAATACACAGTTCCACCCTTCTGCTATTGTATCATCTCCACCTATTTGTTCCTTAAGTTTGGACTAACAATTTTAAATTAACCAGAAAATTAAAGTAAGATGAGGGTTCTTGGTATCCGTTAAAGCCTTGTTAGAGAAGAAACCAAAATTACCTGTATTTGTAGAAAGATTCCAATGGTTATAAAAAACTTCCTGATACCTTTGAGAGTTATTAAAAAAAAAAGTTACTTATATTTTCCTTGTTCTTTGAAGATTTAGTCTGTTCCCTCTTGATAACCCTGAGATGTTAATACAGGCAGGTAGTTATCAGTCGGTTCTTTGCAGCTCTGTCATCCTGCTTCTGGCAATTCTTCTGTATTCAGCAGCTCTTGCAGAATTCAGTGTTTTTATCAGCCCGTGGCTTGAAAACTTGTTTCCCATCGGTTTTAGGGTTAACTCTATAAATGTAAACTATTATGGATTGCGAAGTGTTTAATTACATGTTCCTACTTAGTTTAGACTGGATAGCTTTTTTTTTTCTTTAAGAAATCAGTTTGAATGACAAATGGATAATCTGTTTTATTTTAATCTGCTATTATGTACTAGCTGACAAGCATGTTCATGCACTCAGTTCTTTGAGACAGTGACAGAGAAGTGTATATTTCCCCAGTTTCTGATTCAGCTGGGCCTGGCAGTGACAAGCAGTGTAATTAGCTGTGTTAGGAGCTTCAGGAGGTGATATACAAGCTGTCACTTTCCTCTTGCAATGCAGGAGGATCCTTTGCCTTTGCAGGGGGGAAAGCCTAATACTTAAACATGCTCTATTGACAAGAAGTGTGAGCTGCTGCTAAAACCAAAGGATTTTTTGTTGGTGCTTTTTTGTTGGTGTGGGTTTTTTGCTGTTGCTGGTTTGTCGGTTGGTTGGGGTTGTTTTGTTTTGTTTTGTTTTTTTCCTGAATCATTCCCTTGTAGTTTGATGCACTAGCACATACCCTTTTTATCTTCTGGTTTCTTTGATCGTGTGATTTATTTTTTTAAGTTCTTACAAGTACTGTTTGTGAATCCACAGTATGAAGGCAAAATGTTGCAGACCTTTACAAGTATTTTAAAGCATTCACTACATCAGTGGGGCAAAGAATAGATGTTTGTCTATGTCACATGCTGCTACCAAGTATACAAGCTCCTTAGTTTGTGGTGCCGTGTGGTTTTATTTAACAAATCATTTGAGGAACACTATCTCCTTTCCATTGTGTTTTGCTGCCTTGCAAATTTCGTGTAATTGTTGACATATTTTAGAAAACTTTTAAAGCAGTAACAGTTGGAACAGTCCTCACAGTAACAACCACACCTTAATTTTCAAGTGCAAACTCTTACCTCCTTTCTCCTTATTGCCATCCACTCTCTTCCCCCCAAACTTCTCTCATGAAAACTACACTCTGCATTTCTGTTTTTAGACTCATCTGAGCACAATGAAGCCTTTGTTACATCTGGAAGTAATGTTTATTTTACCATGTAAAATCTGTAGTTTGCATGCTATCCTGGGGGTACCAAATTGGACTACTGAAGGGCTACTCTTAGTGCTTAACAATGACTGCAGATTTCTTCTTCTCAGGATCCTTTCAGAGTGCAGTAGGAATGGATATGTCCTTTCATGGCTTAGTTGTGGGGTTAAGTTAATTCCTCATGTCAGTGCCCTGTTGTAGTAGCATTGCTAGAAATTGCATCCAAGTGTGAAAAACTAAATCAAACTGAATCTGTGTGAATGGACTGAAATGTTGCTACAGCAGTAAACCAGGGCTTATGCAACATCAGTTTCTAAGCAGTTTTCTATAGTCTGGTGGCTGTGCCTGTGCTACATATGTTAGTTTTAAACTGAGTGGCAGCTACAATTTGCAAAGGGGTTTGTTGGGAGGTATGAGACCTGCAACACAGATACCCTTGAAAATGCTGTAAAACTGGCCAGATGCTGCACAATCATGTTAGTCAGTCTTGATAGGTAAATGTGAGAGTCAGATCAAGCCATCAGAGAACAGTGCCAAATCTCTCTTCATAGCCAAAGATGACAAGATAAATGGGCTCATTTCACTGGAAGAGAATATAATTTTTGTCGTTTCTAATCTCTTTCCCTGTAGTTATGTTTGATGGTGGAGATCAAGGTCCATTTGCTGTGCCAGCTGGCATTTACCCCTTTGAAATTCCACATCTTGTCCACAAGAGCTCCCCTTGCAAGAGCATTCAAATCTGAACTCCCTGACAGTTCTCCTTGTACCACCCTGGGCATTGTCACTGTAAGCACTTCAAGAAAATCAGAAATTTCATGCCACAGTGCAAACAGGGTGATAAGAGTAATCCTTAGATTAGTTAGAGAACAGACTGTAGCTTGATTGCCTGTTGTTCAATTTTATGTGTATTTGAGGGAAAGTTTCAATGGATTTGGGTGTTAGGTAGCATACCAGGAGCACAGCTGGAAGCTGTGCCTGTAAAAATAAGCACGAAGGCTGGTGGAGCTGGAATTTGGCCAAATATTCTACTAAAGACTATCAGATTCTGCAGTAATCTCATGTTGAGTGGCTTTGGGGGGACGGCTCATTGGGTAACACACGTGTTAATTGGAAATGGGAATCTTAGAGTTTAGTCATGTCTGGAAATGGCTGGGGGTATGTCTGACCAAGAAAGATCTCATTAAAAAGCTGTAATTGTTAGTTATAGTATTTTTGCAGCTCTTAAACTTTTCATTGATAACATTTGCATTGCTTTTTTGTAAGAGTTCTTTTCTGGTAAATATCAGTAACAAAAGCCTGTGAGAGTTTTTTCTTAACTTCACAGAGAAGAATGTGGCTTAGGGCCAATGGAGTTAACAAGCAGAAAAAACCCACAATGGTGTTTATTTGAAGGTTCCAGGTAGCAGTTTGTGTCTTGAAAGTGTGTGACCTAGAGACCGCATGGAAAACTTCAAATACACTCATAGAATTCAGTTTGCATGTCACTGAGGAGTTCAGTCTCGTTCCGTTAAACTCCCTCCTTCAAGTTGGTTTGGTTTTTTATGGCTGTTTTTTTTAAGTTGGCTGAAATACGCTCAGCCTCTTTGGGATACTGTCAAAGGGGAGAGGGGCATCTGTCTATATGTGTCTATATGTCTACAGTGACTCATGAGTGGTAGACATTAGGGTTAAATTGCAGTATAATTATTGGTCTGAAACTTACTTTTGTCCTGGGCTTGTTTTGTGAGGCGGGTGGATGTGGCAAGGGAGGCAAGAGGAGTCTAGAAGGGAGTGGTGCTGCGTAGGCCTTTAGAGGCCAGAGACTGCTTTATTCTGCTGCCCTGCACATTTTTCCCTGCAGTTACGTTGTTTCTTGAAGCCTTCCCAAATTTGCAGAGGTCAACATTTTGTTGCTTACAACAAAATGTTTGTTTGCTTGCTTTTTGTTCTTCCAACAAAACAGAATCTTTCTCTTATGTCAGTGTTTAATTTGTGTTTTCTGTGCGTGGAGATTGTAGGCTGCTTTGGGCAGGAACTGGTACTGAACAGATGTTGTTTTATCACTGCAATATTAAATATTTGACATTCCAGTATAATAATTCAAAGTTAGCTGTTTGAGGTAGCATCCCTGTGGCTGCCTTCTGGTGGTGTGGCTATAGCGGTGTGCTGGTTTCCCAGACTGAACTGTTTCCTGTTCATCTCAATTGTTGTGATATTTTTAGGGGTAGCCTTTTTGTTTCTGACTTCACTCCATTATGTCTACGTTACTGATTCATTCCTTTTTCAGCTGCCCTACAGTATTTGGTAGCTTTCTGAATTGCTGTCAAACATAGCAGCTTTGTTCCTGCTGTGCTGGTGCCTGGTATTCCGGATGCTACATTTGGAAGAATAGAGTGGAGGACAGAATTATGTGAATGTGACCAATTGTCTTGACCTGCATCAGCTTGTGTCACCATCCCTCTATGTCACTCTGCTGTGAAGAACAGAGTTTTGTGGTATTGGGATACATAAATGCAGCTTGCTGAGAAAATCTTCATTGTGATATGATCGAGCGGTCATTGAAGTTCAATTTTATTGTCACTTTCATTACCTTCTACTGTCAGCATGATCTTGTTGGTCTCGGAGATGTTGTTTTTGAGGTCAGCTGGAGTCCTTTGTTGGGTTTTGAAGAGGGTTGTTGTTCCCTGTGGTTTCGGGTACACCCTAGCTGCGTGCATGCCTGTCAGTAGCAGGTCAGTGCCTTTGCTGCTCCTGCAGCAACACGCAGAAGAATGGATCCCCCTGCCAGACCTGGCTGTGCTGTCTTCTACTTCACTGCATTTACTTGTATTTATCCAACAAGTCCAGCCTAAACTCCTCGTTTTCCTTTGGGAGTTTGAGGAGTGGCAGGTGTGGTGACTGAGTTGTTTCTCAAAGGCAGGATGGTTTGAGCACAGCAACCATCCATCCGCCTGTGAAGGTAGCCCAGGGGACCCGAGTTTCCTCAGGTCTCCTTCTCTTCCTCCCTTGGGGGATCCCTGCATTGGTTTGAGTGATTTTCCCAGCAGTGCCTCAACAGTTTCCCTCTTCGAGGGAAGCTACTGAGTTGTAGTAATAATATTGTTGCAGCTGCCACAGGCTAAGACCTTGAAGCCTGCTGCTTCTCCTTCAGATGTGAAGAAAGGGTTTGTGTGCCCAAGGCACATAATTTCCTGTGATAGTTTGTGGTCTAAGAAGCAGCATTCTGCCTCCCTGCATATCTTGCTTTGCTTGTTATCGAAAGAGAAATCCTTTTGGTCCTCTGGCCCTTTGCATCAGCCCACTGTGGTAAAACAAACTTTACAACTTGCCCAGAATCAGGAGTAGAGATTTTTGCAGCCGGCGGTTGGTTCCATTTTACCTTGAAGTGCTTCATGGGAGGAGAGTTACTTATCTCAGGCAGTCTGTTTCCTTTCCTTTTTGTACAACTCCCACGATGCTGCACGTAGCATTTGAGGCACTTGTTTGTAGGGCCATATGCAGTGTCTGCATAAAGGACTAAGAAAACATTAATAAGGACCACAGAACATTATACGCATACTGTGAGCTGCGTGTAGGGGTCTTCTCCTTCCCTACACACTCTTTTTTTTCACCTCTGACATGACACTTAGAAAGAAGGGAGGAGGTGGTCTAGGAAATCCCTCCCATGGGGCCTCAAGGAGTGTTACACTGGTGTCTCTGCCCCAAAATGCCATGTAGTTCTTCACTAAGGTGATTATGTCATTTGGGCATTTGCTAGTGGTGCCCATTATAAAATAAAAACACCTAAGAAAGATTAAGGGAATATTTGCAAATAACAGAAATAGATGCAAAAGCATCCAAGTACTGTGAAAATATGGTTTTCACCCTGAACAGCATAGGTTAGCCTTGGCTGTGGCATGGCAGGAGACTTTCCACCCCATCTGCCCCACCCTGGTTTATCCCTACAGAAATAATAAAATATTTTGAAATGAGTGCTGTTGCGGATGTTTTCAGCAATGGCTTCTTGGCACAGGCACTATTCAGTCTCCAGCTACTGTTTGCTTACAGGTCTTGAAGTTTTCAAAAGAAGCAAGCACTGACATTCTGGGCTTTTAAAATGCTTTCCTTAACCCAAAGCAGAAATGAGAAATTTTGACTTCCTCGTTTTACAGGTTTCATCTGTAACTGCATCCTGTGTAGGAATTGTGCTTGTTTGTGTAAAAACATTCCAGTGTAGTCAGAGAGGTGGATAGCTGAGGTGATTAATCTGCTTCGTTAATAACAATGTTGGAGTCAGTCGTAATGATCGCAAGGTTAGCAGCAATATTCACTGGGCAGGGGAGAAATTTCTGTGCCCTCAAGAAACTCAGGAGAGAAACCTGATTATCTGTGCACATGCATCCCCTTGAAGTACTCGCTTCAACTTGCCATGTGGGTGTCTCTCCCTGGCAAGTGCTCTGCTCTTACTTCAGGGCTGGGATCTAAAGCAGGTTGCAGTGTGACTGAGGGCTTGATCCCAAGCAGCATGGGTTACCCATAGCTTGTTCAGGCTGCTGCTGTTTGCACAGTTGCTTGCAGAATCAAGCCCACATTGAAGAATATTGTAGCAGTGGTGTTACTCTTTTTGACACAGATGGTCTGTGTCGTGATTGTTTGCTTTGGGAAGGTATAAATGTGCTCTTCTGCCTTTGTGTTACCTGCCTGAGCTTTGTTTCAAGTCCTTGTATTTGCCATCAACATATTTGATACCTGACTATGATACACACTCAAGCTGAATTTTGTCTCCTCTAGCAATAAGATAGTTTTGCTTGGATTGCAGATATTGTTGCCCCAGTTTCTTCTTTTGCTTGATTTTATTTTTTTTTTCCTTCCCAATTTCAGGAAGTCATCCTTGTGCTCTACTATGTAGTTTTTCTTCTGTTCAGTCTTTACTGTCCTATCCAGGTCTTACAAGGCTGCCTGTTAGGATTAATATCTGCATTAAGCATGTGAATAGCTTACTGAGGCTGGGTTGTTTTTTTTTCAGGGCACTTTGTCCACTACATTGCTGGAGCAAAAATGCAATGTCCAATAGGTGGGTGGCAATCATTATGGGGAATAGGCTGTGTTTGTTCAGAAATCCAGTATCATAATTCTTCACTTGTACAAGCGTAATTAGAACAGACTCCATTCAAATTGCAGTGAAAAATATTCAGTAGTATCAAGGAGAAGGGAAGGTTTCTTTTATGTGTGTGTGTGTGTGTATATGGAGAGAGAGAGAGTAAAACTGAGAGTCTGGATTTTTAGTTTACCACAGACTAGCCTTTGGAAAAGTGTATTTTTAGCACTGGCTTTCCTTGCAGTGAGGGAGGGGGAAACTGGCTTATCTGTAGGATCTCATGGATTATTGGGACATCTTTTGAGCTGATTTTGAGCTTTGGAGAGATGCTATATTTGCTGGAAAATGCTAATGAGAGGTTTCAAAGCATGTAAGTTTCTTTTGCTAACTAAGGATTAATACTGTGTGATGCTGCATGAGTTCAGCACATTCTGGATATGGGAAAACCCATACAGAAGCTCCTGTTTGAGGAAATAAAAATTTGTTTCTGTTGTTTCCACTTGATCATTGCTCTTTGGGATCTTGGGGTGCACCTGCATAGTTGCTTGCAGATGGTACCTGGAGGCTTAGGTCCTCCTCCAGGCTCACTGGGGCACAAGGCTTTGGGCTCAATGCAAAGTGCAGCTGCACATCTTGGATCACAGATAGACTTAATTTTCTATGAGCTGTCATAAAACAGTGCAGGCAAACCCTGGAGTGTTACAGGATGAAATCCCAGTTTGTTTATGTGGTTTTTAAGTACCCAGCCCATCCCTCTCCACCAAACAATGCAAACACCTACAATGCAATACATAGTAACACAGTGAATCAAAGCCCCTGAAGTAGTAATAATGGTTTAAGGTGGTTTTGCTTTTAGTCTTGTTATTCTCTTCCTTATTCTTTTCAAATATAGTGTCTTGCAACTTGGGAGTGTTTCTGACCTGAAAAAACACAATGGACCAGAAGCAGGGTGCATTTAGCTATTTTATTGTGGCCAACCACAATGAAAAACAAATTTGAGCACACAGCATGATTGTTCAAATAAGAGATGATATTTTAATAAGGTACTAATCTAGTTGCTAATGTGTATTAAAATGAGAAATTTCATTATGAAGTAAAGTTGCAGTGTTAAATTCACCAGGTTCTGTTTAAGACAGTTCAGAGAACTGCAGACGTGTAAGTACAGGCTTTCTCTGCATCTGCCATCTCCTTGACCTCAGCTATTCTGCGCATGCTGCAGCACACGTGCTTATGAGCTGGCAAGGTCCAGAACCACAGTATTTCAGGAAAATACAGATGAAAATTAGATTATATTAGAAAGATAATCTTGCACATGTCACATTAAACCCCCCTCACAAAACCAAAACACAGCCCTCCCCCCTACAAAGAAATAGTGTTTCCCAGGCCCTGGTTCTGGATCGGTTCAAAGTCTAGTCACACTTCTCTTACTTTATTGTTTCTCATTTCAGTGAATTTTTTTAGTGGTGTGATCTCAAACTGTTAAAAATGATAGGAACCCAGTACACTCCAACAACATCTGTAGTAAAGAAATGTGCATTATACAAATCTCGACCATTCAAACTGGTCTGCATAAATGGAAGAATCAGTACAACCAGTCTTTTTTACTAGAATTTATTAATATTCTATTTTTATGCTCCAGTATTTAAAAAATAAGTATATAGGGCATCCTTACCTGGGCCCTGAGAATGTAGCATACTTGCAGGTTACATCAGCAATTGGATGTTTTATGGCAGGAGTGACTTGTGTGCAGCAGCATTTTTTTCTGGACTTTTAAAGGCTACCATAGTTAGGAAGCAGTGGGTTTGTTTTTAACCGAGCTGCCAGGAGTGGTGTAGAGTACACTTTCAGAAGGTTTGCAGCAAATAGCGTAGCTACTTAAGGAACTTAAATTCTGAAGAAGGGTCTTTGCAGAGGAAACTACAGATCCAGAAAGCTTTTAAAGATGCTGGCAGGCTGTTACAATAGCCCCAGTTCTGCAGCTCCTGAAGTGCAGCTTCAGCTGCTGTCAATAACATTCCCTGGCTACTGCAGCTGCTATCTTCTCTCTTCTGGACCCTTGGTGTTATTGCAAGACTAACTTTGCCAGGAGGAAAAATAGCTTTATGAATATACTGTAGCCCAGAGCGTGAAATACTCTCCGTTAGTGCTGTTCTGAAGGCTCCCCTTCTTGGCCTGTACTGCCTCTTCCCTGTGTATCAGATTTCACCACAGTGCTTTTGCATCCTGACTGCAGGGGTGTTTGGGGACCTTAGCTGGACTCTCTAGAAGGTTTTTTGCAACCTCTCAGCTGAAAAGGTCCACAGGCATTTCAGGCAGTTTGCCAGTTTTTAGCAATAGCTTCCCCAGCCCTTGGCAGGGAAGAGGCTGCTGCTGCCTCTAGGTTTCTCCCGAGCAATGGGAACCTTGTGTCATCTTGCTATTTCATTCCTCTCTTCTTAAGCCAATCTTAAAGCTGCTTGGATTAGAAAGGCACAGAAGGCCTTAGAAGGCAGATACAAGCTTGAAGGCATAGTAACATCTTGCCCCAAGTGGTTATGTTTACTTTCACTTATAGGAGAAGACGAGGCATTGGAAGTGTCTTGGATGTTGCTCCTCCAGTAGGATTTAGACGTGTTGTAACAAATACTGCCAGCATTTCCAGCTGAGTCGTGTTTAGCATTTTCTTCCTACTCAGGGTCTTAAACTTTTTACTGAACAGGAGTGAGTTGTCTGCATTGTTTTGGTGGATAATGCAGAATGTGTTGTAATTTGACCCAATGGAATATCTGAATGCTCTTTTCCACGGCTGCTACGTACGTGCATTACAGGGTTGTAGTGCTGCATGACAGATGCACTAATAAACAACAAGTGAGAGTCCTTTTGGTTTGGGTTCTGGGCAAACACACCCAAGAAGTTAGAATTTGCCTTTGTGAGTTATTGCAGTGAAGTAGAAATTTGGAAGAAGAAGTATTATCAAGAGTCTCTGGTAAGCAAAACTTTGAGGAGACGGATCTTGTCCAAGCTCGCATAACAAGTTGATGTCAAACCCAAGAAAGAAATAGAATCTCCTGACTGCATTCTGTGCTTTTAGCATCACGAGGCCATTCCTCTGGGGTTTAATTTTTTTCCTTAAACAGGGAAAATTAAGGTTCTCTTTGGTCCCTGGGGTTCCATGGTATGGTCTCCCACTACTCTTGGGCGTTCTGCTTTCAGCAGTGGAATGCTTCTGTGCTTGTCACTTACTTGCTCAAGGATTTAAGCCATTTATTTTGTTTGTTTATAATAGATTTCTGGTGGGAAGGCAGATGTTATGTGGGAAAGCTATTTTCCGGATCTGTTTATCCCTGGTATGTGGAATCTCACAGGCCACCAGTAGCAAGCAGCTATTAGGCATCAGCTTTGAGATATTGGCATTTTTAGAAGGGGAAATGTGTTAGTTCTTGTAAGCAGCTTTGCAGCAAAACCAATGATTTATTGGCGTGCTTTGGCTTGGTGTTAAAAATTAACATGAGTATGTCTTTGTTTTTATGTAGTCATTTGACTGTTTGAAATATTAGTATTTTAGGGAATGTTTTGTATTTGTTCATGTCTGACAATAAATAGCTGACTTGAATTCCCAAAATACATCGTCTGAGCAATATTTAGCTTTGAAGAGATGGTTCTAAATAAATCTCATTTGAATCACTGTATTCAAAATGAAAATGTAAGGTTTTCACTTTCACTCATCGTTCTTTGTCTTGGCATCTTAGGGTACTTAAAGGATCTTGGCAATTCAGTTGTATGCTATTATGGTAGCAGAGTAGCTGAAAAGGGCAAGTCTTTGAGTTCCAAAGAATTCCTGTTTCAAAATACAATCTTTAAGATCTGACCTTCATCTCTCTTCTGCTGATACTTTCTAGCACTGATTTCACAACAGGCTGAATTCACAAATTCTTAAGATTACGGAGGAGACAAGTTAATATATTAATGCTTTACCAGGAAAGAGTCCCAGTTGGGGTATACATGCACTTGCAAAGACTAGAAAGCTTTTTACTCTTGCGTATCTGTTATTCTTGCCAAGAATCTGTAGGTTTGCAAATTGACAAAGCAGCATGTGTTGAGAGAGCAAAGTGAAAACTGTAGAAAGGCAATTATTGCATTTTCTTCTTGTTCAGCCAAAGAGATTAGACATAGATGGAAAACACTTTCCTCCTTAGGGGGAGGATGGTCACAAAACTAGATCAAACACACACCACGAAACTGTGGTGTGTGCTTGAGAGAAGTAAAAATCTTTATTATTTTGGGATCTTCTCAACAGTCTGTATCTGAATGCCTTTAGGGGTGCTTCCCTCCCAGGTAGCAGGTCGGAGTTCTCCTTCTGAGTTGCAGCTTGGCTGCCAAGATGCAAGGCACCTTCAGACTTGCTCCCCCTCGCACCACTCTGCATGGGCACTTGGTGTGAAACCAGCCTGGTTCAAGGGTATTTGGTCTGTTCTGGGCTCTGATGCGTGGGGAAGGAGTGTGTTTTGAAATGTTTTGCAGAAAGTTTCTGGCCAGTTCCAAAGGAGAGGAGAAAGTATTCGTTGTTTAGAGATGGTGAGTCTTCAGCCCCATTAGTTGAAGTGTTTCATTGTAGCAGCAGTTGGGTGATGAATTGTCAGCAATGGCTGCTTCTGTTTCACCTGCTGGGTAGTAAACACTGCAAAGATCAACTAGGAGAGTCTTTGGAAGCCTCATGCTACTTGTTTTATCGCTGCAATCTAGTTTGTTCAACTCTTTTTTTGAATGGGTTGGAAAATGCTGTGAGAGTTCACAGCAGCTTGCCTGTGCGTATGCATGCTGTGGAAGATGGGAAATCTTGCTCTCCTGGCTTTCTGCTTAGGACCACACTGAGTTAGCGTTTAGCAGAAAATTGCTTTAGACATGAAAGTTAGATAGTGAAGGGCTGCAGCAATTAATATTTTTGTGGCTGCGGCTCTGGAGGTGTTTCAGTGCTCTGCTGAACCTGTTGGTGAGTAACTTGGCCTCCTTGTACCCCTGTTCCCATTTAAATATGCATATTACAGCACTTCTCTTTAAGAAGAACTTGGAGAAATCCAAATAGTAATTGCAAAGTGCTAAGGTGTCAATCTAAATAAGCTATTTAAAATCACAGATCTGTGGTAAAAGCCATTGTTCTTCTTTTGTTGTTACTAGCAAATGTAATCCAAATAACAGGAACCTGTGGCTTTTGTATACAGCCTTCACATCTCCCAGGGAGTTCATGGTTTTGGAAAACTGTATTTCACCAGGTCTTATTTATTTCATGGTTATGGAAAGAGATACCAAGCACTGGAGGTTTCATTAATCTTTGATCAGTATCTGCAGGCTGGGTGGACTGGGGTTTGGGGATCTTTTGCCACTGGGGTGTATTTGGATGCAGCCCTTGCAACTGGCAGGAGGTGTGGAGGGCTGTGGGGCACCCAGCAGCAGACTTGATGAAGGCAGGTTAATTGTGCTGACATGGTAATCATGGCATTGGTCTTCATTTCGCTTGGTAGTGAGCGGGACCCATCAGAGAAATCCAACACAGGACTCTGCTTTCCAAGGGTAACAGCAAGTATGTTTGGAATCTGGAAATTAAAAATATGCTTCATGTCTGCTGAGGAACCATGGCAGGACTTCAGCTGACTTGGATCCCGACAGTAAATCTCTCCTTTGACAAAAACCTGTCAGAGGCTGTTAGCCTCTCAGGCTCCTTTGCTGTGAAGCTCTTCTGTGCTCAAAGCTTTGAAGAGATGTCACGAAGCTCCTCCTCGGGTGAGGGAGTGTGGTCCAACACCAGCCTTTCCTTTATGTGGTTTTGTGTGAGTGCCCATGGGCTGCAGCAAAGCTCGTGTGACATTTGCCATGCAGATGGAGTTGGTTCTTCAAGAACATGTGTGTCCATTTCCCTTTCCTTCCCCCAACTGAATTAGTCACAGAAATATTGTATGATTGCACTTTCTTTTAATAAATGTTCCTAAGAGGCTTTCAGTTATGTAGAAATTACTACTTGATACCCAAGAGTGATCAAGATTTATAAGGTGTTTCAGACTGCATGTCAATGTTCACTCATCGCTACAGTTCAGTTTGTTGTGTGTTTATTTTTGCATGAGTATTAAATGGGAGAATGGTTTAGAAACAGCAAAAGTATGTTAAAAAGAAAAATCCATGGTCATTTTTTTCTTTTCCTTCAACAGACATACATTGGCAGTGTGGTGATATCAATAAATCCCTACAGATCTCTACCCATTTATACTCCAGAGAAAGTGGAGGAATACAGAAACCGAAACTTTTATGAGCTCAGTCCTCACATGTAAGTACAGTGAAGAAGTTTTCATTTTCAGATGGTACCAGCTCTCTCTCTCTCTCACCAAAACGTCTGTGTTGATTATAAGCAAACAAAACAAAACCCACGCTACCACTCCCCCAAAATCAATTTTTATTACTTCATCCTTCATTCTGTCGGGATGAGTTACTCTTTCTGATTCGTGTATTTAAACAATGGTGTGTGCAGTTCAGAACATTTTCCTGTCATTGTTAGCTGTAACCTTTATTACTGTATTGTAAAGAAGTAGTCTGGTTTTGAGGAAATCTGTTTCTTTCAAAGTCCACGTCACTTTGTGAGAGCCTCCAGGTGTTAAAAAAGCTTGAATTGTATAATGTTACTTTTGATATCTGAAACTCTTGCTTTCTCTTTCCACAATGCAAAGACTGAAAGAATTCCTCATGATGAATGCAGAAATATACTGGATATGTCTGAATGGTAACTGTAGGAAAATAAAAGCTCAGTCTCCTCTGTGCTGGGTGGAAATGCGCCCATTCTGAGAGGGCAGCCAGAGTGCCATAAATATATCATGCAAGTTTTAAGGCTAAAATATTTAGAATATATGCAGATATCTAATACTGCAAAATATGTTTTGCATGTGATATAAATTCCAAATCAAAATTTAAGAATAGAAGGCTGGGAAGTAGATATAATCTCTTATTCTGACTTTCATTCACCTTCTGTAATTCCTCTACAAAGATGCATATTGCACAGAAGTCAAAGGCCCTGCCTTGTGGTCATGGAGAACTGACACGACCCGTATTATTTGGGCCTGGTCAGATATATTGAGGGTAATGGGACATGGTTAAGCCCTGTCTGTAACAGGACAGGACTTTGATCACAGGTGTGTGGGTGGTATGGCTGAAAACTAGACACCTTGTCTTCGGGGTCCGTGTGTCGCAGTAATCGTTTTACCTTTTTGGACATGGTAGTGGTGAGATTGAAGCTGGTTGTTCCCTTCCTGGGATAGAGAAGTGTTTCCAGTGTGTTGTGGTATTGCCACCTAACTTTGCAGTCACATATTCAGGAGACTGACTAGAGTGATAAGCAATCAAATAAGTGCCTAAATATGGCTATAGGTTGATGCGTCTTCCTTCAGTGTTAGGTTTTAGGATAAAGTAAATTATGTGTGGAAAGAGTTCTGGAAGTTATTTTGTTCAGGTTAGATTTTTGCCTTCACAATTTATCTGTAACTTTTCCAGATACATTGACTAAAATGCATCTGGCCAGTTAATCAGATCAAATAAACTTCTGGTAGTTCTTGGTCCTCTTGGATCTGAACTGTGTTCAGGTTTTTTTTCTTCACTCTATTGTTTAGCAAGCACAATTTCTTGCTAAATTAACACAGTTGCTTGCTAAAAGAACTTTATGCTCTGCTAACTTTGTTCAACTGCATAAAATTTCTTGTCATATGATGGAGGATTTTAAAAATAAAATCTGAGAGCTACAGTTTGACATTCTGAAAGTCAGTACTATGTACTTGGTTACATGTTGAATCAAGTACATAGGAATATATTGATCTTCACATTTTTGCATCTCTCTTAAGAGGTGGTTTTCCAGAATGAACAGTCATTCTTGTATGTATCTTAACTTGGTAGGAAAATGTTTCATAAACATCCTTCATCACTATTGACAATAATTGTGTGGTCAGGCTGCCGTCTCAGACCAAGAACTTCTGGAGCCCAAACACTAGAATTCCACTTAAAGAGTAATACTTTGAAGAGAGAAACTTCTTTCAGGAGATCTTGACTGTGTGATTGTAATAGATTTTTCCATGCAGGTTTGGATAGAGTGCCAGGTCATGAAAAGTGTAAGATTACTTTTGCCTGGGACAGATATGATCCCTCCACAAATTTGCTTTATTTTTTGTTGCTTCTGTATGAAATTTTTGTGTTCTGAGACCTGCTAAGTAGAGAATATATAATAAAAAATACAGGATTATGTTATTATCTTTGTTATGGTTTCTTCTACAGATACAGTGTTTTATTTTCAAACTATGGAAGTATAAAAATGATCCTACCTTATGGTGACCTTGCTTTTTTTACCACCAGTCTGTAGATGCTTATGAGAGCTGCAGAATCAAGAGAATCGCTTTTGTCTCTGCTAAACTTGGTAAACTTCTTCCCATCTTGAAAAGATATTTTAAAATACTGTAGGTGTCTAAAATAAGGGCTGTGTAGGCTGCCTTATGCCATCCCTGACAAGCCTAAACAACCTTTCATCCCCTTTAAAATATAGTGCCTTGTGCTGTAGCCTCAGGATTCATGCCAGTCCAGTTATTCACTCTGTGAATATAGAGTCGGTACTTGAGGGCTGTTTAATAGGCAATGAGGTGAGCTTACCAGGTGACCATAAGGTCCTGCTGCAGCCCAGCCCAGACTGATCACTAACAGGGTGCTTGCCTACCACACTGCTCAGTACAGCCAGCAACTGGTTTTGGAACAGAGCTGGCATCATCCCAACCCTGGAAATTGCAGGTAATTCTAGGGCTGACTAATTGTGGGAGTAGCAGGCCACTGTTGAAAGCAGGGTTCCAGGCATATCTGGGGAGCTTGCTGTGCTTCCACAGAGACCTTGCAATCTTCAAGGTATATAGATTTTTTTTAGCTGCTCAGGAACTTTAATGAAGAGATGCTGTGAGAGAAATTGCAATTTGTGGTATTGCTTCTGACTTGGGGGCAAAAAAACCCCACGCTGATTTGCAGAGATGTACTTAGGGTTTTTTGATGTGTAAATCTCCACTGAGTCATGACCTCTTCAGAGGAATTGATTGTGGGTAAGTCAATTGCACCATTTAAGTGTCCTTTAGGAAAAGACTTTTGGTTCCTGTTATGTAATCCTGAGCAAAGCAAAACTCTTGACCATTTATAAGGAAACTAATGACAGTGACCTAGAAAGTGTGTCTAGAAAGAAAAGTATACACAGTGTGTTTCTTATTTCAGTATCTCCTTTTTAACAAATATCAATCTAATTATTTTGCTAGTTCTAGCTAGAAAAATGCAAACAATTTATTGCGAGCATTTTCTATCAGTGGTTTGGTTTGAGGTTACTCTAGAAACCAGGTCTGAATGGAACAAAACCTCTTCTGTCAGAAATAAATGTGCTGTCACCTGTTGGCGTGGTAACCCATATGCTCCAAGGTCTGTCATTTTGGAGAGAACTGTCAGGTTTGGGAATCCCAATTGTTAAGTGTCAATGTCTCTGGAGCAGACTGCATGGGACCTTCCCAGAGCTCCAGCTCTTTGTGGGAGCTCCTGGGAAATGAGAAATCTAAATCCTGTTTTAGTTATTTTCCAGTATTTTTGTATGACCTTCTGTCTATGCTCAGGGTATGTGCAAGTGTTTCAGTGTGATGGATTGCTGCAGGATGTGCTTGAGAATGCCACCTGTCCTGGTAGAACAGCAGGCTTGGTGAGTGAAGGAAAATGGAAGGAAAAAAGAAGTATATAACAACGTGAAGGAAATCCATAACTACAGATATTTTTCTATATATGGTCACAGAAGGAAACATATACCCATGGCAGTGAAAAATCTGTTCATGTGTTTTCTTAACCCTCTGAAAGCTGAGGGAGTGAACACCTAGTCATCTGCCCTGTTTCCTCAAGAGTGTCTGCAAGAGCGACTGACGCTCTCAGTGACGCTCGTTAACACTTAATTGCATCCTGTGGGCGGGCTTTTGTTTTTTAATGTTCTTTGGAAATTACAGAGTAAGGCCATGAACACATTTTGAATGGACAGCCAAAGTGGATTTCTGTGAGAAAGTTCCTGGTCAGGTGATTTTGGATAGTGTTATATCTGACAAAATTTAATCAAAGAGAATTTATTTTAGTAGTTCATTCCTCTCTAAATACACCGCTGTTGTTGTGGCTCCGTATAATGAAGTATTACTTTTCTAGGTCTCCTGGTGTGCTTGTTTTCACAGTCTGTGGCTATTTGCATAGGTCTAATAGGAAGTTTACCAAGATTTTAAATTGTTTGTTGTTGTTGTTGTTATTTTTTTCAATGTTTTGTTAATCTTGATAGTTTTGTCTTTATCTCCAAGGCAGGATCAAACTTGTCTCTGACTTGACAGGGCAGAGTATGAGATACTGGTGTTAAAACAGTTTGCTGCTTGATTTGTGCAGTCCTTACACTTCTGTTCTGCTCTTTCAGTTGATGTAATTACTCTTTCAGTTGATGTAATTACTCTTTCAGTTGATGTAATTGCTGTTTTGCTTACCTTGTGGGTAAACTAGACATGAGAGGGAACCAAGCTGTCCATCTTGCTAATTTACATCGACTTCCACCAGTGACAAGTAGCCTGTCGTGCCATTTATTTGTAACCTTCATGCAGTATCACTATTCTACCAGAAACAGATTTGCTTTAAGGAATTGCAGAGTAGGTGCTTTCTTGCATTCCCTGTCTTAACCGCTGGCTCCTGGCTCCTCACAGCTCTGTCTCTGGGAGATAGGGTGGCTTGTGGCTTTTTGCTCCCCTTCATGTTCTGGACCGCCTTACCTGCTGGCTTTAGAAGAGAATCATGGATTATTTTAAGTTGAGGGACAAAACAGAAAGTGGCGACTGTGCTGCTAATGACAAGCTACCAGCAAATAAGATTCAGAACCAACATACACTTTCTAGCTATGCACTGAACTACTTAGGATGAATACCTGGAGAAGGCTTGTATCAGTCAACTATTGGATTCTGCTTATGCAATTTTGCTGTATATTTTATTTACTTGTTATTAGTTCTTTTAAGTCAAATACTTCGGAAGAGATGGTAGTTTTTCATTGAAAGCTTTCAAATTTAGAGAGACTTAAACTTTTGCAGACAACTCCAAAAAACCTGATGCTTCTTAAAATGCAAGAACAAGGAGTTTATGTTCCCCATTTCAATGATCATCAATTGTCCTATCATATTGGGACAAATAATTATCCTGCAGATATCTGCAATTACTCTGACAGTAGATACAATTTGCTGTTTCAAGTTTTGAGACAGTGTTAGCAGTGAATATAGAAGTTATATTTTTGCTTCTGTTTATTTTTTTGTGTGTGTTTGTTTCTGGTATTCCATGCTTGCATGTCTTGTGAAACACCAAGGTTACAGTAAGTCTTTTTCCTCCTTGATTTAAAGCAAATATTTTTGTCTGAAGGGCATGAGAAGGCCCCGGCTGTGAAGGATAGTTTTTGCCTATATGTAAAACTAAGCTTTTCCCTATAGGTAGCAGAGTTTTAAGATACACAGTAACTTTATTTGTTCAAGAAGGGGACTGGGGTGAGAGCCTGTGTTGTAGTTTAGTGTCCTTCATTGCCCCAGTATGTTTCTTGTAACATTTCCTTTTCAGTTTGTCCTTTCCTCTCCAACTGCTTTCATTTGGAGGCATGGGAGCTGGGTGGTTTTTGTGTTTTGTTGGGTTTTTAAAAATCCCTTACGGTTTTGTTCACCTTGCAGTATCCCCTTTTTGTTGTTATTCTTAATAATTCCCCACTTCTCCAGACACTCCGTTTTTGAACTTGTTAATGTGACTTAGCAGAGTTCCTCTTTCAGAGGAGTTTTATAGTGGAGGGAGGATGATCACTTCAGAGGTTAGTTGGCAAAATGAACCGCTGGGCAGGGAGGGAACATCTATGGCTGACAGAAATAATACATTGCAGTTAGGGAGGACTGCCAGTACCTAATTGTTAAACCCATGCTAGGAATGAGTTGAAAGAAGAAGGGATTAAAAAGAATGCAACGAAACAAGAAACCTACAGAGAATACTGAAGTCTTATTTTTGGAGGAGGTCAGGGTTATTAGTCTCTTAACCTCTATAGTGAGGCAGTACTGGATATGGTGTATCCATGAGTGTAAATCCTTCCAAGTGTAGAGATGACAAGGGCCTCACGCTTGCTTCAAGAGTCAGGAGGACTTCATGCCTGAGAAGAGCCTCTTCTATTACAGGCTGCTGGCACACCAGCCATGGGATGCAAATTTCCTAAACTTCACACTTGGTAAGACACCTCAGAAATCCTGAGAAAACAGAGTTTAGAGGAAGACAGTTGTGATCTGGCCATGTTGAAATGTCTGTCTGATTCTCTGAGGAGCATTTTGTAAGTGATTTGTGAGCTTGAAGGCTTAGAGTACGAAAAAAGGTTTCTCTCATGCAACAATAAATTTAGCTTTTTCCTGAAATTTGAGCAGGGTTATTTTAGTTGGTTTGGATAGCACACAATGCAGCCATCAGTGCTTCAGAAGCAAATAGAGTCATAGTAACAAGAACAGTAGTTGCTTGTTTGCTGCTGATAGTACAGTGCATGAAATTTTCTAATAATGCCTAATAATAATACAGGAACTGATTTAGAGCAGGACATATAAGGAGGCTCAAAAAAAATTGTACCCAACACCCAAGAAATATAAATAGCCCAGAAAAGCAGTGCATAGATGAATATTGGGCTTTATTTTAATTATTAAAATAGTCTGAAGTGACATTTAGACTGAATTCCAAAGTTCACTGAAATAAGCCTTTCCACTGATCCTCAAGTAGTGCTGCCTAAATTAAGAAATGAAAAGGCCCTTTAAATTTTTTGTATATGGCACTGGTGCTGTCATTGTTCTGTAAGTGTCTGGGACATAAGATTTCCAATGTGAGAACATAGGATGCTGTGTGTAGCCACAGAGCTGTAGCACAGGTGGGGTGGAGATGCCAGAGCTGCCTGCACAGAGGCTCATCAGGTGGTCTGGAGTCCAGGTGGGTTTTTGTGCTATTTAGGTGTTTAAACACTTCCTAGGCTAGGAAGGAGTGTATCTAGACTACAGGGGATATAAAAAACATTAAAACAAAACTGTCTCCCAAAATACCCCAGGACTCTGCCTCTGCTCTTGCCCTCCAGCATCTCTCTGTCCCGGAAGCTACAGCAGCATATAGTACATGATAAAAATGTTCAAAAGCACCAGGTCCACTGGCTCCCATACAATTTCAGTCTCCACAGCCATAACAGTTGGCAATACTGTTAGTCACAGCTCCAGAATTTTCACTGCCAGAGGCTTCCCTCTCTGGGCAAGACCCACCTGCCTCCATCAGGTTCTCATCTGGAGACCTGTGTTAGGCCTCAGCCAATATTCACATGACCGGTGCACTTTTTGAAGAAGCTTGCAAAAAACCACAAGAATTTGGTACCTTTAAAACATAGTAAGTTTGTAGGGGAAACATTTAGCTTAAGATCCATTCCAGATGCTTCTGTAAATCTATAATTGTCGTCATGGTGTATGAAGGAAAACAATCTCGGGGCAGCCTTTATGAATTAACTGCTGGCTTAGAGCCTCAACAAAATATCTTTGTTGTCAGAACTATTTTCAAATATTTACTCATACCTCTGTACACAGCATAGTTTCACATTTGACTTCAGTCATGTTGGGGATCAGAAATAAAATGTTTTTAGTTATCTTTGACAATCCCTCTTTTTTTTTTTTTTTCATGTGAGTGTGCTATATAGTCTATTTATTTGCAAAGGTAAAAAAGTTTGAGGTTTGGCTAGATTGTTTGAGCAAAGATAGTTTTTTTAAAAAGTCTTAATATACGTTGCATATTTGGAGATGTGTGTTAATACTCCAGTAGTCTAAACTAGTGGTAACTTTTTTGCCAGATCCCATTTCTCTCATTTTCCTGGAACTGGAATTTTCTGGCTAACGTTCATATTATGTCTGATATTTTTAGTACATAAAATGCTGAGAGTTAAAAAAAAATAAAATAAAATTCTCATTGTCACATAAAGTAGAATCCCCCTAATTCACACAGAGGCCTTGGGAATCCATTCAGTATGACTACATTTTGTGAATGAAGTGGGTACTTCGTTAAGTAAAGGACTTGCAGTGATTTTGCAGATTTGTAATGCAGTTCTCCAAATCGATCAATACATAACTGCTTATTGTCTTTTCTCAACATTTCAAATAGTTCTCCTTCCAGCTCTTCATTTCTATGTCTGGGCTAGAACTAAAACCAGCCTTTTTTGTGCTGCTTAGCAGAATGAAGTTTTTCTGATTAGAAAATTGACTGATGGTGTGGTAGGACTTGGAAATAAAAGCATTTTTGAATGCTTCATGCAGCTTTAAATGTAACTTGATTTTTAAAAAAGGGCTGATAGCTGAATTTTTTAAAATTGGAATTTTGGGATTTTTTGCAAATAGGAAAGAATAAGTACTTAGAAGGAGACACTGTTATGTTTCACTTCTTAAATAAGACTTGAAAAGTGAGGGCAGGTAGAGGCTCTGTCAGAAATGAGAGAAATCCCATTTTATACATGATGTGTACATGGAGCAGAATTTTCATTATGCCTTTCCTGAACTGGCAGCATGGTGCTCTCTTAAGATCTGGGATTTCAAATTGCAATTAAGAACAGCTGTCGTCCTTTCACTGGAAGTGTCTCATTGTGTTTAATGGCTGTCTTTTCTTTCTTTTTTTCTTTCTTCTTTTTTTCTTTTAGCAATTTATAACACACCAGGAAATGCCCATCTGCTATCCTAGGAGTCTTTGTCATGATTTTAGATGCAGCATAAACAAGGCTAACGTTTAAAGACTTTAAGAAACTTTGTAAAATTCCAGCTTTTGTTCTACCTTTAGAGGCAGAACATTTTTCATTCAATCTCTTTTAACTGGCAACTTTAAGCAAAAGGCTCCTGTTTCTTCAGCTTCGGGTACATTATGGTTTATGTAGTTTGGGTTATTAAAGATAAACTTTTTCATGTTATGAATCAGGAAATACACAGTCCTAATATTTACTGTCTAGCACACTGAATAATCTTTTACGTATGTTTTGAATAGATAAGAGAGCTGGGACTGGGGTTTACAAACAGAGCTCTAAACTACAAAGACGGTTCAGCTGTGGTCATTTCAGTAAATTAGTTTAAATCTGCATTTTTTTCTTCTATACACAGTTTCCTTTTATGTACCACAGAGCTGATTTTTAGTTGCTAACGCTAGTGGAGTTCAAACTGCAACTGGTCATAATTGCTGCAAGATGATTTCTAGAGAGGATGTATCCACAGGACAAAAAATGTGTGCAGCTGACATCCTCCTTGAGCACCAGCAGACTGACCAAGGACGTAGCTGTTGAAATACACTGTCCCTGGAAGTAGTCCCTGTGGGCTGGACTGAAGCCTAGTGTTTGAGCAATCTGAAGGCAGCTTTTAATTTCTTGCTTTGACCAGTCATGGAAAGAAAATTTTGGATACATATCCACAAATCCCATGCAAAATTTGAGCAAATGCCATTTTATAGACTGAATGGGCTTGTTACCTTGATGTTGTACCTGAGCAAACAAGCTCTCAGAAGCTCAGATAAGCTTTAGTGCCTACTTTGTCCAGGGATTCATGAGAGGTACTTTATAAGGAAAAGAGAGGTGGGAAGCAAAAAGTAAGTTGCATAAGGCTTCTTCCTAACTTCCTTACAAACTACTTGTTTTGCTGAGAGTACTTGAGAGTTACATGGAAAACAGAAAAATTCAGTAACTCCTCCGAGTAGCAGCATACCGATGTAGTTACATAGGGTTGATACTGCCCATCAGATGTTTTCTGGATAACTGAATTACTTTTATTTAATGTTACTCTTGTCTTTGATAATGTTGTGGGCAGCTGCATGCATTACAGAGTCTAGATTTCAAATCTGATGAATAGCAACTTACTTTAGCTTATCTATGAGGATGTGGTAAGACTCCAGTTTCTCCAATATTGTAATATGGACTTAGTGGAGTGCTTGGCATTTTTTCTGATGGCAAATTGTGTTGCCTTCCAGTGCACTCTGTTGCACTAACACATGGCTGATGTTTCTTTACCCAAGCAGAGCTATGAAGTCACTCCAAGATGCATCTTTTTATATGAGATGCTCTCCTTTAGGTATATGCAGCATACTGGAGTTCAGCTGTGCAACAGTACACTGTTGCCTGTTAGAGGAGACCTTTGAAAGCATGTCCCTTTTCTGTGAGGTGAGTACGTGAAGCTGGGAACTTTCCTGTTCATCTTCCCCTGAGTACTGGAACACATTTAGTTACTTAAGAATGAAGGAATACGTTTATTTTTCATTTTCCAGTTGGCAGAGTAGAGCAAGCTTGTCAGAGACGGTATTGCTACTTTTGCAATAAAATTGTTTTCAATCCCTGCATGAGCACATGGCAGCAATGCACACTTCTTGTGGAAGCCAAATCTTGACTTGCATTTCCTCTGCCCTTACAGCATCAGGAGGAAACTACTTACTTCTGACTTCAGGGTGATGCTTCTTAAGGCCTCAGATAAAATCGTGGCTTTCTTTTTGCTAAGCAGGAATACATTTTTTTAGGCAGCAACATGGAATATTCCTTGTTTCCTAAACATTTTTCCATGTGAAACCATAAGAGCAGCACTCCCCTCTCCTCTGCCTCAGGAAAACCTCCAGCCAGTACAGCCCTGTTGTGGTTTTGTTTGTGAGGTAAGTCGCTGGCATTTTGTACATGGAGCATCTGTGCTGTGCTGCTGGTTTGAACAAGCTCAAACTGTATGGCCCCAAAATAGATCCTATTAAAAAACTAAATTAAAAAAGAAAAAAAAATATGAAAAAAAGTAAGGTGACTAATAGCATATTCCTGTCTGTGCAAGAAAAGCCAAGCTTTAAGAATCATTGTTCCTCTGATAGGGTTATAGAATCCTGTCTTCTGAGTATTTCACTTAACCTGTACTCTGGGCCTGTTTTTTCTGAAATAGCTCTGGATAATTCTAAGGACCTGTGTTTCGCCACAGTTAGTGTTTTAAGAAGGAGGAATAATTGTTTCTCAGTGTTTTATTTTTATGTAATACGTGTTATGCTTAGGCACTTAAGTCAAGATGAATTACAGTTTTATTGGAGGAGTTTACTTTTAGTGTGCTGTTCCCGTGGTGCAGCAGCACATTCAAAGCCTGGCTTGTTCTGCAGAAAAAGATTTCTTTTATGTGAAATCTGGTCAAAGCTGACGTGAACTGAACATGTGTTTGACCAGTAAACTTCCCTAATTTTCAGACACACGCAGTGCAGAAACTAATTCAATTTTCTGTAAAACATTGCCAGTCTGGATATTTCAGTGCAGAAAGGGAATGGCAGTTTTCCCTTGCTCCCCATTTTCCTCGCTGTCTCACCAACCCTTCCTTTCCAAACATTTGAAAGAGTTCAGAGGTGCAATTCAAATCTGCTAATATGTAGATGAAATAGCAAACTGGGACTTTAAACATTGTGTGTCCTCTACTTAAACTCTGACAGAAGCCAAGCAAGGAGAATCAGTTTACACCTCTTTTTCCTTATGGTCCTTGTTCAGCTGTCTGACCCCTTGCTACTCCATTTGAACTGGAGAGAAATGTGTTTGTTAGTGGCATAAATGCTAATTTTTACAAGCCCAGCCTCAGGGGCTGCAAAGCTTCAGAAGGTCCCTGGTGAAACACAAGTCTCTCACCACTGGCATTTCTGGCGTGTGATGAAGCTGCTTCCCTTGCAGGTGGCTGCAGCTTGTTTGGTGTAGTCAGGGAGTCCAAGGAAAAGCATGGAGCTTCTGACACAAAATATGGCTACCAGAGCGGTTCACTGTATACTTCTGCACTAAAACCCCTGGTTGTCTCTTTTAGGCAGTCACTAAATCAAGCATGCAAGGGCTGAGTTGTCTTAGGAAATAAGCTACCTCTAATTAAATATGGTTTTTAATAAAACAATAGAGGACACTTATT
Source organism: Apus apus (assembly GCF_020740795.1). Taxonomy (NCBI): domain Eukaryota; kingdom Metazoa; phylum Chordata; class Aves; order Apodiformes; family Apodidae; genus Apus; species Apus apus. Next base: position 31,811,227 of record NC_067287.1, on the reverse strand, counting down.
ATACTTTCCTTCAAGGATATCGTAGCCCAGTACAGTTACTATTTTTGTAAACAGAAAAGCCTATTCCCCCAAGAAACTTAAAATCCTTGCAGTGCAAGTTATAGCAGACTGATTTGCTGTAGGTCTGTAAAGAGGCCCAGCTGTGTCCTCCTGTGTGGCTGTGTTGGGTAACGCAGCCTGGTATGTGGGGTGAGAGACTCTTTGGGTTCCAAACTCATCAAGTTACTGCTGTGCCTTGAAAATGGGAGTTACCCATTGGGCTGAGTATTAGTATGGATGAGGAGGTGATGGTTACATGACATCCAGCTGACTGATGTCATGTCAAGGGGGAATCCAAGCCAAGCTACTCTTCTGAAAAGCTCATGACATGGAAATATTTTTTGTTTGTTTGTTTGCTTTTTCCACTTGGTTTATGTATACATTTACTTCAGCTGCTCCAAATAAGAGAGTTCACTATTTTAATTCCTTTCTTTAGGAAAACCAGGTCAGGAGTTGCACCTGTTGTTTGTCTGCAGGTGCAGGTGTTTATGGTGTGTACAGCTGGTGCTGGTCCCCATGAGCTAGTGGGGTATGCCCAGTTCAGTTTGGTATGCCTGAGTGGCCTTGCCATGGTTAATGCATGTTGCCAGGACAGGAGACTGAGTGCTCTGTGCTGCCACCATGCTATGTTCCTTTGAAGGACCCAACCTTGGATCTATGCACAAGTCACTCTCCTGACAGTCTACTGGGTGGATTTCACTGCCAGTTTACAGGACTGAGTTGTTGAATGTGATGTGGACTCCCCCTTACTGGGGTTGATAGTTTGCTAAAATTTAGAGAGAGAATTTATTTTGCAGTCTGGATGAGAAAGTGGCACGATCATCCTCAGCTTCAGAGATCCTGTTTTCTACCAGTTGAAGGAAAATAAAGCAAACAGCTGCGTCACAGGCTCCTGGTAAAAAGGCATTTCATCATACTAATGTGCAGCTCTAAAGTTGCCTTAGATGTTGAAATATGCAGAAAATCATAGGCTGCATTTTAGGCTTTTGTGTACAGTGCTGGGAAGAGACCACTGTTTGTTTTCAAAAAATTCTGGACTGTTGGTCAGTAAAAAGGAAGTGATCACTGATTAAGCCTCCTATTTCCTCAGAGGGGGAATGTGTGCCATCCTACAAGAGGGAAAAGGATCAGGGACAGACTGGGCTGTGGTGGGCTGGGAGGTTGTGCAGGCACAGCACTTGGGGAAGAAGCATTGGCTCCACCTCTCTGTGTAGAGGTTTCTGAGGCAAAGTCCATTGGGCATATCTGAAATCTGCTTCATCCTGACAGAGACAATTTCAGAAAGAATATTTTCTTCTTTTTGCCCAGGCCTCAGAATATTGGCCTGAATCAACTCTTCTGCTGAACCTGCAGTGTGTATATGAACATCAGAGGGTATATCCTGGAGTCTACTGGAACAGAAAATAAATCACTCTGGCTTAATATTAGCCTGTGTTTTAAAGTGTTTTACTCTTGAAAATCAAGAGTGGCTTTGTCTGTCCTCTTCCTGCTCCCTTCCTCTCTCTCCCTTTTCTTCCATGAATTACAGCTGCTTCTTACAAATCAAATGGGCTGATTAACACAGCTTTGGGCTTTATTCTGCACCTAGTAATGCCACAGTTGCTGCTGGGAATAACAAAGTGGGGAAGCGTCCACAGGAGGGACCCTTCTGCTGTGTGTATTGGCCACCTAGTATTGTTGACAACACATGTTTCTGTGCTCACTGGGAACATAAAATTGGAGACTATCAATAAGAGGAAAGGCTTTCCATCTGTCTTAGCACACCTCTTTATCCTGGTATTTAAACTTGTTTTATTTTTTTCCTGATTGGCTTTCAAAGAGCAGCTGCTTGCCTGTGGAGGTCTGTCCTAGCTGATGCTCCAGCCATGGAGCTGTGGCTTTATTCCCTCCAGTGACAGGCTAATCAGCCTTTTCTTTTCAAGTCTGTCAAAGTGCTGAACAGAAGACAGCTTGTAATTATGGAAAGTGGGAGTACACTTTTTATCCTTAGGGCAATTAGATGAAATGATTCTGCACTATGAGCTAATACTATAAGTAATCTCTTATGATTGTTTTTCCCGAATGGTGAATTTTCCACTGGGCTTCAGTGGGCAGGGGGAAAATGTATAGCAAATAGTGATGATTTACAAAGCAATTTATAGAATGTGCTTCCACTGTTCCTAGCTCAGGTTATTGGAAAATTTCATATCCAAACAAACTGGGATTCTGATGTTTTCCTAATGCATGCTGTGAGAGAAGGAAATAATTTGTTTGCTGTTACCCTGTTACAGAGCACTTCTATGCATTCAGAAAGAAAGGGAAGGAACTTAAATGATGCTCTTAATTAAACTTGAAAGAATTAATATAAATTACATTTTATGTAAAATTTACATTAAAAATATATGTAGAATTCACATTTTTCTACTGTTCTATATAGTCTTTGATAAGCACTGACTTCTAATATCCTGCCTAGTGTGTTTAGATACAGTTGAGCAGAAAAGTGCTACCAGATTCTGCTTTGTGAGGAAATGGCACAGCAAAGAAGAGAGGTTTTCTTAATTTCCTTAGAAGTAACAAAGGAATTGGCAGCTGAAAGCCAAAATTGAGTAACAGATGTTTTAAAACGGGGTCTGAGACTAGCCAGAGAAGATGGGTTGAAGGGAATTAACTCAATTAGTGCATGAGAAAAGCAATTGGAGGGAGTTTAAGATAGTGCTAACTAATTGCCATTAACTGACTGTGCCAAGGGAAATGACAGGAGGGAAAAAGTATTGATAGCTGGCAAATGCTGATTCTTGTGATTTAAAGGAAGAAGGTAGCAAAAGAGAAGAGCTACTTCTGTGAGCTCAATTTTTGACAACAAGAGCAGGGTTTTTACCCCTGGTGTAATGGTGGGTGCAATCTGGAGCGTGCAGATGAAGTGGTAAGAGTTGGTGCTCATTTTGGGGTGAGTGGGAATCTTGTGTCTGTCTCTTCCTGACCCCAGGGGTTTTGTCAGAGCATAGAGATGCTGTTGTGCTGCTTAAAATTGCTGGAGCCCTTTGGAAATTCCCCTTGGAGGCCTGTTTGCTCTTTCCCTTTGTTAGTTTTTTTTGGGCTACAGTTTTGTGACAGCTCTGGCCATCTGGAGTTATGTGGCTGAAAAAGCTGTGCTATAAAAAAACAGAGCCTTCTTATTGAGCTAGGTGTGGATGGTGTTTCAATTGCAAATTGCTTCTATACTTAAGTCTTAGCTAAAAGAGAACTCCAGTAAATATTTCTGTGTTCATTGTGGTAGGAAAATGTCATCTTCTTTCATGAAAACCTAAAAATCAAAGGAGAGTTTATTATAAGGTATGGTAAGTGACACTGCTGACACACTCACCAGCTAATTCAGAACACATGGCTTATAACTGCTTTTTAAACTACAAACTATTCTAAAATATTACTTAAGCTCCGTAATTGTGAGGTGGCTCAAAGAGTGGTATGTGATTTAAACTTATAGTTGCAAATGTGGACTTTACAGAGCTGTATTTCTTAATGTTTCTAAAAAGAAAAGAATAGAAGGATTCTTTGTGGTCTACAGATCGCTAAAATGTGTTAATCTGAAAGGACCTTAAATGAAGTTATTGTACACGTTTGTCACAAATAGGGAATAGCAGGAAATTATATTTTTTGAAAAAGTAGAGTTTTAACCAAAGACTTAAAAGTTTGAGAGGTTGTTTTTTTTTTTTTTTTTTTTAATTGCAAAGACAAAAGGCAATAATAGATAGGAAGGACTGAGAGGTCTAATGGTGTGCCATGAAAGTCAACATGACAAATGAATAGATCTGTCTTTTCTTTGAGATAAAGACCCTTGTTCAGGCTCTGACATGAAAATGTCTGGTGCTGTTTATGCAATGCCAGGAAGACAAAGTAATCTTAGTTATTTAAATACACTCTTGTTTATGCCTACTCCAAGTGAATTGTTGGAGCAGTACTTGCAATGTCCGAGGTAAATTTTAGAACACTTTTGTTAGGTAACTCTATAAGCATGTACACAAAACTCCTTTTGAAATGAGGCAACTTATTTTTTTCTTTTGTTTGTAGTAGATAATAATTGATATATTTATGAAGCATTAGGCTTTGCTGGATTGTGTAGAAAGTTGTAGAAAATGATAAGGTATGCCAGGCATCTCTGACTAGATAGGATAACACCAGAAATCATACATACTCTCTTCAACTTCAGAGGTCTTGTTGCAGAGTTAGACTCTCAGTTTCTCTGCTGATGGAAGAGAAAAACATGCTTTAGTCTATTTTTACTGTGCAGTGCAGGCAGAGTTAATAAATACATCAAGCAGTAAAATATATTTTGACAGGGGCTGTTGGGAAACTAAAGTTCAGTGTATTAGGAAAGATGAATGGTTACTAAGCTGATTAACTCATAACTCAGTATATCAAGAGAGAGAATACTTTCTCTGTGCTTGATGCTGACTTCATTTTCCGGTGTGAAACTACTGCCAAGAAAGTTGTTTCAACAGTGAAGTACTAGTTGATGGCTGAGATTGTTTGAAGGACAGCAGGGAGAGAATGAGCCATCCAGTCTGTAAGTTTGAAAAGTATCTCCGAGTTGTACCTTCCTGCTGAAAGCCAGTTTTCTGAATGAAACCCATGGAAACCATGGCATTAGTATTAATGTTTTCTCATATGGCCCATGAATGCTCACTGCAGTTTTATTTCTTTCCTCTTCATTCTCCTGCCTTTTTTTTTTTTTTCTTTAATTCTTCTTGCAAAAAGGAATGTAACCTGTGCTGGAATAAGCTTTTCTGAGTGCCAAGCATTGTACTCTTCAATTTACAAGTATATTTGCAGCAGTGTTCAACAAATATTATTAATTTCCTAAATATGTCCTGTAAGAGTCTGGTAAAGTGTTATTGCTACTGTAGTTAGGATTCCAAACAGTAAAGTGGATGCCAGAAATTGTGTCATGGTCTCTCAGCAGCAGCAGAATTTCTTTTTTTTTTTTTTTTTTTTTGCTACTTCTCCAGCATGTTGACCACATCACAAATCGACTTTGTTGTAATGCTAAAAACATTACAGCTTGCTGCTTTCTTGTAAGCACATTTTCACCTTGGGTTGAACTACTCAGTTCAAATGCTTCAATCACCACAGCAGTATTAGTTTTGAAAGATCAGTCTTCGTTTGGATTCAATGGTAAATGTATCAAAAGGAGTTAATAACCTTTGATTGTGGTTGTGAAGTGGATGGCCCAACTGTCTGTGCAGAGAGAACTCTAATTTAGTGCCTTGGATGTGGGAGAAAGGCAGTGAGAGAGACAGAGCCTTGGGCTGGTCACACAACTCCTGTGCTGCAGGAGAGGAGAGGACAGGACAGGAGGGACGCACATGAGGGGAATCAATGACATGACCATCATTGGCAGCCACTAGAGAAGGAGAGGAAGGTGTGATGATTTAGTTATAGAGGAGCCACAAGGTATTTAATTTACCTGTTTTCCAGCCTTTTCAGAATACCACTTAGTATTCTGGTCTCTTGCAGGGTGGGTGTGCTGATAACATGTTGTGACCATAAATAGAAGTGAGAGAGCAAAACCAAAACCTAAATAAGCAAATACAAGATGAGTCTCATACTGATGAGGAATGAGGAGGTATAAATGTTGTTGCACATGCATTTGTTGCTTAAATTGGGGTAAATGTGCCATGTTCTCCGTACATATTTTGGGGGAGAGAAGGCAGGAAGGAACTGTCTGAGCTGGATGGTGATAGCAGTAAGTATGAAATAATTTGAGTGGATGAAGGTTTAATATTTGAAGCTTTCATACTGCAGCAATAGGAGCCTCTAGAAAAGGCTCATCTGGCTCTCACTACTTCCACTGTGCTGTCCATGCCACCCCTAACCAGTTTCATGACAAAGAGCTTGCTTATCTGTGAAGAGGCTGTGGTTGCCTGCAAAAGCACTATATGGCTACATTATTCAAAACAACTCCATCTCTTTGTGGTTACCAGTTGAATGCAAAGCTTCTGAACTGTCATAGAATAAAGAATCAAGTTTCTGAAAGGTGCATTGAACCTGCAATGATTATGTATTTTATGTTGACTTGAGAGTTCATTTCTCTTTTTCATGCATGTAAATAATAATCAATATCCACTTTTAAGTACATACACTAATATTTTACTAGGTGCAGTAATGTTACAGAGCTCTTGGTCTGTTGAAGGAATGTTTATTTCATGTAAAAATATGCTGTGATTGGCTATCAGCTTTTCTTTAAGTTGTGTAATGCAAGTATACCTTTTTATTTGAATACTGCTTGCTAAAGTTTTTCCAAAGGATTCTAATGTTCAGATAGTCCTTTATTCCATGAACTTAAAAATGCAGTTGAAACAAAATCAATATTACTTTCTCTGTCTCAAAATTACTACTAAAGAAAACTAAATATAATAGCATCTACATTTCTCCAAAAGACATGTTGCTGCATGGCAACAAAGCACATCTGGATTCAAACTGTAGCCCAGTTGTTTCAGAGTCATTATGTTCTGAGCTCCATGGAAAAACTTTTTTGGTACAGGAAAGCTGTTGATGCTTTAGTTTTGCTATATGACATCACCCTTACTGAGTTAAGAACACACATACTGGGAACACTTCTTCATATTTATGCAAAAGTTCAGCAATACCCAGATGCAAAGGTTCTGTGACATCTTCATACTTTTCAGAGTAGAATTTGCAGCTTGTGGTCTTATTAGCACTCAGGATTCTCCTTTTTGCTTTTTCTTAAATCTCTTCAGACAGAACATGTCTTGCTGATGTATTGGTATCTTGTTCAAGAAAGGGTATGACTTCTTGTTCCATTAAGAACACTGTAAATTGCCCTGAAATTTTGTGACTTTGTTTTGATCTTATCTTTAGAAAAAAACTTAGGGATTATGCTTGTGTGTTCCTGGAGAAAGTCTAAATAAGCCACTGAGAAAAAAAAGTATCCATTTTGCTTCTGTTGGTTTTTATGTTCTGAAAAGTAAATGCTTCCACTTTTTTTTTTTTTTTTTTTAATTCCTCTGCCTGGATGTGAGGGACAGATTGCAGTAGTTAGTGTTAGCACTTGTTCTGACCAATTTTCGATTGACTCTTTTTTACTTTGCAGCTTTGCTCTGTCAGATGAAGCATACAGATCTTTAAGGGACCAGGACAAAGACCAGTGCATTCTTATTACAGGAGAGAGTGGAGCTGGAAAAACAGGTAATAAGCAGTTTTGCTCTTGTTCAAAAACACTCAAAGTTATTCAGAGCCTTACCAAGTGATGCTAGAGTCTGTAAGAGCTGAGAGTTACCGGTATCTTTTTGTGTTTGGTGAGTGCAGCTCATTGCTGTAGGGGTGAGCTTATATAAACTAGTGTTTTTTCCCATTGTCACCACTGATGTGTTAAGGCAGTATCCTCATCAGTATGCAAAGTCATGCTAAAGTAATGCTGGTTTGTGGTAGTGTTGTGAGGGCCAGAAATTTAGGCTCTCCCTGTGGGAAACGTGAAGACAGAAAGCTGTTAGTCTTCTAGACGGGAAGACAATCCTTTGATACTTTTGCATGTCTTTTAATAAATATCTACATTTAAACTGGATGATGCCATTCATCCAAGGAAAGTAAATAATGGTAAGTAGCTGATTAGTTTGGAAATTTCATCAGTTTCTTGCATGCTGTGCTCAGAGCAGAGTGTTTCTCAGGCAAAGCTGAAATTGCCTTGAAAATCATTGCTAATTTTTAAACTTGAATGGTAGAAATTGAGTGAGGATTGCATAACAGCAGACCTTAAAAAAGAAAGAAGCCAGTTATTTTCTGAAGTAACAATTTAAAACTGAGGTAGCTTGTGAAAGACACAGCATGTAGGAATGCATACATCTGTTTCCATGTAATTTAAGAGATTTTTTTTCCTTTGAATCTGAGAAAATGTGGAGCTTTGTATGCATATACTGAGCAAGACTTAGTGGGTAACAAAAAGTTGCTTTCCAAGCCTTTTGTGAAAATGTAGTCTTCATCTTTTCTTTGTCTGATTAGTGGCATCCAATTGAGAAGTCATGAAATCTTCAATAGAATCCCTTTTTTTCAGTTCAGTAACACGAAAACATGTGTACTCATTTAAAGTGTGTATTTAAATAATAAAGTTCTTACTAATCTGATGTTTAGGGCTTCTCTTGAGGAGTTCAAACTTTAGAAAGAAGTCCTGTACTGGTATTGTTTGATGTCTTAATTTCCTTGGGAACTCTGAATTACCAAGCACCTCACACAATTGACTTCCACCTTGTATTTATTTATTCAGTTGAAAAGTGTAGCAGTGGTTGAGTTTCTGAACTTTTCTATTTGTAGAGAATATTCTGGTACATTCAGATTTTTTTAGAGATTTTGATGGTTCTGTTATTTTCCTAGTCATATTTGACATAATATTAATTGCTCCCTGATAAAGGTAAGTACAGAATAACGTAGGGTTAGAAATTCAAATCAATATTCAGCTCAGAATCTGTGCTGCTCTCTAGCAGTTGATGTGACCTCTGTTGCTGAAAATGGGGTTATTAGCTGAAGAGTCAGGTTTCCATAGCAAAAAAAAAAAGGGGGGGGGGGGGATGACAGGGGAAGAAGTTCCTGGAGTTGAGGAAACAAACTTGTTATTACAGAAGCTATATAAGTGTGGTTGAGATGTTTGGTAGCCAGAATGTTTGACATGTTTGGGTTGGAAGAATTGAAACTGACTTGTCATCAATTGGGTTTGTTTTTTTTTCCTTCCAATTTTGCTCTTATTTCACCAAATATTTATATTGCTAATCAAAAGTAACTTTGTGCAAGAAAACATGATAGGTTACCAGAATAAGTGGTGTATTTAAATGTTTTTAGATGTTAAGGTGATGATTCCCTTTCTGGTGTCTTCATTGGACCAGAGTTCCTAATAGAATAAAGAGCCTTTATTTTATTTCAATGATGTACAGAGCCTATACTGAAGCCTTTGTATCTTAATGCATATTATTTTTATAATACCTTGTTTGCTGTTTCAGTTTTTCTCTCAGTGATTGAGTAGCTCCACTAAAAGTTACTGTTTTAGGAAAGATTTCAAATAAAAGAATTTGGTAATTCCAAGCTCTGAAGGGAATAGATTCTTAAAAATGAGAGCTGGGTTCAAGGTGCAGTTACAGGAGACAGGAGGCCTTACAGACACACCTGTAGCTCTTTCTCCTTGCTTGTTTGCTTCCTGTATTGCATGTTTGCTCAGCTTTCTCTACAATATGATATAGTAATTTAATATTAGCAAACAAATTTGATTAAATAGGACAGAATCATTATCAAGGGATAACTTGTTGTTGGTCAGTTCTTTCCTGAAATGAAACCCTTGAATTTGTAACAGATCTCTGAAGAATGAGGAGTGGGGTTTTTATGACCAACCACTGTGTTGAGTTGATAGGAATTCTGGGTTTAGTAATTATGTTGTATATCAGCTGATAATGCCTCAAATTTCACTATTTTGCATTGTACTAAACACCATGGACTCTGTTTATAAGCAGAATCCTCTTTCAGCTGCTCTTTGTCCTGACCAGCAAAAACATAAGGGTTGGATGGATTATTTAATATTTTTTCTGTCTGTATATTGACACCTATGTGAACCCAACTTTGAAAGTCCAAAAATGGTTCCAGACTTTGTTAAAAGTTTGTGTACCTTCACATTAGTTTCACTGTTTGAATTAAAGCTTTGCTTTCTCTATTCATTATACTTCAAAACAGCCTGCCTGGTGTTTTGTGATGTTGCAATCTACTTGCAGTGTACTTTAGAGCTGTAATTACACGAGTATAGTCTTGTAAGTTTACACTTGTGTTATTGTGTATCTGCTGATACAAACTGAGTTTTCCATCTTGAAACTGCTTGGGCCTATTTTTTTCAGGCTAGACTAAAGCATTTCCAATGTGTCAGCTAGGGATAGTGTTCTTTCCCTACTGAATGCTTCCTGCTGAGGCTAAATGAAAAAGTAGCAGGTACTGTGTCATATCTGCTGGTGGCTTCTTTAGTGGGAGGTGGGAGGACTCTAGGTGTTTAAGTCCATGGGACTGCGGATGTAAAGGCATGGGTTTCATAGCAGGATATGCTCCTTTCTCATTTCCAGATTGTACAACAATGTAGAAGAATACTGACATGAAACGTGCTTTGCAGTTCCTGTCTGGCATGGTGAAAATAGGACTGAGATCAAGCCTGCAAATAATTTTATGGCCTATTTGCCAGTACTTATCACTATTTTATTTTGCTCTTCCCCCACAGAGGCAAGCAAACTTGTCATGTCATATGTAGCTGCTGTGTGTGGAAAAGGGGCAGAGGTTAATCAAGTAAAAGAACAACTTTTGCAGTCAAATCCAGTTCTTGAAGGTAAGAATCTCATGGAGCATGTATGGAGTATATTACGTCTGTGTGTATCAGCTTTCTTGCTGGGCTGGTTTTGAAAAATATCTTTTGTTGTTTCATTGTTATTTGGTGTCTAAAACCATATGAGATGCTTTCTGTGAAGATACCTACAAGATTTTTTTCAGTTATAGAGAGGTTTTCTTGAGAATCCAGGGAGCTGCAGCCTGACCTTGGTGCCCAGGAAGCTTATGGAGCAGATCATCTTGGGTGCCATCACGTGGCACATACAGGACAACCAGGCAATCAGGCCTAGTCAGCATGGGGTTATAAAAGGCAGGTCCTACTAGAGTAACCTGATCTCCTTCTATGACAGGGTGACCCATGTGGGTGAGGGAAAGGCTGTGAGTGTTGCCTACCTTTAGGAAAGCCTTTGGCACAGTTTCCCACAGCGTGCTCCTGGATAAACTGGCTGTTCATTTTGCTGAGTAAAAAACTGGCTGGATGGCTGGGCCCAAAGAGTTGTGGTAAATGGAGTTAAATCCAGTTGGCCAGTCACAAGTGGTGTTCCCCAGGGCTCAGTGTTTGGGTCAGTTCTGTTTAATATCTTTACCAATGATCTGGAGAAGGGGATAGAATGCACCCACGGTAAGTTTGCAGATTACACCAAGTTGGATGGGAGCGTTGATCTGCCTGAGGGTATAAAGACTTTACAGAGGGACCTGGGCAGGCTGGATTGATGGGCCTAGGCCAACTGTATAAGCTTCGACAAGGCCATATGCTGGGTCCTGCACTTTGGCCACAACAACCCCATGCTATGTTACAGGCTTGGGGAAGAGTGGCTGAAAAGCTGCCCAGGGGAAAAGGCCTTGGGGATGTTATAGTCAACAATTGGCTGAACATGAGCCAGCAGGATGTCCAGGTAGACAAGAAGGCAAATGGCATCCTGGTCTGTATCAGGAGTAGCGTGGCCAGCAGGAGTAGGGAAGTGATCGTGTCCTGTACTCAGCACTGGTGAGGCTGCACCTCAAGAATTGTGTTCAGTTCTGGACCCCTCACGATAAGAAGGACATTGAGGGGCTGGAGAGTGTCCAGAGAAGCTGGTGAAGGGTCTAGAGTACAAGTCCTAAGAGGAATGGCTGAGGGAGCTGGAGTTGTTTAGTTTGGAGAAAAGGAGGCTTAGGGGAGACTTTGTCACTCTCTACAACTCCCTGAAAAGAGGTTGTATCCAAGTGGGGGTTGATATCTTCTTCCAAGTAACAAACAATAGAACAAGAGGAAATGGCTTCAAGTTATGCCAGGTGAGGTTTAGGTTAGATATTAGGAAAAATTTCTTCACTGAAGGGGTTGTCAGGCACTGGAACAGGCTGCTCGGGGCAGTGCAGGAGTCACCATCCCTGGAGGTACTTAAAAGCTGTGTAGATGTGGTGCCAAGAGATATAGTTTAGTGGTGCACTTGGCAGTTGGACTTGATGAGCTTAAAGGTCTTTTCCAACATAAATGATTCTATGAGAAGAAAACTGTTTCTCTCATGCATCGAGAGCATGGGAAGTTAGGTCATGTTTCCCAGACTCCTCCTGCTGCTCTCTGAGGGTGTATGTACCCTTTCTTAACCCTGCCTTGATGATGCTTGGCTGCATCAAAACACTTCAGTTTAATCCCTCTGACTAATTTCCTTCCAAATCATATTATTATAGTCTCTAGTAAATAAACATGCTCTGTAAAGCATTATTTTTCTTTTAGAAAAAAAAAACAAACAAGTGAAGAAATGGATCTTAGAATAAACTAAGCCAGTACATATGCATGCCTATTGTTCCCTGAGACTTATTGTTCCTTGAGCTTGGTGACTTTGTTGCCCAGTCTTCCTGACAACTGCCTTTCCTGCTCTCCCATGAAAAACTTTTTATTTTTTAATTAGTCATTTTAATATAAAGATGTTGCCTGCCAGAAACAGGTTCTTCATTTTGCCTGGAGAGAGCATGGATGATCCCCAAAGCTTGCAGTTTGGTCCCACTGTCTAGTAATTGCCTTCAGAAGTGCCTTGGTTAGCACTGACTTGTTTAGGTCTATTGTGTTGATTCCTGAAAGGAATCTTTCCTGCAGTTCTCTGAGCTGCTGTGGTGCTCAAACTCTCCTGACTGCTGCATGGTGGCTTTGCATCGTGGCCAGGTGATATGCAGTGCTAAGGCTGTTGAGTGTCAACATTTTATATATTGCCCAGCTATCTGTATGTACATGTGAGGAGTTGGAGTCTGCAGGGAGCAAGCACTCACACTTACCTTATACAAGTGAGACAGGGGGCCAAAAATAAAGAAAAAGGGAAGGGAATGCAAAAGTGAGCTGAGAACAGCAGTGAACTGGATGGGCAAAATGACATTGACTGTACACAAGCAAAAAATTCTAAGTACAGACTTAAAGAAAGGATGAAATGTTAAAAGTTGAGAATTTAAAAAAATGCTGGGTAAGCCTTTCTTTGATGATCAGCTCTATTTCACTTAAAGCTGTATGGGGAGACTGGCATCATCCATTTATTTGGGTTCACAGAGAAGAGCTTTGTTGCTTTAACACTGTCCTGGAGGGCAGATTTCAGATGTAGACAGAAATAGTATGGGAAGTACGGAGGCTTTTCTTGCCAAAGGTAGGCTTCTCCTCAGGGACTGCCAAGTTTATTGGACTTCTTGGTTTGTGAATCTTTGTTTTAAAACCAAAGGAAAAGAGTAAGCTTACAGAAGAGTGCCCTGTTGTTTTAAGGTGTTATTTGTTCTACTTGGTGTGCAGGTAACTATTTAGCTTTTTGGAAGGCAGGGCATCTTCCTACTCAGCCACAAGGCTGCTGAGCAAGCCTGGCTGCTTAAATACATTTTTCACAGAAATTAAGTTTTTGTGGTTAGATTTGTTTTTCTTTGGTTATGTGGGTCTGTTTCAGTCAAGCTGCAGTGCAAGAAAATGACATAAATGTTACATATGCATAATTTATCTTAGGGGAATTTATTTTAAAGTACAGTTGCTACTGTAGATTAACTTTTAGAAACAATGAATTAGGCAGAACTGAGGAATGTGTCTCATGCTTTATAATGGAACATTTGTACTTGATTCTGTGCAGTTATAAATGAATCTACTGTTCAGCACTGTGTTTAAGAAAATGCAGCTCAGATTTGGTTGTTGAAAAGATGATTTATTGCAGGGCATAAAGATTTTGAAAACAATTCTTTCACTTATCCTTGGCCTTCAGGAGCAACAAACTTTTCCTTTTGGCTTCAGTTCTTTGATCAAGAATAAGTCTACTCATGCAAGTTTGTTGAAGCCTAAAAGCATGTCTTTATTTCTGTCCAAAAAACATTGACTTGACTTGATCTTTGAAAATATATATACTAGATAAATAAATACTGGGATAAATAAAGTCTCCTGTTGGAGTAGGACTGCTATGCTTAGTAATGTGGGGGACACTGCTGTTTGACTCAGTGTACTTTGACAATGTGTGATGTTTAGACCTTGAATTGTCCTCCTGAGTTCTTATGTCACCTATGTTCTAGGCTGGTGGCTGCACATCTGAATATAGCCCTGGGAAGTCCTGTGTTGGAGACTTTTCACTGTCAGAAAACTTGAGTTAAAGAAATTAAAATTCACCTTAAGCTAGTACAGATGTCTTGGACATTTATCAGTTTCAAAGCATTGATTAATCTGTCCCATGCAAACAATTTTTAAGTGTCATTCTGTAATTTCCTCAATTCTGGCCTCCATCTTTTACCAACTTTGGTTCTGGGAACAAAGGTTAATTATTTCTCTGAATTGAAGAGAGAGAAGTATTTCCTATATTTAAAGTTATTTGAATAATAACATTTTAAAATTGATGGTTCAAACCCCGAGGGTATTGGCTCAATCCAGGTGCAGTTTTGTCTTGGAACCATTTTCCCTGGTATGTTTTTATTTCACTTTTTTAACCCAAGGAAGTGTTGAGGCTAAACTACATTGGGCTTCCCTAGGTGTGTTCTCACTTGTGATCATGGCTGTCACGCTCTGTCTTTCCCCAGAGACTGATACCCATACATAGAGGAGCCTGTTTTTTCTCAGAAGTCTGATTCCTTTAAATATGTAAACAGTCATAAATAATTTAGCATTTCAGTATTTTCTTACTCATAGGTTTGGTCCTCATATTTGTTTTTCTCTTTCTCCAGCTTTTGGAAATGCCAAAACTGTGAGGAATGACAACTCCTCTAGATTTGTAAGTATTTTCTTCAAGGCTGATTTTAAATTCCTTTTAGGGGAGTGTGTGATACACTTTTGGCTACTTCTGTTTTAACTGGTGTCAGACATCAAGTCATCTGTAAGGAGGGAATGAACAATTTTGAGAGAGAACTGTCTTGTAGTTGGCTGAGAACCCTGGTGTTTGGAGAAGGCAAAGACCTTCAGTAGCCATCAACATTTCATTTTGTAGAGTGGAGCGTGTTCTCCTTCCCCAGTGTTTTAGCAGTGCATTATTGGAAGTGACTTATCTTTTTACAAGATGTTTAACCTTGTCAGAAATCTTGTTGTGTTATGATGTGGACACAGGCTTCCATTGAGAATCAAAGTAGAGGTTAAAACCAAGAAAACAAAAAGAAAAAACCCAGAAGATTAGGTTGTGACAGTCTGTGACCGGATGAAAACATAATTACAGTGCAGCTGGATTCTTTAATTTTCTGACACTGGTGACTTTAATGTCAGTGACCATGTGCCTACTACTGGTCTGTTTAGCAGTCAGTCTTTCTGCATGATCATGTTTTCCATCCATATCTATAGCTTTTTTTGTTAAAATTGCTATGTCAGCTTGTCATTTTCTTCTTGTGAAGTTTCAAACTGTGTTTACAGCTCTAGTTTTCATCTAACATTTTAACATTTCTTTTTGGCTTCTTAATAATCAACTGGTTGAATTCAGGCTCTTTTACCATGAAACTGAATGTGAAATTATAATGATTGACAATTGGCAAAAAAAAAATTAATATTGAAGCTAGAGTGGGGAGATTCATAAGTAAGTACTCATCATCATTTCTTCTACTAAAATCAGATGGCTATATAACTTTGTTCACTTGGATGCAAAGGAGTAAGATTGTGAGATGTGTAAAGTAAACAACAGAAGACACATGAATACACTGGGAAAAGGGTGTATTGTGAGTAAAAGTAAATGGATAAAAGCCTGGATACTGTGACACTAGAGAGCAGCTTTTTTCCCTACGTGGGAGACTTTTACTCCCTTCCTTTCTGATTTTTGGGGGTTGATGATGTTGTGCCACATAGCTACGAATGCTCCTTCTGCAGCTGTCATTGCCTCTGCTTGTGTGCAGAGCCAAGGGTCTTCATTGCAAGGTCAGGGCCAAAATTTGAGGCACTGTAGAAATGTTTTTTGTTATAAAACAGTTAGAAAACATGCAACTGTCAGAGATGACGAACTACAGAAAGGAAGAGGAGACAGCAAAGAGGAGAAGAGGTACTCTTTGCAAACAGAAGCCTTTCCAGGACAAAGTGCAACCAACTACTAATTCGCCTTTTAAGTACTTGCTTATAAACATAAAGCTAAAAATACTTTTGGAAACATCCAGCTGGCCCAGTCCTTGGGAAATTAAAATTTAATTATCTGATTTAATTCTTTATCTCAGATATTTGAATCAACTCAGAATTAACTTCAAACAAAGAAGTACAAGTACTGTCCTGTCTAGCCTGCCTCAGTTGCCAGCAAGGAGAAGAATAGAGTTTAAATAGAGTCAAGCCAATCTTGACAAAATACCCAGTAAATTAGAAAATATGTTTGAGGGAGTCAGGGTAAAGTGCTTGTTGGTTTTTTTTTATATTGTGTAATTAAAATCAAAAGAGAAGGAAAAGAAAAGGACTCTTCCTAAATGCAGTGAATAAGGAAGTATAAAGGCAAGGTTTCTCTTTTCAATAGGATGGTTTTGTCCTCTGTAAGTATCAGAGGATGGTGAGATCATTTCTGTGCACGGTTCGTGGAATTTGTTTGAATTACTACCAGCAGTTTTTATCTTTCTAAACTTCCTTGCCAATGTACACTGTACTGCTTTTGCCTTTTCTACACAGCAAGGGTCTGTCCATTTTGTCACTGTTAAACATAGCTGTTACTATATTAAGCACGTGTCATCGAAATTAAAATGATGCAAAGACCAAGAGTGGTCTTCTGCGATGTGGAAAAGTCAGACAGAAGTCAAGGAAACACACTGTGCCAGTGCGGCTGAAAATGAAATTGCTCTTGTGGTGACAGTCTGTTAATTGTTGCCTTTGGTCTCCTGAGTTACTAGGCAAAGAGTTCAGTGGGAAATATCCATCACTTTTACAAGGCAGGCACACGCTTAGGGACAGAAACCCCATGATTACTAACAGTACTTGTTGCCAGCCAGTCCTTAAAGCCAAATAGAGCGGCTGTCCTTCAACTGCTGCAATTCATGCTCTCAGATGAGTTACACTGAGAAAATAAAGCTGTGTGGAAGAGAATTTCTTCCAGCCTTCTTCCTTTGATAAATACGGTCACGTGTACATGGCCACAAGTATTATTTGGTGTTCTTGGTGTTCGGGTGAAAGTTTGTACAATGTACTTTTTCTTCAGATAACCTTAGAAACTGAGCAAATTACTGGGTTGCATTACAATTGTGATTAAAGCTATTTTCATGAAAATCTTTGGCTGTGCTAATGCAATTGTCTTGGAAGCTTTGAATAATTTCCTGTTTTTCAAAATCTGACTGATGCCAGATTGCTCTTTTAGCCTGTAAAAATGACCAACCAACTTCTTAAAAAATGTCTTGAGCGGTTTTTTCTTAAACAGAACTTACATTCCTGAAATATGTTGCTTTCACAGGGAAAATATATGGATATTGAGTTTGATTTCAAGGGTGACCCACTTGGAGGAGTTATAAGCAACTGTGAGTATTACACTTACTATCAGTGTATTAACAATTTAAAATGTTTTGCTCAAAAAAGAAGATGGTCAGATTAATGAAGAGATCAGCTGCATTTGTCTAATTGAATCTCTCTCCATTCTGTGTTAAATTCTGCTTTTTAATTTTGTTGTTGTTGCTGAAAAGAATTTCTTAGAGTAAGTGAGAACAGACTTGAAGAAGCAAGCATGAATGATGAATGCACTAATGCACTGTATTGTTTTAAAAGGTAATGAGTAAGGTGTGTGGGTCATTGTCTCTGAAGCTGGTAGCAGATGGATAAAGTGTATCTGAGGCTCTTTTTATACTTGAATCTCTGGGATCAGCTATGGTACTTGATCTGATAGGTCATATATTTATGGCAGAAGAAGTCTGAGATACATTGTGTTCTGATTCATAATAGTGACCTGAAATATGCTGGACATCACCATGAGGTGGGGATGCTTATTTGAAATCAAAGCATTCTGGACTAAATTTAACTCGCAGTATAGGAAAAGGTTTATCATGAGGGATGGTGACCAAGCGCTGTTTGGTTTAAAGAGAGAAAGGTGGCTTCAGATTTTATTACTTGATGTGATGCTGCTGCTGGGAAATTTATAACAGTTCAGAAATTTTAACCAGCTGACTGGTTGTTGGGAAGAAAGAGTCTGGGAACTGAATGCCAGCCTAAGATGTTCTGACCTGCTTTTCTTTAGAGAGTTTAAATGCAGCATTTTAAAGAAACTGCTCTTCTATGCTATATTGAGTTATGTCTGCTTGGTTTTCTTATTTTTAAAAAGGGAAGGAGGAGGGCAGTGGCTGACTATACTAGGTGATTCTGACCTAGCCCTGACCTCTCTTCCCACTCAGCTGAATTAATTGCTGTTTCTAGACACTGACTTTTTACTCAATTTTACTGGTTGTGAAATAGAGAATTGTCTAAGGTGCACTGAAGTCTCCATATATATATAATAGAAACATTTTAAAACATTGTAAAGAATTTTATCCATAAATATAGGTTTTGATTCTTTTTTTTCAGAGGTCAAACATTTTTTCTGGACTAGGTAATCTTTTGGACCTGTGCCTGAAAGAGCATAATTTTTGTGACAGAGTACATCTTGAAACTGAAAAGCAGTTTAAGTGTTTATGGCTATCTATTAACTTTGACATTTGGCGGTCAACAAAATTAGAGGCCAAACACACTCATCAATAATTAAATGTGAACAGAAAGGCCCTAGCAGGCTAGCTGTGTTTTGTTTTTTTCTTTTTATTTCCAGTTCAAAACAGATACATTAAACCAGACTCTTCTTTACAGAGTGGATGTTCAACAGTTGGTCTTCGAAAGTATTGTGCTGAATCATCTAATTAAAATGATATGTCATATCAGAAGGTGATTGAAATAGTTACTCTATAGTTTATCTGCCTTATAAATCTTTGCCTGTTGTAATTACAGCATTACATGTAGTTATAATGATGTGATGACATGTAATCAAGGGCAGACATATTTTTAGATCTTCCTAAAAGATGCCTATCTCAGGCATTCTCCTTGTCTTTTCACATTTAGTAGATATCTAATAGCAAGATGATTAATATAAACTTTAAAAATAAAGACCTTATGTGTAAGCCTTGTTGTGGAAAATGTTACCTGTTGAACTATGAATCACCCCATACTTAAAGTGTATATCACAGTTTAATACTGAGTTCCTGTAACTACACGTTGACATAGCTCATCTTTAATTTAATGCTCATAAAATTTGGTAGTCCATCCATCTCTCTTTATAAAACAGGTTTTAATTCTGTGCAGTTCCTGCCTTGCATTTTTCCACACATCTGCAGCATTGCATTTATCTGGATGAGAAATTGTTCTGTTGTGAGGTGTCACCATTCTGGAGACAGCAAGGGCTTAAATTCTTTTACACCACTTATAATTTACTATGGTTTTAGTAAAATTTAGGATCAGTTGTCTTAATTCATCAAGCAGGATGTCAAGTAGTGCTTAAGTTTTCTATCCTGAAAGAGAAAGTATGGTTAGTTTGTTCCTAAATATTTTCACTTTCTGACCGTCTGTTGGTTTGGTGTTAGCACGATGTGATGATGACATCATAACATTGTGATTAAGTTTTTAATAGTTGTATCTCATGAGCTTCCTTTCCAAACACCAGTGAAGTTAGTGGGTTTTTTGGATCACAGTCTATGTCACCAAGATGTATTTCCTACTGTGAGTAGCTGGAAGCAGACACGGTGACCATCTAGTTTATTTTGATGGCAAGAAGGGTAACGAAAATAAGTTACTAGTTTTATCAGGCTGGTAAAGATGAGCAGAGAGCCATTAGACTCAAAAGTCTTGTTTGAAACTATTTGTTTTGCCCTGCTCTGAAATGCTGTGAAGCTTTGTGAAAGGCTGGTGAGTCTGCTCCCAGCCTTCACGGAGCTGCTGCTACTGTCACCTTCCCTTGGGCCATTCTCCTGGTGTCCTTCAGTGAGCTCTTACTTCATGATGACAAGGGTTGACCTACAAGTGAACCTTTCAGGGAGAGGAGCTAG
Organism: Apus apus; assembly: GCF_020740795.1. Lineage (NCBI taxonomy): Eukaryota > Metazoa > Chordata > Aves > Apodiformes > Apodidae > Apus > Apus apus. The sequence continues at coordinate 31,791,433 of NC_067287.1, read as the reverse complement.
AGGGTGAAATTATCATGACAATGCCTACTGCATGTCTGTCCTGTCCCGGACAAAGTGAATGGAAATGTCCATTAGGCTTTAGCAGGAGCTGATACATCTGCAACGTTTAACGTGCCTTAAATGGAAGGATAAATCTTTTGAGTAAAATTAAAATGCGAATAACCAAATGGAAAGGACTGTAATGGAAGATGTTTGTAACATCTATTAAGTCAGAACTGATCTATTCCCAAACAGAAGGTAATTTAATGTTTGAACACTGTAAAATACATCAAGACTTGTTACATTGTGGCTGCTCAGAGCTGAGTGCACTGGTTTGTAAAGCATTTGGCATATTCCTATATCATGATGTACAGCCATAAAGATAAACAGGGAGTGAAAATTTTGACATTAATGTGATTTATGCAATCATTAAATATGCTACTTCAGTCAAGAATTTTTCCCCCCTAGACTAGAAAAGAAAAATAATTTCAGGTAATGCATTGATCATGCTTGTTTGTCACTAAGTTGGCAGCAACTGTGGGGTAGGGGGAGCAGGAGGCTGAAGAAAGGCTGAGTAAGCTGATCTATGTAGCAAGGCTGAGTTGTTCAAATCGTCCCTTTTTGTTAGTTTTCTGTGAAGGTCGCAGCTTGTTTCCCTGATGGGTGAGAGCTGCTGCAATCCATGTAAGCTGACAAGCAGCCCAGCGTTCACCAGCTGACCTGTTTCATATGTGTGGGGTTAGGAAGCCCAAATTACTTTGATGAGCTTTCCTAAAAGCTAAGCCCTTGATGCACTGGTCACCTCCAACTGTAGATATCCCACTGTTGTGTTGTAGCAAACACCAGTCCCTGTGCTGCTCTAAAATGCACTTAAAAACAGGTAAATCACAGTTACACTTGCTCTCACTGAACCGAGGACGAGGTGTCTGTGCCCTCTCTGGCCTCCTGCAGGAGGTTCACAGTTGCTGCTGTAGCAGTGAACACTCCTGTCAGCACGTACCTGCTCAGAGGTTTTATTTCCAGAGTGCTTGTGAGGAAAGGCAGTTGGAGTGTTGGTTTATTAACTTGCTTTTGCCTGGGTATACTATTGTGGAAATAAATTACAGAGACCATTAATACTTTTCTTGGTTTTCCATTTATTCTAACTGCTGTGGTGTAGTGGGGATGGGAACAGGAGAAAGGTGGGCAAGAGACTGCTTTTCTGTAAATACAGACTAATATGTATTTGATGTAAAAGTGGGTGTGTTTGTTTTCAGAATGATAGGTGCTAATTGCAGTAGCTTGTACAGATCTACAGTATTACTTTCTGCTCACAGATGCTGTGCTGTTTTGTATTCCAGGCGATGTTTGTGTGCACACAAACGTTTGTTAGTTTTGTGACTGGTTTTGTGTACACTAAATTTTTTTTCTTGAAATGGTTTAGCATGGTACAGGCCAAACGGGTTGACATTTGCGGTTTTTAGACCTTTTAAAAGTAGGGATCTTTCCGTTTCTTTCCCAGAGTATTTGTAAGTCTTAAATGTTCATGTTTCATTTGGGATTTCCTGCTGAAAGATACCTAGCTTTTTAGCTTTAGGTGATCTTTCCTAATCTGCCTAAGCCCTTTCAGTGCTTTAATGATTAACTGGAAGACAACAGTGGTGCAGGTGAAGCACCGTGTATGTACTGCCTGCTTTTGAAAAGCCATTTTTAACTGGCACAGTGTACTTGAAGTCCAGATAACAAGTGATTAAGAAAGGGCCCTGTTTTACCATCTTTTCCAACAACAACATGAAAGAAACTTACCATGTTTGTCTAAAGCAACAACTGTTGTAAGTTACCAAAGTGATAGCAATAATTTTACAACTTGTTCTTCTTTGCAACTTGTTTGTTCATGTTTAAAAGACAAAAGAAATTGCCCACTAACTGAGAAATCAACATCTTGAGCTGTTGATTGTAGTTATGTGGTTACTGTTAATAATCTCCTTTGCTCCAGGAAACATTATACAAATTTTACAAGTAAGCATTATGTAAAGAGATACTAATTCTTGTTGATTTTTATTTTGCTGTTAATTTTAACTCGTTTCACCATCTCCCATGGTGTTCCAGTCAGCACAGCTGCCTCCCTTTAGGCAATTGCCTTGTCTAAATTAGGAAGTGTGGGTTTTTCTAAAAAAGCAACAAATAATACTAAACATTTTGATTGACTTCTTTTTAAACATCATTTATCACTTAAGCAATCAGCATTTAACACTCAAGCCTGTGCAATCATCATATTTTCACTGCATATACTGCCCAGATACTAGTTTTTATTTGATACCGTTATGGATAATTTCATTCAAGACAAGGTTGTTATAAACTTGATGGGAATAATGGGGAAAAAATTCTTGAGAAAGCTCTATTTTATTTTCATTTTCATTGGTGATTTCTTTTGATGATAGCTGAAGAATCAAGGTAAGAAATCAGAAAACATAATTGAATATGGCATGGGTGTAGAGATAAGCTGCTGTGACTAGAAAATATTCTGTGACTTGGGTTGAATAGCTAAAAAGTTCCCTGGTCATTGTCAGTTGAAGAGACTGACTTAAAATAATTTTTTCCTGGATTATTCAGAATTCAATTTCTAGTGTATTTAGAGAAATACAAATATCCTAAGTTTTTCTGCATCAGTCGAGTTCATGGGTCAAGTAACCAAAAAGTAATCAAATTTGTACATTGAAGCTTGCAGAAGTATTCAGCATGTTGTTTTTTTTCATGTTGAGTTCACTTGAGTGGTCTAGCCAGGATGCTTACATAGATCTCTTGCATTTAATATCGTGTTATCAAGGAGTAACAAGTAGTCTTCAGAACCTGAGGGGTACAGTTGGATTTTAAGTCATATGAATAAATGCATTAAAAAAAAATAATTATCTAAGAAGTGTTTAAAGGGTGGACTTTTCCAAAACAATTGAATTTTTACAGTTGCTTTGATACACACAGCATGTTAGAAGTTTCACTTCAAGCAGAAGCATTGTTAAATAATGCAGAAAGAATAGCTAATCCATAAATACACCATGGGTAGCTCTTTATGTTCTCTCTAGATAATTCTGTATAGTCCCTATACATAATTTATATAGAATGTATAACAAAATGTAATATGTATAGAGTTTGGGTAGTTTTGCTTGTGTGTGTTTTCATATAGATAAGTAGCATCTGTCCACACATGTCACTGTAAAGAGAATGACCAAGTGGGCAAGTGCAGGAATCTGAGGTGCACCTTTGTGTCTTCTCTTTTGACGGGTCAATCCACAGAATTTGTAAGCATGTGGGAGTTACCACAGAAGGTACTGGTTGTGCTGTCTTTGCTTTAAGGAAAATACATCTAGTTGATTTATTGAAATGCTAATTAAGGCAAACAAAGGGAAGAAGTTTCTTAAGAACAGGGCAGATGGTCGGGATCTTTTCTACCAGTCTGATTTCAGTCTGCATGTGGACATAAAGAGAAGGGGGGGAAGCACAGAAAACTAATACTAAATACTAAAAGAATTAGTAGCAGCTGCTTTGTTAAGGGAAATACCTGATTTTCTGTTAGTAACTGCTTTCTGGAGTCTTTTTGCTCAGTTACAAAGGCTGTCAGAATATGGAATGTTGGGGCTTTGGATAGCTGGCTGTTAATCAGTTAACCTCCTTGCCTCTAAAAACGTATCAATAAGATAAACTGTGGTGAAAAATCCAAGGCAGTTATGCTTCTAACAACTTGTTTGACATATGTTCAAGAAACTGTTAAATCTGCTGAAGGCATGCATGAATTAGAAGGCAGCTTACATATATTGTTTTGCCAGGATATGTAGCTGAGCTTTTATGATAACATTTGTGCAAATTTATACATAGAATATTTTTAAACCCAAATAAGCCAAACTGCTTTACAAACTGCATTGCTTTAACATCCTTTGAAAATACAGCCATTTCCTGAAGTGCACGTAACCACTGCAGGAGCTGAAGTTGTTTATTTATTTGATATGAAATTTAGCTGTGACTCCTTCCAACACTTCACTGGAGAATTTTTAATAGACTGGGAGCTTCCTGGTGCTCACCTTGGCTTTCTTGGCATTAACTCTTTGGTGGACCAGCCTCTCCCTTTCAGTTAGGATTTAAAAACTAGAGAGGATCAGGTGTCTGATGGGCTAACTGAGATGACTCTGGGTTGGAACAACAGCTCAAGGAGGGAAGCCCCAACCTTAGGTGAAGGTAGAGAGGTTACACACTAGGCTACAGGTGAGAGCTACACCTTCTGACCTGTGCCTTTCTGACATAGCATCAACCATCAAATGTTAGCCAACTAGGATTTGAAAAACAAAAACAAAAAGATGCCAATAAAATGAAAAAAGCAGTAGTGGAAAATGTAACCTGCCCCATCCTCATGTAAAGATGAGCTGCTGGCAGTATGTGACAGCCACTTGTTGGAGTGTATCTTGGGTGTACTTTGTCATCAGGATGTGCAGAACTTCCAGGTGATGAAATAAGGCCACCTTTGGAAGGAAAGAGACTGTAGGGTTACTGAATTATAAAAATGCACATGTCTATTCAAAGAAGGAGAAGTTACTCATCAGATGCTCTGGTCCTTGGAAGCCCCGTTCACCATCACCTGCTGCGCTGGTTACAGTTCTTCTCTCAGGAAATTGCATATTTATGGGATAACATAGTTCAGCTGCTCTTGTCCTACTATAAACCAGCCAGAATATTAATAATACTGGCTGAATTTCATCATTGTTGTCACTGGCTAATTATTAGAGCAGAAATCAAATTTTGATTCTGTATTGCTGTTGTTTATTTCAAGGAGGGCCTCCTAAGGCTTGTATAATTTTGTGGGTTGAAGTTTGGTCTTTGGCTTCTACTCCATGAGAAGCTTAGGTAATTACAGTGGACAACACGAGGCATAACATGCTGCCTGTAGCTAGTGAAAACATGAGCACACTATTGCCCTTCTCCTGGCTCCTCAGTCAAGGATCAAACCACAGGGAGATGCTCCCCTTGGGCCAAGTCCTGGCATGCCAGAAAGCCAGCAGAGCCTGGGGGCTGCAGCCTGGCACAGAGGCACCTGCCCCATGGTGGGCTGGGGGGCTGCACTGAGCCTCTGGCTTTCTGCGTTGGTAAGAGTAAGCAGGCTCAGTTTCAGCATAAATGAAAATTTGAGCAAAGTTATGAATAGAATATATGTTGGGTATTATAGCAGCCAGGCAGTGAAAGTGTTTAGCAACCCCACATTTATGTTTGGACTCGGTGATCTCAGAGGTCCTTTCCAACTGTGGCTGTTCTGTGATTCTGTGTCCTTAAATGTGTTGCTGTTTCCTGTTTTTAACCTTTATGAAAGTTTGATCTCAACTTTGTGGCAGCTCTTCCAAAGCCTGATATCCAAGCTCTGGTAATTTCAATTTTGGGACTTTCTTCTTGTATGGGTGCAGCTTAGAGTGAATTGAGCCCTGGTCAGAGCAAGCTGAGGTGGATCAGTACTGGTAGGAACACAGGGAGCTCAGTTGCTGTGCACTTGGAATGTGGCTCTGAATGACTCTGTCTTCAGGTAACTGAACAGATGTAGCTTAAAATAGTTCTGGAAACTGTGGGTTTGGTATTTGGAAAAATAGTGTGGAGCCCTGCTGTGCCACTGAGAAGAGAAGGAAAAACATTTTACATGTACCAAAGCAGCAAGTGACACTGATACCTGTCCAGTGGTTCTCTTCCTGCATCCCCTCCCCTCTCCTGGTGTGCTGGGGACCACAACCTTTCAAGCTGGTACAGGCTGAACAGCCTTTGGGTCATCACCTCTGCAGTCACACTGTGCAGGGGAGTCTGAAGTGCTGCAAGTCAGGCAGCTGCTGCTGTCTGCCCACATTCCTGCCCTTCCTGGCAAGGCTTAGAAATGTGCCTGTCACTAACGAGAGTGGACAAAGCACTCTTCTGGTCTTAACTACTCAGTCAGTGCAGTGATGCTTTTCGAAGTGCTGCTTTTCCATTTCACTTTAAATGTCTTATGGAGCTCTGTCAGTCCCAGTGGGGCTTGTTTCATAGCCTGATGCACACAAGGATCACAAAGTGCTACATGATTATTCAATTAAAATTCTTTCTTTGGCTTCATGCTTTCATTTACCCATCTTTCATGTGTTTAGCCTTTTAACATTGCAGTTCTTTTCAAAACTTCATCCATACTATAATTCTCACCAAATCTTAATTTTGTGGTGGGACTGTAAATTGGTTGATGTCTTCTGAGAACATTGACTCCCTGGCCAGAGTTTTCTTTGCAGCTCATGGACTGCAGGACTTAGAAGTGACCTGGGATTACAGCTTGCCCAAATAATTTACTTTATAAATATGTAGTAATCTGATACATTGTGCTAAGCTTTGTCCCTACCATTTATCATCTAATTTGCTGCTGATGAGATAAAGCAATGCAACAGAAAACGAGGGGGGATTGTGTTCATATTAAAGTGTTTTGCTTCAGCAATCTTTCCCTGACCTCAGAGATTCTCTTTGTTTAGATCTGCTGGAGAAGTCTCGTGTTGTTAAGCAGCCAAGAGGCGAAAGAAACTTTCACATTTTCTATCAGATACTGTCTGGTGCCTCAGAAGATTTCCTCTGTAAGTGTTGCTCTTGTGCCATTCTCAGAAATGAGTAGTCTTTAATGTGCTGCTCCATGCACATCTTCTTTTGTGGAAAATGTTATATATTTTTTTTTTTTTCAAATTATTGGTGGCTGTGGCAATAATAACACTAGTAAATATATGGTTTCGTGTTGTCCAGGCATCTGAGTCAGAACTGGCTTTGTAATGTATTGTAAACAAAGCAGAAAGCCTGTTCTTATTTAGAAGCCTTGTAATTAAAAGATCCTTAAAGATAACTTAATCCTACTAATAACAACAGTTCTTGACAATACTGGTTCTGGGATAAAAGAGAACATAACAAGAATGAAGTTAGTGATGATATTTTTTATTTGATTTATTAGGCAAACTCAAACTGGAACGGGACTTCAGCAGATACAACTACCTGGGCCTGGATTCTGCCAAAGTGAATGGAGTGGATGATGCTGCAAACTTCAGAACAGTCAGGGTGAGAAGTAACACTGGTTGAGTGTAAATTGCAAAAAGGCTCAACAGTAACGCAGAGTTCTTATGCCCTTGGTCTGGCTGTTCACTCTGGACTGGAAGGGACTTTCTCGAGTCACTTTCAGGGTGCTGCACACTCTTCATGCAAGGGCATAGCATGTTTGCACAGGGAAGCTTATCTGCAACTGGAAAATACGAAGAACCAAGTTTCTGGAATATTCTAATGGAAATACAAAATGGGAAAGGTTATATTTTATAGTTGCTTATGATGGCAGTGACTGAGCTTCATGAACCAAGGGTGGTGCTGACCCAGTCAAAAGAAGAACAGGGCTGGGATGGTTCTCAAGATTGATCTACTGTGATGTTTTTTGCTTGATTACACCCAGACACAAGAAGAGTAATACCTAGAAGAGTGATACCTAGTGTATGCACATTTATATTCTACAAGTTACTGGCTTTTGGAGGAACAGAGTGGACTGTGAAGACAGCAATACCTATTCATATGATTGTGGAAAGTTGGGTCAGACTATAAGATAAATTAAGTGGTTAAAAAAAAAAAAAAAGTACCACATTTTAGAAACCATAAATGGAATTAATTCTAGAATTAGACTGGACTGGCATGCCAGCTCAATTACCAGATCTTCTTTAACCTGTCTTTTATGTTAAAAAACTTACTTAACCTAAGCACGATAATTCTATCATGTTCTTTTTGTAGCAAAAGTATTAATAAAACAATTATAACTTATGCTAATACAGATCAATAGTGAATTTTGCAAGTATGATCTGTTTAAATGTAGATTCTTTGATCTCATAATTTTATCTGTCCCCTTTGCAGAATGCAATGCAGATTGTTGGTTTTATGGATCATGAAACACAGTCTGTTTTTGAAGTGGTGGCAGCCGTTCTGAAACTGGGAAATATTGAATTTAAGCCTGAATCTCGTGTGAATGGTTTAGATGAAAGTAAAATCAAAGATAAAAATGGTAAGATGAGATTAGTAATGGGAGGAAAAACACCAATTTGTCTGAAGTAATTATTTTTGTAGTTTCTGTAGACATACGATATCTGTACAGATAAATTAGATTGTTTCTAAAACTCAACTGCAGGCAAATATAGGTTGAATTCTGTGCTGTTTCAGTCACTCTGTTTGAAATTGCAAAAATTATTATTTTTCTCCCAGCTTCTTAACACTTTCTTGTGAAATGTTAACAGGTGCTATGCATTTCTGTAACTGCTTGCTTATTCTACAGCAGAAGGTTCTAGTTCTTCTGCAGCAGAGTGTTTCTGTCTGTAAGATCAGATCCATTTGGTCATGTTTTTCCAGCTTATACATTTTGAAAGTTCATTTATTTTCATACCGAACTCCTTAACACCTAGTAGTTTTGGAGGAGAAAAAGCAAAGGTACAAAAGTATTAATTAGATTTACACTGTCCTTTTTCATGCTAGAGCTCAAGGAAATCTGTGAGTTGACAGGTATAGACCAGTCCGTATTGGAAAGAGCTTTCAGCTTCCGGACAGTTGAAGCCAAGCAAGAGAAAGTTTCAACAACACTAAACGTGGCTCAGGTAAAAACAGCTCATGATTTTGAAGGAGAATAATCTTTTAAAGTGGCAATTTATTCTATATGACTAAACCATAACTGCACAAATAAAAGCTACAATAGGCTGTACTGGCTAAAACGTGGCACTAGCCTAAGCTTGTTGTTTCTTCCGCATGTTCCAAGTGTCCAAATATAGTGGATGTTTTGTTTCTATCTGTGAATTGCCTCAAAAGATGAGGGATAGGGAAATGTTGAAAAAATGAAACAAAACACATACTGACATTATCATGGCAAGCTGTTCTCCCTTATAGCAACTGGGGTGATTTCATGTGAACTCTGTGCCCAGGCTGCTGAAAAACTTGTGCTGCCAGTTTATCTTTCTGTGGTGCTGCAGAGCCAGCGTGGTTGCCACCTGTGTCTCATCTGTTCATGCTAGCAGGAGTGTCTTTCCCCTACCCGCAGCTGCTCAGGTCTCTTTGCTGAGGCTCAGAAGGGAGGATGTGAGTCTTTAGAGGATACCTGGATGAGCTGGAAGGGAGTGCCCTGATGGTGGCTGCTGTTGCAGCCAGGAAGGCAGAGGGTGCCCTGCAAAGCCGCCTGTGCTGCCGCAGTGCCCTGTCACCCCTGGTCCAGCTCTGGTGCCTGCTTAGACAGAGGCACTGCTGCCTCAGCCAGCCTCACCCTATCATAGGACCTTTAAAGTATGACAGTAGCATAAAAAGTTTAGGATTAGCCCAGCATTTGTAATGTTTTCCTTCTTTCTTGTTTTTTTGTTTGTTTTTCTTAGGCTTATTACGCCCGTGATGCTCTGGCAAAGAATTTGTACAGTCGACTGTTTTCTTGGCTTGTTACCAGAATCAATGAGAGCATTAAGGTATTGTTGTTTTGTGCCTATAAAAAAAAATAAATCAATAGAAATCCTTTAAATTAAAAGGGACAGTAAAACTTAATTTGCCAATTTCATTTTTCATGGTTGCACAGTGTTACACATGATACAGGTGAATAACTGTATCACAGCTCAACAAATTGCTGCTGCTGCTCTGTTTTTAAGCTTATGAAAATAGTGTTGTTGAGTGTATTTTGGGAAACACTTAATATTTTAGTTTGCAGAATTTGACAGCCTACTTAGGAAATACATTGTTTTTCTTGATTCTCAAGTATTAAAATGTAGAGATGACTGACTCAAAATTTATTTTTTTTTTAAAGGCACAAACAAAAGTGAGAAAGAAGGTAATGGGGGTGCTGGACATCTACGGCTTTGAAATTTTTGAGGTAAGACCTTTATAATGGGAAACATTTACTGTGAGAGCTGTTATTAAAGTTTAATAGAGTAGTTCATGAAATGTGTCATCAGCATACATGTAATTTGAATCTGTTGTGTCATTCCTGGAAAAAAAACAACACCAAAAAAGTAAACCAAAGAGAGATGTCTTAGCGTGTCTGGAAATGTCTGTGAAAATGAAACAAAAATTTACGAAAGCCCAACTTGTGTTTTTATGGCATAGGTAAATAAATACTTTTAATGAGTAAACTAAATACATTTTCTTGTGACATAGATTCTGAGCATAAGAGAAACTCTGACAGTGTCAGTTCTGCCCTGAGTCATTTTGTGGGTGCCTTTGAACAAGCTTTTTATCCCTTTAAAAAACACGACAAAACCTATACATTTTTCCTCTCAAAATTAAACAAGAAATTATATTCCATTTCATATTGGTTCGCTTAGATAAATCTTCTGTACTGATTCCTAGCTAACAATCTGTGGCTCACTGCTGTTTGTTTATTACAGTATTTTTAGATTGGTGGTATTCAGAAACAAAATCAATGAGGAATTTTTAATTGGGTTAGAGAACACCACAGAGAACCAGATTTCATAAATCTTACTCTGTTTATTTTAAGAGATTTATAGGTCTCAGTTGGAAACTGTTTAAAGTAGAAACTCAACTGGGGAGAAAAATCAGTACAAAGCTTGCAATCCTGACCCACTTGCCTACATCCTTCTTGAAAATCCAGGGAGCATGTTTCAAACTGTGTAGAGGAAAGGAATAATCTGGACAAGAGCAATTATATGTGGGAGGGTGGTGTAAGTTTTATTTCAGAAGCAAAACATGAAAGTATGTGCAAATCAAAATACCCCTATGAAGAGGAAAAACAAAGCTGATACTTGCTTCAAGGGTTTGCTAAGCTAGGTTGGATTGTTTGCATTAAACAAGAGCGTATTTATGAAAATACGTTACAAGCAGTCAGGTGGCTGAATGGAGATCTCGGTGCAGATCTGTTTTGGGGCTGGATCTCCCTTAGGAAGTTGGGCACTAGAATGGTACTGCTGGCAGCTTCAGGCTCCTGTTTTCACTAGCTCTTTCTTTTATGTTTAAGGATAAACATGTAGGATGAGATGGCAGAACCTTGCCACTAGCATGTGAGCCAACTGAGTAATTGTGTTTATGGGATGGTGTTGTAGAAGCAAGGCTGTTTCTTGCATGTTATTTTCTTTTCATGTAAGAGTTCAACTTTTCAGAAGGTTTTAAGTGAGTGAGTACAGGAGATGGGGTTTTGCAGAACAAAAAAAAAAACAACAAGGCTCTTTTTACTTTATATATTGAATTAAAATATATCTTTCTTGATTGCTACAAACTCAACAGCTTTCAAATAATACGGGTAGTTATTGTTCACTCCTTTAAGCGCTGAATATTCCTTCTTCTGGAAAAGGTGGGAAAGGTTTGCCTTCTGAATTGAGGATCAAAATCACTGGTACATTCATACAAAAAGAGACATTTCCTTTTGGGAGCTAAGACCTAGGGTGAGAGCAGTAGCCAAGCAGCTTGGTTCAGCATTACAGAAATAGAGGAATTATTTTAGAATAATTAATGGACTATTAATTGAATTATTTCTCAATACTCAATATGGGATTCAAGTAGTATGCCAGAAACATACATGGCTTGTACTACACCATATTTTCATTTAAAGGTATTTGAAAGAGAAACTTGATTGATTTAGCTTTTTGGAGGTACAGTTACTAGTATTGGGATTCTGTGGCAGGACTGTAATTCAGAGGATGAATGATAGGAAAACAATCCATTAGAAACTTCTGAATCAGCTTTATTTCCAGTACTGCCCACTTAGTCATCCCTGTGTTTCCAGACAGGTTAATTCTATAATCAGAAACTGCTGACTTATTCTCAGTTGAATCAAAAGCGAAAATCTTCTTTCAAGGCAAAATGGAATTAATTTTCTATGCAGCCCTAGTTGGAACAAAAAATGATGTTTTGTTATAATCCCTAAATTGAGCAAAACAATTCTGTAATGAGCACTGCACAGGCAAAATGTAGCTGGACTTGTGGTTGCTTGAATGAGCTAGTAGGGTCAATGAAGAGGATGCCTGCTAAATATTTTGGTGTCAAGTTTTGTAACGAAAGATTGAGTCTCAGAAAAATTATTCAAGTTCTTCAGAAAATGCTTACAAAACCCAAATATTGTTGAGAATTTAAGTAACCATGTCTCAGAAAATTGTGTGAAGGTAATTCTATTAAACCAATCAATGAATTAATGAAATGTTAGAACTGTACAGTACCCTAACTCAAAGAAAAGTCAATAATGTCTTAAGATTTATAGCATTAAAATTGCAGTGAAATTAGGGGTGTTTTGCTGTATGATACATTTGTAAACACAATGGCTAAACATTCAAAATACTTGCTAGGATGTGGCTAGAGGCAGTAAGGATAGCCATCTAATTATACATTACTCTGACTAAAAATCTACAGTTCCCTTTTGAACCTAATTCTTAAGTCAGATTTTGATTTTCATGTCTGTTCTTGAAGGTTAGAACTAACATGATCTCTACAAAGAATGTTTTTTGGTAAAAATGTCAATGAAAGACTTCTTTATCTGTGAACTTGTGTATTTAAGACTTGTAAGCTATTTGTTATGCTGAAGGTAAAACAACCTACTTTAATCACATTTCAACTCAGGAAGCAGATAGGTTTATCACTAGTACATACTCTTTGACCTGAAGTGTCCTTGTACCTTGGAGACAGAACATATAAAAAAACATAGTAGGTGGAATAGGAATTTTTTATATATGCTAAATATTTACACATGAAACTTAGTAACATTGAGTTGAGTTGCAAGACATGTTTATTGAAGGGTGTTTTGTTTGTGAATTTGTTTGTTTGTTGGTTTGCTTGCCTTTCCCCCCCACCATCCCCCCCATTAATATTCCAATTACCCTTCAGGATCACTGAAAGAATATTCCAGTTTCCATGTTTCGTCCTGAGGTTCTCAGTTAAAAGTTATAGGAATACATTATGGACTAGTCTGCTCCCACTGCATAAACATTACTTTGCTACAGATTTTCCAGGGTTTTATTTTGTTTCATAATGGGTAGTGCAGACAAGATTTCTCAGGCCTTATTCCTGTTTAGGATGATTCCTTGGATCATCCTACAAGTCCTCCTATAAGAAGAGTAAAGAAATCCAGATGTACCATTCTGAAAGATCCTACACTTCACCTTCTAATGACAATAGTAGTCTTGTTCTATTGTATGCAAATTGAAGCTTACATAATTGACATTTTTTAAATCTCTTTTGAAGGATTACTTTATTTACTGTCCACTGTAATAGCTACAATTTTCTGTAATTTAAAATGAAATCCATTTACAAATAAACTGGAGGTTTCCTGAAACTTTACAAAGGAAAGAAAGTGGCACATTGATAATGCTGACATATACTCTTTGAGATTTGATTTCTCCTAGTCTTTTTCTCAAGCACAAACTCAGTTTTTCAGACAAACCCAAAAGCTACCCAAGCAGATGTAAGGATTTAGCTGTCCAAAAATTCAGATTAGGGATTTAAATCTATCAGTAATCCTCAGCCTCTGTGGCTTTGGGCTGGTGTCAACAGCAAGCTTGGCTGAACAATGCACAAAATAGGTGCTGTAAAGCTGTGTATATTTTTGAATCCTTCCATGCCCTTTGTGGTAAACTGTATGCTGGGACTGAATGTTCTGAAAGTGAAATGCTGAGATTTTGGGTGGATTGTCTACAGGCAAGGATTTGGGGACTAGGATTAGGGTGCGGGACCAAGCTGGTTGTGTAACGCTCCTGGAGTTTGAGCAATGATTGAAGCCAGACACCAATTGCTCTGAGTAGGTTTATCTACATTTTTGAGCACCTGCATGCATGGTCACTCTGCAGTCTAGCTTGGGGTAGGGATGATTGTCAGTGGCTCTGGGAGTTTCAGAACCAACTCACTTGCAGACTTCCTGGAGTAGGTTTAGGGCCGGTCCTGTTTGATTCCCTGTTCAATTCTGTATTTTTGGGCAGAAGTGGTTTCTGCATCTCTGTAAAATGTTGGGGTAGGTCTGTGGAAGGGGTGGGGTTTATGGAAAAGAAATGAAGGCTGTAGAAGGCAGATGATTAAAGGCCTGGCAGGTTTCAACAGAGATGATCAGAAGACTCTTTCTGTTCAGGTTGAACATTTAATTTTCTGTCATGTACATTTCCCGTGTAGATGAGGGCAAGGGTATGTAAAACTGCATGTCGCACAGCAAGTGTGAATATTACATCCTGCCTAGCCTTCAGAGATAAAAATGTCTGTGTTAGCTGGCTTAAAGGCTTCATTCTGAATTTTCGGGTGCTGCTTTGTAGCTAGTCCATACAATGAAGCTCATGGTTTGGAGTGCGGTTTTATGAAAGTTTAGACTGTCAAGGCTTATTCTTGAGACTTGCCAGGCCCTGAGAAGACAGTTTGAGAGTACAAATGCTTTCTGCTCAATCCCTTGCTGGAGAAGTTTGTTCCATGTATTTTTAGCCTGACAAGAAGCTGGGGGTGTGCTGGGGATACAGCTGCAAAAGTAAAGGCTGCAGAAAGAGAGGGGCTGTTTCCATTCCTCTCTTAACATCTGCTGAGGGTTCACCTGAGGTGATGTGAGAATGCCTTGTCTTTGGGACAGCATCTTGCCAACTAACTCCTGCTCCAGGTACACAAGAACATGCAAAGATGTGGCAGCATCTATCACATTCTGTGTAAAACCTGTCAGTAAATAAAAATACCACCAACAACGGAGGCAAGCTGGCCTCCCAGCCATAAAACCATGTCCATTTCTCACAGTTGGTGATGCACTTTGCCAGTGCTTCTCTTTATTAAGCTGTTTCTTGTGTGTAGAAGCCCCTTGTGGTGATTGAAAGAAGTTTGTTCATATCGCATGTATAGCTAAACTGTCATCTGAACGTTGATAAAATGCCAATGTATTTTGAGAGGGAATCTGTTAGAAATATTAAGAGTACAGTTTAATTATATTAACATGTTCATAGTTACCTGTTTCTGGAGAGAAGTACCCAAATTAGGCAGGAGTAAACATTGAAAATACCTTTCTGAGATGTTGAGAGGTATGTACCCTTTTACCATAAACATATGCTGCAGCTTAGTGCAGCTGCTTTGCCTTGTTCTGTCCTGTTCATCACATGAAGGAAATTACTTTTGCAGACCAAGCTAGCTCTGTGAGTTTGCTGCTGGCCCAGAGACTTCCCCTCTCCTTGCCACCCAAGGATGATTTTACTGGAAAATGGTCTAGTTAGTTACTAGAAAGATGACTTATAAGATGAAAAAAAAAGCACATGGAGCAAATTAGCTTATCAGGATCTTCTATTATCTTCCTCTTTTTAGGCTCTGGAGACCCTTTCTTCATTCATGTCTGAACTTTAACTTAGCCATGGATATCTATTGTCCTGGTAGTTGCCTTAATGTCCAGACTGTAATTTCTAGACACCTTTTCTAGGCACTCTATCATGCAACAGATTTCCTTTTCAAAATTGTTCACCCCTTTTCTGGTGCCCATCAGCATATCAAATACTGGCAAGTGGCAGTGCAATCTGATTCCACAGGGCATAGCCCAGTCTAGTGTGAAAGAGAAGGGCTGTGTTTTTAATCTATAATTGATTAACTACATTTGCTAGCAAGAGTTATGAAAGAGGGGAGCTTTACAGAGAGGGAACCTTGGTTGGACTGCTAGGTCCGAATCCTATGGAGATTTTAAAATGCAGTTACAGCAATGTTTTCTGTAAGTGCTAGAATGCTCAGGAACAGGGGTGCATCCCAGGAAGTTAATCACCATTTAATAAATCACATTATAATTTAAGTATTTAGAGAGGTTTATTGTGCAAAATGCAGGTTTCTGAAGTGAATCGCATGGGCTGGCTGTTTTCATCAGAGGAAATATTTGAAATGCTGGAGCAAATCCACACAAATGCTCTGCTTCAGGTTGTGAGAATAACGTTTTACCCTACAGCAGCTATTCTGTCTCAGTAGAGGAATGGATATGATTATATAGCAGGTTCTTGCTTTTTGTAATTCCTGATGTTTCAGGACTGTAATTTGTCAGGTTGAGTTTGTTGAAGGGATTGTACCCAGGTTTCCCTGTAGATCATGCATTCATTGTGTGCACTGGATTCACTGTGGTGCCCTTTTAACTCTAAATTTGCTTTACACCTGTGTGTCTGGACACCAGAGCTGAAAGCAAGATAGGTTTCAAGGTGCCTGCAGCCTCTACAACTGCCACTAGCATCAATAAGGACTGCAGCTGGTTGTGCTATGCAAATATAGAATATGGATATTCCCTGAAAATTCATCATATATCTTTCTTGCTTCTGTTAGATACACTGAAAAGCAGTTTGGTTACATATATGTGGAATATTTATCATGAAATTATAGGCTTCTTGGGTTTTTGCCTGTAGAGGTACTTACATAAAAGCACAGAGCTTATTCTAGTTTACACAAATTATTTTTTGAGTAAGTTTGATTATTCAAATGTTAATATATGTAAAAAAAAGTAAAATATAAATATTGGTAACATATCTTTACTAACTTAGCAATTTTTTTTAAAAAAATGGTTGTAATTAGGTCACATGTAGCCAATTACTTTCTAAGATAAAAACAGCATATTTTCATTTTTTTTATATGCACTTTCCTCACTTTGCTGATTTTAATTTCCTAGCATTTATATTTCTTAGTTTAATCTCATAAACTCAGATGCTTTTGTGGTTGTACATAAAAATCACTCTCCCCAGACACCACAGTAGGATATAAATTAAATTTGCTGGTTGGTTTCACCATTCATTCCACCATTCATCTCAGTGAAACAAGTATGTTGGTCTTTTATAATCATTACTTTTACCATCTGGCACTTTTTGTCTAGGAGCCTTAGTAGTAATCTAGGGGCCTGGTGGATCTACTTGTAATCTCCTGCCTATATTGGGAAGAGGTCAGAGTCTTCTGATGCCTGGGGCTGCATTGTTGTTGGAAAAAGTTCCTCTCCAGGGCTGTATGTGTTAGAGCTTCAAAAGCATTAGTCTCTCTCTGCCTGTACCTCCCCATATTGACAAAAAAGTTCATTTTAGTGCCATTAATTCTGTTTATTTCAACTGTCTCACAACTTGAAATATTTGGGGGTTGTTTTAAATTAGGCTTTTCCCTTAAATATTCCTCATGTATTTTTTTTGTTGTGTGTGTTCATAGAAGGTATTTGAGAAGGTGTTGCTGAACACCTTTTTTGTATGTGTGGTTGTAGATTGAGAAATATGTATATTTTTTTCAATTGGCTCTCAAAAACAACTGGTGTTATGAAAGATAAAGAAGGAAGAGGAAATACTGAGAAACACCTTGTATTGGTGTGACACTAATGGTAGAGAGTCTGTCAATTTGAATCAACAAAATCTGCTTAATTTGGGGAAAACAGTGAAGTGAAAAGAACTCAAGAAATTGGAACACTTAAATTTGGACTTTAATAGGCGGGTGGA
Source organism: Apus apus (assembly GCF_020740795.1). Classification (NCBI taxonomy): domain Eukaryota; kingdom Metazoa; phylum Chordata; class Aves; order Apodiformes; family Apodidae; genus Apus; species Apus apus. Next base: position 31,774,070 of record NC_067287.1, on the reverse strand, counting down.
AAGTAATAATTTATTCCTACCTACTAATATGGAAAAGTACACAGTTTTACTTTTAAGTAGCTATTTTAGTTGCCTCAGTGTCTCTAGAAATCACTGGAAACTGAGTACTGAAAAGATAATTTGAATGCTCTGTGGGGAGGGAACTTTAGAAGATATCTGGGTTTCTTGGGAAAATGCCTGGGTTTAGATATTTTGTATTTGTAAATCTAATGCAAAAAATGACACACGGCATCAGTATATTGAGACATTTCTACATTGGTGCCTGAGACCAGTAAGAGACTTTGAGCCTTTTTTTTTTTTTCCCCCCAATCTGGAGCTTGTAGCCAGGGGAGGGTTGGTCTCTCCTCCCAAGTAGCGGGTGATAGAATGAAAGGAAATGGCCTCAAGTTGTGCCAGGGGAGGTTTAGGTTGGATATTGGGAAAAAATTCTTCACCGAAAGGGTTGTCAGGCACTGGAACAGGCTGCCCAGGGCAGTGGTGGAGTCCCCATCCCTAGAGGGGTTTAAAAGCTGTGTAGATGTGGTGCTGAGGGGCATGGTTTAGTGGTGGCCTTGGCAGTGCTGGGTTAACAGTTGGGCTCAATGATCTTAAAGGTCTTTTCCAACCTGAACGATTCTGTGATTCTATATATGTTTTTTCAGATGATTCCATGAGACACATGACTGGAATCTTTCAAAGAGGAAATTAAGTAAAATATTAAAGAACAAAAAAAAATTTCCTTAGACTTTCAAGGACCTGTATATAATTAGTTTAATAGCAGTGGTTCAAAACTAGAACTTTTCATGGTTGACTCTAACATCCTCAGTGTGTAAAACATCACGATCTGCTTGTTTATATAAGCATTATGATTTTACACTGAGTAAAATTTTTTGGAGTTCAAAACCTTTCTATTCATGAAATGCAACCCTGATGCCCAGTAGTTTGAAGGCTGATAAAGAGCAGAACTGTCAGAGCAAGGCAACATTATTTGTGAAATGAAAACCATGGTGAAGTAGACTTTGATTTTTGTCAGTGAATTTTTCTACTTGTCTAAATGTATTGTTGCAACTGGTAAAAGATTAAGAGGAGAAGCTGAGGATGGTTGGTTGATCTGTATCTATAGAATTGGCATGACATTAAGCCCATCTCAGGTGACATTCTGTTTCCCAGCACTGTTAATTTATTTTGAGAGACCGAGTGTTTTTTCTTCCACAAAAGTTTTATTTTCTATTCCACAGTGATTTCAAAGGGATAGTTTGAAATGATTCTATAAAAATGCAGGCATTGAAGTGATGGTCTGGACACTAAAGTAGTAGAATTACAGCCTGGAAGAGAAGCTGACACTTTGAGAAGTGCTGGTCTTAAATATTTTTTTTCCTAAGAATATTTGATTTTGCTAACTCTTCCTGAAATGTTGGGTCTGACTGTGCTGCTGCTGTGTTGGTCAAAACTCTTTCTCTCACTTCATGCGAATGGTCAGCATAAGGAGCAAGTAAGTACAGGCTCTTGATGGCTGGGTTCTTCCAGCCTGACTCTCCTGAATGGATTTAGGGATTTGCTATCATTGGTATTAACTGTTCTCTACTGGCTTCTAAAAAAATTAAATAAATGTCAAAAGTCCTTTAGATCCCCTTTAGTTCTGTCATACATAGTTTCTAGGAGCCTCCATTAAAATCTTGGGGGACAATTTGTCTATGCTTGGTGAAGCCCTCACAAAATTACATATTTTGGATATACAATAAGGGAGAATAAATTCACAGTCTCTGTTGCCTTACTCAGATTTGCTCAGAGATAAATACTCTGTTTTGGGTTTGTTTTTTTTCCTACAGTGCTTCTTAAAACCTGTAAAAGCAAATACTGCTTTCTGAAGTGTATTTAATTTACTGAATGTCTTCTGGTCTGTTAAGAATTAAGTGTTTTGAGATTGTCAGTAATTCCAAACATTTCTCCTTATTTTCTTTGCTGTAATTAACTGCTAGCCTTTTGTTCTGCATCACACATAAAGAACAAAATTGCCACTGCTCTTTAATGACTTTTTTCCTGGAATAGCCATTTTCAGTTGCTTGGCAATGTCAGAATTTCAGAGCTCTAAGTGAGTGATTTGTGAAGAACTCTGTGGATTTTGGTTTGCCTTTCTTTGGCAAACCATAAGTAAGACAGATAGATACCCAGCAAATCAGGAAAGCATCTAGTAATTACGATAATATATTTTTAATGATCTTTTAGTTAGATGGTTTAGCTAGATCTGCAGTTCAGTTTCCACCCTCTTTTGAAGCTGAAGACTCTGTATAATATGTGAGCAAAAAGTCCTGCAGTCCTTGTAACTGGAATAACATGGACTTCTGGAGAAACCATCTTTCTGTGGTGGGTGGCACGTGCCTGGCAGGAGGATGCAGAGTGTATTTTGCCCTTCCTCTTTGCCAAGGTGATGTGTCAGTTGGAGTCCTTTTATATATATATATATATATCAATATACAAGTCAATATATCTGAAGTGATGATATTATATGAATGTGTCAAATAAACATTAACGCGTCATTCCTCCAGTGTTCTATTTCCTTCCCCATTCTTCTCTCCCATTACTGATACTTGTCTATGGAAGGTTGCGTATGTGGCATGGATTTAGAGATGTGACAGTGCAAGAATGCAGTTCTGTGTTATACTGATGTGCCTCAATCCCTTGGTTTATTTGATAGTCTTTGGATAGTACCTAAAGATACACTCATCTACAAAGAATATATAATATTTATGTAGTACTTCACATTTTCAGTGACATACAGATATGAGTCTGATAGACTGATCTACTTGGTACACTGAATCAATGCTAGTATATATATTTGTGTTGCTATGGAAGTGTGTAAGTACTGACTGCAGTTTCTGTAATTTCTTTTTGCAACAGAACGCAGTAAGTATGACTTGTTTGCAGTGCTGATTTTGATGCATGCCAAATTTTAACTTTCTCATCTAGAGCTGTGCAAGTTTTGCAATCTGATTGATAATTGCAGTTGGTGTGAGGGGCAAAGTTTGATGTGGCTTAGGAAGTTTGGTGATCAGCTGGGATTTTGCTTTACCTAAAACTAAAATTATAAAAGTAATCTCTGCCTCAATATTTTCTAATCTGCTTGTGTGTTCTTAATCCCATTTAGCAACCAGATCATTAATTTAAACTTTTAAATGACTGCAGTTGCCCTCAGACATAAAAATTCTGTCACCACTATTTGAGCTTCAGCAGGTGTTGTATAGCAGACTTATTTGATAGTGCAAAAGGTGGTTTATTCTCTGATGACTAGTAATTAAACAAAGGGAGGGGAAAAAGGGCAAGAGGAAGGGAACCCCACAACCACAGAGCTGAGAAGACCAGCAGCAGATACCAGAAATTATTCCTGATTGCTGTTATTTCTGCAATATGGAATTATTATTCATGATTCTTTCAAGCACTGGAAAAAAATAAATCTGCTGTTCCCTTTTATTTTGAGAGGGGCTTTTTAAAACACTCCTCAGAACAGCCTATCTCAGGTGACAGAGAATAGCCTCAGAATAGCCTCCTGGCCTGCAAACAGCACGCATTTCAGAGGATGGAGTGAAATGGTGAATCACAGCTTCCCTGCTGCAGTCCCGGCCCTGGGGGATGTTAGCAGTGGAACTGCAGTAGGTGCAAGTGCCAAGGCTTTACCTATGCTATTTCCAGCTAGCAGCAGCCAGCGTTTCCCATGCTGATGTGTGTCCTCAGGGAAGCCTGGTGCTGCCATGTCCCAGACCTGCTCCTGATGCAGGTGCTGAGCTGTGTCCCCACTGCCACCCCCCCCCCCCCCCCCCCCCCCCCCACCTCCTCCTACCCTCTGCTCTGCTTCCCTGGCCCTTTGCAAAGGGTCACACATGTGCTTGCTCCCTAACCCAGTTTTGTATGAGTTAGCCCTTCAAAGGATTGTTGGTTGATAAAGTTATTTTAATTCCTATCATTTCAGGGGCCAATTACATGAGCAATTTATTGGCAGGGAGGAGGTGGGTTGACCTCTGGAGTCAGTAATCTCCTAACTCAGGCTCTGCTGCAACCAGAATAGCAGCTTGGGCTTTGGTCTGTAGGATGCTTTATTGGCTTCCAAGCGATCCTGGTTGGAAAACAGCTAATGCTACCTTCATGATTTTATTTATCAGAACCTACATTTTCCTTACAGGGACAGATCAGATTAGTGCAGGCAAAGCTTTTGTTGTTTATTCCCTCACACCCTAGACCTCCTTATGACTTGTCCCAAGGCATTGATAGAGAGGCATCATGAGTATAACCTACAGTTTTTGTCCCTCCCGATTGAGAAAGCTTCAGGGAAGGATTTGGTCTAAAATTTCCAAACTAATCTCACTCTCAATAAAATACCACTCAAACCATCACATGGCAAAGCTGGAAGGAGTAGTTAATAAAGCAGCTTGTTGACTTGCAGCTGCTGCAGTAACTTACTCCAGCTGAGTTCCAGGTGTTTACACAACAAGAAATGCTAACATGTTTTATCTGACAGGACAACAGCTTTGAGCAATTCATTATCAACTACTGTAATGAGAAGTTGCAGCAGATCTTCATTGAACTTACCCTCAAAGAAGAGCAGGAGGAATACATCCGAGAGGTAATACTTAATGGATCTTTCCTCATTCTCTCCTCTTCCCGTTGTCCCTGTAATGATGATTCACAGGTATGCATGCTGGACCCTCTCTTCAGGGAACAGAGTCACTTTTCACCACAGGCCTGGCAAGGAGCATGTTTGTGTAGGAGGACCGTGTGGTAATTACGTTAAGCATAAAGAGTTGGGTTTGGTTTTGCTTCACATTATGAGTTCTCCAGGTATAAACCAGACCCAACTGTGTTATTAGTTGGAAACAATGACTGGCAGTTCTGAGCAAAGGTTAATTAATTTATTAGAAGACTAATGCTGCTTTTTGGTATTAGTGCCATTACCCTGCAGCCTGTGTTTTGGATTACACAGTGGTGTCTGGGATACACCCCAACAGTGGCTGCAGCTGATCCTGTTTCAAAAAGGAATAGGGTGGGTGAAACAATAGAATACAAGAGGAAAGAAACTGCACATAGGTTTTCTAGTTTTATTTCAGTTAAGTATTGAAGGAACTGTGTAAGCTTAACAATAAATGTAAAGATGTGCTTTGGAGCCCTAACTCTAATGTTTGATGTTACTGCAGGGGTACGCTGAGTTAAGGTTTTAATAGGTTTAGCAGTACTGCCCATGATGTACAGAGCTTGGAGAAAATACCAGCTCACAGCTGTAGAGACTGGCAAATGCTGTCTGTGCTCAAATTGGATGATACGATTTTGCTGGGTAAACATTTTTAAAAATGGAATAAAGTTCCTGCCTTATAATCCTGGCGATAATCAAAGTTTGGGAATGTCTTTTTTCTTTTTGCATTCGGCAGTGAAACATCTAAAGCATCATTACTGCAGTTGGCTTCCTCAACAATATTTCAAACACCCTGAAAAAACTAAGCTTTAAGATGTACTGCAGATGCAAATTAAGAATTAAGTTAATTTTTTTTTTTTTTTTTTTTTCCCCAGTCCTTTCTCCTACCAGTGTTACCTCCTGATGCACTGGCATCTCGTCCTGGAAATTTTATTGCTGATACTCAAAAAAAACCAACCCAACAAACCAAAAAATGAACTAGGATATTAGGAATATCTGAACAACAGCCAAACTCCAGTCTCATCTAAATTTAGCCCTCTTTCTTTCTCCCATTAAAAAAAGCCAACTAAGAGCTTAGATATGTTGATCTCAGATGCTTTGCAGTGAAATGGGCTTGTTTCCCGAGGAGCGTGGGCAGCAGGGGGCCGGGCCGGGCGCCAGGGGAGTGCATGGGAAGCTGACACGGGTGGGGAGAGGAATGGAGAGAGAAGGTCTGGCAGCCACCCAAGGACAGTTGTCCTGCACAGATCATGTTAGTGGTAGATGATTGCATTTCTGTCCGAGTAAATAAAATGCTGGTGAGCATGAAGAATTAAATTTGAAAGTAGTATCTTAGCTAACTGGAATGTAATTAAATTGGCCAGAGGAAAAGCTCCCTTTATTGTTTTCCTGTTCACACTTTGTGTTTGTTTTTTTCCTAATAGGGGATTGAATGGACTCATATTGAGTATTTCAACAATGCTATTATTTGTGACCTAATAGAAAATGTAAGTTATATTCAAGAATCTTATCTGAATGATTTTTGATGCATGGATTGAATTCAGCTGTAAAGTCTGCATGCATCCTCACTTTGATTTTCTAAAACAAGCTACTCATTGTATTAGTCATCTTATTTTGATTGGTAAAAGTTAATTTTACTAAAAAAAAAATTCATAGCCATGTTCAGCAGCACCTATGCAGAAACAAAAAGCTGACCAACCCTTAAATGTTTATATTTAGTGCTGTTTTCAAAAGCAGATACCACATGCTACATTATAAATTACATTTATTTTTTATGGAAACTAGAAGATTCAATGACTTGTTACTGAGGGCTTTAGGTACAGTAATAAGAGGACTTCCTATGGACTTAGTGCAATAAGAAAGAGAAAATTCCTTACGGATTGGAAAAGAAAAGTTTTTAACCATTAACATAAAATGAATGCTGGTTCTACCCATAAAATGGCTACTTTCAGTTTAGCTGAAGCCTTTAAAAAATGCAGGTACTAAAAATCTGTTGGAAATGGGGATTAGGAAAAGAGCCAGACTTTGAGATGGCTTGAAGACTGTCCGGGTATCGAAAGTCGAACAGGAGAGGGCGGTCTCCTTTTTATGCCTTGATGGACACAAACACTAAAGCTCTTGTCTTGAAACTATAGAACCAAACTGGAATCCTGGCCATGCTAGATGAAGAATGCCTGAGACCAGGAACTGTTACTGATGACACCTTTTTAGAAAAACTGAACCAAGTCTGTGCCACTCACCAGCATTTTGAGAGCAGGATGAGCAAGTGTTCCCGGTTCCTCAACGACACCTCCTTGCCTCACAGCTGCTTCAGGATTCAGCATTATGCTGGCAAGGTACCTGGGGAGCATGTGGTGTTTGGAGGGTGTTGAAATACTCAATAAAAAAAATGCTGGTGAGCATGTAGAATTAAATTTGAAAGTAGTATCTTAGTTAACTGGAATGTAATTAAATTGCCTAGAACGTGTGTGGAGCCTGGGTTTGGGGAGGCTCTTCATCCATTAAATGATGTTACAGTAATGAAGGAGAACTGCTTGAGTCGAGAGTTGGCCAAAAAATCCAGACCTGGCTTGATCTTTTCTGTCTTAAGCCTAAAATTTGTGATTTGGGCTTGAAGGCATTCAGAGACCATGCTGCTCTAGTTGAAATCCTTGCAGCAGAGGATGATGTCCCATGTGCTGTGGTGGTGAGCGGCTTGTGCTCCTGAGTCTCTGAAAATAAACATGTTGTTTAGAGTGACCAAAAGATCACACACATCTGAAGGCAAGATAATTTGGAAATCATGTTCTTTGTCACTGACCTAGCTGAAGTCATGTTGATGAGAAAGTGGAGTTTTTGTACATTTGAAGAATCTGAGTTTATTTTGACAGCTCGTGCATTTAAAAAGGTGGGCTTGTAAATGTATTTTCCTTTTTCAACATAAGCAGTGTGAATAAATACAAATCTGATTTTTTAATGTATTTATTGTAATGTTTTCAGTGTATTATTCAGTATGACTTTTTATGAATGAAAATAATAATTAAATTTGTAAAAAGGAGACAAAATATTAAAAAAACCCCAAACTTTAAGCATAGGGGTCTAAACTATACCTCATGTTTGAATCTGCCAAACTATTAGTTTCATAGAATAATGACTATTTGGAAAGTGGTTTTTTTGCTAGGACTGTTTAATATTTCCTTGGTTTTTAACATTTTCTCAATTTTACAGTTTTGAATAGCTTGATAATCTGCTCATTCAAAATAGTGCTGAAAATATCATACTTTTACTGGCTTTGAGCCATTAATTAACTTTAATGCTATATATTTGCTAATATTTTGTAACTGCATTTAATCTATCAGGATTAATAGTTAGATATTTCTTTGGTTGTCTAAATTTGAAGTGAATTGAAAATACCCCAGTGCTTTGAGGACTGCAAACAGCCTGAGTCTTAGCAGGCAGTGAGGGGCTTTGATTATTATTGGCATTCACTTACCCAGTGAATTCCTTCTATTTTGGGATGATGTTTTTCCATCCTCAGCTGAGAACATTTTGATCTAGTCACAGGATAACAAAAGTTTGATTCTCCTTTTATGAAATATAAGTGAGTTCATATGAACAGGTTTTTTCAGTGGTGCCATTTGCCACACCTCCTGGCAGAAACAGAAATGTGTATTCCAAGGAAATACGTAAGGGGTGAGTGTCAGGGAGATGGAGTTAGGCTTTTCTCAGTGATGACCAGTGATAGGACAAGGGGTAATGGGTGGAAATTGGAGCATAGGAGGTTCAAGGTGAATATACGAAAAAATTTTTTTACTGTGAGAGTGACAGAGCACTGGAACAGGCTGCCCAGAGAGGTTGTGGAGTCTCCTTCACTGGAGACATTCAAAACCCACCTGGATGCGTTCTTGTGTGATGTGCTCTAGGTGACCCTGCTCTAGCAGGGGGGGTTGGACTAGATGATCTTTTGAGGTCCCTTCCAACCCCTAAGATTCTATGATTCTATGATTCTATGAAATGCCACCTGAGTTTCCAGTCACTTGCTGTTGTGTAAAATATGGCTATGCCAGTATTAGTTTTATTCAGTATCTGTGTACATAGTATGTGTCTACACAGAACTGAGAAATCATGAAGCTGAAGAATCTGTATTATCTGCCAGATGACTTGTAACAATTAATCAAACTAAATTCCCTGCCCTCAAAAATAATAAAAAAAAACAGTAGCAATCTGAGATCTATATGAACTTCCCCTGGTAATGCCTTCTGCGTCTCCAGCTGCAGGTCAGAGCTTTGCGTTTATGCTTGTTGTCATTGACCTGTTTTCCTGGTAAAAGTCCTTTAAAATGACAGTCCCCTGAAGACTGCCCAGATAGCTGCTAGCTGCTGGGAGACTGAGAAGTGGTATTTCATGTCTTGTTCTAGTTAGGCAAAGAACGTAAGCATTAGTACTTCAAAGGTAAAAGGTATTTTTGCTGTTGTTATTCAAAGGAGAGGGAGAAAACCTTTTGTTAGCCAAAAAAGGATTGTTTGGAAGTATTGATAAGTGGTGCTGTATCAGAGCTATCATTTCAGAAACCAGAATCGATCAGCACAAGGAAGAGTTAGCAGTGTGAGAAAAGGCATCTTTCTCAGGAAGCACATTCACAGAAATTTTCTCCAACAAAACGTCTTCCAAGTGTCAACTTAAAAAGAAAAGCTGAAATGTCTTTCATTTGTTTTGGATAGTGAGAAAGGAGAAATCAATTTCTTGGTTCAGTTTTGAACTGGTCTAGTTCAAAACATGCTCTGATGAGACTCTTCTGTATTGTTCAGGTTATGTACCAGGTGGAAGGATTTGTTGACAAAAACAATGATCTTCTGTACCGTGACCTCTCCCAGGCCATGTGGAAGGCCAGTCACTCCCTTATCAAAGCATTGTTCCCAGAAGGTAACCCTGCTAAGATCAACCTGAAGAGACCTCCAACGGCAGGTTCACAGTTCAAGGCCTCAGTTGCTACCCTGATGAAAAACCTTCAGACAAAAAATCCAAACTACATTAGGTAAGTTACCCTGTGCAAAGCTTTGGTGAACTTATTATTTGGCAAAGTTAAAAAATAAATAAATAAATAAATAAATAAATAAATAAATAAATAAAAAAATAAATATATATATATATATATATAAAAAAATCTTGATACCTGAGGATAAACTATTGAAATCTGTGGTTGAAACTCACAGTAATAGTTGCAGACATGCACAGTGCTGCAAACAAATGTGGCTGTTTGTTTCTCTCTCCAGGTGCATCAAACCAAACGACAAGAAGGCCGCACACATTTTCAATGATGCCCTGGTGTGCCACCAGATCCGCTACCTCGGTCTTCTGGAGAACGTGCGGGTCAGGAGGGCAGGTTATGCTTTCAGGCAGGCGTATGAGCCTTGCCTGGAAAGGTACAAAATGCTGTGTAAGCAGACGTGGCCCCACTGGAGAGGGCCAGCCAGGTAGGAACAGATCAGCATTCTTACCTATCCTGGGTCAAAGATTGAAATTACTGTCTTACACATGTCCTGCTTGTTATTTTTTTGGTTTTGTGTTTTGAGTGTTTTTTTTTTGGGGGGGGTATTGTTGGTTGGTTGGTTGGTTTGTGGGTTTGTTTGGTTTGTGTTTTTGTGTGGTTTATTTTTTTGCTATGGGGGACTTTTTTTGGTTTGTTTTTAATGTAATGCACTTTCAAGTATTCTACAAGTAAATTTAAAACAACTTTTACTTGTATGTTGTTCCTTAGCATCTTACTCCAAATTTTGGATGCATTCATTCATCCAATGAATTCATTCATCCAATAGGTGCAACCTATTCTGCTCAGGAGGCTAGAAACTACATTTCCTTGGTGAAGGAGTTGATTAACTGATCTACTAATGGAAAAAATGTTGCATATGAGCAAGGAGAACATTTTGGTTTTAGAATATATTGGAGCCTTTACTGATTTAGACCTGGAAGAAAGGGGAGGGGAGGGGAGAGAGGAAGAGAGAATGGAGTGGAATTAAAATGAGGAGGAGGTCTGAAATCATCAGGAGAACACTTATCTTTAATAACCAGCTTCCAAAGTGTAGGAACACTCATTTCTTTGAAGACAGTCATGCAATTGTAATCTGTTCTTTCAAATTAAAAAACTGATATAATGATTTTTGTAGAACTATGAGATAATACCTCTTGCAAATCAATTGTATTAAATATATGGTTTTAAATTGCATAGTATTCACGTGTGTTTTTATAGATGATGTCTTGGGTAGACAAATTAGTTTCTCAATTCTTTTTACACGTGGCCACCACTAGCATGATTTAAATTTATTTCATAATATATCAGTGTATTTAGGAGCAGTTTAAATCTTAAGGTTACCAAGGTAACAATGGAAGTGCATTATTGTTAACAATAGCATTGTTATAATCCTCACAAAGTTCTGTGCAATTCCTCTGTTGTTTTTTTTTTGCTGACATTTACAAAATGCAGTTGGTGGTTTGTGGAACTTCAGCATTTGCCCCACTCACCAGTCTTTCTTTCACATTTTGATGTTAGTGTGAGAGCCCTTCCTTTTTTCTTTCTTTTTTTTTTTTTTTTAAGTGAAAATATTATAGACATAAAAGGGGAAAACAGGCCATTGCTGATGAAATTACATGCATTTTCTCTTTTTCCATCAAATGATTCTGAATCCTTACAGTTATTTTTCTTGCCTTTAGCTAAATAACCGGTGAGTAAATTAATTAGGTTTTTCAGTCTTCTTATGTCAAGCACTATTTAAGAATTTAAAATATGCTTTAACATACTTTCCATAAATTAAACTGTGAATATCTAAACCATGAAGCCTTAGAGCTGGGAGTCGTTTTTGTTAAGCTCATTTACTTCTTACTAGGGCTGGAGTAGAGGTACTGTTTAATGAATTGGAAATCCCTGAAGAAGAATTTTCATTTGGTAGATCAAAGATATTCATCCGCAACCCAAGAACGGTAAGTGACAAGTGTCTTCCCTTGCAAAATCAAGTCACCTCTCATGAGGGCAGCCTGATAGGAACCGTGTAATTCACTAGCTGGTTACTGCAGATTTTTCTAGATATAGTGCTTTGATATATTGCACTGGAATGTAGCATTAAAAAAGGCACTTAGACCCATTAACATTTATGTGAATCAAGACTCTGCAGTATCTGTCAGCCTAAATTGAATGTAGCTTTCATGCACTGACTTGAGGCAACTCATCTGCCACAAACCCTGTCATGTATCTGCCTACAGCTCTGAAGGTGAATGAACCAAAAGGTGTCTGAAGGGGGGCCTGAATAAAGAGGAGACTTCTCTTTCATAGCTGTGCTTATGGATTTGTTTGTCTTTTCTCCCCTGCTGTTTTTCTTCCAATGTCAAAACCCTAAACTACCCCACACCCAGCTCTTCAAACTCGAAGATCTGAGAAAGCAGCGGCTGGAGGACTTGGCTACTCTGATTGAGAAGATTTATAGAGGTTGGAAGTGCCGCACACGCTTCTTGTTAATGAAGAAAAGCCAGATTGTGATTGCTTCCTGGTACAGGAGATATGCAGTAAGATAATATCCTTACTAAATGGGGGGTTCTTTATACTGCTTAATTTGGTTTTGCACATAACCTTGGTATGATATTGCAAATAACCCTCATGATACTTTTCCTTGATATGTATGGAGAAGTGTTGAAAGAATTAAATTTTTTGTTAGTTTTTGAGTATGAAATATGTGAATAAAAGGAAATTGAGTTTATAGAGACCACTGTGAAGGATTTACTCTGTGTTTAAATAATTAAAAACCTCACCAGAGCCCTTTAGCTCTGGGAGAGCAGGATTTTGTGGCCCAGCTGGGAAGACTCTTTTTTCATTCAGCTAAAATGCTGTGCTGCCTAGCACTTAAGAGTGCTCTCAAAACATATGGTTAACGCATAAAAAAATGTTTGGTAATGTACACGTGCAATTCTGTGGAATTCAGTCATTCCTAAGGCTTTTTGTATTTTTGCCTTATTTGGAACCTTTGCATTTGAGGCTCAAGAATGCTTATTGGGAGGATCCCAGGGATTTATTTTAATTATAGCTCCTAAGACTTGTAGTTCAGTAGTTGTTGTTGATGCAGCTCTAAAACAGCTTCACGTCTGTAGATGGGGTTTTCTGTGCCATGAACCAAACACTACTGTTACATGACTCTGTCATGGCTTTCCATCAGTTAGTAAATGACATTAACTTATATTATTTAAAAAGTTTTATTGTTTTAAAGCAATTCTTAAACACCTGAGCTGCAGTTTGTTATTGTATGCATATAAGGAAGCTTGAAAAAATATATGATATGGAAAGAAAATGTTTCTTAAATGGCAAGTTGCAGAATTGACAATCACTGTTTTTCAGCTGATGAGCACTTCTGTTTATCATCTTGAAAGTCATTAGTGTGTGGTTCAGTTATCTTGGATAATTAGAGAGAAGTATGGATAATTTGAGAAAAGTATGAATAAATGCCCTAAAAAACTTTCCTTTCTGAACTTCTGTGCTCGAATGCAGCGTTACTAGAAACAGCATCATTACAGAATTGCATTGTGCCCATATGGCTTCATTATGATCTCATAGAATCTAGATGAATTATAAATGGAGTTACCACGGCTAGATTGGCACAACTTTTAGTATAAAGGAATGAAAACAAATACATGACAAAGTTTACATTGCTGTTTATTTCTTAACTGTAGACCTTTATTGTTTCACTGGTGAACCATGGCAGCAATTGTCTTTGAATGCAGGAAGTTATAACAAGACCCTCAGAATTACTTACGGGTGATGCTAGAGATGTTTCCTCACCCTCTTCATGTAGATGGAGGGGACCATTCTCCTAACCCAACATGACTGTTAGGCACTGTGATTTGGCAGGTTTCATAAGGAATGTCTGTCCCTTCCATGAACAAAGCTTTTTGACAACAGCTTGTGCTGGAGGCTTGGCTAAAGGAGCTGCAGTAACTTGTCTGCCTGTTCCCTCACAAGGCGTGGCAGGCATCAGTCATGGTATGAGCATGACCTTGGTGTAGCATAGAGGGGATTCTCTCTAGCTTCATCAAAGAGATGTTCACTGCAGCTGAGTGGGCTGAGGGTGAAGTCTAGAAGCTTTGTTGTAAAGTCTATCAACTGTTGTTCACTTAGTGTTACACTAACTACTAGTTTACTGGAGAGCTGAGCTTTTTAGAAGGAAAACACTTAGCTGTCCAGGAAGTTTATTGCTCAAACTGGCCTACTTGGATAATACTCCAGCATGTCATTCAAGAATCCATGGGTTTTTATTATCCTTAGTATCCCTAAGTTACCATCAGCATATGTTTTTATAAAAGGACTGTAGGTAATTGGAACAGCACAAGTCTTATGAAAAGCTGGTAAAAAGCTTAGCCAACAAACCTGAGCGTTTGTGATAATTTGCATGCTGCTCTGTTGGTGGGAAAGACAAACAAAGCTGTTACTGTTAGTATTTAATCCATGTCACTTTTGTGTTGCTGACCATGAACTTAGTGTTTCTATAAACAGAGTGACATTGTCCATGCAGCATTGTTGATGTGCTTTGTTTCCCTTTAAACACAGAATCAACACTCTGATCTGCTTGGTCACAATTTGTTCACTTTCTGCATTCGGTGCTTGTATCCTTAAATAATATCTTCAAATGTGATTAATGAAATTTGTATTATCTTGTATTTTACAGTTGCAATATTCTGTTCTAAGCATCACATATTTCTTTCCAATACAGCAACAAAAAAAGTATCAGAAGATAAAGAGTTCAGCTATTATAGTGCAGTCCTACATCAGAGGGTGGAAGGTGAGTTTCCTGTTTCTGCAGCTCTCTCTGCATGGCCATAGGTGAGGAGCAGGTCAGGAAAACATTTGAAGTGCCCTGAGCCTCCTGACTTTCATGCCATCTGTCACTTGAGCTGTAGCTGTTGTTGAACACTGATGTTTGCCATAGAAGAGGTGAGTTTGGGATATGTATTTGTAGCCTGGGCTCTAAATTTCTGCAGACAGAGCAAGAGGAAGGCTGGGACCATGCTTAACTACTGGGTTAACCTTGAGGTGTCTTCTGCCAGAGAATGTGGAGAGAGGTGTCCTCTTTACACAGGCTGCAGTGTGAATTAGTGAGTCTGGTGTTCAGAGCACACATAGGTACATGCTAACGAGGCAGCCTGGTGGCTCCAGAGTGGGGTGGTCCAGGACTCAGCCCCTGGGCTTATGAAAACTGTCATGTTGGACTGATTTGGATGAAATAAGCTGCAGTTATTTTACAGATAATAGGAGTCTCAAAGAATGAAGAAAATTGAAAGCAGGCTTAAAAGAAGAGTCTGGGTCACATGGGCAGTATTTTACTTGGGTTGAGTTTTCAGTCCTCCTCTCTGTGCTAAGCAAAGGGGGGGAATGCATGTTCCACTCAGCTTCTGTTGAGTGCTTTGTCTCTGTTTGCTTGTCCTCTGCCTCAATTTGCTGCTTCTCTGAGAGGTGTGTGCTTTGTGAAGGGGTAATCCTGCAGCCATAGTAGAGACTTAAGGAGTGATGCTGTAATAAAAGGTAAAAATTAGGTTAAGAGCTCATATGAAAGCAGCCACAGTGCTTAAAGCAACTACTGCTGTCCAGCTTCAGAATCAATGTCCCCGGGCACTTCTGCTTTCTTATTAACCTCCCTCCTCCTCACTACATGTGACTGTATTTAGGGAAGGGATAGCTGCCTTTAATTCTGGACTCAGTTCCCTTCCTGTCAGACAGGGAAGGAAGAGGCTGCAGTTACTATCTATAGGTGTAAGCAGCCCTCTCCTGCCTACGGGGTTTTAAAGTTTGCCAGCAATAAGCTAACGCAAGTTGATTTTACTGTTTTTCTTGTGTTTTTATTATTTTATTTATTTTGTCTTTATTATTCTGTTTAAATGAGTTAAAAATATCCTTTTGGCCTAACCATTGACGTGCTGGGTAAAAGCATCTTCTCATCCTGAGTTACGGTTTTCTGTTTGTCACTGGAGAACACGCTCCTTTGCAGTAGCACTACCATAGATAAAAGCCTGGGATGACAGCAGCCTGAAGTGTGGCCTAAAGCCACACAATCTACTTGTGATTTAGTCTTTAGTGCAGCCTAAATGCATAAAACATACACTATGTGGAGAAAAAGTGTTGTTGCCATTGTACAAACAGACATTTAGATATCTCAGGTGATGCAGCAAATCTGGGAGAAAACTAAACATGGAACTAAAGTCCCCTGATCTGCCAGTGCCAGGCTCTCACTTTGTACACAGAATCCTCCCTGCAACAGGGAAAGTTAGGCTGTGCAGCATTTATGAATTTATTTGCTTGGGGATTTGAGGCATTATGTTTTGGTCTTGCCTAGATTTACAATTTGCAGAGCCTCCTTTTAAAAATAATTAAGACGTTACAGTTATTTACTTGAATAAAATATTTTCAACTGTTTGCAGGCTCGGAAACTTCTTCGGGAGCTGAAGCATCAGAAGCGTTGTAATGAGGCTGCCACAATAATTGCAGCTTATTGGCATGGTACCCAGGTAAGAAAATGTGCATACAATTGTCTCTACATAGAATGAAGGAGGCCCTTCAGGATAAAGTTATCTGGGAATGTTTTCAGTGGCTTTAAACTACTGATTTTTAGATGTCTCTTTGCTGCTAACATTTTTTAGCTGGTGCAGTCTGGGAAGCTGGGACACGCTTTCTTATTTGCTGTTTGTAGTGAGTGGTTTCTTTCTTTCTTTCTTGCACTGTTGGGAACTTGCAGTAACCTTTTCTTTCCTAAGCTTTTCTATATCCCATTTTCAAATGCATCACAGGCGCGAAGGGAACTGAGACGACTGAAGGAGGAGGCTAGAAATAAACATGCTATTGCTGTTATTTGGGCTTACTGGCTTGGATATAAGGTACTTCATGCACCTATCACATGCCCCCTCCCCTCCCCTTCATTACCCAACAACATCAACATTTAATCAGTAGTAAATAGTGAGAATTAATGACTAATACAGTTGACTTTAAAATAATAGAGCATGATCATTGGTTCCTCCCGTTTCCATTCATGCCACACTTGATAAACCTGAAAACATTCTGTATGACAGTTTTTTTTGTAGAGTAGGAAATTCTTTGCATGGCAGCCAAGTAGTGATTTGCACTAACAAGCCATTGGACTAGATTAAAAATGACTAGACTCCAGTATTCTCAAATTAGGAAATGCATTTAACTACATGTAAATGTGCAAAGCATGGGTTGCAGGGGGAAAGGAGGTTGGGGTTTTTTGGTGTGTTTCCCACCCCCTAACAAGTGCTTTCAGTGACACTGTATGAGTGATGCAACTGAGATTTCCACCAGGCTGTGTATTCTGCATCCTGGGCAATGTCTGTTTACAAGTTCAAAACAACACTATTAAGTTTTACTAAATTTTAGTTTTAATTGGTTTAATTGATTATCTGGCTGTGATTTGAACCAGTGAAAAAATTTCAGTAAGTACAAGTAAAGCATGGTTTTATGACCTGATCTTTTAGCAGAAAATTATGTTAGTTTGCAATTCTAAACTTAGAGCCCTAGAAAAATCCCAGGAATTCTAGCATCAGCTGTCTGTTTTCAGAAGCAAAGTCCCACTGAAAGAGTCTTGCTAATCCCCAGCCTGCAGTTGTGGGTTATGTGAACATTTGAAATGCTGTTCACTAGAGTTCAAAAATGTTGGTTTCAATTAAGAAATTCGTAACTTAGTTGAAACACACATTCAGTAAATACATTGTTTAAAACATCTTGCAGTTATTCAGGTTGGAGGTGTGTGGGGGGGTTATTATCAGAACATCTTGCCAACTAGATGGAGAAACGTGCTCAAAGTACATTTGGAATATAATGCTGAGTTTGACCTTTGCTGTTTTGTTATAAATCTATTAGATTTCTAATTAAGCACAGCCCTGGGAATCTAAACAAACAGACAGAATTCCCCGTGTACTTGAGAGATTTTGCATCTTTTCAATTCTAGTTTGATATTTAGGTAGCTAAGTAATTTGACAGTCACACCATGTCCTCTGTGTTTGTTTAAATGCAATACATTGATGATTTTATTTTTAACCAGAGTTCCTTTCTCTCCAAGACTTAGTAATGCAGAAGTGGTATTTACTTTCCTAGGTTTAAAATATTCTTTGGAATTAAAAAGGACACATCCAGAAAGTAATGCCATAAATGCAATAGTGTTAACTGTGTTAGAGCTCCTCATTTAAATACTTAGTAGATTTAGATGTTTCTTAACATGTTTAGTAGTTATTTTTATCAATTGGCTCACAGATGTTTTCTGAAAAATTGCCTCCTTATTCCTTAAATAGAAATAATCTAAATATAAATTAAGATTAGAAAAAGAATTACAGTATCTGATAAAAGATAAAACTTGTTACTGGTGTGATATTTTATCTTTTCCCAAGGGAATATTTAAAACAAAAGTTTTGGGGAGTTATCTTCAGAGATGGCTTGCTTCACTGAAGAACAAACAAACAAAAACCCCACAAAACCCCCAAGCTATAGGCTTCAAGTACTCAGTTTCCTTCCTTTTCACAAGACAGATACTTTGTTTTACAGAGTTCTTGTTGCTTGTCCTTGCTTTGGCTCCAAGCAGATGACTGAAAATATATTCAGTCTCTCAAAGAGCCTACCTCTGCAAATGCAAATTAACCTTTCCAGCTACATCAGAAAAGCGTAACTGGCACAAGCTGGAGCTGCTGCTGCACAAGTCTGTCTGACAACACGTAACCTGACAACTACAGCTGCTGATCCTATAGTTCTGGAACTCTGTTTTACTTGACTTTTTTTCATCAGATATCTGAATAACAAATGTACAGGTGTCACCTAAAGTGTGAGATTCTCTTAAGCTGCCTACACGTGCTTTTGTGTTTAGAACACTTTGCAAATCGCTTTCCTAAAATGGCAGTGATTGCTGAAATGTAGGTGGGTGCCTGTCTCTGGGTACATGAGGGAGGCACTGAGTTTGAGGGCTTGATGCCTTCAGTCCATAAAGACAGACATAATTTACCAGGCTGCCCAATTTTTAAAGTGCATAAAGATTAAATAACCCCCAGAATAAAAGCCCTCAATACAGTGCCAGTGCTTCACAATTACATATATAGTTTCAGAGCTGATTCTGTTCTGCCCAGGCACTTGCCAGTAGTGACTAGATCGAGGGGGTTTTACTAAGTCTTGAATTTCATACACATCATTTTGATCATGCTCCTGCAGGCAAAGTTCTCCATTAGAATCAAGTTACAAGATACTTGCCACAGATTGCAAAGTCTGCATGGAAGAAAAGGTGGAAACACTGATATCAAATAATGGGGCAGACAAAATTATCACCTGTACATGCCACTCAAGCAGCAGTGGAGGCTTTTTTGACCTCCTCTGTGGCTTCACACCAATTCACACCGACACCTTGGGTATTAAAGGTTAAATGCTGTTCTTCTGTCTTTCTGTACCTTGATTGTAAGTTGGCTGTTCTATGTGGGAGAAGCCTTTTCCTGGTCGTTGTGCTACCTGCATCGGGCTGTCTCTTTTGTTCACTATCTAAACCTTTTAGGCTCGAAGGGAATTGAAACGCTTGAAGGAGGAGGCTAGGCGTAAGCATGCTGTTGCAGTCATTTGGGCTTACTGGCTTGGACTGAAGGTACTTTCTCCAACACTCCCATCTGTCAACATGAACTCAATAAAGCGTGGCATCTCACTAACCCTTCATAAACAAGCAGTTTTGTGGGCTTTACTGGTAGGGCTGATTTTTACACAGAATTACATTGCTGAACTTTGTCATGGACTCTACTGAAAAATTCGTAAGCTGAAAATGCCTCATTTACAGCAATATTTAGGCATCAGTGGTTTTTGTCATATCAGGAAATTCAGTTTTCAAGTGGAAGACAAATGCCAGATTAAAGGGACCCTGCTATTCTTGTTGACTTAAAACCTGACCAACGTTGGCAAAGATCCTATCCAGAAAGATTACAAGGATGTATTTTCTTACGTGACCTCTGCTTGTCTGAATGGGAAGTGGGGTGGAGCTGTTTGACTTTTGCTGCTGCTCATGGTGGACCCCTGGACCCCAGTGTCAAGAGCATGGTGTAAAGCTGACGATCCTGTCCTGTCACTTCCATCAAGCCCTTTTAGAGCATGGCATTGCATGCAGCTGCCTGTGGCTGGTGGCAGCTGTGAATTCCCACAAAACCTGAGATGTGCAAGAGTCTTTTGTTTTCTTTTTGTTTTGCTTTCAAGGACTGGTTGGCGAAAGAAAACACATTTGTAACCTGGAAAAATGTCATTCTGCTCTGCAAATAGACTATGAAAATGGCATCTTGAGATGTTTCAGGTCTGTGCTCAAATGATTTACTTAACACAGCTTCCAGACATGCAGATGCAGTCCCGAAGAACTGCGGAAACCTGAATCAGTTTTCTTTGGCTAGGTGTCACTTGTGCTGACAGGGATGTTGTAGGCTACAGAAGTAAAAAAAGGAAAATATTTGCTTCATGATGCAGCATAAATCCCAGCTCTCATGTTCTCATTCTTATTAACAATGATAAAATGGAACAAATAGTTACAAAAGATAAAATTAAGCATAATCTATGTATATAAGAAATCCATTACAATACGATGGAAACCAGAGCTGGAAATACAAAGGAGCCATTTTAAGAAGTCGTTCTGCAGATCAGAATCACACTTTAGGTACTACTGCCAAAGTGGGTCTGTTTTAATGATTTTAAAACAAGAATATGTCCCTCCTGAGAACTCAGAGGCTGTTTTATATCAAACAGCGGCATTTAAATGAAAACTGATGAATCCAAACCCTTTAAGGCACATTACAGCAGGGATATGTTTCTGCCTGCCTGTGGTGTGGTTTTCCATGTCTTTTTAAAATAGTGTAAGGGCCACTTCTGTCTCACCTGAAAGAGAATTTTTTTTTCTGAATAAGAACATAGTCTGTGATTCCAATCAATCACTGCTACCACAGGCAATTCTCGTTTGTCTGAGGGCAAAGCATTTTCACCCAATTCATGCGGAGGTGAAGATTTAAAGTTGATACAAGTGATCAAGATTAAACCATTGATTCTTGAGTCTTTTTTAATTGTACAAGAAGTAGATTTTAATAGCATTTCTGGTACTTTCCAGACTTAGGCTTTTCTGGAATGGCTTGCGTTTCTCAGTGCTTGCTTTGCAGCTTCCCTGCAGCGCCAATAGGATGCGTGGGTGAATATTAGTCCCTTTGTTCCAAATTAATTTGCACACCTTGCATCTCACAAAGAGTGATACAAAGCAACATCATTAAGAGAGTCTAGGAGAACATGGTGAGATTTGGGAAGATTGTGGTTGGAGTGGTTTTGAGTGTGTTAATTTCTATCCCTGAATAATAAATAAAGAATGTACACTAATCATGGAGCACTAAGCCTTACAGAAAATCAGTGAATGAGAACTCTAATGGTTTTTCTTATCAAGTGAGGAGGACAAATTTATGTGCTGTATTTGCATAGAATGAAGACAGTTGAATGTTGTCTGTTTTGTTCTCTCTTAATATGTAATTAAGCAAAGCCCACTTATCTGTGGGATTTTTAAAATCCCGGAATGGTGACAGATCCTTGCTTTCAAAATACTGGCTTATTTTAACATGCATTACACTCAGTATGGGGCAGAAGGTGTGCCAGGATAAGCCAAGCAAACTTGTCTTTGTAAGTTGATGTAGGTTTTTTCCTCTATGGGTTTTCCCTTTATGTTCTGGTTACAGTGAATTCAGCAGCACATAGCGAGTTAGCTAAAACCACTAAATTTGCTCTGGGGTAAATTATGCAAAGCCACGATATTTTCCCTGGGTTTTGCTCAAAACTTTTAACAGGTGTGTTGCAGGCTGTGCCAAAGTTTGAAAAAGCTTGGGGATGTTTCAGTTAACTTGATGGGAGCCTGGGCTTCACAAAAACTGCAAGGCAATTGTGCTCTCTCTCAAGTTGGGTTTTCTGGGGACTAAGGGTGTGGGAGTTTGGGAAATTAGGCACTATGCCAGTTAGCACTGAGAGAAATGCCAGGGGCAAAACAAGTACTCTGAAACTTGCATTTACAAGTGTGTATAAAAAATCACTATCACTTTCAGAAATGGTCCTCAACGATCACTTTATTTATTTTAAATAAGTGTTAGGAGCAAATCTCAAGTTTGCTGACGTTAAACAACCTTTGTCTCTTCTCTGCTCTTACCAAACACCAAAAACTTACCTTTGTTTTGGAATGAAGACTGCTTGTGTGAAAAGACATGCATAAGTCCACTCTGAAAAACAAAAATATCACTTTTTAGTTATAGGAAACTCTGTGTATGAAGAATCTTAAAGGAGAAAAATTAGAAGCAGTTCATCAGTTAACTATGTAATAAATATCAGTTCAGTGTTGCTTCAGACACAATATCATACATATTGCTGATGATTATGGCACGTTTTCCAGTCCAATTTTATGCAAAAACCTATGAAAATGTTTTAATGCTGTGAGTTCAACAGTATTTTAATATCTTGCATTTTCAGATCAAAGCATTACAAATTCTTTGTCAAGTTTGCAAATTACTGTACTCAGGTCATCTGAGGTAACTTTCTGACCTCTTTGTCCATGGTCTGTTTCATATCTTTTGAACATATCCAGTTAGTGTTCCTATTTCAAGGGACACTTTGCATGTTTGTATGCTTTTTCAGTGTTTTCTGCCATAGAGCTTTATAAAAGAGCACCTGTGGAAACGAATTCATTTGTTATATTCACTTTGAGGGTTTGTTTAACTTTTCAGGTCCGTAGAGAGTACAGGAAATTCTTCAGAGCCAATGCTGGAAGAAAAATTTATGAATTTACCCTTCAGAGACTTGTATGTATTTTATCCATACAAAGCACATATATATTGTCTGTGTTTTAAATTTTTGTTTTCTATCAAAAGTAACAGCTGTACCATGGCCTTGATGGTCTAAGTAAAGAAATGGCCGTGCTAAGCATACAGAAAAATGACAACTTAAATATTCTGATGTTGTAAAGAAAGAACAGGAATAGTGTTTTGGAACGGCGCTAACTAAGCATTTGCCACACCTGTATGATATCTAAATCTGCATTTCTCAGTAGACCTGGCTTTTTAAGTCTATATTCAGGTTTACTGAAACAGAGAGTTGCAGTTTGGTACCTGTGCTTTTAATCACAGAGCATCTGTTTTTCCTTGCTTATTTCAATAACTCCGGTATTTGAACGTTAATAGAACATCTTGCTTCAATTTTAACACAGATGCAAAAATACTTCCTGGAAATGAAGAACAAGATGCCTTCTTTATCACCAATAGATAAAAACTGGCCAGTGAGACCTTACCTTTTCTTGGATTCAACTCACAAGGAACTAAAGAGGATTTTCCATTTGTGGAGGGTAGGACGCATTCTGGTTGAGTTTGTACAGAACTTCATCACATGATTTTCATTAGTTTTGTTCACGAAGAGCCTATTTTTAGGATGCATTTCTTCCCGTTCCAGCCAGGATTTTTTTATTTCTTTGGAAGAAGTGTGTCTTTTGATCATTGTCTTTGGCCTGCAACGAGTATAACTATCCTGCCTACTCCTTTCTGGGGCTAGGGAGAGAGGATTGCTTCCTGCCACCAGCTTTTAACTTAATAGTAAAGCAGCGTGCCTCTTGCCTGCTAATTGGTAGCTTGTCCTACTTGTGTCCATGGCCAGGACTGGGGCACTGGAAGAACAGGGTGGAATTTTTTACTAAAAACTGTGGTTAGCTGAGATTTGTTTTGGATCTTCAGATGGAGAGAACGACGTGAAGCTGTGTAAGTGCTGATGAGACGTTTTACTGATCTTCTGGGCTCTGTTTTCTGTGAATTCTCAAGGAACATTTTTCTTTGTGAGCCTGCAAAATTAATCTCTCAGCTGTGTTTTGTTCTTTCTCTCTACTTACATAAACTTCCACAACTGTGGAATTACATGTTTCCGTGAACCCTTTCAGTGCCGTCCTCCAATGAACTGGTGTCTGATAGATGAAGCTCAGGTGCAAATGCAATGTGATTAAATGAGATGGTTTAGATACTGTTTTTGGTGTAATTCAGAAATATCAAGAATGGGGGAGGAGAACACCTCTGCTGTTTGTTACTGTGCTATAGTGGCATGTAAGATGGAGCTGAGTCACTTCAGAAGCATAGAAAGAATGTGCATCTTGAGCAATAGGCAAACATTAGGCTGTGGTGCTGCTGCTTCAAATCAGATTTGGAAAGATAAATTTTTTTTGTTTGTTTAATATGTCATGTTTTTGTAGTGTAAAAAATACAGAGACCAGTTCACAGATCAGCAGAAGCTTATATATGAAGAAAAACTGGAAGCCAGTGAACTTTTCAAGGACAAGAAGGCTTTATATCCAGCCAGGTAATGACTTGTTCTGCTTTGGGAAACCAAGCAAGATTTTGTCTGAAGCTGGAAAGTGCATTTTTTGACAATGTCTCTCCATCATTTTACTTTACAGTCCTGGCAGTTGACCTCAGTTTGCTTCTCATTTAGATGTTGCAGTACCACTAATCCTGTGGTACTGAGCACTTCTGTCCAAAAGCTGTGATATTTTGTTGTTCTAACCCCCATGACCTGTTCACATCATAGAAGTTTAGAGAACTTGTAGAAGGGAATAACTCTCACCCTTTCCCCTAGTTTCCATCAGGCTGGTTCCTGCAATCAGTAAATGCAGAGTGAGACGAAAGGCTGTAAGTGACACTGTCACTTCCAGAGGAGGTGTGCCAGGGAGCACAAGCTTAGTACATTCATCATCATGCAACAAGATTTATATCTTCTTGAAAGGTTATTTACAAAACAAGTGCTTAGATTTTCATTTGAATTTAGGTATTTTTTTAATTGGAGGTTTTATAAATTGTGAAATCTGCAAATAAGGATTTTTTCCTCAGATTATTGAGTTCTTAAAAACTGATACATTCTTGTCATTGCTATCTGCAGAGCTAACATTACTCAAGAAAGTGCAGTAGTATCAGATTTTACTTAAGGAATGCACTTTTTTTTTTTTGCATGCAATAAAACAAAACAGAGATCTGATGCCCTTGAAAGAAGTGGAATTAAACTTTTTAAGTGAATATGAGCTTAGAAATGTTGTTTTTCTCGAAAACAAAGGTCTTCTCCATCACAGTAGAGTTTTCCTCTGAAAGCCCTGGTTTGAACTGAGCAGGAACAAGGCACTGTAAAGCAATAAGTTATGTTCAGCATAGGGAGGAACAGGAATTGGCAAGAATTTATGAGGCCAGTTTTATGCATGGACAAGCTCTGCTTTGTTCATTGTGTGTTTTATTGGTTTTGGTTTGTTTCACTTTTTCTTGAGACATTTCCTTTTTTCATGTAACGGGCTCAGTATATGTTTTTCTTTTTTCCCTTCAGTAGATCACTTATTTAATGGCTGTATGTGTTATCTTGTGGTTTGTTCCTTATTTGCTTTGGGATGTCTTTTTATGAGCATAGAGCTCCTTGGGAAGGAAAGGATTTTATTTGTCTCCCTGGTTTGCCATTTTTAACACCAAGACTGAACAATGAAATATTCTAAAGTAAAATATATATATCTGAGGTACTTTTATCCAAGGCATTCTTGAGTGCTGATATTCTGTTGTTAGTCACAATCATTTGATTAGGGAAAAAGTCTTTAGGCAGTCAGTTTTGGTGACTAAGGTTTCATAATGCTAATTAATAAAACAAAAAACCCCCAAAGCTCCAAAATAGTAGAAAGCTAGAATGCTTTCCCCACCCTGCACTCATTTGGAAACATTTCCATCTCTTTCTGTCTTGTATTCAGAGCTGATTAGCTCCTGTTGGGTTTTTTTAATTTGCCTAAGGGAGCAGGAAATTACTGTATACAAGTTCTGATTAGTTAGTGTGATAATGATTCATAGGATGTAGCTAATTTTCTGTGTATAATATAATTATTTAAGAACGGAGAGGGACTTCTTGTGAGTACTAAAACACCAGCATCCTTCCTTTTCTCTCCCACCTCCCTGTGTGCAGAGGTGCAGTTACAAAGGTAGTATTATTCCACATAATACATTGGTTCCTCCTGGGCTCCAGCTTTGTCAAAGCTTTGCATTTAGTACTTTTGCTGTAATTTAATTAAAGTGATTAGTTAAAGTGACTTCCAAACAAAGCAAGCAGCAACTGTATTTACCAATTCTTAACTAATAGCAGAGCTCTCTCTGTCCACCCTGAGGTGGATCAAGATGGGGTAACAAGTCTTGATGAAGAGCTGTCCCATGTTTACCAAACAACAGCACATCTTGAAGGCCAGCTCTTGTCTGTCACTCTGAAATACTGTGAAAGTGCAGGGCTGTCAGCCCTACTGAAGCTTTATTTCCTCTGTTTTCAGAGACTGTTATTGAGTGCTTTTAAATAAAAACTATTTGCATATGCAAGGACGTACTTGTGTCTAATATCTACAGCAATATGGCCAATTTAACTGGAAAATATATCCAGAGCAAGGAAAAATGAAATCCTATTACTGTCTTTGGAGACAGATTTCTCTTTATTCACCATCATTGTGCTGTTAATATACGTAAGATTCTGTGTCTAATACACATACTGTTTCTTACCTCTCCTCCTCCGTTCT
Source organism: Apus apus (assembly GCF_020740795.1). Classification (NCBI taxonomy): domain Eukaryota; kingdom Metazoa; phylum Chordata; class Aves; order Apodiformes; family Apodidae; genus Apus; species Apus apus. The sequence goes on along the minus strand of NC_067287.1, from coordinate 31,747,820 downwards.
TCCTTCCCCTGGGATAATGTGCTGGGGGCTATATCCATACTACTCTGAAGCAATTCCCAAGTTATTTTCATATGTACTGATGTAGTATGCTGGCACTGCACAGATTGATGCCAACACCACTGTAGTGAGTGAGCAGTGGTACCCACCTGAAGAGCTTCAGGGCAGAGCTCAGGGCACTGCAGGGTGGAGGACAATTGTGCTGCATAAACCAACACCATGTTAAGAGCCCCATTTGCATTAAATTATGTATTGTTCTAATTATTCTGTTAGACCACAGCAAATTATTTTGTGCTGCTGTTGTTAAAAAGCAGGTGGAAAACGTGAATAGAGGTTTCTGGGTTGATCAGGGTATTATTTTGCTAAAAATAAAGCAGCAAATGACTTTACCTGGCAGAGGGTGTGTCAAAACTTAAGGAAGCTACTGGCAAGGTAGAATCATTGAAAATGCTATTTGGTGCATCTCCTGGCTCCACAAAGCCTGAGGCAAAATGTGAGTGTTTCAGTGGCTTTACTTTTTCCCTGTGATTCATATTTAACTCATGTTTCTCTTTTTGCTGGGCAGTGTTGGGCAGCCATTCCAAGGGGCTTACTTGGAAATCAGCAAGAACCCCAAGTACAAAAAGCTTAAAGATGCTGTGGATGAAAAGATCATTATTGCAGAAGTTGTGAATAAGATCAATAGAGCTAATGGGAAGGTAAGAATATGGCATTGCTTCATCCAGAAGAGTAGATAATTTTTTTTATAAGTAAACTGAGAGGGAGACTTTGTTGCTGTCACGTAAGAGTCTGAGGATTAAAAAAATTCAAGGGCAAGACTGGAAATGTTGGATCTATATAAACTGCTGGTTTTAAGCACCTATTTTAAATTTGCATAAAGATTACAAAAATCATGTTTAGATTTGTAGTTTTCAGCAACTTTTCCAAACAAAAATGGCATCTCATCAACTGGCACCAGTCTGTTGTTTCACAACCAAATGGAATCTCTGTACAAAACTTAAATGTTCTACATGCCAACTGGAGAAAATAAGTATTTAGAGAATCTTGTTTGAGTATTTAGAAAACATAACCTTTAAAGGTTCACACTGTCATTCAAACTCCTGATTATCATATTTTGTTATCTTTTAAAATTGTGAGTGGCATACTCTGCTAGCTTTGCCTGTCTTCTGATTGATATCAAAAGCTTTTTGGAATGAAGAAGCAAGTTTCTTGTATAATTTGAGTAAAGCTGTTAAATACGCTGAGTACTTTCTTATTCTGCCAACACAGAGCTTGTTTTGCATTTAAATTATACTTATTAAAGCAGGAAGTATTATCTTCCCTTAGTACATGTAATTGTTTTCACCATACCTGTCTAAATATTAGTAGATCTCAGCTTCTCAGATGTAGATGACATTTATGCATTTGTAGGAGTGAAATGAGGTTGCCTGTTGTTGATGCCAAGTTAATTTTCCAGTTTAGGATAAACTAATGAAATTAAGACAATATCTTTCCTGTATTTGCATAGACTGCAGCTCTCAAGATTGCAAGAAAAGAAAAGAATAATAATGAGCTGCGCTTCTATATGCTTAAGACAGCTACTTCTTAATTATTATAGTTAAGGTTTTATTATTTAAAAATTTACAGGAGAAAAAGCTGTATATTGATTTAGTTATTTCTTTCTCATTATTTTCTAAGATGAATTTAAGAACACACTTTCATGTTTCCAAAATATTTGTCTTTTGAAAATATGAATGTGTATCCTCCTAAAGAGTAATTCCAATAGATAAAGGCAGAGCAGAACACTGAAAAGACCTATGTGATTTCTGTTGTTCCGCAGCACAGTTTTGGTGAATAACAGTAAATAGTGAGGCTTAGTCCTGAATTAGCTATCACTGAAAATGTACGTTTGTTTTCCTGGGGATTGACAGAGCATGAGAAATGAGGTTATCTTGATTTTGCATAGTTTCTGAGTTTCAGTTTCGGAGTTTTGTAACTGTAATCTTGTAATTAAAGGAACTGTTGATATCTAAGCTTATGTGCCAAAATGAGCTAAGCTTCTCAATCTACAATTAGACACATAAATTTGCCCTGATTCTAATGGATGTGCAGCTTTTACTGAACATCAAATGTTTATGTTTACTAATGTGGGCCAAGCTTATTAAGTCTATGAACTGCTTGTGGTCTTAGTAGGTGCTCCATAAAGGTACATAATGGTTTGCATGTTTGTATTTTCACAGGCTACATCCAGGATTTTCTTATTAACCAAAAATAATGTTCTTCTTGCGGATCAAAAATCTGGGAATATCAAGTCAGAGGTTCCACTGGGAGATGTTACCAAAGTGTCCATGAGCTCCCAAAATGATGGGTTCTTTGCAGTGCATCTCAAGGAGGTTGGTTACAACTTTGTAATACATTTGTATGACTGTTTTACGTGCAGTGATAAAAAATTGATTAATAATTATCTTGTAGCATTAAACCAGTGGTTAGTCTGTAGTTTTATAAATGTATTGACCTTTGCCACATTTGTAAAAACTTTTGTTCAAAACTACTGAAACTAAATGAGCACAGTTACTACATTATGATCATTTACTTGTGAAAATCAGACTTCATCTTTCACTGTAGCTTTTTCAAGATCAGAGTTTTCCATTTGTAATATGGGCCTTTAATCTGGCTGGGAGACCTCGTGGCAGTGTTTTCCTTTTTAGCTGCTCATATAATTCTTCCTGACACACTGGCAGGGTATTTTCTCTCTTCTTTATGGGATGCCAAGAAATCCACATAACTGCACAGCTAATTTAGTTACTCAGTTCTAAAAAGCTTAGTTCACTGCTATATTTGCTTCACTGTGAGCATTACTCTGCTAAAATCATTAAATTGGTATTTACATTCTAGCTTAAATGGATTTGAAGAATATGATATATAGTGTCTTTTCATGCTGTCCACCTTCCTCCTAAAACTGGTGTTGGTAATGGGCTTCTCTTCCTGTCTAAAAATACCCTGAGCTTGCTGTGGTGTAGCCAAAAGAGGGATACAGAAACACTACAGTTTTGCAGGACAAATGAAGGTGTCAGAAGAGGTTTTTAACTTCCTCAATGGGTTTGTAGTTTATTTGAGAGTGAATTTCATTTTGATCCTGTACACTGCACTGCATCCTGATTTAAATTACAAGACAATAGACTTGTTCCATTGCACTGGGAAGAGAAGACTCCTTGTAAAATCTCCTGCTTGGCTGCCATTTAATATTTTTGGTAGTCTAGGTCTTGGTAATCCTAACTACTTTCTTTTCTGTTTCAGGGTTCAGGAGCAGCTGGTAAAGGAGATTTCCTGCTCAGCAGTGATCACCTTATTGAAATGGCCACTAAACTTTACCGCACTACACTCAGCCAAACCAAACAGAAGCTCAACATTGAGATATCTGATGAGTATGTTTCTTGTTTGCTTAAAAGTGCATTTCCTTAATAGAACATGCTAAAAAGTCAAGTATCTAATGTTAACAAAACACTGTTGTGTAACTAATACTTCTTTTCTCTTGGCAGAATAATTGTAAATAAGGATCCAGTTTTCAATGTGTACTTACTTCTAGTATTCATTTTGGCTCTAATTTCCCTGAAAGTCATTGATAAAATGTGCTTTTCCTAAGGTAGTTTCAGACAGGGCTATGAAAAAGAATTGCTGCTGAAGGAAGAATTAATGGATACCCCATTTCTTTCTGCTTGGTGCAGTTTTGTATTTTGGCCTTAAGTAAGAGCTGGACTTGCTGTGTTTATAGCCATGGAATAAAAATGTCTGTGCTTGGCTTGTTGTGTGAAGCACCCCCTAATTTCAGTAGCATTCATTTGGAGGGTTTATTAATTTTGACTAAAGAATAAAATTTGGAATCCTTTAATGATTGTCAACTAAAATTTCTGTAGGCAAAAATGGAACCTTTTTTCTGGCTGCAAAGCACTGCTTGTTTGCCACAGTCATGATGGCCAGTACAGTTTGTATCTGTTCAGTTTTGAGGGTTTATTTAAAGGCTAATATTGCTCTTTCCTTAGAAGTCACATCTGCCATTTTCTATTGTTTGGTTACCAGATGTGATTCAGTTTGCTCAAGGGTGTGTGTTTTTAGCCTCTAAAAGAGTCTGGCTGTCCCAAGTTTCTAGTTTAATGGTGGCTACAAAGGGAGAAACTACTAAAACAAAGTTCATGCATTGCAGTGGTCTGGCCTGCCTGCCTTAGGTCTGGAAAACAGTCTGCTGTCTGGGAGTCCTGCATTTTGGGATGTGGTTTTTGTTCTTGTCTTGCAGATTAAGAACACACAAGTGCCTATTGCTATTGAGTTTACCCAGACTAAATAATGTTAAGCTGTTAGCACTTCCATCTCTGTTGATGGGGAAGCAGTATTGTCATCTTCCTGCTACAGTTTAGATACAACTAGGGACTGAGGAGAAGATGTGGCCTTATTTTGACTCGGGTAACACTACATTTTGGGAAGAGATCTGATACAAGCAAAAGTGCTGTTGATCCAGGGGCACTTCTAGTAAGAGACACATGATTTATATATGTAATATTGAAGCAGTGGGCCTGGGAAGGTGCAGCATTGGTGACAAGAGGTGCTGGCTATAAGACCCACTCGCATTTTCTGGATGCTTGTGTGGTGGGAAGTGCTGAACAAGTTAATCTTGGAGTGCCAGGGCTATGCAGCAGGAAAGCAGGACCGAAGGGCAGCTCAGCACAGGAGAGGCCACTTCCTCCCCTGAGCTCTCTGTCAGCTTGATTGGTGGTTTCCGGCTGGAGAACAAATTCTTTGAAGTTTTTGGTCTCTGCTGGAGGACTTTTTAAGGATGCTAAAAGGGAAAATGTGCTGTATTACAAAGGACTTTTTAGGTCAGCAACCACTGGATGTGAGCCAAAAGGCAGAGCTGCCCTGGTTGTGGCTTTTACCCAGATCAGAGAGGAGTCTGAGGCTCCACGGGAGCCTGATGGGTTTTGTTGTGGTTTTTTTGTTGGTTGTTTTTTTGTGTGGTGTTTTTGCTTGTTGTTGTTGTTTTAAACAATTCTCTGCATTCAGTGAAGTTCTTCTTCCAGTAAAAAAGAGTCAAATCCAGGTTGATTTATCCTAGACTTTAGGAAATATCTAAATTTGGAGGTTGCTGGGAAGGAAGAGAGTTTTCCCAATTGCCAAGCAGGGGACTGCAATAGCTAACTAAGGATTAAAAGTATGCGAGCTGGTAAAATATCAGATATACTAAATTAAGCATAAACCAGAAAAAGAACACCGATGTTGCTGCAGAAACATTTAGCTTCCTTCCATAAAAACAGTCAAGTCCCTTTGGTGAAGCAGTTGGAAACAGTCTTTGCGGCAGTTGTGGTATATTAGAAATTCTAATTCCAAATTAGAAATTAGAATTTAAACTGCCTTCTTTCTAAAGGAATAGCAAACTAACTATTGTAATAGGTCCAGAGTTACAGGCAAAATGGCAATAATTAAGAGGTATTCCCTGAAGGAGACTCAAGCCATACCATAACATCTGGCTTTTTTATTATTCCTCAGCTCTTACTAATAACACAGACCTGAAAGTGCCACCTTCTGGAGTGATGCTCAGAACTAACCGGATAGACCCCTCCTGCTTGTTTGGGTTTCTTTCCACCTTTAACTAAAATGTATCTTATTACCTCTCCTAGGTTTCTGGTCCAGTTCAGACAAGACAAAGTATGTGTGAAGTTCATACAAGGCAGCCAGAAAAATGGCAACATCCCAACTTGCAAGCGAAAAAACAACCGGCTCCTCGAAGTGGCTGTTCCTTAACTGCAGTTGGTGACTCTCCCTTTCATGGACTCATTTCTTTGTACTAGTGCAATTCTAGTTTGGTTTTGCTGGTTTTATCCCCTTCTGGAGCTGTTGGTGGCTAAATAGCTTTAGAAACCCTTGGCAAAACATTTGATCAATCAACTTTTTAATCTTTTTGTTCACGCCAGAGTTTTAACTCTCCAAATGCAGGTTTTTACCAGCTGGCATCTATCTGTCATATACAGAAACCAACCTCTTTGTGTAGCAGTCATACTTTAGTGCAGCATACCCTAAACCCACATATTAAAGAGAAATTACTCATATTCCTTAGTCTAGAGATCTGCTTGACAGGAAGTATACATGGCCTTGGTGCTTGATGACCACTTATGCCCAGTGTCTTTTTGTACCAGGCTGTGGTGGTGACAGGCTCCTTGCTTGCCCACCACTGGGGTCACACACACACACACACACACACACACAGACACACACACACAAACTCCTGTCGGTAACGGTAGGACCTTGTAACTTGATTGTTTAGTCAATAGAGCACAGGAACATCTAATTCTGCAAAACAGGAGGAATATATGATTATACAAGCAGCTATATGCATAATTTTGTAGTAAAAAAAAAAAAGGCAGAAATTTCCAAGTAGGATTTTTAATTAGGTCAGATGTTTATAATGACTTTATACAGTAGAAATCAGTAAAATTAAAGCAGCTTGTTTCTTTCACAAAAGCTATACAGTTCAAGGCATATTTTCTGTTCTGCTTTTTTTTCCTCTTTTAAATTATCAGTTAAGATTAGAGCCTGAAAAAGACAATAGTATTCATAATACAAGTAACTGCTAGGTTAGTTATCAAGTGAAAGGTTTGAGCCTTTCTTTTCGATATTGGCATGTACAATGTGCAATAAAACCTACATGACATTTTGTGAAAAATTATTTATAATACATTTTTGTGTGCAAGAGAGAGGATTGGTGCAGACTGCATAGACAATGTAGGGGTTAAAATAGATTTGTATTGTTAATTTGCAGTTTTTTTAGAGTGTACACTACAGTTGTCAATTTGGGAAGGATACTTAGAATTAAAAAAAAAAATCCTTAATTTGGGGGTTTGTATATAAATTGCTATTATGGTAATAAAACTGTTCTAATTCTGTGCTGTTTGGTACTCCTATGTTATAACCATATTTTTGTACTCCAAACTATTTTATATAACTTGTGTGCCTGATGTAAATGCGTGCACAATCAAGAGCTGCATTATAAACTTTCAGTGTAACTGATTGCACTTAATCTTTCATAAGCCAGAAGCATTAGTGGAAACCCTGAAGAGGAGAGATGCATTTCTAGATAGAAGTAACTAATCAAGTGAAGGGTTTGTTGGATGTGCCTCTTTGATTTGTTGATGCAAGGACAGTTAAGAAAGCATTGTATTTTTGTGGTCTGATATAGGAGAGATTAAGACCCTGGGTATCTGATGTGCAGTGCTGGAAGTCCAAGCTTAAATAAAGGAAAGACAAAGAAAAGTTCAGAGTCTCGTTACTCTCCCGGTGGTGGTGAAGTTATGTAGCACTCCTGGCTGTGAAGGCTCCTCTGGGTAGTTCAACCTTAACATTGGCCCTCTGCTTTAAAACGGGGGTTACTGCAGCAGATGTTCTAGTGCTAATGGTTATTGGTCTGAAAAAAGCAGCTGCTTTGGGTTATGCCACATTTTGCTTTGGGATTAAAATGTAAATGGTTTTGTTAGTGCTCTAGATGCGAAACAGTTGTTTTAACTGGTTGCTTAATGTGGCTGTTAAAAAGTCCATGCACATGGCCCTGAAAGGTGGGAGTATAATACATCAAAAGATTTTCCAAACTATGACCAAAAATTGCCTCTTCCTTAGGATCTTAGTTTGAACCCTTCTTTTAATAATTGAGTCAGGTTAATAGTTTAGTAAAATTTAAATCTTTTTACATGTTTTGTAATTAGAGTTAGTTACAAAAGAAATCATAGTATCATTTATAATGCTTTGAATTAATTAGTCCATTGCCTTAAGAAGACAGCACATAATAATATAGCATTTAAAACTGCTAAATCCTGTAGTAGAATTGCTGCTTGGTAAAGATGGATGGTTTGTCAATCTGTTCAGTACCTTGAAAATCTTACAGTAAAAACCATAAGGGGTAAATTTTTAAAATTAATTTAAAAGTAAGGTAAATAAACATTTGAAGTCTGATGTAACCCTGTTGTTGCTTGCAGGTAGGAAACGGGAGAGTTTAGTTTAAGGTAATCTGGTTGTTTGGCCCATTAAATTTGGGTATTACAGAATAGTGGGGTATTTGACCCATCCCAGGCAGGCCCAGTACACATCTCTGTTATTTTTTTGATCTTTGCAGCAAGTCACAATAGCTTCACTAGTGTAAGACTGGAAGAGGGGCAAAATTCCTCACTTTGATTTCTGTTGTTTCATTTATTTTTCTGAATCTTTACAGTTTTTACCTGGCATATTAGCTGGTACTTTATGATAGTTACTATTTGACACTAATGTACAGAGCTAGTTTTGCTGAACGTTAATTATTTTGAGACTAGATGAGGCATGGGATCATGATGTAAACTTTTAAGTATCTAGAATGTTGAAAATTAAAATGTAAGGTCAGCTAGGTCATTTTTTCTCCTCCTCTGTTTCCTTTTATAACAAATATTCTATCAAATGAAGTTGTAAAGAGACTATTCTTCCCATGGTGCTAACCTTACACATACTTTTACTGGTACATTTCAATTTGTCATCTGAAAGCTGGACAAGGATCATTTAAAAAAAAAAGAAAAAAAAAAAGAGATTTGTTGCATGATACTTTCCAGAATGAAATAAAATTCTGTTCCTAGACCTATACTTTCTCTCTATCTGTATCTTCCTTACTCCCATTAATTCTAATGAGTGCAGGTGACTGGTTTTTAAGATAAATACACACAGCATTGGAGAGACAAGATTTTTATTTTGTACTTGATTTCTTAAGAGGCAGCATACTTTTTCAGTGCATCTCTTCAGTGGAACTCCTTTCCTGGACATTATTTTCACTAAGAAGTCTGCAAAGTCAGATTTCCAGTTGTTAGGATTTGTGTGGATTCCCTCAGAACAACATTAATAGGCAAATTAACTTATTTTTCAGAAAAAGGCTTTGCACCCCAAACCTATCACATTCCAAGTGTTTTGTTGGGTGATATTTTCCTTTCTTTTATTCCTTAACAATTTTATCCTGATATAAGTATTTTCCTGTTCATCATACAAATTATGGAAGAAATTAAAATGGAAAGTCAGAAAAAGCAGCTTTGATTTTAATCCAGGTTTGTTTTAATTGCCAAAACGGGAACATTTTTCTAAAGAGTATTGGGAAAAAGCTGAAGAATTAATTCAATGTTTTAATATGAAATGAGATTATTTTCCCCAATCAGCATAGCTTGCATGGTTAATTCTTAAGCTTTTAGATCCTTATGTTGCACACAAACAATTTCCATATTCTGTTGGAAATGGCTGTAGCTACTGTAGGTGTGACAACCATGGGCAGGAGAGAGATGTGCACATCTACACTTCTAGGGACATTAGACCTTCCCAACAAACACGTTTCACAGACAACTGCAAGTGTTTTCTGGAGATGCTGCCAATTTAAAGCAATGCAGACAAGTGTGAATTGTAAGCAATCTCTAGCATCGCTAACAGATGAGTTCTGGCTTTCCTCCTCTCTAGTTTCCATGCTTACTGGAGTATTTTGTAGCTTATACAGACATTTGATGGTGAGTGGGAGGGACAATTCTTTACCAATGTCTGTAAAACCCCTCTAAGTGATTAAAATTCTCTAGGTACTGCTTTTAATAATGTAGTTTAAAATAATCACATGTTGTGTCACTGTCCCATGACCTTCCAGTTAAATGTTAACTGAAGGTTGTTGGCAGGTTGAGCAGTCTTGTAGCCATTCCAGCACAGTATCTGCACTGCAAACTTGTCTGTCTGAAATTGTGTGACCTGTTAAGTGGTTTCAGGAGACTTAGTTCAGGCCGTGGCACCCTCCTCAAAGAGAACAGCACGTCAGCCCTGGTTACAGTGACACTTTCCATTTTGCGTCTAACTGGAGTGTTTCCTCCTAGAGATGCAGGTAAAGGGAGGTTGAGTGGATGGAAAAACAATCTTCATTGCCAGAGTTTGTTGGCAGAGCAGTACTTGCTTCTGCTGAAGTTTCATACATATGAGTGGTCGCTGCTTTAAGCACACATTAGATAAATACTGCTCTGAAAAAGCCCTTTCCTGCAGGATGACACTGACAGCAGTGCTGCACCCCTCAGTCCTGCATTTTTGGAGCAGATAGAGGATGGAGGATTGTGGTGCATGTGCACAGTTGCTGTTAATAATTCTTGTAAAAATGTATTTATATAGGCTGGGGCAGGTTTACATTGGCCAGTCCTAAAAAATTAGCTGGAATGCAAAAAGGGAAAAAGTGCTTCTATGAATTTGTTTTAAAGCAACACATCACTGTGCCATGTCTGGCTGTATTTGTCTGCAGTCAAGGATTGTGGCTGTGAGAAGAATATCAATTTAGTTATCAGCTAGAACCAGTTCTGTTCTTGTTCCCTAGAGCACATGGATAAGTTGGGTATTCAGGTTTTAACTTAAAATGAGAGGACCATTTGAGGCCATTGCAATTAACTTTGATTATGATAAATTGTCGAAATTGAGTCCTAAAGTATTTTTAGAAATGGATTCTCTCTCTCCTTCATCCTAAACTTTTAAGACCTTGGCATCTGATTGTGAACTGACTAGATAAAATCTGAAGGATGAAGCACAAAAGGCGTTATACATGAATGAAAAAAAAATCTGAAGAATCTGAATCTCTCTTCCAAGAGAGATTTGTTTTCCAAGGCTGTTCCCTGCACTTAACCCAAGGTAAGTGTTGTTGCTGTATAACATTATTCTGTTTGTAGTCTTTAGTTATTAGAGAAAAGATAAATCTCAGGTATTCCTCTAAGCAGGGAATCTTCTTCCCTGAGGACATGCAAAAGTGCAGGGGATCTGCAGGGAGTGCTTCTGGAGGAGTCCTAACCAAACCCCCAGAACTTTACTACCCAGCCTCACCTTCACCCTCTGAAACATTGAATGCCTTTTATGCATTCAGAAAATGGGAGAAGATGCTTTTTGCCCAAATAAACGGTGATATTTGCTGGCCTGGCAACATCCCTTCTGGATGTTACAAATCCATTCCCCACCAGTATCTCGATGCTGGGTGGTCTCAGAGATGCTGGGTGCTGCTTCCCACTCTGGCTCTCATCACGTTCTGATTTCCTCCTCTCCCATTCCCTCCTCCCTCTGATGTGAAGCAGCAATATATTCTTTTAGGTTATTTCCTTCTGTTATCTACCACTGCATTTTGACACCTCAGTTTTAGCTGGACATACAGGAAATGCTGTATTTCCCTTCCAACCAAGAGCTGTTTTTAATGAAGGATGCTTTGTTCCCTTTTGAGTTAACTTGCTAGCTGGGCCGGTATCACCAGTTGTTCTGGTTTGGTTTGGTGGGGTTTTTGGTAGCAGGGGACAGGGCCCAGGGGTGGCTCCGGTAAGAGGCTGAGAAGCTCCCCTGCCCCAAAACCAGCCAAGGAGCCATCAGAGGGACAATAGCTGCGCCTCAGGGATTAACATACGAAAGGACTGAGGTGAGAGCTGGGGAGCGAAGGACTTGGAGGAGACGAGCGGTGCTGGGGAAGCAGAGCGGGGCAGGTGGTGGGTGAGGGAGAAGGAGAAGAAGGTGCCCAAGCAGCCGTTTCCCTGCGGCCCACGGCGAGATGGCAGCTGTGCCCTGCGCTCGCGGAGGAAGGTGCTGGAACATTCCCCGAAGGCGCCAGGAGGGGTGAACTTGGCCACTGGGCTTGCGTGTTGTGGCCAGAGGATTTGCTGCCAGCGGGCTCTGGCTGCGCAGCTGTGGCAGAGCCCGGCGCGAGCGGAGTTTGTTCCCGAGGCAGCCGTGACTGTGGGAAGCCCGGGCTGGAGCAGCTCCGGGCCTGGCGGGAAGGGCTCGCGGAGGAGAGGCTGGTGGAGGACTCTGCCGTGGGGAGGCAGGGAAGCACTGTGAGGAAGCCTTCTTCCTGAGGAGGAAGGAGCGGCAGGAACCACCAGCCTGTGAAGTGACTCTAAACCCCTGTGCCGAGGAGAGGAACGAGGAACAAGGTAATTGGGCCCGGGAAGAAGGGAGGGGTGGGGGTAACATCCCTGTCCTGTGTACGTCTGATTAGTGTGAAATTCAATAACTGTTTTTCCCCAGGTTGAGTCTGTTTTGCCCGGGGTCTTAATCAGTGAAGAACCTTCCTTGTCCTTTGTCTCGACCCAGGGGCTTTGTCCTCCTGATCCCAGAGCGTGTGTGTGTGTGTGTGAGCTGAGGGAGCGGCCCCGGCTGATCCTTTGTCCTGTTGGGCCCAAACCAGGAGATGAACGGGGAGCCAGGCGGGAGAGGGACAAGGAGCCACGAGATTATTGGCCACCCAGATGGGACAGAGGCTAGGATATAAGTAAGGAGAGGTAACGGGCAAAACATGGACTAAAGTACGATTATGGGGAATTTGTGTTGTTAATACTGTGGTAAATGGACGAGGCGTGGACTGTGCGGAAATCCTCCCATTCTGTGTGGAAATTCTTCTCCCTTTCTGTGCGGAAATTCTCCCTTTCTGTGTGGTATCGTGCTGCCATCTTTATTTTGATGTCAGGTTGTTTTTTGCGGTGTGAGCGAAGCTCGTAAAAACTTGTGCCCAACGTAGATTTTGCTAATGATTCCTTCGTACCTGATTCGCAGAGGCGAGAGGTGGAATGTTCTGGTTTGTTCTGGCGGGTTTTTGTGGTAGCGGGCGACAGGCCCCGGGTGGCTCTGGTAAGAAGCTGAGAAGCTCCCCTGCCCCAAAACCCGCCAAGGAGCCATCAGAGGGACAATAGCTGCGCCTCAGGGATTAACATACGAAAGGACTGAGGTAAGAGCTGGGGAGCGAAGGACTTGGAGGAGACGAGCGGTGCTGGGGAAGCAGAGCGGGGCAGGTGGTGGGTGAGGGAGAAGGAGAAGAAGGTGCCCAAGCAGCCGTTTCCCTGCGGCCCACGGCGAGATGGCAGCTGTGCCCTGCGCTCGCGGAGGAAGGTGCTGGAACATTCCCCGAAGGCGCCAGGAGGGGTGAACTTGGCCACTGGGCTTGCGTGTTGTGGCCAGAGGATTTGCTGCCAGCGGGCTCTGGCTGCGCAGCTGTGGCAGAGCCCGGCGCGAGCGGAGTTTGTTCCCGAAGCAGCCGTGACTGTGGGAAGCCCGGGCTGGAGCAGCTCCGGGCCTGGCGGGAAGGGCTCGCGGAGGAGAGGCTGGTGGAGGACTCTGCCGTGGGAGGGACCCCGTGGGGAAGCAGGGAAGGACTGTAAGGAATCCTTACTGAGGAGGAAGGAGCAGCAGGAACCACCAGCCTGTGAAGTGACTCTAAACCCCATCCCCCTGTGCCGCTGGGGGGAAGGAGGGAGAGAAACCGGGAACAAAGTGATTTGGGCCCGGGAAGAAGGGAGGGTGGGTAACATATGCAAGCCCTGCTCTGTGTGTTGTCTGTGTCCTGTGTGTGTTTGATCAGTGTGAAATTCAATAACTGTTTTTCCCCAAGTTGAGTCTGTTTTGCCCGGGACCTTAATCGGTGAAGAACCTTCCTTGTCCTTTGTCTTGACCCAGGAGCTTTGTCCACATCCCAGAGTGTGTGTGTGTGTGAGTTGAGCGAGCGGCCCCGGGGCTGATCCTTTGTTGTCGTGTTGGGCCCAAACCAGGACACCACTATTTCCCAAAACTCTGATAAAAAGCAAAACTGAAGCCTGGGACACAAAAAACTGCTGTTGCTATGTACCCACTCTCTTCCTCTTAGAAGATACATCCACTTGAAGAGATGTTGTCATGAAATCCCTGCTGGCCTTCAGGGTGTCTGTAGGTGCTTCTTGTACCTTGAAAAAAAGGAATCCATCAGAATATGAAATAGGGAGTTTCCAACTGTGGTGCCAAAAGGAGTGGACTCATTTAGATTCAGATACAAAGGAGTATTAAGTAGCTGTGAATATGCTTACCTGTGCTTTTGTTTGCCCTTATGCTGCTATGGCTGTGGAAAAGAAACCTTGGCTTAAGTTTAACCATGAAGACTCCAACCAGAGGTGTTCAAAGCCTTGCTGTCTGATCAAAATCGCCATAAGCTGTTGATTAACATTTAAATTTTAATACTAAAGGGCAAAAATTGTGCATGAGCTTACAGTGGAGGATCCTAAATACTGATTGCATCCCAAACTTCTTATTTCTGTGTGGTGATTGTGGCCTTGTGATGGCAGGTTCATAAGCTGTTCTGGGGATAATGCAATAAAATCAAGAACAAAAAATTGCAGCTGTTTCTGATAAGGCATTTATTTTAAACCAACAGCAAACTCATTGCAACATAAGGGTGTGATTGTTTCCAGCTCACGGTCAGACCATTACTGGCCCAAAGATGCTTTCCCTGGCCATCCTTTATTTGCAGGCTTTATTTAGAAAGTGTTACTGTATTGACATCAGGTGAAGGCCCTGCATGTGCTTGGCTCCCAAGCACTGCATGGTCCTCGGTTGTGGGTTTTGATCCCACCTGGAAGGTTTTCTCCCATCTTTTGGGGTGGAGGTAGAATTTCTTTGGGTGAAGAAATAACCAGAAGAAAAAAGAACCTGGAAAAGAAAGGGAGGGAGTACTGTGAGCCAGATCCCTCCTTGTGCTTCAAGTTTCACATTTTCAGGTCTCCAGCTGCCAGACCCTGGGATGCCATGGGTGGGGGCTCACATCTTCCTTCAGCCAGGGTGGAGCAAAGCCTGATGGAGATCTGATCTGATTTTGAGTTTCTGCACTGGAGAGATGATTTCCACTCTGGTAGTCTCTGTCTGTGGTGCTATTTAGAGGATTCCCTTGGTGTGGCTTTCACCTTGCACTCGGTGTTGTGTTGGCAAATGTTCCTTTCTGTCACATAACCCCAGCATCTCCTACAGTCCCTTTTGCCTGAGACCTCTCTGCCAGTCTCTGCAAGGCTTCATCATAGGGGCTGGTGGGATGTAAGGGGAAGCAGGACATCTTTTCTGATGGCAGACCAAATCAAAAGCAGGGAGTGGGGAAGAGGTACCTTGGGACAGGTACTTGAGCTGCAAGGCGCCAGGAGCTTGTTAGTGACTGAACCCCAGCTACCTGCCTCAGGGTTTAGCTCCTTTGACTCTTCAGTCTTGAAGACCTAGGCTCAAAAACTGGAGTATTGGTCAAAATGGCAGACATCGTACTTGTGCTTCATGGGTAGCATGTGAGGCTCAGCACTACAAAGCTTTGGGGCTTTGTAGTGGCTCTGTTCAGTAACAATGACAATGTTAATTGGTGGGAAATGAGTTTGCTAGGACATGGGGGGAAGGCACTACAGAATCATCTGACCTGGCACATGGAAAGATCTCAGCATCCCCAACCAGGGTGTGTGAATGTTCCTACTTCACAGAAATGCAAATGTGCATGGTGTGTGAACAGTTCGGGCCTGGCACATCCACTGGATGCAGTTCCTTATTATCTAAGGCATTTGGCTGCTTTTGTTCCTTGGAGATAGTGCCTGGTCTCTTGTGGAAGCCTTAATTCAGTTGTTTTTCTTCTTTTTTTAGATTCTTGCTCTTGCAATGTGACATAAAGGTGGCTGTGGCATGAAGGACATGCCTTTTTCCTCATGAAAAAATGTAAACTTACACAGAGGGACAGATTTCCTAATTTTTATTTTTTAATAGTCAACTGATGACTAATAGAGTTGAAAAAAATTTCCGGTAGTGGAAAAAAAGAAACAAAATGGATCCTAGCAGCTATGAAGGAGGCCTATAGCTGTAGCTATTTCTTTCCTAAAAATGGCTAGAAAACTAAAACTGAGGCTGTGGTTTCATTTTTCAGCTTGAGCCAAACCAATGTGTTTCCTGCCACCGGCCCTTTGTCTCCTGCCTGGCTGAGCTGCCCTGGCCCTGCAGGGTCATGTGCCCCAGGGGCTGAGAAGTGGTCCCATAACAGGGGTTCTTGGGGGGGATGCAGGTCCCTGGGCAAGGGGAGAGGATGCAGGGGGGAGCCGTGAATCCCACTCAGGTGGGATGTGAAATCAGGTGCTGGGACAGCAGTTGTGCTTTCTGCTTGGATGCTAGGAAGAAACACTTCACTGCAAAGGTGGTGAGACGCTAGCACAGGTTGCACAGAGGAGTTGTGGAAGCCCCATCCTGGAAGTGTTCAAGGCCAGGTTGAATGGGGCTTTGAGCAACCTGGTCTAGTGGGAAGTGTCCCTGCCCATGCAGGGGGGTTGAAATGAGATGAGCTTGAAGGTCCCTTCCAACCCAAACCAGTCTATGAGCTCTCTTAAAAGACACTGTATGTCAAAACCCCAGACAGACAAATGTCCCTGAATTTTTCCAGCTGTTCTTTGAAGAACTTAAAGGAGAGCAAGAAGTATATACAGTATCACCAGCACTTTACAAAGCACAGTTCAAGTCTCTCCGCTGGTGCTGACTTTTTTTTTTTTTTTTAACAAACTTGGATTTTGGTGGGATTTGGCTGGGAAGCGCTGGTAGCACCACAGTGGGTTTCCTAATGAGCACAACTTTTGGAGGCCACCTGGGGAAGCCAGGCATGCAAGGCAGGAGGACATGCAAATCCAGACTACTGCGTGTGTGTGGATTAGTTGGAGAATTAAAAATTAAAGCAAAACTAATGACTTTGCAAAATCTTCACCCCCCTCTGGCTGACGGTAAAATTCTGATCCACTCCACAGGGGCCAGAAACTCCCTGTTCGCATGCAGGTTTCTGTACAGACACCAAGCAGATCTTTACAGAGCTTCCAGATGGGATCATAATGTCATTTCCTCTGCTGTTTGCCTGGATTCCTTTTTCCAGTCTTCCCGTTCCCTCCTCAGGCTTGCTGAAGAACTGCTTTGTGAATGTACCTGCCAGCTGGTTCTGGTGAGAATGTTTCCCTGGGTTGCCAGAGAAATCCATGCACCAAATACAGGGCTAGTGCCTACAGCAGGACTGCGTTGTTGGGTCCTTGGAGCTTGTCTTCTCCAGCCCTCTTTCTACACCCAGTCTGACAATGGATGTGGAATGGAAGGAAGAGGAGGGAACGTGAGGAGGCAGCGCAGTGCTGGCATGCTTTGAAAGCTGGCTTCTTCACTCCAGATGTTCTGAATCACATGTGGAGAAGTGTTTGTGGTCAGATGCTGCTTGAAACTGATTGTTGATAGTCTCCTGAGACAGCTTGTGACAAATTGTATAATAAAAATGATAAAAATAGCATAGCTATTCCCTGGAAAAGCGAAGTTCCCACAATCCAGTGAGCTGGGAAAATTGTTGAACTTTCTTTGGACACAACGTGCTCGTTTTTTGTGTGTGTTCTTCAACCTTCCATGGGTCCTGGGCTTTTATCTTATGACCCTTCATCCTCCTACCAGCTCTGAGCAACATTTCCAGCCTGCCCAGCCCCAGTAGCTGCTGAACTGAAGTTGTGGCAGGGGAGGTTTAGATTGGATATTAGGAAGAATTTCTAGACTGAAAGAGTGGTCAGGCACTGGAATAGTTCGCCCAGGGAGGTGGTTGCGTCACCATTCCTGCAGATGTTAAAAAGCCGTGTAGATTTGGCACTTCAGGACATGCGTTAGTGGCCAAGGTTTGGTTTTGGTCTTTTTTTGGTTGATGATTGGACTCGGTGATCTTAGAGGTCCTTTGCATCATGACGACTCTGTGAACTGACCACTAACCATCGATGTGAAGAACTGTCTCCCACATTCCTTCAGCCTGCTTGTTGAGGTCAGGTCTCACTTGAGAACTTAGTAGTTTCATGAGTTGAAGTTGGTTATTCAGTGTTGAGAAGGTTTCCTACAGTTTGCTTATGGCTGCAATAATGGAGTGCAAATGTGGTGGCAAGGCAGATAAAAGCTGTGGAAACTACAGAAATGTTTGGTGTGCCCCGAGTGAGATCCTGTGTTCTTTGCTAGGCAGAAACAGCGCTTTCCAGACAGACACTGTATATGTACAAGTGACCAGAGTCTGCCTACTACTGGAATAAATGTCTTTGTCACAAAAACTACCCTTCTGTGTGCTATTTTATGTATTTCCCTGTTACTGGAATTAGCTATAGATTCTATCCCATTCTGGCATGCATTGCAGCCCTGCAGCCATGTGTATGTATTTAAAATTTAGGGGAAGATCTTGGAGTGTGAGCTCTCCTTAAGCAATGATGATCTCTTTGTGGGTGATTCCAACGATGATTCAATGTAGTGTCTTGTTTTATGTGGCCATCCTGGAGATGAGCAATATTTAAACTGTCAGTGGAGTTAATAATTGAGGTAGCCAGCATTGTAACAGATGCACTTAGGTCAAGTCCCAGTCGGACACGCCAGAGTCTCCTCCAATGCTTTTTGCCTGAGGGGAAATGCCACGCACCCACCAACTCACTTACCAAAATGTCTTGCAGATCATCAGCTGGTGCCCATTTTTGTGTCCTCCCTGATAGCCACTTGGCTGAAGAGTTTGGCTAATGAAGCATTTGAGGTGCAGCTGTTCCTTGCCTGTGTAAAAATCTATGGCACACAGTAAATGTAGAGGTCGAGTGAAACCACAGAAATGGAGCAGGGAGCAACGAGGAGCACAAATGTTTTAGAAGTGTTACAGATGAAATGTGGAAAGGCTCTGGTTTTGTAATGAAGTTTGTGCTGAGCTGCTGGTCTGAAGTTTAGGTTCCACGTGATTTCTTGAGAATAGCATTTGTGATAGATAGAATCTGCTCCGTCCCAAACCCACTGCACAGTTGTCTCCATGAACACCTTCCTGCCAGGCACCGCCTGAAATAGAGTCTAACAAAAGAGAGAAGTGAAGTTCCTTTTTTTTGCCATGTAGATGAAATTAAATATGTGGTTGGTATGAGAACGCTGACAGTCACCACCATGAATTTCCTTCAAGGGAATGTCCTGGATGCTTTTCTGACCTGAGTAATGACTCTTACTTGCTCTCACTCTTGCATGGTGGCTGTTTCCTGTAGTAGTTCCCTTCTGCTCTGTCACAGTGGCTTGAGGACCTGTTGTTTATGAGGACATGCTTTTGATAATTTCTCCCCCTATTTATAGGAGTATGCCTGTGTATTTATTTGAAGGC
Source organism: Apus apus (assembly GCF_020740795.1). Lineage (NCBI taxonomy): Eukaryota > Metazoa > Chordata > Aves > Apodiformes > Apodidae > Apus > Apus apus. Next base: position 31,728,886 of record NC_067287.1, on the reverse strand, counting down.
TTCTTGTAGGTTCTGCCCTCCCATGGGTCCTTCCTCCACCAATTCCCTGGATCCGTCACTAGTAAATAAACACAGCTCTCAGTATCAGAAAAGATAATTGGCTGTGCAATGCATAGAAGGCAAAATTGCTTTCCCTGAAATTTATGCATCAGTTATGGCTGTGCCCTGGATGGCACAGTTTGAACCATTTTCTGGGTGGGGAAAAATACGTCGAATAGCGAGAAAAGCAGCTATTGTTGTAATAAATGACTGGGTGCATATGTGCATGACTGTGTTTTAGGTGTTCCATAGCAGGTATCCTGCTAACAAGCTAACGAACATGCAAATAAGTAGCCATGCATTATCACTCTATTTGAGACAAGGCGTATTCTGTTTTTTTGCTTTAAGTAATGAGAATGTTGCCTGGTTCACTGGTGTCCCCTGGGGGAAGTTGTTTGTTCACTGTACTCTGCTAGGAGGATGCAGCAGCCATCGGGCTGAACCCATCTTGCCTCTCCTTTTTGCAAACTCCCTTTTGCCTCCAACCACCAAGCCCTACCTTGTACTTGTGGTGGAACTCCAACATTGTACCAGCGTCCAGGTGAGGGATGCTAAAGTCTGAGGTAAATTTAAAGCTAAGTCAGTCAATAAGTGGTCAAGCTGTATTTTTGGTGAAGGTTTTAATGGAAATGGTGTGTTTGTCCCTCTCTGGAGAACATGCTGATATCAGGGTGCTGTGCAGAGCATTATGAAAAAAACCAATGTTGCCAGTTACTCTTCTGGCAGGATTGTGGTAAATGAAGAGTGAGCAATGTGACTATGTCGAGGAGGAGTGGTTAGAGATTTCTTAAAGGCTGCCTTGTGTTACTCAGTTCCCTCAGCTGCTATTTACTTTAAAACCATTTACTGGGACTTGAGAGCATTCAGCGTCTGGTGGGATCCAGCCCCTTTGTAAATACACTCCTATAAGGGTGTAAGGTGACCTGGGAGCCTGTCAGCCACCATGCTGACTCTGCTGCTAGTGACCTTGACTTATTATTGGTGTTGAATTGATTTGTTAAGAGACATTTAATTAGTTCCCTATTTGTTAGCAGGAAATCACTTGTATTGTAAAGCACACTGTGAGCCCTGCTGCCCGGAAAGGCTTCTCTGATGCTAGGTAATACCTGAGCCAAACAGATCACTGTGGTGTCCTACTGTCTGTTCCTTGTGAGGCCACCTACAGGTTGCGTGGTCCAGGAGAAAGTCCTCTCCTGTGGCCAAGGTACTTCTCATTTAAGAGGTGAGATGTTCTGAGGCAGGAATGATCAACTACATCATCTGTTACACAGGACTTCTCCCATTGGGTCTCCTGTGACATTTAGGTGCTACCTGAATATAAGGAACATCTGTCAGCTGAGAGAAAGAGATTACACCATGTCTGTCTTTCAAGGAATCTATTGGTTGCTGCTGTGGCTGGTGATAATGTGAGAAGGAAGGAGAACAGCATCTCACCCACCCGTGTGCAGGTCTTTAACTTCAAAGAGAAACACCTACCAGCCATGCTCACTACATCTTAGAGCAGCATCCTGGGCTCCCATTACATCCTATAGTGTGGGTGCCTCCACCACAGCTGAAAAGGGGTTTTAAGTGCACTGAGAAATCTGGAACCCTTATTCAGAACATGGAAGAGAAGCTCTAGTCATCTGCTTTTGTAGTATATTCCCTTTCGTTCATTTATGAGATAAAATTAGATTTTGATTTGGAAGCAGTTTTGGGAGAGGGAGTTCAAATGTTTTTCTAGGCCATCAAATCTTGTTGAATTTATTACTGTTTCAAGAGTCATGATCTGACCAGAAGAGTGGAGGCCAGGGAAGTTTTAAAATGAAATGTAAAATGAAATCCTCTAGGCTTGAATTAAGTCACTTAGTCTGCTCACTGTAATACCAGGAGAAATAATATTTACCACTTGGTGCTGGTGCGAGGATTAATGCTTGCTGGGTGCTGTGGAAATGAAAACATTTCCTGCAGAAACGTGGTTAGTGGGTAAGTGTAGAGACCCACAGAGCAATGGACTATGAAAAGAGGAGGTCTTAGCTTGAAGAGGCACACAGCAGCAGGGAGGTCCATAGCCTGGTACAGTGCAGGGTTTGGATAGAGGAAGGAGGACTCTAGGGAGCTGGCTAAATGGCTGCTAGCACTGAAGACTGCAATTATGGAAAGGGTAATGTATGCAAGCTGAGAGAGGTGTTATTTATTTGCTGAACTGCCCGTTGGAAGCTTTTCCTTCCTGATGAGGCAGGGTCACTGGGGAATGTCTCTTGCCTGTGCTGGCCGGGCTGAGGGGAGCTGAGGCAGGTCATCAGCTGCAGGCAGGACCACAGGCCCCAGGAGAGCCAGCTCTGGGGCTAATGCTGGAGCACACGAGGTGTTGGATTACCCAGCAGCCTTTTCCCACAGTTCATGAATATACTTCTCTCCAGAGTTTTGTAGCGCGTAGGTTTTTAAACAGCTGAGTCCTGAAGCTTATCAGACACATTAGCTCTGACCTAAAGTCTTGAAAGCAAATTCTGCTGAGCTGAAAAGGGAGCTTTAATGTCAATGTGCAGTGAATTATCTCCCCTCCTTTCATTTGCCTGAAATAAAACTGTAGGTCTTTATAATAAAGACTCGGGCAAGGTGATGCAGAGTTTGAACAAAGGAACACTGGGAGGAAAGCTGTACTAGAAGTCTGGAAGACATCTTTGAAATTTCTAAGGCTCTTCTTAGGTTAAATGAGGGAAAAATTGCTTCAAGATGCTTAGAAAATATCTTAAGAAAATACTAAACACACTGTTCTGCTGGGTATCACTTTGAGAGCCCCTCTAATTGATTTCAAGACAGGAGTCAAACACACTGAAGGACAGTATAAGCCCTTTGGGTGACACAGGGCAGCAGGCCCCAGTGCTATAGATGGGGTAATGTTCAGACCATGTCATGAGTCAAAAGGAGCAAGATGGTAACATATTGCAGGATTGCCTTATGCGGTTTCTGAACACCCCCTTGTCCTTGAAGAAGGATTAAATAAAGTGTGTTAATTGTGTATCTTGCATGCTGATCAGCTCTCCCCATAGCAAGTTATTTTACTTGTGCTCACATTGGACAGGACCCTTCATTTCCAGCTTTTACTGCACCAGTACATTCCAAACAGCCTGAGGAGGACAGAGTCACACTGCAGAACAACTCCAGTGGGACTGGTCAGGATATTGATAACATAGCATGGCTGTTTATGCCTCCCACGGGTGCTCATTCAGGGTTCAAGGGCTCTCCCATGAATTCAGGGCACGGTGATTCACAGCCAGGATAGCAGGACTCATCTGCCAGAAGTCAGGGAAAGGTCTTCCAGCAATAGTGTGCCTCCCAGGAAGGGTAAGATCCTTTCTGCTCTCCTGAGGAGGAAATAAGCTCAGGGAAAGGACAGGCTCAGCACTCAGGAGCCCTCAGGAGCCCCTCCAGCACAGAGCAGTGCTCGCGGGGCGTGCCCCAGCCCTCCTGCCCCGCCTGCACCATGCTGCTGGGCCTGCTGGCCTTCAGAACTGTTTTCCCTCTGGTGTAAATTAGATAAGAATTGGTCCAGAGTCTTCAATTGTCATTTTTATTTTTAATCTGCATAATTAGATTTGTAATAGTCTGTGTTCACCATCTGGGAGGTTGCCAGCTGGGTGGAGGAGGCAGGGCTGTGGGCAGCCCAGCAAGCCTCCTGGGGCTCCGTCAAATCACTTGCCACTTCAACCCCGGCTGCTTTCCCAAGCCACTCACGGGGGTATAGCCTTGCAAAACATTAGTCATCTGTCCCAGCTTCTGTCCTCAACAGATGCAACTGTTTAGGAGAAGGTGGTGCTGAGGGGAGATTAACGGGGTCTAGGTTTTAGAACAACTCATTTTATATTCCTTTTATCTTTAATGAGAGGAAAAGCCAGCAAAATGAGAGACAATACAGTAGCACCAGGTCTGGCACCAGGTTTCTGCTGCTTCCCAGGTTGTGGGGAGGTACTTAGAAGTAAGCAGGGGCTGGAGATAAGAAGGTACCTGGATATCCTGGAGTATGATCTCCCAAAGAAAAGTGGTGGCTTTGGAGAGGGATGAAGTGGAAAGGGTGGTTGGAAGGTGAGTAGAAAAAGGAAAGTTGAGCCTTGCTGAAAATCTTACTGCATTGAAATCTGCCTCCTTAATTCCCACATCCTTATGACTTCTCCCCTTCTTTTCCATCCCCATAATTAGATTTTTAGTGGCCTGATCCTCGCAAGTCTGTTTCCCAGCCATGGATGGCCCCAAGAACACTCTTCCTGTCCCTTACTCTGCCTTGGACTGTTGCTATGAATTTCTATCTTGCAGCTGCAAGGAGAACAAAATCTTAATTCTGGGGAGGCAGTATTCACTGTGTCGGGCATGCTGCAAAGCCGTGGGCTGGTGCTGCTGCCACAGCTTGTTTTACTTAAACTGCTGCTTTTTATAGACTCAAAATGTTTGCTTTACCAAAGATGTTTCCTCCTGTTCCAGCAGAACCATGTGCTTAGGTTTGCTCATGTAAGAAGCCTGTGGCTGCAGGAGCAGCCATCACTGCTGCCTTGTGTTATCTCTTGTGGCATGAGGGCTGGTGGGCCAGCCAGATGGAAATCTTTTGATTTCAGTTTCAGTGGAAGCTGGATCCGAGATTGTTGGAAGGAGATTGGAAATGTCTCATGAAAGCACATTTCGAATACCAGACCCTAGCTTTTATTAACCCTTTGAAAAGGGCACTTGCCAGTAGGGATCTGTAGTAGATTTTGGGGATGGCACTCAGAGTAAGTAATGGGTAATTCTCTATGTTGAAGCTGGACAGCTTAGCAAAGCAGTTCTTTGTATCTTTCCCCTTGTAGGTTCTCCATGAAAGTGGCATTTCTTTCTCATCAAAGACCTTTTGGCAGAGATTTCAGATGCCTCTAGGAATCAGTGCCTGAAAGGCATAGTCAAACATAAGGTGTGGATTGCAAACCCACACCAAATTTGTGGCTCAGTAATGCTGTCCAGTTGCCTGCAAAGATTGTGCTGTGAGTTTGGGCTGTGAATATCACTGTGAGAGCTAAACAGTGGTACGCAAAAAATGTGGCATTTTCCCTGCAGTGGCGATTTGAAGGACCACTCCTTCTCCCCTCCCACCAGCTCAAATGCAGTTTGGTGATGAGCAAGGACAAGCCAAGGTGAGCATGAGAGCAGCTTTCCTGCTGCAGCCTAGTGCAGCACCCTGTGTGTGGAGGGACAACAAGGGGGAAGCTGCATGGAAATTTCAGTGTTTGTCACATGAACTAGGGAGCAGGTAATATTAAGGACTGAGCTGCTGCATGTTGGACCTTGCCAAACTGCCCTGGCCACTTTGGCTCTGTGGCAGAGCCTTGACCTGTCCCCTCTGTGGTCAGAGTGATGGCATCAGTCCCACGCTTCGCTCTTACCGCTAGCTCAGCAGAGTCACTGTGTCTTGAAACCCAGCCCGCAGCTGGCTCATGTGTCTCCTTTGTGGAGGGATCTGACCACCTTCTGAGAGCACATGGCCTTGCCATGCTTGAAGTTCAATCAGCTCCACATGCGGGCATCCCAGGGCACAAAATGATCAATAAACCACAGAAATGCTTTACCACTGCAGCACTGATCATATTACTGCTCTCCCGGGATCTCTGGGGAGGGATTTCCCACACAGATGTCCTCCCTCAGCCACTTGTGCTTGGCCACCTGCCCCACAGTGGGCCGGGCAACTGGGCTGAACTGGAGCAGCTGGGCGATGAGGGCTCGACAGGCCTCTGGCAGTGGGGGCAGCCCCTGTGGGTATATCACCCCTTTCTTCTGCTGCTGGGGCATGCGACGGATGTGGGTGTCGTCAAAGGGCATGTAGCCGGTCACCATCATGTAGAGCATCACCCCCAGGCTCCATATGTCCGACTTCTTGGCATCATAGGGGATGCCCATCAGCAGCTCTGGGGAGGCATAGGCAGGTGACCCGCAGAATGTGGTGCTCAGGTCTGAACATTTGGTGGCTTCCTTGCTAAAGCCAAAGTCACTGAGTTTGGCCCGGCGGCCGTCAGCGGTGAGCAGCACGTTCTCGCACTTGAGGTCCCGGTGCACCAGGTCCCGGTCGTGCAGGTAGCGCAAGGCCGCCACGATCTGTATAAAGATGTCCCGGGCCTTGGGGCTGCAGGGCAGCTTCCCCAGGTGCTGCACCAGCTGCAGCAGGTCAGTGGCGGCTGCCTCCATCACGATGCAGACCTTCCCGTCGCAGCCTTCGATGAGCTCGAAGACGCGCACGATGTTGGGGTGGCGGATCTTGCGCACGATGGAGAGCTCCCGGGGCAGGAACTTGTACAAGAAGTCTGGGGACGCTCGTCGCCGGTCCATCACCTTGATGGCCAAGGGACCCTTGTATTTCTTGGAGGTGGCTGCTTTCACCTTAGAGAAGGTGCCCTCTCCTAAGGTGTGACCCAGCTTGTAGCCCAGCTCACAAAGTAGCTTCTCTCCTCCATCGGTTTTTGACATGGTGTGTGATCCTGACAGGCCTTCATCAAAGCTGGTGTTTTACTCCAGGATTTTAAAATTTAATATATGGTGTGTGGCAGCTATTGACCTTCACTCTCTCCCACAGCTGCCCCTTTGGGTTCTAGGGCCCACCCTGGCATTGTGATGGGGTGGAGAGTTAGTTCTATGGCAACACCTTTGCAGATGGTCAGGGTGTCTGATGGGCCCCCTCCAGTCAGTGGTGTCCCTGGCATGCCCATGTGGGGCAAGAACTCTTGCTGTGGATATTGTAGAGTTTTAACCTTTTTTTTTCCCCCCTCTTCACTTCGGTTTTCAAAATGGAGCTTTTTGGGTGATGAGAGTTTAAACATCGGCTTTCTGGGATGAAGAATCCATTTGGAGACCTAAACCCATTTTCTGCTGGGTATTAATTATATTAAAATCAGAACTGCACAGAGGAGTGCAAAGGAGTAATTTCTACTGTCCCTAACTACAAATCACCTTGGTTGGCTGTAAATACATAGCCTTTTTTATTGCAATGGTGAAGGGGCCTATTTTTCTAGGTAGGCTTTCTGACTTTGTGTGGTTGGGGAACTCTCAAAACATCTTTCAGAAGAAACCGTTTCTTCAATTTGGGATTGTTCTCTATTTTTATGAGAATGGTATTTTGAAGGCTGTGGAGAAGAAGTGAGACCAGAGATCCATTGGAGAGCTTCTTTAATTTAGATTTTAAATGTTTTCAGTCTGTTTTAGTTGCCATAAGTCGACAGTCAAACGAAGCACAGTGCTGGATCAGACAGCAGCTGGGCTGGGTGGCAACATCCACGCGAGAGTGAAGTGTACCTTCCATTGCCCTCTGCATCTCAGGCCAGTCCTGGTGCCTTCCTCCCTTCACTGAGTCCTTGGCTCTCACCACAGTTGCTTCTGGTTTGTGCTGGGCTTTTTTTTAAGCTGTTCAAGGATTCTGTCTTCCTTATGAAGCCCACATTTCCTTTCCAGCTCTACAAAGGAGCCTAGGGCCACAAAATGTCCATTTTCCTAAATACCAACCTAAATGCTGTTTTAAATTGTTTTAATGTATGTTTCATTCTGGAAATTGGTTCTGTAGAGGAATAAGACTCAACAAAAGATGGAACAAAATCTTTCTTGTGAGTACATCTTGTTAGTGTTTTGAAGTCACTTGAAGAAATTAAATTACTTAAGAACTGCTAACATAGGTCTATGTCTGCTGTGGTGGTTCTTTGCCCTGACTCCTAAGGGCAAGTAATAGTCACCTCGAGTTTTATCTGCTGTGGAAGTTGCAGGTCAAAACCAAGAAGTCCTGGAGGACTTCACCCTATGGAAGGGACCTGTGCTGGAGCAGTTAATGAAGAACTGCAGCCCTTGGGAATGACAGAGAAGTTCCTGGAGGACTGTCTCCATGGGAGAGACCCCAGGCAGGGGGGGAAGAGCAGCAGAGACATGTGATGAGCTGATCCTAACCCTCATCCCTCTGCACTGCTGGAAGAGGAGGTAGAGAAACTGGGAGTGAAGTTGAGCCAGGGAAGAAAGGGGCTGTAGGGAAAGGTGTTTTAACATTTAGTTTTATTTCTCATTATCCTACTCTGATCTGATTGGTGACAAAATAAATTGTTTTGTTTTGTTTTTTCCTAAGTCGAGTCTATTTTGCCTGTGACCACAACTGGTGAGTGATCCCTCCCTGTCCTTGTCCCACCCCACGAGCTTTTAATTATATTTCCTCCTCCCCATCCCACCTGGGGGGCGTGAGCAAGCAGCTCCGTGGTGCTTAGTTGCCAGTTGGGCCTAAATCGTGACTCCCAGGAGTTTATAAACTGCTGCTGCTTCAACACAAGCCAATCCCACCCAGCAATCAGCAGGCTAGATGCAGAAAGCCATTTTTCTGGATACATACAATTTCCTGGCACTTCTGCTTAGCCTGTGAGTCATAACCACAGCAGCTTCACAGAGGTTTGAGGCAGACTTTTCATAGGAGCTGGGAACTTTGAGGTGGCTAAACATAACTGAACCAATGTGGGCATTTTTACAGGGGAAAATGTTTAGACCAGGCATCCCTTTTCTGCTTACTGTCAAAGCACCTCTGGAAAATGCTATCGTTGAGATGGTGAGGAGTAATGCTGTGGAGTCCTGCATTGCTGTTAACTCCCCATCTGCTGGAGGGAACTTGTGGCTTTTGAGAGGTTTTCAGCATGCCCCATCCCTGGAGGTTTTTAAGGCCAGGTTGGATGAGGTTTTGTGCAGCCTGGTCTAGTGGTAGGGTTCCTTGCTCTTGGTGGGGGGGTTGGAACTTGATGATCTTTAGGTTTAGGGTCCCTTCCAACCTTCATGATTATATGATTCTATGCTTGGCTGAGGTGGACAGAATTAGACTCAGAAGTGATTTGGTAGGTCCTTGTCTAAGCTTAGCACCCTGTGAGTGTGGGAATGGACAAACAGCTGCACAAAAAGTAAAAATAACTATTACTAACATTTTTGCTTGACTACTTCAGATAGTGCAAAGACTGACCACCGTTCTAGCAGATGCTGAGTTTACCAGCATCTTCTTTTCTCACAATGGGTAAAGGAAGCTCTTTAAACAAAAGCGTTCCATGTTTTATTTTGTATCCATGGTTGTTCAGACACCAAAGAGAAGCTTGAGGCTGGCATGTCTTATGTGCCAAAAACATTTCATGTAAATGACAATTTAAATTGTGTGAGGGGTGTAAAATAGGCTTGCAAGCCACCAGAGGGAATGGATATAAGGCAATAAGCCCCATCACTACCTCTTGGGCAGCTTGTGAGTGCTTCAGTAAGTGCCAAAGGAGATGAAGGACTGAAAGGGCTAATTGGCTGTTCTGCAAACATGATTTTGCAGCTGGTATCACCAGGCTACACCTGCCAAAAAATCTCAAACCTGAAGGCAATAAGCTGGAGTGGAGTGGGAGACAAAAGGGACTTAAGCAGGCTCTCCCAGGCTGGTTGCTTAGGAGGTTTGTCCTGGCAGCTCTGCCATTTGAAGGTTTTGCCCTTTCTTTGGAAAGAAGGAGGAAGAAGAGTGAGATCTTATGCCTTGATCCTTGTGGTGAGAAGTCATGTCTGGCTCATCAGAGCTAAGGAAAACTAGGTGTATGGGGAGGGAAGCTTCTCCTTTCAGTGCTGGAATGCCTGCTGAGGGGGCAGGCATGGCTGGGAGCAGAGTGGGACTCAACCCCTGGAGCTCACCACACCCCATTCCGAGCTGGAGGTCCTGATCTCCCTGTGTCCTTGTTCAGATGGCTCCTTCCCACCACCTCCCTTCCGAGAGCTGGGAAGCTTTTTCTTCCTTGGCCAGCCCTGCAGACACTTGGCTCAGCCTTCAAGTGGCTAATTCCTGCACACTTACCAGGGAGATCCTCCAAACCTCCTTGTGAGCCAAAGGGAAGGGCTGTGCAGTGTTGTCAGGCTGTCGTGCTGTGAGGAGTGTCTAAGTTTGTTCTTCCTGCCCCTCCTTGAGGCCAGGAAAAGAGCCTGGCAAGCCTGCTGAGATACCCCTCAGCAGCTGGTAAGAAAGGTAAGGGTAGGGGGCTTGGTGGTGTGTGTCTTCCCTGACCAGGGATCATTCCTCTGCTCTTCTTGTTGTGTTAGCATCAAGCAGTCTCTTTTCGTAGCTGAAAATACGTGCCTGCTGTGGCTATTGACTCGCTTTACTGTCCTTGTATGCCCACTGCCTCTGTCCCTTGGCAGAGTTCACTACAGCTGGCTGGCAAGCAGGAGGCAGAGGGCTTCAGGTGGGAGATTTCAGAAGCCATGGTGTGTGCCTCTTGGGTTAGTGGAATTCAGTGGGTATGAGGATCAAGTGGAGAAATGAGAAACTTTTCTTACCACGTGAAGTTATGGCCACATATAATTAAGTTAGAAAAGCAAGTAAGTGTTTCATGGTTTGCTATCCCAAATGACTGATACTTACATTTCTTCCTCACATTGATTTACTAACCTGCCTGTGGCGAACCTCATTGCAGAGCATTATGCATTCAGAAACAGATTTAGTTGTCTGGCACCTACTCTAATTAAAAGCGGCCAATTAAGGACTGCAGAATTTGGCCTGTAATTAGGATATGACAGCCTAAGGTCCACAGAGTTGGAAAGTGAAGAGTAAAGTGTTATGGCTATGGAGCAGGTGTTTAAATGGGAGTTATCAGAGACTGATTTCATGAGTTGCTCTGCAGTCACACACTAAAACACTTGCTGCAGTTGCTCAGATAACCAGTCAGATGCTTTTCCCATGGGTCTGGTTGGTCCCAGTCCTGTACACAAGTCTGGCAGGGTTTAGGCATTAAAAAAACCAAAAAGCTTCAGAGCTGTCCAGATTGATGAGAAAGTTTAGGTTGAGCCTTGGAAGATCAGTAAAGACAAACTCTTAAGTAAGAGAAGGAGCTCATCTTGCACCAGATAGTTTGTGTGGGCATGTGTGTATCAAAGAGGGAAGCAGCTACAAGGACTATCCTGAAAGTCTGTTTGCTGGAGTCTACTCCATCCGTTATCTAACTGGACAGGGTTCTGTGGGATTTGAAGAGAGTGCCTGAGAAGCCAAGCAAGAAACTAGCTGTAGACCTGAGAGGAAAACAGATAAAGCAAACTCAGGGTCATCTCATGCAGAGATAAAAGGACAGTTAATTTGGACAAGCAGTGAATATGGATCTGCTCACGCAAGCAGCAGAACTCATTGCACCGCATGTGCTGCTTTGCTTTCAAAAAATTTGACCTTTTTGCTGCTTTCCTGCTTGTGTGTTTCCCCAGCAGGGAAACCAGTCCATGGTAAGCAGAACCCAGGTGCTCCCCTTCATTTACCGAGGGTCACTGCAGAGCAGGGATCCAGCCAGGCCAGGGCTGGGCTGGAGGAAGGGGCCTGCCTGTGTCCCGCTGCTCCAAGCCACTGAGTATATATAATATCACAGTGCCCTCTTGGGGGCAGGTGCTCCTCGGAAATGATTCGTATGCTGCAGATCTCATTGCTTGCTGCTGTCATTTATTTATTCTAGGAGCTCGTGCTCCCTTGCCAAATCACAGACTTTCTTCTAAGAAAGGGTTCAGAATTTTCACTTTGGATTTTCATTTTATTATTATTATTTCAACACAAATCCTTTCCCTGCTTCTGACCTGTACTTGAAATCTGAAATAACAGAAGCAGGGAACTCCAGAGTGAAGATGGCAGTCTGCCCTCAGAAATGAAGCCTGTGTTGTTTAAACACTTTCAGATGACTCAGCCCCAGCAAGAAACAGGTTTTTTTAATTTATTTTTTATTTTTTTAACAATACATTTAATTACCTGGTGTTTGCATTCCTTCACAGCATGCTTGGGTCCCAGTGCACCTGCTGGCAGACCTGTTGCAAAGCCCTGGTGTCTCCAGCAAAGGAGTGTGAGGAATGACTGAAATGCTAAATAAGGACACAGGTGAGTGTAGGAATTCTCTGCTGACTGCGGGAATGGGTTGGAGAGGGGGGGCAGTGTGACCTGTCTCTCCTCTAGCTTTTGCAGCACTGCCTTTGGGTAAATGGTAAAAAGAAATAAAAAGTGAACAGAAGTTGCAACTTCCAGTGAATATTTGGGATGATCCTATGGAACTGTATCACAGCCAATATGGCTTTTGGTGCCCTGCTGTTGCAATTAATGCTCTCAGTGTAGGGTACTTGTTTTGCCTGTTTTTCAGGAGCTGCTCTGGTTCACTAAAACAGGCAAACAAACTGAAGCTTTTGTTCTGGTATAGGCCAGTCATTTCCCTGATTCCTTCTGCTTAAACAATTATACAAGAACCTCTATTTTAAGGAAGATATAAAATTACAAGTCTGAAACTTGTGACAGTTGTTCTGGCATGGATACCTATGAGACTGCATGTGTGGGTTTGGGTTTTGTTGGAGGGTGTTTTTTTAACAAATTCAGCTAAAAGCCCATCTGTGGTAACAATTCAGTTGAAAAGGATGTGCCACCTGGCAGATGAGTCCATGACTGGTAAAAGCTGGTTTCTCTGAAAAGCCAGCATCTAAGATTGATTATGAGGGCTTCCATATATGTTTTTCTCGCTTAAGGCACCCCCTTTGTTAGACTGCAAGCAGGGTGAAAATCCCTGTATCTCTTAGTGCACTGTGCTTTGTTCACTGAAGCCTTTTTCCTTGCAAAGGCAATTCCCGTCCTCTCTGACTCTCTGCTTTGCTTTCTAAGTTCCCACAAGGTTGGACCCAGCATCTCCTCTGTGCTGTTCTTGCTGGTCCTCAGCCGGTGTAAAGACATTGTCTGCTTTTGTTTTGCTCTTAAGTGGCTTTGTCTTAGCAGCCAAGTTGTTCAGTTGCTACTTACTGGATCCTGCTCTCAGTTTGTTGTGAGTTGGGCAAGATTTCACTGCATGGCCTGAGCTGGCTTATGCCAGACAAGACTAAAGCTGAGTATTTTAGGAAAGTATCCATATTTTAGGAAAGTATCATTTCTGCAGACAAGGGAAGAGAAGGAAAACCCTACTATTTGAGAAGCTGGGCCTCAGACTTTGGAGGAACGATAACATCTGCTTGGGATGTGGCTTAAATGTGCTCAGTGTTGGCCGGTCTGTGAGCCTTGAGAGTGTGTGGTTAGGAGAGCCTGTTGGATGCCCTGCTGGAAGTGGTTCCAGGCACAGAGACCAGGGCAAGCATGAAGAGGATCTTGTCCTGCAGCACTGGTCCTGGCCACTGGGACAGCACTGGGACAGGGCTGCAGCTGCTGAGGGGGGTGTCTGGCACAAAATATTTGCAGGCTCTATCTTACAGCTTCCAGAGAAAAATGGTGGGGGTTTTTTGCTGGGGTTTTTGTTTTCATTTGGGTTTTTTGTTTGAGAGTGTCTGTAAACTCTGTTTTGCTGTCCTGTCAAGCCTGTATCAGCAGATTGTAACAGTAGCAGAGTAAGCAGGAGTGCAAGGGTGGCATCTCTTAGGGACTGCTGTAATTCTGGCAGTGGTATGAATCGGGCACAGTCAGTCTGTCAAGATAGTAAATGTTTTATTCCTCATATTTGTGTGTCAGGCAGGTGTGACTGAGAGGCACTGGTGTAATCATTATAGATGGTAATGTCTCCTGCATGCTCTTCCTTCTCTCGCTCACTCCAGTGTCCTAAAGGAGGAGTAATAAGGCAGGGTTTCATCAGTAGCTGTCAAATGCAGAAATAAATAACTTCAAGTGATACAACTTCACTCAGTTTCTATCTACTTGTCCTGGCTATACCTTGTATTTACATGGTACCATGGGAAACTAAAACTTTTAACTGTTAGAATTTAAATGAACGCAGGTTCCTGAGGACTATATCTGTTACCAGTGATAACATTTCCAGTGTAGTTTGTTTTGTAGCACATCCAGAAAAGCAGCTGATTGGAGTGATTTATTTTCATTCCTAGGGAAAAAAATAGCCTTAGAGCCTTTGTGAGCTTTAGAGGAAAAGCAACCACGGTGCTGGGCAGGCAGTATCTGCCATCATGGAAACAACGGAAAGGGACTTGCTCATCTAGGAGTCACAAGGAGAAGACCCCTTGTCTCTGACCTTTGTGGAAACACTTGCAACAGCTTTGGCACAGTTTAAGGAATTGATCTAAGAAATTGGTTGTCTTAGTCACTGTGTAAGGCTTAGTTGACTGATGAGGTTGTGGGGACATGCAAGGGCATGGGAATGGAGGGGTGAGATGAGACTGGGACTTGGAAGGAGTAGTATGTGGGGTGACTTACATCCTTGGCATGAAGGGAGACAGGTCCCTAGGCCATCTGCAGGGCAGGACCCCCTGCGTTTTGCCCCAGTAAGTGTGAAGTGAATCATTACCCTATGCACCATGTCTGGTCCATTGGTCATGACTGTGGTGATCCGACACTTCTCCATTTTACAGGGCTGGGACTGGCACGTGTGTCCAGGCCCCAAGCTGATCTGGAGGGAACAGTTTTAATTACCTGTGTGACTCTTTCTCCATCCAGACTGGAATGTGATTCATGGTTGTCTAGTCACGCTGGTCACTATGACATGGAGAGCCAAGAAGGGACCAGATTTTAACTACTCACCAGCTATAGACTCAATAAGCCTCCAACTTCACCCTACAATAAGCAAATGGGCGTTTGGCAGAGTGGTGAAAAAGGTCCAAGAGATGGGCCCACATGGTGTGAGAAGTATGTAGAACATGGAAATTTTCTGAAAACATTGACTAGATTCTTAGAGGAGTAGACTTAGGCACAGGAATATTTCCAGGCCGCATCTCTCTGATGTCTCTATCCACCATAACCAAACACATAACCTGTTTGTCCCTCTGTCTACCCAGGTATGACAGTATGGCTCTTTTCTTCAGTAGTCCATTTCTTTCTGGATCAAAACAGAAATGGTGGTGGCAAGAGGAAGCAGCAAGGCCTAAAATAAGCCTCTGTCAAAATGACCCTCGTGTCTCTCTACAGTGTCTTTTATCCCGTTCACACCCAAGGCCAGGTACAGGCATGTGCCGAGACAGGCTGGTTGGTCACAAAGGATCTGTGGCAGTGGCAGTCCAGAGATGTTTCAAATGCTGGTCATTTACCAGTTCCTTGAGAGGCTTCCCATGTACATTGTATAACAGCAATGACAGAATGAGACCATTGCAGTCAGATTACTTTCCTGTGTGACATACATATATGAAGTTGGTCTGACATCATCTGAGAAAGCCCTAGAGGGCCATTGACTAAGCAGACACCACCAATGACTTAAGACCTTCCCATCTGACCTGGCCTTGAACACTTCCACGGATGGGACATACACAACCTCCCTGGGCAACCTGTGCCAGTGTCTCACCACCCTCACAGTAAAGAATTCCTTCCTAATGTCTAACCCAAATCTCCCATCTTCCAGTTTAAAGCCATTACCCCTCATCCTATCCCTCTATGCCCTTGTAAAAAGTCCCTCCCCAGCTTTCCTGCAGTCCCTTCAGGTACTGGAAGGCTGCTATAAGGTCTCCCTGGACCTTTCTCTTCTCCAGGCTCAACAACCCCAACCATCTCAGCCTGTCTCCATAGGAGGGGTTCTCCAGCCCTCTGATTATCATCTTTCTGGCCCTCCTCTGGACTTTTTCCAACAATTCCATGTTCTTCTTACGTTGTATGTTGCCTCCTGCCTCTGATTTCACTTGGCTCTGTGTGGGCAGATGTCTATTTTCTTACTAAGGTGACTGCAGTCAGTGCTGTGATTCCCCATCACTGCTCAAGGCCCTGGAGAGCAGGGTTCCTCTACGTAGTTAGCAAGGAGCAGCTTTCCAGTGGAGGGCACCCAGCTGCTGCAGAATGGGCCAAGGGCAGATTCATCCCCTGTGACAGCAGAGGGGAATGTGAGCTGAGCTGAGGAGGCTGCCAAGGCAGGGAAGGGGCTGTGAAAGGGGGAAGCAAGTGTTGGGAAGGGATGCTCCTGGCCACGTTTCAGGCTGGGAGCCTGAGTGAGGGGTTATCATTTATCATCAGTCCTTACGAGCCTGCTCTAAACCCCGCCTTTGGGGAATCAGACCCACTTGGTAATTCACAGGTTTTGGCCTGTATAGGGTTTATTTTTCTACCAAACTCTTGTAGGAAAGGGAAATCTAGGGCAGGTAGGCAGCTTTAGCATGTATCAACCTCCTTAACTGAAAACACATTCTCTTTATCTCCTGTTCTACATCTCTGCAGCTTCTCCAGTGACCTCTCTGACAGATCCCCAGGAAGCAAAATAAACACTGGGTTTGGTCTGGTTTGGTCTGCAGAACAGCTACTTGCAAAATCAATGGTGGGTTGTTTTTCTTCCCCCTCCTTTGCTGAAGCCAGAAATAGGTCAAGCAGCAAACCAGTGTTTCTGAGGCAGCCGTAAGTGACTGGTGTTTGTTCATAGGTGTGTTTCAGAGGTGGCCTCTCTCTGGGGTTAGTGTTCCCCTCCTACCTAAAATCCCCACAGCTTCCTTCTGCTAGAAGAAGGAGGAAGTGAATTGTTTGCAGCAGAGAAATGAAACCACTTAGGTTTTCTTGAACAAAGAGGTCAGGCTTTTTGGTAGAAAATATATCTAGTACATGCTTCTGTGATGCACTGCACCCACGACACCCAGCTTGGCTTTTTCATGTCTGACATCTGTGCTTGGGAGCCTCAGCACTTTGCTAAGACCCTCTGTCATTAGCCTTGTACCTTGCCTGTGGTTAGGCTGCCTTAGGCAGAAACCTTCCTAATGGAAGCGAATGAGAGTGTCTCGCATTGTCTGAAGCTATTTGGCATCACATACACAGTTGCCAGGTCTGTTTTAAATCACTAAAAAGCTAATTTGGTCACAGCAAGACAGCAATATTCACAGTATTTTTAGGTCCCACTCTTCTGGTTCAGTAAGGTTGTCCCACTTAATTTCCCTTGGAAAATCACAGTCCTGGTGATTGGCTTTATTTTCTCCAGATCTTTCAGATCTTTGCTTGTCTCTTTTGAATGTTTGGCAGCATTTGCAGTGACAGAGGCTGTAACAAACTGCTGTAACAAACTGCCACAAGGGCTTTAACAAGCAGTTGCTGCCTTGGAAGAAATAGGGGTGTTTGTTTTCTCATGCACCGTGTGTCCCCCCGAAGTGTGAAATCAACCCTTCAGAGCACAGAGTTGGGGCACAAGGGTGACAGCCCGCAGTACATTCAGTATTGCTCTTAATTGTAAGGGCAGCAGAGGAGTGGTAATTAGACATACAGAGTGTTCTACTTCCCATCTATATGGTGATTTTTTTCCAACCAAACTGGCTTGCTTAAAGGCTGAGCTCTTGGAGCTGAAACTTGGGATACACTGGGCAGCTGCCACTGATGTGCACGGGCTGAGAACTGCTGAAATGTTCCTCTCTGCACTTCCTGCGCATGGTCAAGTCAAATAGCAGAAGTAATTTGTGGGCTTTCTTCAGCCAAGGTCATAGGAAAGAATTTTTAAAAAGCAAACAAACCATCAGCCTGTTTTGGAAAATGCAAATGAGAAACCTGCTTTATCGCAGCATCTAAATGGGAGCTGCTCCCAGAGGAAAGCAAAGAAGCCAGAGATGGGAAACAACCTTCTAGAGCTTTCACCCTGGTGATACATGGCTCTGTGTCACCAGGGACTATTCACCAGCATAGCCACTGCAACAAGTCCAGCAGAGTTCTTTCCTTGCCAGCTTCCTCACCAGTTCTTTGAAGAGGTTAGAACATCCCCACACAGATAACACCCATCGCACTCACGTTTGTTTGCTCTCTTTCTACCTAAAGGTCTCTTTCCACATCTCCTGTGTTGGCTGCTGCAGCCTCCTTCCCTCTCACGTCCTAGTATACATAAAATTTCTCTCCAGCCCAGAGAATACACAGCAAAGTTGAGCTTTCTCCAGCATGGCCTTGTTATTTCTCCTCTCTTTGAAATCCTGCATGACCTTTGTCACTCTTTTCAATTTCAAGGTCTTTCATGTATCTTCTCATCTTTGGATTTTGCTCTAATGTGCTTCCTTTGACCTAATACTGTCTCTTTTTCTAGTCTTACATAAGATCTCTATTTGTTTATTTTCCTCCCGTTTCTGTTGTACCTGCTATAGTACTCTGTCCTTTAGATAACTTCAGTAGTAGTCTCCTGCAACCTCTGTCATCTAGAAGTGTGTCCTAGGCCTCCTCAGATAGGGCAGCTGATTGTATCTTCAACACTTTCAGGGATTTGGAGCCAGTTCAGCATTAAAGCAGAAGCCAGTTGGGGTAAAATAAAAAAGAACTTTTGCAAGCTGAACTAACTATGATGAACTCATGGAACTGTGTTTAACTCTGAACCCTGGAAAATAACGTGCTCTATCTGGGAGCTGAAAGTACTAGAAATCTCCTGATGGAGCTTCTTCAAAACTAATTTGATTTATATATAGGTCTGATATTTATCGAGGTTGAATTGTCTGTGATGTTTTTGGAACTCTCTGATCAAATTAATTGTCAGAGAGGAGCTAATTTCTTCATTCCATTCATGTTTGGTACAGTCAGTGTCGTATCACATTATTTTTATGGAACCTGTAGGCTGACTTTGTATAGTATATGGAGAGAAAAAAGCTTTTACACACTCTTCTTGTTAATGATGGTTATTAGGGCAGGCACAAGGAGCAGGCAACCAAGAAGGAGATCCTGTTGTGATGCACAGTACATGAACACGGAGTGTTACACTGGCCCTGCTTTATATTACAGTCTAATTACAGCCTGTCACAGTCAACAAACCATTTCTTCCATAATGGAAACCATGCGTACTGTGTATTATACAGGATGCTAAAAGACGTGGTGAGAGCTGGAGAAAAAAAGCCCCTAGCTTTCCATTTATGATGGAGGACTTTTGTTGGAAATAATTTCTTTTCAATAAAGAGCAGTTATTCCCTTGTTGACCTGCAGGATTTTAATAAAGGGTAACTGTGGACTGACAACCTTCTTCAACCTCCTCCTTAGAAAGTAACAGATGTGAGGCTATCATGAATAATATTCGGAGAACAAGTTTTTCTCTTTCCTTTTTTTTAAATGACACTTTTTTTTTAAAGGGTTAATTTACACCTTTTTTCCCACTTCTGTTATGTGTAGTTTGGAGATCCAGTTCAGCACTCATGTAGAACAAGGAGTTAGGGCATGAGGTGTAACTGTAAGGAAGTAGTTTACCACAACTCAATGGGTTACCACACATCAGTGAGCAAAATAGGCTCTGTGTGCCTCCTTATCCAACCCAACAAGGAAGGAAGGCCCCTTCACTTAAATAATTGTTAGAATTTGAATGATAACCATGCTTGCCCTGACCAGCCCCAGTGTCTCAACCATGTGTGATGATGTCCTGCTTCCATGTTCCCTGCCCTCAGTGCAGTGCGGGGGCCCTGGTTGCTCAGCTGGGGACTGTAAAAATAACACTGTTAATGAAGCCTGGGAAGGGGCAAAGAGGGGGGGAGGAAGAAACACACCGTGTTATGTTGTCCCTGAGCTTTCCTGTGGAAACTCCTACCTGAAGGGTTTTTCTCTGCTTTGTTGTCACTGATTTGATGCTTGTATCTGTGCTGTGGTTTGTGCTTTATGTCTGGTATTCGGGAGGGACGACAACAAAGGATGCTGTTTGTGAGCCTAAAGGATAAGGGAAGAGCCTGATGAGAAAGCTCTGGTAGCAGTGGAGTGTCTGGGGACAGAGGGAGGAGAATGGGCAAATATTAGCAAGAAATGTGCAGAGGTGTAGGGGGATGTTCTGAAATGCTAAGATTTTTGTGCGAGTTTCTAATGGATTTATTAACTAAATTAAGTTGCTCTGAAGCATAAGCACTGGGCAAAATCTGCTCAGCAAAGGAGTCTCCTCACAACAGCAGCTTTCAGCAAAAGCAAAACAACAAAAAAAATCCTGGGAGACTCAGACCTCATATTCATCTTTCCTGTAGCATCTGCGGCATCAGGGGATTTCCTTGTAACTTGATGCATCAAAGAGATTTGTGCTTCTGCTCCATTTCTCAGCCTGTGCTGCCAGGCGAGCAGGTCACCTGTCAGCTTTCTCTTCCCTTGGGACTTCATCCCTCTGAAGTCAAGGGGAGTCTCTGCATTACCACCAGCTTCACAGGCTTTGGAGCAGGCTCTGAAGCTTGTCTTCAGCTGGCTGAACCCTGTTCAAGTTCTAAAGCATAATATTTCTTACTGGTCTCTTGTTTCCTGAGGCTGTGAACAGTCTTATGTGAAGAGGGGACTCAGGAACTTGAGTCTACTCCCTGAAGAGTGTGAGGGTTACTAACAAAGGGAGGCTGCAGAAGTGGCAGCTGTGGCACCAGATGTGCCTGCCTGACCCAAATTCTGTGCTAGGCCCCCAAGGGACATGGTCCAGAAGGTCCTGTGATGCCTCTCACCTGAGTCGGTGCTAAGTACTGTGTTCAGTTTTGGGGCCCTCACTACAAGAAGGACATTGAGGTGCTGGAGTGTGTCCAGAGAAGGGCAATAAAGCTGGTGAAGGGTCTGGAGAACAAGTCTTATGAGGAGCAGCTGAGGGAACTGGAGGTGTTCAGTCTGGAGAAATGAAGGCCGAGGGAAGACTTCCTTGCATTCTACAACTTCTGAAAAGGAGGTTGTAACCAGGTGGGTGTCAGTCTCTTCTGCCGAGCAACAAGTGATAAAGCAAGAGAAAATGGCTTAAAGTTGTGCTGGGGAAGGTATAGATTGGATATTGAGAAAAGTTTCTTCACCAAAATGGTTATCAAGCATTGTAACAGGCTGCCATGGAGGCGGTGGAGTCGCCATCTATCCCTGGAGGTTTTTAAAGGCTGTGTAGATGTGGTGCTCAGGGACACGGTGTAGTGGTGGCCTTGGCAGTGCTGGGTTAACGGTAGGACTTGAGGATCCTAAAGGTCTTTTCTAACCAAAACCATTCAGTGATTTTATGATACTAAGTGGCTTCAGCAGCAGCAGTAGGAACTTAACTCCATTGTTTCCTTGGCTGTCAACCACCAGAAAAACAGAGGGTGAGGTGATGATGCTGATGGACTGGCATGGGCAGAATGCAGAAGGCAGGGTGAGGGAACATGAGTGGAGCTCTACTCCATCCCCTGTGCTCTGTGTTGTTTACAGTGACCATTTCCTCCTCCTCTCCTGCTGGGAAATGATGTTAGCCTTTCACTTAAGCCTGAGTTGTCTTTTAATTCGTGTCTCACTGAAGAGGAAAGAGGAAGCTGGGGCATCACTTTTAAGCATTGGTGGCTGCTGCTGCTGCTTTTCATATAATTATTATTAAGGCAGTAATCATTTTATACAGAGATAAATCCAGCTGAGCAACGTTAAAAAGAAGACAGCATTTAACCTGAAAGGAGAATACAGTGTGATGCAAAAGACAGACATGATGGTTGCTCTAGACAAGCATCTTTCTGCTCTGGCCCGAGTGTCACTCAAGAAACACAGGCTGCTCTCTGCCAACAACCAGGTGAAGTCAAACCTGATGGAGAACATTACATGAATGTGTCATTGCAGTGAGAATTATTTTGCTCTTTTGGATAGGTAGTGTGAAATGGGAGCTGATGAGCCTGCAGCTCTCAAGACCACAGCATTCAGCCTAACAGTTGATGATTTAGGTGCTAATTACTCTTCCCCTGAAGCAAAAAAGATGATTGTTCTGGATGGCCTTTAAAAGGAATGGCAAGACTGTTAGGAAGTGAATAGTCATCACTGTAAGTCACATCTGACTCAGCTTTACTATCACTTGGAAGGAATGCTGGAGAACAGCCTCTCTGAGGACAGCTTGGAGCTCAGAGCCACTGAGGGAGTTAAAAGTCACTTCAGCAGGGCCAGGTTTTTGCTTCAGGCAGGTTTTAGTATGAAAGGTGCTGTGCAGGAGGTCCTTCGCTGAGACTGGCAGGGCTGCTCCTTGGCACACATAAGCACTACAGACCTACCCAGGACCTTGCTTGGTGGGGCAAGGTCTCCTCCTCTTCAGGGAGCCGTATGAGTAGGAGAGTCACACAGGGATAAAGGAGAACTGAACATGCACATTAAAATATGCATAATGCAGAAGTGAGTGCAGGCACAGACTGCAAGGCAGCTGTGAGCTGGGACAAACAGTAACCCTGTACTGCAGAGCTGTCCCCTGTGTGCCCACCAGAGCAAGACTGAATCTGCTGGTCCTTCGGGCTCTGTCCTTCTTGGGTGAGATGCACCCTGCTAGCAGGCAGCAAGGCAAGACCACCCTGAATCCTCTCCAAGGGCCTCCTAGCTTTCAGGACCTTGTGCTGCCTGGCAGATATCTCAGGAGTTCTGTGCTCCTCCTGCGTAATGCAAAGGAGTAACTGGCCACCCCAAACTCCAACCCAGCTGCCTGGAAGTCACCAGTCTTGTTTTCATCAGAGTTGTGTTTCCATTGCTGCAGAAGGGAGCCAGCTCAGTCTCTGAGCAGAGGAGGGCAGAGACCAGGAAGCCTGGCCAGCTCCTGGCCCTGAGGTCTACCACAGCCTCATCCCAGGTTTTGGTGGCACCGAGACCTTATTCCACCTTGCAGCTTCAGGTTGCCCTGGTGCCTGCTTTCCATGTCCTCATATCAGGCAGGTTAAGACAAAACTAGGGCTAAGTGTTTAGCCCTAGTTTAAAACTTTCCTGGTAGATATTTGGTGAGTATATTTCCCTCTGGTGAGTATTCCCTCCATGTATTTACGTCGGTAATACAGCTGTTCTGGAAATGGCTACTGTATTTGCTCTTGGGTGTAAAATACTGACCAAGAAAGCTTGATGGGAAGAAAAATTACAGTTCTTAATTTAATTCATAAGACCCCTTTTCCTTTGTCCTGAATCCCCCTTTTTGTGCTTTACGGTTGCTGTGGTATTTATGCTATTTTAGATACATTTGAAAGTGTAGTATTTATATTTATACACTTCATATCGGGGATTGAATCATCATGGGAAAACTGGCATGCCGTGCAGCTGGTGAAAACCCTTTTGTGTGGCTCCGCTGTGTCACTTCCCTGCACAAAGCCGGCTCCTAGTGGGCAAGTCCCTTCTCTCCAGCCTGGAACTGCCAGGAGAGGGCAGGCGAGCCAAGCCTGCTGGAAAATCAGAAACCTTGCAGGCATGGGAAAGAAATGTAAATCTACCAAAGGAAAAAGCACTATGACCTCGCAGCACACCTAATGCCGCACGGTGAAATTACAGAAGCATAAAGTAACCCAAATTTGCTGCGTTTCCAGGCGTGGACATAAAGGAGCAACTGATGCTTAGGGATTCGTGAAACATGAATCCAGCCTCACAGCCTGAGCCTCTCCCTGATTGTTTCCAAATGACACGTCTGTGCTTGCTCGTGGGGCCGACCTGCAGGCTCCCCAGCGTGCACAGGCATCCAAAGAGCCTGATGAAGGAAGCCAGGGGGAGATTGACTTTTCTCCTCTGACTTCTTGGAGCAACGCAGGCTAGTGAGTCAGTACTTCCTGCAGGTGGCAAAGTGGCTGTGGGAGTCAGGTTCTGCAGGCCTGGTATCACTTCCTAAAACTGGTAGCTGTTTCTTTCATGCTTTCCCTTGCTGAGCTGCAGCCTGCAGATAGTTTGCTGCAGAAGAGGGGAGATCTGGTCAAGGCCTTGTCAGTCTTTTGTGTCCCTGCTAAAGTTAAGGGTGTGTGGTACAGGAGGTTCGGTCAGCCCAGCACAAGTTGTAAGTCCTTTTCCAGGTTTTCTGTATTTGGACTTGAGAAATGTTCTTATTTGGCTGATTTTTCACCCTACCTGAATGAGTTTCGAATGATTGCACACCTCTTTGTGTGCTGACACATGCACACAGGCACTTTGAATGTTTGACCCACAAATGTCAGGCTAGAGCTGCTGCAGATTCCTTCAACGTGCCCTGCAGAGAACCTGCATCTATCTGCTCCAGCAAGCCAGGGTTGGCAGAGGAGCTGCTGATTGCACCCTGACATTTGTATTCAGGCAAAGACAGCTTCTGTCAAAGCACATCAGTGAATCTCTGTCCAAGAAACTAATACAGCAAATCCTACAAAACCAGTGTTTTCTGTTGCTTTTTGTCATTCCTTAGTTCAGTGATTTACAAGCAGGTACAGTGTGCTGCAACAGGGTCTTCTGCTTCACAGAGGGGATTTCCTAATAGGGCTCTGGAGTTTCCCAGTGCATTCCTAGGCACTGAATTAGAAATAGAATCAGAGAATTATTTTGGTTGGAAGAGGCCTTTAAAATCATTAAGTCCAACTGTTAAGCCAGCACTGCCAAGACCACCATTAAGCCATGTCCCTAAACACCACATCTACACATCTTTTAAATCCTTCCAGAGATGGAGACTCCACCACTTCCCTGGGCAGCCTGTACTAGTGCCTGACAACCCTTTCGGTGAAGAAATTTGGCTAATATCCAATCTAAACCTTCCCTGGCACAACTTGAGGCCATTTCCTTTTGTTCTATTGCTTATTACTTGGGAGAACAGACCGATCTCCACCTGGCTACAACTTCCTTTCAAGTAGCTGTAAAGAGCAAGAATGTCTCCCCTCAACCTCCTTTTCTCCAGATTGAAGACCTCCAGTTCCCTCAGCTGCTTCTTCTAAGACATGCTCTAGACCCTTACATAAAACTATAATCTTACATTAGGCTAAGCTTGATTAATGAGATAGGGTCACCCCTCCCCACCTGCTGCAAGGCAGTGATAGTCACCTGAGTGCGATGCCTTGCTGGGTCTGCTGTCAGGTTGAGTGTCTTTAGCTCCTGGCAGAGCTCTTGTTGGGGCTAAAGTGACTTCAGAAAGTGAGCAGTGCCTTACTCATTTGCAATCAGGTCATCTTTGCTGCAGCCAGAGGTGAGCTGGCTGTAGGATGGAAGAGAAGTGCTTTGTCCCTAACAAGTATGATCCCTCACCCATCTGGAGTTACTGTCTCAAGATTGGTGCCATGTTGTGTGATTATAGGGTGGTGGCTGGCAGAGCAGACTGTGTTCTCCTGTACCTGCCCACCAAAGACCACACAGGAGTAGTGTTAAAAGGCAAGGTGTGAAGGACTTCTGATATAAATTATTGACCGCAGGGCAAGAAAAAGGGCTTGAGAGGTCCTTGGAGGTGTGAGATTCTGGCTGTGGAGTGCACTGAATTGTTCCCTGCAGGTACACATCTGTATTAACACTGTGGTGAGGCTCTCACCAAGTCCAAATCTGAATGAGTCCTCAAATGTCCTGTTTATGTGCAGAGGGTGGGAGGCAGCTAATGTGTTTTGTGTGGTTGTTTTGGAGCAGCTTTGGAAACTGGGGATCTTGTTAAGCAAGAGAGCAGGAGTGAAGTGCAAATCACTTAATAATAAAAATTATTAATACTAAGACATGGTTCCAGTGCTTTGTGATAGAAAAAAATAATTGGCTTATAGCACAAACAAATGAAAGATCATGGATGATTAAAATTATAATTAAAGCATGGGAATGACACTGGCACCACAGACATCTCTGCAGACTACTCAAGCAGTGTGTTAAGCAGAGTCAATCATTTCTTCATAAGAATGGTATTTACGGTAACACAATGGGAATGTAAGGCATTTCACTGCAGGCTGCCTGGTTGTTTAAAATACACTTTTACAGCATTAACATCCAGAAAAAGAGGTACGGTCTGTGTTGGAAAAAATGCTCAATGCTACAGTTACCTTTTCAGATGCCAGATTTGAGTATAATCAGCAGCAAAGCAAATGAAAATGAGGGAGGACGTTGAACAAGGGCTTTAAAAAGAGGATTTGCTATAGAGAGCAGGATGGTTTTGATTATGCTACTGTACTAAATAAAATGAAGCTGAGGAGGATTCATAATTATAAACTTCTATAATCCATGAAAAACAATTTAAAGATAAGGTGATAGAATATTATTAGCAACTTCAGGCAAAGCTTTCCTATTTGTGATCATTATTAGTCATCTTCTTGGGATCTAATTTAAAAAAAAACAACACGACAAGATAAAGCTCTGTTGCAGGACACAGCAGGGAAGAAAAAATTTCTTCTACTCTCAAGGGCTAAACTCCCTTCCCACTGGGTGATTTTTTTGTTGTGAAAAAGGAGGCTTCAAAATTGGGCTACAAATGTTTGGGAAATTTTAAAAGGTACAGGAAGAGAATAAGGAGCACCGTGACAAGCCATGCTGTACTGCAGTGTTGTGAGGAGGTAATCAAGTGTTCCAACTCGATTTTCTCTTTCAAGAAGAAACAGGGTGCTCAAAGATAGGAAAACCAAGAAGAGTTAAACCAGTCAAAGAAATGTTGAGAAATAATTTGTGTAAATCCTTGCCACAAACTCCCACTTCATTAAGGAGGCAGGTACAGTGCAGGAGAGACCATCAGGTGATGTTCTTAGTCCTTGCCACTGGGTTGTACCAATCCCATGACATGTCTGCTTCTTCTTCTCTAATAGGTTTCATAATTGCATTTTCTGTTTGGCATTTTTCTAGAAGAACCTGTTACCATTTCTTTTTTGTTTTATTCCAAGCATATGGTACTGTTTGATAACAATTTTGGGTTGTTAGTCTGCTCTGTGATGAGAGTTCCCATGCTCCAGTTACCTGATTTTAATAAAAAAACTGCCAAGCAGATGAAATATGTAGATCTTTTCATCTGCTTTTCATTCACAAGTACAGATTCAGCTGATAGCGAGGTTGAGCTAGTCAAGCTTCATTGTTTGTTTGGGAAAACCATGTCTCTGCTCTTCTAGTCTGCTGGGGCTCTTCTCACCTTCCAGGCTGAGCTCTACCAAGACTCCTCCAAGCCCTCCTGCACAGCTGAGAGCTTCCAGAGGGCTTTCACCACAAGGCAGAGGTTTGAAATCAGCAGCTTCTTTTAAAAGAAGTATCAGTGCCCCCTGAAGCTGATCAGACAGTGTTGGCAGATGTGGATCAAGGCCAGGATCCAGCCACCTCACTGGTCACAATAGATTAACTCCAATATCTACTATTCAGCTCTCATTAGCAAGGCAGAAAGTGAAGGAGTGGCTTTGTGCTGAGCCCTGGCCAACAGTGTCATCAGTCAGTATGGCTCCATACAGAGGGAACCACAAGTACTGTGTTGACACCACAGGAAGGCTAAACTTCTTGATTTGGGGTTTATCAAACATTGCTTTGGGCAGGTTGTGGGGCCAGATGCAGATCTCCATCATGCCAGTGAAATGGTGATGATGGCTGAGTTACTCCAAGCTAGAACAGCAGGAACAGACTGGTGAGGTTTTGGCCATGTTTCTAGGCATGTCTATGGGGAAACATAAACCCACAACTAATAGGTCCTTTGCCTACTGGGCATACAGAAGACAAGGGCAGGAGACCTTAAACAGCCTCCTTAAAGGTGCTGGTATCTCCTGTAAACATTCTGTTTGTGCCTTCAGTATGTAGACTGCCCTTGTGAAAAAGAAAAATTACATCATGGAATCCAGCTACTTTTAATGCCCTTCAAAACTTTCAGTTGGATTTTTTAAAGAGTAAAGTAGTGGAAAAAAATAGGTACAATGCTGTATGCAGAAAATGGGGAAAGTGCTGCTGGGAGAGTGGTGTTCTCTGTAGAACATCAGTAAAAGAAAATACAGGCAGGAGTAATCTTCAATTAAGATAGCATAAGGAAGCAAATATTTGAGGAACCAGTAAATCAACTAGATAAGGGTAGAATAGATGTAATTCAAAGACCAATTTCTTGTTGTAGTATGTTACAAACATCAGAGCACAGGGCTGCATTTGATGATGGACTGTAGAGTACAAAGTTGGAAGAGAGGCAGTAGCTCTGTGTAAAGCTCATTGAAAAGCAGATACATCACAAAGGTTATTGTATCATACTGCCAGTGAGGTTTTTAATAAGTAGGTACAATTATTTTGGGCATGAAGAAAATATAAGAAATATCCGCCCCCAAAGGTTGTTATTTTCTCAACAAATGTGCTAGCAGAGAAAGTCAAACCGAAACATAAATATAATAGGATGGGAAAATACGTGCTGGGGAAAAGGAGTTTGTGATGCCTTTAAAAGTGGCCAGTACAGAGCAGCAGATCCCAGTGGAAGACTTTCACAGAGGGGAAAAAAACCCCAACTATTACATATGGCAATGAAAATGTTACACAAGGCATATATTCATATAAAACATCAGACTTACATGGTATTATAAACATGTTCAGGACAATCTCTGCTGCTGACTGGTAATGGGACAGAAGGCATTAAGTTCTGCTTGCATAGGTGAGGGCCAGTTTAGAAAGCATTTGCTCTTACTGGTGAGCATTTATTGCTCATTGAAACCAGTCACCTATGTGGGGTGAATAAAGGCTTCATCAGTTCAATTTCAGGCCAAGCCTGATGATTAAAAAATATGTTTTTCCCAAGTAATGTCTCCCTGAATAAGGACTGGGAATTAGAAGCTTTAGGGAGTACCCCTATCAGAAATAAAAGTACCGATAGAGGGTTTTTTAATCCTTACCAAAGGAAGAATAACATTTATGTCTCTGTTAGGGAAAGTAAATATAAAGCGATGGGGAAGTGTCTAAAGTAAAGAAGGATAAATGTGGCAGTTCAAGCTTTCACACTTTAGATTCAAAGAGTATCTGTGAACTGGAGGATAAGATAAATGTACAACTTGAATTTTAGGTCCTAGTGACTTAGGAACAGGCCAGGCAAGTGCAGTCTAACGATACACTGTAGAGGGCACTCCATGTATCTTATTCACAGGGTGCACAGCATTTTCCAGTCTCGCATCAGTCTTGCTCCTGGCCCACTAACGAGAACCCTAAATTCTCTTGGCTATTGCTGTTCTCTGGTTCTGCGGTTATTTCAGTTAGTTTTTTAATTTGCAGTTTCTTAAACTTGAGCACTGCGTCTGGAGGGAGGAAAGTTGGGGAGGCTTTATCTTTTGGCTTGTTTGGGGTTTTTTTAAAGGTCTTGGGAGAGGGGTGCTGACTCTGTAGCATCCCTGAGATGGGGGTGTGGGTACTGAGGTACCACCCCTGTCTACACATGGTCAAGCACTGCTGTTACTCTTTATTTCAGGGCTACTTTGCAGAGCCAGGCAGCGGCAGGCATTTAAGCATGTGAGTTGAGTATACTTACAGTTTGAGGAAAAAAAACCTCCTCTGTCTCTCCCTGAGAAAGGAAAATCTCTGTGGTTACTGTAGTAACCGTGATCTCATCTGCCAGCAGACACCGACTTCTGACTAGTCAGTGCTGCAGTTGTGAAGTGTTGCACGTGTACGTCTATACCAAATAGGGCTTGGATAACGTTTTCAGAGTCATCTAGGCTTCCCCTTTGCCCCAGGGCATGACTGGCTTTACCTTCACCAGGCAGGTATTTTTCTAACGTGGTTTTTCAGATCTCTGGTGATGGGGAAGGAAGTGCTCTCCCTTGTCCCAGTTGCTGCCTATTTCATAGCCTGCGGCATGAGATGGATGGCATTTCCAGACAGTTTTTATATTCACGGGTGTAATTGTAGCTCATGTCTCTGGCTGTTTAATAGATTGTACTAATGACCAACCATTCGGGTAGTGATCTTTGTCATCTTCCTTTTAATGTTGTGGGAATCGGAACATAATCATGTAATGCTTAATAGGTCGTGAAAAGCAGAGCTGTCCTCTGACTTTCCATGGCTGGAGTGCACCAGGCAGACTCAAAATACACCTTTTTCTGTCTATTCTGTTGGGCTGTATTCCTTATTTGTAGAATTTATTCTCTCCCAAGCTTGAAGTAGTATTGAATTATTCTTGTTTGTGACTCCCTTCCTTCAATTTGGCTTTTAAATTTGCTGTAATCACTAAATAACAAATCTAGGATCAAAGCAGGTTGTGAGAATCTCTAGGTCATGAGGGAGAATGAAATGGTCACCTAAGTAACTGCTGACCAGAAGGTGTAACATGTTTATCAGATGCAACAAGTCAGAAGCAACTGTGTCTGAAGAAGACAAGAGGACAGTTGTTTTAACCACACTGATAACCTCAGCATGAGAAATCCACTCATTTGTTCAATCAGTTTAGTTTCCCGTTACTGGCATACTTTATTTTCAACTAGGGCACCCCCAGTTTTCAGGCATAATGGTAGGCAAACTCTTTCATTTCAAGGAAAGCCCTCCAGTCCTGTGATTTTTTGTTTGTTTTATTTATCAGTTTGAGCTTGTGCATCCTCCTTTCACACCCTGTTTCTGACAGTACCTTGGTCCAGTGCCCCAGGGAGGAGGTTGGACACACATCCACTCCTATCACCCTGCAGCAGGACAGAGGCAAGGAGATGATTTAGCTGCCTCACAGTGTTTTTCTGTCTCTTACTTTGCTCCATTCACCACCCCTCAGCGAGCAGGGCAGTTACAAAGGCTTTTGCAGACTTTCAGCTTTTAATATATCAAAAAAAGTCTGGAGGTATTTTTATTTCTTTAGCTTTTAAAGGTCTTTTTTGGTTTTGCCAATTTCCAATTTGGATTTTTCCCAGCTAAGCTCTGTTGTGGTTGTTTTGCCTGGGCTGTGCTTTCATTTTCTGAAGGACAGGTATAAAGTTCAAAGCAATGTGTGAGCTTTGCCATTTGACCATAAGGCTCTTCTCTCCCCTGCCTCCCATTCCTCTCCATCCTCTCTGCTCTTGTTTTTGGATGGAAATGAGATTGGCTTCAAGGCTTAGTGTAATTTCTTCTGTAGCCTCCATGCTGAGTTTAAGCATTTTAATGCTTCCATGGATGCCATCAAGAGCTCCCTTCCTAGCCCCGAGAAACTCTGCTTCTTCTCCCACCCTGCCTATTTCCTTAGGCCTTACTGAATTTTTTGTTTTAGAAACAAGTCAGTTCCTTCTTGAAGATTTGGAAATTTAATGATCACTCAGTGAGGGAAACTGGGTTTCTCCATGGACTCATTGCCATGCATCAAGCTGTTTGCCATTTGAGACCTGGGGCTTGCAGGCAGTGCTTGGAAGAGCCCAAAGAGGCATCATCAGAAAGCATAAAAATGAGATTCACTCACGACAATGCAGACAGGGAAAGCAGCAAGGCCGAGGTCAGGCACTGCAGTCTGAAATCAGCAGCCTGGCCAAGTCCAGAACCAGGAAAGGCATCTGAGTGCAAAGCCCTTTGTGCCCACAGCAGCCACTGCTCCCACCAGACAGCCCAGCAGAGCAGCCCTGCTAGGCATCCACCCAGCTGGGAAGCACTGGCCTCTTCCCAAGCAGGAACACAAGGCCTGAGCCACTGAATCTCCTGCCCATGATGTCCTGGGCCCTTGGTAAGGCAAGATCTCCACCTGCAGATCAGTTGTTTGGCTGAGTGACAGGATCACTGGGCTTAATTTAATTTTTGTCCAGTCAAGATCTGAGTGCAAGTCTCCAGAGACAAAAAAAAACAACAACAAAGCCGTTATTCCTGCTTCTCACCATATTTAGCTTTGATAAAACAACAGATTAGTTATCACTGAGGTAAAGGCATCAGCTGACCAGAGGTTTTGGCCAGAGTGTTGTGTGTTTAAAGATAATAAGGCTAGTGAGCACACAGTACCTTTTTGTTAAAGGTGCTTCCTACTTAATGAAGTGTTACATAAAAACTAAATTGTCCCCTGATAGTTTTAGTCGGGAGTATTTGGGTAATACAAAGAGCAATGGCTTATTAAAATGGAAGAAGCAAACAGAAATAATAATGATGAAAAGGATCCTTGATTCAAACCGATACTGCTTGCCATGCCTCATTGACATTTGTGTCAATACCATGTTAGTGGTAATCAAATTTCTCATTGTCTGCTGCAGTGTAACCAACGCCTCGGGTATAAAACTCCATGAATCATGGAGGTGTGCTCTCTGCCTCTCTGCTGGTGGGAAGATAAATTAGGTGGTGCTTTGCAGATCTGCTGAAAGAGAGGGGGGCAAGCATCAAGTATAGATGGAGAAGGACAGGCAAAATCTATTCCTGGGCCATTTTCCTTGACATTTGTTCTATGCTAAGCCAAAGAATAGTCCAGAGACTGTAATTTTATTAACTATCCTGCATAATTTTGTATCATAGTTTTCATTTTAGAGCCAATGAAAGTGTATTTCTATGCTTAAGGCAACAGGTTGGAGGGGGTGGGTTTCTGTAACTGCAGATTGTACAGGCATTTTTGCCAGCTTAAAATGGGAGGATGCTATCAAATTTCCTAACTGTCTTGGTCCTGATAGAATCTGCAATGCTGCCATCAGACTCTGGTGACCCAAGTATGTCACAGCTCTGCCAAGAACCTCTTGCATGATGTTGGGTAGGTTACTTCATTTTGCTCTACCTAATTTTCTGTGTCTGAAATGTGGGTAACAGTACTCCCTGCACCCAGAAGGTACAGTGTTAATAACACCATATTAATGTTCATGATGTAGATCCAAAGAAAGAACTTGTGGGTGTGGTTTTTTGCATATTCAGGTTTTTGAAGCCGTGTGAGATGCAGATGCCAGCTGGCTGGATGGGAGGTTTACCTGAGGGATCACTTTTATTTAAAACTGGTCATAGCTTCAGTATCTTCAGTTGCAAAGTGATGACAGTACTTCTTACCTTCTGACATAGAGCTCTTGGTAATAAAAATGCCAGGTGTTGTTACTGTGTATAGAGTGACAGGCCTCTGCTGTGTAAGACAGTTTAGAAATCTTTGGTTGTCCATAGCAACCAGAAGGCATTGAAATACCAGCCTGCACATACGTGGGGGTTTGAAATGCTGCTGTTAACTGGAGGCTGCTAGGAAAAGGCCCCTGCTTTGTCCCTGTGTTGATGTTTTCATCACTCCTACCCACCTCATAGAGAAGGCTGCCCTCAGCCCAGCAGTTTTGACCAGACTGTCCAGCACTATCCCTAGGAGGTGTGTAGTGTGCCTGGCCAGAGAGAAACTGGTACCAAGGCCACGTGTGCTGGAAAGTCCTGACCAGAGTGAGCCCCCATCCTGCAAAGACATCAGTGCTGTGATTTCCACCACTAGAGAGCATGTAGCAGAGCTGAGTCATGACAGAAAACCACTGAGTTTGCTGATGATGGATGCATTGTTGTAAAAGGCAGACTTGTCTTCAGTTGAAAGTAGGAGAGAAAGACAAGAGACCAGAGCCACCTTGTCTCACACTCTCAGGCCTCTTTGGCCACACTCCGGGACAAACCCCTCCTCCCTGTGCCACAGCTAACAAGCAGAAGGCAGGGCATCACCTCAGGCTGTAGCCAAGTCAGAGGCCCAAAGCAGTGGCTGTGCAACAGGACTCAGCATGGCAGGGTTCCCCCTCTGCTGCAAGTGTCTCCAAGTAACACCTTGGGTCACCCTAAACCTGTTACTGACCTTGTCAGAGGTTGTGCCCTGATACACTTTGGAGGACCCAGGTGTCAGCCAGTTAGTACTTGCTCTGTTCTGGTGCAGGATGTTGTGACAGGCCTGAAAGTCACTGCTGTGGGTGTCCCATTGCTATCGTTTCTCAATACAGTGCTCTGCTGGGAGCTAAAGACTGGACCACCTGCTTGGCTGCACTGAGCCACTTTTGCAATACCGGGGTACAAAGACTTTTTTTCAGCAGCTTCTGTGCTCTTGGCAGCACATGGTCCCTGACATAATTAGGTTTGGGTGTCCTCCAAAATGACAGAAATGTCAAAAGCCTCAAGCCTAACCTTGGGGAGATGTAGGTGAACCTGTGATCTCCATGCGATGTCATCCTGGGAGTCTTTCAGCTCCAGTGACCAGTTTACATATTCAAGGCTTGACACAGCAAAAGAGAGTCTTGTGGTCTGATGGATTCAGTCTTTTAATCCCTGTTTCTACCAGTAGTCCTCTTCCTGTGAGTAGGCCCTATCCATGCAAGTAGTGCTCTTGGCTTCAGTGGAGTGTCTTTGCCCTGCCTGCCTTTAGTGTAAACTAAACTAAGCTTACTTTTGGCATCTGTGGAATTCCAAAAAACTAGAACAGCAGAGTGTGATCCAGAGCATCGGGCTTCATACACCCAAGATGTCACAGTGGAGTTGCTAGCACAGGCACAGCAGATGTATTTCCTTTCTGACTGCAGAATAAACACCGCATGGGGGGTAAATACTAGAGGAATTACTGTAGCAGGAGCAGAAAGGAAGGAGGGCTGCTTTGCCAAATGCAGAGTCACAGGATGTCTGTTTACCTGATGTCCCCACATAGCCGACACTGCTTATCAGAGTACTTTGGAAGTCAGGAGATTAAAGCCTTAAACAGGGACAGCCAACACACAGACGATGAGTGCTTTTCCAGCTTTTCGAGTTTTGTGTAATTGTGGCCATTGCTAATTTTCATACTGTGGTGGTTTGACAGTTCTTTGCGTCTGATTGCACAGCCCGGCTCACATGGGAAATCCTTCTTGGAGTCTCATAAGCACTAAGGTGCACATCCTTGGTGCTGCCATGGCAACGGTGGGATGCAGGAGAGCTGGCAGCTCTGTCTGCCAGGAGCACTGCACCTTGCCAGGGGAACTGCCCTTTCGATGTCCAAATTGGTTTAATTACAGGCCATGGAAACTATCTGGTGCCTGGTGACTGAGTCTTCAAATGCGTGATACTTCCCTGAGCAGAATCAACCCTTTGAGTGCCAGCTCCAGCTGTGTGCTGGGCCTCCCAGCACAGCTGTGTGAGCAGAGGGAGGGAGGCAGTCCCGGGGGGCCGGCGGGGCTGTGCACAGTCTGGCAGCCTTCATGCAAGACTGTCAGTCTTGATAAGGAAACTGGGGGAAGCTTCACTGAACGTGTCCTGGCATTCAGCATCAGATAGTGTTTTGGGTTTCTGTTTTTGCCCTGGGTCATTGCCAGTGCCATCCCTTTCCCTGCTGGCAGGGAGAATGCAGGGCAGCCTCCGTGCTGTGCTGACCTCCCAGCGGGGTCAAACAGCCCCAGGCTTGTGGCGGCAGAGTTGATAACTGAAATTTTGTGCCTTGGAGAACTCTGTTTTTTTCATACTTATTTTTTCCCCAGGGGAGGGATAATGGCAGTCATTTTCCTCTCTGAAAAGCATCATGACTCTGAAATGCTGGAGCCCATGTTTGCAGGTCAAGCTGGCAGAGACACACCTCGCCTGAGCAGTGGCCATGCCCCCAGGAACTGCAGCTTGGTTGCCCCATATCCTTGACTCTCCTCTGTGGCCCAAATTTCCAGCAAGGCAGCATCTTCTGTGCTGCATCCTGGCCAGGGAAACTGCATGAGGCCCTGTGGCTGCTGAGGGGGGACAGAGAGATGGAAAATTAAATGGGGGAACATGGTCCATGTATCCGAATGAGGGCATGAAATAATTTAACTCTAGTTCCTATGAAGTACTCTGGCAACTTAGGTAGATACCTGTTCATTATATCATATATCAGAATAGTTTTAGTTGGAAGGGACCTTACAGATCATCTAGTTCCAACCTCCCCTGCATGCCAAGCTGAAACAAAACCAACTGTTTTGTTTTGTTCATTTTTTTTTAAATTCTGTTTGACATAGGGAAGCAGTTTGATTAAATTCACCCAGACCTGAAACTGTTTTGCCATATCTTTACTCATGCTTTGGTAAAAATGAGTATTTCCCACTCTCAGGTCTTGACATGAAATTAAGCAAGTGTTTTGCACTACCACTGCAGCTGATTTCAGTTGCTTTATAAAACTCTTAACATGGTCTGCAATTTGCATACCAGATACTTCCGTGCCAAGTCAACCCCATGACATCAGAGGGTGGCTTGCACAATGATGCTCTTACATCATTCTTACACTTTTCTGCTGAACTGTTGGGTAACCTGTACCCGGTGAACTCTCTCAGGAAGAGAGCTTTACATGGCCATCATCATCCTGGCATGAAGTGGCTGTGTGACATATGCTCCACGTGAGTTCTGTGCACGCTCCCCTGCTGCATCATTTGGCTGAAAGCAGACAACACTTACTGTTAATTACGTGTTGCTCTGCTACCTGCTACTTAAGGAGAGCTGCAAAATTGAGATGTGTGTTATCTGGAGTAGTGACCATAAAATTTCAGTGAATGCAGAGGTGGAGGATAACCATTTTAATAGAGAGAACCCAGAACAGCTAATACAATAGTGGTGCATGTATATATATATATTTTAATCTTCTTCAGGATTTACTGATGTCCCTGTTCAGAAATACAGCAACACTGACTGGGGATAAATGTATGTAAATGCCATGGTTCTTAACTAGAGAAGTGGAAATGTTGTGGTAGGAAAAGCCATTTCTGCTTATCCAGCTGGAAAAGAAACCCAGTTTTATTGGCACAGACACACTTTGGAAAAAATAAAGAGCAGAGAAGAAGATGACACCACGGTTCTGCAGGCTTGCAGAATGGCCATTGAAGGGTGTTCCCTTGTTTTGCAGGCTTCAGAGAAGGCTGAGAGGAACTGCAGGAGTGGCTCCATCTGGTGCTGGGAACTCAGGGGGGTTTCCTGAAGACAAGCAGCCATGGCAGGGCTGTGCTGGGAGAGGGTTTGCACCGTGTTCTTGGTATTGCTCGATGGTCTCTGTGCGCTGCAGATGGGCAGGGACAGCCCAATGTGCATCTCTGTTATGTTTGGCTGGCCATGATTTCACCTTGGTTGCCAGGCTGACAAATGTCCTGAGAAACTTCTCCTAAAATATTATATATGCGTTGCAGAGTTTTGTTACAGTTCCAGTATGGGACTGGCTTTCAAAACCAGAAAGGTGCCATCAAGTTTCTGAAAGTAACATCTGGCTAAAGCCTGGCTTATATGAATGTTTGAAGAACCCTTCTTGTATCACAAGATAAAAATAATCTTGAATACGGAGAACCTGAACAAAAATATTCACAATGTGTGTTATTATGTATCTTCTTTTATGTGGCATTTGATGATGATCAGGATCGCTCTTATTTAGGGGATTATCGAACCATGTCGTCCAGGTCTTCGCATCTCTCAGTTCTGCATCAGAGCTGCTGAAGCTCAGTCAGAAGGGACTGATGAAATGGCTGTGTAGACAAGGAGTGGATTATGTGCCTCTTAATGATCCTACAGGAAGTAAACAAACTGGACAAAACAGAATACTTTCTGTGGACAAATACGTGTTCCAGTAAGTAATCTCTCAGTCAGACTCTCTGTATGTGAGCCCACGTGGGAGGAAGGGACAGACTGATGTTACCCAGACCTGTAAAATGAATTGAAGATATCACAGGAAAATACTTCTCATTGGGGAATGAAGTGCTACTCCTACTTATGCCAGTGGTAGCATAATTTTAATACTTCGCTGTTTGCTTCCTTTGGAAAGAAACAGCACACATTGCAGTACAACTTGGGAAATATAGATTTTACTCCCAAATCTGGCAAGTCCAAAACTGAGAAGGCACTCATGTTCATTCGGATCTCCTCATCTGTTAACCAAATACAATATCCATTAATTTCCAGTCATTTTAAGATGTTAAATTAATATACCATTGATAACGTGCCTAGATTCTATCCAATGGAAGATGCTACATAGGTATAAAATATTATTTGTTTCATCAGTATGACAAGATAAGCAGGTTGTTTTTGTATGGTTTTGTTTTAGTTTACCTAACAGTATTTTAATAGTGTATGAAACAGTAGTCTAAACATGCAGGAAGGAGGAGGACATTCAAAAGAACAATGCAAGGAGCAAACCTGTAGCATAACAGGCTGGAAAAACTCCCTCTTAGAATGGGAAAAAAATCAGAGAACACAGCAGGAGTTAAAAAGCTGATACAGAAAGAGCAAGACAAAACTTTAATAATAAATATGTATTGGCTTTAATCTTTCACATACTTGAATTACACTAAAGCCTTCATCACATAAAGTAAATCAACCTGGCAAGAACAATATTCTAGGCTGATGGTTGTCTGCCCAGCCAAAGCTCTGCCAGTTAACCATGACCTGGAGTCTTACAAGTTGCCCTCACATGATTGCCACTTCAGGAACGTCCCTTTTTTTTCACTGTTGTATTAACACTCCTTGCTCCATAGTTAGTCTAACTATTCCAGAGATCCAATAGAAAAAGAGAAGCAGGTTTCAAATTTCAAGTAGAGTTCTCCAGGTTGTTCTTGCCATCATATTCAGCCTTTGGAGCAGAGGCTAAGGGTATTTTTATGCAATGGCAAGGTGGTGTTCTTAAGGCTTCTGCTGGAGTTCAAGAAGCCAGACACAACCCTTGGCTTATATCAGCCGGAGGTCAATATCCACCTACAGTAAAGATGACTTATGTCAAACAGTTGGGCTGATACTCTTCTGTTTCTTTATAAATTAAAAGCTTGAATAGCTTTCTGGTCTGCTTTCAGTATTGCCTAGCTTGACTGGAGAACTTAAGGAAACTGCAGCATCAGTAGAGAGTATAACTGGAAACTGAAAAACCTGGAGGAATTTTTGATCCTCCAGCTATATAGGGCTTTTTTATTTATGTTTGCTTTCTAAGCTTAAATCCGATAATTAATTATCCTTTTTCACAAAACATAATTTATTAAATATTATCTAATGCCACCCTGCAGTAAAGATGAGATGCTTAGAAATGCTTTAAATACAGACTGAACAAGAAGTAGTATACTTAGCAGCACCAATGGCTTTATGGTTAAAAAAACCCAAACAACAAACCACAAAAAATTAATGCATACGAGAAGCAAAATTTTAGCTCTCCTATATATACCCAAAAGTAACAGGAAGGGAATGGAATGACTTGCCACACAACACGAAGACAGTATTTTATATTTTAACATTATTAAAGCCTTAGATTGATCAAGGAGCCCCAGTGGAACAGTAGTGGTAGTACACGGTAGTACTAGTTTTACAACACTGGAAATGCACCCAAGTGGCAAGCTCCTGTAAATAAAAGCTGTGAGGGCTCTGATGCCTTGGGATAACCATTTCTCCAGCAGTGCCAGTGAGGAATCACGCTCCTCTTTCCTAAAGTGAAGCTGTGCTCACTGGGACATCTAATACAGGCTGTTTTGGTGTTTTTAAGCTTGGGTAAAATCCCCTTTGACTACATGGTGCCTGCTGTACTGGCATTGACTTCTCAGAGGAGCCCCTGGGGCCTGCAGTGGGAACTAAATCAGGCCTCTAAAGGTTAACCTACAGGTAGGCGTAAGATGCCAGGAGGGAATGATCACCCAGCTGGTTTGTGGCTGATGATTTGAGGCTGGTAACCGGAGAGCCTGTTGCACAGCTTTTGTACCTGGAGTCTCTGTGGGATCATCAGGAGCTGGACGGCCCTGGCCCTGTTTGTGCAATGCTGGAGCAGCTCGGCTGTGTCCTCCTGAACGTGTGCCTTTCAGTTGTGTCTGCACTCAGAGTGCTGTGTGGATGGCCCTGTTTTGAGCTGCCCTGCCTGGATTATTCAGGAATATCCAGGAACCTGTGTCCCTGAACTGTCAGTGATTGGTAAGCCAAAAAGCTGGGATCCCCTTGGAAGCTTTTGCTGTGTTCTGTTTATTTTTCCATTCCCTCCCACACCCTAAGATAACACAGGGCTACAGTGTAGACTACAGCAAAAATGCTTCCCAGAAACTTGTTAACACTATGAGTTAGGCTTTTTTTTTTTTTTCCTGTTTTAAAATATCCCAAACTACAACTTGAGATAGTAGTACCTTCCCAGAGGTGCTCATGTCCAAGGACCATTTAGAGCACTCATTTGATTTCACGTACATTGGTGGCTTCCAGAAAGAACCATTTCCTTGTTATCTCATCTGAGCAGGAGTGTTGATTTTATATACGGTCAGAAAATGGAAGTGGAAATGCAAAAACTGTGGTATTAAACCTCTTCATGCTGCCAGTGGCACTTGAAATGTGCTGCATTACCAGGTTTGATGCTTTAAAAGAACATTTTTCATCTGCTGACCCGTTTTGGCCCAGGCAGATGATTCTTAGGTCCTCTGCTGATGTCGTAACTAGGAGCA
Organism: Apus apus; assembly: GCF_020740795.1. NCBI lineage: Eukaryota > Metazoa > Chordata > Aves > Apodiformes > Apodidae > Apus > Apus apus. The sequence goes on along the minus strand of NC_067287.1, from coordinate 31,689,172 downwards.
GTAATGTGCAGCCTATGGAAATATGCAGCAACTGTTGGTACTCATTAGTCACTGACACAAAGCTTTGAACATCAGAATCCATCTACAGGTGCCACAGGGAGAAGGCAAGAAAGAAAAATGTGTCGTACTCTGAGGTAAACAGCTTGAGTCCCTGTGACTCTGCAGGAGGCTGAATTAGTAATTTATGAAGCACTTTGCCACGATGAGATTTGTTTAGTCCGCTTAGGATTTGTTGGTTTTTTTTGCTGTGAACACGGAGCTAAACAACTGAGACTGTGTCTACATGCTCTTCTGCAGACAGGGGCTTGCTCCGTCATCCCTGGCAGCACGGCCGCCTTGTTTGCACAGCTCGGAGGGTAGGGCTAGTATTCCCACAGTTACTCATCCCAGCACCACACCCCCCTTTTTCCACCAGGTGTTGCAGCTGCTTCTGGCTTGTTGGCAGAGCTGTCTGCCTACCAGGAATGCAGCAGTCACATGTGGAGCAGCACTGGGAGGTCAGGAAGGAGGGGAGTGTGACCACCTGGGGTGGAGTGGGGGTCACAGCACCTTCGTCCAGCTCTGTAGCAGCACGAACAAAACGTGTTTCCTCTGCCTAGGGAACAGACCTGTGGCAAGACTGTTTTTTTTCAGTCTTTAACAACACTCTGTTGCTTAGTAAGATTTGAGAAAGGTTTAAGTCTCTGTTGTTAAAGACCACTACAAAACTTTATGGAAAAAGCAGACACTGCTGCAAGAAAAAATAATAAGAAAAAAGAACCTAGAAAAGAAGCCCAAATGCCCATTACAAAAAAATAAATCCAAACCAAATTAAATCTTCAAAGCCTCCTTCCTGGACATAAATCCCCTGTTTTTCTTTTGAAGGTCAGCATTGGATGATGCAAGACCAAGACAGAACTTCCAGCCCATTAGCCTCTGTGGAGCCAGCCAGGGTGATGTGGTCTGTCTGCATACCTCCTCCAGGCACTGGAGAAGAGGTAAGACACAAAACCCTCCCTGGGTAGAAAGAATTAAGAGACCCTTCTCAGCTCTAGGGGCACATGTTGCTGCCGAAGGGGTGTCACGGGACAAACGTGTTGAGCTAGCATGCAGGAACCACCTCTGGCAGAGATGGGGCTGGGCAAAAGGAGAAGGCATTTCCAAAGCTTTTTGAAATGTTGCCTGCTGTCCTGACTGAACACGATAGGAAAGGACTCACCTTACTGGTATTTAAGGGTTTCTGAGCCACTTCAGGCAACTCCCCAGTGGTGCCTGCTCTGTGAAGAGCAACATGGAGTGTGAAACAAGTGACTCAGGGGAAAGGCAGAAATCTGTAGAGCTCTGTGTCCCACCTGAACTGCCTTCTTCCTCTGACTTGAAGCATTTGCCTCTTCTGTCAGCCAGCCAACCAACCATGGTAGTGGGGCTACTTTAAGGAGTCACTCCATGTTTTTGTTGGTGTAAAGCTGGTATCTATTTTCCCTATGTAAAAAGGAGTCACTGTGTTGGTTTAGGTGCTTGTGACTGGTGTACTCATGAACAGAGTGGGGGGTTATTCTGGCACAGCTACAGTGGGAAAGTGCTAATCCCTGCATCTGCAGTTGTTAAACCTCTAAAGACCAGTCTGATGAAGGAGATGGACCATAAGGCCTGTTTTTTTCCTATAGCACTCACTGGAGAACCAAGAAACAGTAATTATGAATGTTAGTGGGCTTTAAGCCCACACATCTTTCAGACTTGTTGTGCATAGTCCTTTGGATCTCTGAAAAGCTGAGGAGGCACTAGCTCCTGTGATCTTTATCTGTATAAGGCAAATTTAGACCCAAATTCCTGTGGTCCAAGCCCAGATTCACAGCTGAGCAGGCAAGTTGCTCTAGAATTGCCCAACATCGGAGATTTCATGTCAGTCACGCTACTGGTGTGTGGGATTCACTGAAGAAGGGAAATAAAGAAGTTCCATAAGTGCCTTGCAGAACTGAGTCCTCTGATGAAAACATCTGCCAAAATGTGTGGAGCCCAGGAAGAAAAGGCTACATCAGTGCTGCAGGACACATACATGGCTTCTTTGGAAAGAATGCGGCAAATTCAGAAGGTTTACTTGGCAATTTTTTATTTTATTTTTCTTTGGTGGTACATTATGGTGTCCTGGTACTCTTGCAGTCAGCTCTCTTAGCCAGCAGCTAGGTAGGCAGACAAAACTGTCTGAAATCCTGGTGACAGACACCTGGCAGTGTTGCCTGCCTCAGGTATTGTGCAGGTACACTGCTCTGAGGCAGGGAAGAAGCAGGCAGCTTGGATCTGTGCTCGTAAGCCAGAAGCAGGACTAGATGCATGAGACTGTCCCTGACACCAACACTGGGGATTCCCCACTGCCCCTCTCCCACTGATTTCTGGGCTGAAGTTCCTCTCAAGCCTGTGTGGCTTCCCCTGCAATCATTCATATTTTCCTGGGGAAACCCTGACCCTGATGACTGGATATGGTGTGCTGAAGAAATGCTGAAGGCACCAAGCTACTGTTTTCTAGGGTCTCCAGAATGCCAGACTGGCTTGCAGCTTTTTAAATGGGTGCTGACAGCTGACCAAACCTGTGGCTTCATTTTGAGTTAATGGCCTGGTAAGGCTCGGTTAAAGGTGGCATTTGGGGGCTTCCATACATTTTTAATCTCTGTGTACAATAAAATACTAAACATCAGCTCTTGCTGGCAGGTTTATTGCAGGAAGATCTACTCTGGGACTCCAATAGCACTGAATACTGGAACAAAAGGGGGAGTTTGGAGCAAAGCCTCTGCTGGTGTCACTCCATTAAAGGCAGAGGGTAAAATCCCAGCCCTGCTGAGATGCGTGGGATTTTTGCCAGACTTGCAACTGCCAAGAGCTCTTTTAAGAATTCAACCCTGATTTTGCTTTGGACTGAAACCTCCCCATGTGTCTTAGCCTGTAAACACACTTTGCACACGGAAGAAAAATGTTCGGCAGCAAGCAAATCAGCTTGGAAACGGATACAACTTCATGAGATGAAGCTGGCTGTAGACTTTCAGTGCAGGCTAAATTAGGCTTCTGTGGTAAGACACTGAGTGGCACAGAGACATTCAGCTCCTTCAGTGATGTAAAGGCTCCTACTCTGGGTGCAGTCACAGTTTATTTGATATGCTCCCTGTTGCTCCCTTGACCCGCACAAGCAAAGTTTTGGTGCGGAGTCTCAGTGATTCATGGAGTCTGTGCTAATCAGTTTTTAAGACCAGGTTATTGCAGGAACCCTAGGTACTGACAGTGCATCTCTCTCCTCTCTTTCCATTGCATCTTGCTGTCATGGTTTCTGGACTTCTTTTTAGGCCTACCTGTTGTTACAGGGTATTTGTGAGTCTCCTGGAAGTTCTTGCAGCTGCAGATACACCTGCATCAAAGCCCTCTCCGCTCCTCCTGTTGGCAGCAGACTGACTACACCTCCAGCAGGGAGGTCAGAAAGCTGGTGTTGCCTCACCCACAGCTGCAGCTTGAAAGCCTTACCGTTCTGAGGTTAAAAAAGCAGCAGGAAATAAGATACTGGAAAACAAATTAAGAATAATTTCCGTCTCTTTATACATTATGAAGAAGAAGGAGAGAAAAAAAAAAGTTTTGTTTTGCAGGTCACCTTTGCAGCAAAGAGGAATCACTGCTGAACAATTCCAAGGGCATTCTCAGGAGCTGGGAAGTGGAATGATGATGCAAAAAATAAGAGCAAGATTTTAAGTGTCGCTTTGTGAAACAAACACAGCAAAATTGTTGATCAGTGGTGGAAAAGTCACTGTAAACAATACTGTCTTAAAATGCATCTGGAAAGAACATTCATGTCCCTGCTAGTCACAGAAAAGATAACCAACTCTGTCTTCCCAGTACAGTCCCAGCTCCTTGTACAGATACAGAGGGAGTTTGTGACCTTGCCTTGCTATTCCATGCATCAAGATTTCTGGAGCTCTGTGTCTCTTTCTGCATTTGCAAAGACTGATCAGAAGTATTTCACAGAGTTTTTTAAGTTGTCTGGGACCTCTTGTGATCTTCTAGTCCAAACTCTGTCAAGCAAGGTGAGCTAGAGCAGGTTGCCAAGGATGGTGTCGGGTTGGGCTTTTAATCTCTCAATAGATAGAGGCTCCACAGCCTCTCTGGGCAACCTGCTCCAGGTTTTGAGCACCTTCACAATAAAAACATTGTTTTCTTCTGTTCAGATGGAATCTGGTATGTTGCAATTTGTGCCTCTCGACCCATCAGTGAGCATTACTGAGAATAGTTTGCCTCCCTCCTGTTTGTGCTTGATTTCCTGCTTGTTGGGATGGACCTTCCCTGAGCTCAGAGGAGGTAATCTTGGAAAGCCAGCCAGCTCTTCTGGAGCCCTGTGCTCTCCAGGGCCCAGTGACTGATCCAGGACAGGGTCCTACTGTGCTTGGGGCTGAAAAGAGAGGATACAAAAATATTCTTTCCCAAGGGTTCTAAACAGATGAGATAGACACAAGGTGAAGAGGAAGGTAGGAAAACCCCATCTGTAAGAAAATAATGTTACCAGTTCCATAGAAAAAAGTATTTTTGTCCAGCCTTTGCTAGGGACACTAATTCCTGGAGTTTGGTTCGACCTCTTTCCCGAGTGACTAAATTGGAGCCATTCATCTACTGACATTAAGTGTTGCCAGACTGAAGTTAAAGCCAGTCAGGGGAGAGGCCACCAAGGGTCTGTCATCCCCCTCAGCTGCGCCGACTGAAGGATTTGGGACAGAAGTGGATGAAGCTCTTGGGGACTTCGAGCAAATTCTCCTGTGGCTCGTGTTGCCTTCCTCTCAGGTTCTGGTCTGAGCAGCAGCTCCCGGCCGGAGGGATCAGCCCGGCAGCTCCGGCGCAGGAGGCGCGGCCAGGCCTCGCACAGCTGCTGTCACCCGTGGGCTCCTGCTTACCGAGAAGAGAAGGGGAAGCCCGGCCGGCTGCGGCTGCGCCTGGCCTGGAGAAGGAGGAACAAGGTGCACGGAGCTCTGCTCCGCTCCCTTCCTTAAGGGGGAACGGCTGAATTGCGGAACCACCGCGTGCCGGGGCTGCTCTGTGGCAGGGAATGATTTCCTCGGAACCCTCGTTTCCTGATTGCCCCACGGGCCGAACCGAACCGAGCCCGGCCGAGCCCAGCCCGGCCGAGCTGAGCCCAGCCCGGCCGAACCGAACCCAACCCAGCCCAGCCCGGCCCAGCCCGGCCGAACCGAACCCAACCCAACCCAGCCCAGCCCAGCCCAGCCCAGCCCAGCCCAGCCCAGCCCGGCCGAACCGAGCCGAGCCGAGCCCGGCCGAGCCGGGGCACGCGCCGCCCGAGGCGGGTCAGCTGGTCGCTGCGCGGCCCAATCAGCGCGCGGCGGCGGCTCGCGCCCGGCGGTTGCCCACTGGCGGCGCTCCGCGTGCCCCGGCCGGTTCCATTCCGCGCCGCCCCCCCCGCCCCGCGCTCCCGGTGGGCCCGCCCGGCGCTATAAAGGGCGTCGGGCGCACGTGCGCCTCAGTGCCGGCGGGACCGGGGGGAGGGGGTGGTCGTGGTGCTGCTGCCGCTGCTGCTGCCGGCGGGGGGAGGCGGGCGTGCCGCACAGATACCGCGCAGCCCCTCGGTGCTCGTGTCCCTGTCCCCCGTCAGGGCTGCCGGGGCCCCCCCGCCCGGCCCCGCTCCCCCGCCGCTCCCCCGCGGGATGCGGGCTCGGCCCGCCCCGCCAGCCCTGCCCCCCGCAGCATGAGCGCGGCGAGCGACACGTACCACCTCATAAAAGACATAAAACCCGGACTGAAAAACTTAAATGTCGTCTTTATTGTGCTGGAGATCGGTAAGTGGCGCCCGGGCCGGGCCGCCCGCGCCGGTGCCGAGCCCCGCTGAGCCCCCGCGCGTCTCCCCGCAGGGCGAGTCACCAAGACGAAGGACGGGCACGAGGTGAGGTCCTGCAAGGTGGCGGACAAGACGGGCAGCATCACCATCTCCGTCTGGGACGAGATCGGCGGCCTCATCCAGCCGGGGGACATCATCCGCCTGACCAAAGGGTGCGTATGGGGCCGGGCGGCCCCGCTCCCGGCCCGGCTCCCCGGCCCCGTGTCACCCGAGGGGAGGGGCGGTGAGCGGGCCGGGCCGCCCTGCCCGCCCCGGGGCACTGCCCGCCCCGCCGGGCTGCCTCCTGTCACCGAGGCAGCGCCCTGAGATCACTCGCCAGACCAAACCCGCCTTTTCCAGCCCAGAACGTGCCTAGCAGGGACGTAGGATCTCATGGAGGACCAGGAGGGGCTTGTATTTTTAATGAGGAGGTGGTGTTAAAGAGACCCGGTTTGGCTTGAAAACAAGCTCCTGAGGAAAATAACTTGTTTTTCGGGGGAGGCGGGAGATGCAATAGTCAGTCCTGGTCTGGAAATCAAGCAGGGAAGTCAGAAGCATGTTCTTGTTTTTACAGCCAATTCTTTCCTCTAGCAGTCAGCTCCTTAATGGAAGGAGGGGATGATTAATGTCTCTCATGCAGAAAAGCTGCTTGTCATTGTAGGGGGTTTAATAGAAAGAACCGGCAGAACCTTTTCAGTTCCTCTGTAAAAATTCGTGCTAGAGCTGCACTGTAGGGCATGGTAGTTTGGTTAGGTACAGTTCCTTAATCTCAGAGCTGGTTTAATTAAAACCAAACAGACTTAGGTTTATTAGCTGTGAGAAAGTATGCTAGATTCAATTTTAAAATCCTTTTCCATGTCATTTAAATTGTGCAAATTGATAGTCACTTTCATTTTGAGTTCTTCATGCCAGTCAGGTTACACTTAGAAATCCATTACATTGATCCTTCAGCACTCCAGGAGGTGGTGGAGCTACAGTGTGTGTAAGGTAGTTTGTTTTTATGAAAAAGTAGGTAAAAGGTTACTCAGTGAGCTGCTAACTGAGCTGCTCTTAAGTTGTTCATTTGGGTTCACTTCATGGTTTTGGAGTGAAACTGGATGACCCTTGCCACCAAAACTGCTTCCTCCTATGCAAGTGTGCTTTTACACCAAATAGGCTTGACTCCTGATTGTGGGGACACCTGCTTGTGTGGGGAGCACATGGAGTGCTGGGTGCTGAGGTGAGTGGAATGAAACCAGAGCTCTGGGCCAGCACCAAGCCCTGTGCCTGGATGACACTGAAACAATGAACAGTGATACTGTTCAGCACTGTCACTGTGCTGTGTCCAAAGCTTGGCTTTCTGGGGCTGCTCTGGTGTTTCAGTGCAACACAGGGGAGGGTTGTTGTAACCCTTCATGCCAGAAAGTGAGTTTGGCTTGCATGAATGAATGAATAAACTGACATAAGTGTTCCTAGTGGGTGGCTAAGTCATGCCTTCACTTACATGAATTGCATGCTCACTTAGGACTCTGAGGTGAGTGAAGTGGCCAAATACATTTTGGTTTGGCTCTCATCTGAAGAAAAAAATGTCCTCACACTGCAATACAAGGTCTTCCAAACAATTTTATACTTAAATAGGATGGGTTTTAGTGTGTGATGTTGCTGTTGCAAGGCAGGTAAATTTCAGCTCTGCAGGCTAATCTGATGCTTTCCAGTGCAGGACACTGGCTGTTAGAAGCAGAAAAGCTTAGCTAGGCCCCACATGTAAATACAGTGTTTCTTCTTTCTTTCTAATGTTGAATTTTAAGCTGTATATGCATTCTTTTGCAAAAGCAGACACTTCGTGATTTTTGTCAGTGGCTGATTAACTCATTTATAGAAAGCTGCTGCAGGTAGTATTTCTAAATTCAAAGCTGGTTCTGGAGTTCAGTGCTTTATGGCTGGCGCTTTCTGAGACAAAAACAAATGCTTGCATACGTGGAGTAACTTTGTGCTGGAAGTTACTAGACCCATGATTTGTTAGGTCTTGTCCCAGTAAATGTATGTCTATTTGTTAGTCTGTAGCTGTTCCTCTTTGTGCCCTGCCACAAAACTGTCCAGCTGGCTGTTTCCAAGAGGGAATCTTTAAAGTGAAAGGTGACAATATGAAGTGAAGAGCATTAATCCTGCTTCTAGGTGGCAGACTAGGTGCTGTGCTTTACTGCTGGGGCTGAAGTACAGGGCAGGTTATCATTGCATTGGCATTATTGTCCTGTTCTGCTGACATGACTCCTCCCTGGTGCCTCTGCTGTAAGCAGTGGGATGGCTCCCAGTCTCAGCAGATAAGGCAAAGGGCAAGAGCAAGGTTTGTTATCTCTGTTCCAGAGATAGACCCAGAGCATAAAAAGTGGTGACTTGTCCAGATTATCTGTGACTCCTGAGAGTGCAGTTGCTGGGGCTCCTTATTTCTGTTGCTAGAAGACAACCCTATTCTTGTTAACTGCCTTGTGCTGTACCTCAGTTTCTGGTCTGTATTTTCATTGTTTTCTTCACATGCACAATGCCCTTCACTGAAAGGAGTAACTCTACAGAAAGTTCTGTATCACTCAAATTCCACTGCTTGAATTCCAGTGCCACTGTAAAGACCAGAGTGCACTCATTCTGTCTCGTAAGTGAATGTTTCCACAACCAAGAAACTGTTTCATTGCATTTCTCTGTCACTTGGAATGTAATGGTCAAACTTGTGCCTTTACAAAAAACCCACATCTGGTAAGCACCTATACTAAAAAAGTAAGCACTTCATATGCTACACATTCAGTAGCAGTATCTGTAATACTCCAGTGAACAAAGGTCATTATTCCTGGCTCCTGCTGAAAGCAGAACTGAAAGCTGTCAGTGGATGGTAGTACAGATACTGCTTCTGGCAAAACGCCTTTCCTCTGCAGGAACAGTCATAAGGGCTGCTCCAGCCAGGAAAGCAGCATCCAGTCTCAAAATAATTGGCTGCTTTCCTGAACTGCCAAAGGAGTCAGCTGAGCTTCCAGTACCTTTCGCTAGAAGTAAAACATGGGGATCTATAAAATTTTAGTGTGGTGAAGTTGGAGTCCCTGGGAATTTTTTTAGACCATGCTAATCTGTAATATTTATTAACTCTTGGAAGTGCTTCTGCTTTCCTTTTAAAACTGGTATTTCTCATTCACTAAGAGACTGCTTTGCTGCTTTCTTTGGCCAGGTATGCATCTCTCTGGAAAGGATGCCTGACACTTTACACAGGACGAGGTGGCGAGCTGCACAAAATTGGGGAGTAAGTATCGTGTGTTTATCCTTGTGGTGTTATGTCCCGTTTTCAGCAGAGCACCGTGGTAAGTATAAGATGTGGTGGCTCTTAGGAAATGGAAGCTAGAACAGCAAAAGTGTGTCAATTAGTGATGGATAGGTACAGTACAGGCAACTGTGGTGTGAGTTTTTACATGTTGTGATAATGAGCTGTTACCCTCTGGATTCATAGGTATGTTGAGGGAAAATAGGCCTCCATGACAGATCTGGGTTTAACCTAAAGGGGGGATTCTATCAATGACAGGGGCCTTAGTCTGCATTGCTTACCTAAATCTCTGCTTGAATAATTACTTCATTTTGGTGGAAGCCTTGTGTGTGTGTGTGTGTATGTATCATGCTTTAGAGGCAAGCATTGCAAAGAAGGAAGACAAAGGTAGCTTCAGTGAATCATATCTAAACAGAAGCAAGCCTCATTAAACCTGCTTTAAACTGCCCACAGACTGAGGTGGTGACTCCTCCTGACTAAGAACAAACATGAGTAACATACTTGACAAGCAGCAGGATAACTAGCAACATTTTCTAACCAGAGCAGTACTTGGCTGTTGCACAAAACCTTGTGGGAGGCCTTGTAATTGTCAGGGAAGTGGGACGGTGGGCTGGCCCTGTCTTCCATGGTTCAAAAATGCCCCATGCTCAGCTGGATTTTGTGAGGGGTGACCTGCCAGTTTTCTTTGGTACAAAACCATTGCCTTAGAAGTGTCATCCAGTGGGCTTACTCTCCAGCAGTCTGGAGTGAGGTGTCTTCAACTGGGCTGTGCCTCCCAGCAGGAGGTGGGAGCTCCACTTCTGTTTAACAAGTCCAAGCTACATAAGGATCCAAATCTTTCTTCCACCCTGACATAATTTCCATATGGTGAGTTGGTGGGCCTATTGTTCCATATTCCCTTTGAATGGAAAAGGGTGCTTTGAATTTCATTCCCTGTTTTGGACTCCTCTGTGCTATTATGTTAATGGAGCATTCTGTAGCATGGGAGCATGTGGGAGTGTTGAAGGTTTCCCTAGAGATGTAATGCAGGCACAGTCTGGGAGCAGGCTGGGTGACTGGTCCTCAAGTGACCTTGTGAGTGGGTGCTGGACAAGATTGTGAACCTGGAAGGAAGGCAAATGGAGCCCTTTCATCACCTTTTGTTTTCTTTACACCGTTTTATCTCGTAGAGTAAATGTGTACTTGCCTCCACTTGACTGAAACACCCACACAGGAAGATGTGACAGCTTCACTACAAACCTATAAAGGGATCAAAGGGCCTTTTAATACCTATGGATGCTCTATGAACAGTGGGGTCTGGATTAATTGCTTCTAGGTGATGAGTTTTAGAAGTTCTTCATAATCCTGATTTCTCCCCAGGTTCTGCATGGTATACTCAGAAGTGCCAAACTTCAGTGAGCCCAACTCAGAACATATCGGGCAGAACAAGCTGGTATGTTAAATTTATCCGTGGCTTCTGGCATAAAGTGCTCTTTGTTCTGAATGCTTCCCAGTAGGCTGTGATCAGGTATGACTCTCCTGGAAAAATTTACTTGGAAGTGATATATGAAAATGAGCCAATAATTAGAGTAGCAGATAAATTCCATGTGGAGCCACTATAAGAACACAAGAAGAAAAAAGTCAGTGTCTTTCTGTAAAAATGTGAAATTTTTCTCTCTGATCTGTGTTTTGTTTTGTTGTTTGTTTTTTCTTTTCTCTGAAGGCACAGGGTGAACAGAATAATAGTTCTGCATCAAGTAATATGGGTTCTTGTACTTTTGGGCCACTGGGTAAGTTTTGTCATTTTGTGGAAGTGAAAGGATGAGAAACGTTTAATGGGTTTAAAAAGAAATTTATCTTGCTAAGGGTTCTGCACTGTGGGGCAAAAGTGTACTATGCTCTAAAAAAGACTCTTAGACTTAAGTGCAAGCACTTAAGAATAAACATTTCCTGAATAATGGTTTCAGAATTTGTTCCCTAGAAGAGGAAGAGATCAAGGTGTCTGTATCATGTAAAGGGACTTCACTAATCCTGAATTATTTTTGTGCTTTCAAATAGTATTTGCAGCACTTGAAATTGTGTTTTTTAAACAGCCAGAGACCTTGGCTTTAAAAATGACTTGTTTTGATCTGGCCAGTCAGTTGGCTTTCCTACTAGGTTAGCTCCCCAAAACAGCAGTGGTAGTAGTTTGAATTCCAATATTTGACCTGGCTTAGTTCATTTTGTGATGTATTTAAACGTTGAAACTTCAATAGGAAAATACTTCAGGCTTGAGTGGCTGTAAGCTGAGAGAGAACCTTAGTTATGGCCTGGCTACATGGTGCCCAGTCTCAGCACCTGGTGTTACATAGCTCTGCTGGTGGATGACAGCAAACTGATCCATAACTTGCTGTTGAAAAGCTGTGTTGCTTCAGTTCAGTGACTCCCTGCTGCCTCTTTAGCAACATGATTTTTATTTCTCTTACAAGCCCTTTCTGTTTCTTTGAAAATAAATGCTTCTGAGCAAAGAGAGGCAGTGCTTTGGGGCCAGTCTTCCCTCAGTGCCAGGGTGAAGCAAATAGGTTTTCAGCCCAATTAGCGTGTAGGTACTTCCTTGGTGTCTGCTTTGGGTGGTGGACAGATTTGTTTTCACTGAGCTTGTGCATATCTTCTGAAACTTTGTTTTTCTCTTCCTGCTTCTTGTGTGGTCTTTAAATGCAATCATTTCCTTTGGTCTCTTCCTTCCCTCCTAGTGCTTCCTGTCATTCTCTTTCAGCTCTGTCCCTACCAGCAAGACATGAGCAGTGACTCATGTTCATGAGAACTTGCTGCTAGCTGGGTTGGTTCTGTGGCTGGAATTCACAAGGCAGCTTTCTGTTTCTGTGTGCCTGGTAGCAGGGAATGATGCAAGGATCTTTGCATAGCCTGCTTTTATTTTGCTTGTTTCTCCTTGACTTCTGCTGCCCTGCTGTCTCTGGTGTGTGACCTGCAAGACAGTGCATGTTTCTGAAAGCACCAGTCTAGTTTGAGACTGCAGTCTCTCTCCTGGGCAAAGAATCAGTATGCAGTGCTGTGACCCTTCTTGCTTTAGTTGAGAGTAGGGGGTAGGGATGGAGGGGAGGTAGTTTGGGAGGGGGGGGAAAAGGTAAGCTGTGATTCTGTGTCTTGCAGTACCAGGTGGGCTTTTCCTTCTGGTGCTTAGGGCTTCCTGGCTGCTGCAAACTTAGTGCATTCCCTGTTGCTAAACTTAAATAGGAGAGAAGTGATTTGAGTCTGTGGAGCTTGTGATAACCTTTTTTCTGTCTTTTTAGGAAATGGTTTACAAACTGGACCTGAATCTGGATTTCCATTTACATATAATCATGGCCCCACTTACACAGGTAGTGGGAGAGGCAATGGGCGAGGACCTGTAAATCCAGCACCAGCTAATAGTGTTCAGCCTCATCTCCCTGCTGTCAGTAATGGGAGGGACCCACGCAGAGCCTTTAAAAGATGACTATGCCAAATGTGGTTGTACAGCTTGCTTAAAGTCCACACTCTACTTGAACACTTATTGCACTTTTATTTATAGTTAACTGTGAACCAGTTTGTCCTTTATTGTTGGTTTGGTTTTTTTTTTACCTTCTTGTCTATGGAGCAAACTTGATGTGATCTATTTCTTGTTTTGCTTAGGGAAGCACAGTGAGTCTTTCCCATAAATTAAGGGGGTAGGGGGAGAAGGTAAGGGTAACAGGTTGAAGAGTCTCAATTAAAACTCAGTAGCCTTTGATAAATGGAAACAAATTTTAGTTACATGTATGTATTTTTCTGTATCTGTTGGTCAGCCATATAGCCTTAAAAGGTCTGTTATGTCCTGTGTGCCCATACATTGACTTCCATTAGGGTTAATGGGAGTTCCTTGTTATTGGAAGATAAATGAATGGGAAGAGCAAAGATGCTCTTGTAAACTAGGTGTCCTTGGAATGACCTTAGCTTGTAAAAGCAGTAAGTATAAGGAAATGGTGGTGTCAGCACATAGTGATGTCTCCTGAATCAGAGAATGGATAACCTGGATGAAAGATGAAGGCATGGTGAGTGTCTTGAAGCTTGTCTTCTGATTCCAGAAGGGTGTACACTACGTACAAATTCTCCCTAAACACCGTTATTGCTGACAAGGAAAGTGACACTCATTTTTGCTGTGGATAGAAACTTGGATATCCTTTCTTGCTTTGTATGAAGTACCAGGAGGGGGAGGCTCTTAAGTTCAGATAGTATTGGGGAGTATGATGTTAGTAAGCCACTCCTTGTGTTCAAGGCCAGGATTACTTTGTAGGAGTCTGAATTTCCAGGAAAGAACTGTTTTCAAATGCTGCATTACCCACTCTTCAGTGAGGCTGCCTACTTCTCCTTCCTTCATTCACTTTTCCAAAGGAATTATGTGTTAGATGAAGCTGTATGTGTGGATTGCAGAGGTACTGGCCAAACACACAGCTGCACTTCTGATGCTGTTTAGCTGCTAAGCTTTCCTTCCTCAGTTTTATATGAAATACAAATTATCCTGTAAAGAACTTAACCCCATCATCCCCATCTGGGGAAAAATAACTGTGGTTTTATTTCTGAGATCACAAATGCCTTGACTCTAGGTAAGAGTCCAGTGCTGTATTTCAGATCAGGCTCAAAAATGACTTGGAAGCTGAGGTGTCATACTGGATTTATCTGTTTAACTCTTCTTATAGCTGACCTCTCAAATAAAAAATTGCACTAACCGTTTCAAAAACAAATCTTAACTTTCTGTCAAGCCATAAAGATTTCATGACAAAAGGCTGTTTCTGGATTGTGAGTTGTCTGTTGTTCATGTTAATTGAATCTATTACTATGTCACTAATGTTTACAAGTTACATTTGGTACTTCTGCTTTTGGTACTCTGTCATCATGATTTGTTGAAAATTGCTTCTAGTTGGCAAAAGTTCCTTGCTTAGTCTGAAATACTGCTTTCTTTTTAATGCAAGCATCAGCAACAACAACAAGCTTCTGAAGGGAGGTCTAGAGAGATTGTGCCCAGACACCTGCAGGCTGTTTACCTCTGGTCTTGGAAAGTGCTCTTCTGATTCCTGCTTCCAGGTAGAACTAGTGAAACTTGTCTTGGACACAAGAGGGTGGCATGCCTCATGAGATCACCCATGGGTGCTGTTACAGAAGCACAGTGCCAAGTGGTGAACCAGAAAGCATGCTGTGGCTTCTGGGGAAATGGAGTAAGGAGGTGATATGTAACTCAGGGACTTTAAATTGCTTACTTATTTATATAAATCCTGTATAGTCTAGATGCATGAACCACCTCTTATGCAGTGTTGCATTAAGACATTTGTTATGCTTGTGAGAAGGAAGCCAAGAGGACTTCTAAACCTGTGATGTATATGTTACGTGTTCCAGAGGTAAATGAAATGTAAGTATGGTATGAGAGCTCTGCCTTCCAGTAGTAGCTGTAAAGGTAGCGAGTGGACAGTGCAAGTTACAGCATGCTGGGGACTTCATACTTACTGGGGTATCTCCACCATTAATCTCAGATCCTGGTGCTCTTGGCTTCTCTACAGCATAAAGAAGATTGAAACTGAGGGGAACCCTGTGCTAGTGTGTGCTGAGGTACCTGATGTTTGTAGCTCTATACATTTGAGCTTTTGTTAAGCTAATAATAAACAGAATGCTTGTTCACAAACTCCAAATGAAAAGTGAGATGGTTACTGCTGCTAAGTGGCATAAGATTAAAAATTTGCTTTCAAGTGGATGATTGGGAGGAAAAAAAGGAAGAGGCTGGTCTTCATGTTCTCAAGGTTAGTAGCATTCCTGCCTCCCTGTTTCTTATGTGAAACTTTAAGCTTATTAATAATTTTTCACTTCTTTGCAGGGGAAATCTGTGCCCTGAAAAATCGCATGGACCTAAAGTAAATATAATCAGGAATTTTTCAAGGTCTTCTGATCTTCCAGTGAACCTAAGACAAAGTTATTTCCCTCTGAGGTATCAATGTCAAGATAGTGCATTCTCAGCTTGCAGAGGAATGTGGGAGCCTACATGACATCTGTTTGGATCATACCACCTTGGTGTACAGACACAGGTGCATTTCTCTGTGTAAACAAGCAGTTGCCATGAATTACTCTGACACTGTGGGGCAGTTCATGGGTGCCCAGTGGTTAGGTCTTTAGGGAGTCTCTTTACAGATATCTTCCCAAGATATTAAAGGTCAGGCTGCCGTTAGGGCAATCCTATTCTAGGTTATACAGATTGCCAAAGGAGAAATAAAACAAACTTCTGGAAGGTGTTTGCATGCCCAGACACAAACCACTCAGTGCTACAGTGCAGCTGAGTAGCCCTGAGACGCTTGAGTCGACATTCCCAGCTCTCATCACCCCAGAGCAGCTCAGCTCCTCTTACCTGCCCTAACAAAAGGACTGATGCCAGAGTACAGCCATGTGGCAGTGAGGAGAGTTTTGCTGGCTGGCTGCTGCAGTTCTCCATGTGTTCTGTCCACCCTCAACATACATCTTTCCAAAAGTAGAAAAGCAGTCCTATACCCTGAAACACTGTCCTGGGTGGCTGGTGGGGTCATGCACTCTGTGTCCACAGTGAAAATGAGAAGGTGCTGTAAGAACAAATTGAAATGCTGGGCCAAGGTGTGTGATACACAATCACTGCTTTCACAGCAGAAAAACCACAGTTATTTTTCCCCACAGTTAGTTTTGGCCTGAACTTGAAACTGACAGGTTGCAGTCCTGTGCACCCCAGTGATGCTGAGCAGCAGCAGCATGGGACAGATGCCTTTAAGGGAGTGTGTGCTGTGTGTGCCGGGCTGCTGCAGGCTCTGTGCCATGGCTTTCCTCTCTCAGAGGACACCCTTGGCAGTGTTCCAGGATTGTCAGACATGTAGCTCATGCGTGTTTTTGGACCCAGGGGAGTGCTTAGAAAAATGCTGTACCCTGTAGCTCCTTGGGGCTTTGTAGTGGTTAACGCTCGTGTTTTGCTAAGGACCTGGCTGTGCTCTGGTTATCTGATGCAATTCATGTCCACATCCACAAAACAAAGAACAATTTCCTGTTTTCTAAGACGGTTATCATCATGCAGCTCTCCTAAGTGCTGTTAGGAGTAGGAATTGGGGGAAGCACTGGGGATTTGAGAGTTTCTGGGTAAGTTTTCTGAGCTGCTTCATGGCCTGTGCATTCTTGGCTACCAGGTTGTTCCCCCTGCTTCTCTAATCTCCGTAGATTTGCCCTTTCAGACATACTGGCTATTCTTAACCCTTGAGCCAAGCAATAATTTGCTCTGCCTAGCGAGGGCTCTGGCAGTGCTTTTGAGAGGGATGAGTGCTCTTGTTAGCACCTAGTTTTTGAGCTACAATTGGGCGATTTGGGGAGTTGCCCCTCAGTCCAGTGCCAGGACACATTCCTGAGGAGGTTGCAGGGCTGTGACTCCCTGTGGTGGCACTGAGGAGGCTCTGTTGGTGCTTGCTGTAGAGCTAACAATGGCTGTGCCAGACCCTGGTGCTCCTGTCACCCTGCCTTGCTGCAGGGAGATCCTGGGATGGGTGTCCAGCTCAAGGTGGTCTGGAGCACCCCCAGGGTGAGCTTTGCAGTAACCCTCCCCCAGCCCCTCCACCAGAGCTGCAGGTGGAGCAAGGGGCATGGAAGGTGCTGTGCATGGGTGCCAGAGGTGCTGGTGCCTGCAAGGTATGTGTCTTCCAGGGGCAACACGATAGCTGCTTGGTGGTTTGTTTTAGTTGAAGCTATGGTCCCCGGTTCCCTCTGGAAAACGTACAAAACCAGGGGCAATTGTCTGAAAACAGATTGAAATTTGCAGCAAAGCCCTTCAGGAATTTGTTCAGAAATGCTCTTTTTGACTTCAGCCTTAATCGTGCTACTAATTCCTTTATTCTTAATTCCACAGAATTTGAAATTGTGGCTCTTTGTAAGGATTATTCTTTTTAATCTGTGTAGTGATGGACATTTGCGTGTGTGTGTGTGTGTACAGAACATATAGAAACACACAGCATCTTGTAAATGGGATGGAAAAAATGAATCCTAAACAAGCTGTTGAGTAAAGTACAGAGGATGAAGTTCAAAGGGATTAGAAAAAAGTTTGGTAATGACTAAGGGGAACACTTAAGGACTTAATTTAACTTCTTAATTTCTCTAAATTGCTGATGTTTTTTCTCAGCAACAAAGCAATGCAGTTGTAATAGCTTCATCTAAAACCACCCTCCTACCCCCCAGCTGATAAAAACTGTCCCAATTTGTATGTTTCCTAGGGGGCAACATTAGAGAAGGAGTAAAACATCAGGATTTAACTCAGGAAAGAAAATTAGTGTGCTGTAAATGTACTTTCAGAACTAAATGCTTCCTTACTACAGAAGTTTAAGTGGGATGGTATCTGCTCTGCAGAGTGGAGAATCTGAGGCAGTATAGTTACTGCAGGGCTGACTAGCTGCTACATGTTAGATAAATTGGCATATAAAAGACAAAATTGGCTCACTACATCATTAACTGAGACTCCACAGGAGTGAAGCTGCATGTTATAGTGTGTCAGCACTGCCCTCTACCAAAGTTTCTTCAGGTTGGTGGCCAGAGAGTGAAATGGTCTTGCAAACTAGTAGACAACTATTTGGGAAATTTGGAACCACGCTTGCCCAGCTCTGCTGAATGCCCTGTGGGCATGGCCGAGAGACAGCCTGCTGACTTCAGACATGACTTGGATTGGATCCTGTGCAGGCAGTAGGTTGTCACTGAAACTAGGATGAGGTGGTAGGGCAGATCTAGCAGATACCAAATTCGTAACTTGGGAAGACGCTGAATGCTGTGGAAAAGCTGAAAGCCACAGCCAGTGTGGAGATTTTTCTTTCTAACTCAAGAGACATTTGGGAATCCATATTCCTAAGCTTGGGTTCTTTGTTGTTACGTGTTTGGTGCTGGTGCTGCCGGGTCGTAGTGTGGCGTCCGTACGTACCTGTTTCATCCCCTGGCAGGTGGGGCAACTGCTTGTGCAGGACCTGTGAAGCTTTCTTTTAATGAGGAAAAGGCAAAAACTCACACATCCTAGCAGGTGCGAAGTGCAACCATTAGCAACTGACCTGTAGAGCTGGTGCTTCTGCTCAGGTCAGATCCTGCTGTGTGTTCCCTCGGAGGCAGAGGGATAACCCAGATCAGGATAGCTGGAAGATGCCAGGGCAGAGACTGTAGCAGAAGGGCTAGTGAAGCCCTGGAGCACACTGGTTGGTACTTGCCTTGTGGGTAGATTTTTAAAACAGTTGCACAAATACCTGTCAGGAGTGATTTGGAGAGAGGGGAGTTGATTCTGGCGTAGGGCAAGCGTGAAGATGCATTAAATGATGTCCTGTAGCCCTTTCCACAATTATATGATTTATGCATTAGCTTAATTTTTGTAATTTCCTCCTTCCTAGTTTGATTAATAGGGAATTTTCTGTAATCAAGTTGAGCATGTAACTTGGAGAGATGAGGTTTAGGCTGATTGCAGTAAAAATCTACATATCCAGTCTAGCAAAACTATTTTTATCTCTAAATTATGCAATATTTTCATGGAACTCTGCAGCCTACTTGTATTTAACCTTTGAATGGAGTGCTCTTATTTTTTTCAGATCACCTAATGCAAACTTTATAAATGGGTTTTTTAATTAGGACAAACTCACCTGCATGCCATCAACTGAATTATTAGCAAGGCAGAGAAGGATCACCAATGGTGCTGTCAGACTTCAGCTGAATATGAAAAATGTTTAAATGCCAAGAACAGAAGTTGCCAGGAAATAACTTGAAGCACCAAGTGCTGGAGGAACAAATTAATATGACTTATTTTAGTTTCAGAAATAGTGAGTTGAAGCCTGATGTAGATAGACATTTCTATGTGCAGTAGCAGCACTTGGCTATGCAACAAGACTGACAAAATCAACACAACCTTCTCTTGAAAAAGAAAAGATATAATGTTTAAAAAAGCACTAGATAGGGAGAGAAAGAACTTGATCTACTCTACTACGTGCAAGACTCCGGTAAGCTGTTCTTGTGCTGTTGCTTATCAGAGTTGTCTGTGATGTGGTTTGGGATGACCTTGAAGCAAGAAACCCTTGAGCAAAAGCCTCTCTTGAAAGCCTTTTGGGAGTATGTGCAATCTAGTTTCATTTTGGCTGTGCTTTACTGCTGGTAGGGGCTATTGCTAGGGACAGTGAGACTAAATGCTCTTGCTGAGCTTATTTTCCCCAGTACTGCAGGAAATCAAAGGTAATTTTTAGAGGAAGCGGGACCTAAACCACCAGTAAGTCAGTATCACGAAGCCAGTAAGAAGGCTGTGTCAAATTGGGAAAATTGCTGCAATAAGCTTCCTATAGCTTTGTTAGGGAAGTGGATTTGTGGAAGCCTTCTGTGCAAGTTCATCAGTATTGTAGCTGACGGCATGAGTGACAAAAACCTGGGTGCAACTGGCTGGAAGCCAAGTGGGAAAAAAGGTGCATTGATAATGGATGCTCTATTGGATATCTGGAGACCATTAGACAAAAACTGTTAGTAAGTCTGTAATTATGTGGTTTTGTGGATGTGCCTCAGCAGTCTATTCTCACTGGGCTAATTTTCATGGAATCATGGAATTGTCAGAGTTGGAAGTGACCTCTAGAGATCATCTAGTCCAACCCCTCTGCTAAAGCAGGATCTCCTAGAGCAAGTTACTCAGGAATGCATCCAGGTGGGTCTTGAATATCTCCAGAGAAGGAGACTCCACAACCTCCCTGGGCAGCCTGTTCCAGTGCTCTTGTCACCCTCACTGTAAAGAAGTTTTTCCTCATATTTCAATGGAACTTCCTCCGTTCCAGCTTGTGCCTGTTGCCTCTCATTCTGTCAGTAGGAACTACTGAAAGGAGTCTGGCTCCATCCTCCTTGCACCCACCTGTTAGATACTTGTAGGCATTAATAGGGTCTCCCCTCAGCCTTCCCTTCTCCAGGCTACAGAGTCCCAGCTCTCTCAGCCTTTCCTCATAAGGGAGATGCTCCAATTCCCCAGTCAACTTTGTTCCCCTCTGCTGGACACTGCAGTAGATCCCTGTCTCTCTTGAACTGGGGAGCCCAGAACTGGACACAGCATTCCAGGGCAGAGTAGAGGGGGAGAATGACCTCTCTCAACCTACTGGCCACATTCTTCCTTACACACCCCAAGATTCCATAGGCCCTCTTGGCAGCAGGGGGACACTGCTGGCTCAGGGATAATGTACTACCTACCAGGGCTCCCAGATCCTTCTCCTCGGAGCTGCCTTCCATCAGGTCCACCCCTACCCTATATTGGTGCATGGGGTTCTTCCTCCCCAGTTGGAGGACCCTACACTTGCCCTTGTTGAACCTCATCAGGCTCTTCTCTACCCAGCTTTCCAGCCTGTCCAGGTCACACTGGATGGCAGCACAGCCCTCTGGAGTGTCACCACCCCTCCCAGTTTGGTATCATCAGTGAACTTGCTGCAGATACACTCTGTCCCCTTGTTCACCTATGTTGAACAAGACCAGACTGAGCACTGACCCCTGGGGGACACCACTGGTTACAGGTCTCCAACTTGACCCTTTTTCTATTGATTTACTGAAAAAACCTCGTTACCATTTATCACAGTGGCCAAGTTGAGTTCTGCTTGAACCTTGGCCCTTCTAATTTTCCCCCTGTGTAGCTTCACTATATCTTGGTATTCCTCATAAGTTGCCAACGCCCTTTTCCAAAGGTCATAAACTTTCCCTTTGTTCCTGAGGTCCAGCCAAAGCTCTCTATTTAGCCAGGCTAGTCTTCTTTCCCCTCTGCTCATCTTTCAGGTCCTGGGGATGACCTGCTAGCTGCTTATAGAATATTTCATCAGTCTCTACATCCTGGTTGGGGGGGTCTGTAACAAGCTCCCACCATGATGTCTGCCTTATTGGCCTTCCCCTTGATTCTTGCCCATAAACAGTCAACACTACCATTTACAATGTTAAGTTCTAGGCATTCAAATCTATCCCTAACATAGAGGGCCACCCCACCACCTCTCTTGCCTTGTCTGTCCTTTCTGAAAAGTTGGTATCCATCAATTGCAGCACTCAGTTGTGCAGGTCTTCACCATTTTTCTGTCATGGCAACTATGTCATAGTTTTCTTGCTGTACAATGGCCTCCAGCTCCTGTTTGTTGCCTATGCTGTGTGCATTTGTGTAGATGCACTTCAGCTGGGCTAACTGTCCTGCCACCTTTTAGGGGGACAAGCCCTGATTCCCACATGACCACCCTCAGGCACTTCCCTAGTTACCAGACTATCACAAGCCCTCATGTCTTCTCTATCACATGGATCACCATCCCCTACCTCCATTGAGACAACAGCCTGCAAGACCTTGCTAGCAATTCTACCAAAAGCACTGGCACGCAGCTCCCAGGCTTCTCTCCTATTAGGCTGGTTTCATCCCCATCCCCCTTCAAACCTAGTTTAAAGCTCTTTCAGTGAGCCCTGCTAAGTCTTGTCCCAGGATCCTTCTTCCCCTTTGGGTTAGGCTTTCCCCACCTGTTGCCAGCAGGCCTGGTGTCCTGTAGATCAACCCATGATCAAAGAAACCAAAGTCCTGCCAGTCACACCAGTCTTGGAGCCAGGAGTTAATCTGCTGGCTCTTCTTTATCCCCTCATCAAACCTGCAACTGGTGGGATAGAGGAGAACACCACTTGTGCTCCTGATCCTTTAACCAGCTGTCCCAGGGCCCTGAACTCTGTTGCCCTTGGACTTCTGGTAGCTACCTCATCACTGCCTCCCTGAAATATCAGTAATGGGTAGTCATCAGAGGGCTGAATCTAGGGTAAGGAGTTTTTTCCATATATCCTTAATCCTGCCCCCAGGGAGGCAGCTGACTTCCCTAAGAAGTGGGTCTGGCCTGAGTATAGAGCCTTCTGCTCCCTTTAGAAGCGAGTCACCTATGACAAGGACCCATCTTTTTTTCTTAACCAAGGTTCTGATGCAGGGCACGGTCTGACTCTGCCTTGGTGGCACTTCCAAGTTTGCTGAATCATCATCCTCATCACTGTTTGGTTCCCCTTGCAGAGCATCATATCTATTTTGCAAGGTCACCTGGGGAGGTACAACAGTTTAGAATTTTTTTGGGTGCTGTGAGCAAATAGATCCTTCCATGGCCATGGCTATTTTGATGTCCAGAGCTGGTGAGTCCAACATGCAGTTGTTATCCCAGGCTACTTCTTCAGTCCAGGTATGAAGGAGGCCACTTAGAAATTAATGGAGGGTGATGCACACAGTCTGTGATCAGAAGTAACAGCCTGTTGCAGGCTGTCAGCAGGGTGCTTGGTTGGTGATGCACAGGAGGACACCTCCCTGGCACTGTATGTTTAGGGTACTGCAGGAGTTTCCTCTTCCTCCAAAAATTTTTGGTTCACTTCAGCCCAGGATGTGTAGGCTTTGGGTTGGCTTTTTTTCTCATTTCAGGTGAACCTGAAATATCCCTGCTGTGCAGCCCTGTGTTTCTTCTGGCTGCCCTCTCTTTTACCTGTTCTGAGATAGTCTTTGCTGGCAGCCACAGAGGGGCCCATCGTCTGTCCCACCAAGCCTTCCCTTGCCTGTTGCTCACCTTGCTGTGTGATCACTTGCACTCCTGCTTACACCAGTACTCACCTTCTGTAATATAATTCTGATTTGTCTCTGACAGGTTCTTACTCACTGAGTATTTGTCAGGTCTGTTTCTGCTTGTTCCGGCTCATTTCTGCATTACAGAATTATTTAATTGCCCAGTTAGAGCCTGGTTGCCCTCCCCAGGTAGGTGTGCCCTCCTGTGGAACAACCACTCTGCCCACAAGCCCCCTTGTGGAGTCCACTCGAGACAGAGAAGGCATCTTGTGCATCGTTGTCCCAAGTTGTTCACAACTGCTGGCACTCTGGGCTTCAGATTCAGCCTTTCAAAAGACTTTGGTAACGAAGAAAGGAACATTTTTTTTCCTGACTGCTGCAAATGAAAAAGCTTTTCACTTGGGAGTTGTGGGTCATATTTATGGAAATGGAGCAAGCACTTGAAATATTTATAACGGTTACAGAAGCGATTGAATCTATCTTTTATTGATACGTATTTACATGCCCACAAAAATCCTATTGCACAGTAGTTGAGAGAACTTTATTTAGATTTAGTATTTTGAAGTAATTTTTTAGTGCTTTTTTATTATCCGTGGAGTGCAAGATTCAATATTTCAAGTAGAACTGTCACCAAACAGCCGGAGGTTTTAAAAAGATTTTTATTTTACGTAAAGATAAATGTTGAAACCACATTTTTCAGAGGCACCATCTGTTCCATGTTGACCTTAATTTTCTGGATGAGTGCTTTTCTTCAAATGTTTTAAGTCTTGTCTACATTTCATTTGGTTGGGAGTGTTTAGGTTATTTGTTGAACAGGAAATCAGATATTCAGAATGCAAACACACCATTACATTACAAATTATTCCCTTTGTATAATTTAGCAAACTGTTTTGTAAATATTCTGCAGACTTGCTGGGGTAGCTCTGCATCTTTGACATCTGGTGAGTTGGCCTTGTGTGGAACTGGATGTCTTTTGAATGTCTCTGTCATGCCTTGCACTGGGAGATGGGGTGCAGGACACCAGGAGAGAACTGTGGAGTACCCTTCTAAAGGGTAGTTTTTGGGGACAAGGAGAGGATAAGAATTTGTTGGTTGGCTTCATGGCCTTGAAGGATTTGCTGTTGGGGCTGTCTAAACAATACCTGATCCTACTAAAAAGGGGTGGGGGGGGCACTAAAATAGCTATATATATGGATACTTATACACACATGTATATACATATGCATTGTTCCCACAGGACAGTACCTTTCTTTCTGCCTTCAAATCCTTCTTGCTCTTATATTTTCTCTCTCCTCTCTCTCTTTTTATATACATATATGATCTTTGCCTTCCTTGGCCTCCAGCCTTGCTGTGTGGCTTGTCCAGACTCTTTTGGCTCCAGCAGTTCAGCTGTTTGTTACCCTGCACCTCCAAGGGTTTTCAAGACCCTGCTTGTCCCTGCCTGTCTCTGCTCTTTCTGCCCAGGATCTGCATTGCAGGCTGGGCACCTTGCCCCATCCGCAGCTCACCTCTGATCAGCCCCATAGAAGCTTTTTGGTGCCCCTGGACACTGTTCCCAGGGGGCTGTGGCTAAGACCTGTCTATGTCAGATGTTGATATGTGGTCCATCTGGGCTAATGCTGACCCACAGTAACAAGCATTTTAGTGACAAAATGTACCTTTTGCAGCGATGGTGACATCTTGGGTTTGGATTGTCAGTAGGGTTGTGATCCTGCTGTTACTTTTTTTTTTATATGTAATGTACCAGCTCCTTTGGCCCCTGCAATGTTTGTAGCCCAACGCAGAAGGGATATTGAGACCTTTTTTTCCCCTCTGAGTATGGATTTGGAAATAAAACTAATGGTGTGGTAGAAAAAGTGATACAATTTATTTTTTTTCCTGTGCTTCAAGAAATTCCCAGAGGGGAATGCTGTAAGGACTGCACTCTCTGAAATTAACCAGCTGGTTTCTTTACAGCTCTACTGTGTAAGTGCCTAGTAAAGCCCATTGCAATGAGATGCCAAGATGTGGGGGTAAGGAGCTGAAGAATTAACAAAATATCTGCATAAACCAAGACTGCAGCATTTCCAAATACCAAAGCCAGGTCTCACCAGGTTGGCTGGGTTGGGAAATACCTGTTGCTACACCAATTTTTGAAGGAAGTGATGGAGCTGGGATGAGCAGCTGTTGGACTTTGTGGCTCGTGGTAGTGGCAGTTTGCTGCCCAGAAAACCATGAAGTGCTCTGCTGCTGGATGTTTAGAGGGTTCTTGGATGTGCACATGGTATGTACCCCAGCCAGGCCCCACCAAGTGAGAGCAGAGGAGGCAGTGGGTCAGGTCACCTCCTGCCCTTCCTCCCCAGCATGTCCAGGGGCCAGGACTCTCTTGGGAAGTGGGGACATTGCATGTTCACTCCAGGCTAGCTCAAGCTATTTTAAAAGGATCTTTTTCTAATCTGTGCTATAAAATAATTAAATTAGATCTAGGATGAGTACGTTTTGTCTCTCCTAGTTATCTCTGGTATCTAGATTTACATCTCTGTATGCAAGGACAGGAGTGATTAATACAGGGAAAAAAAAAGTCTGCTCTCCACCACTAAAAAAGGCATTTTCTGTTTTTTAAAAAAGCACTGAGTCTTGCAAATGAGAGGGGTCTGGGTTGTTTTGGTCTTGTTTGGAGGTGGTGATTTATAAAATAAGTAAAAATGCACATTGTAGGTGGGTGAAGAGTAACTCAGAACTACAACATCAAAGCTGTCCCTTGCACCTGCAGGATGGGCTTTCAGAAGGCAAGGGGTCTGCCTTAACTGCTGGAAGGTCAGGTTTTAATACTGTAATTAATCAGAGTTTCTTTTTTTTTAATTATTTTTTTCCCCTCCCAATCTACTCAACAGGGACAGAGGAACTGTTGAAGAAAACCATTAAAAGCAGGACTCCTCAGCAGAGCAGGGAGCCATTCCTGGGCTCTCCCAGGGGTGAGCAGGCAGGAGAGGGCTCAGAAATTGTACTTTGGGCTGACAACAGCACTTAGGACTTCAAATACCACTCTGGGACAGAGTGAAACCTCTGAACTACTGCAAAGTTGGACTGTGCATTTGATGTGGAGATCTTGGGGGAGACAACGGCTGACCTCTGCCTGCTGACTGCCCTGGAGGCACAAAGCTTCATGGGGATTCCCATTCAAGGGTTACAAACAAAGTTGAATATCCCAACATTGAGCCTGAATTTGCAGTAAAAAGTTGTTGGAGTCTACAGCAGCAGTGGGTAAGTGAACAAGAGCTGTGTACTTTTCAAAATACCTACTTTAAAGACAGTATGTCCTTATCTTCAACAGAAGGATGTTTAGTTTTACAATCTAAAAATACATTTTGTTTCCATGCATCTGCCTTTCTACAGTTGCTTAAGGAGACCTGACTTTGGTAGCATAATTCTGGAGTAAGTGTTAAAATCACTTGGTGTATGTTCATTGTGTTTTTGTGGATAGGTTCATAGCATGAAGTTGTTCAGGGTTTGAGCAAATAATTATTTTGAGGCAAAACAGCTAACTTTGATGTGATTTAAAGAGGGCATTCTGCAAATACTGCCTTTGCTTTGATATATCTGCACCGTGTGGGTAAGTGTATTAAAGATGACCAAAAGTATTCTGACCTGCTGGGCTGTGAGTTAAATATGAAGTCACTGGAAAACTATTTGGAATAATACAAACGTTGTTTCTTAAGTTGAAAAGAGAGGGTTGAAAGCCAAATGCTTATCCATGGGAATGCCTGAACTACCACAGTAAGTGTAAAAAATACGTGTTGTGAATCTGTGGGGCTAATGGGGGACTCTGCTTTCCACTGGCACATGGAACAGGTCACCACTTAGAATAGCAAAAGCAACCCCATCCACCAAAACCTTCAAACCTGGCAAAAACCTCTTGCCCAAAATCTGTGCTCACTTTTCATTGCTAGTACTTTCCAGTTTGCATTGAGGCAAAATCCCATTCCCTGCTGTCTGTTTAATTTTTCAGGGAGATTGCTGTGCAGCCTGTCTCACATGAGGAGGCTGGTGTGGAAAAAGCTAGTGGAAAACTGTCAGGTGAAATGGGGAGGCCATGCGGATGTTGCTCGTGTTTGCCAGGTTGAAACAAGCTGCTAATTAATGGGAGCATTTGTGTATGGCTTGAGTTTTGCATATATGATCAGGCATAACCACACTGCAGATGAGGAAGATAAACTGACAGGCAGGTGGGCAGCTGGAGGTGACCACTGGGGGGGTTTATAGTGAGGTTATTGAGGGCTCTAGAGAAGGTGAACACGAACTGATTTCTTTTATATCCTGGTCTACAGCACAGAAGGAAACCTTCACCTCTGCAGATTCAGTCATGGCCCTGCCATCTTGCTTGCAGCACTCCAGATGAGAAAATGAGCCCTCTGACCACAGGGTGCCCTCCAGAGCCAGCTGCCCGGGTCTCACCATGTTCTAGGAAGCCTTGGCAGCAACTCTGCTCCCTGCCCAAAGGCTGGACCTGCTCTCCTCATGGGGCTGGGGCAGTACAGGGATCCCACTGCTCAGTGAAAATCCAAGCTTCAAAATAACTACCCAACGTTTTGAAGATGGGTGGACAAAGCAACAGAAAGGTTGGTTTCCTGGGCTTCTGAGAACTGTCTTAATATTCATTTCTCACAGTAAGGAATTGAAATTGCTTTTTTTGAATCCACAGTTTTTATAAAGCATGCTCCCCTCTAAGGAAGTTGCCACAAACCCACATGTTCAAAAACCGAGTATCATTTTTCCTTATTAGACTCTGCTGTTATCCCATGTAATCTCTGGATTATAACTAATTAATGTAGCTACACCTAATTATTGAGCTAGCTACAGGTGAGAAGGAGCTTATTTTTAATGAGATTTTTGTTTGATGGAAATTAATAGATTCTCCAAATGGCATGTCCTTTCATCCAGAATAATTTGCCAGGAACTGGATATTGTAGTGACATAGATTCTGTTTTATTTTGTTTGGGTTTTTTTGGTGTTGTTTTTTTTTCAAATCTAATGCCAAACACAATGTGTGCTTGGTTGACTGCTAAGCAGCAGAGTGCTATTTGAGAAGAAGCTTTGAGTATTTTACTGGGATTCCCAAATGTGAGAAACTTGCAGTGCAGACAACAGTGTAGAGATATTAATGCTTTGGTAGCAGTCATGTGGCAATGAAGTCACTGCTTGGTCATCTGGGAGAGATGCACTGTATCTGTCTAGTGCATTTAAAAAAAGCCCTAGACCAGTGTACAGGTACAGCATGCAAGCAATCCCCAAGTGATATTGCATTGCAGAGGTGATTCTGACCTACAATAGGCTGGTGCTGCTGTGCCAGAAACAATTCCTTCCTCACCTCAGTGGCATTAGTTACCGGGGCATTTTAACCAAAAACTGAAAGAGGAAAAGGGTGTCCCTTTTTCTGGTCTCAGTGAGATCAAAGAGCAATGCAGTCACTGTAACACTGGTGTCACAACTTGAAGCCAAATATAGTCCTAAACATTATTTGTTGGTTGCAAGACCAAATGCAGACAAGTAGTTTTCCCACTTACTATGGAAATAACATTGTTTACTTGGCATCTGGTTATTAGACATTATTTCCTTTTCCTTTCCTCTCCCAGATAAAATGAAGATCTTTTGATTAGCAGCTACAGTAAAAAGTGACTGATTTATTTGTGAGAGTTGATGTTTGCCAAATACATTGCTGTGGCAAAAGTACTGTTTGTTATGAGATTGTGCTGGGTCACTTGTTGATGCTATTTGAGGGAGGGAATTTAGTTAAAGACACGGGAACAGGATGTTCATTTTATTTCAGTACTTGTAATCCTGAGTCATCTCTGATAGCTGATGAAATACAGCAACTCACATCTTAGAGCTTCTCTTAACATAGTTTGAGGATGCTGTAATTTGATAGAGGGTGGAAAAATACATAGATCTGATCTTATGCAGAGAAGTTTATTTTACTTGTCACTCTCTGTTGAAGCCCTCTTAAACTTTGCACATCTGTGGCACTTTACTGTGTCTTTGAATATTTTGTAGTTAGGGTGAAACAAGAGCTGGTGTGTAGACAGCCCGTGGGTGCTGGGACTCAGTCTCAAGTAGGTGGGTTCTGGCTGTGGAGACCAGCTGGATTGCTGCTTGGTTGGTCATGTTGACTGCTGTGCAGCTTGCTTCCACTGCAAAAACAGCAAGTCCAGAGGTATTTGGTTGTGTGCATATGATGTAAGGAAGCAAAGGAAAAGTCATCTTTCATCTGTGACCTTGAATTCAAACATTAGGTGAAATTCTGGGTATAATTTTACCCAAGCCTGTGCTTCTGTGGGAGTGTGATTATTTACTCTGATTATTACTATCAGAGTAGCATGCACCATCAAATGTGTATTATTATTATTTGAATATATTTATTTTATTAATTTAGTGCTGATGACAAGATCCTGAATTTGAGCATATTTCCTCTTAGGAGCATAGAGGTGTTTCAAAATAATTTGCATGTATCACTTCAGCTTCACTTTTGCTGCCTGCTACCCTGACTCTTTAAAAGCACAGGGTACTTACAGGCAGAAAGTAACTAATATTGGCTCTCTTCAAAGCTGTGGGAAGGATTTATGTCAGAAGGATGTAATTACTAGATTTGGAATTTGATCAGGATGCACAATACTGCTTGAAGTGAGGGAAAATATTGTAGGGTGAACATTGATCAGAGGATATAAGGATGCAGTTTCACTTTTAATTTGGATGCTTACGTATTCAGTAGTGTAGTTAATGTTCTTGGTACCAGGGTGAAAAGCTGGCTGAGAAAAGAAATTCATAACCTTCATCTCATGCAGTTGTTGGTTTTCTCTAGGGATCCTGCAGATCCAGCATAGCCAGGTTTGCTCTGGCACTGGTGCAGTAGTGTACCTGTCCAAAGGCTTCTCTCTTCACCCCTTCGCCTCCTGACATTCCCAGGAAATGTGTGTGACCAGGCAGCAGAGCAGCTCAGAAGGCTTCTTCACCCCTTTGTAGGACAGTACAATGAAGACAGGGAACACAGGTAAAACTGTATATTAAAATTATCTGCAGTCAAACAGTGAAATACATTCATCCCTTCTGGCACTGCTGCTAATTTATATTTAAAGCAATATGAATTTCATGAGCATTTTAAAAAGTCATATTTTAAATTCAATTTGCTGTCAACTCATTTGATGTTTTGTGTAAAGTCATTTCCCGTAAACAGGTTATTGAATATCAAAAGACTTGTCTCATACATAATTTTTTTGAAAGAGATAATAATATAATAAAGATGAGAATCTGTCCCTCACGTGAGTCATCAAGCACCTCCTGCATCACTGCAGTTCTTTGGTGCTTTCTTTATCACAGTCAAGGGAGTGTCCTGGGCAAGGAACATTTGAGAAACAGTCAACAATAATAATACTGTTTTCTAGGTTGCAGTAGGTTATTCTGCAGTTAGCTTCTGATATATAATATATGAAGAAAGACATTAGTATATTTTTTTCCAAATATCAAAAAGAGAGTTGGAAGAAAATGGATTAAAATACTTCAAATCTGACAGAACTTTTGAGTTGTAGAGCTCATGTAGTATAATGGACTGGGTAGTGTAAGTAGATATGTTGAAAAGCTGAACATGTTTGTTAAAAATTGCTGAAGAAATAATTGCTGTATTTTTTTGGCATGGGATTCTTATCTGTGCTTGGAGGTTGCTGTCATCTGGCAGTTGCTGTGCTGTGTAAAACTAAGCATCAAAGCCTGTATGAAGCTGAATCCTTTGCAAAAAGAAAGAAATTGGCCTCTGGATGCCACAAATTTCTCTTCCAAGTGCTGAGTAATGTACCTTGGGTGTAAGCATATAATATCCAAGTAAGCTGCTTGGGCACTCAAAGATTTGCTAGATTCCTATCAGAGTACATCCAGCCAGTAAGGTTGGAAGAGATTTTTATTAAGTCATTTATTTAAACAAGTTCTGTTGTGAAAGTGGGCATCTCCTTCTGTCTTTGGAAACTGCCAGAAGAAGTAGTTTTCAAATTTTGAATCCCTTGTATCCTAGTTGCATATGGTGCATCAATATAACATAAACACTGAAATAGTCTCCGTTCTATTAAAAGCCATTAGGGGCAACTGGACATTGCACTGAGTAGAATTTAATTGTACTTTTGGCTTTCTCCAGCAAACTGCCTCCTAATTGATACAGGTTTGAAGTAGATTTACATCTTAATAACATTTGAAGTTGAACTTTGAAATCCCAAGCTCCCAGATTTTCCCAAATCAAAGTTTTTTTTTTCCCAGCTGCTGATTGCCCTGGAAGGATTTGCATTTTATTTCAATTAGGGAAGGAAGATTCACCTAATTGCTGAGCATCAAAATACCCTAAAGGTAGACTTCATGAGCTTGAGGCAACTCAGCTGAAGCCTCTGTAGCAATTCTGAAACAGCACCATCATGTCCTATCTCTGAACCCACCCCAGGGCCCCTCTCTGCTTGTTTTTGAGGTTTGCTGTGCATGTCTTCTGGCACACAGAGATGTGGAGACTGGTACAAGGCTCAGATGGAAGAGTTGTCCAGCCTTTCCCCTTCCCCATCACTTCTGGGCTGGCTTCAGATGTGGTACCTGTGGCCAGAGCTTTCTCCTTCTGAGCCAGGGGTTTCAAGCTGGGTTCTACCTGCTGCAAGCCCATGGGCTGAGCTGGTGGCAGTGGTGTGTCCATGGTTACATATAGCCTCTGTCAGCTACGTGTGTTTCAGTAAATTATTAATGTGGTTAGAAAAGACTTGGGGGTTGAAGAAAATATGTGAGGTTTGTAGGCAAGAGATCAGAGCAGACCCATGCTGCAGGGGCAGCAGAAAAGGATGAGTCCTAGTGAAGGCTGAAGGAAAACACTTTTACTGCAGAAGGTGGAGCATGGTGGTCACCACCAAAAGGAAAAAACAGAAGCTTGTCTTTCTGCTCTGCTGGCTTTTGTAGTTGTTGGGCAAATTCTCAACTGTGAGTATTGCCTCTGTTTCTTTATCTTCAGTGAAACTGATCTCACTTAAGACTTAACAGGGATGTGACATAACTTATGTTGCTGAGAAAAAGGTTCATTATGAGGGATAGATAGGTGTTGTACAAATCCTGGGTGTTCATATGGTAGCACCTTCCCCTGTGTTACTTTTATGAAGAAAGTGAAACGAATCCCTGAGGATCAGACACCTGGACCTAAACTGAAAATGCTAGACACCATTGCCTTGATCTGATTCTTAGAAAAAATTCAGAGCAGGTAGAAAGTGGAGCATGGGCCAGGCAGAATGGGGAAAGTGGGAATAAAGCAGCTTTCCCCAGCAAGTACAAGGCTTTGAAAGAGTAGGAGTGTAATGTGTGCTGGTAATGCTGAAGCCTGCAAGTTAAAATTGTTATAATATGAAGTAAATCCACAATACCCACAGCAGGAAGCTCAGTGCATTACAGGGGAATTAATACAATATTTCTGTGGTCAAAACGTGGGGTCTGCTGAACAGCGGCTAAATCGTCTGGGGAGAACCTGGCCAGCAGCTTTGTGTTCCTTTTGAGCTCTGAAAGCATTTGACATCTCCTGTCCACCTCCATGGAAAAGCAAAAGAAAAGCATCCCAGTGCCTGTGTGTGGGGCAATGCTGGTGTCCACCAACAAAACCCTCCAGCTCTGTACTTTGAGAGTCCACCATGTCCTCAGGGTCACTGAGATGCCTCCTCTGCAGAGACCATGGCCTGAGGGCAGTGAGGGGTGGTCAAAAGTGAGGAAGAAACAGCATCCTTTGGTGGCTGGCAGACGGTGTGGTGACTCCCCATTGTGTGCAGTGCTCATAGATGCAACTGGTGTTCAAAGAAGTCACCCCAGATATCACCACCTGGGACAGCCTCCCGGGGTATCCGTAGCTCTGTGTTGCTCTCAGGGGTCAGATGATGCTGGGGAAAAGTTTTACATAATGCAGTATTTCTGATGACACTGATGGGTGAGTGCCTGCTATGAAGGATACAGAAAAGGCTCAGTGGAGGTCTGTGACCTCTGTGTGGGATGGGTGTCCTGTTCTAGGGCCAGTGGGGAAGGGGCAAGCTGGGTATCAGAGTTTCCTATGCAGTAAGAATAAATTAGGTTGGAGAAGAAGTTGTCTTTGAGTTCCTGAAATACATGGGAAGGAAAAAGAAAATTAATTTCAAGTGAAGAGAGTTCTCTGTAGCCAGGGCTCTTTGTGACAAGGAATCCAGAAATGCTTGAGCCAGAGGTGAGGAGGCACAGGACCTCCTGCAGTCGCTCGCAGAGGGGCAGAACATGCCTCAGCCACCCTGGGCCTCCAGGCTCACCCCCTGTGCTGGGATGGGAGGACATGCGGGAAGGCAGAAGGTACAGTCAGGTCAGGTGCACTCTGGTGCCTGCCAAACAGCTGGTAAGGTCAAGTGCTGCTTTAAAAAGCGTATTATAATGTGAGATGCTGGGAGTCGAATGATGAGTTTCTGCCCTAAGGAGCATTGCTGAGCTGCTGTGTTGGGTCTGGCCTTGAACCAAGGGCTCTGTCGTGTCGTTAGGTGGTGCAAGTTTGCTGCAGTTTCTGGAAAGCTGGAGCATTTTTTTCAAAGATTGCAGTATGTGTGTGAGGCTGATAGCAGCATGGGAGAAGGAAAAGCTAAGCACTGTGCCAGCTGTAAGTAAAGCTGAATCTTAAATATAAGCCCTATCAATAGTCTGGGCAGCACCGAACAGCAGAGGTAAGGTCATGTCATGTGCATTGCTTCCATAGTTGCTTGGGGATGTGCCTGGGGGATGGCATTTAGACAGGTCCTGCAGCAGTGGGCCAGGGCAGACAGCAGTGAACTCCCAAGGGTGATGACTAGGTGGGTGGGAGCCCTGGATCTGCGGCTGGGGGTTCCCCCAGCCTTGCCTTGCTGACCTGGAGTGAGCTCCTGGAGGAAGAAGGCTGCAGCAGGGAGGACAGCAAAGCAACTAGACTGTTCGTCTCCACGTTCTGCATAGCACTAAGTGGATAAGACAGAAAGTGAAAACCTTGCTGATGTTGAGCAGAAGTGACAAAGCCCCCAGTGACAGCTGAAGCAGCTATGTCTGCTAAAAAAGCCACAAAACAAAAAATCAAGAAAAAAGATCTAAACCGAAGCTGGGTGTTTAACAAGCCCATGCACAGTTACTCAGTTACACACTGAGTAATGTGCAATTGCATAGTTTGCTGCTCAGGCTGTATATGTGTCCTGTAAGGTTTGCAAATGGTTGTGTTTCAGGTTTTGGAAATCTGGTGTGAGTCAGACGGGCAGAGTTAGTGGTTTGCAGAGGCCTGAGACCACCAGGGTTTCCACTACCAGGGAGAACTGTTCTAGTGTTTCCAGTGGTTGACTGTGGGGTTGTGGAGTCTAAATTTATTATATGGAAATATTTGGTTGAGCTTTTTCTTCCAAATAGATCCCTATGGATAGCTGTTTGCAGGCCCACCCAACAACAGAAGGAATTAATGCTCAGGCCCTGCAGTGTTTAATGCAAGGAGACTATGAAGTTGAGGAGAGAGAAACATAAGCAGTGCAGTCTGGCTGCAGGAGGATTTTCTGAGAGGGTTTGTTTCCATGCCCTGCAGCTGGCAGTCATCCTGCTCACAGCTGTCCAGGGAATGATGATGTCTCTTTGCTGCAGCTTTCAAGGTTTTTAAATGTGTCTGTTTCATACTGAAACAAAAAAAACCCAACCAACGTTATTTTGGATCGTTTTCATGAAAATGAAAACACCTGGCTTGGGTGTAAAAATAGCGGGTGTGTTCTCAGTGCATGTTTTACTTCTGCTTGTCCTGACGTGCAAGGGCATTAGATGCCAGTGAGGGAGGTTCAGGTCTCATCCCTGTTGCTGTGACCCATGGTGTGTGGCTGTGTGTCTGCCTGCACCCCACCCAGCCTCCCTGCACGCTGTCCCCAGCAGCTTTCATTGAAAGCAGGACATCTGCAAGCTGAAAGCTTTGCTGGAAAAGCAGCGCGCTTCAGGAAAACGTTGCTTGGTTAAAAGTGTCTCCAACAGGAAGAATGTTCCTGGAGATAGGAGCAGTGGAGATAACAGGCTTTAGACAGCTTTTCTACTACATTTCTGCTTTGCTACGTTTGTGAATTAATCAAGGCCTTTGACAGATAGGATGGAAGAGCAAAGCTACGGCAGATCCTGGTCTGGTGTCTCAGTCACTCATTCTGCCTCCCTTTTCCAGCTGCCTCTCCTTGCACAGCACGGCTGTGAACGGGGCCACAGTTTTCTCCTGCTGCTGCTGAAGTCGAGCTGCAGGGAAAACCTGTGGGGATCTCTGGTCACTGCAGCCGAGGAGCAGACCTTGCTGTTGTCCCTAGCTTCCCTGGTGGGTAAACAGGTCCTGCTCCAGCCTGACCTGCTCTGCCAGGTCCCCTCACTTAGTGGCGTCTGCTTCTCTTGTCAATGGATTTGGGGATGGTGGTACTCTCCAGTGAAACACGGAGTGCATCTGAGATGGATGGGTAAAAATGCTGCATTAACATCTCTTGCTAATAATCCTTGATTAATGCAGTTACACTGTTGTTGCTAAAGGCTGTTGCTGGACAGGATTAAGGAAGAAAGACCTAGAAGAAGCAGGATTGGTTGTGAGTTATCCCCCTGTATCTTTTAATCTCTCATGTGGCACAGCCTGATGTTTTCAAGTCTTCCTTTTGAAATGGCAGATAGAAACATATTGCTGCTGTCTGGAACCTTTAATCTTCAAATGGAAATAAGCTTTTCTTGCAGAAGTAGGCTGCTTTTTCAGAAACGCTGATGTTGTGCCTTGGTTGATCTGGCTAATTAAAAATGAGCTCCTGTCAATCAAAACCATTACTTTAATGGTAATAGCAAAAATGCAAAGTGCAGCTCTAGTAAATGCAGTGTTAGACAGAAATATGCCTCATTTCCCCCAGGTGAGTGACTCAGAAAGAAGGTTTTTATTGTGAGTTTTGATATTAACAGGCCTTTCTGTTACAAATGTTACCCTTGTAATTCCTATTGGCTATCCTCTCTGTGTCCTTGCCCCTGAGGAACACCTGGTTTTAGCAGATACTATGTTTTGCTCCCTGTAAAAATGGGCCGAACTGAACCTGTTGCCCCAGCTTGTCTGCCCTGCCAGTTGTGCCATTCCCTAGGATCTCTTCACTGTCCTGAAGGTTCATACGGCTGATCCTGCTGATTCTGAATCCTCTGGAGAGGCCCATCTCACTGGCTGAGAAAGCACCTAACTTAGGCTCCCTAATTAAGCACATATAGACAGGGAAGTATTTTTACTTCCTTACACCTGTTGCCTGTATTTGTCTTTTTAACATGTACTTCTGCACCAAATAGATCTCTTGTTGCAGTGAATGATATTCTGAGTATAGCGTTTGACTTAGAAGTGCACACTTGAAATGCTTACAAGCATTTCAAGCTTGGAGTGGTGTCAGCTGTGTGCCTGGCTAATAAGCCTGTTTTCAACAGACACAAACCAAAGCCAACCTGACTTTATATATATGGAATTTCTCGGACATTGGTAGAAAGACTCTAGGTGCCTTAATGATTAATTAGACTCAAAATGGCAAACATGACTGCCTAGCAGCAAAGACTAATTATATGCAAATAGTGAATTAATTCAACCAGAGTTAACTCAAAAGACCTCAGAGCAGCTCAAGGAATTTAAAAAATATTTCTTATACCCCCTCCAAATTCAATAAACAAACCCTCACCTTCCTCAGAATAGCCTTATATAGAGACACCCCTTGAATTCCCCTTCTTTTCCTGTATCTTTTAACCCCCAGTAACTTTGTCATTTAAACTTTTCAATAGCAGTGTCTCCCTGCCTCTATCTGCCCTGAGCTCCTTCCTTTGCCAACTCCTGTTATCTCTGGCTCGACTGTTCCTGTCTCTCCCTTCTTTTTGAAATAATGCTGTTTTGTTCTGCATGTGTGCTTGTTCTTGGATCCCAAAGTCCAGTAGCACTTCCCTGATTCTTCAGTTGCTGCCTTATCCCTTCTTTCTATTCTCACCTAGAGTGCTCTGGTACATCCTGTTTCTCCTGCCTGTCTGCAGCCCCAGTGCAACTCTGAGCTAAAAATCCTCACCTGGGAATGTGAAACTGGGGCACTTTAGTAGCAGACTTGAATGCATCAGGACAGGCTACCACAGGCTCAATACCTGTAAAATTCAGTCTTTCCTATTACTTAACTGTTATTCAGAGTTAATTTGACACAAGCATGCTGGCACCAGTTTCCTTCACAGGGTCCTACTTCAGCCTGTCTCCTTGTAGGAGCCCTGGAAGTTAGCAGAGATCGGTGACAAAGAAGGGCTGACACAGATCTGCAGATGCTTACAGCAGACCCTCTTGCCTTCCCAAGGTGGAGGCCTCAGAGTATCTGCTAGGGTATTCCAGTGCTCTTATACCCCTAATTACATGCTCATGACTTAATCATAAGCTGCCTTTTGCTCAGGTCTGCTTGTAACATCTTCCTCCTTTCTGCTGCTGGTGCGTGGGCTTTCCCTTTAATGTAGCAGCTGTTCAGTTCCTGCCTGAGTGATGGGACTGAAATACCTGCAGACAAGCAGAGGATCTTTCAAATTCCTTTTGAAATACACTTGGAAATTGCAAATTCAGTTCTGAGATGGAAAGCTCAGGCACCTGCCACTGAAGGGAAGAAACCAGGCACATGCTTCCTGCAGAAACAGGCGAATGGCACAGGTATGAAACACAGCCTTTATGTTTAAAGACCTCAGCACTTCACAGTTCACTCCTGTTCTTTTACTAGGCAGTCTCATGATAGTCAGTATTTTCCTTAGGGCCCAAACTTCCAGTCCTGTGATCTGACTGCTTTAATGAAATAAAATTGGCCCAAAAGCAGGAGGGCAGTCAATAGATGCAACTGAATAGAAAACCAAAAGACAAAGATACACAACCTACCATTTTAAAGCTTTTTTGGCTTTAGAGGTCATAATTTCTTTGGAGAAAGCCAGGGTGATAATTTTGGTGTGCTGTTGGCTGCTATTCACAGCTGACTTATTTTTAAGGTGGCACCTGAAGGACTGTTTTCCCTTGGTTTTTCTTCTTTGGGATGTCTCAGGGTGCAAAGGATTATTTTGGAAAGTCTGTTTTATTTGTACACCCTTTACATTTAAAATGCTGTTTTTAATAAGAGTGGAAGATGTGGATTTTTAGCCAGGCTGTTTTGAACATTGCTGTTGACATACGCACTCTGAGGAGAGTGCACCTTGGTTAAAGATCCCTCACTACCAGTGAAGGTGGAGGCAACCTTTTGTCTTTTTCTGGTCATGTTTCCAACACACATGTGTTGAAGTAATTTTTCCTCTGGATGATGTGAACATACAATGCACAAATGAACATCTTGGGCATCCTTTGTTCTCTGTTGAATCCCCCCCCGATTTGATTTTTTGATAGAAAAAAGAATGCATCCATAAACCAAACCTGTATATAACAGCTCTAAACTGGGAGGAAAAATGCATAAAATAAACACCCTTTATTTCTGATGGGCCCTGCAGCAGCAAAGCTAAGATGTGCCTTATCTTTCTCAGGAAAAAACAAGCTTTGCTTTTTAAAAAAATGTCTTGAGTGTTTAAGTTCAAAAACATTTCAGTTGAGTTACATAAATTCATAGAGAGATTGTCATCTGTTTGATGAAAACGAAGGCAAATCTGTGGACAAAGTAAAAATCTAAGGCCTAGCAGAAACTTGGCAATGAGTTTGGGAACTCAAAAACCTTGGGAAACAAGTGTATTTGGATCATGCTGTCACTCAGTGATGAAAAATCTCCAGAGTCACCTTCTTGACCCTTCTCTGCATGTGATGCGCTTGTCATTCTGCTGCATGTTGCGAATTCACCTGGCTCAGATTTATGCACATATAAACATCATAATGAGGAGGAATTACTGCTGCTAGCAGTGGATGTGCCTGGCCAGCTGCCAGGGAGCTCACTGATTGCTGGGGAGATGCCAGCCTTTATGAAGAACGGGTGTTCTTTCAAATCACAAAATCATTTTTGATTGAGGGGGAATTATGAATAGCTGCAGTGTCTGCCGTGGCCAAGGAAGTTTACTCTGAAATCAGTGCTTGGCGCTCTGATTGCCAAACCTTTCGACCACTGTTGAGGTTTTGGGGCCGGATTTTCTGGTGGGCAGGGCTCTGCTGGTTGGGACTCAGTGTGTGCAGAGCAGGGATGGCCCCTGGGGACCCTGTGCCGGTGGCCACAGCCCCCCCGGGCTGCTCCCCTCCCTGCGCTCTGCCGCTCCTCAGGAAGGAGCTTCTCATACGTAGTGGGAAAAAAAATCATTTGGTCTGAGGCATGTCTATAAATATTCTGCAATTCCTTTAGTCGGTCTGACACCTTCTCCCCATTGCCACCTGTGGTCCTGCCTTGGTTTGGCGGCTGTGCTTCGGTTTCTGTAGTTTGGCCGGGCTCGCTTTGCCCTCCTGTGGCCGACAGCGGACATTCCAGAGGTCGGTTCCTGACATCAGTGTCCTCCAGGGATGCGGTTGCCCAGAGGCAACCTTCATAGACTCCCTCAGTATTTGGTACTTGCTTTTCAGGGTAAACACAAATGCCTTATCATTTAACACAGAGTTGCAAACTCGTGATTAGTACTGGCAGTGTTGTTCTGAACATCACTAACTGGAGTAGCTAATAATAGATAGAACTGGTTTAAGATGTATTTCCTCACCTTGAAATACAACTGAATTCTTCTGAAGAGAAACCCACAGCCACTTCTTTCTCCGAACCCAAATAATTATAACTTCAGACAAAAGAATTCAGAATAACAAAAACTTCCTTGGTAAGAGATGAAGTATTCAAACTCACTTGTTGAAATATGTGTAATTCTACCCCAAAGTAATGTTAATATGGTTAAACTTCTGCAGAACTGTTGCCTCAGCTCTTCAGATCTGTGGCTGCTTCAGATGCCTGCTGTTGACATCGGTCCAGGTGTTGGTTTGTTTTCAGTTGCAAATTTGTTTTCAGAAGGTAATAAAATAGACTGAGAGGGATGAGGCTGGGGAATTGCTCACTGCCTCTGCATGTTGTTGCCTTCTTGGATGCTGCAGAGGCAAGTTGTGTCAGCAGTGCACAGGACAGCTTCAGAAGTTGCATGGAAACATGGCATCTTGCATGGCCCTCATGATACTGACATGTGGCTTTCTCCATCTGTCTCACACAGGCATGAGGACAATGTCTCCTCATCACTCTGACTGAGCAGCTGGGACTGCAGGGCAATGTTAGATCAACTTTCTCCTGCGAAACTGGAGGTGTCACATGTGAGAGGAGTGAGGAAGAGCTTCCAAATGCATAGCTGCTGCATGTCAGGGTGTCTTACTCACTGGAGGTGGAAGGTTTGTTTTTTTAATTGGTTGGTAGGATTTTTAATCTGAGGATAGGAAAAATCTCATGTTTTAATAGTCATTAAGATAAAATAACTTTAATAATAAGAACTGAAATGCTGGTGATCTTCACATGTAACCGCAGTGAGCTCAGCAGGTGCTCGTTGGCTGTGTTTCCAGTTTCAGCATGGTTCAAGGATCTCACTGGTGTATTTTGGTTTCTAGGTGGGGAGATGAGAGGGCAGCATGAACACAGATAAAGTAAAGCTTTCTTAAGAAATACTTCTTTAAAACACTGTAAATGGATTTGTGGTTAACTGGTATTTCATTTAAAATGGCTGAAATCCAAGCAGCTTAGATCAGGTAAGGGTTCTTATTCTCTGGTACGTGTGCAGTTCCCTAACTGTTTGTTAAGGCTTGTGGAGAGGAAAAAGGGAAGGGTCATGGAGAGCAAAACTTGAGATGTATGAATTGCAACATTTTAACATAAATACAGGCAACCACTTAAGATAAATGCAGTAGACTAAAGAAAGCCAACTGCTAATGTAAGGAAAAGCAGTCATTAAAGCAAGTAGGAGTAACTCCTTTCCCTGCTGTGCAGAGGCTGCTGCCCTGGGTAAACTGGTTTCATCTGGTTCCACATGCTCGTTTCTCTGGCTATGGTGCCAGCCAACTGTGTCCCATGCAGGAGTCTGTCTTGCAGATACATGAAGATAGGGGAGAGTAATCTCATCATTTATGTCATATGCTCTACAGTAAAAGGGTAAGATTTTTAGTGGATCCTTCTCTCCTATTTCTTTAGTTTCTGCTGCAAGCATCTGCTATTGGCTGTACATCCTTCTGGCAAAATCCCTGAGACGTGTTCTTACGGTGTGTTGAGGATGAAATCTGGGAAAAGGTGGGAATTTCTGTTCAAAGCTTATCCAAAATCATGTGTTTGATGCATTTTTATGCATTTTGTGTAAAATACTTGGAGTCTGGGGTTAAAATTGATTTTTCCTTTCTACTATGATTGTAGGTAACCACACCTTCATGTCCCTCCTACAGATACAGCATACTTGTTCTATTGCTAAGCTCCCAAAACCCCAGTATTACAACTTTTTTGAGAAGTAACAGTAACAAAGGCTCTCCATTTAATGCTAGAACTGTATTCCTTTTTTTTTGCATCTCTGATAGAGTGGGGAGGATTCTGCACCGTATGGCTTTTGCTGCCATAAGTCCAGGTGTGGTAGCTGGTGCATTCTAATGGTGAAGAACCAGTTTCTCAGCAGTGGCAATACTGATTACATATGGCTTAACTGAAGATGGGTGCTGTGCGTTGGAAGATATGTCCCTGCCTGCAGCCATGAAATTTCCAAAGCAGGACTGGGACCAAAGTGTGATTATGTGAGTCAGAACGTAATTAGGAATGCAGGAGGGGACGTGGGAGTGCAAGCTGTGTTTGATATGGTAAAATCTTCAGTGTTCTGCAGTTCTTGGCCTGAAGTTCTGCACCTATTGAAGATTTCCAAAGTTGGAGCTTTGGACTTGTTTTAATGTGAAATATTTATTTTTACATTACAAAGAAAATAATGGCCTAGGAAAAAAACAAAACACAGCAACCTAGGGAAAGTGTTCACAGAACACCAGGATTAGGACTGAAAAATTGCATAGAAAATTGCTTTCAGGTCCATGTTGCAGAGCCAAAGTGGCACGAGTTCTCAGATGTGACAAGCAATCACTGCCTCTTCTTAGACTCTACAGGAGCTGCTGAGTGCTCAGTGTGTGTTT
Source organism: Apus apus (assembly GCF_020740795.1). Lineage (NCBI taxonomy): Eukaryota > Metazoa > Chordata > Aves > Apodiformes > Apodidae > Apus > Apus apus. The sequence goes on along the minus strand of NC_067287.1, from coordinate 31,647,414 downwards.
GAAAATGAGGCCACTGATTTAGGCTTCTGTGTAGGGACTTAATGGCCTGATCTGAGGCATCCACTTCAGAAAGTTTTGACTGGATTCACATAAACCCTTCAAGTCAGAGTATATAATTTCATATTCCCTGTGGCCAATGAGAGACTTAACTCCAGTTTTGCATTTCATATTCAGAGACTGTTTATAGCTCTGGGAGGTAAGGAGATATTTTAAGCAACCTCTTAAAACTCACTGGGTATTTTGGTTTCTGGAGGCTGAGGGTAGCAAAAGGTGAGTGGATGCTTAATGATGACTTGGGGACAGGCTGACTTGGCAGCATCCTGGCTCCCACCCTTGTCAGTCAGCAGAAATGGAGGCTCAGTGCTGTAGAGGGTTGAGTCCCACCACCTCATACAGCTATGGGTATGTCATTCCTGGCAGGCATTTGTTCAGCCTGCCCTTACCAGCATCTGATGACGGAGACTCCTCAGCCTCCCCGAGCAGTCTCACTAATACTTCGTAGTGGCTACTGTGAGAAGGCATTCCCTCACCCCTTCTGATGTTTGCTCTTGCTCTCTTTGTTACACCTTAGGTTATTACTTTTCCCCTTCCTTTAGGGAGATAATATGTAGATGATTCCTTCCTAGTTTTGGAAAGTCCTCCTTGTATCTGACAGCTGCTTAGGTTTGTGACAGAACTCAGAGGGCTGTGAATAATGGAGCAGGGTTGAGCTGGAGACCTGTAACCAGTGGTGTCCCCCAGGGGTCAGTGCTCAGTCTGGTCTTGTTCAACGTATTCATCAGTGATGTGGACAAGGGGACAGAGTGTATCTGCAGCAAGTTCATTGATGATACCAAACTCCAGAGGGCTGTGCTGCCATCCAGTGTGACCTGGACAGGCTGGAAAGCTGGGTAGAGAAGAATCTGATGAGGTTCAACAAGGGCAAGTGTAGGGTCCTCCAACTGGGGAGGAAGAACCCCATGCACCAATATAGGGTAGGGGTGGACCTGATGGAAGGCAGCTCCGAGGAGAAGGATCTGGAAGCCCTGGTAGGTAGTACATTATCCCTGAGCCAGCAGTGTCCCCCTACTGCCAAGAGGGCCTATGGAATCTTGGGGTGTGTAAGGAAGAATGTGGCCAGTAGGTTGAGAGAGGTCATTCTCCCCCTCTACTCTGCCCTGGAATGCTGTGTCCAGTTCTGGGCTCCCCAGTTCAAGAGAGACAGGGATCTACTGCAGTGTCCAGCAGAGGGGAACAAAGTTGACTGGGGAATTGGAGCATCTCTCTTATGAGGAAAGGCTGAGAGAGCTGGGACTCTGTAGCCTGGAGAAGAGAAGGCTGAGGGGAGACCCTATTAATGCCTACAAGTATCTAACAGGTGGGTGCAAGGAGGATGGAGCCAGACTCCTTTCAGTAGTTCCTACTGACAGAATGAGAGGCAACAGGCACAAGCTGGAACAGAGGAAGTTCCATTGAAATAATGAGGAAAAACTTCTTTACAGTGAGGGTGACAAGAGCACTGGAACAGGCTGCCCAGGGAGGTTGTGGAGTCTCCTTCTCTGGAGACATTCAAGACCCACCTGGATGCATTCCTGAGTAACTTGCTCTAGGAGATCCTGCTTTAGCAGAGGGGTTGGACTAGGTGATCTCTAGAGGTCACTTCCAACTCTGACAATTCCATGATTCCGTTTTCCTTTGATCTTATCCTCTTTGTGCAGGAAAATTGAAATAATTACGACAACTGCATCAGGTCATACTTTCTGTCCCTTTGACACTCTTGGCTCTCTCCAACTGGACAGTAGATTTCTAAATGCAGTATTTCAGCCAAGGTCTAAGGCCTGCTGTGTTTGCTGTTATTGTTACTCCATGGGGATTTCTCACAGATACTGCATTTTATGATATAAGTCTTTTTGCAGCAGCATAACTTTAAATAATAATAATTTTATTGTTCCTTAAAAACATCCCTGAAGCATTCCTGTGCCATTGCCTTGCCCTTTCATGTTTCATCTAGAGGTGTATCCTAAGAGTAGGCCACTTCATTTTCCTTCAGTAGTTTACAAACTGGGTTACATTTTTAAAGACTTTTTTCTTCTGATTTGTCAGGATCACGTTCATTCTAACTCTGTCTTCAAACTTCCTTAAAGTTTTTGTCATCTGCAGAATTAGTAAGCATACTCTTTTCCACCGTGCAAATTATTTTTGAAAGTGTTCAAGTCACCCAAGGCAGATCATCATGGAAAATTTTTTTAAAAAATTAATTAAATTTGGCAGTGGACTATTGATACTGCTGTCTGAGGACAGATGCATCTACTGCACTCTAGGTTGTGCTTCCTTCTTTTTAAATTACTGTATCTGCAAAGAAAACCTTGCTGAAGGCAAAATATGTATCACATGAATCCTTTTTTAATGAGGAGTGGAGCACCAGACCATCACGGATAGTCATTCGAGCTTTGCCCTGTCTTACTATCTGATCCTGTTAAGCCAGGGACAAACAATGGACAGACCAGGGTGGAAGGAGTGTGAAAAGGGATTTTACTTTCCACATGGCTTTTCCTCCGAGTCTTGTGGGATTTGGATGACCAAGGCTGAGACAAGAGAGTACATTCTCATGTTAGCCAGCGTGTAGTGAGTCTGTTTCTTTTAGTTTCTTAGGTGTAACCGTGTACCCCATTCCGACCACGCTGCCCTTACACAAACCCCAGGCACGAACGTGCTGAGTGGACACGCTCTCGTGTTACCCTGCCAGCCTCGACCTACTAAACAAGGCCTGGGACCTTGGGAGCTCGGCACCGCGCTAGCGGTTTTAATTGCTTTCAACCAGGACTTGAAATGCAGCCAGAAAACGCCCCACCTCTGAAAGCTGCTGTCTCAGCAGGGCTGTATTAAAAGGAGATTTAATGAGGGGAACATGGATGGAAAGCCGCCGGGGAGCAGCTGCCAGGGTGCTGGTTGGTTTTAGGCCTTTTTGCCACTGGTGCCCCGTGCAGTGAGAACAGGCCTTTGCCCCTGCCAGCCTGCAGCCTGTGGAGATGCAGAGAGGCTACAGAATCATAGAATGGTTTGGGTTGAAGGGGACTTCAGGGGTCATCTCGTCCAACCCCCCTGCCATGGGCAGGGACACCTGCCACTAGGTCAGGTTGCTCAGAGCCCTGTCCAACCTGGCCTTGAATGTCTCCAGGGAAGGGGCTTATTACCACCTCTCTGGGCAACCTGTGCCAGTGTGTCTCACCATCCTTACTCTAAACAATTCCTTCCTAATCTTTAGCCTAGATCTGCCCCCTTTCAGTTTAAAAACATTACCCCTTGTCCTAGCACAATAGGCCCTGTTAAAAAGTGTTTCCCCATGTTTCTTGTAGGTTCCCTTCAGGTCCTGGAAGGCCACTCTAAGGTCTCCCCGGAGCCCTCTCTTCTCCAGGCTGAACAGCCCCAACTCTCAGCCTGTCTCCGTAGGAGAGGTGCTCTAGCCCTCGTCTTTGTGGCAGGCTCTGGACTCGCTCCAAGAGCTCCCTATCTTTCTTGTGCTGAGGCCTCCAGAGACAACTTGGAGCAGGGGGAGCCAGGTTACCTGCTCCAGCCCCCGGCCCCCTCTGGGGTCCCTTCAGCCCACAGGGCGGCCTTTGTCAGGCAGGACGTGAGGTGAGCACATCCCATGGGATTCCAGGAGGGGTTTTGCCAGCTAGCAAAGCTACAGTGTTTCCCCAGGAGCTCCTTAGGCCACATCATGCCTCAAATTTTTCCAGTAAGGATCTGCGTAGATGAGAAAGGAGCTTAATTTTTCTACCAGAGAGCAAGAGAGAATGGCTTTAATTTCTCTACAGCAGCAGAGGCTTTTGTGGGGTTCCTCACACCTGTATTGAAAAGTTACTTTAAAAATAGTAATTACTGTGGGGCAGTAGGCGTTTTTGTCAGATGGAGTTGCAGTGGGGTGGGTGGTCCCGGTGCTGCCAGCCGGGGCCATGGCTGCCTGTCCGGGCCGGGCGTGCCCCAGCCCGCGTTTCTCCCTCCGCCGCTGCCCTCGGCCCGCGGCTCCCTCGGGGCTGCTTCTCCACGGGGAGAAGAGGCCGCGGCCGGCCTGGGGTTGGGCGAGGAAGGAGCGGCCGGGCCGGGCTGTTCCAGCGGCGGGTGCCTGTGAAATGGCTGCAGCAGGCCTCGGTACTAGAGGCCTGAGGAAAAGGTGCATGCACTCCACGTACTGTCATTTTAAGCACAGGATCTGTGGAAGGAACATGTACTGATTCAGTCCAAACAATGCAGGTCCAAAATGTTGCTGTCCTGAGGCCTTGGCGGCCTGACGGGTCCCAAGGGCGTTGCACCGACCTGTGGTGAACCTGGGTTTTCTCTAAGCGTTCCCAGCCCATGGTCCCTGTCAGGTAAGCAGCCTTGAAGATCTGTAGCAGGAGAGGAAGGGGAAATCCTGTTAACTGAGCCCCACCTCTGAGTGTCCTTGGATTTTGCCAGTGCTGTGCAGCATCCCGCATACATTAGTGGTGAATCATAACACACTGACAAATTCCAGTCCCTGTGACTCTTCCTTTACTTATCTGGTGGTGGCTGCCTTGCTTTGTGCTGAATGGGTCACCAGACCATAAATGTTCAGCAGTTTTTGCATAGACAACTTGAAAGTACAGGCTGGGGAAGGAAAAAAAGAATAATGCTACTAATTGTTAAAAGCGTGGCAGAACTCAAGTGCTGTAGTAAGAGATTTCGTAGCATGAACGTTAGTCTCCACTAACGGGAAGTGTCACATATAAATAACATTCCCATCTGGTTAAATATTTGCCACTGAAAGGTAGTTCCTGACAACGTTCTTTTTCCTGAAGCAGACCCAAGAAGCTGCCTCCTGCTTGGGCCCAATGCTTTGTTGTGCAGGCATGTGGTCCATTGACAGTAGCTAGTGAGGCATGTTAAGCGTTTTGCACCATATTCTTATATTAATTGATTAACCCTCTGACTCTTTCATGGGGAGGGGAGGAGAAGGCAGAGCTAAAAATTGACATCACCTGCATATGTCAGGGATACAAAGAATGTTGAGTCTTAATAGTTTCATCTTACAAGGTATAATATAAGCTAAGCTGGATAGTAATGCTAGTTGTTTCATCTCCTCAGGCACTTGACTCACCTTTGTGCTGTTGGAGGGCAGTTTTTCAGTTGAAGTGCTTTGTGGAACTAGCAATAATAGTAATACTTACTTTTGTATTGTTTCAATAAGTGGTGCTAAGGACCTGTTCCCCAGTTCCCTCTCCTGTACTTTCAGGGTGAGTTAGATGGATCTGACATTCACAGCTTGTTAATCACCAGAACCCCAGGTAAAAATAACTGGGTACTTTAAATGCTGTAAGATTTTGTGCTGACACTTAATAACACCCTGGATGTTTTTCTTAGCTCATGTACTATGTGTGCATTGTGGTAGTTTCATCATTGCAGCATAAATGTGTCTTCGGCCACATTGAGATGGAGCAAGAAATGGGGTGGATGTCTGAAGCTACAACAATGGCTCTGCAAGTTTTAGGTTTTGTTTGGCAATTTTTTCCAACCCATTTAATTTGGCTTATTGTGAGTGGGGAAAAATACAGTCCTTCAAAGTGCAGTGTTTTAAGCCACACAAAAAGGAACTGTGCTGGAAGGAGCGTTATGAACCTCAGTGCATGATGCCACTCTTTGGCAGGGAAGGACAAATGACGTGTAAATTTTATTTGTTTACTCTTAGATTCTGTTCCTGTTTTGACATCAGGGACACAGTTGCACTCACTTGATCTTTTCACTTCTGAGTCACTGTTCTCAGAGCAAAAAAGAAAGATGGGTTTTGGAAGCAGTGATTTTCAGATTGTAGGGTTGTTGTAGATCAAAAGACTGCATTGGTGAAGAAGAACAAGATGGTTTTAAAGTTTTATTTTATTTGCATACTCATTTTGATACTAAAATCAGAAACTGCACAGCCTGATTTCTGCTATGTGTATTTAGTGTAATCTTGTCTCTAACTATAACAAAGCTAAGATAAAATAGCTAGGGTCTGTTGGCTGTCTTCTGGGGAGCATCTAAGAAATCTCCATGGCTGTCACGTTATAAGATTCTTCAGTATTAGTTGATGTTCCAGGGCATTGTTGTCAGGTGATATTCTCATTGTTACAGATATAAGAAGCCTCTGCCAGAATTTGGCTGGCATGCAGTTCAAACTGACTGGAATTCCTAGTTAAATGCTGGCTGAAGTTCCCACCTGGAAATCTAGGAGAATTAAGCCAGACTACCTGGTGCCTAATAAGCTAATTCTCCTTGCTTGCAAAAACGAATCAATTGGTTTAACAAGCAATACTTTATTAAAGGGAATTAGGTTCCCCTAGCTGGTACTGCTTTCATCTGCCCATGTGATCACAGAGAGTAAGTGCTTGGCTTTAGTCTTCCCATAGATGTAGTATTTTTGCTTGTCTGAAGCCCCCAGAGTACCCATAAATGCTGATCTGCATCCAGTGGGAGATCCTGCCACTTCAGATGCTCACCAGTGTGCGCATGGGCTGCCTGATCAGAGCCCTGTGTGGTCTGAGTTAGGGAAGTTTATGATCTTGTGACCTGTTTTGGGTCTCTCTAATAGGGACCCCTTCCATATTGCGTAGCCTCTTTTACACAAAGTGTTTGGCCAGTACTCTGATGAGAACAGACTTGTAACTCTAAAGCATTGGAAAATTGTGCAGGCCTTCTCCGTGCATTGTTGCATTCCTTACATCGACACTGCATGACATAAATTTGTTCCTGGATATGCAAATGCTGCTGTAATTGTACTTGTTTCAGTTCTAGGGAATGCATGTATTGGAGGGAAAGATTTACTTGTCAGGCATTTCTTTGGATCACAGAGCAGTCCCATATTAATAGACCTAGGTTTTAATATTTCTGTGACAGTGTGTTGAAAAACAGATGTATACATCCTTCCAAACACTGATACATGAACATTTCCCTCTAAGCTGTGGAAGAGGCTGATTTATTTTTGCTCAACGTTTATGCCTTTCAGCATCGTGAGTGGCAGCACTAGCCACGACTGATGTCTCAGAGACCATGGCTAACAAGCAGGAAAGAAAATCAGTGTTTTCACAGCCTTGTAATGCCCTGTTTATTTATGTAATAGATTGAATATCGTGTAAAGTTTGAAACTGCACTGAGCTTTTCTCAGCTCCCTTGATCTGTCTCACAGCTGTGGTAGATGGTTCTCTCAGCTGCTGTTGCTGCCTCTCTAATCTGTGCTTTGATTCTGTAGGCATTTCTTATCTCCTGGTTGTGGTCTGTTTGACACGTCCAGCTATGGAAAGGAAAAACAGACTGTTAAGAACTTGTGTGATAATGCTTCTGCCCTGGCCAAAAGGAACTTTATGTTCCTTGGAAACTTGCCGTATGCAAGCAAAACTATGTATTTTAAATCATACTTGCAAGCACTGAGTTATTAAATGGCACTGTTACCCCGATGTATTTTTCCCCTTGATTTTCAGTGGGTATGAGCTGTTGGTATCAGTGGAACTATATGTGTTGTTGGAGAAAACTTCAGAGCTGTGTGGTTCCTGGAGCTTTTGACCTGGTTTTACTAAACCTGCTTATGATGATTGATATTTTTGCCCATATATCTGTATTGTGAGGGCTAAGCCTGGGTTCCCTAAGTCTCAGGCTGACCTTGGAGATAAAACCCTGGGGTCAGAAGCTCCATTGGATAATGTGGGATCCAGCTCCCTGAGCACAGCCAGTGACTTACCCCACTACCCAGACTGCTGCTGCGTGCTCACAGGCTGCACCTGCTGCTGGGGTGCGATGCATTACAAGGTGTGCCATGCTGTGGGTACTCTAAAGCTGATAGCACCATAGCCACAGTGCTCTTCATTCTGAGCAGCAATGCTGGCTGCATGACATGGTCCTGGCACTGGAGCCACATGTAACTGTGTAAGAAGCTCATCTGTCTCCCCTATTCTGCAGCAGCCCTCATCTTCAGTGCAGGATCTGTTTTGTCTAGGAACATGCAGGTTTTTTGGCATATACGTTCATTTTTTTATGCATGCAAATTATAATTACTTGGATGTTCATAAGCAGGTTTAAAATTTGACTTCTTTGGTTTGCTTCTAGCTGTGTTCAGGAAGCCAGCTACCAAAGCCCATTCTGACTACCATTTTGTCTTCTGACCTGAAGTAGCTGGTGCAAAAGAAAACAAGCTGGTTCTGCTTTGCCTCGTGCTTTCCCGTGATCTTAGAGACTGAAACCTGCTCCTCCGGTGGCATAAGGCTTATGGGTAAGTGTTTTGCCAGAACTGTGATATACATAAGCAGCTGTTCATCTTCCCTAAGTGGGGAAGAAAATCACCCAGAGGAGCAATGGCTCTCCCTGAGGCAGCAGCTGACGTGGATTTATGAGGCTGTAGCAGACATAATTGACCTATTTCATTTTCCCAAAGCAGGAAGCCAAGATCTCCTGTGGGAACAGACCTTCTTTAGCCTTAAGCAAAATCTGTTTTGCTTCCTGGGTGATTCTACTAGATGGGAGTCAAAAGCTGGGTGTCATGCTGCTTTGGCTGCAGGAAGCTTATTTACCTGCTGTGGAACAAGACCTGCTGAGGCTGTTCAGGGCTTCATTTCACCTGGCAGGTATCACAGCCTATCCTAAACCTTTGGAAACAGCTTTCTAATGGATACTTGCCTGCCTGAGGAAAAGGCAGCACTCATTCTTGCTTTCTCACTACCTTAGGCTCTAAACCAGTGCTATTTTTTTCTGAAACAGAGTGCTGCTTTTCCCTGGGAGGTGACCCTCATCAGCAGTGGCCTGTTTCAGGAGCGCTGCTACGTAGAGCAGTGTTCAGGTACAACCAAGGCTGTTGAACCTGGGTGCTGGTTAGAGAGCCTGCTGAGCCTGTGGCGAATAGTGCACAAGTGAGCTGTGCTGTTCCCAGTTGTAGGGTTTTCTTGTTTGCATTGTTTGGAGAGCAGGGCAGGCTGACCAGTGAGGGCTGGGGTCAGCCAGGGTGCAGGACAGCCTGCGTGCATAGCAGTGACCCTTGAGGAGGAAATCTCCTTCACCTCTCCTGAGAGTCAGGAACACAGGAACTATTCTGAGAGCGATGCCGTCTGCGCCTCTGGTTGTTTGGAAGCTTGCTTATCGCTGTGAGGCAAGTGTCTGGATGCAGTCCTCTCAGGGGGAAACCTGCTGTTGTTTCCACTATTCACTCTTTATTGTGGTAGTATCTGAAAGCCACAGTCATGGTTCAGAGCCCCCTTGTGCAGGGAGTTGATTATGAGCAGGACTGGGATGAAAGTGGGATGGTTCCTCAGGGACGAGTAGAAGTTTGGTGGTTTTCTTAAGTTTTATGGAAAAATACATTAGTTTGTAAATGAGTGACAGGGCTGTTGGCATTTATGGTCAACAGGAGCAATGTAACTCCTTTCAGCACTTTACTTCAGGATGTGAACACGGGAAGGCAGGGTCCTGGGAAGAGAAGCTTGTAGGTCAAGCTCCAAAAGTGTTACTGTAATTCAGGCAGTACATTTCAGTGGCAAATTCTTGCATTTTCAGCCTGTGCCTGTGACTTCAGGAAATACTGCGGAAAAACACAGGTTTGAGAAGATGAGGAAGCCATCGTCAAGGAGTGAAGTATTTATTGTCTGTGGAAGATCTAGTAGGAGTGTGTTTAAACATAAGCATGGTGCATGGTAAATGCCTGTGGAAACTTTCATTGTTTTCTGTTAAGTGTGACCTTTTCCTACTCCTTTTTTTCTACTTTATTTTGTTGTTGTTTAGGTTTTTTGTTTTGTGTACAGGGTGTTGTGGGGGTTTTTTTTGTTTTTTCTTTTTTTTTTTTTTAATCAGAAGCAGTTCCTTGGGAGTTACTGTAGATCTACTTCAAAATATCTTTTTAAAGCACTGAGATTTTTTACTTGTCTAATTCATGCTGAGAAGCAGCGAAGTTCACAGGAAGCATCATTAATTTCAAGGAACTATTCAGCTTTAGTAAGGCTGATTAGTTGAGAGTATTAGGTGAGAGTTTTTGCAATATTGAAACTGTCAAGCTATTACCAGATTTTACATTGATTTTTACCAGTTTTCAGGTTCTTTGGCACATGTTTTAATTGTTGACTGGAAAAGGAAATGAGTATTCATGTTCTTTCTTTTGCTGCCTCTCTGTTTTAGGGAGAGAAGTAATTAATTATTTCACGGATAGAAAACAATTAAAGTGTTGTTTCTTTCATCTCTGCATGATAATGAAGTAACAAAATGGTGTCTGAGAGCTGAAGTTTTTACCAGAGTTTTTGTGAGGGAGAGGAGTACTGCATGCAGCTGAGCTGACATAAGAAATGTCTCATTTTTCATGTGCTAAGGGGTGATTGAAATCTCCCTGTAAACTACTCTATTAGGGTGCTTATGCACTACTGAAAAAAATGTAGGCTGTGGAAGAAAGTAACACTGCAAGCAAAGCCTGAATACAGTAATACTTCAGTTGTAGGCAGTGCTCCACTTCGCTGGCTGAGAGCCAGCTTTTTTATGATATGGGCATCTGCGTTTGTTTAATGTGTCCCTTATCAAATCCAAAAGCTAATATTTGAATTAGTCCTCCATGAAGATAAAAGGAACTGTTTGAGTGAGAATTAAGATATTGTGTATTGTACTCCTCAGAAATGTATCTGGGTACTTTACCTTGAGTCCAAAGAAATGTCTTGCAGATGTGTACTCAATCTGAGTTCAGAGAAAGTTCTCTTAAATGCTAGTTCGTGTAGTTTTGGGGCAAGTCGGAGCAAAGAGGGTGATCCTGGTTTTAATCAAATGCAAAGCATGCTGCAGTTGGTTTGCATCCATCAATTGGTTCTCGGATCAGGCTTTTTTTTAGTTCTGAAGGTAGTAAAGAGACTGCCTTTTGAGGAAGCTCAAGGAGGCCTTCTGTATTCCTTTAAATAAGAATTCTGCAATCCCAGTCTAGCTGTAGAAGGGAGTCTAGTCCACAATTATCTTTTCTGATACACAGCATAGGCAGATCTTCTGCCACTCCATTGGCTTCAGTGGATTCATACCAAAGCTGCATCCATGTATGCAAGAGTAGAATTAAGCTCCCCATACTTACCTCTCACTCAGTTTAAGCACTGAATATTTTGTTTCTGAAAATGACACTTTTGAGTACCTTATGGACAAGGTCAGTCAGGTCTGAAGGCAAGCAGCAACATAAGGACTCTTAATATATGGTTGGGATAAATGTAAATAAATGGATGGTCCAACAAACGATGCCAGGATGCCACTGCTGATGGATGTCAGGACCCCAAGTCCCCTGTCACCACCACCAAAAAAAGCAAAAGTAGTTAGGTAGCTGCAAAAGTTAACACAGGTTAGTGGAGGCCTGGTGAAAAACAATCTGATAATGCAAATCATGGTGGTAATGGTGGTGAAAGAAGGATTGAAAACAAGGAAGAAACTTAGAAGGTAGCAGCCACAGCAATGCAGCTTGGGAAAGGAACAGCAACAAATGATGACTGTACTAAATCCACTTAAAAATTAAACTATAATCTATATTAAATGTAGCAGGCTTTCCCTCAGCAGGCAGTATTCATGTAGAATTGAAAGCTGAACATGAAAATCTGAAAATACCATGATGCTATATAAGGAGGATTATTGTGCAAAAGAAATTTCTAGTATTCAGGAAAAAAAAGGAACCTTTTCGTTCTAACGGCAAGCTTTAACTATTGATGTAAGAACAATAACAACTGTTAATGCTGATAATCATGAATGTTTGATGTCCTCGGGTTCTTGCCAGGCTCACCACATGCTTTGTCAACTTAAATGTTGGGAGGAAGCAGCGTAGCTGGAACTTGCTGGAATGCATTAGGTGGAGAAGAGGAAACCTTGTTTCCTGACAAATAATTCTTTCAGGTAGTGCTTTTTTGCAGTATTTGGCCAGCTGCATTGTTGAATGAAAATAATATTTGGAGAATGATGGTAGAACTCACTCAATAATATATAATCTAAAGAATGAAGTGTCTCCAGCACAGTGGGGATATGGAAGTAGGCTGAAGCTTCGTCCTTACCTACACAAAGTAATTATTTTGTGTGGGCTTCTTGAAATGATCTCAGAAATGTTAGAAAAGCACCTTGCTAGTTCTTCCACCTCAAGTTCCTGTGGTCATCTGGATGGTGGAGCCATGGGAGAACTGCTGCTGGTAACAAATCTGACTGAGAGCTTTGCCCAGGGCCCCAGTGGATGGGCTCCGTATCATGGAGGGGCAGGAACATGCCTTGCTGCTGATTCCATGGGCAATATTTCATGCCACTTTCCCCAGAGAATTTAGACCAGAAGGATGTCGCTGCAGACCTCAGCTGATCCCTTCTTTGCTCTCATATTGGAATCTTGTACAAAGAAAATGAGAGTAGACACCAAGTGTGCTGTGGTGATTAAGATCTATATAACCAAAATACTTGTTCAGATTGCTCCAGTAGCATGGCATCAAAGAGGAATCTTTGCCATGCTTTCTGCTATAATAAGCAAATTAGATGAGTTCTGAGTAGACAATCTTTTTCTCCAACTTCAGTACTTACTACAGGTAAAATATGTACTGGATATATATTGTTTTAAAAACATATTATAGTCTGAAGACCTATTTTGTTCTATTACTTGGAGTAGGTTAGGTATTAAGGGAGCAACAGTGGAGTAATACCCCTGCAGGCACAGTTCTTTGGCTGTGTTGCCTACCAGCGTTGTACAGGCAGGGATGATCTCACCCTGTCTGCATTTTGAGCTGACCAGGCATCATATGGATGCAGTTAGTGCAGTGCCTCGTTTCAGCTAATGAGAGATGTGGCATTTTAGCTTGGGGCAACATCTGACATTTGACATGTCTTCCAGTTGGCTTGATGCATGGGCAGAGCGAGGGTGTGTCTGTCTCAATGTGAAGGTGGCCTCTGCCTGAAGATATTGTGCAAAACTGCGTGTGTGAAAGACTTGCAGAGTGATTTTTGTGAAATCCTTGTGAAGTGAAACATGCTCTGTAATACGAAAATACTCCTATTAGAGCTGCAGCTTGAGTAACTCTTATATAAGATGACGCACCACCAGTTCATATTCTCTTGTCTCTGATTTTCTCCAAATGCATTTGGATTTTGTGAGTCTCCCACTGCTGGCATAGATTTTGTCTGCTGTCACATCATAAGACAAGGGACTGCCTGAATTTGTTTAGTCTTTCAGGATGGATGCTGAATACTGTGATAGCATAGGCATTATAAGAAATGTCAGGAGGAAAACTTTGGAGGAACTTTGTCTTTATTAGATTATAGAATGAGTTATAGGTGTGTAGATGTCTTCGAAATTGATGACACTTGGATGCCAAATACTTTTTTAAGGTTTAGTATATTAATCCTTGTACTAAATAGTAAGGATGGAAGTACAGGTATGCATATAGAGATACATATGTATATCTAGGTGTATGCATATAATGTCACTATAGAGTTGTATGACAAAGAATACATACAACTCCTGAGTTTCCATTGTCATTTTTATCTCTCAATACATCTGCCCCCCCCCCCCCCCCCAATCTATTCTGTAGGAGAACTTCTTTTCAGGCACTGGAATTTGATAGCAGCAAACAAGTCGGCAAAAAGACATTTCCCTTTTGAAGAGTCCTAATCCAGGTTTTTATTCCATTGGCTCCAAAGCTCTTCTTCATTTTGTCCCTAAGTTTCCCTCTTATGTATAGAAAATGGTCCAAGTATGGCAGGTATGAAAACCTCTGTATCCGTTAACCTGCATCCTATGAGCCATTAATAAGAATTCATAGTAGAGCCTTTCAATTTCCAAGAAAGTTGTACAGTGAACCAGAGAGTTTCAGGAAAAGTACAAGAAAACATCAGGAAGCAACTTAGAAGATACTAGGAGTGGAGTAGGAGCTGATCTGAGGTGTGGATGTTGAGAAGGGGACTTGTGCAGGTCCATGCAGGTTTTGGAGCAGAATCTGGCCTTTGCTGTGCAAAGTGACAGAAAGGGACCACTAAAAAAAGAAACTGAGGAAAGCCAGAAAGAACAAGCTGTTTCTCAGCAGATATGTGAGAGTGGAGCAACTCCCATGGGAGGCCAAACACGAAGGAGAAGTGGCCCAGCCAGCACTGCTGCCTCGTATCTTAATATAGCAGGCTTCTTGGCAAAGCAATGGGGTGAGGCCCAGTGGAGGAGGAGAGCTGGGTTTGCTTTCCCAGAAACCTGTTTGCAACAGCAAAGAAATCCTGCTGGCTCTGTTCCAGCGAACATTAGAATTCAGTGATCTGGCAGTGAAATCCAGCTGTTGGAGGTGCAATCCTCAGTGCTTCTAGCAGGTCCTGCTTGACTCTTGTCTGCAGGAGTTCTGTACTTACTGGGAGATTAGCTGAATGTCTGGACAAGAGAAGATCCCATCTTGCTGTTAGCCCCCTAAACGCCCTCTCCCCAAGGCTTTTGTGGAAGAAAGTAGGCATGGCAAATGGGTGGTGTTGTGTGAGCTTGCACTGCAGACGTGGGAAGGGCTGATTCCTAGCATGGGCTTCTGCAGGCTCAGAACAAACTACTTTGATGTATGTGAATAAGACATTTGCCTATTCCTGACTGACTTTTCCCCCCCAAAACAAACAAAAAAAAATCAAAGCAAACAAAAGAGCATTGACAGCACTGCATAGTAAAAATCACTTCTAGACCTAAATGCTGGGCGCTGCCTCTGCAGTGCAGATTGGCAGGTAGGGAGATGATTTTGAAAATATTGTGCTCTTTCCTCACTATTGCTGTCTTTTACATTACAGCTCTCCCACAGGATTTTCTGATTCCCTACCCTCATTTGCATCCTTTTGAACCCTAGACTTATTTACTCTTGTTTTCCATTATTTTGTTGGTGCCTCTTGGTTCTGTCCCATCCTTTGCTTTGAGGTCTTGGTCTCTGTTCTGGGCACCCTGCCAGCATTTCAGCTCCTTCCTCCAGGTCCCCACCCTTCCCACGAACTCGTTCCTTCACACATTCTCTCTCTTGTGCACATCTCACCGTTCCATTTCTTACCCACATTTTCCTATTTCTTTTCTCCTCCCACACACTTCTGTGTCTTAATGCCTCCCTTCACTCCCAGCTGGATGTCAATTACTGTATCATTCAGAGGTAATGGGAACTGATTAAAAAAATAAATAAATCAAATGTATTAGTTTTTAGGATTTGGATTTATATTTTTCTATTTCCTTTTTAGCAAAAGAATTTACAACCACTGCAAAATCCATGAAAACTTTTCCAAGTTGTCACCTTTTTTTGAAACTGTATGTCATAAATATTGCATAGTGCTTTATAGCAACTGCATAGCACAGTCTCCTTTTAATTGAGATCTGCATGCTGTTAAAGCTAGCCTAGAAATGCATACTTTTGTGTACTGCAGGCTTGTCTTTTGTTGGAAGAGGTGTTCACTGGCATGCAGAAGACCCAGCTGTTCTTCTAAGGAGCTTACACCTGGATGTGCAAACAGAAACCCCCCTTTTCAAATTTATGTAGGACACATTAGGACCCACAGGTCTTACACGGTGTATCACCCTTTAATGTTTTCACTTATAACCTGATCACTGACTTTCAATCTCCAGCAATCATCAACAGCAAAATGGTAAACCTTACAGGAAAGTGAAGGTTCTTTTTGAGAAGTCACATAGTGCATATAGTTTTTGCTATGATAGTGTGGATGTGACAATTGACTCTGCAAATGCAGACAACTTCTATGTTAATTTGTTTACTGCTAGTCAGATGTTATCACTGTCCCTTTTTCCATGTCTCTCACAACACGAGTTGTAACGAGTCAGGGACCAAGCAGCTGGTTAATGCAGCTCATGTTGTCACCCTCACGGGGCTCATTTGCCTACAGGCATGTCAGAAGGAACAAGTAATATAAGGGCATATATAACTGTAGTTGGCAGTGTACTGAAAAGATGGTGAAGCTCGCTTTAAATGAATAGTGTAGAACGTCAGGAGCTAAGTTGCTGAGAAATAAGATAAATTTGCTTGAATGGAGTGTTGTGTTTCTGTAGTTAGGCTGTGCCTGGTACTTGATCTAAATGAGGTATGTGTACATGGTGTGCAGTGTAGACACCACCTGTGTGCTATTTGTTCCTAATGCTGTCTTACACATTTTCAGTATCCAGCACAGTTCATATCACCCACCCGACCACACCGCTTAAGCCTGATGGGAGGGAGTAAAGAAAGACAATGCCAGACCCTCCTCACCAGAATTAATGGCATGGGGCATTACAATGACCTTCTGCTCCCTATGGTTAGGAATTTGAAGGCTTGGGTTTTTTTTCTGCACACCTTTAGGGAGAAGTACACAAGTTTGTAGAGTGATTGATGCTATGTTTGTTGCTGTTCAGGTCTTCCATTGTGTACCTGCAGAAGCCTGAGTCTGTTTGTGCTGCTTCACACTGGCAAGGCAAGAGGGAGCCACGTATGCTTTGTGTTGGTGCAGTCTGGGCTTGGTTCTGCCGTTGAGGATCACGTTTCAGTGCAGTGAAATGCAAGCTTCTTCTGTCTATCCACTTTGGGCTATGACTGTTGACTGAATGTGTGTGCCCTTGGGTTTGCTAGTTGTTTTTCCTAATTCTTCTGCAACAGGCACTGTAGGTTTTCTGAGCACT
Organism: Apus apus; assembly: GCF_020740795.1. Taxonomy (NCBI): domain Eukaryota; kingdom Metazoa; phylum Chordata; class Aves; order Apodiformes; family Apodidae; genus Apus; species Apus apus. The sequence continues at coordinate 31,630,823 of NC_067287.1, read as the reverse complement.
TCATACCAGCATGCAGCAGACTGTGCTGTAAGGGAAATGGAGGAGACAGTCACCCAAAAAAACAGTCTTACAGTCTCTTGTGATGATATGATGTGATCATCGACTGAGATATTCCAAAGAGCTGTATGGGTGAGTTGTTCCAGGGCCAGGTTTTCACTGAAGGGAGTAAAGAGAATTGTGATTATTACTGAATTTGGGCTGTATATTGCAGCCATGTTCTGTGGGAGAGTAAATGTTAAGAGAGTTTAAAGCTATTGACAGGCAGAGGAGCAATGCTAGTGTGCAACCTTGCTGCCACCCACTATAATACAGTTTCCAGTTTGGATCGATTCCAGCTGTCAGACCCCGATTTACTAACCATTCTGGGAAGGACACGAATTTTCTTTTAGAAGGTCAGTATCATTTAAGGTTATTGAAAGTGAGGAAGCTGTTCCACCTTTATAAGGAAGACATCGCTGTGGAGTTTTTAGGAGCCATAGAGTTATAATGAATAATGAACGTAGGGTACTTTGTGTAGTGTTTAGCTCAGCTTGGGAAAGAGAAAATAATAGAAGTCTCTTCTTTCTGCCTGTGTGTTCAAACGAAGGAAAGTCAAAGCTGTTATACCAGAGCTATATATCAGCTAACATATTTTAGGAACTGTGGAATGATCATAATTACAAAAAAGTCCTCCAGAGAGAAATTATGACTCATAGTTTATGTTCTCTTTAGTGTTGCTATGGAAAAAGAGGTTGGTGCCAGTGGTCATACAGTAATATTAATCTCTGATCTGAAAGAAAAATAAATAACAATCTCTAGCTTAACCCAAAGCAGATTTATTCTCAGTTACTGCAGCATGCTCCATTAAAGGGGATAACCATGTAAGAAAAATTAAAGATGACACTGATTATCAGTTCTCAACGTGCAGCTAGAGAGAGTTCCTTATTTGAATTAGTGTACACTTCAGACTCCCACAAATGACTTGGCTTAGTGAGAAGAAGGGAAAAAAGGCATTTTGATCAAAAAGAGGGCAGGAAAGATCAGCCACCACCAACAGCTGCAAGTATGCTGATTAAAATTTCTTTATGCATGCAGTTAGACTCAGCTGGGGTTGGCTGGTTCAAATGCAGATCCTGAAACAAAGCCCTGGAAACAGGCAGTTTCAAGTGGTGGAAAGTGGCTATCAGCCCTTTTCCATTTATTTGGGAAAGCGAGGGCTGTGAGTCAAAGAGTGGCGGATACTTATGTGCTGAGTCAGGACCCTCTGGGCTGCCCTGGCAGTTTCCTGCCAGTTGTTTAGTTGCCTAGGCAAAACCCAAACCAGGACTGGGGTCAAACAGCTGCATGTTTGCTCTGCTGGAGCAGTGACTCTTTATTTTCCTGCAGGAAGACTACCTGCCACCTTCCTCTTGACGCCCAGAGTGAGCATGTGTGTCTTAGTGGGTCACAGTAAAACTTCTACCTGTGGACTTTGTTTTCAGGTGTTGGAGCTACACTTGCTCCATTGTATGCAGCTACTGACGGCAAAGACTTCGCAGTCAGAATTTAGCTTGGAATTTTGCTCACCATGCACCCTGCAAAGCAGGCTACAGCGTTTCTTTCTGCCACACTGCTGCATCTGCCATGCTGATGGCAGTAAAACTTTTCATTCTGTTGATGAGCTAAGCAGATTGGATTGGGGAGATACACAGATCTCATGTCCTGCATCTAGGCACACAGCTCTTACTGATGGTCACAGGAGTTGTACGTGTGGCCCAAAAACACTGTAGAGTTCGGACAGTCCTTTGAGCCAGCTGAAAGCTTTTCACTGACTTTCAGGGTTGGACTGGTTCCTTGGTGAACACTTTGCCCTCTAATAAATTGCTGTTACTTCTCTAATTCTTCTGAGTTTACCTCTTTGTGAGGTGTGCAACTGAAATTCACATAACTGTTTGGCACAACAGCCTATAACAACAAATGGTTTTCATTCCATCAGTGCAAAGGGCATACAGGTATATTTTATCTTCTGATCCTTTTCTTCTTCTTCCCTTTCTTCTCTCTTTTTAATCATCCAACATGCTTCAGTCAGGCCAGCATGAGGGCTTTCACTGCACTCTCTTATTTGACAGTGAAATGGTCCAGAAAGCTCCTATCTGTGCCTTTTCACAGAGGAGCTGGCTCATGGATTAGCACGTCAGGGTCAACAGGATGCTCTCTGCCCTTTCCCCTAAAAGGGGACAGAAATATCAGCTGGCTTTCTGGCATTGAAAATGGAAGTATCAGCAGCCACTGAGTGCTACTTGTTTAAATATTTATACCATAAGGACTTTATCACACTCTTTCTTTGTGCAAAGCTCCCGCCAGTTTTAAGTGAAGGTCAAACTGAATCTGTGCAGCAGCTAACAGGTCAGGTCTTCCAAGGAATAATGATACAAGTGGAGCTCACAGGCAGGGGCTGTACCCATGGTATCATGTCAAGAAGGGTAAACAGGCAGTTTTTAAAAAAAAGTAATGATGTAGACAAACCTGTCAGCACAAGCATGGAATACCCATGCATATGCTTGACATCTGCCAGCCTGACAAGATCCAGGCACATACTTCAGATACTTGAAAGAATACAGTGCTGCTGGAGCTGCAGTTTGTCTCCTCTCTGAGACACTATGTTTTTAGTTGGGACTTAAGAATGGAAGGAGAGGGGAAGAAACAGCTTAGTGAACCTCTTGAGATTCTGAGCTTTCTTGTTTATAAGAGCGCAAAAGCAGGTATTCATGAGTTGAGTGAACATTTTTCTCTAGTGCAAAGCATATTTTCATGTATTTGTTAAGATTACAGGTCCCCTCTCCTCGTAAATATGTGATCATGATGGAGAAAACGTTTAATTCTAGCCCTGCAATTGATGGCTGTGTGTGTAGTGTGTCCTGAAATGGGTATTTGTTTTTAATTCTCACAGTTGCTCAGTATCTGCATTTCCTAGCATTGTAATGCTCTTAAAACAGTGGGCATGGGATTCATTTCAGCATCTCTGAAACTGGATTAAGTGTGGCCAGGGATATTGTTTGAATTGAGGCTTAGCAAGACAAACAAATGAGGCATATCTGAAAGCAAAATGTAAACATGATGCTGGGGTTCCTGGTTAGTGCTCGGTGGCTACGGGAAGTTGACAGCTCTTAACATAAAGGTTAAATGTGCATTCGCTGCTCTGTCAGTAAAATTAAGCCTGTTAAAGACTATGTGGCACTCTGGAAGACACAAATTTATCTGTGTGCATAAACAGAATATATACTTCAGTATAAATATGCTCTCAAGACTATTTAAACTATTAGAAATGTGCTGCGGTCCAATAAAAAAAATGCAGATGAAGCCAGCAGATTTTGGAAAGCGCCTGATTGCATTCAGATGGGCCAGAGATCTGACAAGTGTCTGGAAAGCAAAGCACTGGTGTTTGTGTTGCTAAATAACAGCAGAGGATGAGAAAGAAAATGATACAGGTGCAACGGGGACACAAACTGAAGTAATACATGCTTAACCTTTAAATTTCATCTTTACCAACTTCTCAGCCTGCTTCCCCCAAAGATTGACATGGCTGTGTTTTATGTTATGTTTTTATTTGTCGTATTTGTAGTTAGTTACAAGTAAAAATTACTGAAATCCATTGTAGTTAATACAAAATAAAAATATAGCTGCACAAGTTAAGCCATGATTTTTCTTACAAACAGTATCTCCTATATGATACCATACACTTAAGAGCTTAACTCTTAATAGTACTTGCCTACACTAAGCCCTTGCTGACTAACTTCCAGTGTGATTTACTGGTTACAGATATTACCCCTGTGGAGTAATACATGTTAATCATTTCAATAATGGTATTTTTGCTGTAGGTTTTATGTCCCCTGTAATTTGTGATTCTAAATGCAAGTTGAAGGAAGCAAACTTTTAGTGCAATGTTAAGTTTCAGTAGAATTTTAGCTCTCTCTATATATAATAAAAAAACCCACTGCATAAACAAACAAGGATGTAAGCTAACTGTTGAGGGTACTGTGCTTCCCTTTCCCCCTTACCTTTGTTAAGTGACAGGAATGAACATTCATACTGAACATGTAACCTCTCATTTTCAATGAATTTTGAAAAATTACAGACTTGTAATTTTGTGAGCAGGTAGGTGGCATTGAGGAAAGTCATCAGGAGAGAATAAAATCCTGTGGCTTTGCAGACTCATCCTTACGTAAACTCATCCCTGCCATGAAGTTCAATCCATAACAGTTATTCCCTTTAGATGTGACTAAAAGATAATTTCACCTTTTTGAAAAAATTGTCCTTACATCCCTGTAATTTTGTAACTCTTCTGTGTAAATATATTTCTATATACGAAATAATTCTTAAAAAGATAAATTATGCTATTTTCAAAGTACTCTGAGATACAAAGTTGTGCAGGTGCAAAGTTTGCTAATATATTGCTATAAAGACTAAGAAATAATTAGTGTTATCTGAGTATATATTATTTAAGCTGGGAGTATAGATCTGATATTGCAGGGGTTTATTTTTGCTTTTTTTTTTTTCATTTCATAGCATTTCATACGTTCAGACTATCTTAGTTTTTCAAATTCCTTCAATTTCTGATCCTTTAAAGGTACAGTAGCTGATCACACATTCATGCTTGTCATTTATGTACTTTCATAACTCTGGTAGATTTAGAAAAAACTTTTTCATTCCCACCTAAACACAGTCATTTCTTCTAAGTGAATAGCAGGAGACTGCTGGCAAAAATCCTTCCCCTACTGAAACGGATGGAATCAACTTTTCAGCTTTGCCCTCCATGTGTTCTGCTCTTCCAGGCTTACAGCATCGTGGAGCAAAGCTCCAAAACACTTCTATGTGTATGCACAGTTATCCTGAGGCTGTTAGTATTCTTAGAGCATGGCAAGGAAACCAAAATCAAATGTTCTCATTGGTATTCCTACATGCCCATACAAAACTACTCACAGTGCTGGTAAATACTGACAAAGAGGAAAACAGAACAGAATTGTTTGGGTTTTGACTACTCCACACATTCCTCTGACCTAACTATAAGAAAGCCAGCTGACCAGCTTGCTTCTACGAGACATACACTTCTCTTGCTAGTTTCTTACACCAGCTGACAGCCTCACTAAATTAATAAACTCCAGTGAATTGGCCTAAAAGGGAGCGTGTTGCAGCCAGCATTGTTGACCTTGTTCACTCTGCATTCCAACATGATGCAATAAATCACCATTGCAGAGAAAAGGATGGAGGAAACTAATGGCTACTACTGCCTGTGTAGCAGAAACCAGTTCCTTGCCTACGTAAAACTGTGTATCTGGAAGGCAAAGGAAGGCTTGGGCTGATTATGCTGTTTGGTTTATCTGCAGGACAGCTGCTTGGGTTGTTTCTTCGTCAGAGTGTTCCCTTTCCCCACCGACTGGGTTGTTTCTTTCATCGTACAGTTTCTGGCTAGAAACTTCTGGAGGCATCCCATACTCTTCATCATCTTCAACGATGGACAGCTCGATGTTGTTGTTCGTCATGGAGCTCCCTTCCCTTCTGGCTTCCTTCTCTAGAGAATCTGCTACTGCTTTGCCCTCCTCGGTCAGCGAAGTGGTGGGTGTCATATCTGAGTGCATGTCGGCAAATGACATTTCATCCTCATTCTCAGCTTGGTTGTTACTTGTAGTTTCTGTTGTTCTGTCTTCAGCTTCAGCAGGGCTTTCTCCTTCACGGGCTTTCTTCACGTTGAAGGTGAGGGGAGAAATTTTGAAAGCTGAACTCTTGGAAGAGGAGGATTTCTGATGATGTACGGTAAGCGATTTCTTGATCTTTTCTCTCCGTTCTGGCGAGACAATCTTGTTCATCTTCTTCTCAATGTTTTGGCGGGAAAATGCTTTCTTGAGGCTGTCAACCTTCTTGAGGCTGGATCTTTTTATTTTCTCAGCTCTTGATTCTTCTGTTTTTTCCTCTTCGCTGTCATCCACATCGTCTTCCTCGTGAAACATTTCATCATCCGAACACAACTCCACTGTATGCAAGGTTTCTTCCAGTGCTTTGTTCTCATCCACAGGCTCCTCTTTTCCTTCTGTAATGCTGGGAATGGGCTGTTTTGTGAAAACACTGGCAGGGATCTCATTTTCCTCCTGAAAGCAGTGACAATATTTGAGTTTTTTTAGTTCACAGGACACAAATTTAATAAAGCAGAACCCTGAACAATCCCTTCCTCCCCCCCCATGAGATGAAGGATGCTGAACATTTCTTGTTGTTTCCATATATTTAACCAGTAACAAGCCACTCAAAGCCCACTGAACCATTATCTGGTACAGTTTAAGACTAATGAGCTGTCAGCTGTAAGAGTTCTCTTTCAGAGTGACTTGAAATGTATACAGAATGGAAATCCTGTTCTTTGTAATTTAAATTAGATACATTCTAATAGGAGTTTAGCTGTATAGCTGTAAAGTTGTCCACCTCTCCTTGGAGAGAAGAGATGGTTTCATGGCTAAGGAGGTCATAACACAGACTTCTGCATAGACCTAGGGAAGTCACGTAGCCCCCAGAGCTTTCAGTTTCTCTAGCCAAAGATTTTGAGTATCTCTATAGAGAGATGTTGGGTGCATCTGAGAGGTACCTTAGCATTTCAGAGGAATGTCTGCTGCTGTTAAAACTGGATTGTTGATACTGAGAAGCCATGCAGTCTATGATGTTTAGAGGATGTGCTATTTCCCAGCTATTTACAGCACAGAAAAAACCAAAATTGATAAATCTGCTTGGTAAATTGGTAAATACAAAGAATACGGACAGACCAACTCCTTGAAAACTAAAGGAAAAAATGTTACAGCTTACAAAAATAGGCATTGCATGACATAGAAAATACTAGTAGCCACTTCTAGCTAAGGGGAAAATAATTGCTTTTGAGAAACAAAACCAAGAAAGGGCATGGAAAGAAAGAAGGTATCTGAACACAAAACAGGTTGAAGAGATGCAGAAGCTGCAACAGGTAATGAAGGAGCCCTGTGACTACCGAGCACAGCAGCTCTGCAGGCCTGAGCAGTTCAGAGGCAGCACAAGCAACACACTGTTCTGTGGTAGGTTTTGCAGGCATCTGCCCATGCGAAGAAAACAATGTTCCTCACACGCTGTCTTTTCCTCTCAGAATTATTAGGCCTTAGATCTGCATAGTCTATTCATTACCTTTTTTTATCACTTTCAGATAGAGTGCATGCAGTATCACTTAGTGTTATGAATTGGAAGGGTTTTTTTTAACACCCCCCTAGCCTATTTATCTTTAGATACAAGAAGCAGTAAGTGCTGAGTGAAATGGTTGTAATAGTTTCAGATCTGTCCCTAGTGGGCCTGAGTGTACAGTTAAGGGGAAAAAAGGCCACATGCACTTCCAAGTTCATGCTCGTTATTTCAGGACTGAACATACAGTTGTGATCACTAGGGAGAATAGTGTCTCAAGTTGAAATTGTTGTCAAAACTGTATAAGGATGTCTTTATGAATATACCACAATACTTTGTACATGGTTGTTTTTAAAAATAAAAGTCACCACTGCCTTGTAGTGCCTCTGGAACTCAAGAATATGGATGTGGACAGGCAGAATAATTTTATAGCAAAGATACACAGTATATAATCATATACTGTGATTCAAGTGTGTTGATGAATATCCCTTAAGGATATAAAAGTGGAAAGTATCAAAAAAATGGATTTGACTGTATCTGCTTTGCTTCTATGGTTTCCACACACCTTCCAGGACCAGCAGCCTCAGTGGGATATGCTGGCACAGACAAAGCTTTCCAAGCCCTTTGTCTGCAGTGGAACATGTAATAAAGCCAGAGTTCCTCTCCCAACACCTATAATGTTATTGCAACTATCAGCAACAGTGACCAAGATAACTAAACAAAGGAAACCTGCACCAGCTTTAAGTGAAAACAGCTGTAACTTCAGTACAAATATTTATATTTTCTCCACTGCAGTTAATGAAATGTGGATTACATGAGTGGGTGCAGTGTTAAATGATTCCCCAGAGCCTAAGAACTCAGTATAAAGTATAATTTACATGTCTCATGCATTCTTTCCAAACGTAGGTAATCACATAGGGTTTTAAACATCTCAACATTCAGGTGTAAGTGCCTGAACGACATAGAAACCCCTGATTTTAATGAATAAAGACGGGTTGTAACTTTTGAAGTATTTAGTCTAGGAAAGGGATGTCATATGAGATTGATCACTGAGACAGAGATGGGCCTGTGTAGCTCATCTCATGGTCAGTTTAGCTCTGTGTTTACAGTATTGATGTTAAACTGAAGTACTGCATGCAGTGTCTAGAAGAATATGGACATAGATTTTCTTTCAATTTTTATCAAATTTGTGACTTTGGAGAAGGGAAACTGTCAAACTATCCATATTTATAAAAAGAAAAAAGCTAACAAATATACTATATAATAATGAACTAATGATTCAGTTTAAAACAGATCCTAGGTGGTCTTTGGCTTTCAGACAGTACTGGCATGCAGGAAATCACTGCTGTGTCTGAGCTTCCTGCATGGCCCTGGAAAACATCAATAGATGCCTCTGGACATCTATTACTCTGCTTGGAAAATGGGAATTACATACTTTCCTATCTCACATTTTTAACAGACCTGATGATCAGAGGAACTATTAAAATGCAAATGAAAATAAATTAAGTAAAAATGCTTTGGGAATACAAAGGTAGTATAGTAGGAATGTTCTGTGAAGGAACAGACATTTCTGTTTCAAATGCAGTTACTGATAGCATGTTTTAAGTGGGCTATTAGTAACTTTTTGTCTAGGAAGTTTTGTATGACAGCTGTATTTTGTTTTGATAGATTTTTCAAGCAGTCTGATATTTCATTTAGGAAGACTAGAACAATACACTGAAAAATGTCAGCTGTTACAAACTGCATAACTATTTTCCGTGCCAAAAAAAGGTAGAACTTTGATCTTTTTGTCTTGATCTAATGTAACATTGTGAGAAAGAAATACATCTTTTTATTTTCCACATGCGACTTAAAAAACAGCACTTGTATTTTCTCAGATGAGCTTGACTGTAGGTAGCCAGGTCCTCTGAATTTTGCTTTTCCATGTAGGAGACTGAATAGAATAGTGCAAGTTCTCTCTGTAAAACAGCTCTCACTAAGACTAGTAATGCTTGCAAAGTTAAAATCAATGCCTTCCCTGTGGCTTTCATCAGCCATTCTTTGGAATTTTCTATAGGTCATAATCTCATCCCTATTTTTACCAGAAAAGAAGAAAAGATCTGCAAGAGTGTACCACAAAACTAGAGGGTCTGAATGAACAGGTAGTTAATTTACTCAGGAATGCTAAGTCTCTGATAAGGGAAATCAGTGTGCTTTGTTTTGGATTTTTATTAGATGTAAGAGGCCATGGCCTTCAAGAGGAGGAGATGGCATTTTTCCATGCTTACTGCAGTCCAGGCTTCTCTGTAGGTGCTGTTATACGCCTAAATGGTTACTGGTCTAAAACCTGTTTTGCTACACAAAATAGGTCAAAAGATGACAAATCCTTCTAAAAACAGCTGTAGCCTCACCTGCTTTTCCCTTCAGACAAATACATGGTTATTAGACCTGGATGTCACTCTGGGGAGGGAGGAGGGCAGGGAGCAGGCTGGGACTACAGGAAAGGAAGAGATCTCCACCCACCCATGTGCATGTTTTGGTCCCCTGACCCCCTGCAGCTCAGCTGGAGCCTGTCCTTAAGAGCCATGTGAGGTATTTCTGTCGTAAATCAATATAACAGTATTCTCCCTGCAAGGCTCCAGTGGGAAATTTAGTCCGTAGATAACAGCATTATCAGCTTGTAATTCTTCTGTTTTCCTCACTTGTTCATTTCTGGGTTTGAAGTTGCTTTTTCAAAAGATTATTGCAATGACCCAAACAGCAAGATAGAACCAAATGGCTAATTTCCTGTGCCCTCCTCTTGCTTCATTTCAGGATGAAGCATTTACTAAGAGCAGCATCTGAAAGGGGTTTGAATATCAGTGTGCTTGACCTCAAGCTGTAATTTTCACTTATTTTCATCTGTCCTATTCACCACTAAACATGGCATTTAATTGAAAAATTAAACATGAGCCTTTTTTATCTTGCATTTTGCTTTTGCAGCTGAAAAAGCAAACAAAACCCCCACCAAACCCAAACCAAAAAGCTGGTCATGTGGCAAGCACAAAATAGAGGGGAACAATGCCAAAGCTTAACAAGGATTTTTAAAACAGTCACTTCAGTGTTTTGCTAAATTGCTGTGTCACTTGTGGCATTCCTAATAACTTTTGCATCCTCAAATGCTTGGAATGGAGCTTCATTAAAATATGTCAACCATTAAAGAAATATATGCAAACTAGGAACAATGCAAATAGTCTAGGGAAAGAAAACTAAGGGCATTTTAATGGAAAATATGTAAATAGCTGAACTTTTCTAGACACAGTTCATTCTCAAGAGTGTATGCTGAGGGAAAGCTGATGCTGGCGAGTGGCAGCACAGTTACCATAAAATGCAGAGCTGGAGCTCAGTCATGTGGCTATGCCTGAGCTCCTACCAAGTGTCAGGGAGTTTGAGGTATACAGTGAATGCAGAACTTAATCACAAATGTGTGTTTTCATACAGAGCTGTTTTCCTAAGCTGGAAATGCAGGACCTAATGAGAAACATGCCTTGTGAAGTTTGGGATTATTTTTTTCAGTGGAAAAGAAGAATCACCCAACCGAAGAAAAGTCTCATACAGATTTCCTTTTTTTTTTTTTTTTTTTTTTTTTTCCCCCAGCAATCTGGCAGCAGGATGGCTTCAGTGCTGCAGCTTCTCTTTCCTGCAATTGTTTTTCCATGGATTCCTGCTCAGGCCAGGACAGAAATACAGCCAGCCTTCTGCTTTTCTTCTTTACAATCATCCTAGTGAGGCGGTGGCCCCACTGACTACCAGGTCATCCCACCTCCAGCTTGTAAGGAGACCTCAAGGGAGTTTTCACAGAGGTGGACATGCAGGTAAGGTGCCTGGCCAGGCCAGCAGCAGGCATATGAGCACCCACCATCCCCTCTGGGTGCGGCTTCCCCTGTGGAAAATCCCAGCTCCTCCCAAGCCTTGCTGGAAGGAGCCCCGGGCGCTGCCTGTCCCTGCTACCCTCCCACGCCCTGGGAAGCTCTGCTGGCCACCCTGGTTTTCCAGACAGCCACTCTACCTTTTAGCAACAAGCCAATGCAATTCCCAGTTGACAGCTGATTTTTTATTTTATTTTTACTGATTTTAACTGCAGTGTTTCTTTTTTAAGGCTTGTGTTCCTGATCTGCATCAGCTTGGGATCGGTTGAGTTCATCTCCCCTCTGCCATGGCAACATATTTTCCATTGAGAGATGGGAACTCGGTCACCTAAATCCTTGCAAAAGCAATGAAGAACAGACCTCCTGCCCAAAGGTACCACCCCAGAGACAAGCAGTTGATTTTCTTTAGCTGTGGTTCTGGGACACTGATCTGTGTTTGCACGTTCGGACACAGTGTTACAGAAAGGCTCAGAGGTTTAAACTGGCCTTAGCTTTGCAGTACTTTTCAGTGTCAGGAAGCAAGCAAAGCCAGCCCTTCCCTGTCAGGATGCTGCTTTACCCTTCAAACCCTTCTTGAGTTTTTCCAGTACTTTTACCCAGTGACTGCAAATCCCTGCCACTAGGCAGCAGTAACAGGGATCTCTAGCTGAGCAACCCTAACTGCCCACACACAGCTGTGGTTTTGTCTGTCCTCTACACACTATGTCATCTTAAAATGCTAAAATTTGAGTTCTCTGGAAGAAGATACTGTAGCTGGAATAGCAAGGCCTTATATGCTCGTGGGTAGCAGAAATCCTAGAAAATTATGTTCCCCCAGGCCATGCTGGTGCACCCTCCTTACAGGAAACATTCAAGGTCTAGGTCTGAACCTGGAGGTGGGAGCCAGTCATTAGCGAACACAACCTGGGAGATGGAAATGTTTTGACTTACAGTAATGGATCTTAAATTACTTGGAGAAGTCCAGATAACATATGTCTCTTAAGTTAGCCAGTCCTTGGAATAATTTCCACATTCCTTCTAGGGTGGAAACCACTCACTCTGTACATGTTTCAGCTCCTCCTCTTCTGGCTTGACAAGCCTGGACTGTAATTTGGGATAACAATAAGCAGGAAGGTGGGGGTTTCCTTTTGGGGGGAAAGAGCCTGTGTGCTAACCAGGCCTGCCAGCTTTTAAAATCAAGGTCTGCTCATGTGTTTTGGGTTTAACTAGAAAAAAACAGCCCCAGCAATAGAGTTAATGACTGACAGCTGTAACACACAGCTGACAAAGATTAGTGTGGTGAGCTCCTGATGTGCCTTAGCTGTGGCTGCTCCAGCCCCATCTTAGCTCTCCTTCCAACTCCAGCATGTTGTAGAGGTCTGGTTTATTTATTTTTTTTAAAGATGTGAAAGTCATATCCTGTGTTTAGTTAAAGCTCACGCCATGTTCTGTCCAGACCATTGCTTAAAAAGGGGAAAATATGCAAACTGCTGCTATCACTGGATGGGCTCCCAGGAAGCTGAGTTTTTAGCTGAATTTTTAGCTCATCCCTGAATGGGCCAGGACAGACTGAGGGGCAGAGAGGATTTGGGTCTGAGTGCTATAGCTCTACACCTCTCCTGCTTCTGAGGGCAAATGCAGGGAGTTTACTTAGCCTCCTCCCCAAAACAACTTTCCCCACATATGCTAAGAGTTAGTAAAAGGTGGTTCTTTCCCCAAGTTTGTAGGAGTGAGCAAAGTAAAGTCTCTTTTCCTCAGGTTTGATGAGAGTTAGTAAAAGGCAACTCTTTCTCTCAGTTTGCCAGGAGTAAACATGTCTCCTTCACCAACGTTTGCTAAAGTTAGCAAAAAAACAGTCTCTTTCCCTATGGTTAAGAGTTAGCAAAGTGGGTTTCCCCCCCCGGATTGCTAAAAGTGGGTATTTTTCCTCAATTTGCTGAGAATAAAGGAGGGCTCTTTCTTTGAGTTTGCTAAGACTAGAAGGTTTTTCTCCCAAGTTTGCCAAGTTAGCAAAAAGACAGCTCTTTTTCCAAGTTTGCAAAGAGTTAGTAAAAGCCCAGCTGCTTGCAGTTTGCTCTGAATAAAGAGCAGCTCTTCTCCCCAGGTGTGCTGGCAGCTGGGAGGAAGGGCGGCGGGGGCGGGAGCCTGGGTGAGTGGCTGCAGGGCAGAGGGGTGGTGGCGGGTCCTCTCACCTGGAAGATGAGCACCTTGAAGCGGTCCCGCCGGAGCAGCTGAGCGTGGTGCTGCTCTAGCCGTCGCACTTGGTCGTACTGCCTCTCCAGCCGCTCCCGCACGGCGCGGGTGTGGGCGCACACCTTCCGCGACTTCTCCAGCAGCTTCTCCACCGCCTCCCCCGTCGCCCCATGGCTGCGGCACAATTTCCCCAGGTCGCCTTGGATATCCCGCACCGCACCTTCCAGCCCCCGCTGGCTCTGCTCCATCTGCCGCTGTTTACCTTCCACCGCTTCCAGCATGGAGAACAGCTTCTCCAGCAAGGCCAGGACGGTCAGGGCGTTCACCTGCCCCCCCCCCGCCTCCGATGGCGGGAGCAGAGGTACCGCGCTGCCTGCCGCCGCTTCCCCCATGGTCGGGACGGGACAGGGCGGGACGGGGCAGGACTGGGGCTACGGGCGCTGCTCTTAAGGGCTGAGCCTTCTCCCTCCCCAGGGGAGGCTCCGGGCTGAGCCCGGCCTCGGGGCGGGCCGGGACCGCGGTGGGGCCGCCGGTGCCTCCCACCGAGGCTGCTCGGGGCGGGCCGGGACCGTGCTCGGGCACCCGGTGCTTCCTCCCTGTCCCTTTTTAGAAAGAAAACAAGCTCGCCTCCTCGGAAGGATCAGTAGATGGCAGGAGATACCGCGGAATGGGGATAGGGATGGGGAGAGAAAGGAGCGGCTGCTGGAGTCAGGTTAGGAGAGAGGGAGAGGGTGTTGGTGCTAGGAGAGCTTGTGGGTGTAGATTGGAGTTCAAGGCTGTCCTTTGATCTGATGGAATTAAGCTGATAATAGAAAAAATTTAAAATTATTATAGTAATCAAGGTAACAATTATAACAATACATGAATATTAATCTATGCTATAGCAGTATAAAATACTTATGTGCAGTGGTATTGTATTACCTGGTGTAGTTATTCTTCTATAATTCTGTAATCTATATTGATAACTATGTGTAATAATTGTAATAATAATTAACGTGCTCATAATTATTTTCACATGTGGTGAATTGAATCTCCCAGCACTCCTTCCACCAAGCAGGCACCCCATGCAAAACTAGACTGTTTGTTTTTTTTTTTTAAATAATAGTTTAAATGATCTCACTCCTACTCATTATCATCCTTATTATTATCATTAGGGTTTTTAACAGTAGTGTAGTTTATGATTATTCTAGTAGCAGTAGTAGTTGTGTTACCAAAACAGTCTGGTGTTGCATGCATTGCTTGCTGAGTGGAAGGAATACCAAGAGATTTGGTTCACCACATGTGGAGATTAACCAGGCATCTGGTGGCCCTGACCAGATTATCCAGCCTTTCTTTGGTAACAAATTGTAGGGTTAGAACCGCTAGGGATTAGCAATCAACTGGGAGTGGTGGTGGAGGGGGCAGCATTTTCAAACTTTTGCAGAGCTCCAAAAGGAGCATGCCTGGCGTGAAGAAATGCCAAGCTGTTTATTTAGAATAATACGTAACTGTCCTCAGGTCTGATCCAAAGCTATTATTGTCAGGGAAAATATTACAGTTTCACAGACTTGGGTTGCTCATTTGTATGCTGATTGTCTCAAGCACAGCTTCTTTTGATTTTGTGTTCTTGACGTTTGCCTGGTAACAGGACTTCTTGCTGCAACGCAGATGTTTCTAGTACTTGGGTATATGGAATTCTGATACTTGGGTAGCTGAAGTACAGTATTTTCTAATATCTGGGTGTATATAATTCCTCTATGATTTTCCTGCATCTTGTAGACTAAGAACATATTATTTGCAGTCCAAATGGCCGTGATCCTCACCCTGCTTTTAATACACAGGGGAAAAAAAACACAATCATTTTACCATGAAAAGGAGTAAAAATGCATGACTTAAGAATAATGCAAATGAGTTAACCATTTCAATCACCACATGTTCAATCCTCTGAATGTTCTGCAATGTTATCATTACCATTTGATTTTTTTTGTCCTTGCTTTTTTCCTCTGCCTGCAACTTCTATTCCTGAAGTTGAAGGAGCTTGAAAAAAGCATTTGGTGAATGAGTTCCTGTAGGAAAAAAATTACCAAGTTTGCCAGAGTTGTCAACAAGGAAACTATGCTGAGACTGTGAAATATGCAGGCTCAGAGGGGAGTGGACATATTTTAAAGGGAGCAACCTAAACAAAACCCTTTTGTTTCCCTGGCAGCACTACCTGGTACACCCTTCCGGAGACATCCGTGTTTCCAAAGGGCAGCTGCTGTCTTCCCTTCTTGGTACAGGATCCTACCCTGATTGCTTTCTTGCTCTCTCCCTTTTATTTGGCTGGGACCTTGGAGCCCAGGTAATGAGGGGGTGTTTTTGCAGAGGGCAGCAGCTCATGTTGCTCTGGCAGGGCCTCATGTGCTGTTGGTGGGTGGGAGAAGGGCAGGAGTTCAGACTGGCGGCAGATCTTAGCAGTAGTGGTCATGCTGCTGCCAGCTCTGCCTGCACAGAGGTGGGAGCAGCCAGGCCTTGCTGCTGTGGCAGTGGTGGAGGGGAGGCCCCTGCCTCCAGCAGTACCAGCCCTGGCTTTTGTTCTCCCAGCAGCTTTCTCACTTGCGAAGCCAGAGTAGCAGCAAACCCAAGTCTTCCTGTCTCTGCCTCAGCTCCAGTCCTTCCCCATCCCTTTTTCCCATGCAAGGAGCAACCCAGCTCTCTCCATACCCAGTTGCATATCTTTCCTGTGGTAAAAATACCTTCCTCACCCCATAAATGAATAATTAAGGTTTTCTTTAGTTTTGATGAACTGAAGTTTTGATGAGTTTCGAGTTTTGATGGCAAAGCCCCAGCTTGGCAGTGGTCCTGGCTGCTGAGCATGCTGGGCTGCTGAATGTGCTGGCTTTCCAGTCTGTCTCTGGTTTGCACTTTGGAGCCTGTCTCCCCAAGCCTTTCTGTCTCAACCTACTGTACATGGCACATTTGCACAATGGAGAAGATAGACATGTTGTCCTTGCAATCTAATACTCTCCTGAGTCCTGTTACAAGCCCTCTGCAAAGGTTCTGCAAGTTTTTGAGTCTTTCAAACTCCCAGCCCTGTGTGCATCCTAGGGAAAAGCTGCAGCACCCCATGGTAGTGGCTCAAAGGCACAGAATGAGTTCCTGGTTATCCCTCTGCCCCAGTAAAGCAAAACCAGGCATGGCAGGGATGTAGCTGCAGGGCCCATCAGCACCCACCATAGGGATTCCTCAGGTTCCCTGTGGCTCGGGATGTTCTCTGTTGTCCCTGTGCTCCCTGCCCAGCCTTGTTACTCAGGTCACAGGCCCTGAGGGACAGCAGAGGTGATGAAACCAGGAATATGATGGCCTCAAACTGGTACCTTTTCCAGCCAGCTGCTGAATTCCAGCTGGGGGTTTTGACACCAGCCGTCAGCTCTGATTACCTGTTGTGTTTGTAACAACGCTGTCAGGCTGGCTGGGCTGCCAGCACTTGGAGGAATTGGAGACTTTTTATGCAGGTTTGGGGTTATTTTAATTTTATTGATTAATTCAGCAGGGTAGTGGAGGAGTTTTTTTTGCCAAGTTGCAATGCAGGTTTTAATGGTGAGAAAATTTCTAGAGGAAAACATTTTATGTTTATTTAGAAAGAAGGAGCATTAAAGAGATTAAATTTATCAGGGTCATCCAATGTAAGTCAAGTTCTTTTCATGTGAAATCAATGTGTGTGAATTCTACGGACAGAAATTGGAGGTTAATTCACTCATTAGTCACATGGTGTTCAGGATAATAAATGTTTGATGTTGGAGCATTACTGATAATTTATTAGGCATGGAGTAATAGGTAAAAACAATATGACAGGAAAGGATGAAGAAGGAATTTAATAGGAGAAGGAAGAATGGCAGAGACTGTACAGGTCATCCTCAGCTTATTGAATCTCATGCCCAAGCTCCCACTGACTTTAAAGGTATAGTGTGAGGCTGGCTGACTCTGTTAGCACAGGTAGGCCAGGTGCTGGCTAATGAGAAGAGCTGTGGGTAGCCTGGGAGGAGAGCCCAGTAAGGGAGGGAGGGTTCCTCCAGGGGGCTGATGTCTGCCCCAGGGGTGAAAAGAGAAAACAAATATACACCAGACAGGGAGAAGTGATGCTGCGTCTACTGGCACCAGGACCAGCCGTGTCTGCAGCCAGTGGGCAGCTGATGGCACGAGGCTTGGTTGCTCCTTGCTGGAGGGTTTCTCTGAAGGCTGGTCGGGTCACACATTTCCCTCCTGTGGGTCTGCTCCTTCTGTCACAGCAAGGTTTGTCAGGTCATTGAAGCTTCAGCCAGGGTTGGTTGAAAATGGCCAAAAGGTTCTGGGGAGGTGGAGGCCAGACTGGCTGATTTGTAAAATGCAGGTGGTGATGGAAGAAATCTTGTTTTATTAGGCAGCAAGGCTAAAAATACTAATGGAGTTTGTCCCAGCAAAAGGCATTTCCTCCCCCCCCCCCACCCCTGGCCATAGGCTGCTTTTTTCAGTGGCACAGGAAAGAAAACCCATCTGGGCTCCAGACAGAAACCACCCTCCTGCAGCCCCGTTCCTGGGGTGTGCAGGAGAGCAGGGCATTCTACCCTCCCTGCAAGGGCTCTGCTGTCCAGCAGCCATCCAGCCTGCTCCCTGATGGAGGGAACCCTCAGGGCCCGGCTCCTGGCTGACAACTCCGTGCAAACAAGAGTAAATCTCTTTGGAGAGCCAATATGTAAGAGTGGGAAATTTGGAAAGTCACTGCTGGGAGAAATGTTAATATCTGGGGAAGGAGAGAGATGAGGCTGTCTGACAGGAAATGTATCATCATAAAAGAACATGAAACTGCAATTTTGTTCTCTTGTGCAAATGGTATCCAGCAGAACTTAATATGCAAGAAAGAAATCCACTTCCACTTTATTGGCCAGCCTGTACCAAGTTATGCACAGGAGACTTCCTTTTGCTGTGTGCCAAATAGTAATAATTCTGTGCAGACCTGTAGACGAGGGGAAAAAAAAAGCCACATAAAAATACTGTATGTGCCGGGCATTTTCTGCGTATTTCCTCAGACATTTGAGGAGCACTAATATTTTTTTTTTCTTTGTAAGGCAAACTAAGTTTATGTGAAAGGTTTCCTTAGCTTCAGATAAAGGATAATATTTCAGCTGCTCGGTTGGACATTTTAGCAGCTTAGACAAAAGCGAGGTCAGGACACCAGCAGATACAAATTGAACAGCATATGGCCAGTCAGACCAGACTTGCCAATTTATTGTATTCATCTAGTGATATGTGGGGCATGGAGCAGGAGAAGCAAGTCCGTTAATATCAGAATAATAAAAAAAAAAGATCCAGAGGTGTTACTAAAAGGACATGAAAAATGGCAGGATCTGCAGGATGGGCCATGGTTACCTACAGGGAGCCAGCTCTGCTTTTGGAGCAGAGAACCTGAAAGCTCCTGCTGCGGCCAAGCCTTTGTGGTGGGTGTGAGGATCTGCAAGGTCACAGGGACTGGGGAACGAGAGCTTGAGGGAGGTTTTGTTGTTGTTCCTGGTGAGAGCCCTTTCCAGCTGGAAGATGGGCTTTTGGAGCTGTGATTAAAATGCTTACCAATGTTTTAGGTTTCCTTCAAAGGTGCCAGGTTCTTTGGAATAAAATGTTGCATTTTTTCTCACTTTCCGATCAGAAACGATACGGAGACAGAGCTACTTTTCCCTTTCTTTCTTGTGATTTTTCTGGAAAAAGGGGAGTGAGGTAGTTTTCAGTGAAAGGCAGAGATAACCTGTCTGCTTCCTTTTTCCTCCTCCACTAAAAGAGAGTAAAAATTAGAATGCTTTTAAGGGAGCTGAACACACAGCATTGCTTTTTCTTCTAGGATGCTTTTTATTACAACATATTCTCAACGGTTTATTGTCTTTTGAAATTTCACAAGGAACTTCTAAGCAAGCAGCCTTCTTAGAAAGGATGAGGATGGTCTGTTCTTGTGAAGCCTGGCAGTATGTTCTCTTGTTGCTCTGTGGAGATTGCTCAAGGTGATGCCTCTTCCAAATGGGAGATTTTCTAGCAGTAAATTAGGGATTATGATCAGTATTTTTCTAAAAAGTATTTTTCCTCTACCTGGCACATCCTTCGGGATCATCATTATTGGTAAAAACCTGAAAGAGGAGCCTTTCCTGCTTCATAATCAGGTTGTTTGGAAGAAGATGGTAATGAAATAACATATAATGGAAGCAAATAGAACATTAATTATGTGAAAAGCAGGTGAATTGAGGGGATCTGTCTTCTGCAGGTAACTGGGAAGACTTGAGTAACTTGGTCTGCAGACACACCACCATTCATATCCCTTGAATCTTTTATTTGGAAAGAGCTATAATAAACCTGGAATCTAGAGAGTGTCTCTCCTTCATTGCTGAGGCATCTGTCATGTTGTGGCAAGAGACTTCATGTTGTTCAAATGACATTGCAGGAGATAACAGTGCAATGCAAAGCCAAGCGTGATAAATATGACATGGCATGTCCAAAACAATACTTGCTTTTAGTAGATCAGTTCTCCTTTAAAAGCTAGTATTTAGGTTTGTCCTTAGATAATTCAATAGCTCCCGTCTCTGGTAGGAATGATGTCAACCTGAGTTACTGTTTCTGATGAACAGTGTTGATGGGACAAGATGGCATGAAAAAGATGAAAGAACAGCAGACTCTGGGTGTGTATCCCAGAGCTCCTTCCTGAGTACCTGGTCAAGGCAAAGTTCATGGGGCAGAGCACAGTAATGATGTGAGAAATAGCTGAAGAGCATTTGTCACAGGCCAGCTGGCCTCAGTGATAGTATTTGCCCACCACAGCACTCTTGATTTTTCTTTATCATTTCTGTCTTCAGGTCACCACTAGTGTGCCAATGTTAAGGCAGTAGAAGAAGAAGGACTGAAAAACGAACCCCCAAACAAGGTAACTTTTGTGAATTGGGTAAATGAGGAACTGTTGAAGTAGTATGATCAAAAGTCAAACTGGAATTTGAACCTTGAGCATCCATTTTGTCATGAAAACTGCATCTGGTGTGACCTGGCTCCAGGGAAAAGCCAGACTCTCAACCCCCTGGGGAAGAGCTGGGCCCCTCAAAAGTGGGGACACATCTTGGCCCTCTGGAGTTACTTCCTCTTCACAGGGGGTTGTTTTGAAAACTGTTTATTCTCGTAAATGAGAAACAGAAATCTAGGCTGGAAGGATCTTGGGTATTTGATAGCATCTTCTCTCCTTCTCTCTTGTTCTCTATCACTCTTTCCTGCACTCTCCGCTTGCTGCCTTATGTATACCCTTTGCATGCTACTAACTGTCTGTACTTGATAGTAATTATTTTCAGTAATTGAAAACACTTATTGACTTAGTTATATAAAAAGGTGAATATTTTCCAAGAGTCCCTGTTGAGATTAGAAGAAAAAAGGAAGCTTAAATGAGGTACCAAGCATCCGAGGTACGTATCATTAATACCTGATTTATTAGTGCACAGCTATTAAGTGCTTTTATTCAGAAGTATTGAATAAGCAGAGAGTCATCTAGATAGGACATGGCTAAAATATCAGGCTGCAAATTAGTTTGTTTATGCAGTGAGCACCGAGGATTTTAGACCTGCTGTCTCATGTGCTGTCATGCTCTAGGTTACAGGTGTTGAAGCCATGTTCAAACCAAAGCCATGAGCAGGGTGAATGTGATTTTTAACCCAAGCACAGTTCACCAGGAGTTACTTACATGTCTTGGCTGCAGAACTGAACCTGTGGTGCTGTTCAGTGTTTTGAATGTCTGCTTGCTTGTGCCCTGCAGCAGCCTGCAACTTGCCCTGAGCTGCCTACCTCCTCCAGCTGTCATCTGAGCAACTTGCCCTGCTCCTGATGCACTGAGGGGCTGCTGCAGTCCTGAAGCAGGTGGATGGCTTTCCCTGCAAAGGTTTTATTTTTATTTGGGGTCATGGATATTTAAGTGCTAAGGCCTGACCCTGCCCACAGGCTCCAGACTGTGTTGCCACGGTTTCTGGAAATCTCCTGGGCAATAACCACAATTCAGGGTTGCAGCCACATGAAGGTTATTCCTGCTGTGAGAAAGGAGGGTGAAGTGGTTGCACTGGTTGTTCTCTGCCACTGATCCTTTGCTGAAACCCATTTGGTTTTGCTGTGTCAAATGTGCTTGAACAAGATGGTGAAAGAATTTTCTGTTTTCTGGGTGACTGCAGAAGTGGGGTGGGAGGAAAGCTGGTGGGATAGCCTTCTTCCAGGCTGGCCTGCTGTGCATCAAATCTGGATGCTGTTCCCAAGCAGATCAGCCCTGGGATCTCTGCTCAGGCTGCCAACACAAAAATCAATTAGTCCCTGTCATGTGGGCTACTCTGAGGAGCAGACCAGTGCATTACAAACTGGTCTGGACCTGCAGAGCCATTTAGCGTTTGTCACCAAGGAGCTATCAAAGAGTAATGGCCTTGTCACTAGTATGCAACTGAGATGGATGGGGAGCCATGACCCAGATGTGTAAGACTCCATCCCATAATTAGTCCTCCGGACCAACCAGCTTCTGTGCCATTGCTTTTCAACTGGCTCTCACCCCAGTGACATACCCCCATGGTGCTGCTTGAACAGTTTCACAGAAATCTCTTGTAAGTGGAATATACATCAGTGGCAACTATACCCATGCCCTGCTGCATGATATGAGCCATAGGCAACTCCCCAGGTCCCACTGCTTCCCCTATGAGAGGAGATTTGTCTCTTTTGCTCTTCATCCCTTAGAAGGGGAGGGTGGGGAAAACTTGTGTATTTAGGGCATAGGAGGGAGTACATGGGCATCTCCTCCAGCTTAGATTTTTCCTCAGCATAGGATTTTTTTGGTAGTGAAGGGCTATTGCTAAAGGGACAGTATCCCTCCAAAAAAAGGGAAGGACCAAATTGTTTTCCCATCCAAATTGCAGATTGCTGAAAGAAGGGTTGAAAAAATTAGTCTTTGTGTGGGGAGGGCTTTTTCTCCTATCTTGCTTTCCAGCTTCTCCATTGCTTGACAGGAGCAGTAGCCACAATTCCAATATTGAATGGGTGCAGATAAGACCATGGAATGGCAAAGTTGGGACTGAAGAAATGGAACATCAGGATTTGGGATTTTTTTTTCTCCAGATAAATTCTCTTTTATGAAGCCTCTAGGGCCAATTAAAAAAAAATTCAGTTGATGTCGTGCTTTAGTAGAGCACATCCTAAAGAGCAGAACATTTAAAAGAACAAAGGAAAAAACCCTGGTTCCTGGCTGATAAATGTGTTTGCCCAACCTTGGAGCTTCACTAATAAGACTGCTACGTTTCCAAGCACTAGGCATAATGGCAGCTGTTTTGCAGTGTGTTGCTTTAGAGTGCTGTGGTGGCTTTATTTGTGAATGATCTGTAGGCATCTGAGGATACCCAGTGGGTTAAGGCAAGCAGGATGCTGTGGTGTTATTCTTGGTGCTATTTAGCTTTTAACCC
Organism: Apus apus; assembly: GCF_020740795.1. NCBI lineage: Eukaryota > Metazoa > Chordata > Aves > Apodiformes > Apodidae > Apus > Apus apus. The sequence continues at coordinate 31,608,187 of NC_067287.1, read as the reverse complement.
TCATGCACGGAATGCAAAAAAGTTGGCTGTTGTAAATTAGCTACATGTAACTCAAGAACTGATATGGATGGAAATACTGGCTTCTTTAGCTGACTTGTGATAAAAAATATCATTCAAGAGGCTCAGAAAAACATCCTCTGCTCTTGGACAACACCGAGCTGAATGGGAAGCACTAGGGAAAAAAACCCAGCAAGCTAATTCTACATTAAAACATACCTCTCTTTCTGCCCTCTCTCTTTCTTAAATGCTAATAAACATTTTTCCCTTGTTCATCTCCACATCGGTCCACAATTTTGTGTAGTGCATGTAATTCAAGGTAGCACAATCTAAAGCTGCAGCATGCTTTAAAGCTGTTTATTTTCCCAGATTCAACATATATTGGGCCAGACAGCAGGTCTGCTCCTTCTGCAGCTTCAGTGAGGTTCAAGAGGACCAGGCAGACAGAGCAGAGCATTGTGTCACTTTTCCACCTGAATCCTCTCTACGTCGTTTGCTGTATCTGTGTTTGTGAGAATCCTGCATCCATCAGAGCTCTCCATCTTGAGATATAAGAGGTGGGTGTTAATAAAAATGAAGTGTTTTTTAAAAAAAAAAAGTGAAAAAAAATTGGCCAAGTTGCACTCAGGGTATTTGTCATAGGGATGATGCAGGAGGCTTGCAGTGAGTTGCTGAGTGATTTGAAAAGTTAAGATCCAGACTAAAGAGAAAATAAGCAAATTTTCTGCACCGAATTCCTTCAGCAAATGTTTCCACATCTTCACCAGCTACTGAATATGGTAATATTTAAAGAATTAAGAGCTGAATGTAGGAGCATATGAAATGTCAGGTTGTGGGAGGTTAAAAAAGTCTTTTGAAGTCCAACTTCCCGAATAATTTTCCTCTTGCAAAAATCTGATTGCTGTTCAAATAACCCTGCTTAGGATGCATTTACTGATGGTTATCTCAGGGGCTGAAATCTTCCTGCCCTCCTGGGGAGTGCGCTCCTTGCGGAGCCTCCGGGGCCAGTTGTGGCTGGAGGAGCATCCAGCCCATCTCACCCCACTCTCCTGACACCAGCCACTTCCCTTCCTCCTCTCCTGCTTTTAAAGGACAGCCAAAATGTTTCAAGTGTTGAAATCCCTGTCTCACTGAAATTGCACTTGACTGGCTGATTTCCTTTGCCTTACAACTTGTAATTAATTAGGAAAAAGTTAATTCTGCACCTTCCAGTACCTTCTCTCTGGTATTATTCAGACCATAGTTATTTTTCCTTTTTCCTCTGGCTCTCCTGAAAAATGACTTTTCAGGATTAGTTGGTTTCTGATGTATGTATTTTTGTCTGTTGCCTGTATGTCTGTATCTAAAAGCGTATTACCAGTGTCATTTCATGTGAAATCCATGTAATTATTTTTTAGGTTTGACAGGTTTTTGCTTTTAAAGTGCAAGTAACACCTTTTAGCAATCTTTCCAGGTTCATTAAAACATGTGGGAATTTCCAAACACAGAGGGAGGAGAGGTCACACCATCAGCAGTGCAAAGCAAACTGATGTCCCTTGACACTTTCTTTGTGGAGGATGATGGGCATCTACAAAGGCTTTTCAGAGGCTGATTTTAAGAGCATTTTGAAGAACTCTCTCCTTTGGTTACAAAGAGAAACTGCCCAGGTAAGGATAGATGTCTAAAATCTATTGTATGTGCCCTTCCAGGAAAGTTCAAGGTAAGAAAATAAAGCTTTAGAAAATGTCAAAACCTTTTTTCTAAGTATGTATTTATCTCTTGATTCAGGGTTTGGTTTTCTTATCAAAAGTGTTTATCAAATTCAGGATGGCTTCACCAGCCAAACAGGTCAGTCTTAGTTGTCATTGAAGGTTATTCAAAGGTCCCCAGATTCTGCTGGGTATGTCCAGCAAATTCAGGGGCTATGAGGTGTTCTTGTTCTACAGATCTTTGCCCTACAGTAGTTTAATTTTCTGTATGCCAGGAGCACTAGGGAGTGGTGTAGCACAGTCTGTAAGTGGTGCTCAGGTAGGGACAAGCCACCCAAGCTGGCTGATAGCCAGCAAGCATATCATTGCAGCTTGCACTCAGGAAAGATCTGGTGTGGGGCATTTGCTCTTTGTGATTGCTGCTCTGTGAGCTGGTGCTTTTCTGCTGTTCCCTTCAGGGAATGACTACAGAAAGTGGGACACGGCAGTGATGAGCTTGTTTGAGACTATTCTGATGGGACCAGAGATGGAGATTTAGTAGAGTATGGTATTTCTTAGTTTGGTGAGGGATGGTATTGTGTAACATGGTTGCTATTGCTATCCACCATGGTATGATCAGCATGTTTTGTCGTCAGGAAATGTCAAGGTGCACCAGAAAAAAAAAAAAAATCTACTTTGGAAACACTAACTAAATAAGTACATAGAGCGGCCAAAGGTACAGGGAGTTGGAAGGGCAGGTCCTGCAAGTGAGAGGACCAGAACTAGAACTTGTGGGGGCTTTACAGATTGTAATACCTCATGGGGAGGCAATACTGTTAATATGGATGGATATTTGTGAAGCTTTGGTAGGGTAACTTAGGACATCTATGCAATAGGCAATATACAAATACATCCTGCAGCCACTGAGCTGACCTATAATGTTCTCACAATCTGGTGTGGAAAGTACACACAGCTCCACCAACCTTCTAGTCCCTGGAGTTCTCACAAGGTGAGAGAAGGACACGGTCAAGAGGTTCCTTCTCTGTCTTCCTATTTTTGATAGGAGAGGGTTGGAAGTACTTCAGCTGTGCTGCTGAACTCCTGTTTTTGAGACCTCTTAGTATTTCTTAGTATTCTGGGTTTTGCTTGGTTTATTCAAGTACTAATTATGGCAACATTAATACAGACCACTTTAAATCCTGAACAAGCATGCAGCATTTGTGAAGACATACTGCCAAGTGACTTTACAGCTGTCCTTGATGGAGGTGTACAAGGAGAAGAACTGGGAGGATTGGTAAGGGCTTTAGGCAAATCCTTGCATTGGAAATTAGAACTAATTAGACAGGGAGAAGCAAGAGACCTGCTGGCAGGAGCAGCAGGAGCAGAAGGGAGAAGTTTCCACTCTAGTGAATCCCTGCTTACAGGTGAGCAGAAGCCAGGAAGAGACAGGAGAGAGGTGGGGGGAGGAAGACAAGGTCCCTGCACTTGCTGTTACTGCTCAGATCAGCAGCAGGTCATTTCACTGCAGCATCACTGTCCTCTGTGAAGTCCCTGGGCTGCCTTTCCCCAGTGTCGACCCAGTAGTGTTGATGGAAGAGGGCTGCTGAAGGCCAGCAGCAGCAAGTGTTCTTCAGGGGTGCCCTGGTGAGGGACCCAGCATTTTTACCCCCTGCTGTTGACCACATTCACTCCGCTGGCTGGACCTTTGATCTGCCTTGGTGGGGGGTCCTATGTTCTCATGTAGCCTCTGGCACAACAACTGTAGCTGTCTCAGCAGGTGACGTGTGTCAGGATGAAGCAATGCTGGTCCCTGGGGGAGAAATGACAAGGGTGATTTGTAGCCAGGCTTTTAAGTGCCATTTGGTAGAGCAAATACATTTAGAAAATAATATTGCTGTAACAACAGTGCTGTCTGTGTCCTCTGAGGATTGCCTTTTTCCTGGCTTTGAGGAGAGCAGGGCCAGCTCATCAGGCTGTTCTGCAGGTGTGAGCCCAGCTCCACGTACCCCTCAGAGCAGCATGTGCCAACTGCCACCCACCCTCTTCTGACATGATAACTTCACTCTTGGGCACAAAGTTGTTTTTTGATCTTCGGGCTTCCCCCTCCAGCACAACAAGACTTGTCAGCTTCTTGGACACAGGCTGTAGATGACTCCAGATTGTTGCCCATTTTTCTTCCGAGCTTGTGCCAGACTGTCCTTCAGGTTAGGGCTGATGCAGCTTCCTGACAGGAGCAACATGGGAAAACCAAGCAATTGCTGGTGTCTGCAGAGACCGTGGTTGGTGATGGGCAGATTCAGCAAGAGTGGTCCTGCACAAGCCTGGAAACCAAGGGAACAACATTAATCTTCAAGGGGGTTAATTTATTGAGGTTACTTTCAACCAGCTTAATAGTCTTCTCACTTTATTCATGCTACCTGTGGTTTTAATGCTGTCTGCAGGCATGGGGTAATTGCCCGGAAGCAGAGGAGGTGTGAAATAAGGGGAAAAGGGGTGATTTGAGACCTCCAGCCTTCTGTGGTGGAGGGGACAGGGTTGGTGTATGTGAGGTAGGAAGACCCACCACAGAGAAGCATTGTGCAAGCTCACCCTCCTGACCACACTGCTTTTCTGAGTAGATTTCTTCTGCAGCAGCTTTTGCCACAACAGCCAGTGTTGTTTTTAACATGAAGGGGATGTCTCTGTCATTGTGACAGCCCCGTGTGACCCCAGCTCCTCTCAAGTGGCCCCAGATCCTCTCAGTGCCCCTCCACCATCCCGGGTGCTCCATCTCCATCCCTGGGGCTCCCAGCAGGGCTCTGCTGCACGGAGCAGCTGGTGCAGCCAGGGCAGCCTCCTCAGCAGTTGCTGCTCTTAATGAGTTTGTTGCTGCTTCCTTAGTGAAGGAGTGGCTGGGATTTCATTTTCTCCCCTGTACTGGTTTTTCAGACCCCTGCTTGAGAAAGCAGACCAAATTCAGTTGAAAGCAATGCTACAGTTTTCTAGATAAAATTGCATCCATTCTTTTTCTTTTTAATTTCCTTTTAACCAGAGGAAAGTCTCTGAAGGCATCAAAAGTGATACTTTGTGCATATACAGTGCTACTGTGTTTGAAACTATTTGGCCTTATTAACTAACACAGACATATCCCTAAAAGATACTGCTATTCCTGGCTGAGTTGCATCACATATTGCCAGGGAGAATTAGAATTTTGAGGGGGAGAGAGCATTATGTAGCCACAAACTAACAAATACACAGAGAACTGGAGTACATCTCCTATGGAGACAGGCTGAGAGAGTTGGGGTTGTTCAGCCTAGAGAAGAGAAGAATCTGGGGTGACCTCAATGGCAGCTTTCCAGTGGCTGAAGGGGCTACAGGAAAGCTGGAGAGGGACTTTTTACAAGGGCATGTAGCAATGGGACAAGGGGTAATGGTATTAAACTGAAAGAAGGCAGAGTTAGACTAGATACTAAGAAGAAATTTTTAAAATAAGGGTGGTGAAGCACTGGCACAAGTTGCCCAGAGAGGTCCAAGAAGTCCCATCTCTGTAAGTGTCCAAGGCCAGGTTGAACAGGGCCCTGAGCAAGCTGGTCTAGTGGGAGGTGTCCCTGCTTTTATGGCAGGGGGGTTGGACTAGTTGACCCTTAAAGGTCCCTTCCAACCCAAATTATTCTATGATTCTGTGAAAACCCACCACCTGAACACCACCCATGTTTCTTTGAACATGTTTTCCATGGACTTCTGCAAGAGATTTTGTGAAGCCAGCGACTGGCTTCCTGTGCCATGAACATCAGCGAGCCAATGGCAGCAGAATGTTTTCCTCTTTAGGAAAGCACGGAGGCTTTACTCCCCAGCACACAGTCAAGGGAAGGAGGAACAAAGTGCTGAGCTGGTCTGCAGAACAAGGACTTGACCTTTAGTCTGAGGGAGCTCGGGGTCTGACAGGCTGGAGGATTAGCCTCCTTATCTCGTTTTCTGGCTTTCAGTTAGGATTTAGTTAAGAATACCCTGCATCTGCATCAGCAAGAAGAAATGGCTCTTCCAAGGCTTTGGAAAGGTCAGCAAAAAGCCAAAGATTTTTAAGCACACAGTTTGAAACTTTTAATGTGTTGGAAATGCATCGGCTGGAGTCAAATCCTGAAAGTGTGGAAGGCACTTCTAGCTGGGACTGCCTCACTGTATGTACCTGCATTTGTAAGCATCAGGAGATGGATGGGCTCCATCTTCTGCTGCCTCTTCACTCCTCTGCACCAAACCCACCCTGTGTGCTGCTCCCTCTCAACCAGCAGCAAAGCTGACAGGGGTTCAGGCTCTGTGGGCTCTCACTGGGTGTGGGGCTTTGGAGACCCTCCTCCAAGGCTGGGGCTCCCGTTGCTGTGTGTGGTGCTGGGGCAGCCCCTGGCTCCCAGCCCCCTGCCCCTCCAGGAGCACCCCAGCTCTGGGAAGCAGGGGGTGCAGCCATCTGCATCCGCTCCCAGCCCCTGACTTTTTCAAGCCCAGCTGTGCTTTGCCCACCAGCAGGCAGCTGGTAGGTGCCTGCTTTGAAGCCTTACTCCTCTGCAGGCAGAAAGAGCCCTCAGATTAATGGTCTGCCTGAAAGCTAAAAAGACCACAAAAAAAAGAGAAAGAAATCATTTAAAACATCACATTAAAATGCCACTCCACATCTGAAAGGATCCATTAAAACTTTTATAGAGCTTTTTACGTTTGTTTCCCCTGTTTTACATTTTGTTCTGGATTCAGACACTCCTCTCTTATAATTCTCCTTTGTAATAAACATTTTTGCCTTGGTTGGCTCTGCACGAACAGGGACAATTTGCTGTGCAGAAGGAAACATGGGGCTTTTGCCTCGAATAGAGCTTTTCTTTCCAAAACCACCATTCTCAGGCATCCAGCCTGGGTGGTTGTTCCTGCACCATCCTTCTTAAACATTTTTTTTTTTTTTTTAAATTTTTGAGACTCAGAAAAGTGCATCAGGGCTTCAGGCTGTGGTTCTCTGCCTGCAGCTCCTTTGCCAAGGCCCCGTGGTGGTGGGGGCAGAGGGAAGGGCTGGGAGAGCTGCAACACCCTGTGGCCAGGGCTGCAGGTCCTTCTACCCAGTCCCAGCAGGATGCTCCTGGTCCTGCCACCTCCAAGTGTCCCCCTGATGTGCTGCCACCACTTCACCTGTTCTTGCTTTTCATGTCCTTTCCATTAAAAATAAATAAAAATTGTAAAATCTGCTGTGGGTAAGAGGAGGAAAGGCTTCTAAGGTTCAGCAGGAACTGGTCAGTTGTCACCCCTCCTCTTCTGGACAGTGGGCAAGGACAGGGTGACCAAACAGTGGCTCAACAAGGCTCTGAAGTCAGGTGAATTACGTTTGCAGAGCAAACGGTGTATAAAACTGCTCTGCCTGCACGCCTGGCCCTTGGTCTGGGCCTAGAGTTAGACTGTTGCTGTCTGCCTTGCTCTGCTCAAATGTGTTCCTTTTTGTTAAAATATAAATAATAGAAAGCATGTAGCATCCATCTGGTTAGCCTTTCTTTTTTGCAACTTTTTTAACCATACCTATGGAAAGAATATCACGTCACACGGGCCCTACTGCCTGTGCTGGATGCCAGGAGCTTGGGTCCATGTCCTGCATCCTGCCTGTTCCATCCCATCCAGCAGCCTGGGAGATGCTTGCCTGCCTGGGAAGCCGGAGGCTGGTGTGGCTTGAACCCCTGGCCTCTTCCAAACCAAACCCACTCAGCACAGCATCTTGTCCATGGGGGATTTGTGATGCTGACTATTACGTCGTTGCTCTGAAAACAATTTTGTGTAAGGCCTCAAATTTAAGCTTAATTGTCCCAAAAGAGAAATGGCAGCAGTGTATCCTGTCAGTGACCCAAGGCAGTGGCACTTCCTTGCCTCTTCTTCCTTCCTGTGTGTGCCCAGCATTGCAGAGCCCACCAGGTGAGATCCCACTGGGTGCTCACTTGTAGTTCCCAACTACCAGCTTTGACAGTGCGTTATTGAAGCCTTCACCTTGTCTCCCATCCCCTGCTCTACCCCTTAAACAATATGTATTTTTGAATGTTTTGTGTTTGCAGTGCAGCCTCTGCCTGTGGTCAGTACACCACCTATGGTGTGGCTGTCCAGATGGGCATTTCTCAGGAGCAACAAGTTTAACACTGGCCCTGCTGGGGTGGTGCTGCCCCGTAGCACAGCTTCTTGCACAGCTCCTCTTCTTGCTGTGATGCTTTAGCTTTGTACCCACTGCTGGGGCTTTCCTGCCCTTTCTCTGGGCACACCTGAGCCTTGCAAACTGAGGGCTGACTTCAGGAATGCAAATAATGTTCCCTGTGCATCCACGCCATGTCTCCAAAAACCTTTTCATCTTGTTCCTTGTTGCCCTGGATGATAATTACTTCAAAGAGCAGCCCCATGTCCTGGTATTTCAGTTTATCTCATTACCATTGTGTTTACTAAGCCAACCAGCTTTGCCAAAAACAGCGTCAAGGTTGCTGGCAGCTCTAGCTGACTGGCCTGTTTGTCCTCTCCGCTGGCTGAGATGCTAATTTTTCCTTGATTGCAAACCCTGCATTCATCTTTTGTGAATTAGTGGTGCCTACAGATTCAGCATAATGGCTTAAAAACCCCGGGCCCGAGCCACGGGCTGCCAAAGGCAGGGCTAATGGATGCTGTTAGGATATTTACTTGCCACTTTCTTGGCCAAGGGGAGCAGCTGGCTGGCACCCAGGGCTGGCGAAGGGCAGGCGGGAGTGTCACGTAGGAGAGCTGCTTGGCAGGTGAGAGCTGGAGGAGGCACAGAGGGGTGGACAGACAGAGGGATGGACAGACAGACAGATGGGTGTAAGGATGTATGCAGAAGTCATTTGTCATGGTGCCAGCCAGCCGCTAGAAGAGAGATGCAAGCTGTCAGCTTCTGGCTGTAGGAGCTTTCCTGGGCTGCAGGAAGACTAGAACAGTCTCAGGGTACCCTCAGGACGGTCTTAACACAATCTGATTTTCCCCTTCTAATCTTGGGTTGATTGCAACAAACTACGTGTACAGTTTTTAGAAGTCTTTGGTGCAAGATGCTGAGCTGGCAGTAGTGTAAGTGACAACCTGAACAGGCATTCATGCTCACATGGACTTGCCCTGACGTTGCCACCACGGTCAGAACAGGGCACCAAGCTTTGGGTTGCTGCATAAAATAATTTTAGTGGCTGAGGATTAGTGTAATGTTTTTTAAGATCCTTAAAAATCTGACAGCCGACTCAAAAAAGAGAAAATGAGAGGAGTCTCCAGCTCTCAACCTGCTGGCAGGGATGGGCAACGTGGGGTGGGCAGCCACAGCCCTGGCTGTTACGTTGCTCTTTAGGATAAACCTACCGTAAGTGATGCTATGGCTGTTGCTAAGCAACTCACATGATTGCTATAGCCAGTATTTCCCTCTTAAAGGTACATTTGCAAAGAGTAATCTTTTGTGTGCATGAAATTAATTTCCAGATGTATGGATTTGTATTAGTTAATGGCAATAAACTTTGGCAACGCCTCAGTGCGGTGTTAAAGTGGCACACAATGTGGCATGGAGATACTGCAGAGCAAAAGCATTAGGCCCTCCCCTTTAATTAATTGGAACTTAAAGCTGGGATGTTTTACTTACCAAAATAAATTAACAGTGAATCAGGTTACAGAATAAATTAACAAATTAAATTGGGTTAGTTGGAAGTTTAAAAGAGGGTCTGTGAGCTGCCTGCATTGCAAATAGAGTTGGCAAGTCTTGAGCTCTAAGGGGAGGCTTGCAAAGAAAAGTGTAGCTGTTGCGGCTCTGTGAAGCAGTGACCAGTTTTCAGTCTTTAGCATCAGAGACTGGACCTGCCCTAAATACGGATGAAACCTCAGGGATGTGCTGCCCACCCAGGTCAAAGCAGCCACCCCAGAAGGGACTTTGGCTGCTCATTTTCTTCTGGTTTTGTGTTGCCACAGACTTGCAGAGGATGATGCTCCTTTCACAGGCCATCACAATCCTCCCTTTTTATTTTTAATTATTTTTAAGCTGTTCCTTCTCTTGCTGTTCTTGACTGGCAAGGACTTCATCTCCTGTGCTGGCAGAAGGGGCTCCCAACCCTTGCTTGGTTCCTGGGGACGTGTCTCCACTCCAGGCTGCGGATGCAGTGGGTCCCACCGCCTAGTAACCTTGGCTGAAGCAGAGGCTTTTTAAGATGCACAGAGCCATTGGCAGCCCAGTCTGATGGTCCTACCGTGTCACAAAATGTCCCTTTGGTCACCCTGGGCTTGCTCTGCCACCATGGCACAGCTGGAGAAACCCTCATCTGTCAGCAGCAGGGAGAAGGGGAACCCTGGCAAGGTACTTCAACTGTATTACTTTCAGGTGGTTGCTACATCTTTTCTAATTAAAATAAAATAATTTTAGGCTTCCTGAAATGAATATTTGGTATAATAGATTCAGAAAGTGATGAAAATGTTTTCATTAAATAGTGAGAGAGGGAGAGAGACCCTGCAAGGCATAGTATTTTATCTCAACTCTCTAATAACATTCATAAACTCTTTAATCTTTTGTCATGTTTATGGCTTAATGGCAATCCTTAAAGACATGACAGACAAGTAAGAGATGCCAGGTTCCTTTAACCTATAAGCATTCATGTTCTTCCCAGGATTTTGATCAAGTGGGAAATGCCCCTGTGACAGGCTTTATGCTCCATGTACAGCTGTGCTTCACAGCCAGCCTCAGTGGTTGAGGATGCTCAGCCTTGGCTGGGCCCTGGCAGTGCCAGGGGATGGTGGTGACATCTCCCTCCTCCATGGCCAGGAGCCAGGTGAGTGCTGGCTCCTTTCCTGCCACCGACCAGGGGTATTTAGTGTCTGGCCCCATTTCCTTTGTCCCAGCTGTGCTGCCCAGGCACTGACCTGACCCTGCTGGTGGTTGGTCACTGGGGGACTGGCCTTTCCATGAGGAGTGGGTTTAAAGCTGACTGCTGGTGAGCTCTGTGTTGCATCATTTACTTTCTCTGGTCTACAAAGCACCAAATAAGACTAACCCCTAATTTTTTGGTGTGATTTTGCTTTCCCCACTAGGGGGTGAACATTTGGAAAAGGGGGCTCCGTGGGGGGTGGTGGTGTCAGCACACGATCCGGGAGAAGGGAAGTGCGTAGCTGGTTAACTTGTTCTGTGTAGGACACCCCATAAATGCCTCATATACACATGCCTGTGGTGATCTGTAATTTCAAACTACTAATACTTGCTAAGAAGCAGCATTAAAAGCTTGCTTTTTGGTCACAGGGTCAGGCACTCCAGTTGCTGCTGCCAGAGAGAGAGTTGCCCAGCACAGACTTCACTCTGCCCTGTATGCTGCTGTCCTGTGGTCCAAAAGAAGCATGTGTCCAGTGAAAAAAGTAGCATGTGATCCTGGAATTGAGAGGCTGCACAACGAGGCAGACACAGGTAGGAACAGAACCCAGCCTTTGTATTTCCTTTCTTTTGTTATGATTTTCCAGACTCCCAGCTATCTGGCATTTTCTAATCTTCCAGTCCTTGACTATAAAACCTAATTAATGCTCTTCTAATGCAAGGTTTTTGCATTTAATCTCCTCAGGTTTGTTTTTCTTAAATTTTAGGTGCATTTGCAGCCTTTTTCCTCTCTCACCAGGGTTGGGACCCAGAATACCCATTACTGCAGCTGCCAGCTGACTGTTCCCCAGCTGGAAGCAGAAGGATGCTCCACTGACAGGGTCAATCCAGCCCAGGGTGGTCAGTGGCAGTTTGATTCTTCCTGTCCCTGTGGTACCCCCTGGGTACCCTGTGCCCCTGGGTACACACGGTACAGATGGTATTTCATGCAGCTTTGGCTTCATCTGCTGTGAACATAAACACCAGCTTGGTAACTTCACTCTTGTAAACGATAAGCTGAAACCTCTTTGGTCCTTTCTCAGTCAAATGCCAGTAACAAAATGAAAAATCACCATTGAACCCCTCCTTTAATTGCATGGTTATGATGCTGTCAAAAAAAATACAACATTCATGTAGCATAAGGAGAATTTTTAAATAGAAGCATAACATTTTAAAACCCTAATAAACATAAAAGCAAAATAAACACTGAAATTTGAATTTAGAGAATAAGAGAAGAAAGATTAGTCTGTGCTGGTGTAGTAATGAAGGTAGTGGCTGGTAACAATTTTTAATAGCACATTAATGCTGAATTACTTTGGAATTTCTGCAGGAGTTGAGATGACATCCACATAAACACCAAATGAATTCCAAATGATTGGTATTATCATAAAGAGCACCAAATGAATTAATAATGATGGAACACTTAAACTAAAACGTTTTCTTCTCTAATCTGTCTCTTTTATGCACTGCACAATTCATTTTTAGCCAACTATGACCCTTTATTTCATTTGTTTTTTAATTTTTAAAAAATATATTTGTTTTTGCATGAGTGTTCTGTACCCACGTGAAGCAGGACTTGGACTGGTCTGTCTTCTTAACAGTTCTGGTTTGGCATAGCAAAATTTAAGATAGATGGGCAGACATCTGGACGTGAGATATATTGCTGGGAGCCATAAGAATAACAGTGATCCTGCCTTGATGGTCCCAGGTGCACAGAGACCTCAGGGCACCCTGAGCAGTGTTTAATAAACTAAATGGCTCACTCTGCAGCAACACAATGAGTCTCCCCCTCCTGCAGCCAAGCCCGAGAGGGGAGGAAGCTGGAACATGCCTTTGTCTGTGTAACTCAGCCAAAAATCAGTCACTAGGGGCTGGAGCTTGTTTGGGTGCTGGGCAGTGCTGCTCCATGGGTGCCAGGGAGGAGCTGAGCCCCAGCACTATGGGGCAGTGTCTCTGGGGGCCTGCAGAGCTGCCAGATGTGGGCACAGCTGGTGTGGGGAACACCAGAGGGAGCAGCACTGGTGTCCTGCGGGCAGCGCTGCCCCGGGTCACGCCAGGTCCCTCCCTGCTGACATATTAGCAGTCAAATGACATTTAGGGAGCACAAGGCTCACTCCCTCCTGCAGGCCAAGTAAATATCATTAGTAATGATATTAAATCTCAAATTGTGCTCCTGCACTATGGCAACCACTCAGCAAGCATTTGCTATTGCTGCTTGTTCCTAACAATTACTTTCATAGACTTTATCTCTTAGAGAACTATTAGTGACCATAAGCCTCTACATGGCCACAGAAGGAAAAAAAAAAAATTAAATAAAAAAAAGAGGAGAAGTCAGTGCAGCTTCCAGACTGATGTTGTAGCTACCAAGAGGCTGGCAAAGCAGCTTTTATTTTTGTTAGGAAGTTGGTGGTGCTGGGAGCTGCCCTGGGCAGCCAGGCAACTTTTCTGGCCAGTGAACCCTCTATGGCTTTCAAGTGACATGTGCCCCAAGGCAATCACCTTGCTCTCCTGTACATATATTTGTGCATATAAAAAATACATATTTATGTATAAAAACATACACACACACACATATATATGTCCATGTAAATGTGTGTAGCCCTACCCCCCCCCTTAGCAGTTGGTTTGCTTGGCTGCAGCAGTGTTGGCTGGGCTGGCAAATGCTGCTGGTGGCAGTGGGGGCTGCTGGCCCATCACACATGCTGTGCTTCTGTGACAGAAGCAACATATAATTATATTACAAATTAACTTGCAAATGCTGGTAGGGATGTACTCTGCAGGAAAAAAAAATAATTGGTTTCAGCTTCTCTTGTGTCTTGTAGCTGCTCCCTCCAGCACAGTCTGCATCTGTCAGGATCCGTGCCCTGGGAGGACTAATCATTTTTATTAACCATTAAACAAGAAGATCCTTTTTATTTGAAAATGTAAAACAAGCAGGGAACACTATCTGTAGCTGCTAATTCAGGTCATGTTAAATAGCTCTTCCTCACCTCTTGGTTTATCCCTGTTTCCTGGCCGGGCCGTGCTCTGCCTCTTCCAACCAGATTCTCTCCTGAATTATTGCACTTCATTTCTGAGACACCCAAAGGAAAGCAAGCCCCCTTTAAAGCCTCTCTCCTGGCAAGTTTATGAGCTGTTACTGTATTATCTTAACATTTTCACCTTACAATGTGTTTTATTTCTCACTGGGGCAGTGACAGGTTGAAGGCACAGTGATCCCAGAAGAGAGACTGGGAGGATGGCCCCAGCTGGGGTCCTGTCTGTGCCTGTGGGCTTTGGTCACTGGTGGCCTGAGGGACCCCTTCCCCTGCTGCCCCCTTCCCCCTGGTGAGGGCCAGCCAGGGCCCAGGGAAACTCCCACGGGAGAGGGGCTGGAATCAAAGCTCCTACCTGGAATCTGCTCCTCCTCAGCTCAGCAAAACAGGCCTCACGTTTCATTTACAAAGCTATGGCTGATGCCACCTAGTTAGCATTATAGAGCACATTCCTCATGTGCTTTTTTTTGATGCAGTTTGGTGGCTGCTGTGTGAGACTGTGGAATATTTTCCTGCTTTTGTGACTCTCAGTCAGTGCCAGGGGTGGGGGAAGGAAAAGTTGACAAAAATCCTGCTTTTTTTTTTTTTCCTTTTTTTTTTTTTAAAGGCATCTTTGTTTTCAACAGCCCTCCTGCTGCGACAAAACTGTTAATTAAACTGGAAGTAAAATAAATTAAGCCCACCTAATATGAAAAGCATTTGAAGGCAAAGCATCTGCCTAAATGCTGGGCAGGGTAGGAGGTGGCTGTGCCTGCCCCTCCTGCCCGTGGGTGTCAGCAGAGGCTGCTTTGGCTGCCCAGAGTGCAGAATCCCAGATCAAATATGAGATGATAAATTATTGGTTTTATTGTTGTATTATTATTACTACGGCTATTGTTACTATTAGGAATAGAACAGGCTCTAAAGACATAATCTTAATGGCCAGTGCATCTCCATGTACCTTTAAGTCCAGCTGATGTTACTGATTATCCTGGAGGGAAAACCATAGGTTAGCACCACCAGCTGTGGGCATTCCCACCTCCCATTTGTCTAAAATCTGTGGGGGCTGGAATCTCTAAGTAACTTGCAACCAGCCCCTCTAGTCCCCCTGGCCCAGCCACATACTTATAGATAAAAGGGCAGGCCTGGCCCAGGCGTGGTGCCTACTTCTGATGTGCCATAATGACTTTCACTTTTAATTTGGGGTTGTAACTTCCATCCTGGCGCAAAACTGGGAGCTGTGGAAAAGCTGCATGTGTAATGAGGGGTGAAAGCAAGGATGCAGCGCGAGATGTGTCTGATGTTGGATGAGGGGGAAGATAGCCTTTAATCATTTTGTTTTCAAAGAAGCTTTAGAGAGCTCTTTGAAGATGAGGCTTTTTGAGAGCTGCTTCTGGAAAAAGGAGGCAGTGATATACGGCACCCACGGCCACCCACCCCCTCGGGTAACTTGCATGTGGGACAGACGGATGCACAGGCATCTCTGCCTTCAGTGTGTGAACCACTAGACCAGGTTGCTCCAAGCCCCATCCAACCTGGCCTTGAACACTTCCAAGGATGGGGCATACACAGCTTCTCTAGGCAGCCTCTGCTTGTGTCTCACCACCCGCACAGTGAGGAGTCAAGACTCCTCAGTGCATGGGGGGGGGGGCAGTGGCTACAGTGGGCTGTCCACCCTCCCTTTAATAATGATGATATTTTTGTAACGATAAAGTTCTGTAAATCATGTCTTACCATCATTGGATGAAAGGGAATGGTACCGACCGATCAGATTTCTTTAAGGACAAGCACTGTGAGGCATGGAAGCAGTGCCTGTTGGTGTTGAGCAGCTTTTGGGGCGGGAGAAGGTGTCAGGTTGTCTGTCACCCACCCGCTGCAGTCAGGCTGTGGTACCTGCCCGTGGGCTGGGAGCTGGCACTGAGGGATTGAGCATCATCTGAACATGGCAGGCTGGGCAGGATGCAGGATGCTCTGCCAGGAGCACACCTCGCTTTCCGGAGGGCAGGATGCTGTGGCACATGGTTTAGCAGTGGACTTGGTAAATTTAGGTTAATGCTTGGACTTGATGATCTGAAAGGTCTTTTCCAACCAAAATTGTTCTGATTCTATAAATGCATGATGGATGAAGTGAGCACATCTTATTTGTTCCAGAAGAATGTTATAGGCTGTGAGGAGAAGACTCAGGAACAGGTATTGCCACCAGTCCTATTTTTTTACCAAGTGCTTTGGCCTTGGTAAAACAACAGCCAGGCTGGCAAGTGACCACAGGCTGCTGGGATGTCAGTGGCATGTGTTGCCCCTCAGCAATTGTGCTGAGCCTGGCATTACTGGTCTGTGGTTTTGTGTCTCTGCATTCTCTTGTGTGGTTACTACAGTAAGTGTGTGCTGGTAGTTGAGGTTATTTACAGCTTCCATGGTGTCATGACAGAAACAGCTGAAATACATTAATTGCTGCCCCCCCCGCCTTGCCCAAATAAGGAACAAGCCCACACACTTTGTAAAGGGCCTTGCTCTTGCTGCTCTAAGTGTGCATTAAGAAGTGGACAAGCAGCAACACATTACCCCTCCAGGTGCTGCAGGGTGGAAGAGCTGGGCCTGGCACCATCCCCATCCACCCCTTCACCCAGCCCAGGGCCTTCCATGCCTAGCCCACCTCCCCTCCATTTGTGAAGGTAAACTGCATGAAGTCCCTGCAGAAAAGGAAAAAGCAACCCCCAAATCCACTTCTCCAAAGCTGCAGCTGTATTTGGTACAAGTTCTGCAAATCTTTCCTGTAGAAAGCTCCATTCCTGGTAAGTAGAGCCCCAGACACAATTGTTGTCAGACTGTGCGCCCATACCAGCATGTTGCGGGTTAAATTTGAAAGGCCCAAATAAGTAGGACCTCCCCTTGGTGCCTTAAAACTAAAATCACTTTCCCCTCTCTGCCCTCTGGTCTGCAGTAGGTACTTAACCACTGGCCTTGATGCAGAGGCTTGAAGGCTCCATGGCAGGCCCTGCAGCTGCAGTGCAGCTACCAGCCCCTCACCTGCACAGGCTGGGCAAGGATTAACTGTGCCTTCCACAGCAAAGCAGGTAACTTGGCAAGTTAGGGGCTGGTGTGCTGGACTCCTCCTTTCACTTCTAAGTGATGCTGTGCTACTTTAGGCCAGGCCAAGCCTTGCCCTTTTTTTTTTTTTTTTTTAATTAGGTTTATTGCTACAACTACATGGCTGTGTGTGTTAACATTTGGTTTTTGTGTCTAATGTAAGTGACTGAAATAAACAGTCCAGATCTGATAGTCCCACTGGGCGGACTGACATTTGGATGCAGCTCAAAAAATCTGCACTTCAGCTGCTTGTTAGACTCCAGCTCTTCACTCAGAAAGCACAAAGCACAGGGTGAGGGGGCTGCAGGGCAGAGCTACATTTGTCATCTCCAACCTGAGCCTCAACCAGGTTCAGGCCTGCTCACTGCCTCTCTGCTGCCATCTCCTACCCCTGCAGCATCACTCCTCCTCTCATTTGAAAGAAGCCCGGATGGCTGGTGAGCTGGGGTGAGGGCTGAGGAGCAGAGAGCAGCTCTATAGCCCTTGCCTCACCCCAGCCCACAGCCCCAGGAGCTGCCCCACCCTGTCCTCTGCCCCACTGCCTGTGAAAGTACCACACTCCCACTCCCCTCAATCAGCACAGACCAGGTGCCTAGAAGCATCTCTTGCCAATCATCGCCTTTTATTACCTTCAAAAAAAAAACCCGGAACAAGACAAAAACTGAGACCGTGTGAACATCATGCAATGGATTCACTTGAGAGCAGGCCGGGGGTGGGACAGGGATGACCAAAAGCTGTGTTCGAGTAGAAGTATCAGTTCACCTGTGTCTGGAGGCCAGAGTGGGTGGTCTGTCACTGGTGGGGCTGGTGACGACTGTTGTGAGTGACTGAAGTGGTGCTGAAGCAGGAAATGGAAACACACTCATGAGCCATCATCCCAGGTAACCCCAGACCTGATTCTGCCCCAAGTGCAGTATCTCATGTGGTGATGACAGTGAGCAACACAGCTAGCTCTTGGTGCTGGGCACTTTCTGCCTCAGCAAAGGCTCTTTGGAAAGGAGCAGCACAATTAATACCTTTACAGGGGTGTTTTAGTTAACAGTTCCGTTACTTAGTGTGACTACTCCAGTAGTCAGTTAGTGGAGTGGATGTTGTACAGCAGGAGTGAAGCTACCACACTCTGCCCTTCAGTTCCACTCTGCCATCTTCAAAATTCATAGCACACTCAAGACTAATATTAGCCTCTCAAAAGAAAGTGTTTTGGAGAGTTTCAGCTACCATGGAAATAACTTTGCATCTTGTCCATCATGTGGATGTGACAAAACACATGCCCTTATTTTCCTGAGGTATAGCCAACATTTGACTTCATTACATTTAATGGAGTAGGGTCACCCATAAAGTTATTCATAAGGTATTTTCTGAGTGGTTTTCACCTTCTCTTTGCAAAAATAAATTATATCAGCATGTTCACAGGGTACAAATGGTGCTGGCATTTCCGCTGTTATTATGTTATTAACTTTTTTAACCTAATAATTTTCAATCAACAGTACGAAGCAATTTTCACTCACTCCAGTGACCAGAGTTGGAGATTCTGCAGTGTTCTTGTAGGGTTCACCTTGACAGACACCTAATTCCCTCCCAAATCAAAACATTACCCCTGACACTCCCATCACAGTTACTGAGAATTTCCATTTCCCCTTCGGTTAGAATTTAATTTAGAAGGCAAAGACTTCCTAAGCTATGGGAGAGTAAAGATAGATGGTATGGGAGAAGAAGGCTGATGAAATGTAGTTGGCTCCGGATTTGAAATATTTTATCCCTCCTCAATGTAGATTAAATTATTCTTCACCTTTCCCACATCCATAATTGTCGCTGATCTTGGACCAACTCAAAACCCTACTACTGAGTTCAGTAGACTCAAAATTTCCACTAGAACTGGAAAAAGAAAAAAAAAAGAAGAGATTTGTTAGTGTCCATATACAATATCCCAAGACTATACACAGCTATGAGATACAGCAAATTTAAGAAAGGCAATTTTTTTTCTCATCACTGAGTATTTATTATATATAACAAATACATGAAAAAGAAAAAACTATATTGTGTGATATAAATAGTTTATTTACATTACAGAAAAAACATCAAGACAATGTATACTATTTCAAATATATCCATACATAATCAAATATAGCTGTAGTACATGTTCTCATTGGTGTAGATTACCACAAATGCAAGGCAACATGTGTAGATCTTGTCTTAATCTTTTGTCTATAATACTGTATTTTGTAGTCCAAGCTCTCTGCAGTTAGTTTTGCCATTGTGGAAACATGCGCTCTTTAAATTAACCTTGTCGATGCTCTTGTCGTGTTGTCTGAACTGTAGTGCCCTGTGTTTTGCTTCTGTCTGTGGATTCTGTTGCTCCTGGGACATTTCCTGGAAAAGAGAGTGGTGAGAATACATGGCTCTTAGGGCAGCTGCTCAAGAGGTGGCATGGGCAGCAGGAGATGGGAGGGCGAGAGGGTGATCCTCTGGCCCTTGGCATGTTCCCTCCTCAATGAAATGAAACGGGCTGGTTAATTGCACTGGTACCACACGAAAAAAACCCAACAAAAACAACCCACAAAACATACTATAAGCAAAAATATGGCAAGGGAAATTCTAAGATTCCTGCTCCTTCCTGGAGAGCAGGGGTGATTCTGCTGCACTGTGACAGCCCCAGTGGCACTGCATCTCTCATCTTTGAATAACGGATTTCTTTCCAGTGAGGCGCAGGCGGAAGGTTTAGGACAGTCTCATGCTCACCTGCTTGGCTTCCCAGGTCTGTGAAGCATCTACAAAGTGGACGTGGGGCTGTCTTTCCGAGGGGCTAAGCATCCACAATCCCTGTTAAGTCTCCATGGAAATGCTCCACGCTCGGGTCATTAGCGAGCAGCTACTTTACTCACGGGTGTCTGCACCGCACTACGTTCCTCACGTGGCTGCTTGGCTTAGTGTGGAAAACAACTGCACTGGAAAGCCCCAAATCTTATTTTCCTTTGGATGCTGCCAAAAGCAAAAACCTCTTCTGCCTCAGGACCTCACGGAGCTTCAGCAAGGGCACCTTCCCACTATTCACCTGCAGCACTGTTGGCTATGGGGACTGCTACAAAGTGTTTCCCACTAATGGAAAATTTCTGGCTTCCTCCCATGGGAAGGCAGCTTCTGACAGAGGGTATGGAGAAGTTTAGCCCTAGTGGAGGCTGTAGGAAGTCCTAAGCAGCTGAGAGCCAAGGGCGTTCCATCAGGAACTGCTGGACAAACAGAACCACAGCAGGGTGACCAAGACCCTCTAAAAATGCTCACACTTTTTGCATTTGTGGTACCAGTAGGAAAATGGTGCGCTACAGCCAACCAACCAGCAATAAAATCACTCCCTCATCCAGGGTGACCTAGTTAACATTTTGCACAGGAGGAGGAAGCAGCTGTTCCTAATTCAGCCATTCATTTATCCTCTTTTGTCGTCTGAAGTCCGGTATGAGTTTTTTTCCCTTTTGGCCCTCCACGTGGGCAGTTACAGAAGAGAGACTAAACACCTTCTTGGAGTGGCATGACAGAAAGCCCACACACAAAAAAGCCCCTTGCCTTGGGTCAACTTGTTTTTCTCTTAGAGGGAGGCTTTCAGCAGCACCTTGTGAAACCTTATGGGGTATGCACCAGGGAGCGCCCACCCTCCCCGTGCAGCGAGAGCTCAAAGCACTTACCTTCAGCTCTGCATCAAATAACTCAGAGCAAAATAGAGTGAAATAAGGATTTACTGACCCCTTAAAATAAAGAAGGCCATTTTTCTTTCCCCCTGTTGGCTGGGAGTGATGCTATGGCTTTGTGAAGCCAACTGAAAGGCTAAACAAGAGCGTAAGGACTTAGGAAGCATTTCAAAACGCTGAAATACAATTATATAAGTGTCTTACAAAATGTGGGTCAGACTGTCCCGACTTGCCTCACTTTCAAACCAACAGGACCACCCCCTCATGAGAAACTGTATGGCTGTGTGCTATATATTGCCTTGTTCCTGTCTTGGAAGCAGCAAAGTAGGCTGTTATCACTAATCCGTGAAAAATAAGCCTGTGTCTCCAGTGCTCTGGGTGGTCACGGCAGAGCTTTCATTATGAAGCTAACGCAGCCTTCAGCCAGTCTGTGATTTCATCATTCACGGCGTGTTCCTCAAATTGCAATCAAACTTTTGGAGTGAGTCAGGGAGCTGCTGCAAGCAGGCACGGGGCTGATTCCCTGAGTCACACATCATGTGTGTGCTGACAGCTGCCCAGCCCCAACCGTCCCCAGGTGGCTTCTCCTGCCCGTTCAGCTGGAGATGGCCCAGCAGGACCTTGCAGTGCTCCACGGGAGGCAGCACTGACACCTCGATGTGTGACAGACAGCACTGCTAAGCCCTGCTGCAGCAGCCAGCAGCCTCATGGGCCGACCAAGTGACCAGGGGTTCCTCCCCAGTCCCAGGGCATGGGGATTTACAGCAGAAGGCACAGCCCTGCTACATCTTAGCGTTCAGCCACATGAAGCAGGATTGGAGAACCAGGCGTGGGAAGCCACAGTGGGCACAACTGGACCAGTTTTGTAAGAAAGGTGGAGATACCAGGTGGCTGGGGGATGACCAGGATGGTCAGTGAACTCAGGGGATGCAGCTGTACATTCCCAGAAGGGTGGCTACTGACTGCTCCAGCTGGAAGCAAGGAGATGAGCATCTCACAGGCACTTTCCCAAAACTGACACTGACAGCATCTCTACAGTCACTTAGTCCAAGGTCAGGAGATATTGATTCAAATGAAGAGATTACTCCCATTAAGATGATGAAAAAGCATCTTTTAACCAAAAATGCCTATCATTTAATTGCAAAATATGCTCCACTCCCAATCAATGGAAGCCTGGGAAGGCCCCAAGGCCAAGTACTGACACCAGGACTGCTTAAATGCAATGCTGTTGCATTTGCAGGTAGGTTGTGTCTGAAGTGCATCTGGGTTTCCCTAAGAGGGGCGTTGGCATTTAACCAGCTTTTCAGACTTAATTATCTGCTAAAATTGAGTGACAGCTTTTCCTTGGTCCTTAACTCTTTAATCAAAAGTTCTTTGTAGTGCTCTGTGTGGGGAATGCTTTTCTTTATGAACACAGCAGTTTTATCAATGTAAACTAGGTACTGGAGCACAGGCTGCCTGCCTTCCTTCCATTGAAGCTCGCACACAAGCTTGAGTTACTCACAATGTGATTCATAGCAGGTAGAACACATTATGCATTCATTTTTAATCAAGTTATTTCTTCACGTAAATAAGACTGCTGTGACTAAACATTAGGGAAGCACTAAAAATGCAAAGCTGTAAAGAAAACTGCTGAGAATCATTATGACACTGGGTTGTACCTATATTATTTACCATCCTCCTTCACTTTTATCATCGTTTTTCTTTTGCCTCTGAGCTAAATGTCCTTGGGCACAGGGATCTCGCTGCTCTACCTCCTTCTCTCTGGCACCCTACTCCTCCTCCCCAGCAACTTATTCCTGGTGCTGGCACTAGCAATGAGTAGCCAAGCAGCCAAACCTCATCAAGGAATTGAGCTGCTTAAAAACAAATAATCCATTTTATTGGCTGAGTTCACAGCTGAATCCATCCCCTGACCAGGTTTGTGGTGTGGCTACACAAATGCTAATGGTGGCACAAGAGCACTGGCAGAAACAGGTGCCCAGGAGACAAGGGCAGGGCAGAAGGGACAAGGGCAGGCTGCCCCTGTCAGCAGCACAGTTCATTTATTCAGAATGAAGTATCTATGCCAAAACAACAACCCTAAAAGTGTGCAGGAACAGCTCCGAGCAAATGGACCTCCAGCAGTGGAGGACACCCCATAGGTCTGCACCACTGTACAGGTGGGATTTTAAGAGCAGCCACAGCAGCAATAGGTAAAACATTTTCAATGACATTCTTGGTGGCTCAAATGCAGAGTGTGCACACAGTGCACCAAACTCATCTGATAAATTAGGTGAAGCTGTGCTGAAGTGAGCAGCAAAGAATTTGGCCACCGTGGCCTCTGAGAGACTGAAGTTTCCCTCCTTTCCCCCAGGAATCTGGTAGGGTGGTTTTTACACTTTGAAGAGTTCAGGGTGTGGAGTTCACACCAGTACAGTCAGGTTCTCCAAAGCAGGTAACTCAGTTACTTAAGCACGTACTGCCACAATGCTCTCGTGTCATGTGGATTCTTCTCTTAGGCCACTTAAGAGCACACTTTTGCAAATGTATCTGGGCTCATTATGCTGGGATGAGCAGTAATTACATGCATGATGGGAAAAAGTCAAAAGATCAGAAATTATCTTGGTTACAAAGTGTGTGGGGAAAGGTACCATCTATGTATGAAAAGAGTGTGATGGATAATTTGCATATAGCACCAGACCACTCAGAGCATGCTGCCTTCATTCCTCAATGGAAAGGACTCTGCCTTTCTGCCTCAGGGTGACAAAGCTGGAGTCACCTGACATTCTGATACAAAGTAATCGTTACATTATCAGTTACTGCACCATCTTTTCCTTACTCTGCACCACATTTTTGGTTGGTTGAATTCTGTCAAGAGCACCACAATATAATCTCTTGCTTCATTCAGCATTTACTGTTGAGTTGATGGACTCAGCTTGGCCAAAAAAGTAGCTTCATTTCATTAGATGGTTTTGGTTTATGCCTTTAGGCCACAGAAGGACTTAGAATTTGTTGGGTGTTTTTGGTGATTTTTTTTTTTTTAATATCTTTTCTAGAAGCAAATGCTACACTTGTCTTCCAGCCAGGTAGTGCAACACGGGACTGAGATACATTACAGATTTTATTTTCTACAGAGGTGTAATACCAGGCTTTTGTTTTCTTGTCTTTTTAAAATAAATCTATTTCTAAAAGAGAGATTTATCAGTGTTGCTGAGTAAATTTAAGCTTGTGATTTCTGAGAGAAGCCTGAAGATGCTTGAAGTTCAGAACTTACTCCAAACTATCCAAGAGACAGTAACATAGTTCACTGGGGAAAAAGAGCAGCAGGTATAGGAGGGGAAGGATTGCATTTACCCCTCTTACTTTGAACCACCCTGTGGCTGTTATTTCCATTCAGACAAACTCTTTCTCATTAAAGAAAAAAGAAAGGCTGCATGGCCTGGTGTGCCACCATTTAGTGAAGACCTTAAAACCTGAGCAGTACCTTTGAACATGTATACAAGACTAATTAAATCATTTAATCAATGGGATTGCAAACAGGCTTAAAACTTTGTATGCTTTACCTGATTAGGACTAAGGGAATGGGCCCTTGAGGAAACCAGATGGAGATATGATTAGTTTTATTAAGTGTTGCTCCAGCTGCTATATTTATATTTCCCTTATTTATATGAACAATATTTGTCCAAGCATTGAATACAAAATGGGAAACTTCATTTGCTGCAGGCACCTACCTTAGTTTGATTAAGATTGAAGTAAGAATTCAGTTATAATAATAAAGCAGCTCTGGCTGGCTGGACCAGACGTTATCTTGTGTTTGTTGGTGAATGAAATAGCATTTGTTATCACTAGTGTCACAGCAGAAATCTGTATAATCAGTGCACAGAGCAGGAAAACCAAAAGTCTTTTTTCTGTTGCAAAGTATCTGGAGATACTGACCTTGTAATACAGAGGACTACAACACAGATGATAGCAATCTGGATGGTTCCAATCACAGCTGCTATTAAGACATACTGAAATCGTACTGGGCCTGGAACCACATACAAAACGCTGTAGTCCTTTTTTTCACAGTGTTGTCCAGTGTAGCCAGCATCACATCTGAAACAAACAATAGTTCATCCAGTTATCCATACATGAGGCTTTTGAAGAATGCTTGAACAAAGTGTATGTGAAAAAGAAGATCAGTGGCTTGAGCACAAGCTTATGTGTGGGTTTTTTTTGCAGGATAGGCCCCCCCCAGAGAGAGCACTGGTGTCTCCTTGTACCTCTCAGATGGAAGCTTTCAGGTTCTCAGCACCACTGAGGTCTGTGAGAGTGAACAACACTGCAGCAGTGCCAGGAGGATCCAAGGGGACAAAGAGTCATCTAGCAACTTGCATGTCATGATGAGAATCCACTTGTTTCCTTGCACAACATATTTTAGATTTCTCCCTTTCTTTGGGGATGTGGGGGAGGGTGAAAAGCCATCTAGTTGTGGTTCCTTATGCAGATTACTCCTAAGGAAGTGATAAGCAATCATCCAAGCTCCATATTAAATGTGATTAGATGTTCCTGCAAGTGGATACATCATTTACATTTTGTCTGGTTGCTATAAAAAACCCCTCTGTTGATGCTTCAACCACCCACCCCAATGCTGCCTGCTGAACTGCTCACCAGTTCCCATCCTGCAGCCTGACATCTCTCTGTGATTTTGAGGAACAGAAAGTAGTTTTCCCATGGTACCTCTTGCCCTCTTTCCCCAAAGAAGCCCAAGCAGGAAGATGCCAAAATTCAGGTCAGTGGTAGCAGCAACTATAAGAGACCGAGTACTATTGCTTGGGCTCCTCTCAGAAGCGTTATTGAGGCACTAACCCTGATGGGTCAAGCCTTGAACTTCCATCTTTTTCCTCCCCTGCATTTCCACAGCAGCTTGAGGAAAAGACATTTTCCAACTGAATGGAGAACCTAAAACATTGCAGCTGCAAAGACCAAAATGTGCCCTCACTGTTTGTGGGAGCTGGGAGAATCTGGCTTGAGGATCTGGCCTGGGGAAATCGGCCTGGTCTGAATCTCTGTTTTCCCAGTCCAATGTCTCAGAAAAACGCTGCTTCATGCATAATAGTCCTTTTCTTTGCCTGCTGGTTGGACTTCAGAAGTAATATTCCCACTTCTGCAGGGAGGCATTTGCTGCAGAAACACCGTTACTCCTCCCGCATGAAGGAGCCACCTTCACTCTAGCTTGCTGCCCTATGAGCATCACTCCTGCTACAGTGGGGACACATCCCTGGTAGCACTTTGCTCCTTCAGACTGAGGAGGCTCCCTAGCACCTGTCTGAGCACTTTGTGAAGTGCTTTTAAAAATATGCCTAAATGCAACTGAATGTTACTGAATCTTTTGACAATCAATTAACATTGTGCATAACTCAGTACACTTTTGCCACGTAAAATGGGGACTTTGATGAATAATTAAAGTCTAATGGACTTTTGTAGCATGAAGGGCCATGGTTACCATTATTTGCCATAGTTTATCTAGATTAAGTGCTTTTGTAAATGAGTATTTCATCCTTGGTAGAAGAAAGGTTACCTGCAAGACGGTTCCAGCATGTTAGTGGAGTGCTCACACTTGCCGTGCATGCAGAAGCCGTTGTAATGCTCTGGACAGGGGATGTAGATCCCTCTTGCACTTTCTTCCAGTTTATTTGCATTCTCTGTGAACACAGGTGAAGGGAACATTAGCCTGGCAATGCAGGATAAAGTGGAACAATGGAAAGAATGTGTAAAAGAAAGGAAAATCAGAAGAACAAGATGTGAAAGATGTTTATGGGAAGCAAGAGCAGGAGTTTGCGCATCTAATTCTGTCACGTTACAGCAAATGAGACACCAGTACAAATAATTTGACTATTCAAAAACTGATTACAGACTGACACATGAGGAATCCTTCATCATTTCTGTTATCCTCTAGGGACTGTCTCCTTGCACCCAGGCAAGGCTAGGAGGAAGACTTGGGACATTTGCATGTAATATATTGTTACAATACATTCAGTCATTCAATACAACATATTAAGAAAGATAGTTTTATGCCTGAAGTAGAGGAGCAGGAATCCAGAGCTGAAGTTTCTCATCAGTGCTGTATGCCCATGACCCATACCCTCTGGCCTCCTCCCTGTCCCCCAGCACAGGCACCTTTAAAATGGTTTGATTTTCTGTGCCTACTTCTGCAGCTGTTAAACTGTCACCAAGACTGCAAATCCTAGAAAATGCTTCCCTCCATGCAGTCAGGAAAATGGAGGCCTCATTTAGTCTTGAAACAGGAACGTGCTCAACATTTACATTATGGGCTGAAATGCAGAGTGCTACTTGCAGTAAATACACATGAATTTTGTAGGCCACCAAAGTGTTAACTAATATGCATAATTTTGGCAAATTCTTCCATTTAACCAACACTGATGGTGTCTCAAATAGCAAAAATCTGTTCTCTGCGATAGCATCGTCTAGCCATGAGGAATTAAAAACAGAAAAAAAAAAAATGTCCTGATAGATGTCTGAGGAGATGTAGTTTGCACACAACTAAGTTGAAGCCCTTGTATCTTCCCAAGGAAGTCCCCCAGTGTCATGAAACAACTGCAATTTGTGTTCTGCCTCCAAGCCAGTCGTGCCGGCAGGAGGTATGTTTGGGTATTATCCCGCCTTTGGGAAGACTGTGTGTGGCAGATCCAAGATGCAGATTTTCATAATGAATTTCCTTCCTATCACTGCTGTCCAAGGAGAGCTTTAAGTCTCTTAACAACTTGCACTAATCAAGTTGGTTCTATTGTCCTTATGTTAAAACAGGTGATGACAGGCTCCCAGCAAACGAGAATGACACAGCAACCTCTGCATCCCCGTAGACAGCATTAACTTCTCTTACGTCGTTAGGCTTTTCAGAACTGCACTAGGGATCATTGTTGCATCTTTTACCCCACACGTGTGTTGAACACAGCCCTGTCTGCTTCCAGGACCTCTCCCAGACTTGCAGCTGCTCTCACTGTGTGTAGGCTGTAGGGCTGGTAAAAAGAGGAATGATTTTTCCTCCTCCTGCAATCATGCAGGTGTTTTCTTTAAAAAGGTCCCTAGTGTACTTTAAAATAAATCTAGGATCCTGCAGAACTTGGAATTGTACCTCTTAAGTAGAACGTTATGTTGGGAAATGCTTTACTGCATCAAAACCTAGATGGTCCAAGCTTTGCTGGCACTTCATAGGATAAACTCTTCATGCAGGAACACTTATAATCTGGCTTGGAAGAAACCACAAAACCTGGACATGAATTTTCTGTAGTACCTAATTTTGACTAATAACTCTTCTAAAAGAGTTTGGGATTGAACAGAAGGGCAGAAGGGGGAAAAAAACTTATTTATTTTTATCTGCCCTTTTGGTTGTTCAACAGACCAAAGCCAAAGCATCATTTACTTCACACAAAGAAGTTCTCCTCTTCCAGAACATTTTGAGTTCACCCAAAATAATTCCCCTGCCTCAATACAGGTTATATTTCTCATTACACAAAACATCTTTTCAGATTTAAAATAGAGACACAAACACCAAGACATGCTTCAAAAGTTCCTTCATGCTAAAGCTGACTGCTCTCATTCCAGAAGGATCTGAGCACTTCTGATGAGATACCGTCATGAATGCATCACAGGGTTTATATCGCCATGAAACAAGTACTTTAAATAATTTCTAAAAAGAGAGGATATTAATTAAAAAATGTTTAAATTATGATTCAAATAAGAACTATACAAAGTTCAAAAACGTAAAGTAAAATAAATGAAGACTTCTCTATTATAATTTGGGATTATGCATAAATTCAGTACTGGAGGCAATTTTCACTAATCAAATATCACCAACCTAGGAAACCCCTCTACCACACCTTCCTTACAGGTACAGAGAGCAAAGATTAAAGACAAAACTAGCCACTTTTTTTTTCCAAGCACAGCAGATTTGTATTCCTAGAACAACAATACAGACCTAACTCAAAGTTCATCAGGTTTCAGTAAAGTTTAATTCAGTAGCTCCTCTTCAAACACTGGACTTGCTGCATTGTTATTGTGGTAACAATGTGTGAAAGTATTAATGGCATCCCCAAAAAAACAACAACAACAAAAAGACATAAAAAAGATAAAAACTGGACTCTCTCCTATCCCTGAGCAAATGTAATTCCTGCCACATTTCTCAAATTGATTCTGCTTTTTATTTTAAAAAGAAATACACCCTCACCTTCCGATCAACTGTGTTCAGAACCCTTTTTCTTAAAGCGTTTTTCTGATAGAAACCATCACTTTGATGAAGCCAATATCTTTTCCTTCTCTGCAACATTTCTTGCATCTTTAGCCTTACATGACATTTCATATTGTTCACATCTTTTGTTAGTGCCAGAACATGACATGATAGCCTATCATCTAAGATATACTAGTCAAAACAGATTATTTTTAAATGCATTGAGGCCAGATGCTACTTTGTGTAAACTGAAACAGCTTATCATCTTGCTTACTAGAAGAGTCTCCCAGTTGAACACTTGCTCTCCAACTGAGATGATGCTATTTCACTGAGGTAAGAAATTGGATCCTGAAAAGTTATCCAGTGTAACTAACCACCCATTCAGTGATCTTGCTTTTGCTGATGAATTATCTTCTGAAAAGTTAAATACATTATCTAAAGATATATTGTCTAAGTTCCTTAATATCTATGGTTGTTCCTGTCTTCCATCAAGAAGCAGTAGAAGAATTATTTCAAAGATACTTTGTATTCCTTTTGTTTTAAGTTCTGGTTTAGGTGACTTCACCTCAAAGGTTTTGGAAGCGGAATGTGCACCATTAGGATCCTCAGGTGAATATCTTGTGAAGGCTGAAATTCAGAAGCCAAACAGTCTGCCTGGTTGCAGGACCTGACTCTGCAAGTGATGAGAAGAGAGCAGCCAGATTCTTCTCTGGGCAGCCTCACTGGTCCCCAGCTCCCATCCGAGCTACTGCAGAGCTTCTGTTACACAACTGCATGTGGAATATCTCAGCTGACAAATGATTAAGTCCATTAGTGCCCTTGATGAGGATTATATGAAGTACTGTCTGGAGTGCCCAGAAAATTCTTCCCAGACATAAGTTCCTGCAATCCACTTTAAAGAAATTAGATAAAAATCTAGGCAAAAATAGGATTCCTATGTCCAAATATTGACTGCCAGGCACTTAGCAATCAGTTCTGAAGGGCTGATAATTCTCTGTTCTGTATGTTTGAATCAGTGAGACTTTCTAGGTGATTTCAGCAAGCGAAGCAGAGGGCCACAGCCTCTGAGTTTACATGTTAGGATTTTCAGTTATACAGCCTGTAATGTTGGAGCTTATGGAAATAAGAACTGCCCATATGAGAAAATATTGACTTATGTACAATGTAAATACCTTTTGTACAGTCATCACTGGACCAAGAGAGATCCTGCAAATACATATATACACATATATTCATCAGTAAGGGACAGGACAGTGAAGGATGTGCAGCGAAAGCTATTTGGACACCCATCTCATTGGGAGCAGTGGTTAAGGAGAACTGGTTTACATAATAATTTAATCTTTTAATACTGCTGAGGTCAGACAAATTTGCAGCTGAAAGCTCTTGCTGATATTGAGGTAGTGACTCCTTACATATCACATTTGCAGAGGATTTATGAAGGGAGAAAGGGATTCCTGGGTCACATGTATGTCCTTAGCCTTCTCAACTCCTTTTGGAAGTGTGTCCCCCTCCCACTCCTTTTACCTCCTCACCAGCTCTCCCAAAGATATGCTGCAGAGCTCAGAATTGGGAACTTAATTTAAAAAGCTCTTCTGCTCTGCATGATCAGAGACTTGCTGTGGCAATTCTTATTTGAAATAAAAATAAAGGTCTAGAGAGTCAACCTGTGGAGCAAAGGCAGAGGATGTCCCAAGTTTTGTGGAACAGCTTCAGTGATTGAGTAGGGGTGGGAAGGTGAATCCTGTGGATGAGTCCAGGAACAGTCTACATTAGTCATCTGAAGTCTTCATAGAGTCAGCAAGTGCTGCTCTTCTGGGGGAAGGGGGAGCATCCTCAGCCCAGCAATGTTCATAGCATCTGCAGAGGTTTGAAGGTCCCTCTGTAGTCAGGAAGAATGAGGCGGTAATGGTGTTGCTCCTTCTGAAAGTGCAGAACTGCTTTAGCAGGGTCCCACAGCAACTTACACAGATTAAGACCTCAAGCAGGCTTCCACTTACTTGTAATGAAGAAATGTGCTGACAAATCCCAGCTCAGAACTGGCTCTGATGAGAGGAAAAGAGATTTCTCCCAAGTCCAACAACTCCAGACACCCTGCCCTTCACAAAGGTGCCAGCAGCCAGGCTGCTGTCTACCACCACCAGCTGCTCAGACCTGGCCTATTAACCTAGTACGTCCCCTTTTTAAAAACTTTTAAAACCCTGCTTTGATTTTAGGAATATGGAGTGTCTCTTTACAATAAAGAAAATGTGCCCAAGCAACTTGCCTGAAAATCATTGTTTGGGTGGGCGTTGCAGAGAAAATTCAGAAGGAAGCACTTGCTGCTGCTCCAGAGGAAGCTCACCAGCCCACTCCCCTGAGAGCTGGTGGAGACACCAAATGTCAGCTGAAAACGTCTGGCATCTCTGAGCTGCAGCCCAAGCCCAAACTCATCCTGCAGCCACTCCAAGTATGAATTTCAAGCTAAGCTTTCTACATAAACTGCATAAAAATACCATCCCCATGTTAGCTACTTTACTAAGAGGAAAAAAAGAAATGGAACTTTGTGAATTAAATTACATTCATTTCTTTTCTCAGGCACAAAATAGGCTTGCTCAACCTAGTAATTTATTAATTTTAAATGTCCCTATGCAAATGAGTTCTCTGGAATAAGATAGCATCCACTTTCCTTTTTAAAAATAATCTAGTGCTTTTTATGTTTGACATGATGGCAAGATGTCCTAGTGCACTTGGAAAAAAAGTACTGTGCTCTGTCTTTTGCAGCAATGTATCATAATTATTCAGCTTGCTGCCATAATTAATAATAGAAACCAGTGAATTAAGACACTAATAATCCCCAGATGTTCAAACGGAGAACAAAACACTTTCAGCTTGTCAGCATATATATATATATAGGCTATGCTATACATGTTAGAGCCATCTCTGAACTTTTGAAATTGAGAAGCAGTTTTATTTACATAATCTGTCTATGTATGTTCCTTATTCCAAAAGACTGCTTGAAATTAGGCAACTTATTAATTTTCCTGTACATAAAGAGACCATATGTCTACTGAAAAGTGAACACAATCTTTTTTAACCTTCATTTGTTTTTTCAGTGGCCATAGTCCACCTGTACTGACTGGCTAGGCACAGATGCTTTCCCCTAGGGACTGCAGAGACCCCCTGGCTCCTACACACACAAGTAGGTGCTACCAGGTAGCTACTGCAATATGAAGTGCAATACAACCCCAAAATAGCACAGTGATACAAATACATGCTAGCAACCACTGCTTACATGTCTGAACAGGAACACCCAGCAATACTAGCCAAGCTGAAAGAAAAAAGAGAAAAAAACAACGATGTGGGCCTATATGTTGCTCCAAACTGGTATTTTCAGGTGGTCACATTGGACACAACTCTTCCCTGGGGTGACCACTTTCTTCAGGGAGGTAAAGCAGGCTGTTGTCTCACTTTCTCTGATCTCCACTCCCTCCTCGCTGTATTTTGTCCACTGATCCTTGCTGAGGCTGTTGGTAAAAGCAGCAGTCACTGCTGTTAAAAGCAGATGCTGCACAAGTGCCTCTACACTTGATTTGAGAACATGAAGAGGTGACACACTGAGCTCTTCCTTCAGCAGCTTCACAGAGCAGTTCATTGCTGGGTGTGAAAGGCACCAACCTGCCTTCCACTCCAAAAAACTGGGAAGGCCTTCAGCTCCCTGTATTGTCTCTGTGTTGGCTGTTACCAAGTCCACCTCTCAATACTTTTGTGGATAAATTACACAGATGGAGCTCCTGAAGATGGCCACAGGCGTGGCTGGTCTTGAGGCCTATGATTGTTACTGCAGATGTGACTTAATGATGTGGGGCCATGTTGTGGATATATCAAAGCCCTGGGTAAAGGGGCCCTTAGAGTCTGTGCTTCCTTCTTTTGTGCCAGGATTGAATACATCTGCGTTTACTCCATTCACAGAATAGATTAAATCTCTCTTTGTGCTAACTCAGCTAGTCTGTGTTTTTGACACACCACTCATGTCCCCTTCACTCAGATGCCCCTGCCTAGGAGAGGTGCTGCTGGCCCCATGGGAGCAGCTTCCTCCCCTTCAGAAACCAGCCATGGAAAGGAACAAGGTGGTAGTTTTTCTCCTTGCATATGATCTCCTTAGGCAGCTCATGACAGAGGCCTTAGAGGATGAGTTAACATTATTATTGTAATTCTGTGTTGAAAAAAAGTTGATGTCAGTTTAAAGATTTGTGAGGTTCCCTCCAATTAGGCTGCGTGCCTGAAGGCAGAGGGGTGACTGCTGTATCCATCACACGTGGCACAGCACAAGCACAGCAGGTGTCACCCCTCCCTGAGAAATTCCTCCCAATGGCTTGGCCAGTGCTTCACTGGAGGTTAAAAACAGACAGTGGCAACCACATCTAGGCTCCTCTCTCTGTCCTCCTCTCTGAAAAAGTATGCCTGAGAGTTGCAATTTCCTCTTTAATATCAGATTAAACAGAGATGGAAATGCCACCCCAGTACGTGGATGTTAGCGGCAGCAGATGTTTCTTTATATGACCAAATTTTGTCTCCTTCCAAGGAAGCAGGCATGGATCTACAGAGCAAGGCAGAGGGCAGCAAGGGGGATGCTGACACAGGAAGCAGTGCTGCCTTTGAGGACAGAGAAGCCAGACATTGTTCCTACTTCACAGCCCCATGTGGCACGTACCAACACGTGCTTCTCCCTGGCAGCAAAACCAAAGAGCTGTTATTCACGACTGATCTCAGTCTAACATGCAGCTACATTAGTTAATGTAGTTAAGTGGTGATTAAGGAACAAAACTCCCTGAACTTGACCCAGTGGTGTCCTGCTGCCTCTGCTTTGTGTGCTACTTCTATGCAATTTCTGTATCAAAGCAGCCTTGCTAGTGCAGCAGTCTGTGAGTGGCTTATTTATATGTAGATGCAGCTATATGACATTTCCAAATGCCATACATTTGCATATGAAGGTTCCACTTTCCCCCCCCTCTTTGAGTAAAGAGGGGTTGCTGCAGCTCCAAAGCAGTGCTCAATTGGAGCTTTCTGTGAACCATCTCTTTAAACAGCTTAAAAAAACCCTGAAACACCTCATTTTCATAACTTGGCAACCGTGGGCATCAATAGCATCTATGGGCAGGTCTTATGATTTAGCTGTACCTTTGATTGCAAATAGAGTATGGAGAGCAAAACTGCAAGACCGTAAGATTTCCCATGAAATGGCTGCAGATAATCTCAAATACGAATCAATATTTGCAAATAGGCCTCAGACATATGGTGGAAGCTTCTGGTCATTCTAAAAAAGGCTGTGGGTCACATTCATTACAGCTATGAAGATGATATTGATTTTTGTCACTGATCTTTCACTTGGAAACAAGAGCAAGAGCTTGTTGCAAGACCTGCCTCTGAAATGGCAAACCTAACACGAAACCACACCCTTATGTAAGGCAGGGAAAGCCAAGCTGACATTATATATTCAGCTTTCTTGTCAAAGAAAGATAAGGCTGAAGCAGATGGTATGTGGGCAAAGTTTCAACCTGAATACATTGCCTTCTAAAAACCAACCGTGCTAGGAAAACGTCCCAACTTCGTGGCATGAGGGTGACAAACGCTACCTGCACGTTCAAGAGCCGCTCGCTGCGGCGCCTCAAGGTGCGTGTAAGGGAGAGGTTGGAAGAGCTTCCTGTTGGCAACGGGTGTATGGAAAAACTGTGTGTCTCAGCATCTCTCACTTACCACCTGGTGTGATGAGTATGAGTTACGTTTCATAGAGAGATTGAGCCCTGTACTTGTACACATTCCCACTGGGACGCGCAGCCTGGGGCGCAAGCTGAAGGAAGCGGTTATTCCAGCATGGTGGGGCGGCCTGGGAGTGTGGGTGGCAGGAAGAGGGGATGGTGAAGTCAGCAGCCATCACCCATTCCCTCTCTCATAGTGCCACCAGACACCAGCCATCCCCTCTCCCACAGTGCCGCCCTGCTCCATGGCTCCCAGCAGACCTTCTCCACATTCCTGCTGCCCTGTGGGTGGGCAAATGCTGAGGTGAGGACCAGCCACTGCCTCAAGCCCCTGTTCTGTCTGCTGTTCAGACTGCAACAGGTGCTTCCCAACTGTGACAAACATGCACAACAACCCTTGGGACTCACCTTTCACCATCACTGCAGTCTTAGCTTACAGAGTTCCACCCATTCACCACTCTGTTTCTAAAGGATTTCATCCTGGTCCCCTGCTGACTGTTAGATAGCATCAAATATGACAAATGGGATCAGGTGCCAGAAAGCTGATAAATACTTCTGATATGGCCCTAAAAATAGTGCAGGGATATCTGTACCCTTCTGACACTTTTCCAAGGGTAGATGGATATGCATGACCTAAGTTTTAAGACAGGTGTCAAGAATATTGATGTGTGGAGGGAGCAAGATCGTTTTGCTGGCACTGCCCCAGGGGACAGTGGCATGAATAATGATCTTTCCCACCTCCCAGCTGTGGGTGTGTTGGGAGGGGGCTCAGGGAGGCCTCTGCCTTTGGTGCCCATCCAGAGGAAGAGGATTCTAGTTCTCAATGCAGCTCTGCCCACCTGGGACATACCTTTTCCACTGTGGGGATGCTGAAATGGGAGAACTGGCGTGCAAGTGGTCTCTGTGCCTGGTGGGACTGTGTGGCTGGCTGGCACATGCCTCACACTGGGGCAAGCTGTGACTGCTGCATGGCTCTGAATGGCTACATGGGAATTAAACTGTCTAAGGACATTTTTCAAAAACACAATGGGATAAAATATGCTTATGTTCTGCTGGAAAAAAATTATAGACTGCCTAGGAGCTACAGACAACAATTTTGGTGCAGATTTGTTCTGGAGGAGCAGTAAAACAGGGCATTGTAGAGCCCTGAGTTCTGGTCCTGCAATTGCCACCAGGCTAACTCATGCTCCATACCTGATTGGGCCTGGCATGTTACTGGGACAACACCCGTAAATTTAATTTGGCATTTCCAATCTACCTCTGGAAATGTGGAAGTCAAACACAGTTTCTTCCTCTCCCCTGCAATCCCTACAATGACACAGACTCCAAAGGTCTCCAGTTTGCATGTGCCATCCCAGTGTCCTGAAGTTAGTCCCTCTGTGGCCCATGGGGCTGGCAGGAATTTCAAGTATTGATGCAACTAGTAGGTCTTTGAATTTTTAAGGATAAAAATGGCTTTTAAGCAATTGAACTGTGGATTAACAAAGCATCTTTCCATGCTTGTATGGAGATGCACTTACCACCTGTATTCACCTTATTATTATCAGAGGCACACGCACATTTTATGAAAAGGAAGCTGCATTTTCCAGCAGTTCTCACCCTGTCTCTTCATGTGTGTGAGTGGCCTTCACTGGCAGAAAGATTGGGCAGGCGATCAATGAAACAAAAGAGGAGCTTCATTTTGAGAAACTGCAGTAAATAAAATTGCACCTTCATCCAATTACTGTGCTGTCC
The DNA here is from genome assembly GCF_020740795.1 of Apus apus. Lineage (NCBI taxonomy): Eukaryota > Metazoa > Chordata > Aves > Apodiformes > Apodidae > Apus > Apus apus. The sequence goes on along the minus strand of NC_067287.1, from coordinate 31,572,210 downwards.
CCTGATTTCCAATAAGAACTCCGGATCTGAATGGATTGTTTTCTGTGGAGATGAATGGATGGCAAGAAGCACTATTTAAAAAGGTTTACAACTTACACTTAGGTCTGCCAGCATGCCATGAGAATTTACTTTTTGGTTGTACACTTTAAGCAAACTAAAAAAAAATTACAACTGAAAGCAAGTATGAATGGCATAACTGCCAGTGAGGTTTGATGGGAGGCACGGAGATGGAAAGGTTACCCAGGTATGTGACAACACGGACAAGTAGGTTAGGGACATCATTTTGGAGGTGTTTCCTGAGTCCTTTTGACAAGCTGAAGGTTTCACAGCCCTAGTTTGGCATCAACTTTATATTCAGTTTTCCTTACTAAAAGCAGGGTTTTCTTTTTTTTTTTTTTCTTTTCTGGGGGTGTGTGACACTTACTTGGCTCGCTTCCCTCTTTCTTTTTTTTCCAAGGTAGCATCTGTGCTTATAAAACATGCTGCCTGAGAGAATTCATCCAGGAAACTGGAGAAAGAGCTGCAGAATTTGGGGGAAGTGTGTGTAAGAAAATAGGAGACTGAAATAAAAATACGTAACTCCTATAGATGGTATTTTGAATGCTTCTTGAATCACACGCCTGGCAAATCCCTTGTGCAAATCTTGGTTATTTTAGTTACCAGACCATGACCCTGAGTGGCCTGTGACTCCTCAGAGATATATGCATTGTTGGCTAAAAGCATCATTTCAGCCACGCTTTTCACTTCTTTTGTTTGGGCTATTCAGAAAAGTAAATACATTTTATTGGCATGTTGCAAAACTGCGATCACTCCTCTGTACAAAGCAAGGCTCCACACTTGCTGAGGCAGAAATCCTGCTCAGTTTGCCTCTATTTTTACTCACCTGTCTCCCTTGAGTGCTGCATTGTTAAAACTGTGATGGTAATGGGTCCATACAATTTACAACTTTGCTTTCTGTATCTGCCTAGTTCTATTGTTAAAATCTTTTGTGGCTGCTCAGAAGATCAGTTTTGAGCAGACTATACATTAGAAATTCCTACTCAGTAAGAAGGAGTTCAATATGTTCCCTTTCTCATGCCTGAAGCTGGAAAAATATCCATTACTATTCCCACTTTTAAGTGTAGGAGAAAATGGTAAAACAATATAAAATGCCTTTTACCTGATTTTCCAAAGATACACTTTGTTTCCCATCTGTCAAGAACCTTCAGTGGCAGGATAAAGCCAAAACCTCTGCATCTTCTTGGTTTTTCAATAAAAGGGTCCAGTCTTGCTGTACTGTTACTCAAATTTCAAAGGTCTATCAGGCAATAATTGGTCTCTGAGCTGAGGAGATGAGACCACCCAATGTTGCAGAACATACTTTGTGCCTCTCAGTAGCCTCAGGAGCTGACAGGGACCCTTCCAGGGCATGCTTTGCACTGAAGACACTGGTATGGAGCCATCACCTCTCCTCCTCTGATGACTGCAAACTCTCCCAGAAGCACCAGGACCTTGAAGTTACTTCTCCATAGACCCAGCTCAGACTCTTGTCTCTTGAAATGGCTTCCCCACCATGTCAATGTATTTTGGCATGGCAGGACACAAAGTGAGTACAGAGCTTGCCCTGCTATTTCTTTCCATAAAGAGTAAAATAGCTTTTCTACAACACAGAGTTCCTGGGATTCATCACTGGTCACACAGCTCATTTTGAAGCACTGCCAGAAAAGTCTATTAAGAGCATATTTTTTATAAATTAATACCTTCATTTACTAGTTTTATACACCTGCACCCATTCCTACCGTTATCTTACAGAAGTGCCACAGAAGTAAGCAGTTGAGATGGCATTTGTGTAACTAAAGGGTTTCCTATTTTATCCCAGAACTCACTCCTACAGCTATTATTAAAAGTGGGAGAAGCTGAATGGAAAAGCAAATGGAAATTTTACTATGAATAAAAATGGATGAACAAGCTGTATGGAGAAATCACAAAGTCATTAAACTCAGTGGCCATTCTCCCACTAGCTTCAGTGAGGTAGAGAGGCCAGAATTTTACCTACTGCCTCTTTAAATCTTATTCACTCTTTCTAACAGTATTTTAAACCAAACAGCTGACATCCTTCTGCCCCAGCCAAGGCCCTTTAAATCACTGAAATGCAGGATGGAAAAAAAAAAATCCACAGTGCCAGATGTGTCTAAAAACAGTCACAGTTCTTGTTGAGGCAATCTGCCAGAGAAAAATGTTTAGCATGTATTATGCCTGACAAAACACTAATGGTTTACCAGTTTTGATATTACAGACTAATAACAAGCCCTTCCTGTGGCTACTTCATTTGCAGAGCACAGAGACAGACTAGACTTATGTTACTTGATTTTAGAACAGTGTTTTTTTTATTTAATCCTTTTCCATCCTAGCTAGATGGAAGTACACTTCCATTACTAAATGAAATTATAAATTAAATACCCTAGAGAGGCGGTGTTTTTGATGTACACCTCACACAGCTTTAAACCATAGACAAAAATAAAAGGGAGATTAAAATCGCAGGGAGGATTTGAATTTATTTTTTTCCCTCCTGAAAAACATTTTGTTGTGTAACACAGTCTAAAATGGCTAAGGCTGGTGATAGCAGCAATGGGCAAAGAAGTGCATTTCAATTCAGTGCTGATAACACTCTGAAATGCACTGCCACTGGGTCTGTGCCAGCACACTTGGGTTGCAGCGGTTGTATTTTTGGGAAGAGTGTTTCATGCTAATTAAATGCTCATGGGTAGATGGCAAAATGACAGCCCCAGTGTGCAAGAAGTCACCTTGCTAAGCAGGTAAATGCTGCATTTCAAACCTGAGCTTTCAAGAGGGCTTCCACTCGCTTGGTGGTACAGACTTGTGCCTCAAATCACCAAGGCTGGGCTTCTCCCGAATGCAGAGAAATGCTTCTATGGAAAGAAGCAGTTGAGGTGGCACAGCTGATATTCAAAATGCTGCATTCCCTGTTGTCTATAAACCATTCCATTTTTCTTAAATAACAGATTTCTGTCACTAATGGTTTCAGTGTCTCATACCCTAAATGTTAAGAAATACAAAAAGAACAGGTACGTTGCGTTGCTTGAGCAATCAGGAAAGTGAAAATGATGCAGCAAGATGCTTGTCTGTCTTCCCTTTCTTTACTCAAATCCATTAAACTAGGCAAAAATTGCTACTTGTGTCCATGTGGTCTAATTCTGAAGTTCTATCAAAAATAAATACTCCAGCTCTTTCTTTTCTTCCCCAACAGCATTTCTTTCCATTCTATCAAACGCATTTACTTCCTGGGTCTAGGTGAAAGCCTTTATCTGAAGGCTCAGGTTAGCATCTCACATGTCTAAATGATCAAATTATCTAGTGTTTGTACTGTAATTTAACATGATGATACTCATTCTAGAAAAGATGATGTTTCAATCAGTTCTAAGTAGCAACTTTCCTTACTATACAACTTACTTACTACAACTGTCACATTCTTTCATCTCATGATATTTTGATATCTCAAATTTCATAAAGAATGCCACAACTTCCCATGAAACAAAATTCTGAAGAAATTCAGTTCTATGAATATTTAATTTTTATATTTTTTTTACATTTCAGACTAGATCAAACACAAATATTTAAATGTTGATGTTCCCTGAAAACAGATATTCTAGCATCTCATTATAAGTAACTCTCAATTCCTTGGGAAGGCTCTGTCATTCCTAACAGCAGAATTACAGAAACCAGGCCTAAAATAGAGCTGCTAAGCATAAAAATACACTGTGGTAGTCCTTAATATCCATTAACTAATTCAAACTAGTGTCACGGATAGCAAATATCTGCTGTGCACCATCTCAAACAGCATCCTTCAAGAATGGCTCTTGAGTAATCAACATGCTGGGAGCCCAGAGGAAGGGTGGAACCAAGGCTTGAGTTAAATCCCTCTACAAATCCAGACAACGGGATTAATTTTCCTAGCCTGTTCCTTAGGGAAGACTTACAGAGTCTTGTCTCAAATACTTTTTCAACTTTCCTTTCTTGAAGGGGATACAGGCAGGCTGAGAAGGGAAACAAGATGCTATCAAGAGGGAAATGCCAAAGACAGTTGGTACCTACCATTTTCCTAGCATGTGGATGAAGTACTAGGAGTTATAGACTGATACCTAAACAAGCACCAGAGCTGACACAGGGTGAAACCCAGCTGTCATAGCAGAGTATCAGAAGAGTCACACATGCCACCACCCTGCAGCTCAGTATGTCTCAACTCTACCTCCATGCTTCTGTTGGTCCTATAGAGGAACTAGGCTGCACAGTTTTTTCTGGGCCCCAACTGGAGAAGAATCTAAGCTTTCCTCTGACTTCTGTTGTAAAGTGAGTTTGGGATTGTCTGCAATAAATTTAAGTACAGATCTGTGAAAGCCACTTTGTGGCCGGACTCTTTCTGCATTGTTCAACTAATATAAAGAGCTCTTGATATTTACTGCTGGTATACCTCAAAGAAGGAGCCTGCAAGTGGGGGGGCACCTCATCTAAGAAGTGGCAAAGGTACAGTATTGGGTGCCATAATGTGATTTAGTCAGATATAAAATTACTTTTTTTTTTTTTTTTTTTTTAAATAAATGTGTATCTGTTCACAAGGGCAAAGCCCACATGCTCTGTGGGGCTAAGTATTAGGGTGCATACTCCATATGTTAAAGGCAGCTGAACAGTGCATGTGGAGGATGTTGCTGGATCGTCATTTCCATAAACCTCTGAAAACAAAGGCTGGGAAAAGCAAATTCTGGGAGTGGCTTTAACTAGAGCGTAACAAATTGCATGACTGCAAACCATGAAAGTGATTTTTCCAAGGGTCTCTTCCTGCATTCATTTCTTCAGGGTATCCCTTGCCATTAGAGATCTTACTTAGAAAGGTAGTATCTGGTTAAAGGCAACTCAAGAAATGAGACAGAATTCAACTTTTGTTGAGTTTTAGGGATCACAATTTGACGTGTGAGAAGGAAAAGGTTTTTCTGCAAGCGCTGCCTCCCTTTCAGCTTATTTATTCTTCTGATCAAAACACAAATACTGAACAGAGGACAAAGATCAGCAGGTACTGAAAGGCTCAGATTTGCTAAGGAAGCTGGATTTCTATGCTCCAAACAAGACAAAACATGGGTAAACGATATGTGATGTGTTTGTGGACCAGGACACAAACAGAAGAATCTGTCGGAACGCTTACATAAACCCAGGTCTGCTCATCTCTATTGCACGTACAATTTCTGTTTTTATCCATAACCTTTAACAGAAAAATATGTTACAGAAGACTGCTTACATGATACCAAAAGGGAAAACGACAACCAGTAAGGTACACGGTCCTGGGGGAGCAGAAGAGAGAGCCAGTGTTTGGAGGAAGCTTTATGAATTTTGCACACTTCTGATGTAAACCCCAGATGGAAAAATATACTTGGCATTACAATCTCCACCCTCACCTCAAATCTTGACACCCGAAATAACTTCTGGGACTTAAATATTTTGGAAATGTTGTCAACAGTGAAACAGCCTGGTCTGACTGCCTTTTGCAGGCTGCCCATGCCAATATCAGCGTTACAAGTTGGTACTTTCTTTGCCTGTGTATTTCATACCAATCAAATTCTTAGCCAAGACATACCAAATTTTCAGGCTACTGAGCTTCTAAGTAAATCAAATAGCTTTCTTTATAACGTTCACTCACAACATTACTGAATTTGTTTATTATAGGAAAAAAGCACAAATGAATCCTGTGACTTTTGATTCACATTCATTAGTGACTAAATTAACAGCTAGGCTTTAAAGGCACAAATGGAAATGCTCTTTTTCCTTGAGCTACATCAGTCTAGGTAAAGAGATGTCTAGCAGTTCACCTGAGACCTAATTTAAGTTTTAATGCTAACAATTATAGGTTCCATGAACATGACACTGGGAAATCATAAGTAATGAAAAGGCACGGTTTCTCTCATTATAAAACCACAAGAAAACAGAAATCCAAAACAACAAGGCACATTTTACCAAGCTTAGCATACACAATTCAAAGTTAAAGGAGAGCTCTCATAAAGAGTGAGGTATTCCCTTGAGGCTGGCAGATTAAATGAGCAATATTTCTCTCTCCCTACTGCTTGTATTTAAAATCTCTCTAAGCCTGTTTTCATTTTGCATGCTCCTCAGGAAAAGACTGTTAGGAATAAGTGCTGTTAAATCACACGGCGTGGTGCTCAGGAGTGATGTAGCTTCCTTTCTGCCATGGGACTTGTCAGTGAGGGTCCTACGTGACCTCTACCTCTGTGTTTGTCTCCTCTTTAAAAAAAATGTACATAGAGCGTAGCAAGACGGAGCCTAGCGGGATCTAAAGACACATTTGAGAATGTTCTAGATAAGAAAAGCCTTTATGGCAGCGTATCCTGCAGTGCCTACCACTAGACAATTGTGTTATGCCCTGGTTTTTCATATTTTAGACATACAGTATCCAATCCTGCTGGTGACACAGAAAAATTCTGGAGTGAGAATTTCCCCACTCCACCTTTTGAAAACCAGGAGTAAAATTACAAAAAGAAGTAACTGCAATTTTTCATTTAAAAAAGCACCCAGGACAAGTGAAGGTTTGGGGCCCAAGTGAGTATTTCGGCCTGATGTTACTGGCTACTCAGACTTTAGTTCAGAAGTACCTGGCAGTAAGATTTATTATCCTACCCGTTGGCCTCTATCTCTACTTTAAAAATTTTCTTCTGGGTATCAACAACAGTGGAGGAGCTGCAAGGCAGAGGAAGAGCTGGAGACCACCGTGCTATCAGAATACAGTGAGCTCTTCTTGCCTTTGAAAATCAGTAAGAAGAACCCTAGAATAGGCATGTGTTTTTTCTGTGTTTTATAAACTAAAACTAAGCTACACACAGTTATTCTCAAGTAAACACTATAGTACTGTAGCAGCAAATTTGAGTTTGATTTTGGAAGCCTCCAGGTTCCATGCACTAAGAAGAGACATTTCCTCTGCTCTACCTTTTGAAAACTTTTCTGCTAGTAGTACTTGGATTAGGTAGGCAAAATAAGCTCAAAATGTCTTCTCCACCTGCCTTTATTAGGGAATTACTTCAGAAGTGGAGATCAGCTCTGTTCATTCATCATTGTGAGTTTATGTGCCCCAAACTTCAACTGTTTGTAGACATCTACATTTCTGAATGACCAGACATTTTAAGGGACTTTCAGGCACGTGGAGCATAATATTGTCACATCTTCCAGAGGGAGACACCCTCACTGCTTTCCTCAAGTCACAGGCAAAGAAACCCCAAACTGTGCAGCCTGAAATACAATCTATACTGTTTTCCTTCCTGGCTTTGTAGAGTTCATCTGCCACCTTTTGTGAACTTTCATTCTGAATCAAACGTAATGTGTATTTTCATAAAACCTCACACTCGCAAATGCAACTAACAATGCAACAACATTTAAAATATTCTTACTTTTAAAGAAATGTATCACTTGTATTATTCTTGTACTCCCAAATTCTGGGACTGTACGCACCTCTGAGTGTGAATGCAGGCAGAGGCTGCAGCTAGACAGCATTCACACTGCCAAACAGCTGGCAGAATATTAAAATGTGCTTTTTTTCAATTATTAAGTGATTTGATGGAAAAGCAGGAACACTTCCTAAATAATACATTTGTTTAGTGTGACATCCTCTGACTTGGAGACTGTGGAACCAAAAGCCAAGCAAATCTGCATATGCAAGAATGCAATTTCCCCAGCTTTTTTAGAAAGCTGCAGATGAGAAATGGTTTCTCTCTAGCTGTGACGGATGCACGGTGCTCAGCCCTACATCTCACTTGCTAATTCCATTAAGAAGAAAGGAAAGCCTGGTTCACAAAGGCAGAGCAAAACCTCATGATATTTTCTATCCCGTAGCTAAGCTCTGGGGCTTTATTATTCTTTACCAGTTTAGGAAATGGCTGACAAGGTAACAGACACAAAATTTAATTTAAAGGGACAATGTCAAGTGATTTATACTCAAAGCTTAACCTACTTCAAAAATGTTATAATCTAGAGAAGGAATCTGAAGCTCTCCTATTTACTCCCAGGAAGAAAAAAAAATAATAAAAAAATTATCACTCTCTCTAGAAATCCAGCACTGCTGCTCTGGTTCCTGGCCCCTCTCCAGGCCTGTTACAGACAATGAAGATGACTGTGACTGAATTCGGCGGGCTCTGTATCAAGCCTGTGAAGAAAGGGATGTGTCACACCCCGGTGCTTCGCACATGTGCTGGGTCAGCGTGCTGCTGCCAGCTCTCCACATTGCCTTTGATAGGCACGGCTTGCTCTCCCATTCAAAGGGATTAGAAGTTAATGATGCAGAGTGACAGATTTGAGTAAAGTTGTAGGGTGGTTTTCTCAAACATAAATACTATGTTCTATTCATTTTGGAGTCCAAGACTCTTGGACTTTTGAACAGACTCTTTGAAGAGCCCAAGAACTCTTCCTTACCCTTCGGAGTGAGGAATCTGTGGTAGCTCCCATGGCCTTCATCCCACAGCCCTGGCCCAGCCAAGAGAAGATGATGTGTTGACACAGATGGATTGTGCCCTTTTTGGTGGAGCACTCAGTTTACTTGGGCAACACGGCCATCTGCCGGATTACTCGCCTGAGCACTGCCAGTAGTGCCAGGAAGGCCCCAGTGCCAGAAAGCAGTCTGAAAGCAGTCCAAGACTGTCACGTAGATTTGAAATCCCATGGGAAACAGGGGGGAGAGCAGGGAACAGAGCAGCCATGAGCAGACGTGCAGCATTTTGTGCTCGTTAGCGTTTTCCAGGCACAGCAACAGCAAGAGGGGCCATGGAAGTACCTGCAAGAGAGTCCCTGGACTAGCCAAAGTTGCAGAAGGCACCATCTGAGGCTGCAGCCATGGGAGAGATAACTGCCTTCAAGCAACAAAAAAACATACAGCTCATACATTTGCAGAGGTGCATTTTTCACCAAAACTGACTATTGGGGCTGAAAATGCCTTCTTCCCCTCATCATCAGCTTCACTGTGCTGCTGGCGTTTGGCTGCCGAGACTTGATCTAATCAATGCTCATATAAGGAGTGTTGTCTGGCCTGGAAGATGGTATTATTGAATAGGTCTATCAAATTTGTCAGTGTCTTTGCTAACAATTTTCATGAATACATAGCATTGAAATATAGCATATCCATACTGACTTCTTCTTTATAGTGCTCAAAATGGCTTGAAAAAAATCTCTGTAATTTGATAACGAGAAAGGATAAAATCAGTTAGGGGGATAATTGCTAATATCCAGATCTTAAGAAGGGAATAGAAAGATGGAAGAATAAAAAACATAGGCAAATGAAGAAACAAGATCAAAACTCCTTGGTTGCCTAAGCTCTGAATGAAAATTGCCTACGAAACAGCCAACTTCTTTAGGCAGATCATGGGGAAATTCAAGAAAATATCAATCACAGGACTTCCAAACACTACATTCAAAAACATTCATTACATTTAAAATGTTTAAAGATGCTCTTTCATGGAAATTGCAAGATAAAGTGTATTTCTATTAGATGTGAGGGAAAAATCCCTCCCACTCATTTACTGACTAAAACCAAATCTTATTTCAAAAACTTCATCAACATCAACAATTTGCCATTTGTTGAAAAGAGTGAAATCCTCCCTCCCAGTCTGATAAATACTTTGATGTTACAGAAAAACAAGAGAGGCCAGAATTGCACAGAAAGAGACACAAAGACACACACAAACAGATTTTGTGCCTGCACTCATTGCACACACAGCCATGGCAAGAGTAGACTGGTGAACCTGGAGAGGTGGACACCATCAGAGAAGGGCCACCTATGGCTCACTCTCTCTGTGTTTGCTTTGCTGAAAAGAGGGACCCTGCTTTTCGGGTGTCTCTGGCAATAGTTAGGTGTTCCAGTACTAGAGTAAACCTTGCCTGTGTAAAGTAAGGGCCCTTCAAAAACCAAGGCAACGTACACTTAATGCAAAGCTTTACCCTCCAAAGGAACGAGTACTCTTGGTCTTGCAAACTGAAAGATTTGTGTGTTATTTGCAAGGATCAACGGGCTTGAAAGAACAGGAGGCAGGAAAGACATGGATTGAACAGACAGTTTGAATAGTTCAACATGAAAAAAAATCAGCTGGCTGTTGGGACTTGTGGCTGTTCGCAAAGCTCTTGCCTTCCTGGGACCCCATGTTGAGCATGTGGGGGTGTTCATGGAAAAATCTGCACCACTCAGCTGCCACAAGCTCTGCAAAGAGCATTTGGCACTGCTGCATTAGCATAATTGACAACATCAATTATGCCCACTGCTATTTTCTCCCCTGAGAAAGTCAGTCCATATGAGTCAGTGGTTTTAAAAGTGGGCAGTGCTCACAGTCTTGGCAATTTTTTGTGCCATTAAATGGTAGAGAACAAAGGTGTTCTCCAGAAAGGTGCAGGGACGGGGATATTGCTTCAGAGGCACAACAGCTGAGGAACTGCTGCCTTCTCACACAAAGCTCCCCCTGGTCAGGGCAGCGTTTCCCTTCTGAGCAGATACAAAAGGGGGAAAAAAAGTAGCACAGACCACGCTCCTGTAATAGCCTGAATCAAATGTTTCTGTGCTTGAAAGAACATGAGGACAGCATGAAGCCTGGATGTCTACTGAGCCTCAGTTTTATACTGCTCTTTTCCTTCTGACCAAGTATTCTCAAAGACTGAGGTTGTTCCAGCTTTTTGATACAGTTGTCCCTTCCCCCTAGGGTCTCCTGCTAGGGTCATGCCACAGACACCTGGGGACACTAGAGGCATGTGGACTGCCCTGCACGAACACAGAACTTTCACCCTACATGCTGCCACCACATCTAAAAATGACAAATGTAAGCAAGAATAATAGTTAGGTGCACAAAAAGAACACATGTCATCAGCTGATGCAAGCAACTGTGGTTCAGGTTAAGTCAATGGATAGTACCTGATGAGACCCACATAGAGGAGACAGTCACTGCCTTTGAGAAGACCACTGGAGCCCGAGCCATTCCAGAAGCCTCGAGGAATTGCTTGTTAAGGTGCAATGACTGTGCCTTTCAGTGCCAAACAGGTACCTACTGGACCTCCCTGCTGATTCAGGATGTCTCCATGCCTCCTGCAGCTCTAGGGGAGTGAGATGCCCTGTCCCCTACCACAGGCCCCCATCACCTCTCACTGGAACATCTGCTGCAACAGCTCCTTCCAACCTATCGGATCTCAGAGACTGTCTCAAGTACAGACCCACTCCTCCATGTCATTGTTCTGCCCTCCTCCCTCACCAGTAGCCAGTTTCTTCCTGGACTCCTCACTTGACTCCCTGGCCTTGACAAGGCTTTGCTACAATCAATTTTCTACTACCCACTATCCATTCAAGCGTGGGCTGAAATATCAACACTATTCTAAGCAAGAGCTGTTCTCTTTCCTCCTGCCCACTTGAGCTGAAGGCACCTTCTGTGCTTCTCTTCCTCTATGACCCATGACTTGGCTTCCTCTTGTCATCACTGTGATCTCCTCCTCCTCCCTCATTTTCAAGCTGCCTTCCCTCCCTTTTTGTTACAGCCCAGTAGCTTCACGTTTTAACGTGCTGTCTCCTCTCTAGGCGATGTGGGTCACTGCCATCCTAAAGCTAAACCACCAGACAGCAGCAGAGCAGGACAGGTTGCACAACACTTTAAAAGGGGCTGCAGGCCTTCATCTAGATTTAGGGATGGCAGAGCTCTCCTCCATTCTCCAGCAAGAATGCTAAAGGATTTAACACAACAGTATTACTTACCTTCATTTCTAATTTGAAATAAATAATTTTGACCTGCCTGGCTGTGTCTCCTGCCCACCACAGGATACAATCTCGAGCCTTCCAGCCTTTAAAAATACCTGATTGCTGCATCCCAGCAAAAAGCTGAGACTAATCTAAGGTTTGGGGAAAAGAGACTGAAGACTTTTCTCTCTTTGCATATTCTCTCTTCACCCACAGAAAGGCTTCCATGTTTTAATCATCACACACCATTTTGAAGTAAGAACAGAATAATCCTTTCTAATGGGTACCCTTTTAATGCTGGGATGTCGTGCACAAAGGGCCCTCACAAGAAATGACCAGCAAAAATCAACCAACGCCAGGGGACTCTCCTGGTAAGAAATATTAAGACCTGTGAAACCATCAGCTGGATGTCACCTAAGCCATGTAGCAAGCTGCTCAGGCAAACCCACTCTAAATACCTACTTGCAAAACACAAAAATATCACAGACCTAAGCAACGAACGCATCACCTGACCCACTTTCACAATACCTTCCCAAAGGTCTGAATTCTCAGTGCGAGCTGTGAATATCTGTATGCACGTGCCTGCACATTTAATTTCTAAATCAATCCTCCCAGGCAAAGGGTGCAAAAAACATCTCCCAAACCTCACCAGTATGTACATGTTTTTAATTTCAATTGCCATATAAGGCTATTCAGTGATTATATTTTACTGTAGCTTCTACATAAATTAAAACCATTTATCACTTAAAAAACCATTTTAGGAACTTCATTAATTTCATAGTCAGACAGGTAATACTTTCTATTATGGCAACATTTCATTGCCACAGCTGTGTTATGCTCTGGATTTTCACTTTCTTAAACCTCTGTATCGTGACAAAAATACTCATAATCTAGTGCACTGATTCAATAATTTTCAATTATATCTGCTAATTCTGCAAAAGAGCTTAAAATATTTACTTTCACTGTCAGTACAGGTGTTTTATGACCAAAATACCTGTATACTGACAAAAATGCTAGAAGTCCATTTATTATGAGGAAAGAGCTTCCAGCAAAAGGAAAAGTAATGTGAAGACAGTGTTTTCTTAAAGCAAACCAAGAAAAACATACTAGAAGATGGGGACATCTCATCTTAGCAAATGGGGGAAAAAAGTGACTTACATAGTTCCTAGAAATGGTGATTCTCACAGAGTAGGAACCATACCTGCATAATCTGTTCTTGCGTAATGCCCATCCTCCGATTTTGTAGTTGTTGTAGTATTATCTGTGGGAAAAGAAGGATGTTGAATTGCTTGGGGTGCCTCTACTTGATACAGACTGTGCCTCAGCTGCCAGTGCCCAGGCAAACATAGCTTCACTTGCATGCACAGCATTGCTGCTGGCTTCAAAGCTCCCCTGGGTCTGTCAGGTGAAAACAGTAGGATTCGGCTTTTTGGAACAAAATGTTCAACATCTTCCATTAAGAAAACACTTTTTTTTTTTTCCTAACAATATGTGATAACAGATTGCAGCTGGGATAAATATATCAGTATGAAGCAGAAGTTGTCATTTCTGCTCTATTTGAAGTAATTAGGGAATTTTAATTTGTACCCTGAAATGAACTGCCATGTAGGGTGGTTAACTTTAAAGAGATAGGAATAAACTAGAATGTGTTTAATATACCTATATAGTATGGGCTTCTCGGTAGATGTACTGAGGATTTTTAGGTCAGAAACTAAGGGGGGAAAAAGCTATTGGGAGTCTGAGCCTCAGCAGACACGTTACTTACAGGAGCTATTTAAAGGCAAACTTCCTCAATTTTTATTTAAAAAGAAAATAAAGTCAACTCAAGGGTTACAGGTACAGGTGTTGTAGTAGCCCATGAGCTGGACACAGAGAAGCATGGCATTCATGGAGAAACACCATGAGACTTGAGCTGTTATTAACCAAATTTCCTTCCAGGCACCTTCGGCATCTCATGGGCCCAGTGCAGGTCACATGAGAAACTAGAACCAGCTCTGTGTTTGGGAGCACATCTTTGGCTTCCTGAGATTGCTTTGGGCTGCTCCAGTTGAGGGAGAATCAGAGGATCCATCCTGGATGGCAAAACATACCTGAGAGACTCTTCTGCTGTCCTGCTCTGACAGGTGTCTGATTTTGACACCAGTGCAGGGCTGGACAGTCCCCAGCCACTCCAGGAGGAGTGTTGGAAGGGTTATAAACATCACTCCTTGCGTCTCGCTCTGCACCCTCCCTGAGCTTGCACTGTACCATACAAATTGAAAGAGTCTAATGGAAATGTGAGAAGTGCCAAATAAGAAGCCAGCCCCAGTTCTTTTTTTTTTCCCCTGAACAAAAATTGAAAACGTTCTTTGAAATGAGTTTTGTTATGAGAGTTACCTTGACATCGACCCAAAGACATGACTTCAATTTTCTCCTGTTTCTGGCATGATGCCTCTTTGATTTGACATGCATTATCATAAGATTTCCCATCGGAAGCACAAAGAGGATTGAAGTTGGTTTGAGAACAGTCAATGTTGCACACACACCTGAAAAGATAAAGAGAAAAAAGAAGAGGCTAATTTGAGAGTTTTTTCATGACATCATAAATACATCTCCAAAATAAGTGTGTTTCTATTTTCCTGACTGCACAATGCAGATCAACAGAATGAAAGTGGCAAGTTCTGTCAAGAGGTCATTTGTATTTCTGGATGGAAATGAAACGTGGGGAGAGGGAAGGGACACAGAAAAGAAAAGCAAGCAAAAGGAAAGATAAAAGAGAGTCTCATACATGGAAAATTATGCCACAGCATTACCACTTGTAATGCTTGTAAACCAAAGAACACCCAGCAGATATGCAATAATTTAAGCTCTGCACCCTCTTGCAATTAAAGAAGCCACAGTATTTGCCTCTGTTGAGGTGCTGCCCATCATATGTAACACCACAGAAGTGTGGTTTTATATTGATTTACGACTTAATTCTGATTATAATTACAGCATCTATAGGAGCTCTGATCATAATAAAAGATGTGATGCTGAAGCCTTATCTCACCCTACTGGGAGCCCAGCATAGGACAGTGCGGGCAGGGCAGCAGTGGCCCTGTCCTCAAGGAGCCTGGGGACATCTCCAGAGCCACAACAACCTAACTCATGAGCTCCTGGGCTGTCCTGAGACGTGAATGAAAGAAAAGCAGGGGATTCACTTCAAAAGTCTGGTCCAAATCTGAACTAAATGTGTACATGTCCTGACTGCATCAAGCCTCGCCATTGCTCAGAAGATGGAGAAACCTAATTGTTTTCACCAACAGGAGGCTGCAGCCTTTTTTCTTTTGTTTTCTCCTATTTCATTATCATTAATGATGTCAGACACTCTTGGGCACCAGCAAGGGAAAGGCATGCTAATCATCCATCCCCCTGACCACGCCATTTAACAGACATGTAAGCTCAGCCTCAGCAACGCTTACATTCACACCAATGTGATCCTGCTTGGGGACAAAGCCCAAGATTTAACCTGGCAGCTGCCCAGATTTTCTGAGCACGTAACTGTGCACATGCTGCTGTCTAAACTCTTCCTGGCTCCTTCTGACATTTAAGGCAAAGTAATGTGACCGAAGCTCCAGCCCACTGGTTGCGCTGAACCTCACAGCCTTGACTCCACAGCTCTTCTTTTGGAAAGTTAAGTAATGGAAATGTCAGCCTCTAGCCTCGCTGCTTGATTTAAAAAGTGTTTAAAAGTCAGTTCACCTCCCATTCACAGATGACATGTGGACACCTTCAGCCACTGGAAGTACAGAGGGAGATACACAAGAGAAAAACTTTGGTGGAAAGAGGAAGTGTAGGAAGTTAAGACAGTGTGGGTCAGATTTCTCCAACCCCCTTTTGGCCTCTGGCCTCTGCAAATGTGCCTAGGGTGATGAAAATGAGTGGAACCAGAACTCAGCTTCTTTTGGACTTTCTTTACGTTGGGTAGATCTATTTTCCCCTAATGTTCACAAAATACAGAAAACTTCATCTCAAAAAGATGCAAAAGGTGAAAAGAGCTGATAATAAATTAAATTACATGATTTCATAACTAGTTGAAAAAAAGAGCCTGGCTCCCTGTGTAACCATTTCCCCACACTGATGAACATACAGAATAGAGGGAAAAAATCCAGTCAATTTCCTAAGAACCTCCTTATCAGTGGAATGAGAGTGTTCTGCTCCACCGAAATATTAACTGTTGTCATTTCTTCCTGCAGCTGTTTCCAGCTTCCCACCTTACTCAAACTCACTTCATTAGGAAACATTTACTGCTCAAGTAATAGCAATTCTTTTCACGTAGCTCCACCATTTGCATTTCAGATGGGACACAATCAGCCATATGCTCCTTTTTTGTAATAAACCAGCTCAGAAACAGCTTCACTCCTCTACATTTTGCTACAAAAAATCAGTGTAGGTTAATATATATTATGTCTCAAGTTAAGAGAGAATTAAGTCAGTGAGAAAATTAAAACAAAAGGGTGCTCCTTAGGGGAAATCTAAGCAACTATGGATTCAATTTCAATAATGCCTAGGGGATGTAGGAACCTATGCTCAGAGTTAAGTACTTAAGAGACATATTTTTGAAAGGTGTTTAGATGCTTAAAGATGCATGCAAACACTTTGTGTGGGATTTCTGAAATCTCAGAGACCTATCTCCCACTGACTTCAAAGACCATTTCAGAGCCCGTTAAGCATTTATTTGCATCTGTTGATACCTTCCAAAAAAACCTAAGTTCCAAAATTACTTTTCTGACCTCCTTCAGTAAAAGTGACAAGAGAACCAAGATTTTTCTCTACTTCATTCAAAAATCTTAACTGCAAGACCAGCCTTTCTTTCCAAGCAAGATCTCTGCAGCCACACCCTGCAGTGTGTAGGACGTACTATACGAGCACCATGGACCACACACTCCCTGTGCTTGTGTGCAAGGAGAGCAGAAGGGACGACCTCGGGATGACACAATACACCCAAGTCTTACAGGATCTCCTGTGTGAAGGCTGATTTTCAGAGTTGACTAGATAGGCAGTAAAAAACCACCACAATAAACTTGTCACCCCAGTCTCCTTGCTGCAAGGATCTGCACATCATCCACCCCTTTCTCAGTTTTCAGCAGACAGCTTCTAGCTTGCACCTGCTGTTCCTTACTGCTTTTGCACTTATATACTCATATCCTACTTTAAGGTTGCACAATTAAGCCAACATCAAATATATGTCAGGAAATGCTAAACTTAGGATTGCATCAGGAAGATTAATGTACCCGGGTTGCTGACTCTGTTTAATTTATAAAGCTCTCTTATCAGGGAAAACGATAATATATTCAAACTTTTTTTCAAACTAGAAGAACAAGCAGTCTGCCATTTCAACCGTGCCCCCAAAGTCCAGAAGAGTGTATTACTGAGAAGAAGGTGGGGCATTTACTCCAAACACGCATGCCCAGGCACACGTGGCCACACAGCATATCTCATCCTTAAGCAGGATATGCTGGCGATGTAATAAACACAAAATGAACGTCACTTAACATATTTGATAAAATGAAATCCTTTAGCCACAGGTAAATGTGCCTTCACTTTTTAAAGCAATATAAAATGCAGAAGTTGGACTGTGTTCTGTTAAACAAGCAGAATCAAACAGTGATAGCCCCATTTGAACCTAAGGGCACGCATTAGGTAAGAGCCCTAATGGTATTCAAGACTTCAGATCCTGTGGGACACAGGACTCCCCCAGCCCAAACAAGACTCGCACCAACTCCTGTCATGCCCAGAAATCCTGTCCCGCTCATAACCAGCACCCGGCGCTGCTGCCTCGCCTCTCACACTCAGCCTGCAACCTGGCTATGTCCATGCTCTGTCCCATCATCTTCTCGTTCTTCCACAAGCCACAAAATCAAAGTGGTCTCATCCCTTTCTGGTTGTTGGCTGCACTGATACCGGAGTCCTCCCAAGTTTCCCTGCCAGTTTAGGCCTGGAAATACACATGCAGATGCTACGGGGCTGACCCACAGGCCAGATGCATGCCTGCCTGCAGCTTCCCAGTCCCTGAAGCACTTCAGTATGCCTCTAATTTTAAGTAATTTGATCATTTGACCATTTTATCATCCTGGCTATGACTTCTGATTATAGTTACATCAATAAATCCATTTGGTTTCTGTGCTCTTAAGTGTAGCGCTGAAGAAAGCTTGGCAATAAAAAGGCTGACTGAGCTTTCCTGAGGCTCAAGAAGCTGTGAGAAGGTCAATGAGGTCTTATCAGGGGTCACAGGATGAAACTGTACCCAAGAGCATACACAAAATAAACGTGTAAGACTTGACTATGACTTCTCCAGTCAGAAAAGCAGCTTTAAAAGCATCTGTGAGGAAGAAGTGCTTCCAAGTTGTCAGCCGATACCCTGCAGCTCCCCTGAGAAAGGAAGAAATACAGAATGCTGCCCCACAGAGCCATCACATCTTTCAAGTAATGGGCTTATATATTCATTTATTAAAATGTGGGCTGTCACTGTAAACAATCATTAAACAAGGCTCATTTCCCTATGTCTGTTCTTCCACATCATTATGATAGTCTCTGATGAATTCCACTTCTCCTATATGCTCTATTTTATTCCAGTATCATAGAGTCATAGCATGGTTAAGGGATCTTAAAGATCATCTAGTTCCAAACTCCCCACTATGAGCAGGGACACCTCACACTAGACGAGGCTGCACAAAGCCTCATCCAACCTGGCCTTGAACACCTCCAGGGAGGTGTTCCATAACCTCCCTGGGCAATTTAATTTCATATGATGAAAATCTTGGAGGAGTTGAACATCTAGCAATCCACTTAGTTACTCTGGTGATCATGAAAGCAGAAAAAACAAACCAAACTAAAAAGACAAAAGGCAAACCTGGGCACCCCCTCAGGGGGTTTTGGGCTAACTGCCCCAGGCACATCTTGCAGCACAGCTTGATGACATTGCCAGACCCTCTGATGAGAACATCATGTCAAGGTAGGAGTGGAAGGTCTCTGGAGACAGAGGTGACAGTAGCTAACAAATTGGAGAAGCCCATAAGGATGCCTACAGGAGGGCTGGCACAGCTGAACTAAGCCTGTGGCTGGTGAGATGCTGACAGGCACCTCCTTGTGCCTCACTACTGACTTGTAGGGTGCAAGTCACTGCACTTCTGTCTCTGAGCTTCTGTCAAGGCAGTAACTGCAATAAATGCAACCAAACAGCACACAGGGAGCCCATGTGCATTTTAGGAGTGGTTGTCACTATTTCACCTGTGTCACTATTTCTCTTCCCAGGGAAAGGAGAGAAGAGCACAGAAGCAGACCAGCAATTACTTCCTGTACAGATCTTCACCATGAAAAGCAAGCTGCCCAGACCTCAGAGAGGTCTGCATCTCAGCAGTGATGGCAATGTGCTGCACCACGCTGCTTGGCCAAGCTGGAGCAGCCAACTTGCCTTTCTGTTCAATCAGTCTCTGTAAAAATGAATGGGGTCAAGAAACCAGGCATGGGTGAGTACACCGGTGAGTGCACAGGCTCCTAACCCCCCACTCTTCTGCAAATAACACATGGTATTATTTTCTGGGAACAGAGAGTACCTTTGCCTGCAGAGAGCATGCTGCTGAAGACAGGATTCATGGCTATGAAGGACTGCCCCTGGAGGGAGGAACAGTGTTTTAAGGAGGCATTTAAATAAAAAACCAAAACATAACAAAAAGAAATAAAAATGAGAGCATGATTCTTTGCCCGTAAAGTGTAGGGGAATGCTAGAATTTTATTTCCTTAGTACATGAATGAAGTATAATCATTAGCGATACAGCAATGAGAAAAAGAACCCCACTCTGTGTTTTATCTCTACTCCTAAGACAACTATTCAGTCTCTGTTTTCAGCAAAGTATTACTGAAAAATATTTTAAAAAACATTACTATGCAATATCTTTGTATAGCATGAGGGAGGCTTCATAAGTAGCTATGAAGGGAAGGAAAGAGAACAAATGAGACAACACTTCTGAAAGAGTGGTTTTACTGGGAACAGAAGCAGGCACATTTTTGTCAAAGTGAGATGGCAATGGGAATTCTTCCCTACTCAACATCTTTTAATTAGCCCTCTGCAGTTTGGAAACCTGAAAGCACTGTTGGTACTACCTCTGTTTATTAAAGATTTATATTCAGGCTTTGCTGGCCATGGGTCATTTGCTTTTTGGAACCAGAGCAACAGAAAATTGTGTCTGAGATATCTGCAAAAAAGTACTTAATGAAATGACTAACGTCTTCAGCTAAGTGTCTAGTTGATTACAGGGTCCAAACAGCAGAACAGCAATAAATCTGCCACAAAGAGAATTGTCAGTCAAGAAAAAAAGCATATAACTAAACAGACAAGGAAGCGAGAGCTAAAAATGTGAAAATGCAAATTTAGTGTAGTTTTTACTAGTCAGAACTCTGGTATTTGAGTGTTTATGTTAATTTGGTCAAGTGTGAGATCCCACCATGTCTCAGCGAACACTATTTCACAGGGAAGGTGATGTTCCATTCTGCAGTCATTTTAAACATGTCTTATATTTTCTCCAGGCAAAAATAAAAACAGCAAGGAAAAAACGAACAATATTTTGCAGCATAAAAAAAGCCCAGAGCCTTCCCTTAGCCATAAAAGAGTGTATAAATAAAACCACGGTTGTTGTACATTTATGGTATTTCCACCAGGGACATTTCTTATCTTCCTCTGTTCTCACTAGCAAACAATGATCAGAAACTCACAGTTTCTGGTTGGATGCCAGTATGGTCCTCTCCAAGCCCCTGTCCCTCCAAGCAGGACATTAAATGCCCACTTAAAGCTAACCTGGCAGTATATACCTACATAACGAGCCCGGCAATCATCCCCAAATGCCTTCTCTATCATTTGGATTCCTGCAAGGTTTTCCTTTTTGGTACACGGGGCATCTTTGTTAACATTACCAGCAGGCAAGCTGAAATGAAGCCAGGCTTAACATTATGCCTCAGCATTAGGACATGCATTGCACTGTGGTTCAGCCGTGTGTCAGGAGGCTGGGGGGGCACTCTTCACCCAGGCTGCTTTGGGTATGTTTAATATGTCTCAACACAACGCCATGCAGAGATGCTTGAACTAGCTCTAAGCAGAGACTGGCAAGGTTAACCAGGCTGGGCAGAGCTATGCTCACACACACCCGCTGGCTCCAGGAGCTAAGCTCTCCCGTTCAGACCTTTCCTGTGCTGCTGCATCATGCCTTGTTGAAGCAGGCTGCCTATGATACCCCTATGCTGGGGAGCAGTGACAGCTCACCTCTGCTACCCACCTGGCCCCCTCATCAGTCATCCTTAAAGCTGCTCGCACATACAGGCAGCTAAACTGGATTGCTTCAAGGGGCTTGCGCTCACCTCTGATTCCACATCAGTCTCAAAAGGACCTCATAAACACCAGCTTCTTTCTCTGACCCTCAGCCTATTTATGAGCCCATTAAGTTTTCCAGCAATCAGATCCTGTAGCAGCAATGACTTAGTACTATTAACTCATTTTACAGAGAGGTAAATTGTATGTTAAATTCCTGGCACCTTCAACAGAGTCACTTTTAGAGGGACTTCTGGTAGCTCTGGCCTCTCTGCTATAGGGGTATGTGCAGTGTGTGAAGCACAACCCAAGAGGATGGCACCAAGAGATGCCTCCAGCCAGAAGGCAAAATGGCCTGGCATCATTGCCTGGTTTCACATACAGCTGAACATCAGGTACACAGACCTACATATATAAAAACCAGTATACATAAAATATATTGGTAATGCACACAGGCACAGAATTTTTTACACTTCCTATGAATCATACCCTACGATCTGCCTGTGCTTGCCAGAGGATTGAAATCTTATCATCACACTCTTAAGAACATCATTAAGAGGCTTAAAGAATAGAGACACTGCATGTCTCCTTCAAAAAAAAAAACAACTTTACTGTATTTTTTGAGGCTGATGCAAATCTTTAGCTGCACTGCAGAACAATAAACAATACATATTTTATAATGGCAGCACAAAAATAGCATGTGATATTTCATTCCTGGGTCTGCTAGTACTTCTCTTCTGCTTTAAGATCACAAGAGAAGAAAAAGCACATCTTACTTTGAGTGCCTTCCATTCAATGTTCTTTCTTTATTTATTTATCTAATTTATTTTTCCCTTTTGTCCTTTGCAGCTCAGCTTCTGTACGAAGGGCTTTAGCACGTCTACTTTTCACAGTAGCTTCCCTGGGATATTTTACCTATTTTTACTGTTCAAACGTTTATCTTCACCAGGAGTAATAGGAGAAAGGCTTGATTCCCTCAGGGTGACACAATGTTTCTGCATGGCATTTCAACAGCATCCTGTTCCTCAAACAATTAGAAATCAGGGAGACCATGCACGGAATTATCAGCATACTGCATAGAGACTTTTATTATTATGTAGTGCATAATGAAAATGATTTGAAGGACCCCAAAGCATCATAACAGAAGGAAGAGCTGAATAATCAGGTTTGTTTTTTTCCGTTTTGTTTTGGACTGCAAGAGACCAAAATACTGTTTACTGGACATATGTCAAGCTGAAATGCACTAAAGTAGTGAATATATTTATTACTGCCCTTCCTTGCATACCAAATGCCACATAATCAGAGAGTCTAGCTGGAACACAGAGCCAGGAGCTAGAGCAATCACTGTACAGCTGCCACGCTGCTGCTGCTGAATACAGGGAGTGTCTGGCAATGTTTAAAAATACTTAGGATTTTTCAGAGCATATTTGTTATGCCAGTTAGGAGAAGTTGCTTCAGAATGGTTTTGGGAATCACTCTCAGAGACACCTCACCTTAGAGCAAGGACAGCCACCTAGGTGCTGGCTCCTCCCTGGAGCTGAACCAGCTCAGTGAGTTGCTGGTCCATGCCCCACCAGTTTTCAAGGCTTCATCCTGGAGACTGTAGCTCATGACAACTGCTTTAATCTGCTGTGCAAGACGCTGCAGCTTGTTTCCTAATTCTCCTTTTGTTTGTTTCTTTCCCCCCCCCCGTAACTTTCTTTACCAAGTTTTTGACAAAAAAAAATAATTCACAAACTTCACCTTTACTTCCCTCTTACAATTCAAAGCACCAATTAACATACGACCTTCCTCTGGCATCCTGATGCCTCTAGTGCTCTCAACAGTGCATTGAATTGTTTGCTAACACCTTCAGGGCAAAATAAACGTCTCCCCTAATTTATTTTTTTAAAAAATAGAATTCCTATATAAAAGGAATTATACGTTGTGTACAGCAGTCTTTGTGAAACCAGATGCTTTAAACCCAGAATTATGAGGCTGACAACTGTGTTTGAAGAGCAATAGAAAAACAGTCACGCTAGCTGTGTGTGTGGCTAGAGAAGAAAATTCTAATATTGTTCATATGCCAATTCAAGTATCTGCAGGTATCTAATGAAGGAAGTTTATTTAAAGCCTACAGAATAAAATAAAAGCCTTTGTATGGTTTGCCTGCACTTGGTGTCCTTCACATCTCTATAGTCTGTGTTAAAACAACGCTTTGCTGACTGTTTTTCTCCCTCTGCAAACATTTGAGGCTGTCCTTCACCAACGTTTTATCATCATGTGCCTCAGACTGCTGATACTGTTCACTCCTATCTAGAAGCCAGCAGAATAATGAGAATTGTTCCCACAAATCCCAATGTTTCACCTCGGGCTGCAACAGCCAGCGGGAATGCTTCAACATCTGGTGTGAAGCACGGGACAACCATCTAGCTGCAGGTCCTGGCATGAACCTTGCCTTGCAGAAAGGCTTAGGTCTGCTCACCAAGGACTGCAGTATCAGTTGGGATGAGCCCAACAGCACATTTCTGGTAACAGCTTTGTTAACTACACCAGAAGTTACTTCTGAAAGCAGACTCTGATTTAGCAGTGAGACTACAGCGATGACAACCCTCCTGCCAGCTTAGACCACCATGTTGCAAGCCCTGTCCCATGCAGCACATGAGCCCTCCACCGCTGGTGGGGGAGGCATGGCTGAGAATCGACCTTCCTAAAACTAATTGAAAAAAATAATGGTAAAAGAATTCTTTCTTGTAATGACTCCCTCCACATGTGCAAAATCAAACTAGCTATCACCATAAACTGCTCGGTGTCCTCAAACACGTGTGCCTCCTGCTTCCGAGGAGACCTGCCTGAGGCAGCATCATCTGAATTGGCTTCGTACTCCAGGCTACCCTCCTTGCAAGGATGACTTATATTACAGAACAAATTCCAGTCTAGCTAATGAAATTTTAGGAGGATACTCCAGGCTTTCCTTCAGGCTTTGTTTTCACCTCCTGCACAGACAGAAATAAGGCAAGATAACCTCATGTCATCCCACACAGTGATGAAAAGGTATCTCAGCCCATAGGTATGAGACTGGGACGGATGCAACCCCAAACAAATCACTGCATTTGCAAGAAGAGAGCAGTAGTAACCTTCTGTTTCCTCAGAGCATTCAGCTCTGCAGGGTGAAGCTGCTGTGCAAAACAAGGTATTAGTACTGGCTGGGGCTGTTGCCTCTTCTCTTGCTGTCTGATGATGACCACAGCAGCTGGCTGCCTTTGGGAGCAAGTCCCAGGGGAAAGTACTGCTGCCAGAGAAAGGAAAATGAATGAAATGTGCCTTCCCAAGGACACATCCCTGCCTGCAAACTACTGAGAGTAGCCCTGTTCAGGTCTGAGACAGGGATCAGTGGAATCCCCCTGTAGCTCCTAAAAAGGGATGCACCACAAGCCCTGCACCCTGGCTGAGATGGGTGCCCCCAGGACACCCATGCTCCTCCACATGGGAGGACTTGGTTACAAAATGGGCAGGCTGAGGGACAGCAATTAAGTCTGTACATCTGGACACGTCTCACACAGGCTTTTAGCTGCAATTTGCAAGTAGGAAAGGACCAGGGCAGGAGATGGATGCTGTGGGGAAGGAACACCTGCCACCTCGCAGGGGCTGTGAGAGCCGAGGTCGGCCCTGTGCGTCAGCTCCTATTGAGATTTCCTCAGGCTCACATTTAATGCATGGGATGTACTTTTAATGGCTTAGATGTGTGAACAAACTGTGGCCTTGATGTTTCAACATGGGTGTGTGAAGGAGCCTCTGACCTTCTGCAATGGATGCAGTTTTAATTTAATAATTAACATAAAGTAGGATGGAAGAGATGAAGCATTCTATTAAGACATTTGATAATAAATTGGAAAGTGCTTTCCCAGTGCTGTACATAGTTAGTCTCTCTGCTGATCTATTTAGCCAACACATGTAATTTGGAGCTACAAAGTTGTACTCCTGCTTTCGTAAACATAGTTACATAAAACTCAATAACAACACAGTCTATTTATTGCTAAAATGCTAGTAGGAAATTGGAAAAGGTATAAATACAATTCATTGCTGGTGATCTCCTGCCCCCTGAAGGCACTGTAAGGCTCCAAATCTTGCTCAGTTCACAGCATCATAAAACCAAAGCAATAAATGTCACTCCTTTCTTGATTGCGCATTAGGCCAATCGGCTTTTTATTGCGACTAAATAGGCCGTCATGAAGGCACCGCTCAGTTTACTACTAGGGTATGACTTTGGCCAAATGGGGGCCCAGGGAGGGAGGAAAGCTTAGTTTTAAATAACAAAAAGGGGAAAAGAAAACAGGAAAATAAAGGTGCAAAAGCCTGTCGCTCTCCAAGGTCTCTGCACTCGCTGTTTTGTGCTATAATGCCTTGATGTTCGCAGACGATTTTGTGTCAATGCACATTAATATTTGATGTGCATTATCGTATTATCCCTACGTGCACTTCCACAGCCTGGCAAGCCCTGGCTCCCCCGGCCATGGGGTTACATGACCAATTGGTGGCTTTGCCTTGGAGCACATAGTGCACAACTCTGCCCTTTCAGAACTGAAAGGGATCCTGTTGTCCACTTCCCAGAAGGAGGCAGGAGCCAGGCATGATCTTCACAACACCCTGTATTACAGCAAGAGCATAAATCAGGCTGCCAAAACCATTCCTTCCAACGCAAATAAAGGCGTGTGCTCGGAAGGCTGCTACGTTTTCCTACCTAGGACTGAAATCTGTGCTCACAGCTGGTGTCAGAGGAGTACAAAAAAACAAACTCCTGGGTTCGTTTGCTGCCCTGTAAAACTGGGCACATAAAATGGTAGATCTCTGCTATGCTCTCATGTGTATATGTTGTATACAGAAATTTCCTGAAAAGAGAGGGGGATGCTGCTGCTGTGTCACACAATGCCCAGGTACACAAGCGCAGCCCTGTAACACACACAGATGGGTGTCAGCACAGTCCACAGCTTCGATGCCAGCCAAGCTGCTACCCCCCACAACCTCCAGCTGTCCCAGCCATACTGGTGTTTGACGCACCTGCTCCACACTGGATGTGCCATAGCAGCCTCCAAGCTCAGCAGAGCGAAGGCAAGTGAGGAGGAACTTCCTGCCACCTGCAGGTAGTGTCCCCAGAACCCTCCCACAGCCCCAGTGCGTGGGCAGCTGCTGAGGCTCCCCCCTGCTCTCCAGCAAACAGCAAAATGGACTAGGCTGCAAGTCAGCTTCAGGTTCTCCCCCTGCTTCCACAGTCCTCTGTCCTTCCCAGTTCATCCCTCCAGGTTTCCTGCCATGACCACCCACCTCTCTGTGCCTCCATGCCTCCTGTCCACACAACACATGCTGAACATACAGGTAGGCATCTTGGCCATGGAAACCTAACAGGAAAATTTCCCTATTTTGAGCCACACTTTTAAAATAATTCCAGTATTTATTTTTTTAACTTTAATATTCACAGACTAATAATTGTGAAGACAAATGGCAGCTCTACATGTCCTACAAGGCTTTCCCCCTTAAATTTAATGAGAATTAGTGTCTTGCTCCTACAGGATGATGGCACCATAATAAATCATGAAACCCCCCAAAATGATCAGAAGTTATTTTTGGCTTTTCACAAATCAATATTGCCTCTGAAGCAATTGAAGGAGTAAGCCAAATTTTGCTTTTATCATCACAATTTCCAAGTTATTGCTTTGCACTCTGTGACTGACTGAGCATTTACACTCCAACACACTCTGTTCTCCATTCTTCCAGCAAAAGGCTTCATGGGGCAACTGAGAACTCACTCCACAGTTATGATACTGGGAGAAAGCTTCTGTTTCACTGAAGCTAATGGAATAACTCTCACTACTTCCATAAGCTGAAAGTTCATCTTCTGAAACGAAAAAGCAAATTTGGATCAGTATCTGAAAAGAGGAGCACAAGGAAAAAAAATCTATAAACTTTATGACTGTGTAGGGTATTACTCTCTGGACACAGAGAGAGTTTTGCTGTAATTGCAGAAGATTTTTTTTATTACAAAAGCAAACATTAGGGATTCTAGTTTTTGGATAAGAGATGAATGTGTCATATAGGGTCCCTACAAGACCTGCTTTGGTGAATAGTACAGATTGAATACAATGTGGGTTTGCATTTATCTGAGAACATTTAGAGCTGTGATATATTGTCTACATGACAGACTTCCTCGATGTATAGAGAAAATATAGCCAATTTCTTTGTGTAGGCTGAATTATTTACCAGAGTGTTCCAAAGTGTATTGGTAATAAAACACTATGAAGTATAAGTAACTCCAGACAATCTTGGCTTATGTTAAAACCAGTTTTGTTTTGTTTTTTTTTTTAAAGAATGTTATTAAGAAAATAAATCCTGAGAATCTGGAAAGGCAGGAGTTTGTCAAGTGAATATAAACCATTGAAGGATTGTGTTGACTCAATGGATGGAAAGGCCAAATTCTCCAAACCACCACCCTAAGGGAGTTGGAAATCAGTCTCACTTCAAAATTAAATAGGTTCTTTTGGCACAGGATGAAGGACGCAAAGATGGTAGGGTGATTTTCTGAAACTCACCTGACAACAAAAAATGGCTATTTTCATCTAAAAACAAATAAAATATATGTAGAGTAAAACAATTTTCACCAGCTCACCAAGCAAGCTATCATTTTTTTAAGCATTAGCTTTCCAGCCAAGCATCTTCTAGCAGTGCATTCAGTTTAGAAACAGTGCTCGCCTTCCTGCCTCCTACTCCTCAAAAAGATGGTGTTTTGCTAATTTTCCTGCTTTTGTGCCAAATCACATGGCACTTTTTTTCCACAGCCCAAATGAAGGAACATGGCCAGGTTCTCTACTCAGTTCTCACTCCCCAGCAGGTCTGGCTGACCAGCCTCCTGTGAAAGCCACCAAACTGGCCCTTCTCCCATGCAGGTTTCATAATTAAAATACCATGTATGGACAGGTAGGTGTCCTACTGTTTTTTCTGATGTTCCCAATGCTTTGTCTTTCATTGCAAAACCTTCATTGACTAATTTCCACTTCAAATCTTGTTGCTTGGACTACCCTTTACAGCATTGCTGACTCTTAGTCTACTGCATGGTAACTTTATGACTATCTTAACATGGTATCTCAACAGTTATACTGAATGGCTAGATGTAAGGAGACCAGTGGATGTAGTCTACCTTGACCTTAGCAAGGTGTTTGACACTGTCTCCCGTAACATCCTCATGACCAAGCTCAGGAAGTGTGGGGTAGAAGAGCGGACAGTGAGATGGATTGAGAACTGGCTGAACAGTAGAGCCCAGAGAGTGGTGATCGATGGTGCGGAGTCCAGCTGGAAACCTGTAACTTGTGGAGTCCCTCAGGGATCAGTCCTGTTCAATATCTTTATCAATGACCTGGATGAGGAGACAGAGTGTATCCTCAGTAAGTTTGCTGATGATACAAAACTAGAAGGATGGGCTGATTCACTGGAAGGCTGTGCAGCCATTCAGCAAGATTTGGAGAGACTGGAAAAACAGGAACCTAATGAAGTTCAACAAGAATGAGTGTAGAGTCCTGCACGTGGGGAGGAATAACATGCCCCTGTACAGGTTAGGAGCTGATCTGCTAGAAAGTAGCTCTGAGGAGAAGGACCTTGGAGTCCTGGTGGACAAGAAGTTATCCATGGGACAGCAATGTGCCCTTGTGGCAAAGAAGGCCAGTGGTATCCTGGGGTGCATTAAGAAGAGTGTGTCCAGCAGGTTGAGGGAGGTTCTCCAACCCTCTACTCTGCCCTAGTGGGACCCCACCTTGAGTACTGTGTCCAGTTCTGGGCTCCCCAGTTCAAGAGGGACAGGGATTTACCTGAGAGGGTCCAACAGAGGTTACAAGGATGATTAAGGGACTGAAACACTGGTCTTGTGAGTAAAGGCTGAGAGACCTGGGGCTGTTTAGTCTACAGAAGAGAAGACTGAGGGGATCTTATTAATGTATATAAATATCTGAAGGGTGGGTGTCAAGAAGGAGGGGACAACCTTTTTTCAGTTGTGACCCGTGATAGGACAAAGGGCAATGGATGCAAACTAGAACACAGGAAGTTCTACCTCAACACGAGGAAAAACTTCTTTAATGTAAGGGTTACAGAGCACTGGAACGGGCTGCCCAGGGATCTTGTGGAGTCTCCTTCTCTGAAGACTTCCAAGACCTATCTGGATGTGTTTCTGTGCGACCTGCCCTAGGTGATCCTGCTCAGGCAGAGGACTTGGACTCGATGATCTCCAGAGGCCTCCTCCAACCCCTAACATTCTGTGATTCTGTGAAGTCAGCTGCTTGCTTTTTATGTCAAAAATTTTTAACCACAGAACATGTACAAAAAGAAACATTTACAGTTAACTAGGCTAATTTCTCAGTAGATACTGTAGGTAGCTCTGTTGTTAGGCCAGGGCTAAGGTAAGCGACAAGGGTGTAAGAGGGTCTAGGCCACTTGGCTGTCTCCTGCTATGCAATACAGAGAGTGAATGCTGCAGTCCCTCTACTTTCCTCTGTAAGCTCTTGCCTGGACTGTTACTAGACATGACTACTAAGCTCCATGTGAAAATGTATGCAGCAGCTTCACTATGTGCCTTAGGTATGATCTCAGGTTAAGCAGAAATTTAAGTCTTTGCAGGTTTGCTTTTAAAATTATGTGATTCCATTTCTGTGTTTATTTGAAACAAAAGTCTAATGTATGTTCAAGTGTTATATGTAGCCTTGAACAAAGATCTACTTTTTTTCTAAACGAGAAAGGAAAGTGGCAGAAAACGACAATATATCTACTGGATAATGCACGGGACACTGCAGATGTTGAAGTAGCTTGTTGTTTCTGCATTTGGAACAAGTAGGTCACACACAGTCATTATGCACACTACTGAACATGAAGCAGCAAATACCCGTGTAATATATGTGAGCTTTTAAATTACCTTTTAGTACCATATAGTAGTACAGCATTTTGTTTGCAGATGCTTTGCTGGAGAGAAACTGATTGAAGGGGGAAAGGACCCAAAGCTGACTGACCTAATTGCTGTGTGGATTGAGAAGCTGGCAAAATCATCAGTTTCTTTTATGTTTTCTTTCTATACTATAATAAAGACAAATATTGATTGCTAGAAAAATATTGATTGTAGGGGTCGTTGCTGATGGCAGCTGCATGATTTGCACAAATATCTCCTACGTACAGCGCCGCTTATTTGCATGAGAATGCAGTTTTACCAGCCTCGCATTGCAGACTGTTCACTTGCCTTACAGGAGCATTTACCCAAACTGTATAGATCAGTGACTAGCAGTAAAATATGAAACGAAGGCCTGAAACAGTTCATCTTCTTAATATGTTTTCTGTGTGTGACTGTCTGCTGAGGGTAAGTGGAGTTTATTGTCCCAGTCATGTGGAAAGAAGCGCAGGACGCAAGGAACCTGCTGTAATTATGCTGAAACATCACCACCTCGCTTGGGAACAGCACCCCTAGACCCATGCTCCTTCCCTCCTCACTCACCTAGACAATGAACACACTGAGTGCCTCCATTCAGGTCTGGATGCTTTCCTCCAAGCTCCCAGCTTTGGGACACAGTGTCCCCCCAGCATGGCTTCAGCACCTTCTCTCTCCTGAGCTGAACCTGCCTGATGGGATCCTTGTCCACTTGTGAGAAATGGAAAAGGCCCCTCCAGAGCTTGGGAGAGAGGAAAGTTGCCTGCCACAGCATGGTGCCTATGGCAGAG
The DNA here is from genome assembly GCF_020740795.1 of Apus apus. Taxonomy (NCBI): domain Eukaryota; kingdom Metazoa; phylum Chordata; class Aves; order Apodiformes; family Apodidae; genus Apus; species Apus apus. Next base: position 31,541,425 of record NC_067287.1, on the reverse strand, counting down.
CACAAAACCCTAACCTCAGCCAAGGAGGAGTTCTTGGGGTGTGTGGGACCAAGTTGTGGGAAGCAGCAGGAGTATTTACACCCCTTTTTATCACTGGTGCAAACCCAAGTGACCCATTCAAGGTCAGGTACCTCCTGCCAGTGAAACTGCTGTCTCTCTCCTCCACCTGCAACCTCCGGAAGGAGGAAGGGCAAGGCAGAGGAGCAATCTGCAGAAATGGCCTCCTCACCTCCTTGGACACTGCCAGGTTGCAGGGAATTCACTCTCTCCCCAGCATATTATACATCTCCGTGTCTGTCTTTTAGCTGGCAAACTATCCTATTCTGGGAAATCCTGCACTTTGTTACTGCTGCTGGCTGACCTGCTGATATGGAAATTCAAAGGAATAGCATGCATATTTAACCCCAATTCATCATTTTGATTTTGATTAACTCTACTAGTCAGAGGTTTGCAGGCTTTAATCTTGTTTTAAGAAAATATTCCTGTTTGCTCTTCTTTGCGTTTAACAGGAAATTCAACAGAAGGGTTATTATTATTATTATTATTATTATTATTATTATTATTATTATTATTATTATTATTATTATTATTATTATTATTATTATTATTCTCCTTCCACTTATTTGGACACATCATGGACCTCTGAAACAGCTGCCCAGTATCTATCCAAACTATGGCTTGTCCAGTGTAGAGAGTGCTCTGATTTCCTAAGTGGCTCATAAGAAGGAGATTAATACTGGAATCCAGGTTTCTGACATGGTTATGCACTGACACTAAGCCACTTCAGCAGATGAGCAGGCACTCCATTTGGTGAGTACTATTTATGTACAGTGAGTAGGTATTTCACAGATGCTTTTTGGAAGATCTTAGAAATACACCACAGTTCACAATGTTACGCTTCATTTTTCATTTCCTTTTAAGTATATCTCTTGGGGTGTTATGTTGAGTAGCCTTGTCTTACAAAATCAATTATTCCCTAGCCAGCCCAGGAATAAAACCCAAAGTAAGCAACACCAAATGTCTGATTTACCAATAGATTGCAATCCAGTGCTAAAGAGCACTGCCCTGCTTTAAATATTTATGAAGCCCACGGGTGCAAAATGCATTAAAGGTGGGAATAATGCCAGTAATACACGATCCTCTTAGTGACAAGAGGCTTTCACATATTAAAGTAGCAAGATGTTAAAGACTTTCAACTGAACAATCTTGGTTTTTAACCTAGAGAAAGAGATTCACTAATGGAATGCCAAATTGCATTCATTCTTGTGATATTAGACTGCAGAATAGGATAATAATACATGTGTGCTTTACCATGCTGTGGAAAACCTGTTATTACAGTGGGTTATCTTCTGCCTTTTCTTTGTACTTTCCAAAAAACGTTCACATGCATATCTTAACCCTTTGAGCAGTCTTCTGTGTGCCAGTCTCCCTAACAGAATCCCAAAAGTCTAGCCATTAACAGGTTGGTTTTATGCAAATACGAAGACACAGTACAACAGTACAGTTTAGCTGAGTGACAACTGATAATGAATAACCAAAAAAACAAAAAAGGGAAAAAAATGAGTTAAACCAGAGACAAGAGACTGCGGCGTAACAGACTGGCAATGCAGAATAATGTTAATTATCACTTTAAATCATTAGTAGCCCAACCACATCTGCTATCACACCTGCGCTCTCTTCTCTGTTCTACTCTGGCACCCTAGAAATATTAGGTGTACAGTCAGTCTCATATCTCCAGTTCTCTGTGATCTGGGTCTGCTACCAGATTGCATCCTTCTGACCTGGACTGGATCAGGCACTGACCCTGCACCCTCTAACTGCTTCTGATGAATAGGGGACACTGCTGGTGCTGGGCTCGTCACTGTAACAACAGGTCTCGGGGCTGCTGGGACACACTGACTCCATCTGGATTTTACAAACCTCATCAGTCAGGAGAGATAGCTAAAGGAGCCCTGCTTACATCTGAAATTTGATCTGCATAAAAATAGTGATCAAATAATAAACTGAAGTCTTTTCCCACTTAATCTAAGGACATTTTTTGCACACCAAATCTTGGCAGGGGAGGTGGGAGACTACATCTATCTGGTGCCAAACATGGAAATTCAATTAACGTACATTGGAAAGAGGGATCTAGGTACCCCCATATGTAGTCTGCTTTTCTTCTAGTAATAAGAATAACAAGAAGCTAACACAAAGAAGGTTCATTTTTCACAAACACGTTTATCCGAGACTTATCAGGGGGCAAGGACCGGAAAACAGGGCTCTGTTATGGCATACAAAGTTGTTTACTTCAAAGCAGACCTTTAACAGAGGTCTTTGTACTTCTGGTTGGAAATCTGCTTTCCTGCCTTTTAACACTGTCTGGCAGCATCTTCCTAGTAAATGCCCATCCCTGCTTCCCACCCCAAGAAGTGTCTTCCCCTGCAGAAAAACTGTCAATAAAGATTGAGAACTTCAGCTCCTGCAGTCATTACACTGCTCTGCATAAGCCAAGTTGTTTTCAAGAGGAGGGGGGAATTGCATAATGCAAAAGCTGTAGAGGGAACATTACAAGAGAAAGCAGAATCAGGCTACTTTATTGAGCTATTTCTGGAAAAAATAAAATAAAAACTGCTACTCAGGGCTTATGATTAATAATGTTATCTTGTAGCTAATTTCATTCCTTGCCCCTCTCTTCTCCTGCTTTCCAATTTGGAAGTGCACTTAATTATGAAAACATGAGCACTAGACTGTGAATTTTGATATATTAATTTTACCATGGTTTTGTTTTTACACCGCACCACCAAAACTCTCAAAGGACAACCAGTCAAGGAGACAATGAAAATCCTGACACCTTGGGTAACTTCCTTAAGCAGAGTCAAAATTAAGCAATTTCTTCCACACAAATCTCATTACATTATGCACCTGTCCCAGAGGGGGAAGAGGCTTTTGGGGCAGGACTTAGCAGGGCTCATTGAGAGAGCTTTAAACTAGATGTGAAGGGGGAAGGGGAGAAAACTGGGTTTGTTAGGGACAAGCACAAGAGGAACGTACCAGCGCCTGAAGGCAGATGGTCTAAGGAAGATTTAGTCCCACCAGTGGGCTCTGTTTGTTTCCTGAAATGCCTGTATGCTAATGCACGCAGCATGGGGAATAAGCAGGAAGAGTTAGAGGTCTGTGTGCGGGCTAAGGGTTATGACCTGGTAGCAATAACAGAGACATGGTGGGACAGGTCACATGACTGGAATGTGGCCATGGATGGTTATGTACTTTTTAGGAAAGATAGGGCGGGGAAGCGAGGTGGTGGAGTTGCTCTTTATGTGAGAGAGTAACTAGAATGTATTGAGTTTTGTGCAGGGACTGATGAGGGGCAAGTTGAAAGTCTGTGGGTAAGAATTAAGGGGCAGGCTGGTGTGGGTGATACAGTTGTGGGGGTCTACTACAGACCTCCTGACCAAGGCAAGGAGGTTGATGAGGCTTTCTACAGGCAGCTGAAAGCAGCCTCACAACTACAGTCCTTGGTCCTCATGGGAGATTTTAACTGCCCCGATATCTGCTGGAAGACTCACACAGCCAGCCTTTCACAGTCTAGGAGGTTCCTCCAGTGCATTGATGATAACTTCTTAATGCAAATGGTGGACAAGCTGACTAGAAGAGGAGCGCTGCTGGATCTTATACTAACCAACAAGGAGGGCCTTGTTGAAGCAGTGGTGGTCAGTGGCAGCCTTGGCTGCAGTGATCACGAGATGGTGGAGTTCAGGATCCTGTGTGGAAGGAACAGAATACCCAGTAGGACCAGAACCCTGGACTTCCACAGGGCGAACTTTGGCCTCTTCAATCAACTGTTAAGGGAAATCCCATGGGACAGGGTGCTGGAAGATAAAGGGGCTCAAGATAGCCGGTCAACATTCAAGGACCACTTCTTGCAAGCACAGGATCAGAGCATCCCAAGGGTTAGGAAATCTAGTAAGGGAGCTAGGAGACCAGCATGGTTAAAAAAGGAACTGCTGGGCAAACTTAAGTGGAAAAGGAAAATCTACAGATCATGGAAGGAGGGGCTGCTCACTTGGGAGGAATATAGGAATGTTGTCAGAGAATGTAGGGAGGCAACTAGGAAAGCTAAGGCCTCCTTGGAACTTAACCTTCCAAGTCAGGTTAAGGATAATAGAAAGAGCTTTTTCAAATACATAGCTAACAAAACTAACACTAGAGGCAATATTGGCCCACTGAGGAATGAGGTGGGGGCCCTGGTGACAGAGGATATAAAGAAGGCAGAGGTGCTGAACGCCTTCTTTGCCTCTGTCTTTACTCCTGCAGGATTTCCCCATGAGCCCCAGATTCATATAGCCACAGAAGAAGTCAAGATAGGTGAGGACATAGTAGATGAGGATTGGGTTAGGGATCAGTTGAGTAATCTGGACATCCATAAATCAATGGGTCCAGATGGAATGCATCCAAGGGTGCTGAGGGAGCTGGCGGAGGTCATTGCTAGGCCACTCTCCATCATCTTCAGTAAGTCATGGGTAACAGGAGAGGTGCCTGAGGACTGGAGGATAGCAAATGTCACTCCAGTCTACAAGAAGGGCAAGAAGGAGGACCCGGGTAACTATAGACCGGTCAGCCTCACCTCCATCCCTGGAAAAGTGATGGAACAACTTATTCTTGTCTCTATCTCTAGGCATATCAAGGACATGGGGGTCATCAAGAGCAGTCAGCATGGTTTTATCAAGGGTAAATCATGTTTGACTAACCTCATAGCCTTCTATGAGGAAATTACTAGGTGGATAGATGATGGTAGAGCGGTAGATGTGGTTTATCTTGATTTCAGTAAAGCATTTGACACCGTCTCCCACAGCATCCTTGTAGATAAGTTGATCAGGTATGGGTTTGGTGATCAGGTAGTGAGATGGATCAAGAACTGGTTGATGGGAAGGAGTCAGAGAGTTGTAGTCAATGGGGCAGAATCTGGTTGGAGGTGTGTGACTAGTGGAGTCCCTCAGGGGTCGGTACTGGGACCGGTGCTGTTCAACATCTTCATCAACGACCTGGATGAGGGTACAGAATGTACCCTCAGCAAGTTTGCTGATGACACCAAGCTGGGAGGAGTGGCTGACACACCAGAAGGCTGTGCTGCCATTCAGAGAGACTTAGACAGGCTGGAGAGTTGGGCGGGGAGAAACATGATGAAATTCAACAAGGGGAAGTGTAGAGTTTTGCATTTGGGGAAGAACAACACGATGTCCCAGTATAGGTTGGGGGCTGACCTGCTGGAGAGCAGTGTAGGAGAAAGGAACCTGGGAATCCTGGTAGACAGGAGGATGACCATGAGCCAGCAGTGTGTCCTTGTGGCCAAGAAGGCCAATGGCATCCTGGGGTGCATTAGAAAGGGTGTGGTTAGTAGGTCAAGAGAGGTTCTCCTCCCCCTCTATTCTGCATTGGTGAGGCCGCATCTGGAGTATTGTGTCCAGTTCTGGGCCCCTCAGTTCAAGAAGGACAGGCAACTGCTTGAGAGAGTCCAGCGCAGAGCCACAAAGATGATTAAGGGAGTGGAACATCTCCCTTATGAGGAAAGGTTGAGGGAGCTGGGTCTCTTTAGCTTGGAGAAAAGGAGGCTGAGGGGTGACCTCATCAATGTTTACAAATATGTAAGGGGTGAGTGTCAGGGAGATGGAGTTAGGCTTTTCTCAGTGATGACCAGTGATAAGACAAGGGGTAATGGGTGTAAATTGGAGCATAGGAGGTTCAAGGTGAATATCCGAAAAAATTTTTTTACTGTAAGAGTGACAGAGCACTGGAACAGGCTGCCCAGAGAGGTTGTGGAGTCTCCTTCACTGGAGACATTCAAAACCCACCTGGATGCGCTCCTATGTGATGTACTCTAGGTGACCCTGCTCTGGCAGGGGGGGTTGGACTAGATGATCTTTCAAGGTCCCTTCCAACCCCTATGATTCTATGATTGTTGTGAACCTATAACCATTATACGTATTGCTCCTGCTTTTCAATAACACAATTTCTTTTGATGACTGGAGCCAGAGCAAGGCCTCAGTGGTTTGTTCATTTGGTGTTTTTCAAAGACTAGAATCAGAGGTTATTAAAAGCCTGGCAAGACAAAACCAAAACGAGCAAAAAAGGATGAACATATTCCTAAGCTTCTCCACTGAACAGCAGAAATGTTCATAATTTACTGCCTGACCAACAGTGCATGGATGCCTTGCCTGGATGAGGTCAGCTGCCCAACACTGGACCCAATTCTCATGTTCAACATTCATACATTCGTTCGTTCATTCATTCATTGACTCCTCTCTTGGCTCCATTCCAACTGTCCAAAAGTTAGAGTTTGGGCAATATTGCTTTATTGACATCTCACTGCCCAGTCTGTGTATCCACCCTTTAGCTACCACCAGCCCATAGTTTCAGAAACACCATCCAGACAACAGCTCTACCATTTACATGAGTATCTTGTTGTCTTTCTAAATTTGTATTAATTTCTTAGGTAGAAATATGAGGTTTGGCATTAAGGCAGTGTTAGAATAGCTCTGTGAATAGTGGCTTTTTTGATCTATTGGCTGTTCCAAAGTCACAATGAAATTATTAGTTTTAAGTTGACTTAACATATGTTTGCATAGCTTCTAGGCAAAACAAAAAATTAAAAATAAAACCTCCTGAGCAGATAGAATTATTTCCCTTCAGCTTATGTGGTTAAGGTTTAAAGTAATAATAATTAAAAGATAAATATTTTCAAAACCCTTTTAAAAACTAAAAAATAAAACCATTTCCATTGAGAAATGTCTAAATGCACACTCTAATTATTTCAATCATTTGAGGGCTGGGTCTTCAACTCCAGCAACTAGGAAAAATCAAGGCAGATTTCCCAGTGTTTCTAATGCCACACATGAATTAACATGATGATAATACTGACATTTTTTAACCAGAAAAGCTTTAGGTCAATTATTTTTCCCAATTCTATTTTTACCAAAATATAAACGTTTAAAACTCCAGATGGAATAACATAAGTTGTAACAGCAACAAAATGGATAACTGTGTTTCTAGACTAAATTGTGCATATTCCAAAATTATAAACCAAACTGTTTTATACATTTTTTTCAGAGTAATAACCCCCTCAGTCCCTGTGCAATGAATCTCTGGGTGCAGAAAATTGAATATCTAATATTGTTAGTGCTTTCTAAATCACAGTACCATTAAATAATAAAACATTAATTAAAGTAGAAGAGTAGACCAAATTACTATACCAAACATCCTCTGCATCTTCATCACACTCTGCCCCAAACTGGCAAATGTCACAGGTCGATGTCTCTTTTTGATTGGTTTCACCTGAGCCTTCATTGACTGTTTGAGAGAAAGCAGAAGAATATACATTAGTACAGACAGCATGGTAGCACTTCTCTCTCTCTAGACAAATCTATTCAGCCAGCTTCACGTGCTGCTCGCAGAGCCAATGCCCAGCTGGCAGAACGTGTTTCTGAATGAGGCCAACATAGAGATTTCCAAGTTGGTCTGTGATAAATTCCCTGAATTACAGAGTTACATGGAAAACTGGAGGAAGACCCTTCCTCTGGCTTTTCCACTTCAACAATGATCCCTTGAAGCTGCAGGTCAGGCAGGCTGCATCACCAGCGAGCCTCACAGCTTTGTGCCCTGGGAAAATGATGGAAGTGTATTGATAGCATGATATGCTGCCTTGTGTCCTTACACCATGAAGGCCTTGAGATGGACCCAAGGGGATGTTTTCCTTGAAAATGTTTTGAAATTACCTGTGGAACAGTGCAATCTATTCCATTCCAAAGGCAAAACATTTCTCTCTTCGAAAGTACAGCTATGAGCCCCAAGGACTAGTTATCTCTGGCAGGAAAAATTTAGTGCTGTCTAGAGGAGGGGATGATCTCCAGCACAGGTTAAATTTGAAACCCAGGGAAGTCAACACCCTTGTCTGCAATTGTGTAAGGCTGTAACTGGCCCTTAAGCCAAAAACATAAAGGGGCTGAGGGGAAAATAAAATACGGGTATAAGAGGACTGTGAAAAATGTTGATGGCTGAGTACTGAAAGAGAGAAAGGGACCACTAAGGTAGTCACCAAGAAGAGGGCTTGTTAAGATACAAACAAAACACAATCTACATTTATATTAAAGTGTATATATCTTGCAAGAGGTGCTGCTTTCGAGCAAGACACAGTACCCAGTGATATCTTTCTGCTGGTTACAGAATAATTAAACCAACCCAGACTTTAGTATCCATCAGCTTTGACTGATGTTATCTGCATAATCAGCCTCTGCAGTGCCATCCTTTCTGCTGGAGCCAGCCCTGTGGTGCAGGCTTATTGCAATTTGGGCCCAGCCTGCCAAGGCTGAACGACACAGTGAAGTGTGTCAGTAGCCCCTGACACTGAGGGGACAAATCACCTGCCTGATGCTGTGCACCCACTGCATGAGACCCCCTTGACCTGGTGTGACTGGAGGCTCCGGGGTGGAGCGCTCTGACGTTGAACATGCTGCTTTTGTCATTTACTCAAGAAAGAAGAAGAGTCCCAAGCTTTCACTCAGCTGTTGGAGGAGAAAGGCCTTTTGCCCCTAAAAGAGAAAGTGTGACCCCAGTGCCTGCTTTCTTAGCCTGGACAAGTTATCTACCTCTGTCCTGTTTCCCACTGTGTAAAATGGGTATAATATCACTCTCTACTAAAAAAGAATATGGAAACAAGTTTATTAAAGATACTACAGTGATATGGACCACAGAAATATCTAAGGTAGATGGTTTACTCAGAAGCCTTTTCCTTAGGCTTAATAGAGTCAAAGAAAGCGCTGGTATGTTGAGGTCTGAGCTATGCTGCAGCAATTTCTCATCAGTCTTGCTTGAATTTAGACAATGAAAAAAAAAAAATTATCTATTATGATAATTCTGATGATCCTTAAAGGAAAAAAAAAAACATATGGGTTTGCACTATTTGCAGAATTTTGCTCACTTTTATACCCACAAAGTTCACATGCAAAAAAAACAAAAGGGAAATTCAGAAAACATAGAATGGATTTTTGTTCTCCTCTTTTGTAGGAAGGGTCTGACCTGTGTTTTTTCTGTTTCCTTAAGTGACTGAGCAACTCTTTAGGCTCATATTTTATAAGAGCCAGCATACAAAGATGGACAGGGTGTCCAAGGGCCGTGTCCTCACACCATTAGCATCTCCATGTGCCACATGTTTGATCCTGACCCAATAGCGCTGGGAAACTCATGCTGCTGTACAGCTCAGGCTCACTCCTCTGCAGCTCCATCCAGGCCTGGAGTTTTCACTGAGTTTCATTTACATTTTAAATTTAGATTTTTTTTTTTTTTCCTGAGAAAATAACTTTGACAGCCAATTTTGGCAGAGAATTTCCAGTGGTTAAGATATTAAACAGGACACATGATGTGGATTTATCAAGTCACGTTGCTTTGCTGTGTCACAGCTTCATCATCTGTGAAAGGGGAACAGAATATCTGGCAGGTACTTTGGGGGCTGTAACGAATGATTGTAAGCAGAAGACTCCTTATGGCAGCTAAGCATTCCTCACCTACCAAGAATATAACAATAGCTTCAGTTCAGGAGGGTGAAAATGTATTTTTTTTATGGAAAAGAGCTATAACTTTTTAAATTTTGTTATCTGTAAATCACTTTCCTTATACTCCCTTTTAATTAAAAATATATGCCCTATTTTGTTTTCTCCAAGGAATGTTTCTGTTTATAACAATCCAACAGGTGTTGGACTCATCACAAGCTGAATAAAACAACTACTTAAGTCATTAAAGGAAGACATTTGAAAGATTGAGCATTCTGAAGAGAACTAACTGATTTAGAGAGGAACATCCACATTAAAGCACAATGCAGCTCTCAATTTCTACTAGAAAAGAACAGGTCACTCCTTCATATTTTTCTGAAGGAGCTCTGCATCCAGCATTCCAAAATCAATGTGCGCACTGTCATTAAATGTCTCAGCACACAGTGGTCTTGGTTAAAAAGGACAGCTGTTTATCTCCCTCTCTCTCTTCTGTTTTCAGTAACCACATATAATATTATTCTTTACAATTCCTTAAGGTATGTTTTCTCCCCCTACACAAACATGCATAGTGGCATGTGTACCCACACTCAGGACTGACACATGCAGGGGTTAGTTTTCTTCATGCTGTGCAGGTAAGCGCGTTCATAAATCTGGACATCCTACAAAGAGTTATTTTCTCAATATTTCCTGCTGCTTTTTAGCTTTAGGACTAGTAGATGCTCATTTTCTAAGGTGACTCTTTTTTTTTTTTTTTCCCCCCCTCACTGTACTTGCTTTCATATTGCAACTAAAAAAAAAAAAAAACAGCAAAAATAATCTAGTTGCTGGATTCCTCTTTCAAAAATAAAAGGAGTTCAACTCTCTTTTTCTCATGCACAGTATGTAGTTCTCATATTAGCAACTGCTGAGGTTTAACACCAACATCCTGCAGGACCATAGTAGGGCTCCAGGGAGGCTAATCATTGAAACCCACCACTTATTACTCACACTGCTGAGAAATGTTAAGCTGCAAGTTCCTATTTGTATTAGCAAGATTAGCAACTTCCAGAGTTCAGGGAAATGTGCTAATGTGGGTTAGAAGGTCACTAACTTTATCTGAAAGTCACTTCAGAGACTTCAATCTCCTAAGCAATACAAATTCTTTAGCTGGGAAGGCACTACATACAATTTACAGAGTCAATGGACTGTAGTAACCGTAACAGCCACTGTTTTAATAATTTGGTCCTTTTCTGGCATTCTCACTGCACTCAGATCTGATAGTTGTGATTTCGAGAATATCTGTAAACTTGCAAGTCCCACAAGAAAGAAATCATTTTGGACACATTTTACTTTGCTTCCGTAGCTGAAAAACCAGACTAGAAGTAGTGGTCTGACTCTGTGCTTTTCTCCTGTAGTATAAGGAGAAAAATAAAAGTCCCAAACTGTTCCCCCTTCCATAGACACCTCTACTTTGTCTTTACACTTCAATCCCTTTGAGTCAAGAATCTTCTATAGGTGCTACAATCCAAATAAATCATGTTATGACTTGACACACACAACTTCCCAAACTCATGTTCTACTAAGAGTTCATGATGGGTGGCTTAGCTGTTTTAGCAAACAGACATGAACATCTCTGTGCTTAAGCTTCTGGATAACTTGCTCAGTGTCTTCCAAACATGCCTGACATGTGTCAAAGAGGGATTGAAATAAACTCTTTGCAATTTCCAGAAAAGCAGCTCCAATGGGATGGTTAGGAACATGCACAGCAGCTCACAGCCTTAATCTAATATACAAAGCATCACCCATTTCCTAAGAGACTCAAGAGACATGCACATAACTTGCCTGATGGACCACACTGTGAGGAGTAAATCGAACTGGAAAGAGGAGCTGGTGAGCCACAAGGGAGAGAATTAGGTAACAACACTGGCTAAGCAAAAATCTCTCAATCTCTCTTCACTAAGTTGCCTCTGAAGACTACAGGGCAAACTCAGAAGAGTCTCAGTTCAGTTTTCATGTGGTTTCATAGGATTACTAACACTATTAAAATAATCCTTATTCAATATATTTCAACTATACTGGAGAACTCAACAAAGAAATAGCACTGTTTTTTGTATTAAGCAGTCTTCCTTTGGTTGATGTGATCAGATGCGTGATCATCACAATCTCTGATTCTAACTTGACTACTCTCGGTGGGACATCTTAGCTGCTGTTGAAAGAACAACTTCAAAAGGAGCTTGCTCTAGCTCATCCTAACAGGATATCCACTTGTCTTTATCTGTAAAATCTAGGAAATAACACATATCATGTGGAGATGAGAGTTGATGGCCGTTTTTGTAATTTTGGAATGAAAGACAATGCGTAAACTAAAATGTGGAGGAGGAGGAGAAGAATGCTCTTCAGAGCAGCTGAGGTGATCTCGCCACATGCTTCAGTCCTAACAGGACTGCTCTAGACAGGCAATGAGGTGAGTGGACAAAGTGAGAACACTGAGAAAACAGGGCAGAGAATCCAGCAGCATTTACTAATTTTGTTAGAACAAACACTACCTACACCTCTACCAAATGGTGGAAAACACCTCAAAAAGTCAAAGAAATGAAAGCCCATTTGCTGCAAACAACTTCACTCTAATCAATAAGGTTTTTTCTTCCCTGAAAGCATTAGCCCAGTCAAAACTTGCAAAGTGAGAAAAACTCAGGGTGCGGAGTCGGGGAGCACCTCGTGAATGACTCTGCTCTTGAAGTCTGGCAGAGGCTCAGCATGACATGACAGTCAAAATGAAAAGCAAACGGCCTACTGTATCAGTAATAATTCCAAACTCTGACACGCCTTGTTCAGCTTTGCTCCTGCTGCCTCGCTCCATCTCAATAAATACAAATATGCTCTCTCTCACACATACAAACATGCTGGGGAAAGTACTTATCACATGAGGAAAGTGTCCCTACCCAGATCAGGACCTGACTCAGAACTTCTGAAGGGGACTTGAAAAATTCTCCTTCATGCCAATGGGCCTTTGATGGGTTTCTCCATACCACCAAGGGTCAGTACTTGAAACCACTTCTCCACTACTGATGGGCAGGTGATTTAAAGAGTGTCAGGGTTGTGTCCATACCTGAGCAGACTACCAGGAAACCAGACCACACTTTCCAGCATTTATACTGGAATTATATTATTTCCAGCCAAGTGCTGGAAACAGTTAACATGACGACCCCAGCGTGATGCAAATACCTAACAGGGCTTTTGGGGGAGAACTAGATTTATCCAGCCAGCTCAGACTGCTGATAAAATATGCTCTTATCTTCTTGCTAAAGACCACGTAGATACAGCCTGGCACTGCTTTGATGCCAGTCAGACTCAATTTGCAGTTTTTTCCAGCTCTCATATTTGTACCATGACTCTCAGGTTATTATTTTTTTTTTCCTTGGATTATCTCAATGTATCTCAGTTGCTATGTACACTTATTTTGAAAGGTACATCTAAGCTTTAGGGCTCTGGAGAAAAAGCTTCTGGGTATAATAAATACAAGAAACGATGAAGTTTATAACTTTAAAAATTTTTTTCTAGGGTTGATGCATGATTTTCTGGTCCTGTGCAATGCAGAGTTTAGCTCGGACAGGAAATAAGCACTTCCAACACAGGTCACTCCTCTGCAAGGCCCTGTGTTGAGCTCACCCACACCTTGTGCTGAAGGCTCCAATTATGCCCTGCATACAGTGTAATTAGTGCAAGAAAACAGTGTCTGGGAAGTGCCCCGAGTTCAGTAAATAACTAGTATAAAAAAGTTTCAAATTATTACTAAGTGCTGCTGCTCTCACTAGTGCCATCTTTATTTTTTACCTCCTGTCTTACTTCCTGTCATGCCTGCCTTCCCATTCTCTTTCAGCTTTTTCAGTTGCAATTACTCAGACTACAGGGCCCAGCTCAGACTAGCTCTGGCAGCCCTGCAGACAAGCTGCTGCTGCTGTGAGGAGAGGCAGAGGCCCATAAAAAGCTGAGAGCTTCTCACTTCATTCTGCTCAATGTCCTAGAAAACTTAGAAGCCTTCTACAGCTGTCATCCAGGCTGATAGCTTGCAGGCCTCCCCCATCAAGACAGGCAGCCTTCATACCCTCTGAACCTCATTCATCCTGGCTAAAAGTAGATGGGAAAGGAATGGCTTCACAGGAACAGCATTGCTCCTCTGCATCTCTGCACTTTCCTCCTTTCAGAGGCCACAACTGGAGGTCTCCAAGAGCATCTGGGTCTGAAGTCAGGACGTGACCCACTACGAACCTCTGTACGGACTTGCCTATATTTGTACAACTGTGGCAAGGAGGGAATGGATTAAATTCTTACTCAAAGTTTATTTATTATAAACAAAACACCACTTCCTTGTTTCTGTCTCATGCATATTCCTGTGCTCCCACAGTACATTTGATAAAAAATTAAATACAATTAGTCGGGGCCAGTTTCTTCTTGCAAATATCTATAATGGCATTTCAAGAGGAATGGCTCATTGAATAAAACTCTATTGTAGGCTTTCTGAATGCTGACATGAAACAGCTGTGATTATTGCACCCTTGTGCGTTCCCCCTACAAAATTTGGTGTTTGCCTGGTGTATGTGGGATGCCAACATTGCAGATTTATGAAGGTGTACAATGACCAGCACTGAGAGCATTTGCCAGCTTGAGGAAGAGGAGGCTCATTTGAATTTTGCTAAGAGCTTCCCCGCATAAACACCTTTGAGTAAAAAGCCAAACAGCATATGGGGACTACTCATCTCTGCCTTGGATTAATTTAATTTTAAAGAGAAATCACTTCCTTGCAGGACAATTTTCAAGGAATAGTTACAGCTTGTAAAAACATGCCTGCAATGTTGCCAAAGTGTTTGTGGCATCAGTCCCCAATCTCATGTATTTCAATATGTCCAACAGTGCAAACAAAACAAACAAGTGGCCATGCCCACAGCTGGATGGTGCAAGGCCACGGGTCACCCACCAAGGCCATTACTAAAGAACCTGGAATGAGATCACTGTAGTCCTAATTGCAAGGACCACAAGATTTTTCTGAATCAAGGAGAAACAGAAAAAGATGATGTCTGATTCCTCCCTCAGGTTGACTTGCCTGGCCACACAGATCATTAAACCTCACCGTTGAGTCAAGGGAGACAGGAAGCTGCAGTCCAGGAAAGTACCCAATATCATAACACTTTTCTTATTTGTCAGAAAAACAGGTTACTCAGAAGGAGAGTCAAATGTGAGCCATTTGTGACCAGCTGGCCCTATGTGCCAGAAAGAAAGGTAGCAGGACAGGCTCAAACCCCTCTTAATCTCTTCTGTGGACTACCAGACACCCTCTCCCTGAGGACCTGCAAAAAAGCCACCACATCTTTGGGCTCTGCAGAAAAGCAAGGGCTGGTTCTGGCCACTCACCTTCCTCTTGTGTGGCTGGGCAGAAGGTGTATCCCATACAGTCTGAAGCAGGAGCTTACTGCTAGTTACCTTATGCTTGATGCACTAAACATACGATGCAAAGCTAATCTGATGGACAGAACATATGGACTATATACATGCTGTAAAATTGCACTTACAGCCAATTCTATTGAGCAAATACTGCATTAGATATAGCTTCATCTGGAGAAACAGGAGTCAGTCGTGCTTTCCTCTGCAGGGCAAGATGCTACAGTTGGACATGCACTGCATAAATTACTCATGTGTGCTTTCCTTGACTTCTGCCAGGAATTCACATCCCACCTGAAGTTCTAAGCACTTTTATTCAGTCTAGGCAGAGAGTAAACTGGATAATGAAATTCAGAAAAATTCAGTGAAAAAAAAATAAGGAAGAATCCAACCCATGGTTTCACAAAGGAAAATTTCCATTAAGGAAATTCCAAATGGATGATGTGACTTTCCAGGGCTTTCTGCACTGAAAGGGTGCTTTAGCCAGCCTCCTACCTGGTGGAAAGATTAACAGGAGACTTGAATGTGAACCCTTATAGCTATTCATCTTTCACAAAACAGAATGAAAGGAACAAAGATAAAACCTAAAAGAGCTGTCCAGCTTCCACTTGGTGACTACTTCAGTTTTAAGGTCTTTGTCACTTTGCTATTGATTTAAGTCTGTGTATCCTTTGGAATATTAGTATGGCTAGCAAGATAGCAACATTATACATAAAAATGTTCTTTATTCCAGAACAGATGAAACTCCCAGTGGTAAAAGAAGATTTAGGTATCTCTGAAGATTTCTTATCACTGTGCAACATAACTCTCTAATGGTTCAATGCCTTGGAGGGTCATCTGAGATCACTTATCACATAAATCAAATAGGTGGCAGGCTATAAGTGTGGAAGCCTATAGCAATTTCATGTCTTTGCTTGCAGACATCAAATCTATCTTTTAGGTAGACTATAGAGGAGATAATATGCCACTCCATTTAAGACACTGAAGAAACCCAAATCTGGGTATTAACCAATTTTAGGAAGCTGCTCCTAGTCTTGACTGCACCACAATTATCTTGGGAAATAACTGGTTTTAAATCCTAAGACGCAAACCACAGACACCAGTCCTGGTTCTAATTTACATCAAGGCCTCTGTAAATCACTCTGGCAATGGAAGAGAATGGCAGACTGAGTGAAAGTCCAATTTACTTTATGTCCCATTTACATAATCAGGGTGGTGTAAAGTGGCTCTACTGTAAAAATGACTTGGGTCTGCCTTTCCCTGAATTCAATACAAGGATCACAGTTTTCTTCTCCCACTCCACGTTTCTTCCACGTTGTACTCATTTCTGTTTATTTCTGCACTGCTGATGCATGTTACACACACATACCTGAGCACAGGCACAGCCCTGGAGCTCAGAGGCTGAGAAGACGTGTCAAACTCACGCTCTGCAATGGGGTCTCAGAAGGAGACAGCTCAGTCAGGTGTCAAAACTGGCAGTCAAAAACCATGCTGTACTCAGCCAAGCTGTACCCTCATGGTTGGGAGCCATGATTGACAGCTCCTTAACAGCCTCTTCCTCCAGCAGCTCAGTGGTCAGACTGTATGCAAAGGGTGATCCCCAATCCCCCCTCACAGCTGATGTCCCAGAGAATTTAATATTTCCACAATAACCCTCCATGATCTTCAGTTGTCACTGCTGAGCTGTTCCTCTAAACTTGCACAATCAAGGCTCATCCAGGGCTCATTCCTGTGTTTGCTGCTTTCTTTTTAAGAATTTCCATTTAAAGATAAAAGAAAATCTGGCTCAG
This sequence comes from Apus apus, assembly GCF_020740795.1. Taxonomy (NCBI): domain Eukaryota; kingdom Metazoa; phylum Chordata; class Aves; order Apodiformes; family Apodidae; genus Apus; species Apus apus. The sequence continues at coordinate 31,524,699 of NC_067287.1, read as the reverse complement.
AGCTAGTTGTAAAAATATCCCTCCTGACATGAGTAAAGCTCCTTCTGTCTCCCCAAGCCTGCAGCTAGGCAGTCCTTGGGCCTCTGCTGTAGCTCAGGGGGCACAAGAGTGCAGGCACCTCAGGAACTTGCTAGAAGTTGAGGGCAACTGCAAAGTTTTAACTCCTGTGGGAGGAGACACAATACCTATGTAACATATATCCCCTCTTTTTTATAACCCTATTCTTCTACAAACACAAAAACATGCTGTATCAGTTACTTGCATGAAAATGTCCAGCAGTAAGATGACCTTTCAAGACAAATGGGTAAAAAATCAGTTGAACCATGTTTTGCCTTTTTATTTGCATATTTGTGGGAAGCTGAGGCACTGTGTGAGTAGCACCATTGCTGGCTTATTGTATTGTCCCTTGTTTATGGTTTATGTGGTGGAGCAGTCATGTCCACAGGACAAAAACCATGACAAATACTGGCAGCACTTGTGACAGCCTTACCAGAAAGGCAAGGAGTTAATGAGTAGCACAGCCACTCCTGAAAGAGTGGCAAAGATTTAGGAGAAGGAGCCTCCACAGGCCAGGCTTGTTGCTAAACTAGGGATCTGGTTTTGTGCTTTCACCTAAAATTGATGTGACAGTGTACAAAAAACCTCCCAGTCCTCTACTAACAGGACAAACAGGCTGAGTGCAACATGTCAAACTCAGCCTTGCAGGAGCAGTGAAGAAGCATGGATTTGAATCCATTGACACCAGAACAACATTGCCTTTCTGAGTATAATTTTACAGATGTGTTTATGATATGGGGGGAGCCATATGGCACAAAAGGTTTAAACATTTCATCTCACTTAGCTTCAATATACTGCATATACAGAAAATTGGAAGCCCAGCAGGAAAATGCCAGATTTCATTCTCACTTAGTCATGATTAACCTTTATGAGCTCTCTCAGAGTTTTGTCACCTGTGATGTCACTGAGTACAGGCAGGCAGCAAAAGCCCTGACTTTCTGCCCTGTCCATGGCACTGCAGCCCTTAAGCTTGAGCTTCCTGAGGGCTGTGCTGCCCAAAATGTGGGCCTTTCCCAGCTGAACAGCAGTGTGCCCTGTCCCATACCTTCCCCCGGGTATGGGGAGTGTAGAAGGGGCTATAGGGAGTGAATGACTTAGAGGGACTCCTCCCCCTTCTCTTCCTGCAACTGTGCTTCTTTGCACATCTCAGGTAGGTCAAGTTTAGAGCAGCCAGACACTGGCAGATGGATGCAAAGCGAATAGCTGATATGTATCTCACTTTGCAAATAAGCTCTTTCTCATTAATATTGATTCCCACACACAAACACTTTAGTGATATTCACTGATTGCATTACCATTGCAGAAGTGTAATTAACAAATTAAAAGGGAGGATTGTGATTCTGTTTAATTTGGGGAAAATCTTTAAATAAAATAAATAATAATAATAAAAAAGAAGTCTGATGTTTGAGGATCGTTCCACTCTGCTACTCATTTTAATGCCATGGACATGCTCTAAGAGAAATGCTTTCATCAAAAGAAACACGAACCGAGTATACTGCAGTACTGGCACACATGGGTACTTGAAGAAGCATCAACAAGACAAAAAACAAACAAACGAAAAAAAATCCTGACAGATGCTAAACAAGATACTAGATTGCAAATGAAGGTGTATCATCATGGAGAGAGGTAGAGGGAAAATGCCAGTTGGAAGCTGCTCAGACTGATCTGAGATTGCCAGCTTGTTCACAAAACCTTATGAAAAGCAACACAGAACTTGCACAGGTAAAAGCCAATGCCACAAATATTTCTGAAAGTGGGAGAAGCAGAACATCTCCCATACTTGCTGCCCTTCTAGTTGCTTGTATGATAAAATAAATCAGCTCCACTAACTAAACCAATGTTTGAAAGAGCAGTCAAAACTCCTGAGCCAAAGTTTGACTGCTCTTATCTCCAAAAAACAACTGAGCACACCTAGAAGAATGGTTGCAAAATGATATCTACTTCCCTTCCCATCTCCTACCAAAAACACCTTTCAGGTGATCTAATATTATAAGAAACCATAATCATTAAGGATTGATCATGCTAATATAATTTTCTGGATGGCTTATTAACCTACTAAGACATGTTTTTCTCTACTTCCCTTCATTAGCAACAGCAGTAATTAGGTAAGGACAGAGTAGCAAAATTGATCATATGCTACTGCCGAAGGGGACAGAGAATGTATCATGGACATTTAGCATAATGTTCTCCGAACTCGAGATGCATTAATTATATTTAGTAACACAGCTATTTTCTGCCTTTGATAGAAGGAATCCATTACTGCAGATATTGTATAATAGAAGCTTATTTTTCTCATATTCCAAAATGGAATTTTATTTTTTTTCTTTAAAGTTCATCATATGAAATGAGATGAAACAAGAAAACATCACAGTCTCAAGTATCTACTGATACCACATCCTCTTCTTATTTCAGTCTTGCCTACCAGTCTCCTCATGAAAGCAGTGCTTTAAAAGCAGAGCGGCTGCAGAGCTCTGGCTAGGAAGCAAAGAAGTGAGTGATACCCTCACCTCCCAGACAATAATCCCTAGAGACACTTCCCTTAATTTTTTGGGTCAGCTTCAGGCAGCCTTCCCACTGCCTGCCATCCCTGGTCACCAGAACAAAGCACCTGCAGTTTACACGTAGGCAGTGGTACTCAAAAAATGTGCATGCTTACATAAACAAATTTTATACATGTACAGAGGTGACTGAATAGCAGCCACACCCTGAGTGGATGCTAAGGTCCCTCCTCCCTGAATGTAGCACCAGCAGCAGAATGGGGCTGGGGGATGACGGAGCAGCCAGACTCACTGTCGGTGCCCACATGCTGCCTCTCACCTTCCCAAACTGTGACCCCAGTGCCACGGCCCCACACCCCACAGCAACAGCTCTGATCCTTGAAAGAGAAACTGCCAGCTAAGCCATCAGCCCGGTCACAGCTGTCATGTGCAGAGACAGGGACTGGTGTCAACCCATGGTGGGGCCGCCACTCGACCTGGCAGCTCAACAAGACTGGCGGCATTCACTTCCCCACGCCACCCTGCTAGCATGGGAAGCGTGTGTAAGTGACCAAGGGATGGCAGCAATGATAAATCTTTACATATTATTTAAATGCCAGTGACTGGCTTTCCCTGAGCTCTCTCCCCATGTGAGCAATAGGCAGCTTTCTGTAGATAAAAGCATTAGAGGGAGCTGAAAAGAGTTGACATTACAAACTTGGCACTCCGATGGTGTGCTGCACAAACACGGAAAGGGAGGATCTGCCAAAGTGAGAGCCAGAGATAATATGAAAAGCATAAACCCAACATATTGACCTTATTTAAATCCAAACAGCATAACACTAGGATACTTAATACAAAAATGTTGAAAACATTCTTTATTCCACACACACGAATGTTTTCTTTAAATATGCAATTCAGTTGATATCTGCAATCCCCCCTCTTCAGTTGCAAAATCCAAAATAATGATTATATCAGTCACTGCTTAATACATTCAACTGTGGCCCTGATTTTCATGCATGAATGGTCATTTACATATCATTACCCATCATGCCATCCACTCAGATTTTTCTTTCTAAATAGAGTAATACATTTAGAGTTGTCATTTTAAAACAAAAATGCTTAAAAATGGGACTTTCATTTCTTGTTATCTTATCTGTGCTCTTAGAGGCTCATAGACCAGAATATTAAAATGGAAAATTCTCAGTGTGTGTGTGACAACTGCCACAGTGAGAAGATCTCAGAGAAGAGGCAATTACCAAGGGATTTTTCTCAACTTTGGAAACACAGATAAATATGAACAGAAAAGCTGAAGAAAACCAACCAGAAGCAAAAGAGTAATTATACTACGTTCTTCTATTCTCCTAACACAAGTCCTTGTTGGGGCAAAGCTAGTTACATGTTAGTGAAATTGCTGTGGACATGAGGTGCAGTTAGAAGCTTTGCAAGAATAGATTACCGTTTTTCAATTAATATTGCCCATGCCCATAAAAGAGGAAGGATTTTTTTTTTTTTCTTCCTCCTGCTACTTTTAAAGTAATTTTCTGCTATGTTTAATTAGGAATTTTCTCTACAGAAGGAAACGTGATAGAAGATTAATTCTCTATTTCCTCACCCACTGTGTCAGTAGACTCAAGTGGACACTATAAACCCCAGTTAAATAGGACGAGGATGATCAAGCACGGAGCTCCTTTCAAGAGGTCGTGTCTGCAGACTGCGGATCTCATTTCAAAACAATAAAAATGAGTTAGAAAATGGTATCTCTCCATGACAGTGCCACCGAGGAACGATTACAAGTGCTTCATGGTGCGAGGGTTCACCATGCCAGCTAAGAGGGTTTGCTATGACAGCTAATGATACTGAACACCACCAAGTGAGAAACGATGTTTTGGGTCTTTTTCTCCTGTTCAACACTAATAATTATTCCTCTAGTAGTCACATCCTATTTTACATATTTTATGCCAAGTATGAAACAGCAATTAAACAATAAATAATGAAATGTTTGCTGGTGGGCAATATAGTAAAGGCTTTTTTGTTGCTTGTTCGGGATTTTTGTTTTGTTTTGGGTTGGTTTGTTTGTTTTTTTGTTTGTTAAGGGAATAGACAAAGGGTGCAAACTGTATTGGTTTTTAATGAACAATGAAGAAAACAAGCTATTTGTTTCATAAAATCCTATGAATGGTCTATTGCTGCCTATGTTGAGTAAATATGAGGTTAATGCTTTTTTTAAATTGAAATCCAAGACAGAGTAATAACAATTATTTAGGATAAACTCAAACCTATAAGATACTGGAACATACAAAATGCTGCCCTTTGACAAAGAGAGTAAGGAATCTTCTCAGTTGTTTTATTAACGGAGTGGCTGAACATCAAAAGAGAAAAAGCATGAACGATTTAGAGGAGGAAATGCAGACATGCAGCCTAGTAGAGACCGAGAGCCTTGCTCATTGATTAACTAGGATCAGATTGTTTTAATACAATGTAAGTTGTCAGTACATACCTCCTGGGGACAGAAAAGGTCAAAACAGGACAATTTAGCAGAAATAAAATGTGTAATGCAGAAGAAACCTCACTCCCAATTTTATGTTTGGCTTAAAAACATAAATCAGCATTTTGGCTAGTCCAGTACCTCTATATCTGTGCCAGTCTCCCTGTTTTGAAAGGTTTGTAAGACATTCTTAATCCATTCTGCTAAATGCTGCCCTGGTCTCTTGTAGAGAAATGCTCCAGTAGAGCATTTAAGAAGGGGCAGCCACCTTCAAAGAGTCCAAGGGAGAGCTGCAAAGATGACGTGATTCAAAAAACATTACTTCCACAGTGATCTTAGGGGAATGGAAATTTTTTACTATGGAAAAGAGAAGACTGAAAAGAGATTAGTCGTCTGATATAAAAAGGAATGTTAAAAGACTGCTATAAAAAGAAGGATAATCAATTGTTCTCCACATCCACATTTCTGAGACAAGAAATAATTGATATAATTTACAGCCAAGGGGATTTCAGTCAGATATTAGGATCTCCCCCCCTACTTCTAAGAATTACCATGCGCTGGAACAGGCTGAACTGGAACGAAGCAGGTGTGCTCAGAAGTGGCTTCTGAGACTGGTCTGTGCAAATCTCAGCAAGGGAGAGTCTAACTATAGTTGTTCCCATCAGACTTGAGAAGGTTGTATGGCATGATCTGTTGATGCTACTTGCAGAAATATATGTCTATATCATCCTTTTCTACAGGTGAGGCAACAGCTGGGCTCCACGCTATGCAAGACTCAGTCTTTACTTGTAGAAATTCCCACCGAAGTCACAGGGCATTTTTTGTTAACGTAATTAAAATGCTTTCATGTCAGCTGGGTGTGTGATGCCTGCCCATGTATGGGGATACTATATATTTTTGCATAATCTCTAAAAATTCCTGACTCCTGCAAATTCAGAGGACTTGGTTACACCGAGGTCTTGTGAACAAGATATCAGCTCTTCTGATCCTGCACAGGGAGGGGAGCCAATCGCATCTCTTTCCCTCAAGAGAGAAGTTTTTAAACACAATGATTCGAAAATATCAGCTCCAGATTACCAAGTTTTTGTTCCATTACAATAAAATACCTTTTAGAGAGAAGGCATAGATGTCTTCAAAAGGAAGACATTTTCCAAAATTTTGTTAAATGGGTTGCAAAACCTATTTTAATACAGAAATCCAGGTAATGCACTATGTTTCTGGAGTGGCCAGCAATGAGCTTCCCATGTTACCACTCAGCTTGTCCCTACCGAGCTAGAGCCTGGGGGACAGTCCTGCTCAGGGTGGGGGTCCTGCCCTGCACCCTGCCACCTTCACGCCAAACCAATGGTATCCATCACAGACTATGCAGCAGCCGTGCCTCCAAACGCCAAGGGCAGAAGGTGGCAGAGGGAACAAATGAAGCTCCTTGAGCCAGCTCCAAAGCTGAGCATTTTGGGGAGCCCTACTTTCAACCAGAGCAGACTGCGACTGCCCAAATGTGTGTCAGGAGCCTCAGCCCATGCAACAGCCGAGAGTCACGCAGCGCAGAGGGCTTGTAGCCACCTTTGTTCTGCGTCCCCTGGAGCTGCGCTTTCTGTGTCGCATCTGCTGGAGGCACAGCACAAAATCTGTCCCCTGTGTTCCTGTTTCTAAGGAGTGAGCAGCCCTTTTACAGCGAAGCCAGTCTTCAGAGGTTCCCCAGCATCCGGTGACTGCAGCTCATGCCCACACTACATAGCTGCCTAGGTGCACATGGGGTGACTTTTTTTTCCTCTTTTTCCTTCGTAAGCAGTCGAGCCCCAGGGCAGAATTACAGTTTATTTGCACACTGACAACACAGCCTTTCAGAAAGGAAATATAAAATGATGAATCAGAGGTCTGGACATACCCATCTGTCATATCGAGTAAGCACGTGTGTGCCATGTGAATGCCTGGTCACTCTTGTAATTAGCTGCTGAGGCTGAATGGGCAATTTTCAGCCAGAAGTGAATGAAATGCACGAACATTTTAATGATGCAATGAACAATTAAGAATATTACATGCACCGTTCCTGATCACCTTGAGATTTTCTCTCTAGTTAGCCCTGAGGGAACTCAACCTCTTTAACCCTATTAGAACAAGAAGGCACAGATGGAGTAAGGAAATTATGAGCTGAATAAATTGCAGCAAGGCAGGCTCTTCTTAAAATGTAACTTTTTCTTCCATAAACTCTGAGATAATAATAGGGAAAATGTCTGTAGTGAATTCTGATGAAAAAAAAAAAGAAAGGCCAGAATAGTAAATATGTCCCATGTGACAGACAGGAAAAATGAAGGGTCTGATTCAAGTCCTGTACTAATCAATGGGACTCTCTCAATTACCTCACCTAACAACCACATTAAAACCTTTATGTTTAGCTGAGTAGATACAGCACATAGGTAAGAAGCAAGAAAGCCTAGTCCCTGAAATGGCTTAGCAGCAGGTAAGCCACCTGAACTCAACCTGATGCAGTAAATCTGTATACATCAATAAATACAGAATGCATACAGATGGTATGGATGCTATTTCAGCAGAGAGCAAACCTCCTGTGTCTTCACCCCAAACAGGGAAAGAGGGAATCTGGACCAAAGAAACACAACAAAACAAAACCAAAGAAAAAATCACACAGAAGGTGGCCAGAACCTATATAATCAAGCAATCTAAACATTGCTAAGATTTGCAATCCCACGTGTACTTACGCAGAGACAGAAAAAAGGGATGTGGCCCAGGGTTGTGGGGAAAAAACTTGACATTATCACACATTAAGTATTTGCAGTGGAGGATGCAATGTTATTTTTCAAAACCCTGTATGAATTTGGCTTCAGCAAATGCCCCCGCATAAATTCCATCCGGCATATGCCAGTCCAAAATGCAAGAAATGCTGTGGCCTCAGACATACAGCTCGATGAGGGAGGAGGAAATGCCTTTCTGCTCACAGAGGGGATGTCAGCTTTCAGCTCCTCTCAGGTGGGTGCCCACTTGACTTCAGCAGAGCAGAGCTGGCTCCTAACAGGTTGGGACCTAGCCCTGGGCGTTCACTATGAACATTTCTTAGGAAAAGTTAATTAGCATATAGTAGATGTGGGTATGTTTCTTTGCAAAAGCTTGCTCAGAGTAGAAGTGTAAGCACTGCCTAATCTAACCACTACTTTCATGTACCTTATTTTACACTGAGTTGCTATAAACTATCCCTGAAGTATTTTGTTGTAATTACATGCAGTAAAAGAAACAACCGGGTAATTACCTCAGACTCTGCAATAATATTTCCACATTAAAACGTAAGTGCAAGATGCATAGCTCGTGTCCATGTTTTAACCATAGGAAGAACAGAAGACTGCTCATTTGAGGGGAAAACCACACATTAAAAACCTCTGTGCGAGATACAAGTGGTCTGGTGCTGTCACAATTTAGGTTGGGCACCTGCCTCTGCTTATAACTGTTTACAGCAATCCATGGCTTTAAAAACAACTGCGTGTCTCCAAAGGACGTTTATCCTCCCTGGAAGCCTGGCACCCCTGAAGCGTGCGCAGGTGATCTTCAAAGAGGCTGTTTACATGTGGAGAGGGATACTGGAGAAACCAGCTTTCTGACCTTAGTCCCTGGGCTGGGATTAACAGGGTCTGCCTGCCCCTCACACCACTGTCGGGCAGCAATTGCAAATGCTGTGGGAGAAGGAGGATTAGCTGTATTTCACCTCCAGAGGGTTGTCTTCCACACTGAAGGATTTTCTGTCTTTCATGAGCTTTTGCGCTTCATTTAAGCCCTAAATAAAGCACAAATAGCCCACGGGAGTGAAGTTTACTCTCTACCTGTCAGAATAATTTCCTACCTGAATTAACTTGTGAAGACACTTAAAAAAAACCTAGACACATCTCCTCTATAGCCTGATTATTTGCCTGCTTTACTTTCCAAACTTTGTTTTACACCACTTTTTCCATTTTGGGGCTGACTAGAGTCACACTAATCGATTGACAGGGTGAAGAGTAAATGCAGGCTCAGACTTTGGTGTATGTGATCCAGTTTATACAACCCCTCCCACCTTCCAGGCCTGACTGGTTGCTTAAGAGTACTCAAATGGGCTCTATGCCTGCCCAGTTTCTGAGCACTTGCATGCTTTGCAGATAGACTTGCAATGAATTCTTGCTGTGGGAGGGAATGCTTTCTTATCACTTTGCATCAGGAAGGGCTGTACAAACCTGCCCAGCCTTCCTGGCTGAGCTGGAGAAGGAATTTGCAGGATGACCCATCACAACCTTTAGAAAAAAAAAAAACAGAAGAGCAAAAATGGCAGAAAAAAAAAAGGAAGAAAAAAAGGAGTAAAAAATGTTGGTTAAATGCCACCACTTGAGACGCTACAGATACTAAAAAATTAGAAGGGGATAACACTGAACAGACACTGCTCATTTGTGCTTTGTTTGGAAAGGAAGGAATGTTATGAGCCCCCTTCTGAGGGGTGGGCCCATCCCTGCCTGCACCCCAACTGGCCCTGCCAAGCTGTGGCCCTCCAGAGAGGATTAATCACAGGTCTCTGCATCACTGCTTGAGATCCAGACAGGCCACAAAATCTCTGATTTGACCCAGAGATGACCCATTTCTAAGATAACCACAAACATATGAAGTTTGCTTTTTGATAGAGCAGAACTCTTGCTCTACTTTCCAGTGTTAGGTGAGAGCATCAATAACATGCCGTGGATGGCTGAAGAAGCTGGGAGAGGACTGGCAGGCAGCAGGAGGCCATCTGAGAGGATCCCAGCTGCACCACACAACCAGCATCTAACAGATGCTCTGCCTAGCTCTGTGCTACTGCTTTATTAATGAAAACAGGAATTGTCTCTTTCAGTCTTACTATCACAGACAGTTTAATCAAAGCGCTAGCAAAGCAAGCAGGGAAACCACAGCCACGTGTTGCACTAATTCCAAGAAAGGTGCTTTAGAGAACAGAAACCTCCAGCACCCTGACACTTGGTGGTTGAGCTGGCTTCAAAAAGGGTGACCAGACTCTGCCAATGCCATGGGCTAGTTCTAGGTGCTAAGCCCACAAGGAGCTCCAAGTCCCTGCTAATGCACTCAAAACCCCATAGCAGAGCACAAAATGTCGCTCTCTCTTCTCTCAAAGAACCTAGTATTTACCACTCTCAAATCAGCAACAGCCAATTTTCATCACATCCCACCTTCTTGTTAGGATCTGGGTTCACTTTCTTCACTGCTTCCCATCTTTGGGTCTGCACTGACAGAGGCACAATGCCTGCCCCTTACGGGTTTGGGTCTCCATGAAGCAAGAGAAGGCAGAGGATCATTCTTCTCAAAGACCTGTTCCCAACTTGCAAATTCCCCTGGCAGTATTTCTTTCTCAGTTTTACTTCTAAAATCATTTAATGGGGGGCATCTCCCTAAAATCTGAGCCACTTCATGATCTTCCACTGTGCCTGTCAGCTTCCTTATTGCTGTTGTTTTCCTAACAATATTTCTGTGCTAAAATGAAATTCACACACTTTGCATGCCCTGAACAGTAAGACTTTTCAGGAGATAAAATATAATTGCTCAGTGCATCAGGCATGATTGATCCCTCTGCATTTCCTGGTAATTAGCCTCAAGAACAGTCCACATTAGACACTCTCTGCTATTAGAAGTAGTGTCTGGGGTCTTGTGGTCAGGTTTACTAAAATATCCCCTGCCGTATGTGACCTATAAGACACATATGCATATCCTACATAAGTGCATTCTGTTTTGCTCTTAGATTTGCATCAGAAAAAACACCCATAAGGCTATTCTATCAGACTACTATTATTTAGAACAAGTTAAATAAATAAATACATACATAAATAACCCCCTCCCAGCATTATGTTTTCTATTGCCTTCTGCATTTTTTTCTTACTAATTTTATTCTTGCTCTTTATGAAATGTATTTACAAACATAAGTCCATATTTAGACCTGATTCTGCATATTAACCTTTACAGAGCATATGTTTTCCCTCTGGAAGCATAACTTTTTTTAGTGGTTACTTTTTATTTACAACACAAACAGATTAACAGAAGTTATGCAGGGTCAGAAAGCTTCGTCTCAGCTTTGGTTCACACATGCCTGTGGGATAGGTACCTATCTTGTCTCCATTTTATCCAGCACCTATTGATCACCACTGCCTCTCTGACAGCTCCACAATAGGTTATTCTTGCTCTGAACCAACCCCTACTTGATACAGGATCTGATGTTGAAATATATTTCTATTCACCCAGCAGTACTATAACATTTGCTTCAAACCACATTACTTCTGATCCTTCTAAAGCACTGGCAAACCTAAGTATCTGAGTAAATGCCATCTCACATTATTTCTGCTGTTTCACCACTGCCAAGGCAAAACGGTGCACCTGCTTTATGCTTGCTTCTCTAGTATGTGGTTCAGAAAGCTACTGAAGCCAACAAGGACATTTAGCAATTGAAAAAATGTCATAATCCACTGCAAAAATCCTTGCCAGGCCATAAAAACCATGTCTGTGTGAGCTACTCTTCCCCCTTGCTACCAGTATCCAAATGGATGGATCTAAATAGACCAGTCAGTTGAGCTCTAAATCACATAAAGGTATCATTAACAAATGGAAAAAACGATACAGGTCCTTCTAGGAGACATTCAATTTCCTGCTTTCTTTCTTTGCACTATTTTGGCTTGAGACCCAGAGACTTGACCAGAGTTCAGTGATTTATTCCCAGAGTGTCTTTGGTCACGTTGTTCTATTTTTCATTTATCTGCTGCAGCTGGCTTCACACCAGCAGACACTCCTCAGCATCTATATAAAGTTTCAGTGCACCATCGACTGGTGCACATCATGCCAAAGGCCAACTTCCTTGATATTTCTCCTTCCTGTGCTGCTCTGGCTGAGCAGCTGCCAGCCTCCCTGTCTGCCCACACTCTCTAGCCAGCACATAAACCAGTCCTGCCATCCTGAACCAGCTGCATGACACCACAGCTTCTTCCTTAATTGTTTCCACAAATTTTAGATATCACTATTGCCTCTTACTTTGGAGCTAGATGAGAAGGACTGAACCACATCCTCCACCGACTACTCAGAACACAATATTTGTTGCAGGTCTATTTTTTCAGACCTCTTAAGTACACTTGTCATTCACAGTTATTCTGTACCCTGCCTACAGAGAACAAGCTAAGGGGTGAACATAATGCTTTCATGATATTGCTAATATATTTTTCTTCTCTCTACATATTCTAGCACCCATCCCAACACCTTAATTGGTTTTGGGATTTTAGGTGCTGAAATTATTGTTCCTAGGACTAGGAAGACATTTGTAAGCTTTAAAGTAGTCCCTCCATTATGAGATGAAGAATCTGCTAGAAAAGCTCAAAAGAGAAATAAAGATGTCATTTGTTGATACGTGATAGCAGATCTCACCATTACCACAGAGGGCTAAGTGCCATGGACACACACCAAAGAGCTCATCCACTGAAGCCCTCTGACACTGAGCCAAATGACATTTATTCTGGAAGAATGACTATGGTAACCAAAACGTAGCTACCACATTCTCGCTTACCTATCATCTGCTCTCAAAGCTGCTGAACATCAGAGAAGAACTCAGCAATAGCATCATGGAAACACCTAATCCCATGCCCACATTAACCAACCAGCCCAGCCAGTTGAGTCCTGAGCTAGAGGAAAGGAGTAGCTTTGCACAGGAGAACAGTGGTTGCTGGATGCTGAAGGCAATGGAAAGGGACAGATGGCCATTCACAGTGTCTCACTGGCTCTTAGTTGCCTGTTTGGTTCCTAGCTTTCTCTTGCAATATATCTTGTAGCTATATGGTCCCATTTTGAACATACTGAATATTCATATCTATCTACATGGAATAGCTCCTAGAGACAAGAGTATCACTGTCCACATTTCACATGAAAGTACCTAAGCAGGGAGGTACCTGTCTTCCTTCTGGGACCACAAACCTAGGGGCTCAGATTACACACCATATGGTATCCTTATAGAGGGACAAAACATGGACACTCTCAGCTCAGTCTTTGGCAGTAAGACACTGAACTCAACTTTGCAAAATGTTCTCACCACCAGCCAGTGTTTGTCTTGAAGACTGTCCCAGTGAGGAGCAGAAGATTTGTAGAAGACAGGGCTTGAAACAGGGTGGAGGTTTCACAGGCAGGTAAGAATTAATTACTACGGCAACACCACATGACCTAATTGGAGTTTCAGGAGCGTGGCAAGTTCTGTAGGGCCTAACAAAAACTTATTTTTATGACTACAGCTGGAGCATACCTGAGGAAAATAGGTGGGTGTGTATCTAAACTAGAAAACTGGCCTATATTGCCAGAGCACAGGGAAAGCATAGAATGAAGGGATTAGGAACACCAGAGCCTCCATTATCAGGTGTTGGAGGTACAATGGTAGTAGCACCACAATGTGTGTCTTGTCCACCTAAATAAGACCATATCTTCATCAGTTAAAACCACACACTTCTAAGTTCAACTATAAAGTCAATATTTCTACAAATTTTGCATTTCTAAGGCAATCCAGGACACTGCCAGCAATTTAATACATTTATAGCAAACTCATGCAGGCCTACTGAAGCAACATTGTCTGGGTAGCAGTTTTGCATGTTTGGAATAGAACTGGCTATTAAGAGTGCCAAGGGCAAGAATTAATTATGGAATAAAAAAAAAACAAACCCAAAACAACAAAAACAAACACCTCTGCCTGTGATTTGTGTCATAGACATCAGTATTTCATGCAGCCAGGCACATAGTTGAGTAAATAACCCTTGTGAGCCATTTGTAGAAATTAAGAAGGGTGGGTACCATATTTCCTTGAGTAAGGAAGGAAAGAGCATTAAGGAAGGGAGGAGTTTGGCTGTGTGTGAATAAAACCCAGTTGCCACTGAATGTATTGGAACATGATCTGAAATCAGATTTGCAGTCATGCAGTTGTGCTGCCAGGAGACTGAAGAGGTCAGCTGTTTGTTTTATAAACCACCAATGCTTTCCTCTCTCCCTGCCTGCTCATCTCAACAGAAAGCAGTACGATGGATGGGAGGAGGTCCCTCTGCTCCTGAAAACCCCTGGAATGGAGGATGCAGTCAGGCAGTCACCTCTGCCTGTCACTCCTGCCAGAGCAAGACACTCCAAAATATCCTGTGTGCCAAGGGTCCCTGATTAGCCTCACATTCACCACAAAGTCATTGTTATCCTTGCTCCTTGGGCCATGATTGTTACACTTAGTGGTTCTCTAAAACATTTGTAAGCTGTGTCTCTCAGATAATATAATACTGCCAGCTGAGTGGCAATGCTCTGCAAGACAGGAAACAGCACAGCCTGGAAAATGCCTCTACCCTTTCTGCAGACAGCAGATGTGCTGAGCCCCACTCAAGTCCTACAGAAAGAGATGCTGCTTGGATACATGAAATAGTGAACAGGTTATGGACCTACAAAGAGGCACCACAGGCTCATGGTAGAAAAGATAAGAAAACTTCCCCAGTCTGCACACATGGAAGTCTGAAACTTTCATACTTTTTGGATGAAAGGCATTTTTAAGCCTCTTCCCTCTGAAGAGACTGGCAGAATAAAGACACCGTCGGAGCACTCAAGCTTTGTACTCTCAAACCCCTCAAAGTCGCACTGGCTTTGGTCAGCTTTGGATCAAGCCACAGATTCCAGGGAAAGCCATCCCAAGAGTAGCATTGCTCGTGCTGGTGCAGCCTGCCCATGTCCCACTAGAAAGAAAAATCAAGGAGAAGTACAGAGAATTATCTGAAAGGAAAATAATCCTGGATTTACACTTGGGCGAATCACAAAGCTTTGTCTTTATTACCCCTCTCCCTAGGGAGATCTTTTCTTTCCTCTTTCATATTCACCCTTGAATTCTCTGTTTATTTCCTGGGGATGCAGCAGGCAGGTTTTGCCTTTCATGGCAGATATTACTCAGAGAACAATAAACAGGTATTTTTCTCCTTCAGGTGCCTGAAACTTTCCTTAACGTTCCATTACAAGCACATACACCCAGCTCGCAGTACATACAGTACAACCTGAAAAGAACTGCAGGTCGGAGTATCTCACAGCAGAATATTACTGTGGATTTAGTGCTAATTCCAGCTTTATTCCTTTCCTAATTCCTGTATCACATAGCCTTATCTACACAGATAAAGCCCCTTGAAGTGCACTTGCTTTGATGCATGGATGGAAGACTTCTGTCAAAAAAATGTAAGATTTGCTTAGAAAACAATCACCACTCTATTTAGTCCGCAGCCTACTCCAAACTCCCCTGACGGGTTTCAGTGCAAAAAAGCAAAGGCTCCCCTTGGCTGACTACAAAAGTTACATTTCAGACAAGCCAGTAGTGTACCCGGGTGATGAAGTTTAACCTCGTGCAGTACTTCAAGCATGGCCATGATCTCTTAAAGCTAACATCACCATTACCAGCACAGTATTTGCACACCACATAGCTAATTTCCTGACTTCCTTAGAGTATCGGTGTCCCTGAAGGGCGTACTATTGATCCATAGGTAGATGATGTTAGTTGCTTGGCTTTGGGAAATACGCGCTTGCTCTCCAGCATCCTTGTAGAAAATGGCTGTGTTTTATGCACGCTCTGCCTAGGTTTTCAGGAGCTCTTTAAGCCAAATCGTAATGGTGCAAGGCATAGATCTTTCGATGTCAAAGCCTGTATGATTTTACAGCTGGCAACAAAGAAAATTTACATTTATAGTAGACAGCAACTTCCAGCCAAGGGGATTTCAAAGCACTTTATGAACTATCATTCAGAACAAATAATGCTGAATGAAGACATTTCTGGGTTGAAATATAGACATTATTGAACAGAACTACTCAGCAGCTCAGGGTAAAAGGTGAAGAATACCCCATACAATTGAATGTGTGCAGTGCAATTTTAGTTAGGCAGGATGCAATTACAGAAGCTGGCGTCTGGCCAAGCCACCAAGGTTAACTACTTTACTTTTTCAGAAAGTATCATGGGACTTTTGTAATGACCACAAGTTAATGATGTTGTGTCTGAAAGTCAGCACCTCTCCCCTTACAGTGGCCTTTACAATAATTTAATAGCAACCTCCCAATACTAGATCCAATGAGAGAATCCCAAATCACCATTCCCACTGGTCTCAGAAATTTGTTTCTCTTAGAAAAATGGGTTTAGAAGGGATCAAGTGACTCACTAGGTCCAGTTCTTTAGAATCACAAGAAAGATCACATGCGTAAGTGTATCACTGATACACAGTTGATAAAAGTTCAATATGTCTTCTTCTAGACTGACTTCAAAGTTATGAACACCGTAAACTAATACCTTTCACAAAAGGAGCTTCACAGACCTGTGATAAATTCAACTTAGTAGCATCCTTCAATACTTCAAAGTGTAAGATGTTTTACGAATTTTGGAGTAACTTACAATACATACATTTTTGGACTATGCAATAGAAGGATCTAAGACTAAATACACAATTACCACATCAGATTGTTATGGACTACAGTAAAAATAGTGACATGGATTACTTAAGTAATAAAGGGACTCTCGCAACCTAGTGTTTATTAATCCATCAAATCAGAGATACCACTAATTACAATTAGTAAGAACATATCCCTGTGTGACACAATGAAAAAAGTAACTTGTAAGTCAAACAGGACTATTAGAAAATCATGCACAGCTTGCAGACTTTAATAGCCATTAAGACAACATCTATTGTATGTTCTTTGCACCAACTTTCCTATCTTCAGTTATTAACACAGGGATACCAATCTTCAGCTAAAAAAAACCCCATAACCCAACAATTAATTTATGTATTATTTTTATTTTATTTGCTAAGCATGCCTTTGCATTTATCTTAGCCAAGCCACTGCTTTCAAAACCACTTCTAGGCTATTTAACTCAAACCTCTGTTTTCAACTGTTTGCTAGACAAATCATTACAAATAAAATGCAGAATTTAATTTTGATAGCAAATGGTACTTTAAAAAGAGGAATGGAAAACCTAGAAATCCCAAAGGCCTTTAGAATCTTCCATTCAAATCTTGAGTATTCTTCATGCAGACCACACCATCAGGTATTTCTTGCTGGTGAACATATGTAACATTTTTTGCTACCAGACATAAAACTTCCATGGGTAAGTAAACTTTAGAAAGCAAGGGTATGATCTAGTAAAATCAACAGCAGCTTTTATGTTGATCTCTGCGTGCTTTAACCCTCACATACCAGATTTAACAGTCTTATCATCTGCAGAACAGCATTTGCACAGTTCATTATCTCATGCCCCTTTGTTGACTCTTCATCTGATTAGGTAAATGAGACATTATGACTGACCTTTTAGAAAGTTTTTTACTATGCTTTTCTTGTGCAGGATGTTAGATAAAGGAATCTCTACTAGAGGTAGCTTGGCCTAAAAAAAAAATTCTAGTATTCTAAGACAAAGGTAAAATAAATCAGGCTCAGAGAAGCTGGGGCAATTTCTCAGATCGAATAAATTGGAGAGCTCTTCCAGCCACAAAGATCTCAGCTGCCATCAATGAACTGAGCACCCAGCCTACAGCATCTATCTTGTGTTAATTCATTAAATTCTAAACCAACCGTACAATAGCCTCACTGTTACTTTTAACACTTAGCACTTTATGCCACCACTTGCCAACAGTTACTTTTTATTGGTGCCAACATTAAGCTTGCAGCCCTAGTAAGAACTTAACGGGACTGAGATTCACCTCAAGTTTGCCAGAAATTTCAGGGTTTGACACATTTTAAGGTCATTGGTAAATGGTTCTTTAAGCTCTCACTGGGTAAATTGTTTACAGGTGAAATGGTCAATCTGATCTTTGCTCTTATGTTAGCTGGATGTGAGCATACATTTGTCAAGAATTTTTCATCTGGGAATTCATTTCTTGTAGATGAAAAAGCTATCCTTCTGGTCCTAATACTCTGATCTTTATTTGATTAAAAGGATTAATTCAGATTTATTTCCCTGTGATACTGCATAATATCACGGTGCTCTGTTTTGTGAAATCTCTTCAGAGGTCACTTCTTAGCCCTCTTCCAAGTCCCCCACCTCAAAAGTACCACTGTGGGCACATGGCTGACTTTGCTTCAGGTCTTGAAATATGTGGAGATGTTTAAGTGTGCAGGCAATGCAGCCAAGCTATATTCAAAGGTCTCTTCTCTCATCCAAACTAAGAATCTAAAACCTGATGTTAATATTAAGCAAAAACGGTTCATGAATGTAAGCTACTGCTGAAAACAGAGATGTGCATGTTCTGTTAGTTTGGATCAAACCTTTGATGACTGAAATATTTTTTGGCTATGTTGGGAGAAAAAAAAACAAAAAGAGATCAAAGAAGAAGTAGTTGTCAGGACTGCCCTTTGTCCCAGCAAGGAGGGTTTTATAGCTGTGCATTTGGAGAAGGAAAAAAACCCCACAACATTTATGTACCTTGGTATGAGTGCAATAACTCAGCAATAACCCAGCACATAAAAAAAGGAACACACCAAGGCTTCAGGTGAAACTTTCTGCTGTGCAGATTGCCTGCCTGCTTTGCTGGTTCACTTTCCAGCTCTCTGCAAGAGCAGTTTTAGGCCTGGGAGATGGAATGGATCTTGCTCAGGCTTTTCCCATTACAAGCAGCACTGACAGCTGTCTTCAGACATTTGGCTGTCTATACTCAAACCCTAACTTGAACCAGCAACCAAAGCCAGCATAGATACAGCTAACGTGCTTGATGAACAGATAAATGGATGAAAAATGAAACCATAAGAAACTAAATTTGACTGAAAATTTAACATGCTTGTTCAATAAAAATGTCCCTTTTAACCAAAATGTGTCTTTCAACGCAAAAAGTTTCTGCTTTAAAGAAAAGTTTTCAGATTTTTTTGTGCAAGAACTCACACTTATTTTCTTACTTAGGTGACTCCAACCCTACAGTTTTACAGTGGTGTCAGGCTCCTTGCAAGTAACTGACGTTTTCAGGGTTTCTTCATAATGACAACACCCCCTGCCATCCCCAACCATTACAACATGTTTATTTTACTGCTGTGCAGAGTAAGTGAACAGGCATAAGCAGCAACTCAGCTGGCATTTTTCTTATATTAGCAACATCTGAGATCTAATTCTGTGCTATGTATTTGCTTAGTGTGGTGATGCCAGTAGGACTTGCACTTGTGTATCTCTACAGCCAACAAAGATGAAAAAGCATGGAGTCTCTTACGGAACTGTAACTAGAGCAAGGTAGAAGACTAAAGGTTTTTATATTAAAAAACTAAACTTATCTGAGGGTGGCTGGGAATACATGTATGTTAAAAGCCTCAAAATTAGAACCAGATTTTTCGTGATCAAGTCAATAGAAGGAATTCTGAAAAAAGAAAACTATAACAGAAGTCAAAGTGTAAGTGTAATTTCATATTTGGAAAAAGTTTTTTTTTCCCTCTTTTTTTCCTAAGCAATAAGCCTCTCAAGTTTGTGGAAGCTTTGATTAGCTGAGCTTTCTAGGAATCAGATCATTCTGCTTCTGACTGCATCAGAAACATGATTTATTTTTTATTTAATTTTGGCACGAAAGCAGATGATCTAAACACTGAAGTGGTTTTGGCAGCATGAGTTTGAAACCTCATAGCAAACAAAAGATTTTTGTCACTGCACCTCCTTGCAGACATGTGGCTGGAATTGATGTGGCCCCTCCCCTCATACCTTTTGACAGACATTTGAAGAAATTGTGTGCACCATATCTTTCTCGTGTAAGTGAGCACAACGTCCCAAAATGTAAACAGTTTCCATCTATATGAAGACCATGCAAAAAAAGAGCTGTCTATTAAAAAGTCCTTCAGACATCAGCTTTAGGAAGAGAATAGTATTTCACAAAAAAGAACAACTCCTGGAGACCTCTCCCTTCCCCAGGAGGAAAGAAACCACCTGCCCAAATCCACTACTGATCAGATCTTTTTGGAGCTCCTGCTGTCTTGCATCAGGCAATAAGGATCTTCTGCCACACACCATTTCTTCCTTCTAGAAGAAGTCTACCTTATTTTGGATTTCACATACAGTCTTATGGCCTAGCTCTCTAAAGCTGCAAATATAAACAAGATTCTACTAGGGAAAACATTATCAAACCAGTGTTTTGACCAGCTCTCCTCTCTTCCAGGTGCTTTCTTGCACCTCTTTCAGCAGCATGAAACTCTGCTTCTGCTCCTGCCACATATTTGAATTCCTGGCACCTTCTTGGTCCTCTGGTGCCCTTCCCTTTCCCTTCTCATCTCTCTGGCTCTTACAAGCATTACAAACACATACATCCATTGCTTTGCTCCTTTCATACAAGACCTATAAAGTCAATAGTCCTTCATGACACCTTTCCTGAATATTTTCTGATGTGAATCATACTTGAAAATAGAAACAAGATTAGCAATGCAGTAACAGGGATGCTGCTACATTAAGGTGTGACCACAAAACATTTTACAGCTTTGCTTGCATCCTGCAGCCTCTCTGTAAATGACAGTCTCCACTTATTCATCTTTCTGCTTTAAGAATTTGAACTCTCTAGGTCTCCACTTTCAGCCAGAAGGAGCTTAACACAGTATGATTATTATAATGATAAATAATAAAATAGTCATATAATATAGTCATCTGGATCTGTAGCCAAGCATGGATCTTTTCTAGGTGCTCCTACAGAGCATTTCTTCTTTAACTCTGAACTGGGATTTATATAGTCAGGCAAGCTCTGATCCACAGAAGTATTAGACAGTGTGGTTTTAATGGGAGTTTAACAGTCTGATGCATTATTTGATTTCCAAATGCAGTCAGCGCCAGCCCATCATTAGCCATCAAACCAATAATGTGGCCCCAGGGAACGCTTCCCCCTAGGCCCTAGTAATCACTATTGGCCCTTAAATTTCATGCCAAAGCGTTAGTTCATTCAACATTTTGCTCTTTTTTTGTTACAGCTTAAAGAAAAGGACAGAGGGTAATTTCATACACAAATGTACAAGGGATTTGGTGTTCATCTGCTGTGAAGAAAGTAATTTAAAAGCTCTTTTATTTAGAAAATCTAAATATAAGAAACTTTGGCCTTCGTTTACTGGGATTCAGAATCAGGGCTGGAGACCAATAATAGTTCAGCTCACAAACCATAAAGAGATGTAAGCCCCACTAATTTCATGCTCCTTTAATCTGCTTTCATCAACTGTGTGGATTTTGTAAAAGCACTCAAAAATTAAATGTTACCATTTAGTAAAAGCATTGACTGATTTCCAAAGGGTTAGCTTGCAGCACTGCTGAAAACATTAGTGACATGGCAAATAATCCAGTGCTATGAGTTTCCTGCCCTACACAATTTCTATTCTAGTAACATAAATATTACTGTATGAAAGTAATTTCACTCTCTTAATAAAGGGAGAGAAAAAAAGCTTGGCCTGTATGTTGATCTGCTTCTGATGAGGTTATAAATAAACTGTTACTCATAGTCTCCAAGACAAACCAGTTTGGATGTGCTCAAATATCATATTCATTAACAAAGACTGTATTTACACAAATAGAAAAAGAAAAAAGAAAATAGTGAACAAGGCCATTGATTTCAAATGGAACAAGCACCACAACGCAATTGAGTGCTGTTAAGCAACAATCTGAGCAATATTGCTTTTACCAGTTTTATATTAAGTTTTTTCAGCATGCATTTCTATGATCATTATAATGAGTAATTGCATTAAGAGTTCTGTTTCATCAAATTAAGTTACAACTGCAATAACCTTTCACAAAGATTTTTAGGATAACATGAATGTATAGAGAGGTCAGTTCTGAGAAAAAAAAACACACCAAAACACCGAATAGCTTAGCATAAATAAAAATACATTGCATACAGCAGATCCTGGCACTGCACAGTAAGTTACAATGACCATTAATAGAGAACAAGCTTTATGCCATTCAGCTCATCAACTATCATCAGTTCCTTGACTAGAAAAACCAATGTCCTCTCCAGACTTCTACCCCAACTGAGCAAAACACTGAAGAAGCTTCTATAAGCAACAGCCACAATGTACGTCAAAGCACAGCCCACTGTTCATGTTATCCATCAGAAAGTACATGTGACAAAATTAAGACACACCCATGTGCAATCCTATGCCTGACCTTCATTCCTTCCCTCCTTGGAGATGACTGACCCAGGAGGACAACTCGCCACCAGCCAAAAGGGTAGATGGACACTAACAGATTTTTTACACTGTCTGAGCACAAAAACTCCCCCTAAAGTCAACAGGAAAGTTACTTCCAGCATGGAGTAACTTCCAATAATATCTGAGCATCCAAACTTCAGAGTTAATTTGAGGTGGCAGCAGCTGTGACCACAACTCCTAGTCATAAGAAATACTGTGGATACACAGGAGTACCACAGGGGTGATGAGGCAGTGATGGACTGAACGTGAGCCATCTGGCTGTGACGGCAGTGATGGACTGACCGTGAGCCATCTGGCTGTGACCGCACTGCAAAAAAGGCAGCAAATCTTAGGATTTCTGAGATTACATATTTTCACCATCAGGAGAAACAGAGAAGTATTAATACTATTATTGGAGTTCTGTGCTAAACGCCAGTGAGCCAAGCTCAGGGAATCCTGATTTCTGAATCTGACTATGGATAAAAGGGAATGGAGACGTTACATGAGACTGTGGCCTGTTCAACCTCAGACAGAGACTTAGAAGAGGTGTGATGGTTATCATGGGATACTGTTGGAGTGGAGAGAAAGATGTGTCAGGGAGAGAAAAGAACTGGGATCAATGAGCCATTTGGTCTTTGCCAATGCTGTATGTAGCTGTTCAGCTGGCTCTCATTGGACGAGATACAGTGACCTTGACCATCTTCTTTCCTGATAGAAGATTCACACCCAGAATTCCCAGGAGATTGAACTTTTCACCCTTCTGGAAAAATGTACAGCTTTTCTGTAAGGTTTTAAAACCTGCTATAGAATCTTCCAAAGTGGGGGAAAAAAGAGAGCGCAAGAGGGAGGGAAATGCACGTGGAAGTGCTATTCCTTGCTGATTTCAATGGATAGTGGTTTTGATAACATTACACTGTATTTGCATGTCCACTTCCCCTTCCCCTCCCCCTGTGGGGCCAGTGAAATTCTGACATTATGAACTCAGCTGAAACCCTGCTTTGGTTACTCTACGATCTCAGCAATAATGAGATCCAGGCTTGGTTAACATTTCCAAAGGAAAAGGAGGTGTTTAATAATCTTAACTCAAAGACTGCTGCTAAAATTAGAAGAATATTCATTTTGTTTACTTTGGTGTTCAGAACAGAGGGGCTGCAGTGATTTTATCAGTATGACTGAAACTCACTGGAAAGAAAACCCACCCATTTCACAGCTGCTTCAAGAATCAACTGGTAAAGCCCTTTATAAACAGAAAGGAGGTGAGCAAAAGCACTATTTGTTCAAAGTACAAAATGTGCAAGTCAGATCTTAGGAAAGATTACATGACAGCTTGGTTGGAACTATGCAAGGTCAACCTTTCTATACCGTATAGAGATACCTTGTTCATAACCTCGGGCTACTAACAGCACTGTGATGCCTGCAAGAAAGTACTATGTGCATATCAGTACTTGATGAACTGAATGAATGAATGTTAAATCTCAAAGCAGTATGTTCCTTGTGATCTGTTAGAAGTCTGCAGCCCTTTAAAACAAGAGCCTTAATATCATAATCTCCCTGGCATCTAAATCACCATGAGAAATGAGTTCATTTTCCACACACCGTGTTCTGCCAAGCAAAGTTATTTTTCCAAACGCTTATTATGTAACTGTTCAACGGGAAAGGCAAGATTGGAGCTAACCCCGTGCATGCTCATCTCTGCCTGATGAGATGCCTTCTGCTAACTGGAGCAAGCTCCTGTTCAGGTTCCACCCTCCTCTGATTCTTCATCCTCTTTGTACTCCCTCAGTCAAAGCACTGGCAGAGGCCATGAGCAATAAGCAGCTCCTCTGCTCTCGGGCAGTGCTGGAACAACTGCCTTGTACTGGGAACTTGCTGTTTATTTCCCCAAATGCATGCACATCAAAGCATTTTATCAAGGTTGAGACTCAAAGAAAGAGAACACGACATCAGGGTCTGATCCACAATTAAAATATTTCTGTTGAGCTGGACATTTGGACTGAAGCCCTGAAGCTGCCCTTCCACAGCTACTTTTCTCCATTTTAGACACAGGCTTCATTTAGCCATTTCTGTGTTTCCAGTCTTTGTAGTTACCTTGGATGATCGTAGACTCAGTGGACACAGGCTAAAATATGTTAACATCCAGCACTGTTAAGATGAGTGAGAAAGCAAAGCAGGGTGCTTGCAGAGCAAAGATTTAGGAAACAAGCACAAGAATTCAAGACTGCTGAGGGAGGACCCAGGAACTGTGAGACTGGCTTAAAAGAGTTGTTTTTATCAATAATAATAAATCCGAGGCCCACATTTTTCTCCTGGGGACTCCAGATTGCACTGCCAGCTCTCCTTCTACCACAGAGGGGCAAGAGAATCTCCTTAAAAACAAAGAAAGCTCAGATCTTCAAAAAAACACATGTAGAGCTTGTATATAAATTCAAAATACCACAGACCCCGTGATGAAACCACAACTTGGCAGCAAGTGCCACCCCTTGCTACACAGTTGAGAAAGAATCCATCTTCCCCAAGCATTTACTTACAGCTCTCTGGACAATACAGACCTACACCTGAACCCATCAGGCCAATATCTGCATTCCCAATGCTTTTAATGATCTCCGGAGCAGGCCTCTGGAGACAGCCAGTCTCTGAGCCACGGAAGAGAAAACCAGCAGTGCTGAGATGGAAGTTTTCTCAGCCCCCAGAGGCAAGATGTGTGGCAGCTCCCAAAAGGCTCAATTGCCCTGACACAGGCTCAAAAGTGAGCCTGTACTTGGACTAGACCAGGCAGACCAAAAACAAGCTCTGACATAAATCAAGAGGAGACAGTACAAGGCCTATGGGGAGCAAAGAAAAGATGGAATCAGGAAACCACAATTCATCATTTATCTTCGTGGTGTCCTGCTAACAACGGAAACTTCCAAACTAATGATTATTTGAATGCAGCCTTACACATAATGTATCATCCCTGAACTGTATTAAAACATCAAATAAAGACTTCTAAGATTAACAGGCTGTTCACAATTAATTATGAGGTGATTGCCTAATTTTAGACTTTGATTTGGTGTATTTACCTTCTTATATTCAAACATATGCATACTTTGTAATATTTACATATATCTAGGTTGTGACTTCCCATAGTATTGCTATAAAAATGCTGATGTACTATTTATGCAGACACAGTACACATTTTCCTGTGCTGCAAATGCAATTTACCAAGCTGTTTCATTCCTCCTTTTCTAGTTGTGAGATTAATTATTTTGATTTTCCTTTATTTATTTCACTTAATGAACTTTAATGAATTTTGTTCAACAAATAATGCAAAGTTTGGTTCTTGTTAAGAAATTATACCTTCCAAAAGGAAAAAAAAAAAGGTCTTTCCTATCAGTCTTTAGGTTTGTCACTTGGCCTAAATATTATCCCTCTATACTATGAGAATTACAGTGTAGAATGCTCAAAAAAGGCCATTATTAATATATGAACTGCATTATTTTCTGACCAACATCGGTTATGATGAGTTGCAAGAGAAAGGGAACTTCTCCATCTACAAATCAATATTGATCAGTCTGATTTATGGGCTGATACAAGGCTGGACCATGCCCTCCACAGGCATAAGAGAGGCACTGGTGATGTGGGAAGTTACTGCTATGTTTTGAGGCTGGTCCATGTCTGGGTTGTGCCAAGCACTGTACAAATACGTACAGTTTCCCTGTGTACTACTGACATACAGTAATTCTTACAGGATACAGTAAGTTGACTTTAACCCACATCAACACATATTTCCCTGCTCATCATATCCCATGGGTAACCACAGATGCATCACAAAGTCCTTGAGCGTAATTTCCAAAGAGACCTCCTGGTAAGAACAGCGAGAAGGTCAAGACCTATGGACAAGCTATCCTTTCTACCCATCCCAGATTATGGCTTTCTGCACCGGGGAGGAGAGGGCAACAGTTCTCTCTTTAAGCACCCTACCTTTGGTGCCTGTTGCCTCTAAAGTCCATATATATATATCAACAGGCAGGGAGACAAAAAGACTTCAGAAGGCTTATAAAAATTCAGAGGAAGAGCCTAATTGGAGTGCTCTGAACATCCTCTGGCCCAGCCTGTCTCACTGTTGTGCACAAGGCAAACTGCAGAGGTTGTGCCTCCCTGCAGGCACCTACAGTCAGAGACAAGTGGACAATGGGACTGCCTCCCTTTGCTGCCCTGAGCAAAGGAGGTGGGAATTATAAAATATCACCTTGAGTAATTGTATCAAAAGTAACACATTATCAAGGGAGGAGCAGGGAAGGAGCTGTGATTCTGCGTGCTTTTTGGTTAAGGATAAACCATCCCTTCAAAAAGCAAAATATAACTCTGCCACTATGTCTATGTGAAAACATACACAGCAGAACTGATGGTGATCAAAAACCAATAATAGCTGTTACTACACAATTTTTATCAAAGAAGATTATTAATAAATACAAACACTTTCTACTCCACTGTAGGAAATGCTTAGAAAACAAATTCCAAATAAAAAGAATGACACTTCTAAAAGCACCCATCTGGGGCAGAGGTATGGATGATTTTTTACACACATCCAGTGATTTCTATTTTCTATATTCTTGCATAAATCTATTTCCTCCATTAGCTCTTTTAGTCAGAGTTAGATTTATAAGGGGTAAACTGGCTCTCTAAAAGCTCCTTTCACGATCTCAGGAAAACTATTATACTTATCGATATCTCAATTGCTGATTTGTAAAATGAAAATAACTGTACTCTTCTTTTAGAGGAACTTCATCACAAAGAGATTTACACTCTGACTGCTAACACTGTAATATTCTTCTTTAAGCCATAATAATGCTGACATTTTACTAGTGTTTCTCTCTTTCCCTCTCAGAATTGTTAGAGCTAAAATCCAATGCTTCATACCAGGTACTGAAATGCCAACAAAAAGAGTATGATATAAAGATACAGATATGAAGCAGCATCTAAAACGGATGATTTTGATCTTTCAAAAGACAAATCACTAATCTCTGGCTCTAATGAGATATGGGATGATAAAGGTCATGCTGAGTAAAGGACTAAGCTGATGGATCAGTCAAAAAGTTTCAGAAATGATACTACTGCTCGTGTCCCATTGGGGGGTGGTGGGGAAGGCAACCCTTTGGATGTGTTGCAACAGACTGTTTCAGGCACTTTAAAGAGACTTATTAACTATGCTTAATGCAAAGACAACTCTAAACTCAGCCAAGGATGTGCAGACTGAAGTGCAGTACTGTGGTATTTTATATGCTGCAAAATAAATCCATTTATTCTTTCAAAACAGACTTGCAGTCTGAAACCGGTAAAAGCTCCTTCACCTCTGCACGTCTTCATGAGGATTACTAATGAGATACAGTAGAAGCTACCAGGTGATTGTGAAAGGACCTTTGGTCAACAGTAACTTGAATTAGCTGCTGAGATGACAAAAGAAACGCAGAGTAGCACAGCTTTTATTTAATTTGGGGCTTGATAGTTTAGGACTTGATGTACACCTGATACAGAGTTATCCACAAATCAGAGTACTACCATAATCCTCGACTTGCACTTCTCGTCCTCAACATTTTTAGCATTTTGCTTTCACTCCCACTGGGCTGCCAGCTCGTGTTTGGCACACTTTGCAGAGCTCTGCAAAGACTGGATCTCTTTTTGTTTCACTGGCTGATGTTTTTTCAGTGTTTCCTTTGCTCAGGTGAGCTGGGTGATGTCTTATAAAACCCAGCCCATGAAGCCTCCCTCTACAGCAAAAGCAATAATGATTTGCAATCTTTCACACCAACTGAAGCTGGGACAGAATTGCTGGACTTCACTTGTTTCCTCCTTCTACTTTGTCCCCACTGACCTGTCTTGCCCATCACTTTTAAGGTCTTTGATGAAAGCTAACATGCTAACAATAAGCAAAATCTGCAAAAACAGCCATCCTGCTTCCTTTGAAGACTCTATTCCTTCATGCCCATGACTGTACAAATGCTATCAGGTGTAGCTGAACGTTGCTTAATCCCTACTTTTCTTTCAGAAGCCATTTTAAGCTTATTCTGAGTTAAATTTGCAATTACACTCTTAGGTACAGGTAAGTTTGCAATACACTAAATCAGGTTCTGCAGATTGCATGAAGACTGAAGGAAGCTGCTCTGCAAACCAGAGAAGGCAGGGGGAGGAGAAAGGGAAGAATAGAAAATGAAGGTATATTTTGGGGGAAGCTGTGAAATGAGGCAGTTTTCTTTACCACCCACGTGAGCTCATTATTGCACACAGAATTTAAAGGAGATTGATTAATAGCACAAAGGCCTAGAATGGACATTGATATTGTTGTTTAATTCTATATAAATACAGCATCATACAAACTGCATCTAGGGGAACAAAAACCCCTCTTTTGTTCCTCTTAGCATTAAGGAAAATACTAAGTAAACAGTGTTAATAATAGAAACAAAGGGATGGAGTCTAGCAGAGCTTTTAGGTCACTGACTCCATTCAGAGAAAGGGGGAAAGAAAGGAGGGTAAGGTGCAATCTAACCTAATTATGACTTCGTAAAAATTATTTTCAAGACATTAACTGAGATTTGGCCTACTTATATTGTAAACTTCTGGGAGAAAAGACTTGTTCTTCACTGGTCTTGCACGCCTTGCAAAATTCAGTCCATACCCCTGCTCAGAGTTGCCAGGCCCCAGGTATATTAACCAACCACAGCATGAAGGTGAGACAACCTGGGCTAGGCACATGCCAGCAGCTGTGCCCACTGTCAGAGGACCTCTGAAGTTCTCACTTAGTATTAACAGCCAGCAAGGCAGAATGTGGTTTGAGATTTATAGGTGTAGTGGGAAGAATTAAAATGTTCAGTTTAATAACCTGTGCTTCCATGAAATGCCAGTATCTCTGGTGTTAGAACAGGTAATCACCCTCTCTGTGCAGAGATCAGCATGAGTCAGGAGCCAGCCAGGAAGAGATTTTCCTGAGAACTCAGGGGTATAGACATGGTCCTACCTAAAATAAGTCGTTCAGAATCTGGGTCAGCATAAAAAACCAACACAATTGGAAGAGTTACAAAGTTGAGGGGGGGAAGACCTGTTGGGGAATGATTCTGACTATTTTTCAGGCTGAAAGCACTATTCACTGAGAATGAGCACTTTCTTTTTTATTTTCTGTTTTTTTCCAGGTCAGCTGCCTGCGTAACCTGCCATATGCAGAGAACTGCTTATTGTCATGGTTCTGCTGTGGTATCTGCTGACTTCATGCAGGGCTTGGGTGCTGGAACCAAAAAACCCACACAAGAGAGTTAATGCAGTGGGTGGGCAAGGACTGAGAAGGAGTCCTGTCCAACTTTACAGCTGTAGTGGAAAGGCTCAGAATTACAAATGCACTCTTTAAAGATCCTAAAACTGAAAGGGAATAAACACATTATTTTAAACCAAGCTGATTTAGAGTAATCCCTGACTTTGAAATGTGCCATGAGGGAAGGTGCAGTGTAGAAATTTTTTGTTCTTAAATGGCCTATACCTCCCAGCACCCAAACAATTACATTTCAATTGCAGGTGAAGAAGTTCCATAGTGTAATTTATGTCATCTCCAATCTGTGGAAAGCTCTGGTATATTATACGTAAAAGTGCTTCTTATACGGCAATCATCAGATGTCAAGACTACAAGAGGTTTGTTCTACCAGTATTCAGCCTCATGCATAGGCTTGAAAAACACGTGCAGAAGACTCAGCCAGAAGCATTATTTCTTAACTAAGAGGGGAAAAAAAAATCTTTAGAAAGCATCTTAAACTGACAAGGTGAGGTGTGTGGAATGACCTAAGACAGACAGGCACTGATTGAAAGCCATTGAGGTAATTCCAGAACTAATTAGATCTTTGGACAACAAAGTGATGAAACAGGACAAATGACCTTTTCTCATTCGCACACTACCAGCTTATTTTTCTGATTTGTTTCACTCTCCAGGAACAGTATTTCTTTTAAACACTAGCAGGAAAAAAATATGGCTACAGCACTGAGCCGAGATGCACAGTATCTGGATTCAGCACCTGGCTCTGCTGCAGACTTCCAGTATGACCTTGGGCACACCCATTAATCTCTTGCATCTCAGTTCTTTAGCAGTAAAATAGAAAGACAGCTACGACTTTTTCCTTGCCCACTTGCCTGTCTTCTCTACAGAGCCTGTAAGCATTTTTGGAGCAGAGAGGTTCCTGGCATAACCACATCTATAAATTTTGCAGAGGCCGTGTAGGTCAAACGCAGTGCTAGAAGTCAGCACAGAGAGGCCAAAGACAGCATTTGGCAGCAGTCCTAGGTCCCCATAATGCCTGTACCTGGGTCTTTGCCCCAGCCCAGGCTCCCAGGCTGTCCTCTGCCCAGCACAGGTCTGGAGGGAGCAGCCCTGCCAGTGCAGGCAGGAGATGACACCCTGCTGCTCACCCACCCCAGATAACCCAGTGGCAGTGCATTTGAGAGGCCATCCCCATGGCATCAAAACTCTACTTGAAATACAGAACTTAGCAATTTTTTGGAGCAGTGGGGGAAGGCAGGATTTGGGCATGAGCCACAGGGTAACTTTCATATAAGATACAGTATCAGATAATTACAGATTGGCCTTACAAAGTTACTGTGAAAATTTACCAGCCTTGGCATCTAATCACAACTTTGCTGTAAATATAAAATAAATATAAATATAAAAATATTAAATATAAATATTAAATATTTATAAATTATAAATAAATATATAAAATAAATATAATTTTATATATAAAATATAAAAATATGCACCCAACCACTGACACACAAATTCTGTCTGTATATAATACGCAGAAATACCTATGTGAGTATGCATACGTATCATTACACACCCACATGATCCCATTTCAACATAAAGGAATGTCAGAGTTGGTTTACCATACCACCAGAATAAATATCCATCTTGACACATTTTTCACAAGACCTCTGTGAATTCTGTATAATTACATTTTTGAGGATGTATTTTGCAAACGTGCCAGATAATGCCAGAAGCACAGCTTTGAGTTGACTACGTTCTTACTCCCACCAGTGTCCTTGCTATGACAGTTTTGATACAAACAGTGTGTATTAGATCATTAGTACAGAGACAACCCTCTCTCTCTGCCATGCTTTTGAAGCTCAGTCTGATGAATGGGAACTTGCTCCTTCTGCATTCAGCTTGGCCAATACATCAGAAAGCCGTGCTCAGGGACTGGCATCTAGATTGACTCTGACCATGCTTCCGGGGTGTTTCTTATCAGTAGAAACAAACAAACAAACATACATACACAGCATGCTTACAATCGATCAAGGTATAATTTTCTAGAAGCATACAGAAGGTCATTCATTGACTAATAAGGCAGCCAATTATCCAGGGTCTATTAAGTAATATGAGCTCTCAAACCTTTACCCACATCTGTCAGATTTCCCATGCAGACAGGAGCATGTATGCATGCCTCCCTGTGTCTGTTGCAGTCCCTCTTAAAAAGCAGAATGATATTTAATTTACTGAAATGTGCAAAGAATAAGTCAAAGATTTCTGTGCATGAACCAGGAATAAGGGTAAGGTTTTTTTGTTTCATTGATTTTTAAATTTTGAACATTTGCTGACTATTTCAAAAGGTGAAACTTGTAACATCTCTCCCTTTGCATGAAACCACCTGGCAGAGGCAACAGTAATTACAAGCAGAGCTGTCCAACGATGCAGTCTTACGCTCTGTATCACCCTATTGCTAATCAAGTTGCTGTATTGATCACCTCTCCTTGGATGCCTTCCCTTCTACCCCAGGGCCTGAGCGGTGCTCTCCACATGGGTTGTAGCTTGAGCTTTCACAACTCCTTTTTAGCAAGGCACTGAATTTGATTTGGGACACAGTGAGGCAGCCCTGCACCACAAATACCACCAAATACAAAAACCTTTTAGCTCTTCTATAGTTAAATTTGCCGTCCAGAGATCAGATCACGTGCCATTTCTATCACTGTGAGAGAAGTACAATAACTTTTTGATTCTCTCTTTCTGCCAGTCTCTCTGCATGACTCCCACAACTTTTGGATCAGATTGTAAAGGAATACTAATTCCCTACAAGCCTCATGAGAGTATAAGCAGCTTCATTGAGAAGAGATACCCCGACTGGAGCTCCCACTGACAGAAAGCTTTTCCTAGAAATTGTGCTGTACTTCCAACATTAAGGAGCTTCGGAGGAGAGAGCTGCTGTGAATCCAAACCATAGGAAGTGGCTTTATACATTCTTCTGACCATGAAAGCATTTGGAAATCTGAATTTCGGCTATTTTTGCAAAAAGCAAAAAAAGATCTCCTTACATCTGTATTTATGGACTTTGTTATGTTTCAGTTTTGTTCAAGATCAAATTCTGGCATAAACTGGGGCTCTTCTCTGTTGACTTTGCAATTACACACAATGCTTACACTGGCTCCACACTGGCCCTACTGATAATTTTTGTCATTTCTTCCTGTCTTGCTCCTGTGCAATCTCTGCTCTGAATATGATGGTGATCAGCTATCTCTTAGAAGCAGTGTAACTGGTTTAAAAAGATTTATCCCAACTTTAATTAAAGACAGTTATTAGAGTCCAGTTGAAATCCAGTCTTTAAAAATAAAAAAAAAACCCAAACACCCAACCAAAAACCAAACCAAACAACCCAAACAAAAAAACTTAAACTAACCAACCAAGAAAGCACCCAGTTTCTTTTCTGCTTTGCTAATAAAATTGGAAAAGTTCTGCTGGAAGGTTCTAATGATAGCACTGTATATTTAAATTTCAAGACACACTAAGTTTAGAACAAGATAATGTGGCATTTTAATTATGGTTCTTCTATTTATATATCTCCTATGTGGCACAAGACCCCTTTAATGAAAGCCAGTTTTAGAGCAGCTTCAACACACAGCATTATAGCAAGTTTTTGAATGTGCCAGAAGCTTATCAGCTAAAATATGTTAATTTCTCTAATGGGGTAATGAAGTCTAAATGCTTTCAGGAAGACATTGCTATGATAATGGGTCTACTTAAAACACAACATTAGGAAAACCTTGATTACAGGTTGCTCAGTAGTTTCTGACTTCCTTAGGACCCAGAGTTTGTTCCATACCTAATTTGCTGCAAGAGTTGCTGGGAAGGAAGCTCATTTCCATTTACATAGTCAATCACCTTTGACAACATAACCAAAACAGCTGCTTGAAAAAAAAAATCCACTAATGCAGTTTCCAAGACTTAGAGGCTAACTTAGAGCTGCAAAGGCTTTGAGGATGAAGCAAGGCTGAGCCATGTGCAGGGCAGCACGTGGACAGTGAGGTGGCGGCACTTACGTAAGAAGCAGATGGGCAGTCCAAATGAAGCAACAGGTTTGATGAGAGGAGAAAAAGGCAGAGCAAGAGTTATGTAAAGCAACGAAGATGCCATGTCCACTAAGGAAACCGCCTGGCCAACATCTGCGCACATACCCAAGGAGCAAGACTCTCCACTGCTACTCGTGCAATACTTGGTCACTGGGAGACTCCCCAATCAGAGCCTTGAGACACTTGCATTTTCTAATATAGGTATTTCTCTTTCTCTTTAGAAACCTGTTGACTTCCCAAGGCTTGAGCCTTGTCAATGAGCATTTCTTCCACCTGCCACCTATGAAGGCAGCTCTCAGAGCTAGCACTTTGATTCTGCTGTGTTTCAGTCACATACAAAGCAGATAACCTCACATTACTTCTGACTAGGAAGATACAGAAGCAGAGCTCTAGTACCTGCTTTGTGTCCCCCAGCCAACATCTTTACACAAAACACTGCCCGGCAAAGCCCCAGACAACTTTGTCCTTCACCTGCCTTTGCTGCAGAGCTGACAGATGCAACACACCTATGTATTTTACCATCTTGTGGCTCCAGTATAAGGCCTTTTGCCAACCGCTCATCACTACACCCACTGCAGAGTCAGTGACCATTGCCTGGCACCTTGGTTTTGCTGGGCTGTCAGCTGCCTGATCTGATCACATACCCATCATTCTTTTCTTCACATACCCTACCAGCTGCAGGATCAGGCCACAGCTGGATCTGTCAAACCAGCAATCATTCAGCTTGCTGCTGAATGGGAGGAAAGGCATGTGGTGTGTAGAGAAACTTCTTGACAAGCAGCACCCTACAAAGAAGCTAGCAAGCTTTTACTGAAAATTAGATGAAAACCTACAAAACAAAACAACAACAACAACAAGATACTTCTCTACTTCCCAATGCATCACACCAAGTTCCGATCACAGACACCACATCTGATTTCCATTATAAGAAAATCAAGACAGTCTGACCCTGTTGTACAGATACACCTTTTGAAAGGAAAAGAGCTTGATACTTGTCTTGATATGTTCAGCTGGGACTATGCTCTCCCTCATTTTGGAAACAAATGGCTCTGTAAATCCTGCAGCATCAAGCTCAGCATGATCTAAGTGAACTAAATATTCACCTTGGTATTTGCATTTTCTCTTTTATCAGAACCAATAGTAATCCACTTATTAAATCCAGTATTTCTGTAATTAATTTGCAGTCATTACAAATCACCTTTAATTGGATTAGCTATAATTACAGTCAAATAATTCCCTGAAAGAAAAAATTATATTTGTGGGGTTTTTTGGTGGTTTGTTTTTTTATTTATTTTTTAGAGATCGGAACTTTATGTGAACATATAATAGTTGAGAAACACTTCAGAGTGTTATTTTCATTGAGCTCGTCTGTGTATTTCCTCCTCGACAGACCCTAAGTAACTGAAATGATGATTAATTGCTGCTCCTCTGCTGCCTGACCAGGCCCAAGCTGAAGCAGGAGTTTGATGGCCATCATGACTCTCCCTTCCTCAAGTGTCAGTCAGTCCCTGGAGTTCCATCATCTTGGTCTAACAAAGGGTGATCAAAGCCATGCCCAGGCATTTTCCTTGGCACAGCATGACCTGACTTTAAGGAGCTGATTCCTCTGAAATCTCAAATTTTTCCAGCAAAAGAGGTGCCTTCACAGTAGCTCAAGTTAAGGTACCCACAATGCTCTGGGACCAATTGCTGTATTAATAATGCACCCCTGGCCTAGGCCTGCAGTGCAGATAGTACCATGATTTTTGGCATGAATTCCAACCCAAGTCACACGCTACTTTTGGAAGGATTTTTTTTAATAGCCAAAGATGCTGCCAAAACCACTTCACCTCTTGGGTTAGGCTCTTCCTCTGCTTACAGACATCAACAAAGCTCCAGTGACTTTGGTCAACATTGGCTGAAGATGTGGAACACACAACGTACAAAAGGGTCATTCCCTTGTGCTGCACATGATTGTACAGCTGCAGAAACCATCTAGGTTTCTTTGCTCATATTCAAAGATGAAATAAAATGTCATGTAAGGAAGAAATCAAACCAAAAGGGGCAACGACCTATGGGCATAGCTGACCCTAGACAAATGGAATAGAATTGCTGGAAATACAAGGTTTTCATTCAAGACCTTTTATTCTTAAAATAAAATTACATGGCACATTGGCAGGAGTTCTGGTATTTCTCTCACTAACACCAGTCCCAATTTCACATTTAATACATGCCATAAAAATAGCACATTTGATTCACATGAGCATGTCATGTCACATAAATGTAACACCAAGCTGTAAGTTATATTTTTACCACACATATGAATGTGCTGCCTTCCTTTCCACTCACTCCAGCTCTCACAGCTCCTTAAAACAAAAGTACAGCAAGATACAGTCAGGCTGAGCTATCTGAAAACTCAATTTTCAATAGGTGGAGTGAAATTAGCTACTAAAAAGCATGAAGCACAAAACAAAGTTCGCTGGAAAAAAAGAAGAATTTGAACCAGGTGCTATATTTTTAAAATACCACAACAACTCATAAATGATGCACATTTTATGCAACCTGATTTTATCCAAGGCTCCCTTAAACAAAACACATCTCTAGGGCTTTCAACAGCATCTCCTCCTTCTGAAGTCATTGCTAATCTGCATATGCTTCTGGCCTGATCCATCTCCTGCTCCCCATTTTCTAGATCAGTTCAGGGCTGATGGGTCCAACACTCCAATTAGAAAGCAAATTCATCCATAAGGAAAAGAGAAGTGGAACAGACAGCCATGATGCCTGCAGACCATTCTTTAACTGAACAGCATAGCATCAGACTCAGGTTCACCTCTCCTCTCCAGCTCCACCGCCCTTCCTCAGCCCTGTCACTGAGACGCTTTGGGCCCTTGGCTGGCCCTGTGCTGAGCCACCTCACTGCAAAAGTCGGCAAGAGACAAAGCTACAGACACAGGATCTGTTTTCTGCTGGATGCTGGACTGAAAGGACAGGGCGAAGGGTCGGGAAAACAGCCAGGCCAGCAAAAAGCAGGGCAGGACCTCGGCAGCCCATGGCAAGTTGAACTGAGATTGCTGTGCTTGACAAAACCAACAGATCAATATTTAAAGGAGAAAGAGGGTAGAGAAAGAGTAGTAAGAAAGAAATGTTACTTTCCTCAGTTTCTCTTCAAGTTCCATGGCCAATTGTGGCATAAATGATGCGGAGCTCTTATACTTAGCATCTTTGTTCAAGAAACTGCATGGCCAAATCAATTTTGCTTACAGTGTGTATATTGCTTGAAAACACAGCCTCTGACTCGATGCTCAGACATTAGGCAGACATTAAGTATGTTAAAACTGCAGTTGTAATTACATGTTTTTTTCTTCTATTTTTGGAAAGATAATTCTTTGGAATAATTACATACAGCATAACTAAGTTCTCGGAAATGTCTGAGTCACCAAGAATCACATCTGCACTCCAGCAGCAAGGCTTGTTGAAATCTTGAATATTTTTATCCCTGCTAATTATAAGAGCTGGGAAAAGCAAAAAGTTGGTTTATGCCTTTTAGGAGAAACGTGCTGAGCCCATTTGGAAGATTCTATAGGGATTTCCTATAATAGAAATAGTATAGCTGCTCTAACAAATTTCTGACATAACTTTTGCTGAAGATTTTCCACTTCACAATTAGAACAGTATTTTGTGTTTACCCCTTCATGCTTAAAGAGCTCACAGTCCAACTACAAACAACACCTCTCAGATCTGACAAGCTTCCCAAACAGGACTCCTGCTTAGAGCCAGGATGAAACACAGGAGGACGTGCAACCCCCAGTACACAGACAACTCTGTAGTACTTTCACTGTGTAATAGGACACTAAACTACTCCCAGCGGAACTGAAGTAGTAAATTGCATACAACTGAAACTGCCATTTAAGTGTCAGGCTTGCAGAATTTCAGCTCTGAAGCTCCTTATTTCAGAGCAGCCAAGGACCTCTGAATAAACAAGCAAATGAAAAACAAACAAGACTTTCCAGTGTTCAAAAATGTGATTTTAAAGCTTGAAGGTCTAACATTTTACCAATTTCAGCAGCAGCCAAAATAAGTTCAGGTGGAACTGCAGTACCTTAGTCCTCTCCTTCCTTACTCAGCTGTAATGCAGATTGGTTTCAGGAGCCCAAGGTCTCTTGGTAGTGTTTGAGTGCTACCCTGCAGGTCTGGAGTCTTCTATTCATTCCCATTATTTAAATAATAATACATATGTATAATCCTCCTTCCTCCTGTAAGTGTTCTACTTGAAGAACCAATTAATTCCATTTGTTACTTCCTGGTGTACTATTTCTTCTCTACAAGCTGGAATCCCTTTAGGATCCCTGTCTGCCCTTGACTACTGATTATTTCCTTGGCTTTTCAATCATCAGAGCCTCTTCCCATGGATTTTAGAGCATTACTGTGATTGTCAATTTTAATAATGCAAGTTTTCATAGTCTGTGCATACTGCAGGCCATAAAAAAGAAAAAAGAACAATCCTGCTTTCCATAGCTTTAAAATAAAATAAGCATTTTTTTTTTAAGTTTAAGGAACCCAGTCTTACATATTGTATGTCCATCTATTATGTGATACATACACAAACACTGACACTCACACAGCTTTTATCTCCTTCTGTTACCAGTCTAAACAAAAACCCCCAAATGCCTCAATTTTTATCCTTAAATGTGAAGAAAGAGCACTTTCAGAAGCACAAAGCAGGAAAGGGATCAGCCTTCAAACAAAAGGCACTGAGCACTAATCTTTGAATCCAGAACCTGCTGAGAAATGGCACAACCCGTAGCATCTGATGAGGCTACCTCATAGGTTTTTTAAAGACATTATGGATGAAAAACATTTAGTATAAGTTCAGGAATTCAGCTGTTGTGTAAACATTTGACCAAATGGTCCCTAAGCACTTGAATGAATACTTAAGAGACACACAATTCAGAAACAAAGGCATTTCCTGAGGCATCAGACTTCAGGGATCCTACTGCCTTTTGCACTATTACATGACTGGGGGAAGCATTAAATGCCTACATAGCCCTTTGGCTGAGTAGATGGATCCATTTAGCTCTCAGAGCTACCAAACCAGATTCACTCCTAGAGCTGCAGCAGTGTCACTGCTCCTGTCTCTTAGGCTACACCCAAACCGCCCGAGCACGGAGTGGACGAAGACTATTAAGAACCTTCCCTATTCCTCTGCTTAGATGGACAGCACAATAACACTTATGGCTTCAGCAAGGGCTTCTACTGATGTTTTTGATAGCTGAATAAACACCATAAATGCAAACAGGAACAATACCTTCTCTTCAGCCTCTGTTCTGTGCTGCTACCACCACTTGAAGCTGTACTCTGGAGCTGAGAATGAGAAAGAACTCAATGGGAAATTTTTTCTTTTCTTTCAATTACTTTGGCAACTCTGGCCAAGGGAGGCCAAGCTCCACAGGACATGTCTCCTGTCCTGCTGCCTAAGCAGTGCTGAGGTGCCTGCACAGTTTTAAAAAAACTGTTGTGGCAATGCACAATTAGGTGTAGGTCTGAAAGTCCACTTACATCTGTCTGTAAATAAATAGTGCATCTGCTATCAGAGCTGCACAGACACCGAAAGGCTGATGTTTGTGAAGCTATTCAGTACTTCCTGCAAGTCAGCTCTGCCCTAGTTTTGTCCAAATAATGACTTCCAAATTAAATCCACCATAAGGCTGCTGGATCAGAACAAGAGAAAGCTCATGGACATCCTATATCTAGGAGCTTTCAAATGCTGCATTAGTTTTGTCCATTTAGTTACTGATCAACACAAGCACATTAGCTCATCTGCTTTGAAGGAAGCACTAGTAAAAATATGGCAAACTGTAGTCATGTCAGGTTATCAAATATACCAGAATCACCTAACAATTAGTAACCGTATTCCTTATTAATAAAACTAACAATGTCCCATTAGCATAGAAATAGCATACAAAAAGCACAGAGAGGAAATGGACAAGTTCAAATGCTGGGAAAATATTCTTAAGTGTAGAAGTCCCTCCCTGGAATGACGTGTCTTTTACAACAGAGTTGAAGCTGAAAGCAGCCCTGCAGGCTCTTCTGTTCAGCTTTCAGAATCCCAGGAAAGAAGGACAACCAAGAAAACAGGTTTCATGCCAGCAAGAGGATCACTATTAAGCTCAACCAGCATTTAAGTGTATTCACAGCTGATTCCCATATACAAACATTGTTGTTTTTTTTTAAATATAAGACTATTCATGTTTACATTTATACTCCCATCTCAGTTCACAAGACAAGCACTTGCTGGTAGGTTTTAGCAAGCGACTTCCTCCCACTAGGGTAGCTCAAGGATGAAGCTTCTTTCACCTTCTTTTGAAACAGCTGCTCCTGGCTATCACCAGTGACATGAGTTGAAAATACATTGACCCCACTCTGATTTGTGATGAATATGGACAGAGGAATATAAAAACTGTGGACATGCATTTATGCACAATAATGCACACAAAATATGCATTAGACTCCTTGTAATGCTCATACCTACAAAAGGTTAAATAGCCCTAGGTGACACAGAATTATTTAAATGGACCTTTTTATAATGGCAAACAATAATGCATTCTGGTTACCTTCTGACATGGCTCACTTCCAGTCAGCATTAAGGAGAATTACTACCTGATTTTAATACATCTTGGTTCATTTTCATGCAGGCTTATTGTCTTCTAATTATCAACACAACAATTTGATCTGCATCCAGATTAAGGCATTGCCCTGACTTCTAACACCAGAGCAAGGCCTGTGGTGCTGTGCTGATTTCTCAAGCAGTAAGCAGTTTGCTGTTGTCTCACATCCCCAAGGCACAAATAAGCAGATGCTGCATTAAAGCTTGTTTAACAAAACTGCTTCAGTTGTGATATACATTTTTAATATAATATACTGAGTGCATTACAGTGAAAACTGCGAGAGCCAGTGAACTCACACAAATTCATTAGCAAGACCAGCTTCTCAATTAAGCCCATCTAAAGACTAGACCTAGTTGAAAAGAATTGTCCAGAAACATCTGAAATTAGTGAAAAGCTCGATCGTGTTTGCCACACAGAAGCACAGCTTAGTTTACCATTTCAGTTTTCTGAGCATCAGTTGGGATTGCTTCTCACCAACAACAAGCTTCACTGACCTTTTTTTTTTCTTTTCATCACAAGGATACTGTGGTTGGCTTGAAAGCTTAAATTTTTTTTACAGTATTACTATTCTGAGTGTAAAATCAGAAGCACAGCTTTTCATACGCAGAACGGGTTCTGCACAGGAGACACTAGTAGCCAGACGTTTTGGAGCACTCACTGACATGCCTTCATTCATGGGTAGGTTTAAAAGATCAGAAATTATACCTTGTGTTTTCAAAAGACAAGCCAAAGGAGAAAGCAACATTTTTTATTCTCTTTGGCTTATTTGCATTTCTTACCTACACTCTTCTCCCTCAGCTGTCAGCTGACAACTGAAGAGCACCTCTGGAGGGCTCTGTAATCCTCTACAATGCCTGTAAACTGTCGTGAATCGGTGATTACAATAGGAGCCCTCAAAAAGCACAAATTTTGCTCTTCCTTCAACAGAGGGGAATCTTTGTTGTGCACTTTGAAGAAACCAAAGCTATCAGAGGATTATTATTCTAATATACTTGTTTAAAGAAAATGCAGTAAGATATACCAAAAATTAATCTGGCCAGCAGCAGACTAAGGTTTACACAAAGCATTTGCAGGCTGCCTCTGGTAAACCATGACATTAGTCACAACTCTGTTTATGGCATAACTGGCTGCTACTGCTACGAGCCGCATTACAGCAGCCTTGTGCAATAGCTTAACTTAAAGGAAGAGAAGTTCTGTAATACAACTTTCTCCACCATATTTTCGGGAGTGCTGTCTTTTATGGAGCCCTCTGGCACCAGATCCTTCTGAATAGTAGCAATGCAACCATAGTAAAAGGGAAGAGCTTTCCCCCCTCACTACTGCTTCCTTCTGTGCTTCAGTGTATTTCTTCACTCTCTCTTGGACATACCCAACATGCACCCCTGAGCAGTGTTCCCAAAAGCTGATCACCAGGCCAGGGTGTCCTGCAACATCTGCTCACTCTCTTCTTTACACATATATGTGA
Organism: Apus apus; assembly: GCF_020740795.1. Classification (NCBI taxonomy): domain Eukaryota; kingdom Metazoa; phylum Chordata; class Aves; order Apodiformes; family Apodidae; genus Apus; species Apus apus. The sequence goes on along the minus strand of NC_067287.1, from coordinate 31,483,077 downwards.
TCATGAGAGTATGCTTACTTTTTTCTGCATGACATGATGGCATCTTAATGACAATTTATCCTCATGAGAGGTAATAATGATGAAGGTTGCTGAAACTTTCATTATGTTTATAAGCTGATCCATTAAACTGAATCAGTCTAATCCCTTACGAATGACACTACAAGTGACACGAAGTCCTAAAACACACAAAGAATTTTAATTGCTGGCCCCCTACTGAGACACTGCCACTTGATGCTAAATGACTTCTCTGTGCCATTAATGACTAGAATTTGCAGGGATTTACAGTGACACTTGTATCATACCTGCTAGCACCTACTGCCACTGTAACAAGTAGCTGGGCACTAATTTAACCTGACCTTAGCAACTTGTGCAATCTGACAGCTCCCCATGCTGTTCACCCACTGTCAGATCAGTCTGCTGCAGATCTTATGATCCTTCTACATCCCTTTAAATTAATAGCGTAACATCAGTTAGTTCTACAATGTAATTAAATGCAGAAACAGCAGAGATGACTTTCCGAGGCCCCGATGCTGAAGTCACAGCACTTATAGGAAGGCAGAAAATGTGGATTGGATGCCTCACCACCATGGATCCCCTAAGACAAACAGGGGTGTGTGTTACTAATTACCTAGGTCGCACAAGAAACCTCTTCGAGAAAGAAGAGACTTCTGAAATGTCTCATGAACTAGAATGAAAGACTCTTGGTGCCACCATTTTTCTTGCTCCTAGAAGCTGTTCAATTCACTAGTTAAGACAAACTAAAATCTCTCCTTCCTATGAATTAAGTTGAAAAGGACTGAAGACAGGAAAATATGGTGAGTAGCCTGGTGAATTTCCAGGCTATGTGTAGAGGGTTATTCCCACTTGTTTATCAACTTTGAACCTTCTTGTATTATAGGTTTATAATTGTTTCAGGTAACTATGATGGTCTAGAAAATTCCTTCAGATATTCTTTCCAAAACACACATTACTGATAGATTTTCTCAGCATTACTTCAAACTAAGGGCACTTTTTTTGTCTGTCCTGGCACTGGCTTGGAAATGTTACAAAATGTAGATTATTCCCAATCTAGTTAACCTCTGTAAAGCAGGCTTAGCTTAACACAACTGCCTGACTGCCCACTGAAATCAAGAGCATCTCTCTTAACCAACAAATGTTGTAGCACAGGAGTGGAGATGGAAAGGAGGTACTTAAACCTCAGGCAGAGGGTAGATGAACAGGCACCAACAGAAAAATCCTGTTGAAGACTGCTCAGCACTATCTTGTGCCTGCTAAAACTGCTGTTTTCAGGTAGCAAGAACAAGAGTTTTAAAAACAAAACTTTAGAAATACTACTGTGAATTTAAGAAATGGTTCTTGGTACTGTTTTCAGATAAAAAAAGAATCCAAGAAAATCCTCCTGAACAACAGAAGGAAAATTTCAGCCCCAAAAGCACCTGTCATCCAGCTAAAGACATCCAGAAAAGAGTACCTTACAGCAGAGGATCTAGAGCATTCTGTGGCTTTCCAACCCAAATTCATAAGAAACACTAAAGGGCTCAAATACAGATTTACTCTACTGGTTAGAAGTAAAATGCTCTCTTTTTGAAAACATTACTGCTGCTGCCTATAGATACCACTTCAGCATTTGCCACTCTCCCGTTACAAGAATGCTAAAGCATCGAGATCGAGGGCCTCAGATTTGATACACCCTCCGGGATCCAGCCTGACAGAGTATAAACGGTAAAAGAAAAATCCAAGGAAAATACCCAAGCACACGTTTCCAGGACCCACAGCACAGGCAAGATGTGAGCTCCCCCTGCTGACACCAGGGAAGCCTGCCTGGTACAGCCACCACGGCCACAACAAGGGGACAGTCACCACCACCGGGGCAGGAAGGGAAAAACGCCAGGATGCAGGCAGAAGGGGCGCCGACAGCAAGGATGAAGCCAAGCTTGGAATGGCCCCAGCACCTAAGATATCATGGTTTGACCTTGGAACTCACTGAGCACCCTCAACTCCTTTTAGGAAACATGGAGTCAGAAACCAGTTATGGGTGGTACCTGAGTGAGCTGGGTCAGAAGGGGCTATGATGACGAAGGTGCCTGGGCAGGTGTCAGCTGGCCTTTTCACTGCTGTTGTCTAGGTAGAAGCTCCCAGCTCAATTCCTGCACATGGACAGCTGAGCTAGGCCATCTTCACCCAGAGCTGTGCTGTCACCAAGTCCCTTGCTGAGCTTCTCCAGTGCTGCCTGAAAAGAGTTTCACTGCTGGCTTTTAAAGGTCCCCTTTTGCTGCTTCTGTGGCACCTGAGTGAATGGAAGAACCTTGCCCCTGAGCTCCTGAGCTCTTGTTTCCAGCACGTATACTCAGGTGTATCACCACTGATTCTGGCACAGCAGGTCCTAGGGAGAGAGATAGGACACCGAGGAGGCGGGCCACAGCCCCACTGAAGCTCCTCATACAAATGGGACAGGGGAACCTGTCCATCCTCCATGATGCCACATGCTTTGGGGCTGAGCAGCCAGCTAAGAGGTGACAGCACTAATGTGCCACACAGTAAGAAGCTGGAGGCAGGAGCCAGGTGACTGGACCTTACACTCCTGACAGAAAAGTTCAGAGTTTGGCAAATACTCAAATCCTGTAAGACTTGGGGATGGTTACCACAAGGGCAGAGGAGTGCTCTGCAGTCGCTAGCAAAAGCCTTCGGAGACTCCAGGTAGAAAGAAAAAACTAACAAAAACTTTTAAAATATTTGAGAAAACCTGTGCCAAAATCTCCTTAGACATGTATCCATGACTAAGCATGAGAACTGAATTGCTGATGCTGTAGAGAGGTTGCTGCTTGCTGGTGATGGTCTAAAAGCACTGATGCAGCGAGAAGAACAGCTTAATTGCTAGAAGCTCACGTATTAATAGCAGAATTTTCGGTCAGAAACATGTGAAAGCCTGTAGGCTTTGGAGCAGTAAAATAGAATTGGGGCCGTATGGTGGCAGAACAAAGTCTGTTGAAGAGTGTTGTATTTTCTGCCTTTGATAGGGACATTCCAGAGCTGTCAGCTGAGCTGCAGAATTAGAAACCTGACATTGCAGCAGTCAGTTTTTAGATTTCAAGCTGTTCAAATGACTTGTCTCCAGGGAGGAATATCTAGCTTGCAGGAATCAATAGCAAAACAGGTAAAGATGCCAGTGTACAGGGACAGCCACCCCAACACCATGCCCCAGCCAGCCAGGCAGTCCTACTGGAAAGGAGTCATGGGCGATGATGATGGAAAAACATGCTCCCTCTTTGAATCAGTACAAGAGAGATACTATAAGCTGTTCACTAAATTTGTGACACTGCAGCTTGATTACATTTGATTCCACGTTACAGATTGATCTTCCACACGCCCTCAGTTCACACCACCCCCGTGCTCCAAGCCACTTGCTGAAAAGATTATAAAAGAGCCTATTTTATCATATCCTCACCTCTGAATGCATTACAAGTGACATCGCTTAATTTTAGCCAATCTGAACAGCTAATTAGATGTAAACAGATTGAAAAATTGTACACATAGGACAACTCGTTTTTCAAAAGGCCACTAATCTAAACAAACCTGAGTCCATCAATTTACTTCAACATTTGTCTAAATGAATTACAGCATAGACTTGTCCTGCATTGGCCTTGTGATTCATATAACTAGCTCCCTCCTCTTTTGGTGAAAATCTCAGGCACTGTACAAAAGAGTAAGTTATTTGTTTATGAAAGTTCTATTAGAACAAAGATGAAGATGCCACTCTGTCTGAATCTAGCAGACAATATGCATGAGCCAAACCAATTGCAGCCTACTCTGGTACCTTCTCTCTTACCTCCCAAACCCATCACATAGATACATCAAAGCCAGGGAGGCTCTTTGTAATGACACGTAAAAATCAAATTATATTTATTCATGATCAATACAGGTTCCACTTTCAGAGCTCCTTGGGTGCAATCCTCCCCTCTGCTCTTACCCCTTTACACCAGCAGAAATGGGAAGGAAAAGGATCTTGGACAGATTGTGCAGAGATAGCTGGTGATCCTCCTCCCTAGGACTCCCTCTAAGCACCAGCTGGGGGAGACCAGTATTGACACTGGGCATCAGAGCAGCACCGAGGACAGAGATAAGCCCAAAGGGGCCCCTCATGACTGATGAGGTTGGGAGATGCTGAAGTTACCCAGTGTCAGACAACATAAAGAAGTCTTAGGATGAAATGCAGTCTAGTGTGGCCTATTTTTAAACACAGAGCAATTAGCAGAGAATTATGCATGAGGTTTTCCACTTGCTGCTAAAGCCCACATCTCTTCCATTACCTGCATATGTAAATGTACACAACGAGATGGGAGAGGGCAGAGGGAAAAACACCTGTGTGGATTTTTAAACGAACAAACATATTCAGATAATCAATCCCTTTCTAGACTGCTTAACACAGAAATCTTGGTGAACAAAACAGACTAATCTCAGCCTATTTCATGCATAAACTAATTTATGGCACCTAGAATTAATGGTCCACTGAGCATCTCTTGTGACCTCCCATGAGACAGAGGCCCCAGAAATTCAGATTCATCCTTGTTTGAGCAGCACAATCTAGACGTCCAAGTGCCAAAACTTCAAGTGATGCAGAATCCTACGTAACTTTTCATCACGTACTTCTATGCGCTATTGTCTTAATTTACAAACACACATCTAAATTTTACTCTGTCTAGCTTTAATTGCCAGCCTGGAATCTCATTAGACCTTTGTCTGTCAGCATAAAGAGCTCTGCTGCTCATTTGTGTTCCGCATACTGGTGCTTCCTGGTTGTGACCCACGCACTCCTTTCCTTTCCCTTGCCAAAACTAAGGGCATCAAAGCTTTCACAGCAAAGCTTGCTTGCCAGCCCCCGCTGTCACAATGTAACATGACATCCTTACCCTTACTCAAGAGTCTGCTCCTTAAATATACCAGGATAACAGTGGCCCTTTGGCCTGTTGTGTTTGCAGAGGACTCGCACAATGAGCCCACTAGCTACCAAGCCTCCAGCTTTCTTTGTCGCATCAGTTTCTGGGGGGTTTCCCCACCTCACTCCTCAGGTTTCTGTCTATGTTCTCTGGTTGTGGCTTTAGATTTGGTCACATCAGAAGGCCTGTTCTTGCACCAGTGTACCCAGTAAATCATGTTGGGTAGCATTGGTGAACTGTTAATTTCTTACTTCTCCAGTTATATCTGCTGAGAACTTGACCAGTGAGGAAAGTATGTGACCACCTAAATCACTGGTAAAACAAACAAACAAATAAATAAATAGCATAAAGCTCCTTGTGTAGCCCTGTGCTGCCCATCTAATAACGATAAATCCACTCATAATTACATTGGGAAAGTCAGTTTTATTCCACTAATTGTGTACTATGTTAATTTTGCGTGATTCTTGTTCCTTAATCATAGCATCATGCAAGAGGCATGCCAAATACTCCACTGACATCCGTGCACACTACATCAATGTTGCTGTCTTTATCAAGCAAACTTGTAGCTTCATAAATAACATTTCAATTAGTTGACAAAATCTATTACATCAGCCCATGCTGCTCAGCATTAGTTATCATTTATTTTGTTATTAAGGAGGTCTGGGTCTGCATGTCCTGCTTTACCTCAGTCAATGTCAGATTGACAGGCCTATAAATATCTTGATTTTTTTTTCCCCTGCCTTTTAATACCCACACACCCACATTCTCTCAGACCTTTAGAATTGTCCCATGTTCTCAGACTTATCAAAAAACAATGTTAAAGTCCCTTAACTAGCTTTGTTCAAACTCCTGCCTGCAAGATATTTGGAGCTGCTGAGGTAAAAAGGGTCCTGCTTCAGTTGCTGCTTTTTTAAATAGGCACCATCATTATCAAACTCCCATGCAGCTAAACAAATGAGATCCAAGAAGTCCCAGGCATTACAAAAATAAAATAGTGAAATATCATGGAAGAGTTCTGACCTCTTCTTCTCCAAATCATCATATTTTCAAAATGCAATTTGAACTTCTCCCTGTTGTTGAACATTTTGGACTTCTATTCAAGTATTCTCCTAAGGAACAAGGACTAAAAAACATTTGTGTTTGTTTTAAATTAAAACCTAAGCATCTTCTATAAGACTATTCAAAAACCTCAGCTGAAAGACTTGTGGCAACATCTTAAGAACTTGTAGCACTGTACCATAAAATTTTAACTTCTTTGGATTTAATTATGAATTGTTCTGGATTCTTGGGCTTGCACAACATGCACTAAAGTTGTCTTGCAAGTATTTACATAAAGTAGGTGGCAATCTCCAGTTTGCTAGGTGTTTGGGAATTAGTCATGCCCTTCCCAAAGATAAACTCCCACTAACTTAAAAGACAGCAGGAAAAATGTCAGGTTTTATTTCCCAATCTCTCCCAAGTAAAGAGAGCCTCTTCGACAAAAGGGAATTTAAACACCCAATGCAGAATATATTACATTTCCCAGATGCAGCTGAGGTCTGAAATGTAAGAGTTAAAGAAAAGTGAGTACATGAACGTTGAGAGAGACTTGGCAGTTTTCATCCCATTTGTTCTTTTTAAGATCTCATGAGAGCATCTAACAAAATCCTATGTCATGCCAAAAACAGTTCAAAGCAAGCGCATAGTGAGTCAGCTTCTTCAATCACTAAACCACAGAACGTATAACCAAGAGATGCACAAGGCTCTGAAGAAGTTCTAGTCACTCCAAGACTGCCTCAGTCCCCACAAGATGTCCACATTCAGAAGAAAATTTTGGAGTCAACAGCATTGAAGCATGTGATAAAAGCATGTGCTTGAACACATGCTCTTACCCCACGCACTAAGACATTGGTACAAGTCTAATAGAGCTGTTTAAAAGTCAGAGAAGTATTTTTCTTCCCTAGGAAAGAACTCCCTGCATAGGAAAGCTAAATGGTGGGCTAGATTCACCTCTCACTGTCATCATGGCAAATCTCCAGTGACTCCACAGTTGTCACAGGGAAAATTAATCCAGGTTTACAGAGATGTAGCAGACAAATCTAGTCCTTTATGTCTCTCTCTTGCTGTGTTTGAAATAACAGACCATTAAATGAGTATTTGTAATTGGATGCCTCATTTTTAATCTGTTTGGTAGAGTATCACAGGATTTGTTTGCTGGTTTGATGACTTAGTTATTTGGACATTTACAGATTGCACATTAGACAGCATATTTTGGATTTTCTTGCTCTGTTTTGACATGGACAGGCAATTTTGACTATTAAAGCAAAACCAGAGCATCCTCAGTATTTTCTGACATAGGTGAGCATCTTCCATTCACACTCTCCTTGTGTAGCTCTGAACTACTTAGAAGAAGAGCTAAAAACCATAAAAGACTTATGAAAGAAGGAAAGAGGAACTCAGGAAAGAGACTATGAATGGATGTCATTCCTACTTCTCGCCTACAAAAATATGTGGATCTTCATGGCATCTTCTTTTCGTTTTCTCGGGTTTTGCATGAATGGCTGAAAATGAGCCACAAATCATTCACTACAGCTCAACTCTTTCCTGTGGTATTTCTCAGTGTTGATAGTCTGCTTGAGGGGAGCTGTGCACTCACACTAAGAACACAGCAAGGGCTTTGGCCCATTAATAACAAAGCAAACGCAGGGATTGAACACACCACTTTTCGTGGTATTTTTGCATTCCAACTTCAGAAGCAGCAGGAGCAAAACACAGGCAGAACCCAGGCAACTGAACCCCAAACTAGTATCTCCCAGACTGGTACTTAATATATAAACCCTGGAGAGCTTCAGCTTCACAGGAGCTGTGAGGATTTGCTGGAACATCTCAGTCAGGCACTGTTGATTAGCTCATTATCTAGCTCAAATGAGAGCCTGAGAGAAATCCAAAAGCTGGTGTTCCTGTCATTCCCATTCCTTCCTAGCATTTCCAAAACCACTAATGCTTCCTACCCAGCACAAAATGCCTGCAGCGGAGGCCTAAAAGCACTTGTGAACGTCCAAGTGCTCCCCATCCAGTCATCAAAACCACAGGAACTTCAACCTTACCTAATTTTCAAAGGCCACAAAGAAACGTTAGCTGCCTTTTCCCGACCTAACTCTTATATAGGTCAGATGTGCACCAGCCCTGAATTAGAAGTCACGTAATCATGTTAGGACAGTGAAGAGCCTGAGCTAATAAACCCAGCCTTTCAAAGAGCTTATTGGTTTGGGCTTGGTGCCATGCTGAGGTTAACAAGGTAAAAACCTGTTTAACAAAGGAGACGTATATTTGACCACCCACAGTCAGGTCAATCATATAAGATTTAAACATTCCCTCCAGAGGTATTTACCGAGTCAGCGCACGTTGCTTACAGTTGATTTGGTACCTTCTGATGCTGCTTTAAATTATACCTCCCAAATGATATTAGAGTAGGAGAAGCTTTCTTACTGCTTTACTGCAGTTATCATAGCACGTGGGGTCAGCAGATACTCTAAATTCACATGAGAGAAGACTGTATCACCCGTTACACTCAGGCAAAGAAAGGACAGGATCTGTAGCTCAAAATACAAATTCCCTTTCTTTCAGAGGTGAAACTAGAATACTCCCAGTGTTTTCCCATATATTGAGAATGTGTGTATGTGTGTGTTTATCAGCATTGGATTTTATACACTGCTTCATTCAAACCAATATTCACTGCAGGTTTTATGGTGTATTTTGGCTCAAGTGTTATTGCTAGGACAGTGTTTACAGCAACGTTCATTGTGTTCTGCATAGCCCTGCCCATCAATCAACCTTGTAATAAAGTAGAAAGGGAAATCGGTGGAAAAGCAGCAGAGCTGCTGAATTCATGTTTGTTATACAAAACCAGCATAGAGACAAGTACAAACACAATTGGGCCAAAGTAGCTGTTTGTCTGTTGATTAAAGGAAAAAAAAAAAAGAAACAAAAAAAGATACTCATGCTGCATTACAGTTTGCCTTTAAAAATAATGTAGTCTTCAAAGCGTTAATTTTTTTCCTCCCTGTCTTCTCTGGGTTAGTGTTTCAAGAAGACTGCTGCTCCATACAGATTTATAATATGAAAGTGTTTACTCACACGTCTCCAAGCCAACAGGAAAGGCAGAGCAGAATTCTAAATCTATCATTAAATCTACATGTTGACACCTACAAAGAGCTGCAGGACTTCAATTTTTCTGGATATGACTGAAAGGATAAACTGAAAGAACAAACAAACAAACCATTCTTGTCCTTAAAATACACATGCAAAAAGGAAAGAGAGACAGAGGGGGAAAAAAAAAAGATGGTTTGGAAGGCTGTTGATTTCCAGGTGTGTTTACTGGTGGCAAATTAGGAATAACTTTAAGAACAGTATAATCTCCAGTTCTTTCTGAATGACATACAGACCTGCTGACAAACACCCTGGTTCAAAAGACACAGCACTGGTAAGGCTCCAAAGTGGTGTGTGTTATTATCAATTCAGCCACTGACTTGTGATGCAACTTCCAGCCTTGGCTCAACTTGGACATTTAGGCTCTGCTTCACAGATTTTATTCTCTCTCTCACTGTGAAGAAGTGCCTCACACTATCAGGGTGTACCACACTGTAGGCCTAATCTTATAATTACTGCCTCTAGATGCTACTGTAAAATAAATAGCAATGCTGAATATTGATGAATTATGACCTTTTTTTTTTTTTTTCATTCTGCTTTAGTCTAGATCATAAAGAATTAATATAAAAATTAAACTAGGATCAGATCTGTGTACCCAGGGGCCCTATACAATTCCCACTGAAGTCAGAAGGACTTGAAGGGAAATTGAATGAGGCTCTGAAACTAATTCAGTGTAGGTGCCGGGGATCACAGAAACACCTAGTGCAACAGTCACCCACAGTAAACCCTGTGAAAGCCAATCCACAGAGCCAAGAATACAGATAATGCAGGGAAAGAAGTGTTCAATGTAAAAAAGAAACCAAGGGAGATGTTCTTAGCACATTAAGAGCTATAATGAAATACTGCATCTTGAGTTTGTCGCTGCTCAAAGGAAGCTAGGAAACGAGCAAGAATTCATTATGAAGCTGCTCAAGACCAAAACATGAATCATTGAGTTCTAAAAAAACCCAGTTGTCTGGAGAACTGCGTAGATGAAAATGAATGGAATCTTTTTAAATTACTCTCTGTATCAACTCTTCCACATTCATTCTTTCTGCCATTGATTAGTATCTTTATGGGATAGAGGTTTTAGAATAATTCCACACCATACTCCCAGCTTCTGCAATCAAAACACAGAAACAGCTCTTGATTCTGCATTTTTAGTCTTCATTTAGAGGGAAAAATGTCTTCTGCAGTAAGAAAATTGAACACCTACTGTTCTTACCCATTTACTGGATATCCCCAAAAGTGCATGCTGAAGGCTCAGTAATCAAATGAGATTAACATTCCCCCATCACTTTACAAATAAGGGGACTTTTAGACACTGTTACTGCATAAAGAAGGATTAAATCACCTCTAGAAAGCCCTCAAGATCATTAAAGTGTTAAGAAGCTGCAACCTCTCTGATCCTGGCATCCCTGACAGCAAAGCAGAAAACGTCAAATCCTAAATAATAAATTGAGAAGTCTTCTCAGCAAACCTAGGTTGGAATGCGCAGAAGGGAAACTCGGCAGGTAAAACACGGCCTCTGGCTGTTCTGTTTCTGCTCTTATCAGTTTCCTGAGAAAACGGGGCTTGTGTGACCACACGGTGTGTTTTGTACATCTGTCCATCACACCAACGTTTTTCCAGCAATTTCTAAAGCATCAACCAGTTGGCAGTGTTAGGTTTATGGTTTGACACAATGACCTTAAGGGTCTTTTCTAACTAAATGCTTCTATGATTCTATAATTTCACCTGACAAGAGCTCCATTGAGGGAGAAGCAGTGCTGAGAGCTGAACTGCTATCAGTCATGGAGGACACCACCTCAGGGCAAGAAATTTGCTGCATTCCAAGAACCAGAAAAACATTATGTCCTCTACTAGTTTGCAATTTGAGTTAATTCCCTATTAGATGCGTACCTTATCAGACCAAAGAAATCCAACCACAAGATAAAACTGTTGAAAAGCTGCTCCCTTGTCACACAGCTTGTGGAGTGATATTAAAAAAAACCCACTAAGGGAACTCATGGGAATAATATTCTGGGGCTCCAGTGAGAAGCAATATCCTTTTCCACCTACCAAGTGCTGAGAGGCAGAGATTCGTGCTGCTAATGACAGTCCTCAGTAATTCAGACTTAAGTATCAGCCCTTACAGGTGCCTTCAAGTAGAAGTCCTTCCACTCTTTGCCTCTTTAATCAGAGACTCCTAATCCATGTCCACGAGGCCTTGCTCTACCAACCTGTGCCCACAGCAATCCCCCTTCTTCTAGCCTCGGCCTCTCTGGCTGCAAGGAACCTCCCAGAGACAGACCTCAACAGTCACACAAACCTGAACCTTCCCAGAAAGTCTTTAAACTCTGAAAAACACAACATACAGAGATGCAACACTGAACAAGCAGCAATGCCCAAGTGTTGCTCTAGCCTGTGTCTTGCCAGCACTTCAATGGCAACAAGAAACAGGGCAAATCAGCAAGAGAATCATAGAATCACACAGCAGCTGTTCTTAAGAGCTCTCAGAGTCTGAGATGTCTCAGGTACTTTGCTGCAGACAAACCCAGCACCTGTGACACCTACAGCATCCAGCACAGTACCACTCTTCTGATTTAGGCAGAGGCTTGGCCAGTTGGGAGGGTCCCTACAGCTGTAGCTTTGCAAAAACCCAAACCAAAACAACAACAACCATAAAAAAACCCCAACGATGCCACACTAGTACTAGTCAGCACTTTGATAACCAAGACCGCTTGAAGAAGAGTAAGAAATGAAAACTTGCTTAAAAAAACCAGAAAAGACTCAAGATTGCATAAAACCTCAAGCTTCTCATAGAAAAACATTCCACTCATGATAGTTGAAGTGGATTTTACCTTACTGTGATGACATCCAAAATTTATCACATCTTTTATAAGACCGTGTCTAGTAAAGAATGATGTATTAACAACATTTACTTGGCTGGATTTAGCTTCTTAGGGCACATAAATATACTTTTGTACTGTAAGAGCAGCCATAGCTGTCTACTAAATCTTGAATAATACAAGGTAGCTTTGTAGACCTTTAAACACATGCACCAACTTGATTCTGTCTCCTTCACAAATCTGCTTCCTTACTAATCTGCCCAGTCAGTCCCCAAGGCCCATGTGCTGCTCATCTTTTGTCAAAAGACATGTCATTTACCACGTTTGGAAACCATGCTTTTAAATTTCCATGCTTTATCAGTGCAGAGTTAACTACTTTTAGAAAGTGGCCAAGTTTATTTCCCCTTCCTCCCACAGTTATAAAACAAAGTGGAAATCTTATCTGGTTTCCTTGGTAGATACTCTGCATGGCTTTTCTAATTTGAAAACTCATTTATCAAACATACACATGGAAACTCTATAATAAATATAAAGTGTATATTTCTGTTAAGCACCGAATAAAGAATCTATTTGGTCTAATAATTTAAAAAGACAATTAAAAAATAAGACAGAGTAAAATAGGAATAGCTGGCCAAAACTTTTAAAAACTAATAGCAATATTTTAGGTTGGTATTTTTTGGGAGCCTGCCTTGAAATAACTTAAAGAGCTGATATGCAGAAAACAGCCTGATCCCAATGTTGGAAAATGAGCTAGGTCCCTTGCAAGTGCCTCATGCTTATGTTATTGACCACTTGATAGGTAAAAAGAATATTTTACCCACACATTGTGCTCTCTAACATACTGGTTAGCAAAACTACATGAGGACTAGGTGATATCTTGCCAAATAACAAAACTGTATTTGAAAAACCCGAATCCATCCAGGAACAGCCATAGAGCTGGGTAAGAGCCCAGACCTGCTGTCAGTGTCTTACACAGCAAGCTGGCTCAGCTGCTGGTGGCTGCCCCAGCCGCAGGAGCTCAGCAGAATCCCAGCCTGATGCAGACCTTGCCTCTCCCTGCCATGGGGGTCCCAGAGCTTACCCAAGGGACTCAGGCAGAAATGAGTCTAACTCTTAAGGACAACCCTCCACAGCCACCCAAAGTAGCCCTAGCCCTCCCAGCCACCAGGGGACCCTGACTCACCACTCCCACCACGCAAGTAATTCCCAAAAGTCATGCTCACTGCCCCGAGCCAGGGCACTACCCAGAACCAATGCATATACTTCCAACAAGGATATGTCACAAACCCTAGGACCAGTGTTAAACAAGCAAACCCATAACTGACTGCACTGAAGAAATAAAAAGAAAACCAATCCCCAAATTCAGTGTAAGCTTGCCTACATTTTACAGTACCCCCTGTATGCAGCAAAGGGTTTGGACTATTTCCATGTTCATTTTTGCTAATGCTGTTCTTATAAATACACATTGTTCTTTCCCTGTGACATTTCTTTTTATGTTTAAAAGAATGCTCTCAGTTACCACAGAATATTTGGCTTGAATCCTCCAGTAAGGAGGAGCCACCAGGTTTGGCTCATGTTTTAAAGACAAAAGAAATACTACTCTAAACATAAAACAAATGAGTGCAACTGTAACAGTAGATGGAGATAGAGCTCCTAGCAGCACAACCCATGAATAATTCCAGGTTCTGTAAGAAGTAACACAGCTTTCTGAATTTCCCTAGAAAACAGCATGTCATTATTAGCTTCCAGCTTGACTAAAATGCAAAATGTCACTTTCTTCAGAGAAAAATTTACACAAAAGACAGTATGTAGTGTAACAACTAAACTGCAAAGCATATCCAGTTGCACTCTGAAATTCTGAAAGACAATGTGTGTATAGATAAGCAGATGGCTCTTACCTCCGTCCCCAGATCCTGAGCCGGCATCTGAGAAAAGAACAGAACAAAATTTATATTCATGTGCTACCGTATGTCCTGTAAGCATGCAAAGCAAGACCACTCAGTTAAGTGTATTACAGTGTACCTTACGTTTGATGTCAAGTCTGGGTAAATTATAGAGATCTAATCTGAACACAGTTTGCTCAAGCTCTCTCATGTCTCCCCGCTTTTTCTTTCAAGTCTCTATATCAAACTAAAATAACCTAAGCCCTGGAGTGCTGTAACATCCTCATAAGCCTCTGCCTTGTTTTGCTTGTACTGAGATTGATCTATCTTTGTTCCCAACAGTTGTGCAAAGTTACTTCACTTGGCCACTACTAAGCTCTCACCAAAGATAATTTTTTAAAATCCATTTGTTTGAGAACACCATGAATTTCCAGTTGGTATATCTTGACAAAACAGTGAAATTCATCAGATCATAACTAGTTGGAATAAACAGTTGAAATTATTATTATACAATTTTTTTAAGACAAATTATTAAAATGTCATTGTTGTTACAGAGTTTCACAACTCAGTGCTTTATTTTTCCTTTGCTCTACATTTTGATGGCTGGAATGACAGGAGTCACAAATTTAGAAAGTGCAACATAACATAATTGCCAGGCCTGGAGCTTCATTACAGAACTTTCGAAGCAAGGCAAAGCACAGAAATGCACACACGTGCAGGGTTAACAAAAATAATGTGTAATAGGAGTTTCTTTTCCAGGGAAGGGAGGGAGGTTGTCATCCCATCTTCCCCCTCAGAGAAGGGGTTATACATTTATCAGTATCAATATTAACATAGAGTTTGGTAAGGCTGCTTTGGGATCCAAGTACACTATGAACTCTTAAATCTCATTTACTGACAGCAAGGCCTGGTGGATCTGAACTGGCTTGTACATGCCACCATTGCTCAAGGTTAAAAATAAGGAAATCCTTTATTTAAATAAACAATGGCTTAACATGGTAGATTTACACAGCAGGACATTCAAAAGGGGGCTGGAAAAAAGAACAGTGGTGTTTTCCCAGTGACCATCTCTTGCATTTTTGTGATCTGGTATTCTCTCCTGATGTTCTTTCCCAAATGAGCTACTGAGGGAAGAGGAGGGGATGGTGTCTTCATTACAATGTTCTCATGGCTCTGGGAAGCACTGCTTTTCCAGGTGTGCCAGGTCTCCCCAACACAGAAGAAAAGAATGCCTGCTATCACCTGCCTCCCACAATGAACTACCACATTCTCTGGCTCTTTGAAGGAAAAAGACCTTGTGTCTCCCCTCCAGCCCCTGCCCTTCAATGCCCAGACCCCTCCCAGTCATGGCCAGGAGGGCTGCTCACTGCCAGACCTGCCAGCAGCCCAGGTTGGGGCTCCTGCACATCCTCCCTTCTGTCCCCTTCCCACAGGGAAAATCTCAGGTACACAGTTGCTCCCTGTTCCACTGAGCATTCTCCTTGAGAAGAGGAAAAAGAGGACAACTGATCAAGACTTCAGGAAGCCCCCCCCACCTCTTTTTTCCTTCTCTGTTTCCAAAATCCATCTGTTTGACAGAGAATGCTTCCAACACAGCCAATGCTAGTAGGCAAGAAAGTTTAAGAAAAAAATGTAGCAATGCACAAAAATTACCCCTTTAATCAAAAAAGTTTGAACCGAAAAAGACCAGTTGCTGCATTGAGAGAATTCACTAAGTTTAAAAAATCCTATGCCACAATAGGCTTTGTCAGCCTGAGTTCTGTTTAATACCAATTTATAGACAAAAAAACTGCAGCATGTGGTTTTTTTTCCTCTTGAAAATTGTGAGGTAACAGCTTCAGAGAAGAACAACATTTCCAGGAAGGAAGTTTATTTGCTCTCAGGTGTATGAAACACAAAATTACAGCACTGCAAAAAGTTTGTCTAATACACTTATTGACTCCTCCATCCTCAGCCAAGAAAGAAATTCTGCTTCAAGTTTAAAGAACACTCTCAAGAACAAAGACTTACTCCTCCTGCTCTTTTCAAGTTAACTTCACTGCCCACCTCTAGCAGATACTGAGCACAGAAGAAAAACATCAAGAACTCTTGCATGAAAGTAACAGTTTTCCTGTCTGATTTTGCTCATTCACCTTTCTAGCTGTTTCAGAAAAGCACAGGTACAAATATCTCATAATGCTCTCAAATGTCAGTTTTCATGTATGTTCTTTAATGAATTATTCCAACAAATCCAGAAGAAAAACAACAACCTGTTGCACACACTTGGTCCTTAAGGGTGTTTTGGGCCAAATCTTCAGCTGATATAAATTAACAGGGTTCATTACAAGCAGTGGTCTGTTGTATCATACCAGCTGTGCCCTACATGCATAAGAAAAAACCTAAGAAAATGGACTGCAGGCAATAGTGCTTCAGTTCCATCTCTCCAGATTATGAAGAGGTTTGTGGTAATCCAGATGCCCATTTATCAGACATCTGCTCATTTAATCTACTTCCAGTTACTTCTTGTAACAGCTCAGAAGTGTACGCAGCACACAGGATGATCAGGAGCACAAGATACGTATTAAAAAAAGCAATGAAATTCGGTGCTGCACTCTTCAAAACAGGGTCAAGGGTATATTGTATCACAGACTGTGAGTCTATACCAAGTTACTTAAAAGGGAACGATGGCAGCAACTTCTCATGCCTAAGACTGCAAAGAATTAACCCATTACAATTAAAAGCAGGGATTCAAATGACTTTTGCCACCCACAGGTTATTTTATTCAGAGGCCAGGCAAGGTCCACAGGCAGCCTGGAGTGCATTGTACATACCAGTTGCACACGATCCTTCAGACACCAGGAGTATTTCACTCTGCTGCTTGCAGGCAGCCTGTTTCAAGTAGCATTCGTTCTGGTAAGTGTCACCGTTGGAGCCACACACGGGCACATAGTCATTGTTACACTGAGGGGAACAGACAGAGAGCAGCAGCATTAGTCACACACCCAGGGTGATACAGCATCATCCATTTGGATGCGTGCCCCCCCCCCCCCCGCCTTCCAGTATTAAACCCCTGGGAAAACAACAGAGAGGGAGACACTGACCCTCCTTGTCATCCTTACAGCCACGTTGGGAGAGGGAGGGGGGATTTTAAAAAAGACAAAAGACGAAGAATAAACCAGACTTGAACAGGTTAGGGAAAAGATAATCTGAATGGGCAAAGTGTTCAACAAGTGCAAGAACCACAAGCAAGACAAAGGGCTCCTCGCGTCGGCAGTAGCCGCTCGTGTGTTTTCATCGGACGGCTACGAGCAGGAGGTAACAAAGAGGCGCACTTCTCCTCTCCTCCTGCACACCCTCACTGCTACCGAGACAGTCCTTTGCATACACAGAAGTGTCCACCTGTATACAACTCTCTGTTTAAGCACTTAGCCATAATTAGAACTGATTGGGCTGAGGGAAATTATTTCTGAGAGACCTATAATCAAAACTCATCCCTCTTTGTGCAGAGATATTTTTGTTCCCGTTGAGCCGCAAACCGGGATGCTCTGCAAAGGTCCAAGCCCTCCCCAGGGCAGCCAGGGGGCAGGAGTGGCAGCACGGCAGCCAGAAGTTACTCGCACCACATACCCCTCCTTCATCTCAAACTCCTGCCCATCTCCACACACTACCTGCTTTATTCCCTCTACTGCTGAAAGACGGCTTTGCCCTCTCTTGCTCGTTTTAATAAAAATAATTCTATTTTATATTGAAAATTGGGCAACCTGCTGGGTGCAGTTCTCATAAGATAATCGCACTCTGAGGCTTAGAAATACTTGGATGTACCCTGTACGTGGTAATTATACAGGGATATGATTATCTCGTGATTACCGTACCCCTGGTATGCCTCATTGTTTAATTATAACAAATGGAATGATCACAATAATTATTTACAAATGCTCACCTCTGCTTAAACCCAAGTAAAAACTAAAAAGAAACCTTACTTCCTACTTAGCTGCCTTATGCCACAAAGTGTCTGAGGTGTGTTCTTCAGGCACAATGTAAAACACAGAACTGAGATTCCAGGGATATAAACATCAAATACTCTACAAAGTGAAGAACTACAGAAGTGATTAACACCAACAGTTGCACAGATTGCGTGAATTGTAGGCCTCCACACAGAGCAGCTGTCAAGAAATTATTCATAGATGGTCAGTGACATTTTGATTGGGCCAAACCAAATGACATTTTCCTTATGCATTGTATTTTCTTAAATCTTCCTGAGCTGCTGCCCACCCCCAGCACTCTCTTCTCTTGGAACAAGAAAGAAAAGCAGCAGCCATAACAGTAGAAATCCTCTCCTTCCACTCCTAATAAAGGCCTCTTCCATGCAGGGATTTTAAACCATTGATTAAAAAGTGTTTCTACGCTATTTTCACCATTATGTTCCAAATCTGAGCAGTGCTTCAAGCAGAAAATGCCAACTTCATCCAGAAGCTCAGCAGCAATTGCTGGAGGCTGTTATGGAATACTTAACCAGGACAATGAACGCAATCACACGCATTTTCTAAAGCATCATACTTGCTTTAGACATGCTATCAGCTTGTCACCCATGGGGAATTTTTGCCCAAACAATCGTTCAGAATTTGGCCCAAAGTATGTGAACAGGCTCTGCTGCATGTAGAAACAATGTTGGATCCTGTTCCCAATAAAAAGTGGCAACCTCTCTATTGGTTTCACCCAGAGCAAGAGATGATCTTTTACACGGACTCAGCTGCAAATCTGCAAGAGGCCAGACAGCCCTACATTAACAGTATTCAGCATTAACAGTGAAATCTTGAGCCACAGAAAGGATGACAGAGCTGCTATGAGCTAAGCTGGAACTTCTTCCAAAGCTTGGCAATTTCAAAACACATTTGAAAGACACCAGAGCTCTGGGAAGGATTAACTCCCATGGCAGAAGTTTCCCCATCTCTCTGTTGCTCCCATCACACTCGAGTGTGGCTTGGCCAGCAGGGACGGAGGGTACTCCAGGATGAACACACATGATGCAGCCTTTTCTGTCTCTAACTGTACTGGTCCCACCCATTCTTCTCATCACCGCCTTTGAAGAGTCAGTATTCAGATGGAAAAGGCAGACACCTAGGAGCTACTGATGAGTTAGTCACAGGGAAGAAAAGAAGCAAGAGCTTCCAGATGGATCCTGCCTTGACTTTGAGCTGGCATGACTCTGAAAGCCACCAGGAAACCATAGTGGAAGGTATCCAGGAAAGAAAACAAGACCACCCATGAAAAGGTTGTGACATTAGTCATCAGGCTACTCATGACCCACTAGGGCCAGACTCTTGACCACAGTGAATCCAGCACTCGTGGCTCTTCACTGTCATAACATACTCCTTGCTAGTACTGGAGGTATATTAGACATTGACTGTCATAGTTTCCTCAGTTTAGTGACACATTTTTGACATTTTTGGCTCCATAGACCCAGCCCTAGATAGGAGAATGATCCATAAAGTAAGGCCTGACCAAGCACTTGGGGAAATCCATGTCAAAACTCCCACTAAACCCAAAATCTCCACATCTTATGCACACGAGATTGTTAAAGACAGCTGCAGAGCAGGGAAACTGACATATCCAATTCAACCAGTTTCATTCAAAGACAGCACTAGCAGCTCAAGTGCCCACTAACACAGCTAAAGACAAACCAGCTTTGCAAGTGTTGGGGGGCAATGCTGTGCACTGAAAGCATAACCTTTATTTTCTAAATAAAATAATAACTTGTGTAACTCCTCCTCCTGGTAACACTATTAAAAATTTGACCTTCTACTCTTGGGGATTAACTACTCCCCAAATACCACCTGCATCTTGAACCAAGTAGCACGAAAATACATTCTGAAAATACACTACAAAGCAGAAAGTTGGCCAGCTGATGTTGCAGCTCCACAAACACTGATGTACGTGAGGGATTCAACATGCACGAAAACAGGACTCCTGCCTCACAGTGAATGAATGTCCACAGTCTTGGTGACTGAAGAGAAAAGATATGTAACACTGAGGGAAATACCCCATTATATTTTTTGATATGTTAATCAAATCTAAAAGGGAAGACAACCCAGGCTGCCAGACTGATGGCTTTGGGCAGACTGTGGTACAGACTCCAATGATTCCTGTCTCCAACCACATTTGTTCAGGCACAGCTCTGCACCATCTGGTGGATCCATTTCAGTTTGCCCTGAGTAGGGAGGGAAGGGGTGGTGGTTTCCCCCACACTCATCCCCAGTGCTGGAGCCAGGATTGGCCCAGTGCCTTCATTCCCTGCAGGCACCAAGGTCTGTGCTTGCCCCAAGCAGGGGACAGGTCTGCATTTAGTGACCAGAGCAGGACATGGTGTTTCCAATTTGACACATCTCATCCTGAGGAGTCAGTGAATGAGCCATTGCTTTGCAACAATACAACGTGAGAGCCAACCCATATGAATGCTTTCTTATCTCATGTCTGCTGGCTCTCCAGGGATGGAAGCCTGACTGAGGTGTTCAGAGCAATCTGATCATATTCACCCTTTCAAACAGAAATAAATTATGTTTCCCTCCACTTGGACAGATGTGATGCACCTGTGATTCTGGTTTGGAAAAAGCCCAAATGAAGACTGCAGTTGCCCTGATCCCCACTTCTGCCTCCTCCCCACCCCTCAAGACACAGGCTGGCCAGCCCAGGACTTTTCAACAGGACAGAGGCAAAATTAGCTTTCCATCCTTGTCTGTTCTCTCAGGCTGCAGTTAAAGCCCTTGGCAAATTCTGGAGAAAACATAAAAAGTAATTATTGTGATGAGGACTGTGCTATTGATTTGCTCACTATCACCCCAGAGAGATGTCACTGAAACGGGGGACCTGAATTCTGATGGAGGACCCCCTTGCTCATGACATAAATTACCTGGCTGGTTCTGCCTTTCTCAGACACTGCACTAGAAATTAATTTTCTACTCTGGTGGTGTCTCTCTTTGGATTGTCACGTTGTCCACTGATGTTACAAGAGAAGCTAACGTCCCCCCAAGCTCTGCCTGTATCAAAGCAGACGTGTTTGACTACAGAAGCCTCAGGCACTGCACTGCCCTTCACAGCCCTGGCACAGGATCAGCCACAGGTAATTTGCCCTCCAAGGTCACAGGCAGCCCTGTGGCTCCATGGAGGGCTCAAATCAAGACAAAGAGCTCTGAGTGTTTACAGGGCCACTGAAACCAAAGATTACTGCTGATTTCAACTCATTTACTAGCGATCAGGCCCACAACTGACCAATTCATTCTTTTGATCTCATTTACATATTCATACACCAATTATCTGCTTTCCTTAAATCTGTTTCAACTGCCCCCTACAGAACTGCTCAACTCAGCATACACATACCATTTACCTCCCAAAGAGGAGACAACACAGCCCAGAGAGGTCTACTTAGCTTCATTTACCCTGAATCATGAGGGACCAGCATCCTGCCTTGGGATAACGGTGCTCCCAATGCCTTCTTCCCTGTTGATTGCAACATCTGAGTTTACTCCTTTTGTGTTATGAGTCCCCTGCCTTATGCCAAATAGAAACACCAAACTGGGGCCAAAGACAAGACCCGAGCACTCTCTGTGGCTGCTCTAATTTCCCAATGCTCATGGCACAACATCTGCCCTAGCTTTAGCACCAGGCAATGGGACAAGCCACAGACGTTCCACTGCATTACAAATTTTTCTTAGAAAGAGAAAACAGACCAAGCCTTGAATCATGGCACATGCTAAGCCAAGGCAAATGCTCAAAACAGCACTGAATTTTTGATTGCTTGCAAACTAGATATGGAATAAAAAAATCCAACATGGTCAGTATGAATTCTCTCCCAAAAAGGGAAACACAAGTACTTCAGCAAACAACGATCTTTTTCTTATTACAGAAAATTCCTTCTTTGGTTTAAATGAAGGAATTTATCACTTGGGATTTTTCTCCAAAGACACATTTGGCTCTAGAAATATAAACGATACTTGTCATGCTTCAAAGCAAATAGTCTATCAAAGCTTGGTAATAAATTAATCATTACAGATGTGCACGATCTTGAACTGTGCACTATTTGGCCCGCTCTACTGTAAACACTCAAATCAGCGTCACAAGTTCCGCAACTTCACAGAACCACATTTAAATGCAAGAAACCACAGGGGCATAAATGTACGTACAACGCATGCCAGTACATGCTTAAAACTCCTTTAATTTGTTAAGTTTTTATTCAGGTCATTGTGTAAAGCACAGCTGGTTTATGAGTTGGCTGAAACATACTAAGTGGAATCCTTCACAATGAAATTGTCTGACTTTGAGAACACTCGAGGTTTAGACGTAGCTGCAAGAGGGAGAGAGAAGAAACAGAGGGAAAAAAACAACCTTACTACTCAGTAATAGCCCCCCTAAACTATATAAAATATAAAGGAAGTTCATGACTTTAGAAAAGAGGGATTGCTCCTTAATCTGATCAGCTGTGCAGATAAACAGGCAGAAGCATTGTCACTATGCAGCCTTTCCTGAAAATATTGCATAAGCACATTACAGATCCATTTCTTTAACTAGATCAGAACTCCGAATACAATAAGCCATGATCTATATCAGAAATGAATGTAGAAAGAACTCTAAATCCTTGTTAAAAGGGCAGAGACGAAAAATCAGAAATGCACAACCCGGAACTGCAGACCCAAGGAGACATCTAAAGCCACAGCATCTGCATTTTCCCAGAGAAACTTATGTCTTCTTGACACCAGTTGGTTTTCCTGCCAGCTTTTATACATGCTGCCAGGTTTCTCCTCTAACTTCTCTGCACACAGAGAAATAAATTGCCAAGTGATGGGTTATAAAGAGATATCCTTGATTTGTATTCTCTTTAGTGAATTAAAGAAAGAAATACCAATCTTCTTACCTTGAACTGACAGACACAAGTCACACTGTCTCCAATCCTTAAACACTCCCCATCAAATTTACAGGTATTGGTGTCGCAGAGAAAGAGATCATTTTCTCTGTCATCGTAACCTCAAATATAAAGAGGAAAAAAAGAAGAAAAAAAAAAAGTCAGCTTTGGTCGAGCAAGAACAACAATACGGGATTATTGCATTTTAATGCACCCAGCAAAATAACCTTGTTGACTAAATGATAGAGTCCAGATTTTCTTTTGTCCTTCCCTGTCCTCAGTTTTCCACTTTTTTTCATTTCTCCCTCAGTCCTTATTCCCTACTACCTCATACACTTTTTTTCCTGTTTCACATAGTCTGTTTCCTCAAAAGTCACCCAGTAATTATGCTATTTCATGGCTCTGGGTTAGAAATGTCATCAACTTTTCCCCATCCGATCGCAAATCTGTTGGACCGAAGTCCAAATTGGAATTTCTCCATCTCACGACACAACAAAGCCCCCAGTAATAAAGACAAACAGGCTGTGTGTGTTCTGTGATGGTCTGTCTGATCCCAATGAAGATTGATTACCACTAAGTTAACAGAAGTGCCAGGTTCCCCAAAAGCTGCTAAGCAAACCTAGCTCTTTGCCTTCATTTTTCTCTAGGAAAAACCAACCTATCTGACTGAAGATTCAGTTCACGAAAACAAGCATGAATTTCAGATTTCACTACCTAACTTCCCACTCCAACAGTGCAGCAAGGTATTAAACAAAGCAGCTATATCAGACTCCAAACCCATTCAGATCTAAATCCATCGATTTTAAAAAAAACATCGGAGCGCTCTTTACCATAAAACTGTATGTTTAAAATTAAGAGCTTACAGCAGAAAGTCCCTCCCTCCCCGCAATCTAACATTACCCCAAATGCTGCTCTTTTCCTTCAAAGGCTATCACGGTCTAATTCCAGAATTACTTCACATATCGGAGAAGGGCCGGCTGATGACCTACATAGGAAACTAATTATAAAGGTCAGCCCGACTTTAAGGAACAGACACCGGGTGCCGGTGTCCATGCTCTAATTTGCTCTCCATTCGGTGTGCACAGGAATAGCCGCCCGTAGGCTGCACACACACACACGGCTCGTCTCCCCTCTCCCCCTTCTACCGCAGCCACACGCCACGGCGCCCAGTTTAAGCGAGGATCCGCGTTCCGGCGGGGCCGGGGAGCCGTGCCGCGGGGAGCAACCGCCCGCAGCCCCAGCGCTGCGCACCGGCGGAGGGCGCGGCTGCCGCGCCCGGCTCTACGGAGCAGGGGGCACCGGGGCACCCGGGAGCTGCGGCCGCCCCGGGAGCGGCGTCGAGCCCCGACGCCCGGGGCTTTTTGCCTTCTCTGTCCCCGTGTTTTCAGCGGCACGCGGTATCTCCGTCTGAAGTTGCCTCCTCCGGGCTCGACCGCGCAACTTTGAGCTCCCGGCGGGGCACGGCAGGGCTGTCGGGGCGCTCGGCGGGGCCGGTCGCGGGGTGCTCCGGTGCTTACCGGAGCAGTTCCAGCCGGTGGGCGTCTGGCAGTCGCTTAAGGAGGTAGGGAAAGCCGTCAGCTTGTCGGGGCGAGCGAGGACGAGCAGCACGGCGGGCAGCAGAAGCCAGCAGCAGCAGTCGCAGAGCGTCCAGCTGCCGCCGCACTGCCGGGGCGGGGAGGGCTCCCAGGGCACCATGACTTCCTAACTCAACTCTCCGGCGGCGGCGTGCCCCCCGGGCGGCGCGGCGGGCGGCAGGGATGGGCGGCGGGGCCGCTGGGCATCCCGGGGCCCCGGCCGGCGGCGGCAGCAGCAGTGGGTCAGCGAGCAGCGGCCGATCGCGGGCACAACGCTGGGGCGAGCGGCGGCGCCCCGGGGGTGCGGGCGGCGGCGGGGCGGGGAGAGGCTGCCATAGGGGCCGGGCGGCGGGGAGCGGGGGGAGGGCGCGGAGGGGCCGGAGCCGCCGCGCAGCCGCCGCCGCCGCCTGCCCCGCTCTGCCGCCCGCATCCCTCTGCGCGGGGGAAGCAGCGGGTCCCGGCCCGCCGCCTCACGTGACGCCGCCGCGCCGCCCCCATTGGCCGAGCGGGATGCGGGGACCGGCGGGCGGGGCCCGAGGAGATGATGCTCCCCGCGGCAGCGCCCGGGGCCGGGCCCGGGCAGCGGCACCCCCGCTCCTAGAGACACCCGGGATCGGGAGTGCCGCTGCCTGGCCCGACTGCGGGGATACGGGCACCCCCGACGGGGCGGGGGACGAGCAGCGCCGGGCCGGTCCCCTTCCTGCGCACCCATCCATACATGTGCGTGCCCCATACACCGTGGAGCTGCAGGTGCAGGCTCACCTGGGTGCGCAGGCTTGCACATACGTGACTCGCTCTCTCCCCTGCTTTCCCCCCATCGCGCCTACATGAGCGGGAGCCGCTGAAGTTGCTCCCGGGTGTCGATATTTAATCACGCGCGGATGCGACGTTAGGAAAATTAAAACCACCGTCACCCCACCACGGTGGGGTCTGTAACGGGCGCACACGGCTGCCGAGGGGAAGGAATGAGCACTGCGGGAAAGCAGGGAGAAGAGTGAGATCCTGCCCAGCCTCGGCAGGCAGCAGCCAGGGGCTACTCGAGCTGCGGCACGACCCCCGCCACGGAGCCGGCGGAAAACTGCACCATCACGGCGGCACGGAGGGCTGCGCTGCCCCCAACCCACGCCCGGAGACCGCGGAGCGAGGAAACCCCGCACCGCGGCAGCCTCCTCCGCCCCAGCCGGCGCTTCGCCACGGGGCTGCAGGAGCCCTTCTCTCCCCACTGCGCCCGTCGCCGCAGGGATCCTCCTCCCCTCCGGAGCTTTAGTTTTAGGAGGCAGCGATTAGGATGGCCGGTGGGGACTCCCCCACCTTCCCGGGGCGGCAAGAGTACAGCAGCCCCGTTTCCCCCACAGCCTCTCCGGTCGCAGCTCGCAGACGCTCACCCCTGCCCCAGCCCCGCCACAGCGGTGGGGGCGGCTCAGTTTCGCCCCCTCCTCCGCGCATCTCCGCGGCCGCTCGCCGCCGGCGCGGAGGAGCCGACAGACACCTGCCCGGTAAATGGGACCCCCGCCCGGTGCTCAACGTGCTGCCGTGCCGGGGGCGGGATGGGGCGGCCAAGGGCTGTCGCCGCGAGGACGCGTTAGACCGGAAAATAATTTTAAGCATCGGATCAATTTGTGCAGATGGCAGCAAGGAAGAGCTTTCTAGACATGAGTGCTCAATTCCTGCGGACGCGGGTGGGAGCCGAGCGGCCCGCCGGGCAGGAGCGCGGGGCTGGGGGCGGCTGCTCGGCCCGGCCCCTCCCCCGCCGCGCTCCGCAGCTCCGCACCCCGCGGCAGCAGTGAGTGCCCAGGGGGGCTCCCGGCTGGGAGCAGCACGGTGTCCTCACGGGCCCGAGTAAGTGTGTGGGAGCCCTGCTGGACGTTTGCTTTTCCCGAAAATACGACCTCCTTTTCGACCCCTAAGTTAAAAGATGTAGGACTCACTCTTTAAAAATACTGGCTGACATATTTGATGCAACCATGCTTTCAGGGGTCTGCACAGAGCTATACAACAGTACTGCTTTGTATCCCCATGAGGATCCGGAATATTTTATGCTCATGTAACTCCTATCTAGCTTCTCCGTAAGCTCTAAGACAGGCTTTGCTGTGCCACTTCTGCCCCATACAACTACGTCTGCTCCTCACTCTACCTCCTGCTCTCTGTACTGACCTTGTCTTCCTGCCTGTAGTCCAGAAGCCTTTGTTACAATTAAAAGGGTATCAATTTGCACGTTCCAGTATGTGCTAATGCTCTGATGAAGATCCACAAAAATCCCTGTGCCTACTGTTTCCTATTGACTAATCAAGCCCTAAGCAGCACCTAGCAGAAAGGAAATACTAATTTTTACTGCCTGCTAGTGGTTGCACTGAATCTTATTCTTCATCTTCTGTGGGCTTACAGAGCACCTGCCAGCTGAGCACCTGGAGCCAGATCAATTTTTTTCTCTCCCTTTAGCTCTTTACTTTCTTGTGCCAGTCGGTTATTCCATTTAAGATCATATTCTATTTCCCCTCTCACCTCTTCCTTTTTCTTTTTAACTTGTTTCTTCTTTCTTATATTCAGTATTTGTTGCCTGCTGAAACTCAGCTCTCTGCTTGGCTGATCACTGAGGTGCTTAAAAATGAAAGATGTCCTGGCTGACCAGGTACCACAGTCACACAGCCTCACCAGGGCAATGTTCCACTCTCTCTTCCTTTCTTCTTGCTCCCCCTACTTGTTTCTTCTTCCCAATTCCCTGGCTCCTCTGTGTGGTTTCACTGCTCTATTTTCCCCATTACCATGGCCCACTGTTTCTATTCTCATTGTCTTTTTCTTCTTTTCCTCTCCCTCCTCCCTCCTTTTCACACCTTCATCTCCGCACAGCTACAGATCATAAAGGCTCTGCTGGCCTCCTTATTTAGAGACCAGCTTAACCCCACCATACAGGGAATGTGAGGCCAGTTCTTTTCTCAGACTCACAGCCAGGCCCTCTCTGATCTGTCTCTCCTGTCACTATAACTCACGCCTAAGATGATACTGCAAGTGTATCTGGCATTCACAGAGTACCATTAAATACAGCAGCAGGAGCCCGGCTACGGCCCCTGTTCTCCCCAGAGTGCTGTATAACACCACAGTGACCGTGTCCCAGGCACACCGTTCTGACTTATATTTACCCTGCCTTTTTTTTTCAGCCACTCAGACAACAGGCACTGCCTGGAGAGACAAAGGAGCCCCTCTATTTTTGTAATTGTTTTCTGACTTTAGGATACAGAAGCTCCACCAGAGGTCCTGTAATTGGCACCACATGATGCTTGAACTATGAACCTGAAACAGTCTGAAGGGCAATCTGCTTAAGGCACAGTATTAAGGTTTTAGCTGTGCTAACTGGTATTAAAAAAAAATTCCTTGTTGATATGAAAACTTTACTTATAAAAACATTTTTGTGTTAAGGTACATCTGTCAGAGTTCCAAAAGGGACAGCTAGACCCATGAGCCCCATTTCTCCATTACCCTCTCCAGCAATTTCTTTTGCATTATAGAGACAGACTGAGATACAATCATTTTTTCATGTAGTTCCTAGCTCCAAAGCATACATTCTTCTGCCCTACTAATCCGACACTCCACACACAATCTCTGGGTAGCAAGTTATTCCCAGCTATACTTCAACACTTAGGCAACTTGACACCTTCATTCTTGTACTCCCTGATGTTTCCATCCCATCTCATCTCATCACTACATGAAATCTACTACTTCTAAATCATGCAATGATGGGTTCACTGCCACGCAGGCAGCATTATGCTACTGTGATGTACAAACTGCAACCAGCATCTTCTCAGTGAGATACTGGGGTCACAACACACGCACCCTGGCTCCCCATTCTCCATCTCTAAAGCAAGTGCCAAAGACGAACAGACATTGGTACAGATCCTTTTGATTATGTGTTTGGTTTCAGTGTCAGGTAAGCAGCAAAATCCACCTGAATTCTTTTTTGGAAGGGCCCTTCTACGTGATGAGGGGATACTACTCCTCAAATATTAAACCTCTTACTTGTGAAGGTTTTCTGAAGCCCATGCAGCTTTTAGATGCTTATACTACAAGAAATGGCCAGATGAGAGGTCTCAAGGACAGCTGATACTGATACAGTTTTACCCAGTACACATGGTCATGCCACATGTACTACTGTTGAAAGGAGATCAGCTACCAGTTGAAAAGCAGCTGTTTGAGGTGTTTCACGTGCTCTGAAGATCTCAAAGCAAGAGCAGGGTCTGCCCTGGCTCTGCACTGCACTCCTTAGGCTAGGACTGGGCAGCAGTAGCTGGCAGCTGAGGCCTGGGGCCAGACTGCACCTGATCCCAGTCCCACGTAGCCATGTCTGTGAGTAATGCCTTCTGTTGCTGTGCCTGACTAGGAGGTGGTGTAGTAGTGACGAATTATGCAACCACAGTTATTCACACTTGTAGTATATCTTGGCTGTGCTGCTCTTGGAAGCTTGCAGTTTCCCAAAAGTTTCCCAGAACTTCAGAGAAGCCAAAAGCTACAGCAAAACCTCCTCAGCAATACAAGCCATGGGTACACAACAGCCATTCTCCTTCTGCTCTGTCTACCCAAAGACTATAAAACTGAATTTGTGGGTATTTGTCTTTAAAACACTTTATCACCTGTGTCTGATGTCTCTAAAGGCCTTATGAAGGTGACCGTGGTCAAGAATACCAATGAAAAAAAGCTTCTTACAGTCTAACTGATACTCATAAAAGTTTTTCTTCAGTCAGCACCACAAATATAGGTATAAGAGTCCACAGCCACCAAGAACAAATCCCACCAAGAGACATTTGAGCTAGTCTCTTTACTACTTCAACCATAATGCCACATGTTTATGAAACACACGTGCACAGAATATAAAAAAAATGCACTCTGCACAGTTCTTGAGAGAGCCACCCCATGTGTGTCAGCTACTGCAAGATACTACCACCAGTGTTAGCTCCTAGAAAAAAACAGTGAAAAATTCTATTTAATTTACAAAAGAGTTGATCAAATAAGGTTCTAGCCAGTACTAAAAAGAAAGGAGCATAGGGGTCACCTATTTTCTATGGCAATTCTTGTCAAAAGAGCGCATCTGATTCCAAAGTCTCCACCAAAAAAGGCCTGGGACCCCAGCTGCCAGTTAAGAGGACCAAACCCAGAAGAAAAGGATGCTGCTTATTCCACACAGCCTATATGCACTTACTATGTATGAAGCTGGAGTTTCTCCCGACCCGTGGAAGAACAATGTTTGTTTCAGGTCTGTGTATTTTCAGGCCTGTTTTGAGCAAAAGTTGGCAGACTTAGCCTACCCACATGTTCCTGTCAGAAGTTTGTGAATCTCAAGCAGATTTTAGGATCATCTATTTTTCATGTGTGCAAGAAAAGCACACGTGGCTTTGCTCGAATGCACAGGCAGTAGGGTACTTTTTGCCTACATGCCAATTTACAGATTTTATACAGCTTTCAGCTAAATCACATATCTCAATGCAAAATATACCACTCTTGGATACCACATGGATTTTTAATGCTTTGAGACATCCTCTGGGTCTATAAACAACAAGTAGATTACACTCATCTACATACTGTCAGACTTTTTTCCCCCCTTGCTTGCGAGAGAAATATGGCTCTTATTCTTCACTTGAACATATGTAATCCAAGTACAATTCATGGCCAGTTATGAGAAAAGTGTGCCATATTTTTCATTGTAGTTAACTGCTTCAGAGCAAGACTCATGTATAAAGATGAAGAAAGGTCTCAGCTTTTCCTGAAAGACAACTTGCATTTCAGCAATGTGTCTCACACTTGGAGTTTTGACTGAAGCATTCCACTACTTTGGTGACCTGTTATGCAAAAAAAAAAGCTGTCTTGTGTTACGCTTTACTTTCAACTCAATGCGATGGCACATGCCAAGAAACAGAACAAAGTATTGCAATATATACTGGAACACTATTTTGTGCTGCTCCACACATGAAACTGATGTCAGAAAAAATTGCACAAAGGGCATGGAAAATGCAAATAAATACTGTGATCCTTCCATGTTCAGTTTTAAATAGATGGATTGAAAAGCATGGACCCTAAAGATTTATGCATCTGTTTATAGTCCATTCTGGAGTTTTAACATTTCATGCAGCCTGTAGGAGGGAGTGTATTTATTTATACAAAGTCATGGTTATTCAGCAGTGTTTATTCCTGAAGAGCAACAAAACGTCTTCAAGAAGAAATTCATAACTGGTTTACTACCAGGGTTAGCTAACTTAGCCATCTTATTTCATGACTGATTTACAAAGAACTTTGCTCCTACAAGCACCTGTGTAGCACTGGACATTTTGCTACCAGCAGGAGAAATCACCTCCATCTCCCAGGACAGAGAGCACTACAATGGATTAAGTGGCTTGATGGCTCTTCAAAGGGATAGAAAGAGGTGGTGGTGGTGGGGACCTTTACAGTTGTGGAAATACTTAAGCTTTATTTTTGCAGCTCTCTTCCCAGCACAGTACTGAATGGAGATGCAGAACTGGGGCCTGCAATGAGAAAACGCGTGGCAGCTGTTCACTGATAGAATTTCTGTGCAACAACAGTTTCATGGCCATGTGAACTATTTCTTCATTCTGATGCAGCATAACATCTGTAGCAGACAACGTTTAAATGAAGAAGAAAAACAAGGTGGAGACACACCAGCATTTTCAGGTGGCACTTCTCAGTCAACTTTTAGGTTCACCCTCCATGAAGGTAGACCTAGCAGAAGTTACATTCAGTGTACCACAACTGATCATACAGCATACTTCTACTTAGATATGATTCCTGCAAACCACCAAAGGGAATTAATAGTTTAACCAAACAAATCCTCAGTAGTCTAACTTATCCACTGCTGTCTCCATCTGGCAATGCTGTCAACAGAAACACCTGAACTGTGTCTATCTGTAAAGGCAAGGGGGCCCAACCACAGACAGATGTAGTAGTGCTCAATGTACAGACGTATG
This sequence comes from Apus apus, assembly GCF_020740795.1. Lineage (NCBI taxonomy): Eukaryota > Metazoa > Chordata > Aves > Apodiformes > Apodidae > Apus > Apus apus. The sequence continues at coordinate 31,451,851 of NC_067287.1, read as the reverse complement.
AGTCATTTCTGCTTGTTTTCAGTAGACCCTTGAGGACAGGTGGGTAGTACAGCTAAGCTGTTAAACAGATGCAGAGAAGGACAAGTGCTGTTTTCTGCAAGAGGCAGCATTGTTGAAGACCTATGGAAGACACTACACACTATGCTGAAATACCTCATATAGGTTCTCTGATGTGTAGCTTAAGAGTAGATGATCAGAGCAAGGTTACAGCGGTGCCTTCCTTGCACTCCTGCAGGCAGCTGGAGGCTGGGACTGCTCACGGACAAAAGCCAGTGTCTCTGTGGTTAATAGCTCCTGATAGATTTTCTTTCCATGAATTTGCTATGAACTGCACAAACATATGGTAGCCAGAAGGACCTCTGGTCATGAGCTTCACGTACTGTGTGAGAAGATAATTTCCTTAAATGTGGCAGCTGCTAACATTATTCGATACTCCTAATTCATGAATTATGAAACAACAAGCAATCATTCTGTATTCAGCAACTTGTGCCAGCCCTTATATGTAAGCCCTGCTCCATATCTCCTGATATATGGATAAATCATTCCAAAAGATAACAGACTGTCCATGCTTTCCTTTTGCATATGGATGGAGAACTAGCACCAGTGTCCATTCCTTCTTATGAGAAGCATCCATGGGTGATGTCTGACCATTGTGTGCACTGCCAGTATGAGCATCTCTGCCACAGTAACTGAGGACATGGTGTGGCTACCAAAGTGTGCACCCAAAGACACTGTTGTCTGTCACACATGAGCCTTTTGGGAACAAAGGCACTTGTATGCTCCAGGCAAATACCAAGATACACATGAATGTGGACTTCAGTTCAGCTACTCTGTCAGGGTGTTGTGCCAAAGTGACTAAGCCAGAGTGGTGGTGTGGTCCTGTGCATAAAGCAGTGAAAAGCCTTCATCTGTCCTGCCTCAGGTCAGAGGATGAATTGTCACAGAAGCATTTCTGATTGTTCTTGGGAATGGGGCATGACTGAAAATTAAGTGTAACAGAAGAAGTGCTAAGACTCTCAAAGGACTGGCATAAGAAAGATTCTCACAAGGATCAGAAGTTAAAATACTCGTAAGTTTTTTGCATGCCCACCCAGACATGTGCCTAAAAATTCACTATTTAAGTACTATAAAATCAGATTCCATATCTCAGAAGGGAGAGGCCCAAAAGAGATGCAGTTCTGATAAACAGAACATTTTGCATTTTCTATCTAAGGATCTGAAAGGGATGTTTTGTCACTAGTGATGCTGTACACAACAGACTACCAACAGGTAGCACAGAGATTATGTTGTAAGGAAAACTAATATTGTTTCCCATTTAACATATGGCACCCATACTTAACCAGGTATAGTATTTTGTCAAGCCATGCTCATCTCCTATCTGATTTGCAAACTATTGCACATATATTTAACTTTACCTTAAACAAAACAGCAGTACAGAGAAGCATTGCTGAAACCTGAAAACATTTCACTTCCTATCATGTACCTGATTTTTTATTCAAAATGTCATTGCTTATGTGTGATAGAAACATCTTTTTATGATCAGTCAGGCAAAAGTAACTATTATTTAGAAATTATCTGAAGGCATACCAACTCAAACAGTAAAAAATGCAAAAGAAGATGCTTCACTAGCTAAAACATTGATGTGAAATGATACATACAAATGGTAACTTAAAAAAAAGAGACTTGTGAAGTACATCAACTAAAGCTCTGCAATACTAGAGAGACCCTTGCTGCCTTCAAGGGAAAGTTTAATAGCTTCCATTTAAAGAAAGAGGAATTAAAGGCAGAGTGCAGTCCTAAATAACATTCCCCTATCTACTCTGAAAATGGTGGCACAGAGCAGTTTTTCATATGTCTGTGACACGTATGAACAGAAAGTATTCTGGGTACCTGCTGCCCAACACATGAAAATAAATCTGGCTTTTGCATCTGCTAATATTGGGAGACTCAAACTGAAGGTGAGTGAGATGTCTTTTCAAAGTTACTCATCCCTCTCTGCAACTTCTCCACTGTTTTTTCCCCTCTACTGATGATCCATGTCTTTGGTGACCCCACTGCACTCCCAGCCACTGTCCTATGATTTTTTGAGGCACAGCACAAACCCTGCTATACAATGGTCCTCTGCTTCTGGGAGTAGCAGGACCTTCTGGCACAACAAGCTGGCTCGGTCAAATGTCTATCCTCCTGCTGCTGCAGCCCTAGGGCTGGTTCTCAATCCCAGCTGGGTGGGCTGGGAGAAAGCAGGATACAACCAGCAAAGGCTTTTACTTCCTATGGAAATGGCACACACCCTGCCCAGAATAACAGCCTTGCCATTCATTTTTCCTTTGGTCTGTAAAATAAGCAATAACTCCAGAACAAAGCATCTACTATTTCTACAAATTGCAGTGCAGGAGAAACATGTGGCAGTTATGAAAAGTTCTCTGCAGTCCCATGTCCTGCATTAGCCACTGCCTTGCTGTATGGCTGCAGACAGGGCATGGAGAAGTCTGGTGCTATAACGTCTCCAACAGATCCCCTGCAGGTGATTTATGAGCTTAGGCTGCTTTAAATAGTTATTTATATCATAGCAGGAAGATGTAAAATCTGCTACATGTCAGCTCTGTAACTGAGAAGGGTGCATGGATATATAATATGTGGATAATAGATAAGGTGCCAGTAGATGGCTCTCAAGATATGAGGCCTATGGCTTTCATAGGAGTGAGACAACTTCTTGGTTATTGAGTAACAGCTGCTTTTGCAGCATGCTGGGAACGAATAACCACTCAAACTGTGTTTTGGGAAGGTGAGAAGACAAACATTGCATGAAACTGGGGCATCTTCTCTCCAGACCTGCCCCAAAATATCAAAGTTATTAGTTTGGTTATTTTTGATAATTCAAAGCAAAAATGCAACACCCTTTCCATAAAGCATGCTTGAAATTTCCCTTTAATTTTTAAAGTGAGATTTAAGGGGTGTTTAAAGCAGACTGGAAAAAGCTGTGAGAACGCTTCTGCAGTACCCCTGTTGCTGTGCAAGAAGAGGTATTGGCAGTCCCAGCAGGGTTATGTAGTTAATAAGTTATATTTTCTTAACTAAACAGTTGAGCTATTTCTATTTAGAGTTAGTTCTCTCAAGCATGTGAACTGACACCCCTAAGGGAAGCGAGTTCAGGAGGGAAGCTCATAGTTAGCAATTCTAGAGGGGACTGAAATGAATTTTTAGCACAATATGAGTGAAGTACATAATATTTAATTGCAATTTTTGCTTTATTTTAAAAGGAGAAGAGATCAGATTTCAATCTAGGCAGTGATTTATACTCTATGTCTAGATTTTGTGAATTGAGCAAAGGCAGACAACAAAAACAAAAGGAATCAAATTCTTCCAGGTATTTAATCACTCCTAGCGCAAAGGAGACGATTTGTACAACATAACTTTATTCAGATAGCTCCATTTATTCATGGAGCATATGAATTAGAAAATCTGCTTGCAAATTCATTCAAATTGTAATTAAATTTGTTTCTCTCAATGCTTTAAATGCTGTTTTTTCACATAGCATGTCCTGAGGCCTACGCCACCCAACTGTGATATATTTTCCTGGTCAGCAACCCTAGTCTATATTTATTATACTCCTTCTGTTTCTTGGTTTCATGGCAGGGACAACTGGAGTGATTGCTGACTAAACAATTAGCCAAGGGAACGCTTTCTCTGTATGTATCTGTACTCATTAGGCTAGTGAGAAAATGTAACTTACTTTCCTAATATCTTTCCCTATAGGTACTTGGCACTTCCCAGGAGCAAAGCAGGGAGAAAATGTAATTGCTAAAAGCTCACATACTCATTATTAGACTAATGACACCTTTTTCTCTTGATCTTGCCTGTAAAGGCACCTATAGAAGTGATGTAGAGCTGCTGCTCCCCATTGTAACAGGAAGGAGAAATGCAGGCTTGTAGTATTGTCCCCCCATCAAGCAACAGTATAAGCACATAGGATATTACAGTATTCTATAATATAGTAGAATAATGTAATAAAATGCTATAGTCATTGTTGTCATACACAGTGTGTCAAAACCACATACACAGTCACAAGCAAAATAAAGGAGAATGCACAGGACATGTACTGACACTGTTCATCATTGAGATTCCCCTGAATGATCTTAAGAAGTTGGGCTGAGTTGAGCTAGGATCAAATTGCTTTCTTTTGGTTTCTGCACATAAGGTTTTTACAGAAGATGAAAGTCTCTCAACCCATGATACTCTTCAAAACCTTGCATGAAACTCTGCTCTTAGGTTTAAGAAAGAACAGCTGAACTGAAACTATGTCAATGTGAATCACATTCCTGAACTGCAGCCTTTAACATATTAATAGGGGTACCAGAAGCTTTGGGAGCCATGTAAAAAAGCTTCCATTCTTCCAGAAGGTAATATTTTCTCTTTTCTTCCAAAATTCTTACCATATAAGGAGGCACAGACTGGTATTAGCATTGGTAGAAAGTTGGATGACATTCTGATCCCACTGAAATAAATGAGTTAGTTATTTTAGTTAGCTAGGATTTTTTTCATCAGCTTTCATGACTAATATAGTTACTCCTTGATTTACATACTATTATCTCCCTATGAACTTTGGAGAATCTTGTTCTCATTTCTTTTTATTACAGCACTATAAACTATTCAAGAAAAGCTCACCTTGAAGTGTAGAAGACAAGGTGGTTCTTTTGCAAATATGGGCTATCTAATGAATTCATTGTTTCCCCTACAGAACTGTTCTGGTAGTGGCAAGGGATGATGGGAATTTTTAAACAGAAATTTGCTAAAATGCAGAGTTTTGCTTATGCTTCACATATTATGAACCCATGCTTTGATTCAGTCTCCCATTCTGAAATCTGGTGTGCCTTAAAAAGAAGATTCTTCCACAAGGAGTCTGGGTCCCAGTTTTCTCAGCTATTACTTATTGCATCGTTTGGGCTTTCAAAAGGGTTGCTAAACCAGTGTGGATAGTGTAAAAAAATAAACTTAATCTAAAACTAATACAAACTGTACAACATAGAAGATTTAGAAAAGCCTACTTAGCAGCTAAGAATAAAGCTTTCATTTCTCTTGGTTCTTCCTAAATCCATCTCTGAACACACATGGGACCACAAGGGGAAAAAAAAACCAACAACTTTATGAGTGACCAGAAAGCAAAAATTCTGCACACGAGAATACTTGAAAAGGATTGTGCAAGCAATGTTGAGGGATCAGAGCAGTTTGAAGCCCCTGACCTTGTTCAGTGCCTGCCCTCTTTGGTCCGCTGACCCTCTTGAAGTCAGCACATCCCAGTTACACTTAACACCAAGGTTCCACGAGGGAAATGTAAACAGTAGGAGCAGCTCATTGTGTGAGCACATGGACTGTGTCTCAGCTGTCGGGTGGCATCAGAAGTCTCAGCCCTTGTTTTGAGAACAGTGTTTGTTACCCACACTTAAGCCAAAGCATCTGTTTTAATTTAAATAATCGCTGCCTTAAAAGCTCACTGCCTGAAACATTCCTTGATACTGAGGCGTGACTTATTCCAACCATGCACAGTCAAATGTAAGGGGCCTGTTACTGCTGCGTGTTGGCATAAACCATATATGGGAGACAGAAAGGTGATTAGCACCTTTTAAACTCTTTCCAAATAAAAAGCTAAACCAGCCTGGATTGGATATGAACACTACATACAAGATTCTCCAGCGTCACTTGTCTTCAGAGTCAAGTTTGGCACCAAAGGTTTCAGCAAATGAAGCAACATAATCCCAGATTCAAGGCTTCCAGCAGTGCAAAAGGCAGAACTGTTGGTAGCAGCAGTTCTGTTCTTAATGCTGCTTGTTAAATCTGGTATCATAACAGGCATTCTCAAGAGCTCATAAACCCAGATGGAGTATTTTTCTGTAGTCTTCCAGTAATGGAAGTTGACTCTTTGCAGGGACAGGTGACCCTTGTATTAGGTGTTGTACAACAGACCTCCTGTCAGCGGTGGGGATTCTCCATACCTCAAGCAGCAAGTTTTATTTACAACTATTCACTTTTTTTTTTCTTCAGAGTAAGAAAGCTGCCCTTTTTTAGGTGTCAGTAATACTTACTTCAAGTAAAGATTATTTGAATACGATAAAAAAATAGTTTGCTTTTTGTTAGGATTAACCATTGTGAAGAGTTTGCATTGCCACAACAGTGTGTTGTTTTGTAACAGCAGTGGAGAGACCCAGTCTAAAACCTCTTCCTAATCATATCCAGCTGTTATACCCACAACTTTTGTATGCATCATTCAGCAAATATAAAATGGCCTAAAAGATGTGGGTAGTGAGGTCTAGATTGCCTGGTCAGGCAGAGATCCTCTTTAGTATGGTTATAAGTATGTTTGTGTTATTTTGCTGAACCAAACCCAACTATTTTATTGTTTGTCCTTCAGAGCACTTCTAACCACCTTGGCATCTTGAAATATGAACAAAACAATTTCTTAAAAGCAACACTATGTCTGCACCTCTGCATTTCCATATGGTACCTAAAGACAGCACATAAGCACTTAATTGCAGAAGTTTGTTCTGTGCTAGGAAGCAGTCCCAGTACAGCCTTAAAGGATTACATCTTCTGCTTCAATAGAAAAGCTGCACAGGGCAGACCTGAGCTGCCTAACATGGCTCACCCAAGTCATATCTGCTGGCAACAGAGGTGGGAGGCCATGGATCTCAACTCAGGAACATTTCCCAAATCTGGGTTCAAATGTACTTTCTGACTTCATACCAGGTGATTTGGGATTTGAGAACATGGCCTGTCCGTCCTCTGTGCCAGAGAGTTCTGCAGTAAGCATGGTGTGAAGGCCACCAGGGCTGGTGGTGGGGTCTGGCTGGCTTCCCAGCCTGGATCAGCAGCAACCAAGGGCACATAAGAGCCTGTGAAGGAGTGAGAGAGCCAAGACTACTTATCTAAACAATCCCTGCCCATGAGAGATGTTGCTCCAGAGGCAGATGCTCTAGTGTATTCTTAAATGATATGTTTGTTAAAGACCATCAAACAGCTTCAAAGTAGGATTTCTGGAAAATGTACAAAATTAAAGCAAAATTACAGCACTGCTCTAGATAGTGACAAAGCATGGAGATACATCACCATTAAGTAAATAGTTAGCTTGGGGTTTTCAATTACAATTACCACACACTCTCTTTTTTCCTAATACTTAGGAGACCTATAGCACATTGCAGAATTTTGTTAATTACTGTGTAAGTGAAGAAAGAGAAAAACTACTTTGACCAAAATATATATTGTGTATTGATTTAGAGAAATGTAATTTAGATTTAATACGCTGTATTTTATAAAAGATAATGAAACCTTAGGAATACAGAGGAAATCACTTCACCCTCTGTCACTTGATATATTTGTACAAAGGTGAAAGAGAGTTTTGTCTTCCCCTTGCCCTATTTATAAAATGTGCAGCTTGGTAAAGAGTAGATTAGCAAGATTACAGACTTCTCTTTGTTGTTATTTATCATGCAAGGCAGACAAAGTAGTAACTGGTCTTTGATGTTAAGAGAGTTTTCTCAGGTAATACCCTCAGAAAGTAATCACAGGAGCACTCAAAATGATGACAATCATTGTCCTATCAATTTCATCAGTTCAAACCTGCAGAAGTTGCTTGGTTCATTGAATGGTAATGAGATCATCTCTCTATTGCTAGAAAAGCTAAGTCACTGAAATTGGGACTTTCACTAGTACCAGAGCACTGCAAGCTATTAATGAAACCACTGCTGGTTTGTGTCTAACTGAAGGAATAACCACAAGAAAATTAACTTGTAATGAGAAATTATTTAACCTTGTTACAACACACATATATATGTGCAACCTTAGACTTCTTTGAGTGTAAGTACCCATTTGGGCTAACTAATTTGATAAAAGTGCAGTGTGAAAACTTTATGGGGAAAAGCTTCACACAGGAATTCAAAGAAACAACAGGTATTAAGTTCTTACATGTTATTGCATATTTTCAGCACAGGTTACTACTGCCACGTCCTTACTGTTGAAATCAGAGATGTCAAACAAAGCTTCATGGTACAGTGAGGTCAGGTCTCAGCCTTGTTTCCAATGGAAACAAGGCTTATATGATCATACTGATTATAAGCATGCAACTCTTGCCTCCCTCATGCATAATTTATTTCACTGGCTGCTGTCAACCAAACTAGAGAATCACAGACTTCTTAAAAGTAATTAAATTGCTACAAGTTGCATTGAAGTAGACAAACAGGAAGAGGACAGACCCTAGAAATGCTCTGAATGAAGCTCATTTTTAAGACACACCAAAGGACCTCAAGAGGAACACCCCTGAATGAACCCAAATACAGGTAAAATTGCTGTGAAAGTTTAACCTTTGTCAAAGGTCATTAGACACAAATTAGACACAGATCTAGTACTGATGCTCTTAAGAGTTTCTTGTACACAGAAAGGCCTCAAAAGCTAAGTTGTATTCAGCATCTTCTGAGTCCAAGACATACTATCAGACTGCTCTGAACTGGATTTAGTCAGCACCATAGGAATGGTAAAGGCATAACATCCTCCAGCCACACAAATGCTGCTGTTCCTCATGAGTGCCCTGAGGCATCAGGAAGTCACAGAAGATACTTGCTTTGGTCAATCTGTACTAGCTGCCATCCGCTGCTGCATACACCTTGCTTTTTTGCATGAATGAGTGATACAGTGAGAGTGTAGTCCAAAGTTAAGGCACTGTCTTAAAATCTGGAGCAACGTCAGTTCTCTACCACACACTCCTCTGTGATCTTAGCATCATCATACAAATCCTTATCCCTAAAATAAGGAGGGTAGCATTGGCCTGCATGAAGAAATATGCCAGATAGTAAGGTACTCACACTGTGTGGGGACATAAAGGGGGCATCTCAAAGACAAAGATAAGATGCCTAAGCCTGGTGAAAACTGGAAAATTATCATAAAAGCCTCCTTTTCTCCCACTTCTGCAGAACTTGTCTTTCAGATTTTAGCTGCATTATTTTTACATATCTCATTTCTTATTTTTTGATCAGATATCCTCAGTCACCAATTATTTCCTTTCAGGTGATTCAGTATATGCACTTGGCCTAAGAAGCACTAGAGGAACAGCTTGAAGTTGCAGAATGAAACTTTAGAGAAAGAGTCCAAGTGATTGTACCCCTGTACTTGGCACTGGTGAGGCAGCACCTCAAATACTGTGTTCAGTTTTGGGCCATTGAGTTGGTGAAGGACAGAGGGACATGGAATTGCTGGAGCGTATCCACAGAAGAGCAACAAAGCTGGTGGGAAGTCCGGAGCATGAGTCCTATAAGGAGCAGATGAGGGAACTGAGGTTGTTCAGCCTGGGGAAAAGAAGGTTGGAGTAAGGCTTTCTGACTCTCTACATCTACCTGAAAGGAGATTGTAGCCAGGTGGGGGTTGGTCTCTTTTCCTAACTAACAAGAGGAAATGGTCTCACATCGTGCCAGAGGAGGTTTAGGTTGGGTATTGGGAAAAACATCTTCACTGAAATGGTTGTCAGGCACTGGAATAGGTTGCCCAGGGAAATGGTGGAGTCATCATCCCTGAGGGGATTTAAAAGATGTGTTGATGTGGTGCTAAGTGACATGGTTGGACTTAATGATCTTAAAGGTCTTTTCCAACCAAAAGGATTCTATGCTTCTATCTGAAGAAGTGGCATCCCAGGATGCCTGATATGCTTGTGTTGGCAACCTGTATTTCAGAGAACCAATACTCTGCCTGCAGTTCAATTGATGTCCACTACTGATGGATATAAAGTCTCCTGAGACTAATTCATTACAAAATTAACCTCCCAGATTTTAAAATATTTGAACACGTCCCAAAACAAAAGCATCACAAATGGGAAATATATATATATATATATATATATGTGGCAATCACCTATTAAGAGCTATAGACATAGGACCCAACAGCTGGAGAAAAGTTCTTGTAGACGAGCACAGATCTTCTGCCCTGGTGTCCTTTCACAGCTACACTCTTCATGGTCTAGGTTTACAGGGACAGGATGCAATTGCAGACCAGAGGTAGCTTCTCTGATCAGGCACACACACTACAAATATATCCTCAATTGTATAGTGTATAGCTTTGCCCACCTCCCCCTCCCTGTTAATTTTCTTTAAAGTTCAATATTTGTTAACTGGTGGAAGTTCTGCTCTGCTTAGGATAACCTTTTTCATTTTCTCTTAATCTTTTGCTATTCTCAACCCATCTCCCTTTCTGAAAGAAAAAAATAATCTGAAATGTCAAATGCTTAAGTAAGGTGACTTCTATTTATTTCATCTAGAGGAAATTAAAAAATTGCCCATTTCATATGCAGTAGGCAGTTCAGGACAAAGACAGAAACTAAGTGGCTCCCTACAGATCCCTTTTTATCTAGTTATAGATCATCTTACTGTTGTGCAAAGGATAATGAAAAGTAACACAGGCACTCCCATATTGCGGGATCACTTATCTTCTGCTTAAAAGGCATTACTTAATGATGTAACTATCAGTGATTTTTCACATCTAAGCAGATCAACAGACTACACAGCTTGTAGATAGTTAAGTGGATCTTAAAAGAGCAGAACACTCCTGGTGTTATTCCTGGGTAACATAGCTTATTACACTGCCAAACTAATGAAGCCCAAACCAGCAAAAAACTCTGGGTAGCAAAACAAGGCTTATCTGCCAGCTCTAGATGGACCACTGAATTACCATCCATCTGCTCACAAAGTTTCACTGCAATTACACCTCTGAATTGCTCATTCCTTGAGTACATCTGGTATAAGTAGCTTTCTGAAAGGTAGCCACGTCTTTCATAAAGTTATGTACATACAACAGCTGTTGTATATATGGTCACCCAAATGCAAGCAGTGGCATTCTGCTTCTCCCTCATCTTGGAACATAAACTCACTTCTTGGCATCTAATGTGCAACCAAATTTCACTTTTTGTTGTTGTTGGGTTTTGTGGGTTTTCTTTCTTTCCTGCTGGCTCAATTTCTTTACTCATAAACCTATGCCTGCAGATTATAGACACTATGTTGCTAAGTTCAGGCTTTATAACTTCAAAAAGCCTGGCTGTGATTTTTCTCTGTGTTATGCGACTGTTTTGGTAGCAGCTGTTTTCTCTGAGTCAGCTGGAAAACAGCTGTTAGTTAGCTACTGTCTCCTTGGACAGAGGGTGCTCACTAGAGGCAGTTTTTGGCTTTGTAATATAGGTTCATTTGCAGGAGACTGCTGGACAGATGCTGCTTTTCCCATATGCTGGAAGGCCACCTCTGCAAGCATCTGTCATGCAGTTTGGAAGGTGTTACAACATTCCTGCTTTTGAGAGAATGATTAATCAATATAATGTGAATTTTGTTCAAAACTGTATGGGTCCAACCTAAAACTCACAGTTATCAACAGGAATGTCTCTACACATTTCACTGCACTTTGAGTTAAGATTGTGCTAAATACAGCATCTCTATTTTCCCAGCAGATGACTGTTGGAAATGAAATTCATCTGTCTGCAGAGCGTTCAAAAGAAAATCTATACCCAACTCAAGCAATGGATAAACCTTGTTTGATTTAGCTATGGGGTTTGATTCATCTGTCATTTAAACTGGGTTGGTACCAGTATAACTCCCCTGACCTCAGTCAAATGACTCTGGATTTACCCTGAAGAATGGGGACGAAGGAAAAGGTCAACATCTTGGAATAAATGGGCTATTGGGATTGATCCTTTAAGCCCACTGATATTTTTTAAAGTGCAATTTTACCACAGTTTTTTCCTATGATAGATGAATAGGTATATTTGCTTACATTAGTAGTTGGCATTTTTAATAAATCTGCATGAATTGGCATAGTATACATTGATAGCATATTTATGTGATACTATTTTATATTATGGAAAAAAGGGAAAGAAATGTATTTATCACAGAAAACCAAGCACGCATCTGAAATGGTGATATTTGTCCCAGCCTTTACTGTGATCACTTGCTTCTACATGCTTCCCCCCCACTTTCATATTTCTGTGTCAACAACCTTTCTAGATTTGATCTGACTTGCAGAATAAGCTTCTGTCTCTGGAACACAGATAGCACACCTAGGTTACTGCAGGTGAAATAATGAAAAGTTACTAATAGCAGGGTAATTGTGGCATAAGGAGAAAACTGTGAAATGTTCTATCTGTACAGTAAATGGCATAGAGCGCTCCATGCAACACAAACAAATATGCCTAGAAATGTACAAAACCCCACGGACCTTTTCCCCCAGTTTCTTGGCATTATGGATTTTTTCAAAATCCTCATGAGTCCATACCACAAAAGGCATGCAAAAACATAATCATACAATAAACTAGCTAAATATTTATAGTATCAGGGAATAAGAAGATATCTTAAACACTTAATTGCAGTAATAAGCTGAATATAGAAGCTAAAATATGTACCATTCCTCACACCCCTTCTGTAAAGGAGAGGGACCAATATTAAAATAACACAGGACAAGAACAACTCGTACTAGATCTAGATGGACCCTTTTCCCTAGGACCCAACAACCAGCTTCTCTTGATGGAAGGTGTTAAACAGGAAGGTATCTCCAGGAAGTTTTACATGGCCTTAGGGACAGGTTTGCCCTTCTTCTGGGCTCAGCCTCTGCAACAGAGAAATGGGCTGGTGACCTGCTGTCCTTGCAGCCTGCCTGCCTGTCTATCTGTCCCCCCTGGTGTGACACTCTAAAGCACTGCTCCTGGTAAGGAGGTGGGGGCAGAAAGAGGTTTTCCTGAAGAAAAGATCTGTCCAATGACAGAAACCCAAGTGTTACAGACTAGGGTGTGCTCAGCTCCTGCCTGCTTTCAGATTAATTTCTATTCTGACACATACTTTTCTTTTTCTCTACACCATTACCAAGGATTAGCTCTCCTAAACAGGGATTTATTTTAGGGGAAAACCAGAAGCTGGAGTCCTTGCAAAGAGCAGAGAGACTCCTTTTGAATAAATGGCTACGGTGACCACAATCTGATGTCCTACAAACACTGAAGTACTGCCACTCCTGTAAAGGTTACGGGATTTGTCTTATCTTTGACAAACCTTAAACTGCCATTTCATATTCTAATAGAAATTAAAGAGCTAATTACATACAGTTTAGACTACACATGAGGGACACAGGCTCAGCTGGAAGCTGAGCTGGGAAAATTTTAATTGTTTATTTAGAAGAACAATCTATTCTAAGACAAGGAAAAGCAGCTTCTGATTCTAGGTTAAAATTCATTAGAGTAATTTCTGATGTTACAACTATTAGTTTCCTAATTTAGATCAAGGAATAACGACTGTAAGGAAAAGGCAGTGACTGTGCAGATTAGATCATTAGACCCACAGTCAGCAGAACTAATGTCCATTAACCTAAGTGGTGGCATTAACACCCATCTTCCTGGCGTGGACCCATCTCCCGCCCTGTAATCTGCATTTCTGGAAGAACACCTGGCTACAGCAAAGTGAGCCAATTCCAGGAAAAAAATAAGCAGGAAAACAACAACAGATTTGTTTGGCTATGGTAACCTGGAGTACAGAGTGGCCAGTGTGAGGGAAGTGGGGTCTTCTTCCCACACAGATCGCTTCATACACTAAGGATCCCAAAGCTGTTTCCTTGGGAAATGACCATGTGAAATTGCAGGCCAGAAGAAAGGAGAATGTCATTTCTCTGGCCAGCATCAATGTCACCTGAGTAAGTTCCAGACCACCCAAAAGCCTGACAGACAGCTTCCAGCAGAGAGAGGCTGTGGTGCTGCCACCTCCAGCTTGGGGATCATCGTGTGGTACCCAGGAACCACAGGACATTAACATACTCAAAAATATAAAGCAGAGGAAATTCAAATGAATTTTATTTTTATGATGATGAAAAAAATGTCTCCATGTTTCAGTAGTGACTATGAACGCGTTAATTCTAGGGAATTTTAAATATTGGTTACTTCACCTATTCTCTCTTCTCAAAAGCATACCCCTCTATTCCTCCCACCCTTTCTGCATTTTTTTCCATCAGGATTTAAATAGCATCTTTGTGTTGAAAGATTCTGTGCAGCAGGGAGAGGTAAAAAAAAAACACAACAAACCAAACAAATTAAAAATTTGCAACAACAGTAAGATTTAATGAGAGAGCATTCAAATAGAGCTGCTGAGGGCAAACTGAACAATTCAGGATGGATTACCATCTGTTTTGGGCAGTCTCACTTGGCATGGGTCTAAGACCAGAAGGGACTGATGTATCTTTGCTGTCTAGGTCACGGCACAATGTTGCCTAGAACAGGCTCAAACCCTGAATTGAAACAAAATAATCTCCTCCAACTTTCTCTCATACTGAAACACTACAAAGAAATAACTTCTACACAGCCCTTGACAAGTTATCTGTCGTATTAATCTTATGATTTGCTCAGTTGAGTCTCTGGATTTATCTGTTCTATTTTAATTGTGGCCATGATTCAGCCATCACATCCATTTTTTGTGGTATTAGTGGAACTGTACCACATTTATTCAGTAATATGCTCACTTTATTAAAAAGATAAGGAAGCAATGAAAGCTATTAATAAACATTGGACTGACTTAGTATATCAAGCCACCATGGGAGTACTCATAATTTGAAATAAACTAATCATGTCAGTCACTGAATTAGTGGATCAGGGCTCCATTTTCTAGGCACTACACAAAATCTGTTATTAAAAAAAATACAATCATACAGTCTCTGCTTTCAGGCAAAAAAATACTAAGTAATTATTTGAACACCATTTATTAGTTAGATTGCCTGACATATGGGTGGTGCTCAATATTAGAGGTCCAAGAATAGCATAAATCATATAATAAAAAAATAAAGTAGGCTGCCCCTCCCCAACCCTTCCAAAGTACTGGCTGAATTGTTTGTAAGCTTCATTTCCTAGGTGCAGGACTAGAGACAACACTGTGCTTTTGGCCAGCCCAGAAGAACCTACTGGAACACTTGAACATAAAATACTTAACATGCACCATCTCCACCTGAATTACCTGAGAATACACTGGATTTTTAGCTACAAGTGGAATGTGTCTATGGACAGTTTTGGGCCCCTCACTTTAAGAAGGACATATTGGTGCTGAGGCGTGTCCAGAGGAAAGCGACCAAGCTGGTGAAAGGGTGTGGAAAACAAGACAGACCAGGAGCAGCTGAGGGAACTGGGGATGTTTAGTTTGGAGAAGAGGAGGCTGAGAGGAAACCTCACTGCCCTCTACAGCTACCTGAAAGGAAGGTTGGTGTTGGCCTCTTCTCCCAAGTAAGTGACAGGACCAGAGGAAACAGCCTGAAGTTGCAGCAGGGAAGGTTCAGATGGGATATGTGGAAGAATTTCTATACTGAAAGAGTGGTCAGGCACTGGAACAGCCTGCCCAGGGGGCTGCCGGAGGCACCATCCTTGGAGATATTAAAGAAATGGGCAGACGTGGCACTTCAGGGCATGCTCTAGTTGTTGAGGTTGTAGGGTTTTTGTGGGTGTTTTCTGGTGGAGTGTGTGTGGTTGTGCTTGTTTGGTTTGTTGTTGTGTTTGTTTTGTGTTGATGGTTGGACTATTGTGATCTCAGAAGTCCTTTCCAACCATGATGATTCTGTGACTAGTGGTCACTGGTCAGGCAGCACAGTGGTGACTCCAGTCTTGCAGGTGAGGCAGTGAGACAGTGAATCCAGTTCTTTCTTTTCTTTCCTGAGCTTAGGTGCACAGAACAGACTTTGCCTAGAGATTGCCATTTCCCACCCATCATGAACAGGGCAGTGACCCGTAAGGCTTCAGGATGATGTTACTACACCTCTGAAGAAATACAGATAGGAAGCTATAAACACAGCACCATCAGTGAGCTTTCTTTGGAGGGCAACTGGTGGAGTACATTAGAATACTCCTTAATATGTACTCATATAGTCCACTGACAGAGAACTTTCAGGGCAATAAAAATAATAATACTGTCTTTACTCTCTTCAAAGTTTCCCCAGCACAAGTGTCACGACCCACCATATTCCTTCTTCTCTCTTACATAGCAGAAAGGCTGTTGTTCCAGATGGGCAGAGCCTTTGTTTCTTACCAGTAAAATAAATTAATTATGCTATGCATGGTTAACTCAGCTCAGTCCTTGTTGCTACAGAGTTAACACATTGCTATGGGAAGGGAATATTGCTAACAGGAATATTTTATACTTGATCTCTTCTGGGTTTTGGCACGGTAAGTGAACATGTGCTGTCCCTCAGTTCACCTGGTCCTGATGAGACTCTTACTGCAAGGAGTTCCTGCCCCCTTGCCCCCCATCTGGGCAATTGTTCTCTGTAGGGAGCAGTCTCCCTTTCTTACCACAGGCACCTCCTTCCCCAGTTCAAGCACTAGGAAAGCAGCTGATGTCTAGGAGAGCCTGGGCTTTGCAACACTGCTATTCAGCAGTCATCAGGAACACCGTGAACTGAGGAGTCTGCCTGTGTCAGTGAGATGATTTGCTCACACTTCCTGTGATCCTTGTGAGATAGAGCACAGCTCCTCCTCCTGTAAAGGTCAGTAGTCTACTCTCATCGTCAGTCACCAGCAGCATTAAGGGAGAAAGCAGGAGCCTTGCCATGTGGATACATTCATCAGACCTGGATGCTTCATATGGGATCATTTTGCTAAAGCCTTAACTATGTGTGTATTTTTTAAGGGACATCTGTGCCCTAACTCAGATCACATAGGTACTGAGGTGAGACTCTCTGCACAGGAAAGTAAATTCACATCTAATTCCAGGGTGTTTGGATGTGAGGTCTTGATTTTCCTCTTTGCAGATGTAGAGAACAGCCTCTGCACTCAGCTTTACTAACCTCCAGCTCTAAGACAGTACATGACACATTGCCTGAAACAAGGCTGACCAAACACCAAGGTATTAATAAGCAGAGAATTGCCCCCTTGCTGCCTTTTGAGCCTGTAGAGAACATTTCAGTTATCTTTCAAACTTTGCTTCATATTCAAAAAGTTCAGAAAAATGCTGTCTTTAAATAAAAACAGCTTTTTCATATAACTCTGGAATTCTTGAGCTCTGGCTAGAAAAAACATCCAAGTATTGAAAGTATCTGAAAAAAAGAAAATAAGGGAAGTTGGAGCCAGCAATACTATCATTTAAAATAAGAATGTGAATTCCTCCAACATGTGGGGATAGTAAAAGAAAAGAGAAGTTGAGGATCATGCTCAGGGCAGACACAGGCGTTGCTGGAAAGTGAAATGAACAGAGAATTTGGCAGAATACAATTCACAGGCTGCTTTAGCAGAAGCAGGTAAAACTTGCCCTTTTCTTAGAGACCTGTTGTTATGGTTTTAAAACTTTTCTTCCAGCCTCCTGCCTATCTTCCTGCTGCAGATTTTAATAAACAGAAGGTGGGTGAATTGAGAGAAGAACAACAAACAAACAAAACCCCTTATCATTCTCTGATCTCCTTCCTAAAGCTATGAAAAAGGCTGGAAAATAGCTGCTCTTCCGCCATTCAAAGAGAAAGTGCCTGATGCAGCCTGTGCTGTGCTTGACCCCTCACAGGAGGAAGCATCCCAGTTCACAGGACCTCTGCAGTAACCAAGTTCCTTCTCATGCTCTGTGGCAGAGTGGGTATGGGGGAAGGCTACCAAGGGAGCCAGGGAGCAGAGAGCTAAGAGTGGGGAAAAGGAAGCAGGAAAACTACCAAGACAGACAGAGTGGAGGAGGCTGGATGAGAATTCAAACAGCCAGAGCCAAAAAGAAAGGCTAAAGTAGAGTGCTATATTTAGCAGAACTGCTCAATTGAATGCTGCTGAAGAGCTTAAGTTCTGAAGGATCAGAGTAACTTTAACTTTGGAGCTTCTTCCCTGCTCTGTCCATGACCTTCACTGCTCACATCACATTTGAATGTAGGCGGCAACTTCTCCAGACCTCATCCTTGCACTTGGCATTTCTTTCAGCATTTGTTCATACCTAATAAGCCTTTCAAAATATTATTTATTGCTTAATTCAACACTATTGTCCCAAAGCAATTGCACACTATGGAACACATTTTAAAATAAGATTATAAACTTGGTGTTAAGAAGACCTGGGGAATGCTGAGAGTTAAGTAGCAATCTAATCTTGTTTTAAGACTTGGCTTGCAGAACAAAGTCAGATGGAGAAAGATCTTGAAGAGACAGGAGGGTATTCCCTCAGGAATTCCACTACATTTGCTCACAGCTTTCTGGTTTATGACCCTTTCCAACAACTGTAAAATAAGCTAAATAATTAATATTACAACACAGAATGTTACAATATGAATATACTCTAGTGGAATTGCATGTGACTTCAGCTAAATATTCCATGTTGCCAGCCTAATTTAATGTTCTAGAGAACATCCTTGGATTCAAGAGCAACACACTGATCAGACCAATACACTGATTTTTCAGATGGAATTTGTAACATAGAAATATATCTGCTGAGTCACATTAGATCATATATAAGACAAGGTTAAAAATTTCTGACAAAGTCACACAGGATTCTATCAAAAGCTATCAAAATAAACCAGCAAATACAACAGTTTAAACAAACGTGTGAAATTTGATACTGTAGTCAAAGGCATCCTCTGTATTTTGAGAGGATCAAGCTTGAAGAATTTCAAATAATTTATTTGGAATGTCTTTATTCAATCCACACAGTATAAGACACTGTCCAGAGCAAGCTCAAGAACATGACATAGACGAATTGCTTCATTCTGTTTCTACACAAGGAGTGAATTGTATATTGTTTAATTAGGGAGAGGTATTTTAACATGTTATGAGACTGAGTGGAATATTTCAGAGACCTTCCTCGTTTGCTGTTAGAACTGAAACAACAGTGGATGTAATGAAAACGGAACTTGTTTTTTCCCCAGGAATGTGCCATTATGGAAGTTACTATGCGTTATAGAACCATGTTCTTGTAGGCATACAGCGCAAGCCAAAGTCCACTGAAGCTGGTGGGGATTTGGAAGCAGACTTGTAATGGCTTGTCCAAAAGACAGAAAATTAGTGGGCGTATATCACCATATTCTACTTGCTTTGGTGGAGCTAAGCCAGCTACAGCAGCTCAGAATACAGCCTTACTCATCTCAAGCAACTAGGTAGTGTGTTCAGAGCACAGACCAGCTCCATGGCAGATGAGTAACCAGGAGTTTGAGATATGGCAGAATTGCATTTAATTATTTTCTTCTCCAAGACTTAATTCTGCTTAATGCTCTCCTGTGACCGAGTGAGGTGATGAGACTTTCTCATGTCTGTTTGTCAACAGAAATACAGGAGCTAATAAGAGTAGCCTCTAATAAATTTCATCTTGAGCTTCAGAACATCACTCCTTCCATCCCTGGTGGAAGTCAGGGACAAACGGAAGTGTTGAACTCTCACTCTTAATTACTGGAAAAGGAAGTTACTGTTACAAAATTACTTCTCCCACTATGTTAGGCTTTACCAGCATTTTTGGAATACTGGGATCTGTTTTCCCTCACAATAATAAAGGTCTAGACTGGAACTCCTGTGGTAGCCACAACCCTATTGATGAGCTGTGAGTGACACTGCATGGGTTTTGGGGTGTCTGGACAAGAGAGAGAAGAGAATGAGCGCACAATTCAATTAATGCTGCTTCTTTTCCATCCTGAAACACAAGGAAATGTGTCTAGCATGACTTCATCTGTCACTTAACAATGCCAGACCCCATCTGTTCTTCAGATAAAAAAATCAAAAACTTCTCCACTAATGGTGGAAGATATGGAAGGTTTTGATTGTAAAGCTGGGCAAGACTCCTTTTATTTGCAAATTCCACTGGATAGTCCAGAATAAAGCTATCTGAAACATCCTGAAAACCTAGAGCTTTAGATCTGCTTTACATCCATTATGTGGATAAACCAGAGTAAGGAAGCCAGGCACAGATCTGTGTATATATGCCCAACTGCTCAGACCCACCCAGCACAGTGGCAGCAACATCCCCATCAACTATAGCTCAAAAAATGAGTGCTGTAGAAATAGCAGGAACACATTCTTAAAGTGAGTATTTCAACTGTAAAACAGTAGGTGCCTTTGAAGGACAAAAGCATTTATTTAAAGGAAAGATGCAGTTACTTGACGGGCTTGTGATCCAGATACAAGCACAGGCTAAGACTAAGACAGGAAGACAATATCCATGAAGTTGTCCTTGTGCCAGGGTAAAAGGAAGCAGAGCAGCAGACATCTATCACAAGCAGTGCAATCGAGCTCAGCTAAGCCCACCATGGAGCACGGTTAGAAAAGTGACTGGCTAGAAATCTTAGTCCAGCATATCCACAGTAGTCCTTTTAAGTGGACATACCCAGCTGATCTTTCCCTTTGTTCTCACATTGAAGTTTGAACTGCTCAACCCTATGAGATGCCTTCTAGAGCTGGAGGTGTAAATGGAAACACAAGAACACCGCAGGCCCCTCCAATCCAGGCACAGGTCTCCTGGAGAAAGCAGTGACTTGCAGCCAGGGTGGTTCTGACAAACAGCTTTTGGTGCATATTGTAACACAATCACCACACTCTTCCCCACTAATGGGAATTTACTGAGAAATCTCAGAAGAATTACACAGAGCTTAGACAGTTTAGCCACTGCTACAAAGCAGCCCCCCAGCAGGAACTCCTGCTTGCTCACCAGGTCTCTGGCACAGCATGGGACTGGATGAATGAACCTTGAGTCCTCTTGGAGGTAGGGCTCAGTCATGCTCATTGGCAGCACTCCTCCCTGACTCCCTTCTCTTCCCCACAATAAAGGGTCTGACCCAGAGCAAGCATTAGGTAAAACCTCTCAGCTCTGTCAGGCTGCAATGGCGAGGCTGGGGACCACGCTCTGCACGTGACCAGGCATGCAGAGGAGACCTGCACTCTCCTGACCTAGCCAGGAGCTGCTGTCCCACCGACCCACGTACAGAATCTGTTGGGCATCTCAAGAGAAGATGCCTGTGAGAGCTGGTCTTGGACATCCACGAAGACCTTAAGAAGTCACAGGAACACCTAGAGGTGTTGGATTTCCTCATACTTCCTACCGCAGGACTGAGGAGAGCGCCTGAATCCCCCAGCACAGAAGACTGGGGACCCTACAATGCAAGCTCACAGAAAAATACTCAAGCTGGAGATGAACTGCACTTCTTACAACAGAAGTCAGAAATCTGAGACTTCAGGCCACATAGAGGCTGCAGGCTGTTTGCTCCACATACAGAGGGAGGAATAGAGAAATGCACTACCAATAATTTTTTCTGCTGCTTTTTTAGGAGCTCTGCAGGGGTGCTAGAAAAACTGCTTTCCTCATTCCAGTTAAACAAGACCAGCATTTTCTTCCAGTAATTTCTAGTACGGTGTACATTTGGTTTCCTGTAAACTATAAATTCACAAAGACAAGCCCCCACAAACCAGCATAAGTAGGGATCATCTCAAGATTTATGGGCATCTGTCATTTTAAAAAAATTGCCGCAAATCATTTATGCAGCAAGACACGTACGTGCTGGCTGTGAGCAGCTGATCACATTTCACAACTCTGGGCTGGCATTTGAGGTGGGGCCTGAAATACAGTAGGGTGGAAAAAAAAATGAACTTACAAATCTTGTAAGTATAGGAGAGCTCCTCCATATAAGACAGAGAAAACAAAACTTGCATGTGTGTTTGCCAGGGATGTGAGGAAGAGATGCTAGCATTTGCTGAGGTTTTTCTCCAGACGGCTGCCCAGGTCTGTGCCTATTTTGATTATGCCAGTGATGAAGGAGCAGGCTGCAGCTACGGCAGTCTCAGCATGTCCTCACTGATCTCTGCCTGAATGTTTCTGAGCTGCATTCCTGGATCCCCTTACTCCTGGATCCAGGAGGACTCTCCAGTTATTCCTCATTCCTCTCTCTTTATGGTACGTAAGAAAAGAGCAGCTCCTGCTGGACGCATCTGACAGCTAACCATGTAAGGATGCTCAAATGCCACCAGGAGAACTGAGTTTTGAAGTGAATCCACACAACACAGTTGCTTACATTTCATGAAAGCAAGTGGCTATTCATCTGAATAACAAGTTGATTACAAATTCATTATTCCTGTCATTTTAGGAAATTGTTGTCACATACCAAAAAGCTGAAACTCTTTAAATGCTTTTCTAGTGGCCACGGAGGAATTACAAACCATAATCTTGTGACAAGAGTAACCAAAGGCCAGCTATCATCCCAGTTCAACTCCTGCTGGAAGGAGACAGAAGTGGGAAAGCAACCATCAGCCTGGAGTCAGTCTGCCAAGAAAGGAGGAGGAAACATTCCTTCTTTTACCTTAGTATACCAGCCTTCAAAAACAACCTGAATAGAAGCAAATCTCCAACCACACAGAGGAAAAATTTACAGTTCAAAAGCCAGTAACTAGCCCAAATAAACAGTGCAAAGACCAGTTGTAGTTTCTGTACCTGTGGTTGCAATTTCACCTTTTTAAACTGAAGAGGCTTTGTACCCGCTTCAAAACACCCTACCCAGAACTGGAAAGCTGGCCACAGTGGCCGTGATTTAAACGTAGGATTTTCAGAAACAAAAATCAGCTTCTCCAAGCACAGGGTCTGCCTGATCTCTTTCAAGCTAGGATGAATAATACAGATGTGTTTAAATTTGAAATACTCTTCTTGTGAGCTTTCTCTTCCAGCAGCAGCAGATTTCTATCCTCCTACCCCAGCTGAGCCAAGATATTCCTGAATATTTTATAACTAAAAATCTTTTTCTCTTTGCCCTCCTATGTAGATTCTCACACACTGCAGCCCAGCATGACAAGTTCTTTTCTTTGAAATATTCAGCCACTTTCAGTGGGTCTTGTCAAACCTTTACACCTATTTTAATTGAATATTTCAAAGCAGAGTGAGATCAGAGCACTCTGTCTGGGTGGGCACTCACTGATGATGTCAGGCTCTGCCTCCTCACCCCTAGCTGAAGCCATCAGATATCTTGCTGCTTTGCACTGAGGGTATGATGGATCTCAGCCTAATGAGAGAAAACTGGTGATGAGAGAGTTTGAAAAAGAGTAGATAGAGCATGCTAAATGTAGAAGCTGTTTGTTTTCAAGAATGGGGTTGAACTTTAACCAGCACAAAAACAGTGGCTTGTGTCCTGCAGTTCATGACATCTCTGCTCCCTAGCTAGATTCAGGAAATGCAAAATCAGTCTATTTTTAACAGTAACTTTAACTTTTTTCTTCCTCCATGTTTTCAAACTTGGATGCCTGGATCATATAGGTAGATGTAGAATCCTGGTCTGCCCTAGAAATAGTGTAGGAGCTCTCATTGTAGTAGCTGCATCCAATCAAAGTTCTTTCTAAAGAATATCAAAGGAAAACACTAGAGAATTGATGCTGTTCAAACCAGAGTCAAGCCAATGGATGTATACATTTCCATTCTTGCATAACATTTAAATATTTTAAAGTAGAATCTAAACACCTACTAAATGACTATTAAGTTTCTCAAGCAACCTGTAAAACTTCTGGATAAATAAGAAGGTAGCATAAAATAGGATTCCCTGTACATCAATTGCATTTCCTTGCTTACATAAATAGCTTTTTATAGGAAACTATTGCAGAGAAAAAGGCTGGCTGAAGCCATAAACTCGTCAGAACACTCTGATTATTGGTGACCATCAGCTCCATTACCATCAGGCCACAGGCAGACAATTAAAAGAGCTGCCATGAGAAGTCGTCCTGAAACTGAGGGCAAGAGAAAGGAGGGCAGTACTTTCCTGAAAGCAAGACAGCCAAGGAAATACCACCAAGACATTTTGATGCAAGAGTTTTTGTTGTGGGGGTTTATTTTCTTTTCTTTTTTCTTTCTTTAAATCATTAGTTTGTTCTAGCTGGCAAAGATACTGTGAAATTAATTGTTTCTGTGTTGCCCCAGGCAGAATCCCCTGCAATTCCTTGATAAACTTCTATCTCATGCCCACGTCTTCATCAATTTAGAGTCTTCACTTCCCATTAGAATTAGTTGCTTACGGTTGACAAATAGTATCTGTATTTTCCTTGCAAAAATGACCATGGGGGTAAAACTTCCATTTTTATATTCACAAATAAAGCTAAACAATTACATGGCTTTTGGCATAAACAGGAACACGACAAGATTCCTTTTCAAATATTTTTTCCTCCCTTAAATTCTCTTTTGTGGCATTTTGGATCCAGTGCCTCAACATTCAGTGTAATTAATTAAGCTTTTTATTCTCAAGAGCATTTTAGTAGGATTTGCCAAAAAAATTGTGGAAAATGGCTGTGCATTTAGTAATACGTGCATTGGCTACTGTTCCAGCACTCTGTAGGCATGGACAGCCACAACAAGCATCAAACATTAGTTACGTCTGGGAACTGTGGCCCTGTTACGTGCACATGGCTTAAAAACAAGAGATAAATTCCTTGGTTTTTCTATTATCCCAAATGATAAATAAGATACCAGATGGAGAATGAAACTACAGGTGAAATGGGCAAATTTGCCCAGATTGTGAAGAGTAGGGTGCTAGCCATTTTGGTCATCAAAAGGTTGGGGCAACAGATGGAAAAGCAAAGAGCAAACATGTAGTGGGGATGACTGAGGCAGCCAGAGCACAAAAATAACTTGCTTCTGGGACCAGAAGTGGACTCTAGAAGATGTCCAGTGCTTATGCAGCCTCTAGCAGGTCTCTACTGTTCATAATGACCTGAGTGCAACCTATGTCTCACAAAGTCTGACATTAATTTTTATATTTATTTTCTTCCTTACTTTATTCTACTATCAGAGTCACTGGAAAATAGACTAATAAAATAGGCTTCAAAACCAAACAGAAAATACTAGTTGACTTAATATTATGGTCACTAAATCTTTCTTTTTTTTGGTACCTGGTTACCTAGCTTAGAATTTACTCAGGAATCTCAATGTTACAGTGCATCGTGCAACAACAACAACAAGCCTTGAGTCACCATCATTATGAGCCGGGTCAGCCTCCAAGCATCCTTTTGCTCAGGATCTGATGTATTATAGCTGTAATACCAATAGCAATGAAAAAATAATAAATCTAGTCACTCTGCTTTACAGACATTTTCAGTCAATGAAGGTATTTGGATTACTGGTTTCCCAGTCCTTGAGCCAATTTAAGGTTTAATTTCATCAGCCCCGGAAGAGAATAAATCACTGTTAATGCAGTGCAATAGCATGGTCTGAACTTGCCCTGAAAAGAAAACCAAGATGCACAGAGCTCTGTCTGCAGCTTTTTTCTCTGTTACTCATAAGGTATAATAAATTAGTAATTAAAAATCTGAAATCCTTCAAGTGCTATATGTGTTTTTTCAAGCAGATTCACTTAAAATTTCCAGCATGGGCTTCCCACAGTCACGGGCTGCTTTGGGAACAAACTCGCTGGCCCGGGGTCTTCTAAAGCTGCGCAGAGTCCACTGGCAGCAAATCCTCTGGCCGCAAAATCCAAGTCCAGTGGCCAAGTTCACCCCTCCTGGCACCTTCAGGTAATGTTCCACCACCTTCCTCCACGACTGCAAGGGCACAGCTGCCATCTCACCATGGGTTGTAGGGAAACTTCTGCTTGGACACCTTCTTCCCCTTCTTCCTCACCCACCACCAGCCCCGCTCTCCTTCCCCAGCACAGCTCTTCTCCCCCCAAGTGCCTCTCTGCTCAGGTGTTATATCAGTTCTTTCCTGTGTTCATCACTAAGGTGCATCTATTGTCCCTCTAATGGCTCCTTGGCTGGTTTTGGGGCAGGGGGAGCTTCTCAACTTCTTATCGGAGCCACTCCTGGGGCCCTTCCCCTGCTACCAAAACACCCACCAAAACAAACCAGAACAGATACCCTACAAAATATGGGCCTGACCCAGCACTCAGTTAATCGGATTTTTTCCATGACACTAGCAGAGGTGATTTTAAGCCCCTAGAGCAGAAGCTGGCTCACAGTTGTCCATTTGCTCTCTTGTCATTCACATAAAAGAAATTCTCTTGTGCCTTTTCAAAGATGATAGCTGAGTTTTAAATTCATGCTTTTATTTTTGCTTAAAGAGAACCAATTTATTTCAAATAAAATGGTCTTTTGAGCAGAGTTCTGGCACATGTTTCTGGGGTCAACTTCTAATAATAGCCTGTACAAAAAAAACTAGTTGTGACATTCATTCTTCGGTGCAGCAAACAATGAGACTGAGATGATAATGATTGTGTTTATTTTTGTTTCTGGACAAATGTCATCCATTCTCCATCCAGTCCCATTGTGCAATGGGCCTGAGCCAGAGTCTCCACGAGGATCAGCTGGCACAGTTCCACCTGATCAAAATTTACCAAAATCTGATGAATTATATATATTTTTTTCCCTACACTTTTCTCACTGCTGAAAAGATCTCCTGTAAGAACTATTACCTTTCATTTATGGTAAAATATTTCAGTTAAACTGAAATAATGGGTGCTAATGATGCATTTAAGATCCTGCTGCCGAGGATCACCTTGTGTATTACAGAGGCCCTTCACTTATTCAGTGGAGAATTACCTTCAAAAAGTAAACTCATCTTTGTTTTCCAGCACCTTTCACTCCACCAGCTGCCCTACTACCCCAAGCAGTTTTGCTACTGAATTCTGATTTTAACTCTTGAGTATTTAGAAGATGTTCTTCCTTACAAAATAACTTTTCAGGGTTTGCTTTCTGTCGTTTAGCAGTACACATAAACATCCTTTTGCAATGCTCTTCAGAAAGCTTTGTTCTTCCATAACTAACCCTATGTGGGAGGTTATGTCTAGGTTTGCAAATTCCTTGTGGCCCAAATGGTCACTAATAGTGATCCATTATGTATTTTTGACAAATACAAAGCAACATTGGACCTCTGAATTACTAATAACTAGTTAAACAACCATAGGGCTCAGGCACTGATTTACGCTCAAGATATTTATGATCAATTTCCATCACATCACTTGATCCTTCTGTTTCACTCAAGAAATGCTTGATGTTCAGCACATAAGTTGTGTTGGGCAGCAGCTGTCTCAGCCATAGATATATGGTAGAGAAGGGGGATCCCCAGTACTGGCTGGGGATTCCTGTATGGCAACACAGTGTTGCCATACATGTGCATCTGTCCTGCTACAAAAATTCCCAGAACTATCAATTTCCAGGAGATTTTTCCACTGAGTTTCATTGTAACCAATGAAGCAGGTTAGAGATAATACTTAGAAATGTGCCAGACAATCTGTTAGTGACTAATATATCTCAGAAAACAATGTGAAATATGTAGCACTGAGAGGTGTTTTTTTTTTTTTTTTTAAAGCTTATTATTTATGTTAAACTTGCAAACTGCAGATGGCCACTACTTCTGCATGGCTCTCTGGTGCTCAAGGATACAAAAGAAATCAATTTGAGATCGTTTTTACATCATTATAATGAAAAAAAAATAAATGAAAAAAGGCTGTTTCTGGCAGAGCTATGTAGATGTGTTATATATGGACTGCACTAGCTAGGTATAGGTTTCAAATATAATTTACAGGCACAGTAGAAATGAAAGCAATAAATACATATTCAGAAGCAGGCATTTTGTAATACTCCACATTACCCCAGTCATTCCACTGCTCTCACAATACTCCACCTGGGGTCACTTTATCTGCACCAACTCTAACAGAAGATTTCAGAAGATTTCCTCTCACAATATATTCTTAAATAGTCAATGTGCAGTGGTGATCATTATATACACTCATTTCTTTTGAGATTAATACATGTTGTTACCTCTGACTGACATGGTCCTGTAGATGTCACATCTACATTTCAAATAAACACATTAGTGTGATTAAGTGTTAGATGTGGGTAACACAGCAAGACCCCACCAACTGACTTAAAATCCATTTTGGGTCACTACTGTCACAAAATTTCTTCTCACAAGTAGTGCACTGGGCTGATACAGCAGGAACTTGACAATTAATTTCAGCTCCACCTTGGCCATAATAAACCAAAACCAATTTCTATTCCCACTGAGAAAAAAACCTCTTACCCTCAAAACACAGACATGCACAAAAGCCTGGATTTATATTTTTTAAATAAAGGTGGATTCTTTCACCAATTGTTTTTCATTCAGCTGAAGAATCTAGCCACCACTTTCAATCTACCATTTCCACTGCTTGCTAGACAAATTACCCGGACAAAACACAATGCAAATATTCAGTAGTTTATTTTTCCAGCTGTCCTGAAAAGCGTCTTGCTTTCAGCCCTGCCTGTATAGGACAGGTAATCTTTGTGAACCTTTTTTTAAAAAAACAACAAAACTCCTCTAAATCTGCACGATTTCTATAATCGTATTGTATAACAGAACAACACACAGTTTCCATTGTAAAGTAAGAGTTTCTTTTACAGAAGTATGGAAGGCCATTTCCATCTAAGGCCTAGAGAGGCTTTTTAGCTTCTACTGGGACCTATTTCCCTGCTGCCACCAAGCTGAAGCCACACATCTCTGGGGATGGAGACAAGAGGAAAGATGAAATTAGGAGGGAAGAAGGGAACTGGGGGTGAGAAAGGAGGGACTGACAGAAATCTTATGTTTGTGATAGATTTCTTTCATTTAATTCTGAATTTGTAAAAACCCAGACTACTTGAATATTTTGTTTGATAGCTCAATATATAGTTGCACATATTTTTGAATGCTGAAGTATTAAGAAAAATTAAAGGATTAGCAGCTGCCTACTTCCAACAGAATGGCTTGGAATTGTATTACCTGCACACAAATTATTTGAAATTAATATTTCAATATTTATCTTTTGCAAAAGAGTTTAAAAATTGTTTTGTATATCAGCAGCCCAGCAGAGCAATTGTTTGTAACAGTCCCTGTTCTCTGCATGTTTACTTTTAAGAGAACTGAAGTGATTATTTTTCTTATCTAATTTCTTGTTTTCTCCTCGTGCTTTCATTAACAGACTTTGATTTAATATTTTTGTTGAAGACATAGTTCATCACCGTACCAAAGATGGTAGCATCCAGCAATTTACCTGTCAACCTCTTCTCAATACACAAGCAATTTTTCATATAAAAGAGGAACTTATTGGAGCAGTGGTCTATTGTTATGGCACACAGACCTTTTAGTGTAGTAAATTCATCATTATACGTGACATAAAAGATGCATTATCATCCATTAAGTTCAGGCAGAAGCAAACCATTGGATGCTTACCACTGGATTTCTCTCACACCACAATATCCTTTTCCAGTAATGTGTGTGTGGTCTTTGAAGAGAGTTTCCCTTCTAAATGGTACACTACAATTAAATGTGAACAGCTTTAAAATGTAAGCCAACTCTAAGTTACTAGCATCAACATTTACTACTATGTTATGAGGCCCAGCCCAACTAGAAGTCCATAAATCATTGCTTGTTTTACATGGACAGGAAACCTGGTTTTGCATTTAGCTTTCATGCCCTCCCCCCAAAATAGCTTTCATTATCTGTTTTCCCTTTTTATTTCAACACAGCAGTGGCAAGCAGGGATGGGTAGCCTGCACAGCCCTGGGCTTCTAAATCAGAGGATCAAGACCTCCAGGCAAAAAACCACCATGTCCCAGAAACAAAAAGGGATCCCCAAGGCTTTGCTTAATCATAGTCTCACAAGCGCCTCTATTTTCAATAAAATTATCTAAATAAAAAATTTATTTCACATGGTGGCATACAATGGTGCTGCCCAGAAAAAAAGCATGATTTCATCTAAATTTACACCTGTAGCTGACTAGTTACAGAAAGATAATTTGTCTATTGAGTCTTGTCTATTTTAATTCTAGTAACACTCTCTGGAAAATTTTTTGTGTTCTGTCTTCAGTAAAGCCCAAGATACGACTGGAAAGGTCATTCTCCCTTTTCCTTTCTCTTCTCCTCCACAGTGAGAAATGTTCCAAGGTAAAAACTCTTCTCTACCTATTGTAGCTGGCCTGACCTTCGCCCATCAAAGTGTGTTGGAGTTTCACACAAAAATTTTAACAAGCAGAAATAGTAGAAAAGTGCAGAACATTCTCATTTAAAGGGTGACTAAATCTATCCAAATTCTCAAGACTGATCTATAATGATTAATGGTGTTTGGTGGACTTCTCCATTTGAACAATAATTGAAGAAAACATCCAATGATTTAACAACTACAAATCCCTTGCTACTCCCTCTGTTGGTGCAAAAGAGGTCCACAAGTGCAGACCTACATCTCATATCTGCAGTGCTGCTGCTTAAGCAATCATCATGTTTTCTCTAACAGTGATAGGGTCTCAGCTAGCCTGAATGGAGCACACGCAGAGAAGGTGCTGTGATTGACTATGAAGCTGCCCTGGGCATATTCAGAATCTGTAAAAGAGATGCCATGGAGTCATCCCTTACTCGAGAGCCACACAACAACCCTCTCACAGCACTTACACTTTTAGCAACAATTGCAAACCAGTTATTTCCTTTGGTCTGTTAAAAGGGATGGGAAGACAGGTTTCCTAGGGACTCCCATCACTCCAGGATAAGCACCGCATCACTGCTTCAAAGGGAGCTGCTCATGAACATGAAGAGACACCGCCTGATGTATCTTCCTGCTGCTTATCAAGCCCACAAGGTATGGCTAGAGGAACAAAAAGTGCTTCCCAGGTGCTTTCTATTATGAACTAGTGAAGGGAGTAGAAAATTCTCTGAAATCTCTAAGACCTCAATTGAAACACACTTGGAGAAGCATCTTTTATCTACCAAATGCTTTTGGAGCCCAATTAAGCAAAGTACAGAAAGGGATGGAATAGCCCTGAATAACCTTTGCACAGGATAATGCTTGTATGCCAAGAGCACAAAAGCCATATAAGTTATTTAAACCTATATTTTTTGTCCATTTGCAGTAACAGCTATCACTGCATGCTGTGTATCAACGGGCTGACTTGTCAGTGGATGAAGCCTGCTATTAGCCAACAAGTAACATGGTTTCACGCTCCTCAGACTTGGAGCAAGGCTTAGCTTTCACTGTGAAATATGGACGTACTGGCAACAAACACATTACTGGAACATCTGGTACATTTTGAAAGTCTAGATTCTTTACATTTTACACAGTGCCAGGCTCTGTAATGAATATTTAGCATTAAGTGTAATTATTTTGATTTATTGAGTCTGTCTCAAGCTCTAGATGTCTGTACATGATTTATGTTTCAAGAATAACACTATACAGATTCTGATAGGCATTGATGTACACTCAAGTGCTAAAGCACTGTCACGTCAGACAACCTTTCCAAAGCATCCACATGCCAAACAATGTCTGTGCTGGGGAGGACTGTTTTAAGTCTGATGTACCCAAGTTCACCTGAATGACAGAAAGATTAACTAGAGAGCATTTCAGTGTATGAAAAACTTGAACAACTTGATGCCTTGAAATTAGTCTGAAACAAAAATAATAATGATTTTAAAATAGCAAAATATAATGCCTGGATACAATTAATTGCACTAATCACAAGTTTACATTTACTGACTTTGGGAGTACAAGTCCTTGCATGGCAGCTGAACTCAGTTTTACCACCAGCAAGCTCATAGGGAGATGTTGCTCAAGTCAAAGCCTAGTGCATGGAGCTGGTATTGTTCACCCTCAATCAGTTGAGCATAGGCGTAACCATTCAGGCAGGATAAAGGGCTAATTTCCTTTTATTATGAAAGCAAATATCATCACCTGAAGAGACTACTGTTCTGCTGTTCTTGGCTGCCCCATTCAAGATGCTGGAGTGAAAGCCACTTCCCATGCAGGCATGCAAAGGGTGGGTTCTCAGAGCCAGAATGGCCGCAAGGCCCTGCAGGTGGAGAGCTACACATCCTGCTGATTTCTGTGCCTTGGGCACATCTGCTAATACCTACAAGCCATAAAAGCAGTGGCAGCATCACAGGGAAGAAGGACTGTTACCCTCTTATCCAGTGAAACAGAAAACCCTCCAAGCTTCTCCCGAATCTCTGGATTTCCATGCCATGCTCTTTCCTCCATCTTCCCCTACCCCTTGCTAGGAGAAATTTGCATTATTTGGCCATCTCACTGCTCTAAGTTTCTTTGGCTATCAAGGGCAAGTCACTTCAGCCCAAGTTCTACATCC
Organism: Apus apus; assembly: GCF_020740795.1. Classification (NCBI taxonomy): domain Eukaryota; kingdom Metazoa; phylum Chordata; class Aves; order Apodiformes; family Apodidae; genus Apus; species Apus apus. Next base: position 31,419,837 of record NC_067287.1, on the reverse strand, counting down.
TTCTCCCCAACCCAGTATGGTTAGGTACTTAGAAGTATGAGTCACAGATTTTTCAGCTCCACATGCCTTTGACTAAACTCTGCAACCCAGCTAGGTTGTAATTTCTGTAATTTCTGGCACAATCTGTTCTAAATATGTAAATATGTAAAAGTATATTAGTGTAAAAATACTCCCATTTACCATTCTCCATTTCATTTTTCAACTGCATATTGAGAAAAACAGTGATGTCCTTCAACAGTGCATGTGTGAGGCATTGTTGTGCAAGCAACAAGAAGGTCAACAAGAAGGTTTACCAGAAATTCTAGCAGAGGAAAAAATGCAATGATCTTTTAGGCCAGAGGACTGTGTGTTTTTGTAATGACTGTATTTTTCTTCTATTGTTCTGAGACATTTAGCTGGCAGTCTCTGGTATTTCTCATGAGACTGTATCTCACTGGGACATTCCCATCCTAGACACTGAAGCACTTTGGAGTGAAACATTATTTAAAGCAAAACAAAAAAACAACCAACAAACGAACTTCAAACCGACCATCGTATGTTTCTCCAAATAAGAAACCAACATGAGTGCTCTGCACGTTGCACGGCAAGGGGCAGAAGGGTACTTCACCCATTTAATTGTTTACAGCATTAAAAATATATCAGTTAATGTTAAGGATTTCTGATTGTGTCCATCACAGTCAGTTTTAGCAGATAGTGTTTTCCTTTGTTTGACCAAGAAGAACAGACTGTTGTAACAAGAACTGACCCTGTCAGCACTGCTCAAGGCAGTTAAACAGAAGATGTTATCATTGGAAAAAAATAGCTGGCCCTTTATTTTTATGGATGGTAGAAGCAGCTTGTTACCATGGCAATGTTGCATTTTCGTATTGTGAGGCTACAGTTGAAAGGGGCAAGCAATCTCTAAACTTTAACCAGTGGTGCTTGTGGGACAAAATAGAAGGCAAAAATATTAGCCTTTTGTTGAAACTACATCTGCAGATTTTTGGGGAAAAGTGCTTAGGGTGGTTATACTGTTGTGTCACCTCACTATTACAAGCATAAAGCTCATCTGGGTGTTGATTAGACAGACAAATTTTAGTGCTGTTCCCATCACCAGTCTTCATTACCCACAATGTTAAGTGGACATAAGTGAGAAAATTAGCATTTAAAATTTATTATTGTGAATTAATTAGCAGAGGTTTTTACATTTATTTAAATACAGACATTTAAAATCTTACCCTCAGAGAAAGGAAAACATCCCCTGGAGTGGCATTACATTTTAAGATCTAAAGAGCAATATGCATGTGTGCATGCACGCGTCCATGCTCACAGGTACTGAACATGTACACAAGAAGCCCTCATCAGCTTCACAGTAATTTAAGCATCAGGTGAAGCATCATCCTTTAGCAAGGCTCATTTCCCAATTACAAGAGAAGCCAGACTAAAAGGAGGGAAGCATCATCAAGCATGCTAAGGTAGAAATCTTTCTAGCCAGGTGGTTGCCATAAGACACTGCAATGGATTTTACCAAACAGATCCTCACCAACATGACATTTTTGTTGTCTGCTAACCACTAACAGGAATCACAAGAAAACAGAAGGGTGTACACCTAGGAATGTTGACTCATAGCTTGTTGTAAGGCAAACGTGGATCACTATTTTAACATTGTTTCTTGAGCAATGGGTTTGACAATATTGTTCGTAACGACCAGGTTCAGTTTGTCTGAAATGGGAAAAAAGATATTACTTTGATTTAGAGTTTTGTGTTTCAGTATGTGAGCTGGACAATGGCCAGTGATGGAAGGAAGAGAGAAGCAAGGACAACACAAGGAGAAGTTCTCTCACTATGGTCTAGGAATGAGCTTATGCCACAAAGCCTTAAATGTCTCTCAAAACTTTCTTTTTTTAAAAAGTATTTAAAAAATTATTATTACTTTGGCCAATTTCCTGGCTCTTAGTAAATTTCTAGCTAGGATGACATCTTGTGGCATTGACTTTCATAGCTTAGCACACATTTTATAACAGAAACATTTGCATCCAACCTTCAGTTGCCACTTAGCAGTTTAACTAGAGATTCCTGTGTTATTTTGCTTACTTAAGGTGAGGAAAAAATCCTCAGGCAGCTTTTTCTTTTGGTTCCTCTCTTCACATTCTATCCAACAGAAATAAAATGTTTCTGATAGAAAATATTAAGATTTTTCTCTTTTTAAAATAGCTGGTCCAAGGCAAATAGGACTGCTCAAAAAGTTGGCCATGAAAACCCCTTGCATAGTGAATTACCCATCTGCGGGCTTGGAACAGAAACAATGCAGACCTTGTATTTGGACTGATGTTACCATTTATGTTCTTTCCAACAAACCATTCATAAAATTCATGGCTACAGCTGATCCCAGTTACTCTATTTCTTTTCGCACATTTGTCTTGGAAAGTCTGTTCCACATCTTTACAAAGCTGCATACAGAAGAGTAATGTGTGATCTACAGCAAGTTAAAGGCCCAGTGCTCTTGTCTGCAACTATCATACAGCAGTGGTCAAATAGTCAATTATGCAGTCACTGACAGTGTATTTGATGATCTTCCATTTCTCTCTATCTCCAAAATATGTAGCCTCAGGAAACGGACAGCTCTGTAGGTTCAGCTTTCATTCTCATCCTGTTGCAGGAAGTGGGAACCATGCCACTGATTTCAGTGAGAACAAAGATGGACGAAAATGCAGAACTGGATGAAACATTTCTGTGAACTCTAATTTCTAGCTATTCCCTTGTGATTACTCTCTTTCTCCATCCTCAGCCCCCCCTCATTTTTCTTCCTAGAGACACAATAACTGAGGTTTTGACAAAAGAACAGCAAGACTAGTCTCACTGGGATTTTAAACAGGAGATTGTTTCTTTTTTGAGGAAAAATGTCCAACTAATAGCTGTTTCTCTTCACCACCAAATAAGCAAAAGCTGATGCTTCTCTGTAATATGCTTCTATTCAAAATTAGGTAGGACAGGGAAAATGAAGAAGGATGTTTAAATGGCTTCAGGAAAGGACCAGCCAGGTCTCAGTTTCCAGATGCATCTCAGCATGCCCATGATATGAGTAAATACTCCTATGGGTGCACAGTGCACTTAAGTGGTACTTACCAAACTATAGTCTTTCTGGTGACTTTAGGCAGAGTATTTTAGGAAAAGGAGAGGTTTGTGTGCCCATATCTATTGAATTTATCTGCTCTTGGTTCTGTCACCAATAGATATTTACTGGGGAGAACAAGATGATCAGAAGTCACATTTGATAATCCATAGCATTCTTATGAGGTAGCAGCTATGCTGTCACTAAAGGATATCCCTTGCCTCTCCTCTACTTTCCCTGCACTACATAACAGCTTATTTAAACACATCACACTTTGTGTACCAATTAATCTGAAACAAAAGAAGATGCCATTGAAATCAAGATGGCAGAAAAATTGATTTCTCAAATTCCCTTGGAGCCTAAATACATGAATTGCATGATGGACAAGGAAGGATAAATGGGAGAGGCGAAGAATGTGTTGCTATCATTTGATCCATTTTTGAAGAGACAGCCACACGTCTGCTGTAGCGAGACAGAGATAAAGGAAATTCTCATAAAGTGCTGGAGGCTATTCCATTATTCTCCTACAGGGTACACCTGCTTTTTGTCACGTATCCCACCAGATAGCTCTCATGGCTTAGCCTGTTTTGCATTTCCGTATGTCTTCAGAATACTTTTATACTATTTAAAAAACCCGAACAACAGCCATAACAAAGCCAACAAGTTTTGCTATTCACTATGCTTTATACATCACACACATAAAAAGGCTCTGACTCTTTTCTCCTCCACAAAAAGCACAGCAGATTAATTTAGTTTGCCTCTATATCTGCAGAAGAACACTTCCATGACGAAAACTCAGATGTCAGGGAGAATTCAGTATTGTATTAGGACATGACACATCTGTTATGGTAGGCTCTGGCAAGGAGCGACGTTCTGTAATAGAAATGCCCAACATCTAGTGGGTATCTACTCAATAAACTTCCTGATTGTTGGTGAAATTGTTAGACAGAAGCTTCTTAGCTAGGGAAGCCAGCAACAAGCCCTGCTTCTCTGCAGAGAAAGAAAATCTGGCCCTCATATATATAGCTCATAGGATGAGAACAATGAGGGAGACAAACAAAGACAACTACATTTATTCAGAGAGAATGGATGAATTTCATTCCCCTCCTGAAAATTATTTTCAGGAGATGTTCGTTCTCAATGTGGTTATCAACTGAGTGGCTAGTTCAAAACCATGCTGTAACATCTGATTTGCAGTTATACACAGCTACTTGAGCTTTATAAAACCACCAACATTGTTTTCCACCATCAAGCCTATAGCATCTTTTGGTTGCAAATCTAAGCCTCAACATTAATATTCTTTAATGTCTTAAAATCTGAAGAAGTTTTTCCTCTAAAATACTGATCCATAACTTCTGTGTTTGATATGTTATCAATGGGAAAGTTTCATCTGATTCAGATAAGTAGCCTACTGTTGTATCCACTGAATTGTCTAAACTACCTTGCATACTCTGTTATTTCAAATGAAAAAGGGATACCTATCCTATTCTTCCTTTTACAGTAAACACAATGTCATGACAAAGTCTTATTTAAGAATAACCTGGAGTCATTAACTTGTCACAGAAGACTAAAAATCAGAGAAATACTGAACCTCTCATTCAGCAGCAAACGCACAAACTTCAGTACATTAGAAGTGAAGCAAGCTGCATTAAACACAAAAGCAAAATATTTAGGCAACACAATCATAGAATCATTTTGGGTGGAAAAGACCTTTAAGATCTTCAGGTTCAACCATTAACCCTGCCAAGTCCACCACTAAAAAGAACCCAGTGATATAAGAGACAAAAACTACTGTACGTACACAAAGGTTTGAACTTACACAATTCACAGGTAAAACATAAAAGATGTTGGGATGCACCAGGTCAGAGGTCTGATTCGTGAGTGCTCAGGGCTAATTCTAAAAGCAAGGTTGCAGATCTAAGATAAGAAAGCCCTCGCTCTCTGACAGAGAGCAGGTAACTATTTCCACACATGGACAGCTTTCTGTGACCATTTTCTAGAGCTGGAATGAAAAAGAATAAATATTATCTGGCATCCATAGCTTAGTCCTGACCAAAACTCCCTTGTGAAAGGAGGCAGCAGGAGCAGAACAAGTTATTCTCCACCTATACTTCAAAAAAGGAGATGAAACAAAAAGGGAAAGTCACTTCACATATAAATTCAGTTTTACCACTCTACTTAAAGAGCCCAACAGCACAATTTGATCATACTCTGTCATCACTGACACTTCAATGTCCCTTTATTCATCTATCATCTCATTCCCACAGACAGACAAGAAAGGAAACTTGCTACTGCATTCAGATTGTTTAAAGATCTACTTCTCTTACAAATGAAGAACTGCTTTTTGAGTATAAGCTATGAGATACAGATCTCAGATTAGAGAACCCATTTATTACTGATATGGAACTTGTTTCTCAGTGGTTCAATGCTCCTAATGTCACCTTCTGCCCAATTTAATGATACTTTTATTCACCAAGTATTTAGTTTTACTACTTAATTTGCACTTAATCACATATCACTTTATAATTAGCAATATTACAATAAGAAGGCTTTGAGTTTCTATGGCATTAACTCCAGAATGTTTTGAAAAACAAATGAACACCGTGTGATCCAGTTTTTGCTGATGAAGCAACTAAGGCACAAAAAGGTTGAAAAGAAAAACGAAAAACTTATTTTCCAGGTGTTAGTACTGCAATCACTACAGGATTATTCCCACTTCAATTGCATTGTCTTGCCCTGCAGTGTCTATGAACGCATTTAATTTACTATCACATTCTTGTTGAGGGCAAGGGGTTCTGGTTTACAATAGAAGTACAAAAATACCTATAATTGAAATTGTTTCACATGCAGCTTCACTAGCAATTCACACCATTTTTTAGATGTTGCACTTTTATAGTTGGATATGTCCTTCTGATTTAACTTAAAGGGAGATACATGAGGTGACAGTAACACTTTCAACATACCAACTGCACAAAAGGCCCTGTTAAGGAATTGCCCATCACTTTGGAAGCTGTGACAAGGTGAGTGCCCCTCCACAACCTAAACCAGCACTAAGTTCTACATCTGAAATACCACCTACTTTGCAAAATCCTCTTACAACTGAGGGCAGGGATTCACATTCAGAAAATAAGAGAAGCAGGACATTAATGCACGTATTTTAGAGCACAAACAAGGACATGAAACTGAGGGGGCGCAAACAACTTCAGCATTTCAAAAAAAATTAGACCTTGACTCCATCATCTCTAAATTCTTCAAACATCATATTTTGATTTACAGTCAATTTAAGAACACACTGGACATGTAGATTCTCAAAGCTGTCATATCCCACGGTTTGCAGGCAGTAATAAGGAACATAAGTTACTGAAACATTCACAAAGCCAGAGAAGAGCAGAGTTCAGATCAGCTATTCCCTGGCCTTTAGAAACTCTTAACTTAAGGATAAGCTTAGTCTTCTGGTTATTTGGCCATTAATAAGCTTGGTTTAAATTAATTACTCTTAGGAAATAGAAGAATACTTCTAACTACATGGTATCTACAAAGCACCAAAACTTGACACTTATGAAACTACATATTTCTGGCTCTTATATTTGCCTTTAAGTAAAATAAGCCCTGCAAGGAGCTTACAAATTGCTACCATCCAGCCTAAGCTTAAGGGTTCTACATCTTTTGATGATTGCTTCCTACTGCATTCTAAACTCACCACAGCAATTCTCCTTGCATGTTGTTCTCCACTCCACAGCTATGACTGTTAGCCTTTGATAGGTTGCTGTGCCAGGAATGTAGGGATCTCCTACCAGTTTCATCTCTTTCAAGGCTTCCCAAGTTATCCACTACACCTTTACTGCATCTGATTTCTGAGAAAAACAGGTTATTAGTTATTATTCTATAAACTTACTCTTGCTTTTGTGGTGCTCCCATTGACCACCCCTAAATAACTTCACATAAAAATATAGCTGAGTATATAGTAATTATTTTAGTATATAGACAGACATGGGGAGAGGAGGTATAAAAAGATAGGAGGAGCAGGTACAAAGAGATGGTGAGATTGTTAAAGTAAGAGGTGTGCTTGGAGGTGAGAACTGTAGGATCTGGACAACATGAATATAAAATGTAAGCACAGGGATAATAGAAAAAAATATCAAGACCTACAGAGACATCTTTGTAAATGTCAGTGCAGAATTTGACCTTTTGGTATCTATCATACATTCACTTGTCTTTGTTTGGGACTGGCACATCCAATGTCATTTTGCATTGCCTTGCAAATCCTGTGTCTGTTTGGAAATACTGCTCTGGAAGGATCTGAGAAATAAGGCAGACAACTTCAGAAACTATAGGGACAAAAGTCTCTTCTTATAATGCCCCAGAAGCTAAAGATGGCTGTCCTGCATTAGCCACAAATGTATTTCACAGTCTTTGGGTGCAGGTGGAAAGGAATATACTTCCCCACTACACCTGCAAACTTGAATTCTCTTCATTGTCTGAACTGACATTTTTGGGGTTCACAAACGCTGCTACGAGCTACTCCAAAAAAATCCTGCCCCTCCTTCCCATTTAATTTTTTTGAACTAGCAGTACAGCTTGAGAGATAATGATGTACTGATAGTGATCCTGAAGCTAACATGGGCACAGAATCCTGCCACTGGTCTCTGTCCCTTACCAATTAAAAACCACAAATAAAGAAACCAGTGAGGGTCTGGCATGAGAAGGGATGCTACATGAACCTTGCAACTTGGTCTTTCCTTTTCACCTGATAAACCAGAGAAGGGTATGTGGGAAGAAGATTAGAGATGGAACAAAGTTGTTGTATTAACTAAAATGGGACCCAGAGGACCTGGATGTAACCAAAAGTTCTTATGACAGAGAATGGAAACATTGGTGTCACCAAAAAACAGCCAGGTTTCACATGCTACTATTGACAAAGCAGATGCTATTCCACTAAGCACTCAGATGACATCATGTTCTCACTGAAAATTACTGGGCTTGTAGCATCAAGAGAGGTTGAGGTCCCCATGCAGTTGGGACTACACATCAATCACACTGTAATAGCAGCACACATTAGACAGAGGAGGTTCTCCGCATAGCAATAGAGCTGCAGTTCAGCTGTGTTTCTGGACTGAAGGGATTTTGTCATCTCATTTTTTGCTTTGGCTCTGGAGCTTTATAGGCACATACTGGATTGTATAATGAAGCACTGACTCCTAGATGTTTTAAAAAGCATTATTTTTTAAAAAATACATATCATTCCTTCCCTCTCGCCCCTCTTTCTAATAAACAGGAAAGAAGAATATGACCTTCTAATACTGATGACAACAACAGCACACGTGAAGATACTGTTGATTATCTGAACTGATAACTTATCCTGTCCAAACGGGGGCAACACTTCCAGAGAAACCCAAATCCATTTCTCTCAGAGGCATAAAAGCATCCTCTTTTTGTTTATTGTTCAAAGGAGTTGAGAAAGGTATAAAGGAGACAGAAGCTGCTGAAGATATGATCAGCTGAAGATAATCTTGCCTCTGATGTTCCAGTTGCTTAATCAGCACTCTAAGTGCTTTGCTATTGATGCTGAAAGATGTCCTGCTCCTGGAAACTAAGCATGCACCAAAGCAGTTCACTCAGCTGGGGCCTGCTTTTCTGAATCCCTCTGCAGAGGGCCTGAGAGCACACTCAGATTTTAGCCCCTACTTACACGTTCTGCTAAATCAGGACCTTAAGGCACCTACCAGATTGTATTTCTGTTCAGGAATGTGTTTAGCTAGGTACTTAGCAAATGAGCCCCCAAAGCAAAAGTTGTGGAATAAAGACAAAGCATAGAGGCAGGTGTGCAATGCATATATGAAATAATAGTACCAGCAATAAACTTGTCATGCTAACCTGATCTAACTGCATAGTTTCCCCAACTCTTGACAAATCACAGCTTGGTTTAGAATTAAAACCTCACTCTACTTGCATTAATTGCACCAATACATTGATAATTTACTGATACATTATTTGGAATTGGATGCCTAACACAAGAAATGCCCATTTGTGGTATTATCTCAGCACACATTCGTTTTATGCAGAAGTGTGTTCATGTCACAAAACAACTGGCAACTCATTCCAGTACAAATATCTGGAGATGGGATTTTCATTTGTGGTAGGGTTTCTTTCATTGTTTTTTAAAATGTATTATTTTTTTATTTCCCTCCCTCCAAACAAGATATTCCTCCTAGAAGTTGTTTATGTAAAGTTGAAGTCTTTTCTCTTTTCAAACAGCTTGTAATTCAGATTAATATTTGCAAGTTGAATGTTTCATTTAGTTAACATCAAACAATGAAGAGATGCCAAGAAAAGTTACTGATTATAAATTATAGCATCCCAATGGCAAAAACATTGCAATACCAAAAAAAAAAAAAGAGATATTTGTACTTCCTTTAATTTTAACAAATCCAAGGCTTTTCGTTTTGAAAACAGCCTTAAATAAAATGAATGCAACCCTCCCATAAAATACATATGTCCAAAGACCAGCAGACACAACAAATGTGGAAGGAGGGCAGCTGTGGACTGATCACATCCTCTGGCTCATTCAGTCTGCCTGACATCTGCAGCCCTTACTCCTTCCTGGTTTCCACTAACTTCTTTGCTAAGTTTAGTTCCATTGCTCACATTTCCCTTTCGCTGCAGCCTGAGTATGTTTTACCTGCAGATCCCTTTGTCACCATGTGATTCTCATAAACTGTGGTCCCAGACTCATGGCTGGCTGGCTGTGTTACTTCCTTGCCCCTCAGAATCACAATTCTGGATTTATCTACTACTGAAAGCCTAAAAAAAATGAACCCACTTTATTAAAACACTGCGGAAAAAAACCCTACTTGTCAATGCCACATATTTTCAGGTATCTGGGGCTGTCTGAGGAAAAGGGGGAGAGAGATGATCAAACATGTCAGCTAATTTTGATCAGCTCCAGCTGCTGGTATCTTGTTAAGAGAACCATACTTTTGACTGATAACTTCTATTTCCTGCAACAATCTGTCTGCAATCAATAGATTACCTGACAGCAGATACTCCTGGGATGCACTGGTCAATATACATGTGGGAAGAGTTTTCTTTCAGAGCTAACTGTGGATAAATTCCTGCTGTCTGTATCCACCTGTACCCTTTAAAAACTACTCTTTATTCAGAGCTGCTAGGCCCGGATATTTCAAGAGAGCTGTTTATGACAGACAGACACCAATCCTTCATCCCCCAGAAAGACTCCACATGTGCTCCGTTTATTTGGAAATAAAACAATTCAGAGAAAATAAAGAATATTCATTCATTTTCCTACTTGTAGAAATACACAGGATGTATTCAGCTTTCAAAATGATTCATGTTTAGAAATTTCCTCTCCTCTTCACAGAAAGGAAGCTGTTCCCTATTTGTTCACTCTGTATCCTCAATACCAACATTTGGATTAAAATTTGTTCGTGGTCACCTGTCTCTTGATACCATTTCCATTACTTCATGGGAAAAAAAATGATTATGTTACTATAAACAAAATTTGAAGTTACAAGTACTGCAAGGCAGATCCTTCTCTGCTTGTATAATTACCTTCCTCCAGGACCTTAGTAAGGTACCTCCTATCCTCATGTGTGGCATTTTTCCATCATAGCCTTGCATAGCCTTGTCTGAGGGACTAAGAATATTTGATTAAATGTCTCCTCTAAGTAATAGCTACTTAAAAAAAAATTAACTATGAGCTTTCCTCTTGGTTCAGACCATATCTCCTTTATTCCTACATGCACGGATTGCCTTTGGTTACTGATTTCCAGGACATGTGGTTCTACATCCTCACAAATGACATAGAAGTGGTTTTATAGCAAGAGTTTTCTGAGGTTACACATGGAAACAGAGAAGTCACAATAATTTTGGGAATTCAAGTCTGTGCTTTACCCAAAACATGAATGGCTCAGGCAAACAGGTATGGAAGAGACAGCTGTTCCCCATGTGCAAAGACCTTCCTACTTTAGCCAGTCACACTTGTAGTCCACCCAAGCGAACATCCATAGCTGTTCAGTTTGCACTGATGGCCTCCACTGTTGCACACTTTATTCTACACTACTTTTGGAGCTCCAAAAAGGAAGACAAAGGCTTTAGCTTCTGCCAGAGATTTCCTGCTGGGAATTTGTCATGGAAAATGAGCAAATTCTTGCTTCCTGGTATCCAGCCTCAGGACACCCTCCCTCCCCTGGACTCAGAGCTATCCTCAAGCAGAGTGGGCCTTTCTGAGTGCTGTACACAGATTATTGCACCTGCTTTCCTGACTCTTTCTGATGTCTCCCCTCTGCCCATCCCTCCCTGCACCTAGAGACAGCATCTGTCTCTAGAAGAGCACAGGACTTCACAGAAGCCCCATTCTTGTCTTTCTGGCAAGGAAATAGGGTTAGGTGCTTCAATAATATCATGCATAGGGAGGGGGCTGGGGGGAAGAAGGGATGAAAGAAGCCAGCAATTTCTGTCAATATGTGCCATTTGGGTGCCTGTCTCATACTAATTTCAACATAAAGTAAAAACAATTTACCACTAACGCAATTTGTTACCTATTTGCATTTCAGGATCTTAAAAATAGAGCAGACAAATCATAATGCATGATGCCCCTAGTGATTTCTGTTCCCTAATTACACTGATAACTTGCTTGATTAGTGCTATGCTTTGTAAAACAGGACTAGCTGGAACAGAGAGAGTCTTTATTTACTTCAGAAGGGCTCTGGATATGATTAGCAGGAGTGCATAAATGCACATTAGAGCACATTAATGTAGCAAGTAGACTGTGGACAGAAACAATACGTATTGTATTTTTCCACCCAGTATGTTTCTATTTGAAAATTCCTTCCACAAGTGCCTCTGAGGTAATCACTTTAATTTAGATGTTGCAATTTTTAATTACCTTAGATTGATATGTCTGGTTTTCTAAATAAATTGCTTTATTGGCAAAAAATATGCCCTCTTTGTAAGCAGATTATATTTATGGCCACACAGCATACTTAATTTCTTTCTCATTGGGAAAGGAGGGTTTGAGCTTCTTGCTGGGAGGGTTTTTTCTGTTTTGTTTTTAAATACGTCAAGGATGTTTTTCATCCAGAAATACAGCTGGCCTATAACTGATGAAAATGGTTCTAACATCTACCTTCTTACTAAGGTAATTTTGCATTTTAGGAACTTCCACTGGTATCTCTTCATCAGTGAGGAGCATCTTTTGTACACAAAAACTGACAGGGTTTGTATATCTTTTTTTAAAGATACATTTGTTATGGCCCTTGCTATGATATACATTCTAATTACCATGACAAATCTTCCTTATATAACATGGGATATAATAATAATTACTATTTCTTATACAATGGGAAGTCTTTAAATACCAGAAATGGAGAGAAAGTTCAACCCTTTTGTCCGTGGTACCTCCAGGCCTCTCCACGTCACTGTAGCTGTACAACTGAAAGGGCACCCACCACTGCTCTGTGGAAGAAGGACACCCCTCTGGGGGACAAGCAATCCACTGCTAACAAATTCATGTTCCTAAGCCACAGACAGCATGATCCTTTCAAGAAGGACAGGAACTAGACATCATCTCAGAACTGTATTCTTGGGACTCTGCAGACAGAATGATTTCAGTTGCTTGCTTCACTTCCCATTTGAAAGAGCAACCTTCCTCTCAAGTCTTCAGAAGAAATACCCCCTTCCTCAGGCTCCTTTCACCACTATTTTTTTATAGAAGAGTCAGTGGTTGTCTTAAAATGATTTAATTTTTCTAATGCAAGACCCTGTGTTTTCATGTTTGTTCCAATGTCCAGAAAGCTCTTGGCTATGCTATCATGACATGCAGTGGTTGATAGACACAGGGGTTGAACAATCTTCTGTTTAAAAAGAAAAAGACAACTTTAAAAATAAATATAAAGCCCAAGAAAATGACAAGGTGTACTTAGTAGTTGTTGCCTACACAAAGCAGATAGGCAGGTTTTCTCTTTCTTCCTTACGTCAGAAGCAATACGTTTACATTCCTTACACACAAGGACACACTTAGCAAAACCACTTGCATTCCTCCCAGTTTGGCTTTAAGTGAGACATGCTGTACTGCAACTTCTTGGATACATTCTGCTTGTCTCTTGCTAATCACATTTCATTGCTGGCAGCCAAATGGACGATGCCCAAATTTCACGAGATTTGGAGCGCTGCAAATGCCTGTTGTTCTGGGTATCTGACCACGTCCATGTGCAGCCTTGCTGACACTTAGCTGAGCTATTTCATGAAGGTAAATGCCAATATCAAATCACTAGAAGGATTACAAAGACTTCATGGCTTCACGTGCATTGTGTATCACTGTGCTAAAGCAATACAAAAAGGATGATCATGACAGGAAGGAGAACACTGGAGAATGGAATGGTTTTTAAAACAGCACAGCTGATCATACCGATGCTTTGGAGGCTATGACATACTTCAGATGAGTCTCCAGCTCAGCATGCAAAGAGCAAGTCAGAAAGAGAAATACTTGGCATTTTGTTTAACTGTAACTAGACAAAAATATCTCACCTTCTGCCTTCAGAACTGAGTAGTTAAGAGTCTATGAAATTGCATAGCTTTCTTGATGGGATGCTACTCTGCAGTATCAACCATTTAGCTTTCCATTTCTTTCCAAGAGTTATGGGTCAACAGCTAGAGTCAAGTATAACCACTTCCTTGTGCTTATGGTAATTACTAACTCCCACTTTATCACAGTGCCTTTTCTCTGAAGTATCCCAAAGCATTCTACAAATTCAACAATATATCTATGTTGGACCTAATCCAAAGTGCATTAAGGTCAATGAAGTTAATATACAATATATTATATGCACGTAAACATTGGATAAATTGCTTGCAATTGCAGGATTACAGTTGAGGGCACCCAAACTGCCTTAACTCTGCTCTATAGCGATGAAAACGAAGAACAGTTTGATGAGTCTTCTAAAAACAAGCTGCATTTTATTTGCAGCTAATCGATGCTAAGACCATATTAAAAAACTTAAATCATAATCAGAATTAATGTGTACTGTTGGCAAAGACTGAGTTGTGTGTATGCCTTAGCTGAACATTACCATTCTGGAGATTTTTGCAGTTTAACTATCAGTCTAAATTTCCCATATTGAATGCAGTTTATCTGATAAACTTTGAAAGAAATTATGAGGGTAGAAGAGATGACAAACACTAGTTCCATTTTAAACCGTATTTATCCAACTAGTGATCAGAATGAGCCTATACATACCAGTATGCCATCTTGACCCTCTCGAAGCACTGAAAAATGCATACTGCCCACGGAATTCCCTAAACGGGAGATGTGCCAGGGAAAGGATCATCCTCTGCTTCACACCAGTTCTAATGCTCTTTCCTAAGGTATCCTCAAGTGGCTATTGTTAGAAATGTCACACAAATTGGCTGGACGGTTCACCCAACTGCAACAACAGTGCTTTTAACCTCACTTTTTAGAACGTAGGCTTTGGGCTTTATACCAAGACTTCTAAAGTGTTCAAGCCAGCATATCTATAGCCTCATTTCAGCCATCATTTTTGACTTCCTATATCCTAGCAATGGCCTACACTAAGGAACTAACATTAAGACACCTTATTTCTGCCCTAGATTTGAGTTGATAGTTTACATGTGGAGAACAGTATTTGAAACTTGCAGAAAAAAAAAAAAACAATTGTAACTTTGTCATCAAGACAGCTTGAAGTTCATCATTATGGACATCGATAGGATGTTTGAATTTCTCTTCCTTTCTCCCAGTGACATTTAGAATTTGACTGAGTAAACGAACTAACAAGCATCTTCCTGTGTGGGCTGCTATTCTCCATAGCACTGGAAAAGGAAATTGATAAGAATTAAAGAAAGAGCTGGGGAATAAATTACATTTAATTAACCAAACAAAGCACTTCCTTAATTCTGCTATGGGAGACAAAGGGACAGTGCCTTAGAACAGAATGGGTGTTATGATTAGCGTGGGTATCATCCCTCCTACTCAGTATTTGCTCCTGAAGTGCTTGCTCTAGAACAACATAATTCCCATCTTCCTTCCCAGTAATTCTAACAACAGTGTGCCTCAATTCACATGGGAAGGATTATAGCTAAATTGCCGTGCTTGTGAGGTACGCTGGGCTGGCAACCTCAGACGCCAAGGCAGCAAACTAATCAGCAGAGACTCTCAGAACAGGTATAAAACAATAGAAGCAGATGCCTTCTCCTCTACTGGAAAGAGCTCAGCTTTAGAAAAGCTTTCCCTCAGCCTTGGATCAGGCTCCCCTGGGACAGCCCAGCTTTTCTGCCAACTGAAGCACAAACTGATGCTGTCTAGCCCAGCATGCTTTTTGCAATAACTAGACTTGGAACATCAGTGACATCTACGTTCAACAGTAGCAACCTTCAGACATTCAGATGTCTGATCTGAAGATATACAACATTATATTGTTACAGAACAATGTTATACCTTTTCATTTGTCTGAAAAATGTCACAGTTCTTTAGTTTTGAAAGGAAACTGTTTTCACAACAAAACCCCATTCTGTGTCAAAGTGGAAAGCTTAGATCAAAGCTTTCCAGTCAGGTTTGCAAGTGTCCTGCATTGCTTTAATAACTAGATGTCCCATCACTTCCTACAATTTATAAATTAACAAGATAGGTCATCTTAATAAGGAGTATGAAAAAACTCTCTTAACTCCAAACACTACAGATATTAGTAAGAACTGCGTGAAGGTGACAGGGAGAAGAGAAATCTTCCCACCACGAAGACAGTTAAGCACAGGAACAGGGAACAGAGCAGGTTGTGCAGCCTCCACACTTAAAAGTTTTTAGGGTCCAAGTGGTTAATGACCATAGTCTTGCCTCATCTCACAAATGACACTGCTTAATGGAGGTTGAAGTCCCTTTGAACCTGAATTATCCCATGATCCTGTGACAGTAATTGTCTGACAAACAGAAGAGGAAACAACTTCCAAGTAAGTATTGGATTATCAAAGTATTTGATGATAAATACTTCAGAAAAGTTTTGCTGGAAAAATTCCCCCTCTGCTTTTCAAGCACAGAAGGCTGAGCACCTGACTGATCTGGGCAATAATGATAATACAAGCTAGCATTTCACCATTTTATCACCATGACTTAAATGTTCCCACTACAAATAAAAATGTTTATAATGCACATATTAATGAACTACATATCTAAATAGGTCCTTCTAAATTTTGAAACTTACAGCTGTACAGCTACTACCAAACATGGTTGACATCAGCCAACCAGATGTTACTTTAGTCCTGAAGGGATCAGGTTTGATGAAATCCACTAACAAAGCACTATATCTAGAAAAAAAAAGTGAAAGTTCAGAGAGCTGGTAAACTGGCAACAAACCAAGACTATGTGTTTAATACAGCCATATGGAAAAAAATACTGGCTGTAATTATTAAATGATAAAATCTTGGACTGAAAGTCAGAGAGTATTTAAGGATCAGAGTTAAGTTGCTCAAAAGGAGCTCTTAGCTAACATCAAGTTGGTAAAACAAATGTTATCCTGAATTGCATACCAAGGAAAATACTTTTCTATATATTGCATCCCAGTTCAGGAATCTGTATTTTTAGGAATATGGAAATACCAGGAAGTCATAAAAGTCAGTGGCAAAAAAACTCCACAAAGATGACTGTGATACTTTAATTACTTTCTCCAGTCTATCTAATTAATCCAGTGTAAATTATAGAAGTAAAAATCATAGTGATTTTTTGTTTTCTGTTCCCAAAAGCCACAAATCAAGAGCTCTCAAAGTGCATCACAGAGTAAGGGCCTTCAGTCATGTTGACAAAGAAATAACTGGAACCAGTGACTGGCTAAACAACAGCCAATTTCCAAGAACCACATCTCAAGGAAAAACTCCAAGTCCCCAGAACATTCCTAAACAGATCAAAAAAACCCAATGGCCAGCTGGCTGTCATTTTACACTGACAGTCATTGAAAAACAATTTTCTAAGAGGCAACTAGTGCAATTCTGGAGATACCAAAGGTGCGTCTGCTTAGAACTCAATACAGTTGGTGCATCCACTACTATGTGAACCAGCATCTTCTATATTTAACGTGACCCACAGATCACTTGTCTTCAGCTGGCTTTCAAGCTCTTCTTTACCTTCCTCCACTTGCTTATATTATAATCTATTTGTGATCCTAAATATCTAAAAAGCTCAGAAGCTATAACCTCAGTTTAACTTTGTCATTCTTACTTCTATGGGGCTGTGGACGTACTGCACACAGGATACAAGCATTAAGGGCAAGCAACTAATTCCCTTTGCCATAGGCAGGAAAATTTGGATTGCCTTGAATACTTGGCATTGTGAGCATGCACAAACCTGAAAGAGTAATTAAGATGAACGTTGGCCTGTTAGGTCTTTTTTAAATGGTGCTAGTCACGAAAGGAAAAAAACAACAACAAAGAACCTTGGAGGAAAAAATGTGATTAGAAGCATTAAATCTGGTCATTTGGCTGAAATCCCATCCTGAGTCACAGTCTAGGAGGAAACAGAGATACTTGATCTCTTTTCCCTTCTCTCTTCTTTGCCAGTGAACTGTTATGACACCCTATGTCACCCTTCCTGTTGTGTCACTTTGATGCAGATCTGCTTTTTCTACACTAGTTATGTAATTATCCTCAGTTTAGATAATTCTATCATACCCACAAAAAAAAAAATACTGTTTACCAAGGGACTTGTCTTTGGTGTAAGAATTATGAGGAGATGACTTTTTATTTACATTCTTTGCTCCATCCTTGCTTAACATAGCTAAGAACCACGCTTCTTATTTCCAATTCATTAGAACAACCAGGTGTAAAGCAACTTTAGAAAATGACTGAACTGCAGAATATTTGGTCCATAACAGAAGTGACTTGGTGTTTTTTGTATGGTTGGTTGTGGGTTTTTTTGTATTGGTGGATTTGTGTTTTAAGATGAAGCTGTTCTTTGTCAGTATGCTCTTTATAAACTTTTCAAAACAACACCTTTATTTTCTGTTTATAATGTATATAATATTTCTATTAGTAACATATACTGTGTAAGTTATACATCAGGGAGAGTACTTAGTGAAACAATTTCTCTTTCAGTTTAGCCACTTTTAGAGTTGAAAATATCTATTTCTCCAAAGTAACCTGATTTAAATTTTTCCAAAAAAACACAAAGTTTCAGGGCATTGTTAACAATCAAAACTCTATGGTGCATGCTTCCCTTTTCAGTGGCACTATAGACAACAAAATTAAAAACAGACCTAACTTCTTTGCTAAATGACTACCAGAAATCTCCACAGAACTAGGGTAGGGGGGATGGGGAGGCGACACACTGACAGGACATAAAGCAGCATATTTTAATATTTTAGTCAGAAAGGGAGAACACCTCTTTGCTAAAAGCTGGGCTGAAATAACCCACCCACAAGGACTCTGCTTGCCTACAAGAGGCTGAGTGGGTTGTCCTACACTGTATACTTTTCTCACTGATACAGTAACTGAAAGCTTCATACTTAAATCATGACCCAAATAAGAAAACATTGAAGGAAAAAACCCACCCTCACCATCATTTCACAGCTACTTATAAGGACTAGAATTTTACTGGTATTTGAGACAGGTGGTACCAGTCCATCTTTGTGGGCAGTGGCATGACCAGGCCTTGCCCATCCTGGTATACCAGGGGAGGTATTCATCTCCTGGGTATAACGCAGGCTGAGCAGTTCAGCAGGTTGGTTTCGTTCACATTAAAGGCTTGCAAATGGTGCTACTAATTGAATTACAAATTAACTCATTATCAGATGCAGTAAGTAATTTCTTTAAATTAAGTGGAGATTAATTAGAATAGCTGGGCAGAATAACTGAAGCAAAATGGTCCCACCACCCCCATCAACATCTAAACCTGTCAAATTACTCTAATCTGACAGAAATTGATTTGGGATTATCAGATGCATCTGTCACACTACCAGGGAAGTGTTCAAACCCTCAGCAATTCTCCTAATATTAAAACATACATGTTTGATATCTACAACACTTGAGAATATCCTTAAAAGCAGGGAGCTATTTAGCTATTTTTCTCAAAAGAATGGATTCAATCATGCGTTTAAGTGCTTCTGAAGGGCACACGTGTTTGTTGTTTTAGCAGATTAAAAATCCCAACAGAAAATAGCTCCTATTATCCTCTGAAATACTATTATTTATTAAATTGTTATGAGTATCAGAGTAATATTCCCAGATAGCTAATAATTACACTGCGGTTTCCTCAGGTTATAAAAATATATTCTCAGTCACAGTCTCCAGTGACATTGGAGCAATCAAGGTTCTCTCTCATATCATGACACATTGTCTACCTGTAGAACAGAACAAGACAACGAAAATGCTAAAACCCTCCCAACCAAACAGGTTTTGTGACAGAAGATTCAAATACAGCAATGTTAAAAATCTGTTCCAAAATGAGAAGATGGTCAGGCATTACAGATTATAGTTAGCAACTGTAATATTAAGGAAAAAGAAAATTCAGAAATAATCCATCAAATGATCAAGAATTTTTTCTCCTCCTGTATGTACTAGCAATGCCAAATGAAATCACTCAAAGCCTCAGAAATAGTTTTCATTGCTGAAAAGTATTGCATTAAAATCTTTTTATGTGATTCACAATAAGGTATATAACAATAAACTATGTTTTAATTGGAGACAATGAGAAGGACATTAATTTCACCAACAACCTTCAGTGATAAGGAAATA